>NC_135232.1:298238740-299487311 GCF_051348905.1 Ranitomeya variabilis
CAATTAACAAGACACCAGGCCACATTTTGCTCGTGCTACTGTGAGCAGCCTCCAAGCTTCCATGGCCTGCAGCATCTCCAGAATCGCCTTCCATTGAGTACTTCTGCCACATCATAGCAAATACTGGTGTTGGCAGCAGATCTTGGTGATTTACTTGCCAAAGCGGATTCAGGGGGGCAGAATATTCTTCAGACAACCATCAATAACCTCAATAATAGCAGCCAAGGTGTGTAAGTGCAAGGAGTTCGGCGCTTTCAGCGCTTACTTGATACTGAATAAATTGAGATATTTTAAAAATTTTGTTTCCATAGCTTCATAATTTGAACAGCATTAAGATATCTATAAGTCCTGGAATTTCCATACATCCATGACTTTTCTTTCTTGGTTTTGCATTTCAATGTTGAGGAGTATAATAATTTTGTTCCCCTGTACCTGACATAACGATCTCTCCCATGCCAGGCGATGATGTGCTCCCCCTTACTGTAGTCTTAGTGCTGGTGTAGGTGTTGTGATGTAATTTTTCTTCTTGACGTCCTATGAAGCCTGTGGTAAGTGGTGGAGCAAGGAGCTGATAGCTCTCTGCTCCACTACAGTCACCAATATCCACATACCGAGGATACAGTGTCACCTAGACTTTAGAGCAGCACTGCATTTGTACAACAGCTGCTGCATACAAATGGGGGATACAGGACCCCAGTATTGATGAGTGGCGAGGGGTGGAGAGAGGACAAGTTGTGATTCAGGGACTACTCCCTGAATGTCATGCATGGTAGCTTTAAAATATTCTATTACATAGGCAGCCTGAAGGTCGGGAATATTATACATGATGTGCTACTACATGCCAGGACCATTCTCTCCTTCAGCCACCTACATCATAGTTGTTTTTCTAGTAAGATGGCATCCTCTAGCATCCCTCACTTTTCTTACAAGCCGCTGCTTTACATAATGAAAGACGTGTACAGTGAGATGAATACTTGACCTTCTGATACAAGAGACCACTGGGGAATGGGCAAACACTGACTTTGCATGCAGCATTTTATTCAGGCTAGGTAGATATAATGTCTTCTAGTATACAGACAACCATTCATCACAAGCAAAAACCTCCGGAATTCTGACACATCTGACAAATTAGCTGCAAACTGACAAACAAGTAAATAATATTACCACAATTGGCACATTGGTATATTCACGGTGCTTTAAAAAGGACCTGTCACCAAGCCAAAATTTAGCAGTTTTTGCTCCTATTGCATCACCCCCTTGATAAAGACCATAAAAATTAGCACTAAATAAAAAGTCCCATATCTATGGAACTGTATAAAAAGAAATGAAAACCTACATACTCAGGGGGAGCAGCAGCATTCAAATAAGAGGAAAAACTGCCCACTTTTTGACCTGGTGACAGGTCTACTTTAAAGGGAAGGTGCTGGAATATTTAATTTTGTATTAATAATTATTGATTATATAATCAATTATACAACATTAAATTTACAACTTTAATAGTTTTGTATTTATTAATTTTACATTAACCACTGGGGGCATGTCATTTGGGGGGTATAAATGTCTGAACACTTACATACCTCACATACGGCAGCCCCTAGGCATAAGAGACCGCGGTCAGACGGCGACCACATCTCGGGTATTGAGGCTGCTCCGCCTGCGTGTCCAGATCACAGCTGTGGGAGGAGATCTTGACCATCTTTGTGTAATCCATAGTGTATGCTGCAAGCTCCACTTTCCCCCTATTGTCACAAACACTGCTCAAGTTAGATGGCAGGAGCCTGCCGGGGAGGAGAAAGCGTCATGGAGTGGAAGCCCGAGGTGAGGTGAGTATGTGCATCGACAGCAAGGAGCAATGATCGCAGCCTGTTAGTATTATAGTATAGGCTACAATCACCGCCCACATGTTCAGCCCACAGAAAATGCATTGCTACATGGGAGCGCAAGGGAAGTGGGTAGAAGCGTTTTTTTTCTATGCATTCAATATATGGAGGCCATATACAAGGATGGGGGCCATATACCAGGATGGGGCCATATTCACAGGATGAGGCCATATACACAAGATGAGGCCATATACTCAGGATGGCACCATGTACCAGGATTGGGCCATATACAGTGGATGGGATATATACACAGGATGGGTACATATACACAGGATTGGGGGCATATACACATGGTCTGGCCATATGCAATGATGAGGTCATATACCAGAATGGAGCCATATACCAGGATAGGGCCATATACCAGGATGGAGGACCAATTAAACAGGATGGGGCCATATAACAGAATGGTGGGCCATATACCCAGGATGGGACCATATACCAGGATGGGGCCATATGCACTGGAGGGGACATATACACAGGATGGGGGCCATATACACAGGATAGTGCCATATACATAGGATGGGGCCATATACCAGGATAGGGCCATATACCAGGATGGAGGGTCATATACACAGCTTGGGGTCATATACCAGGATGGTGGGCCATATACCCTAGATGGGGCCATATACCAGAATGGTGAGCCATATACCCTGGATGGGACCATATGCCAGGATGGGGCCATATACATTGGAGGGGACATATACACAGGATGGGGGCCATAAACACAGAATAGTGCCATATACATAGGATGGGGCCATATACCAGGATAGGGCCTTATACCAGGATGGGGCCATATACACGGGATGGTGCCATATACCAGGAGGGAGGGTCATATACACAGGATGGGGGCCATATACACAGAATAGTGCCATATACATAGGATGGGGGCCATATACACAGAATAGTGCCATATACATAGGATGGGGGCCATATACACAGAATAGTGCCATATACATAGGATGGGGGCCATATACACAGAATAGTGCCATATACATAGGATGGGGCCATATACCAGGATAGGGCCTTATACCAGGATGGGGCCATATACACGGGATGGGGCCTGTTAAGTCCTTCTCAGTCCCTGGCTTACTGGAGGTAAGCTTCCAGGTAAATGACACGCAAACAAAGTATTGTGTGATCATGTACAGGGGAAGCTCAGGAGCGCGTCTGACTCTCTGGGCTTTACCCCTCCTTTATAAAGAAAAAGAGTTATGCATTTACAGACATGCGCACAAGCGCTCATTATTTCACATTCTCTTACAAAGCTTATCTATACTGTGAAATTTACAACCTCTAGTATGTAGGTAAAAGGCTATAATAACAGAAGGAATGCGTGCATAAAAAGGAAATGTCAACTTGTTCAAGTTTCTTGATATGAGCCAGATGTCTCAGAAGAAAGATACAATGGATTCTTTCAGTCTAATCTCTACAATTCCCCCCTTTGACATATTCCTTTTATTTATTACCATAGGGCCAAAGACAAAGCCTTTATTTTTGGTATTACACATGCACACACTTATATTATTAATAAGAGAATCAAATCTAGTATTAATTCTTCTATCGCAAATTATTTTCTTCTTTAGCAGTATACTAAAATATAAAAACAAAAATTAGTACAGTAATATTAATCAGAATCACTAGAGGATAACATAAGAATAAAGGAGAAAGAAAAAAAAACTTTATACTCTTGCATCTATTACACAAAGTTTATCTGTGCATACTGAGATACCCTTGAGCACAATCTGGAATAGTACATATATGACTACAATAATCATAACTATATGTATTATGCTCTGCATAATCCCAGCAACCCACCCACCAATCCCTCTGAACCAGTTGGCTGGGTTGAGAAAAGAGAAAGTATCAGACCACCAGCTATCCTTATTCTGGTCATTGTCTTTATCATACTGATCTCTGAGTCGTTGTACGTCCCCTAATTTAAATGTCATACTCATAGTACTATTCGGGTCTATACAATGACAGCAGGTGGGTCCGATGATTTGACACATACCTCCTTGTGAGGCAGTTAGGTAATCTAATACCAGAGTATGTTGGTTGATGACTATTATAAGCTGATTCTGTACAGCTATACTAGTGTTTAGTATATCCAATATATCCCAAATCTGATCATCTAGATAATCCGTGGCTCTAACTAATTTATCCCACATCTGTGTTAACATTATTAACATCAATATCATGAGTTTTGTACTGCTTTTTTGCAGTGGCTTGCATGTATCCATGATGCCTTTCCTTCAAGCTTGACTGATGTAGGTGTTGTCAACAGGACTTGGAAGGGTCCGTCAAATCTTGGTTCAAGAGCCTTTCTGGTGTGTCTTTTTACATAGACTTGATCACCTGGTTCCAACTTGTGACTTCCTTCAATGTTGTCAGGATCTGGAAGGGAAGCAAAAACTTGTGCATGCACCTTAGTTAATTGTTTCTGGAGGTTTTGCACATAAGAAGTCAATGACTCAATATTTAACACAAGTTGTTGTGGAAAATAACATCCTAAATTGGCAGTCCTGCCAAACAAAATTTCATATGGAGACAGTTTAGTCTTACCCCTTGGGGTATTGCGTATTGAGTAAAGGGCCAGTGGAAGGCATTCTGTCCAAGGCTTTCCTGTTTCAGCCATGGCTTTCTGTATTTTTAATTTTAAAGTTCCATTCATGCGTTCCACCTTACCAGAACTTTGAGGATGGTATGGAGTGTGTAACTGACTTTCAACACCCAACATTTTCAGTACATTTTGAAATATTTCTCCAGTGAAATGAGTACCCCTATCTGACTCGATCACTTCAGGGAGACCGTAACGGGGTATCAGTTCGGCAACTAGCTTTACAGCAGTGTTTTTAGCTGAAGCCTTCCGAACTGGATAGGCCTCTGGCCACCCTGAGAACATGTCCACACACACCAACACATACTCATACCCATTACTTTTTGGCAGCTGGATAAAGTCTATTTGTAATCGCTGAAACGGATAGAGAGGTCGGACGTGGTGCTTCATAGGGGTCTTTGTCGTCTGTCCGGGATTATGTGCCAGGCATATAACGCATGCAGCACAATAGTCTCTTGCGTAGTTGCCAAAACCTGGAGCCAACCAGACTTGCTTTGCCAGTAGTGTCATTGCATTTGCAGACACATGAGTAGGGTGGTGCAGTCCACCAACTACAATCGGGTACCAGGCTCTAGGTAGACATATTAGTCCATCTTTCTTCCAAATTCCTGCTTGTTCTTCTGCCCCTTCCTTTTTCCACCTGTCCCTCTCCTCTTCTCCTGCATCTTCCTGTGCTTGTCTCAGTCTATCTTCAGTATTTTCTGTGGGGTTTACAGTATGAACCTGCTGTAAGGGTTTGACCGCTGCTGCCTTGGCTGCTTTATCAGCCCTATCATTTCCCCTAGATTCCCTAGTGTCGAGTCTCACATGTGCAGCTACCTTAATTACTGCTACTTCTTTTGTTTCTTGTGCAGCCTCTAAGATCTGTTTGATCAGAGAAGCATGTTTTACAGGTTGGCCTGACGCTGTCATGTAACCTCTAGCTCTCCAGATTACTCCAAAATCAAACACAATACCATGTGCATACCTAGAATCAGTGTATATATTAGCTGTCTGATTCTCAGCTATTTTTAGCGCTTCAATCAATGCTGTTAGTTCTGCTTCTTGTGCAGACTGTTTCGGTGGAAGAGGTTCTGCTTTGAGAGTTTCAGATTCTGACACAACTGCATACCCTGTATGGAAGTTACCTGTGTCATCTGCAAACCTACTACCGTCTATAAACAGCTCTAAATCTGGATTTTGAAGTGGTGTTTCGGATACATTGGGTAAGCCTACTGTTTCTTGTAAAATGAGCTCTGTACAATCATGTGTGTCTGTAGGGAAAAAATTTGCGTGTGGATCAGTGTCCTTATTCCCCCCTTCAGACTCGAGAGGTAGCAGTGTAGCTAAATTGAGAGTCTGAAGCCTTGCAAATGTGATAGTAGAGGGAAGCAGCAAAGAACACTGTAGCCGCAAATGTCTGGCCATGGAAATGTGTTTTGGTTGGACCTGGTTTAATATCCCATAAACATCATGTGTAGTTTGAACTGTGAGTGGATGCTCTAGGACAATTTCTGATGCTTTGTCCAACAATAGCGAGACAGCAACAACCACACGTACACAGGTTGGCGCTGCCCTGGCTACTGGATCTAACCTTGCTGAAAGATATGCAATTGGTCTTTGTTTCCCTGCATGCTTCTGGGTAAGAACTCCTGTAGCATGAGAATCAACTTCTGCAGCCATAAGCTGAAATGGTTTGGTGTAGTCTGGTAGCCCTAACGCTGGAGCTGAAACAAGGGCATCTTTTAATTGTTGGAACGAAATCTGACCTTCTTTTGTCAACAAATAAGGTTCACTTTTTACACAGTCATACAGTGGTTGCATTAGTTGACTGGCATGTATAATCTATTGTCTACAATGAGACACTATTCCTAAAAATGCTCGTAGCTGTTTATGATTTCTAGGCTCATTCATCTGTCTTATTGCTTCAGTTCTTTGAGGTGTAAGATGCTTTTTACCTTGAGAAATGCAATGACCTAGAAAGACCACTTTGATCTGACAAACTTGTAGCTTTTGTCTATTCACTTTACACCCTTCTTTTTCTAGAAAACATAGTAAACTCACAGTGGACCTTTCTGCAGTTTCTAGATCTGGGCAGCAAAGTAGTAGGTCATCCACATACTGCAAAATTACTACCTGTGATTCAGGTTCAAACCTTTGAAGAACTGTTTGTAGGGCATTTGAATAAAGAGTAGGGGAGTGTATCATTCCCTGTGGAAGGCGTGTCCACGCCAACTGTTTGCCCTTAAATGTAAATGCAAACAAATGCCAACTATCTTGGTGTAAAGGAACCGAGAAAAATGCATTTGAAAGATCTATTACAGTAAACACTTGAGAACTGGCTGGTATCTGTGATAGTAACGTATGAGGATTGGGTACAACTGGGGTGATTGGATCTAGAACTTTGTTTATTTCTCTTAGATCATGTACCATACGATATTTGGGCATGGAACCCTTATCAAGAGTTCTCTTCTTGACTGGATACAGAGGAGTGTTAGCAGGTGATTGTATCTCTACCAAAACTCCTTTCTCTCTATATCCCTCTCATGAAAATTATTAATGCCTCTGTGAACTGGGTACCTGATGCTTCTGTCTGTAAGGCACCCCCTTCTGCCACTGGTCTATTGGGCTGTAGGTGTGTCAATAATTCCTGAAAAAGTCCGGGGGACATTTTCATTCTACATAATTCTTCCCCGTCCGCCCAGACCCCAGCATGAGTCTGCATGATTTGTTGTATATACTGCGCAAATCGGATAGGATATTGAGTGGGATCAGGCGCATTATGCAGGAGAGACATACCCTCGGCAGGGGACCAAGGAAAGTATTGTCTGGTCTGATGATATCTGGTGTTCATTACCCCGTCAGCACCAGCTTCTCTAAAAGGTCTTGGTACTACCCTAACAGGGGCAAGTACAGCGCCATATCTAGGTGTACCACAGGCTAGGCAATCATTTCTCCAATCTGGATTTTGTTGTCCACAGTGTGAACATTCCCATCCTCCTACCCCACCAAGATTGGGATACAAGGCTGGAAATTGTTTTCCTCCTTCTGCTCTTCCAGATGGTACAAATGATTGGGCTTTTGGATCTAGGTAAGGTGGCGGGATTATGTCACAACTTTTTCCCTTCCCCATGATCCATTTGGAAGTGTCTGGATCGTACTTCCAATTCTCCTCTTTAGCTGTTTTTGAGACCTCTATCATACAGTGTATGATTTCTTCCCACCCATTGTCTTTGATAATTCCACCTCGTTCTTTACTCAGTCTTTCCCATTCTGTACTGAACATAAGTGCTTCTGAAATTCCCAATTTTCCTCTTACCCTTCTAATCTGCCTTCTGACTGTCTTTCCACATCTTTCCTGTATGATATCTGCTGCTTCCACTTGTCCTAAGACAGTTTTGGTCTGTTTATTTCCCATTTTTCTTTTCAATATTAGCTATGACTACCCTAGGTGACGTTTGGACAATCACTTACTCTATGGTGATCTCGTTGCCTTCTCTCCTAGGGAGCTAAAATATTGAAGGGCTTGTCTGCTCCGTTTCTTCTAATATGCAGGACGTACTTAAGTGCTATTATGCACACAGACAGACCCAGCAACACCATACAGATCACAAAACTTTCTGTGTCAGTTAGCATACTTGTCCCAGGCTCATGAAAACCCGCGTCCTGGGCTCATTCTATCAAACCTTATCCAGAAATGAAGGAGGTTTAAGCACTTAATAAGAGTCAAGCATGGGCGGAGAAGAAGAACGCAACCACATGACCCAGTTAGGCTGACTTCCGTGTATAAGGCTTATACCCCAACTATTTCGGCTTATTTTTCTACGCACTTTTGCTCTTCTTTCACAACATACCACAACCTTCACACTGTTCACACACTGCCAGGGACAGGACTCATAAGTCTATACAATATGGTAACCCGAGTTTTATAGGTATCTACTCACTACTAGACTAACCCAGCGTGACACGGCTCATAGAGATCTTTCGGATAATACAGGGCAGATAAAAGAGAACTAATAATGTCTCTTACCTGGCCAGGTTTTTCAGTTCATTTGCCGTCCATTATCCCAGATCTCCGTTGTCCGTATCCGCAGGTAAATCTCGAGCAAATACTCTTATCTCAGGTCCCTGTTCGATGCGCCAAAGAAATGTTAAGTCCTTCTCAGTCCCTGGCTTACTGGAGGTAAGCTTCCAGGTAAATGACACGCAAACAAAGTATTGTGTGATCATGTACAGGGGAAGCTCAGGAGCGCGTCTGACTCTCTGGGCTTTACCCCTCCTTTATAAAGAAAAAGAGTTATGCATTTACAGACATGCGCACAAGCGCTCATTATTTCACATTCTCTTACAAAGCTTATCTATACTGTGAAATTTACAACCTCTAGTATGTAGGTAAAAGGCTATAATAACAGAAGGAATGCGTGCATAAAAAGGAAATGTCAACTTGTTCAAGTTTCTTGATATGAGCCAGATGTCTCAGAAGAAAGATACAATGGATTCTTTCAGTCTAATCTCTACAGGGCCATATACCAGGATGGAGGGTTATATACACAGGATGGGGTCATATACCAGGATGGTGGGCCACATAACCAGGATGGGGCCATATCCATAAGATGGGGGTGTATACCAGGTGAAATCGAGGTATAAAGCGAGCAGCACTAACTAACAGAATCGGTGCAGCCATCCATCTTCGGTGAAACTGTACTTGTCAGTATCACTGGCAGTCACCAATAAAATGGCTCCTCACTGTGATTCTAAACTTCATCCTTTCTTATTCTGTTGCTAGTACCCAGAAAGGGCAGAGAGGAGACATCACACACATGTGAGCAGATCCAGCCCATATTTACTTCAGTCGTAATGTGAGCGAGTTGTACACTAGGTTTTCATGTTAAAGTTCAGCAGCTTAATTATTCTTATTTATATTTTACTTCATTAAAACAAATGATGATTTTTACTTTACATTTTTTTCAATTATTGTAAAAAAAAATTGGGATGGCACATTGCATTTAAACATTATGAAAATTAATTCAAGCCTGTATAATAATGTAAAATACTCAGTAATTATTTGTGACTGAGAATAAATAAATCCAATAAAGGTTGTTAGTAAATTGTAATGCATTCTGTTTGCATTTCAGTAATGTCCAACCTTTTTGTGCAGCTTATTGCAATCACAAAAGGCAGACTGATTTACATCAGCTGATAAAACAATTTTCTAGGTGGATTCCTTATAATAAAAAGCCTGCATGTGGAAACACAGTGGTAAGCATTTTGCATCCATATTGGAATCCATGGTAGAGCTCACCAATATGCCTCGATGCATGAGGCCTAACATTTTTGACTGTCTATTAAAGCTCTTTAAATGAAAATGTAAATCCATTTGCCTGTGAATACTTTCTGTGTTACCACTGAGGTTACACTGTACATTTTGCACTAGCGCCCTCTGCTGGGCACAAACATTATTTCTCCATTATTTTTGCGACATTTTAACAGACAGGAAACGAGCTACATGTTTTTAAAGATTATAAAGTCATGAGTGCTGCTGAATTAACAGCCAATGCTTACTGTCTGATGATGTTTCTTTTGAGTATAATTTCAGACATATTCCCTGCATTTATGATCATTTATTCAATACTGCCATTAGAACTGTTAGCTCTGTTCTACTTTGTAACAGGTGCAGGTGCAGGCCCAGACTGGCAGTCTGCCAAGGCGGCCCCGAACTACAAAGTGGGCCGCAGGCCCTTTAAAACTTCTGAAAATGCCCTGTGCGTGCGAGCTGAAAAGGGTCTAGGCGGCGGCCCTCGTCAGTGCAGGTACACGGCTGTGGCCCTAGTCAGTGCAGGTGGGCGGCTGCAGCCCTCATCAGTATGTGCGCGCGGCTGTGGCCCTTGTCAGTGTCTACAAACAGGAGACCACGCGCACAAGTCAGAAGTATGAAAAGCCCACCACCATGTGCACAGGATGCTCTACCCACCAATCCCAGGAATCCGTTCCTCAGCACCTCCGACGCTCGACAGTGGACCCGCTTCAGCTCTTCATCCTCCCCCAGGGATCTGGGTGAGTCCCAAGATGGAGACTTTTTTTATGTACAACCCCTTCCAAAAATTATGGAATCACCGGCTTTGGAGGATGTTCATTCAGTTGTTTAATGTGTAGAAAAAAGCAGATCACAGACATGGCACAAAACCAAAGTAATTTCAAATGGCAACTTTATGGCTTTAAGAAACACTAAAAGAAATCAAGAACAAAAAATGTGGTAGTCAGTAATGGTTACTTTTTTAACCCCTTAATCCCATATGACGTACTATCCCGTCGAGGTGACCTGGGACTTAATTCCCAGTGACGGGATAGTACGTCATATGCAATCGGCCGCGCTCTCGGGGGGATCACGGACGATCACGGCCGGGTGACAGCTGACTATCGCAGCTGACATCCGGCACTATGTGCCAGGAGCAGTCACGGACCGCTCCTCGCACATTAACCCCTGGAACATTGCGATCAAACATGATCGCAGCGTTCGGGGGGCATAGGGAAGCATCGCGCAGGGAGGGGGCTCCCTGCGTGCTTCCCTGAGACCCTCGGTACAAGGCGATGTGCTCACCTTGTAACGAGCGTCTCCTCCCTGCAGGGCCCGGATCCAAAATGGCCACGGCGCTACTTCCGGGTCCTGCAGGGAGGTGGCTTACAAGCGCCTGCTCAGAGCAGGCGCTGGTAAGCCTGCAGCCCTGCTTGTCAGATCGCTGATCTGACACAGTGCTGTGCAAAGCGTCAGTTCAGCGATCTGACCCTATAGTGTGATGTCCCCTCCTGGACAACGTTATAAACTAAAAAAAAAAATATTTAGATGTGTAAAAAAAAAAAAAAAAAAAATTCCTAAAAAAATATTGTTCCCATAAATACATTTCTTTATCTAAATAATAAAAAAATAAAAGTACACATATTTAGTATCGCCCCACCTATAAAACTGTCCCACTAGTTAACCCCTTCAGTGAATGCCGTAAAAAAAAAAAACGAGGCAAAAAACAAAGCTTTATTATCATACCGCCGAACAAAAAGCGGAATAACACGCGATCAAAAAGACAAATATAAATAACCATGGTACCGCTGAAAATGGCATCTTGTCCCGCAAAAAACGAACAGCCATACAGCATCATCAGCGAAAAAATAAAAAAGTTACAGTCCTCAGAATAAAGCGATGCAATATAAAAGTTTTTATCGTATAAAAGCGCCAAAACATAAAAAAATGATATAAATGAGGTATCGCTGTAATCGTTCTGACCCGAAGAATAAAACTGCTTTATCAATTTTACCATATATGGAACAGTATAAAAGCCTCCCCCCCCCCAAAGAAATTCATGAATAGCTGGTTTTTGGTCATTCTGCCTCACAAAAATCGGAATAAAAAGCGATCAAAAAATGTCACATGCCCGAAAATGCTACCAATAAAAATGTCAACTTGTCCTGCAAAAAAGAAGACCTCACATGACTCTGTGGACCAAAATATGGAAAAATTATAGCTCTCAAAATGTGGAGACGCAAAAACATTTTTTTGCAATAAACAGCGTCTTTTAGTGTGTGACAGCTGCCAATCATAAAAATCCGCTAAAATACCCGCTATAAAAGTAAATCAAACCCCCTTTCATCACCCCCTTAGTTAGGGAAAAATAATAAAATTTAAAAAATGTATTTATTTCAATTTTTCCCATTAGGGTTAGGGTTGGGGCTAGGGTTAGGGCTACAGTTAGGGTTTAGGTTAAAGTTAGGGTTAGGGCTGGGGCTAAATTTAGGGTTAGGGTTGGGGCTAAAGTTAGGGTTAGGGCTACAGTTAGGGTTGGGGCTAAAGTTAGGGTTAGGTTTGGGGCTAAAGTTAGGGTTAGGTTTGGGGCTAAAGTTAGGGTTAGGGTTGGGGCTAAAGTTACGGTTAGGGCTACAGTTAGGGTTGGGGTCAAAGTTAGGGTTTGGATTACATTTACAGTTGGGATTAGGGTTAGGGGTGTGTCAGGGTTAGGGGTGTGGTTAGGGTTATGGTTGGGATTTGGGTTAGGGGTGTGTTGGGGTTAGGGGTGTGGTTGGGGTTAGGGGTGTGGTTGGGATTAGGGGTGTGATGGGTTAGGGTTTCAGTTAGAATTGGGGGTTTCCACTGTTTAGGCACATCAGGGCTCTCCAAACGCAACATGGCGTCTGATCTCAATTCCAGCCAATTCTGCATTGAAAAAGTAAAACAGTGCTCTTTCCCTTCCGAGCTCTCCCGTGTGCCCAAACAGGGGTTTACCCCAACATATGGGGTATCAGCGTACTCAGTACAAATTGGACAACAACTTTTGGGGTCCAATTTCTTCTCTTACCCTTGGGAAAATAAAAAATTGGGGGAAAAAGATCATTTTTATGAAAAAATATGATTTTTTATTCTTACGGCTCTGCATTATAAGCTTCTGTGAAGCACTTGGTGGGTCAAAATGCTCACCACACATCTAGATAAGTTGATTAGGGGTTCTACTTTCCAAAATGGTGTCACTTGTGGGGGGTTTTAATGTTTAGGCACATCAGGGGCTCTCCAAACGCAACATGGCGTCCCATCTCAATTCCAGTCAATTTTGCATTGAAAAGTCAAATGGCGCTCCTTCCCTTCCGCGTTCTGCCATGCACCCAAACAGTGATTCACCCCCACATATGGGGTATCGGTGTACTCAGGACAAATTGTACAACAACTTTTGGGGTCCTGTTACCCTTGATAAAATAAAACAAATTGGAGCTAAAGTAAATTTTTCGTGAAAAAAAGTTAAATGTTCATTTTTTTTTTAAGCATTCCAAAAATTCCTGTGAAACACCTGAAGGGTTAATAAACTTTTTGAATGCGGTTTTGAGCACCTTGAGGGGTGCAGTTTTTAGAATGGTGTCACACTTGGTTATTTTCTAGCATATAGACCCCTCAAAATGACTTCAAATGTGATGTGGTCCTTAAAAAAAAGGTGTTGTAAAAATGAGAAATTGCTGGTCAACTTTTAACCCTTATAACTTCCTAACAAAAAATTGTTTCCAAAATTGTGCTGATGTAAAGTAGACATGTGGGAAATGTTACTTATTAAGTATTTTGTGTGACATATCTCTGTGATTTAAGGGCATAAAAATTCAAATTTGCAAAATTGTGAAATTTTCAAAATGTTTGCCAAATTTCCGTTTTTGTTCACAAATAAATGCAGGTAATATAAAGTAAATTTTTCCACTATCATGAAGTACAATATGTCATGGGAAAACAATGTCAGAATCACCAGGATCCGTTGAAGTGTTCCAGAGTTATAACTTCATAAAGGGACAGTGGTAAGAATTGTAAAAATTGGCCCGGTCATTAACGTGCAAACCACCCTTGGGGCTTAAGGGGTTAACCAAGCATAGGGGAAAAATTATGGAGTCACTCAATTATGAGGGAAAAATTATGGAATCATGAAAAACAAACAAATAAGAAAACACTCCAAAACATCACTAGTATTTTGTTGCACCACCTCTGGCTTTTATAACAGCTTGCAGTCTCTGAGGCATGGACCTAATGAGTGTGAAACTGTACTCTTCATCAATCTGGCTCCATCTTTCTCTGATTGCTGTTGCCAGATCAGCTTTGCAGGTTGGAGCCTTGTCATGGACCATTTTCTTCAACTTCTACCAAAGATTTTCAATTGGATTGAGATCTGGGCTATTTGCAGGACATGACATTGACCTTATGTGTCTTTTTTCAAGGAATGTTTTCACAGTTTTTGCTCTATGGCAGGATGCATTATCATCTTGAAAAATGATTTCATCATCCCCAAAGATCCTTTCAATTGATGGGATAAGAAAAGTGTCCAAAATATCAACATAAACTTGTGAATTTATTGAAGATGTAATGACAGCCATTCTCTCCAGTGCCTTTACCTGACATGCAGCCCCATATCATCAATGACTGTGGAAATTTGCATGTTCTCTTCAGGCAATTATCTTTATAAATCTCATTGGCATGGCACCAAACAAAAGTTCCAGCATCATCACCTTGCCCAATGCAGATTCGTGATTCATCACTGAATATGACTTTCATCCACAGTCCACAATTGCTTTTCCATAGCCAACTGTAACCTTGTTTTTTTCTGTTTAGGTGTTAATGATGGCTTTCGTTTAGCTTTTCTGTATGTAAATCCCATTTCCTTTAGGTGGTTTCTAACAGTTCGGTCACAGAGGTTGACTCCATTTTCCACCCATTCGTTCCTCATTTGTTTTGTTGTGCATTTCCTGTTTTGGAGACACATTGCTTTAAGTTTCCGGTCTTGACGCTTTGTTGTCTTCCTTGGTCTACCAGTATGTTTGCCTTTAACAACCTTCCCATGTTGTTTGTATTTGGTCCAGATTTTAGACACAGCTGACTGTGAACAACCAACATCTTTTGCAACATTGCATGATGATTTACCCTCTTTTAAGAGTTTGATAATCCTCTCCTTTGTTTCAATTGACATCTCTCGTGTTGGAGCCTTGGTTCAAGTCAGTCCACTTTGTGCAACAGCTCTCCAAGGTGTGATCACTCCTATTTAGATGCAGACTAATGAGCAGATCTAATTTGTTGCAGGTGTTATTTTTGGGTATGAAAATTTACAGGGTGATTCCATAATTTTTTCCTCAGAATTGAGTGACTCCATAATTTTTCCCCTATGCTTGGTTAAAAAAGTAACCATTACTGACTACCACATTTTTTGTTCTTGATTTTGACTTTTCAACTGCATAATTTATATAGACTACTGTATATACAATATAAATGATACTGCTGTATACTGTATAATCTCAGTATCACCTATATAATGTACTAGCTGAAGAGCCCAGCGTTGCCCGGGCATAGTAACTAACTGTAGTTAGTTATAGCACCTCATTTCTCTCATTTTCCCATCACGTCTCTCATTTTCCCCCTCACATCTCTAATTTTCGCCCTCACATCTCTCATTTTCCCCTTCACTCCTCTTATTTTCCCCCTAACACCTGTCATTTTGACCTCACACTAGTGTTGAGCGATACCTTCCGATATGCAAAGGTATCGGTATCGGATTGGATCGGCCGATACCGGCAAAATATCGGATCTCGCCGATGCCGATACCGATACCCGATACCAATGCATATCTATGGGGCACAAAATATCGGAATGGTTCCCAGGGTCTGAAGGAGAGGAAACTCTCCTTCAGGCCCTGGGATCCATATTCATGTATAAAATAAAGAATAAAAATAAAAAATATTGATATACTCACCCCTCCGGCGGCCCCTGCTCTTAGCGGTGCCTCAGTTCCTAAGAATGCCGAGTTAAGGACCTTCGATGACATCGCGGCTTGTGATTGGTCACGTGACCACTCATGTGACCGCTCACGCGACCAATCACAAGCCGCGATGTCATCGCAGGTCCTTCACTCGCTCATTCTTAGGAACGGAGGCTGCCGGTTGCAGCGGTTACAACCAGGGCGCGTCAGAGGGTGAGTATATCCCTATTTTTTATTTTTATTCTTTATTTTACACATGAATATGGATCCCAGGGCCTGAAGGAGAGTTTCCTCTCCTCCAGACCCTGGGAACCATACACTGGGAACTTCCGATTCCGATTTCCGATATCACAAAAATATCGGAACATTCTAAATATCATGTAAATAAAGAATTCTGAGACACAAACAGAAGTTGGCGTAAAGGCCACGGTGTTTATTTTAGGGTTACCCAAAGTAAATTCAAATAATAATACATTTTAATCAAATATTTAATAAATAATTATACCAAAACTACCTCAATGCATTAAAATCCTGTCCACCCAGCTTTAGCTGGGTGACCCCACGGCCGCCATCAGGGCATGACAGCCATGACTGGCGTATGGGGCCCGGTGGGCAGAGGGGGCCCGGTGGGCAGAGGGGGCGTCTCATCTGCTCATCGGGCCCCCCTGCAGGCACTGCGGTACACTATTGACGTACAGGCCCGTGCCCGCATGTCAATAGTTAACAGCCGCCGCAAGCCAGTCCGAGGCTGGCAGCTGACTTGAACGGCCACAGTGCGCAGTCGCACTTCGCCGGCATCTGACGTCATTGTCAGCCGCCGGCGAGTGCGTCCTTCACCTGCATGGAGGAAGTGAGCTTCGCCCGCCGCAGGAGCATGGCAAGTTAAGAACTCTTTTTTTTTTGAGAGCAGCGATCCTTGGGGGGGGGGCCCGGGGCAGAATGCTGGACACGCTGGGGCAGAGATGCTGGACACAGGGGCAGAAAGCTGGACAGGGGCATTATGCTGGACACAGGGGCATTATGCTGGACACGGGCAGTATGCTGGACACAGGGGCAGTATACTGGACACAGGGGCAGAAGGCTGGACACAGGGGCAGAAAGCTGGACACAGGGGCAGAATGCTGGACACAGGGGCAGAAAGCTGGACACAGGGGCAGAATGCTACACAGGGGCAGAATGCTGGACACAGGGGCAGAATGCTACACAGGGGCAGAATGCTACACAGGGGCAGAATGCTGGACACAGGGGTAGAAAGCTGGACACAGGGGCAGAATGCTGGACACAGGGGCAGAAAGCTGGACACAGGGGCAGAATGCTGGACACAGGGGCAGAAAGCTGGACACAGGGGCAGAATGCTACACAGGGGCAGAATGCTGGACACGGGCAGAAAGCTGGACACAGGGGCAGAATGCTGGACACAGGGGCAGAATGCTGGACACAGGGGCAGAAAGCTGGACACGGGCAGAATGCTGGACACAGGGGCAGTATGCTGGACACAGGAGTAGTATGCTGGACACAGGGGCAGTATGCTGGACACAGGGGCAGAAAGCTGGACACAGGGGCAGAAAACTACACAGGGGCAGAATGCTGGACACGGGCAGAATGCTGGACACAGGGGCAGAATGCTGGACACGGGCAGAATGCTGGACACAGGGGCAGAAAGCTGGACACGGGCAGAATGCTGGACACAGGGGCAGTATGCTGGACACAGGGGCAGTATGCTGGACACAGGAGCAGTATGCTGGACACAGGGGCAGTATGCTGGACACAGGGGCAGAAAGCTGGACACGGGCAGAAAACTACACAGGGGCAGAATGCTGGACACAGGGGCAGAATGCTGGACACAGGAGCAGAATGCTGGACACAGGGGCAGAATGCTGGACACAGGGGCAGAGATGCTGGACACAGGGGCAGAATGCAGGACACAGGGGCAGAATGCTGGACACGGGCAGAATGCTGGACAAAGGGGCAGAATGCTGGACACAGGGGCAGTATGCTGGACACGGGCAGTATGCTGGACACGGGCAGAGATGCTGGACACAGGGGCAGAGATGCTGGACACAGGGGCAGAGATGCAGGACACAGGGGCAGAATGCTGGACACAGGGGCAGAGATGCTGGACACAGGGGCAGTATGCTGGACACAGGGGCAGAATGCTGGACACAGGGGCAGAGATGCTGGACACAGGGGCAGTATGCTGGACACAGGGGCAGTATGCTGGACACAGGGGCAGAATGCTGGACAGGGGCAGAATGCTGGACACAGGCAGAATGCTGGACACGGGCAGAAAGCTGGACACGGGCAGAGATGCTGGACACAGGGGCAGAGATGCTGGACACAGGGGCAGAGATGCTGGACACAGGGGCAGAATGCTGGACACAGGGGCAGAGATGATGGACACAGGGGCAGTATGCTGGACACGGGCAGAATGCTGGGCAAAGGGGCAGAATGCTGGACACAGGCAGAATGGAGATACGGGGTATGATGAAAGACATGGGGGCATGACTGGAGACAGATGGGGAAGGATTGGAGACAGATGGGGCAGAATGGAGACACAGGAGGCATGATTGGAGACAAGTGGCAGGATTGCAGACATGGGGGCATGATTGGAGACACTGGGGGCAGAATTGGAGACAGATCGTGCAGGATCATGGGGAAGGATGGATATGATGGAAACAAATGGGTCAGGATGGGGAGATCATATGGGGCAGAATAGATACTCATGAGGGCAGGATGGGAGAACACATGGCTGACGCCAGGAATGAGACACACGTTGGCCAGGATGGGGAATATTATTACCATAGGGACTAATTTAGAGATATTATTACTGCAGTGATGTATTTATTTTATTTTTTGAGGATACTGTTTTAAATGAGGGGGTGGTCCTGTTACTTTGTAAAGTGATACTATGTTGCCTCTTTTTCTTCATGTGGTGTAATGTAGAAGTTGGGAAAAATTAAGTAATATGTTCTACAAGCGAAGCTCGAGATAACTGTGTTATTTCCTGCAGAGATGAGTCCTGGCTGGATGAAGTGATGGCGGTCTGTGCTGGATGAAAGATGAAGGACTTCACCTAGAGACATCACTGGTGAGTCAGTGTTACCTATACACTGACATTATGCACTGTATACTATATACAGAGCTCCTGTATATAATGTCACCAGTGATCACTGTATTATCTGTACACAGACACTGCATACGAAGTACAGATCTCCTGTGAATACTGGCACTTATGGTGATAGTATGGTGCTTTTTTTTTATTATTACTGATCAGAATTGTAGTATTCAGTCACTATGTGGTGGTAATATGTGGTCTGGTCATGGTGTTGCGGTATTTGTTCCTTGTATGTGATATTATTGGTCATTTTAAAAATTGAAAAATAAATAAATAAATCTTTATTTTTATATAGCGCTAACATATTCCGCAGCGCTTTACAGTTTTTCACAGATCATCGTAAATAAAAATATATCTAAATTGTATTGCATATTTTAAAAAATATTTAATAGGTTACAGTAGAGTAGGGCCCGGCCAAAAGTGTCTACCGTGTTATGGTGGCGGCTTAAAAAATCTTTTGGCCAAAACAAAAGCTGTCGGCTATATGTGTGATCTGGTGATGGGAACTGTTAATGTGTGATAGGTGAGAAGTGGAGTTTTTCCAAGAGAGAGCGGTGGGACTGTGGACAGTTTGAGGGGTGAAGCATGGAGGCGGGGCTGGGGTGGAGCCTGGGCGGAGTCTCAAGGGGGCCCTGAAAATTTTGCCAGTATGGGGCCCCGAAATTTCTAGTGGCAGCCCTGGGTGACCCCCTCAAAAGAAACACCGTGACAAGAAAACAATTAACAATAAAATAGGGGCGGGAGGGCAGGGAGATGCTTCCGTGTAGAAATCTTCAGTCAGACAGCTCCAGATCCAGAAGTAGAGGTTTAAATAGATGCTTGTTTCCCGCCTAAACTGACAACTGCCAATCAAAGTCCTGCTACCAAAATCTGCCCTATCACATGACATATTGAAGAATCATCTAGAAGATTGTTAACCCTAGCTAAAAGAACTTATGAGAAAAAAGGGGGGGATGAAATTGAAATGATAAATGGTATGTACCACTTTATTATAATTAATAACATTAAATTTAATGAAGGCAAAATGATCCCAAGTGCCCCCTTTGATGATATATTACAGGGGCGCACATTATATAGTATATAGCTGTATGTCATCTCCCCAGTATATAGTATATACCTGTATGTCATCTCCTCTTGTATATAGTATATACCTATATGTCATCTCCCCTGTATATAGCATACAGCTGTATGTCATCTCCTCTGTATATAGTATATACCTATATGTCATCTCCCCTGTATATAGTATGTACTTGTATGTCATCTACTCCTGTATATAGCATATACCTGAATGTCATCACCTGTGGCAGCACGGTGGCGCAGTGGCTAGCACAGCAGCCTTACAGCACTGGAGTCCTGGGTTTAAACCCTACCAAGGACAACATCTGCAAAGAGTTTGCGTGGGTTTCCTCCTTTGTTTCAATTGACATCTCTCGTGTTGGAGCCTTCGTTCATGTCAGTCCACTTTGTGCAACAGCTCTCCAAGGTGTGATCACTCCTATTTAGATGCAGGTGTTATTTTTGGGTATGAAAATTTACAGGGGTATTCCATAATTTTTTCCTCAGAATTGAGTGACTCCATAATTTTTCCCCTATGCTTGGTTAAAAAAAGTAACCATTACTGACTACCACATTTTTTGTGCTTGATTTTGACTTTTCAACTGCATAATTTATATAGACTACTGTATATACAATATAAGTGATACTGCTGTATACTGTATAATCTCTGTATCGCCTATATAATGCACTAGCTGAAGAGCCCAGCATTGCCCAGGCATAGTAACTAACTGTGGTAAGTTATAGCACCTCACTTCTCTCATTTTCCCATCACGCCTCTCATTTTCCCCCTCACATCTCTAATTTTCCCCCTCACATCTTTCATTTTCCCCATGACTCCTCTCAGTTTTCCCCTCACACACCTCTCATTTTCCCCCTCAAATCTCTCATTTTCCCCCTCACTCCTCTCATTTTCCCCTTCACTCCTCTTATTTTCCCCCTAACACCTGTCATTTTGACCTCACACCTGTCATTTTCCTATCACTCCACTATTTTCCACTCACTGCTCTCATTTTGCACTCACACCTTTTCATTTTCACCTCACACCTCTCATTTTCCCCTCAGTATATACATGTATGCCATCTCTCCTTGGGATCATATTTGCATGTAACTTAACATTCTAAATATCATGTAAATAAAGAATTCTGAGACACAAAGAGAAGTTGACGTAAAGGCTGCAGTGTTCATTTTAGGGTTACCCAAAGTAAATTCAAATAATAATACATTTTAATCAAATATTTAATAAATAATTATACCCAAACTACCTCAATGCATTAAAATCCTGTCCACCCAGCATTAGCTGGGTGACCCCCTCAAAAGAAACACCATGACAAGAAAACAAATAACAATAAAATAGGGGCGGGTGGGCAGGGAGATGCTTCTGTGTAGAAATCTTCAGTCAGACAGCTCCAGATCCAGAAGCAGAGGTTTAAATAGATGCCCGTTTCCCTCCTAAACTGACAACTGCCAATCAAAGTCCTGCTACCAAAATCTGCCCTATCACATGACATATTGAAGAATCATCTAGAAGATTGTTGAAAAAAGGGGGGGATGAAAGTATGTGTTAGAGGTTGAGTTCCTGCCTCTGCACAGGGGGAATCTCGGGCCATCTCCGCTGCGGTCTCCCATTCTTCTCCTGCCGCAGTGGAGCCTGCTCGGCAGAGACGTCAGTCCCAGCGTCTCGCTCAATCTGACTCTGTACAAAGGGTTACTGCTGCTTTTCCAGCTTCTGCCATTGAAGCCAGTGCTGGGCAGCGGCGAGCAGACGCTTCTGGGACTAAGTCTTGCTTTTCTCGTTCTGAGCTTGCCCAGAGTGAGATCTCTCAGTGGAGATCGAGGGTCACATGTTCAGATACTGCAGCTAAATCCATTGGTCCTCCAGGAAGGTCCTGAAGGTGCTCAGGCTCTGTAGCAGCCTCTCATTGGTCCTTCTAGGAAGATCCTGTACTTGCTGCAGCTATTTAAGGCTCTCATGACCGCACGGCCATGCGCTAGTATTGAATCAGTTATGTGTATGTGCCAGTGTGGTCACATTTATGTGTGTTCAGGGACTCGGCTGAAATAAGCCCCTAGAATGCCGGCACCTCCGGCGAGGAGATTGTGTGCGTGGTTTTAGGGCCCCGGCTGAAATAAGCCCCTAGAATACCGGCTCCTCCGGTGAGGAGATTGTATGTTTGTGTTGCTACACACAGCCATCAGCTCGGCAGTTGCTGGATACTCCTGTGAAGTCAACAGGGTTCCGCCTTTCATAGTTGCCAAAGTCTCAGCTGCTGACTCGGGGCGTCCTCAGGCGCGAGCTCAAAAGCCACCGTGGGTCAGAGTGAGATCTGGCACAGCGTCTCTGTGAAGTAACAGAGTTCGCTTCTATCGCCATAAAGGGCCGCCATTTGCCAGCAGCAGGTCCTCTCCTGCACGGTGGACCCCAGGCTGCGAATGCACCAAATAACATCTCTCAATTTACTCGGTGCGTTCTGCCAGCCCTAACAGAATACTAGCGCCAGGGTCTGTCTAGTAAATGGCGGACATACAGCAGTCCTTGCGGTACATCCAGCAGCTGGAGGGTAGGTTGGCAGCTCTTGAGAGCACAACCTCAGCTGTGGATGTTACCGCAGTTGCTGTACAGGCTGCTAGCGTGGCTGCAGCAACCTTGTCCATTGCCACCCCTGTTCTGACATTATCTCGCCTCCCGCTGCCAGAAAAATTTTCTGTTGATAGTAAATCTTGTAGGGGATTCGTGAGTCAGTGCTCTATATACCTCGAGCTCCTGGCTGTACGTTTTCCCACAGAGTGGGCAAAGGTGGTATTTATTGTCTCTCTCTTGTCGGACAGGGCGCTGGAATGGGCTATGCCGCTGTGGGAGCGTGGCGATCATGTGGTGCAGAGTGCTCTGCTGTTCCTAAGCACTCTGAAACAGGTCTTTTTAGGACCTCGAGTCACCCATGACACGGCGCTCCAACTGCTGGCATTGACTCAGGGTTCGTCCTTGGTCAGCCATTTTGCCGTCCACTTCCATATCCTAGCATCTGAGCTGGAGTGGTCAGATAAAGCCCTTATCCCCATATTTTGGAGGGGGCTGGCTGACCACGTGAAGGACGCTCTGGCCACTAGGGAGATTCCCACCACACTGGAGGAGTTAATAGCTGTCTTCACTCGTATTGACCTCCGTTGTAACGAGCGGAGGGTAGAGCGAGCCCTGTGTAGGCAGAGGTTTCGGCTGGCTCCCACCTTCGCCAAACCTTTGGAATCTCCGGTCCTGGTCCCTGAGACACATGAGGCCATGGAAGTGTCACGAGCGGGATCAAAGTCCCGGACCGCTTGTGCACTCAAGGTCTGTCATGTTTGCCAGCAGTCAGGACATCTTGCCACCAGATGGTCCCAGCGGTCGAGGAAACATCAGCGTCTAGTGGTAGTAGGTGGAGGTCAGGGCCGGCGTTAGGGCCAGGCAGACTAGGCAGCTGCCTGGGGCCCCCACTCCCTTGGGGGCCCCCAGCATCTACAGCAGAAGCTTCACTGATAATAGCATTATCAGTGAAGCTTCCGAGTAGAGACTGGTTAAGGACCTGTAGTGACATCACGATCAGGTGACCTGCCATGTGACCGTGATGTCACCACAGGCCATGTACTCTGGGAATGTTTGTAGCAGTAAAATAGGAGCCTGCAGTGAAGCACAGGAGCAGCGGCCACTGAACCTCCCCCATCAGCGTGATAGAAGTGCTCATTGGCCAGCGCCCTGTCCTGCTGTACGGAGCCTCTGAGGGGAAGGGAGAGAGACCCAGCACCAGTAACAACCTGAGCCGGCAGATAAGTAAAGAGCACCGTCCCACTGTGTGTGTGCTGCTCCTGGTGATGATGGCTCCTGTCCTGCTGTCAGCAACTACTGCTCTTGTCGGCAGTCCCAGCAGAGGAGAGGGCAGGAAGGTGTCTGCTGGGAGCAGGAGGAGCTGCATCTGATAGTGTGCATCATCTCATTCCCTCCAGCAGAAAGGTGTGTGTGTGTGTGTGTGGTGTGTATAGCGTGTGTCATGTGTAGTGTGTGCTTATGTGAATCACATGTATCAAATGAGCATTTGTTGTGCTGCATGTGTGTGCCGTGTGTGTGTGTGTATAAGTGTGTCTTTGCTTGCCGTGTGTGTGTGTGTGTGTATATATATATATATATATATATATATATATATATATATATATATATATATATAGTGTGTGTATGTATGTGTGTATAAATGCGTGCCATGTATATTTGTGTGTGTATAAGTGCGTGCCATGTGTGTGTTTATGTGTTTAATATATATATATATATATATATATATATATATATATATGCGCTATGTATGTGTGTATGTATAAGAATGCTATGTATGTGTCTGTGTATAAGTGCATGCCATATATATGTGTGTGTGTATATATAAGTGCGTGCCATGTACATGTATAAGTGTGTGTGTGTATAAGCATGTGTCGTGCGTGTGTGTTTAATTGTGTGTATATATATATATATATATATATATATAATTTTTAGCATTACTCTATATAAACATACAGTGATAGTGTGTGTGTTCCATGCACATTTTAAAATAATGGTTGAACAGACTAGAGTGAGTGTATATATATATATATATATATATATATATATACACACACACACACACACACACACACACACACACACACACACACAGCCCTTCTGCTTATAGCATGATACTATATGGGGACAGATTGATCTACTAGTGTTCTGTCCCCATCATTCGATTCGTCCTCAGACGATGTAAAGAGGCCGAGAAACAAGAGCCAAACGACTTCAATGTTGTCAATCGCACGCATCGAACGGTCTGAACTCAACGCACGTAAATGCAACCAAAATGTTTGAGCGCCATGGTGCAATATGTATGTGAGCATTGGGGGCCTCATTTTAAACTTTTGCCTAGGGCCCCACTTTGTCTAAAACCGGCCCTGGTGGAGGTACACTAGACACGGCGACGTTTGCCTCCAAATTGTCCTTTAAGGGGACAATTACTATAGGCTCATCCACCCACTCGGTGGAGCTCTGCGTGGATTCTGGGGCGGAGGGCAATTTTATGTCTTCTGCCTTCGCCCAACGTCACTCAATACCCTTGGTGATGCTGTAGCGCCCCCACTGCCGCAGGGCCGAGGGGTACCCGGTACCGGGCCTCTGAGTCTCTGCTCTGGGGTTGTCACGGTGGCTAGACCCGGTCCGTGACCCTGCTGGGGGGCGTACAGTGATAGATGTAGATGGTGGTAGTGGTGCGGTGTACTGCCGGTCGCAGTAAATAACGAGGACACCAGGTTGCAGTCTCTTTACCTCTTTACTGAAGGTCTCTGGGTCCTCAGTCTGGAATACGGTTCACCAGGCTGCGCAAGTCCGGCCGGTCCAATGGCACCTCCAGAGTTCTCTTTGCAGGTGGAAATCTGTGCCTTCCTGCTAGCGCTATGTGTTGTGGTCCTCCCCTGCTGTGCTTACGGGATAGTCCCCACAACTGTTGTGTCTGTTTCTCGTGTTCCCTCACAACTCGATTAGATGATGTTCTGCTAATCCTCCGTCCCTCCCTGATGTTACGGTTGGGACGCACCCGTATGACGGGTAGGCTCGGAGCTCTTCCGGGACCCTAGAGTCGCCCCTCTCCACAGGTTGCCCCCTATGTCTGCGTAGGTGATTTAGGTGAGACAGCCCGCCTGTGACTGACTGTCCTGCCGTTGGTTTGAAGTATGGCTTAGAGCTCTGTACTTCCTCGGCGTTCCGGCCGCCGGTAGTTTGCGCCTCAGTAGGATGTTGCCTCGATCTTACAGCACGACTCCTACTGGTATTCTCCTTCTTGCTTTGATCTCGTTTCTCACTCAGCACCATAAATCTCGCTTCTTATCCTTTCTTGGGACACCGCCGCTATACTGAGCAGGCACGGTCCCGTAACGTTCTTTCTCGTTGCCAGGCCTCTGTCAGGATCCCACCCCTGACAGGGACCCTACCGAATCTTCCCCCACAACACCCTCTGCCACAAGGTGTTGCCTGGTTTCAACCCAGTCAGCTTTCTCTCTAACTTCCTGCCTGACCCCCAGTTTTACCAGTATGTGAGGAGTGGCCTAATGAATAGTACCCTTAGCTCCCCCTGGAGGCCCGACTGTGAAATGTATTGGTGTATGTGATACCTGGTCAGATGAACTCCTTCAGTGCCATCAGATGTACCAAAGCCCCCATAGTGGCGGAGCAACAGTACTGCAACGACCAGGACTCTGGGGCGCTGCACTCCCCCCTGGTTAAATCCAGTACTCCGGGACTGGGAAGAAAACAACAATACATGTCAGCAAAAAGACATACAATTTTTGTGAGTGCAATAACAATAAGCATATTTGAACAGAGCTTCCCTTTATGGGAGGTGAGGACACTTGAACGTTACAAACATGGTTAAATACTTTTAAATAACTTTACTATAAATAACTTTTCTTACCCAACCGGGTATTCTACTCAGTGCAAAATTTTTGAACAATAATTTAACATTGCCTTTAAGGACGTACACTCTAAATCCACTAAAGACCTTCTTATAACACATTATAAGGCTTAAGCAACTGTGCTACATTCTCCTACTTTAAATCTGCAGGACCGCCTGTCCTAACTGCTCCAGACCTACTGCCTCTCCTTTCTGTTACAGGGCCGCTCCTTTCCGTCCGAGCCTACTGTCCTTCCACTACTATACACAGTATAGAACATATCATTTTTCTTTCAGTTTAAGAGCACTGAGCCATCTCCATATGGCTCCTAGGAGGACTCACTACTAACCCCTACGGGTTCACTTCCTGTCCTCATTCCTCTATTAACATTATTGAACATTTCTTACAATTAACTAATTGGTTACATTTAACTTTCACATATCAACATCATCAATACTTTCTTTTCAGGACATTATTGCCATTCAACCATCTTAAGGCAACACTGTTCATAAGTGCAGGATGCGAACATCCCCTTTAAGAGGGGACCAAGTCTCTATGAGGTAGTGCAACTTTTCAAGCTGCAAGTCCGTATGCAGCAAGGACTCCAGTGCAGGTTCCAAGAACCGTATCTTCGCAAAGAGTCCGTCTTTTATGTAAAACCAGTAGAGAACACCTTTAAGAAGGTGCCAACTATATACAAAGAGTTTGTATCATGCATTGTTCATGATTCAGCAGTTCTGGATAACTTGTGCAAACGTAGAAAACAAACAAAAACAATAGGGATCCCGGGTCAACAAAGGGATCCCTTTAAGAGTTAACCCTGAACGGGTTTTAGCAGCAAAAAGCAGGAACAAACAGTTAACTATGTACAGTTTCAGGTTTCTGAGGTTTAGTTGGACGGCTTCCAGGGCTGCACCTGGCACTTAACCCTTCTTGGCCTGGGAAAAGTGAGGTCCAGGGTTATACCCAGTGCTGGACAAATGCCGTTTGTTGTGCATCCGCTTTTTGGGCTCCCCTGGTGGTTGCTGGTGGTACTGGTGACTTGTTTGCACTTTGCTGCTTCTGTTCACCTGCTTCCATCAGCGTTTGGGAGTTTCCTATTTAGCCTTGCTCTCCAGTCATTTCCTTGCCGGTCATCATTGTAACCAGAGCCTTCGGTTGCATGTTCCTGCTACTAGTCTGCTGATCAGCTAAGTGGACTTTGTCCTTTTGTTTTGTATCTTTTGTCCAGTTTGCAGTTTTTGCAATCCTCTGTAGCTGGAAGCTCTTGCGGGCTGAAATTGCCACTCCTGTGTCATGAGTTGACACAGGAGTCTTAAAGTAATTTCAGGATGGTTTTTGAAAGGGTTTTCAGTTGACCGTGAAGTCCTCTTTTGTATCCTTCTGCTTTCTAGTAAGTGGACCTCTCTTTGCTAAATCTACTTTCATACTGTGTATGTCTTTTCCTCTTAATTCACCGTTATTACATGTGGGGGGCTGCTATCATCTTTTGGGGTATTTCCCTAGAGGTAAGCCAGGTCTGTTTCTTCCTCTACCAGGCGTAGTTAGTCCTCCGGCTGGCGCGTGGCATATAGGAAGCCGTAGGTATGCTCCCTGGCTACTATTAGTTGTGTGGTAGATTTAGCTCACGGTCAACTCGAGTTTCCATCACCCGAGAGCTCGTTCGTTATTTATATGTTTCTTACGTTCCCTTGCCATTGGGAACCATGACAGTATGACCGGCCAGTGTTAAACTTATTGGCAGAAGAAAGGAGAGAAAAAAGAAGTCTGTAAATTTTTTTATTTTTTTTTCTTATTCCCCTATGCTTGCTCCATAGTTGGATCAGTTGTATTTCAGCTCTAATTACAGCCTTTGCCTTTCTCTCCTTATAATCCTTGAATGGCTCTGAGCTCACCTGTTTAAAGATGGATCCTCAGAGTTTGGCTGCAGGTTTAAATAATCTTGCTACGAAGGTTCAAAATTTACAAGATTTTGTTATACATGCTCCTATTTCTGAACCTAAAATCCCTATACCAGAGGTGTTTTCCGGAGATAGATCTCGGTTTTTGAATTTCAAATATAATTGTAAATTATTCCTTTCTCTCAGACCTCACTCCTCAGGAGATCCTGTCCAGCAGGTTAAGATTGTAATCTCTTTGCTGCGAGGTGACCCTCAAAATTGGGCATTTTCATTGGCACCAGGGGATCCTGCGTTGCTCAATGTGGATGCGTTTTTCCTGGCTTTAGGGTTGCTTTATGAGGAACCTAATTTGGAGATTCAAGCTGAAAAAGCTTTGATAGCCCTATCTCAAGGGCAAGATGAAGCGGAGATATACTGCCAAAAATTTCGTAAATGGTCTGTGCTTACTCAGTGGAATGAGTGCGCCTTAGCGGCAAATTTCAGAGAGGGCCTTTCTGATGCCGTTAAAGATGTTATGGTCGGGTTCCCTGCGCCTACAGGTCTGAATGAGTCCATGACAATGGCAAT
Source organism: Ranitomeya variabilis (assembly GCF_051348905.1). Taxonomy (NCBI): domain Eukaryota; kingdom Metazoa; phylum Chordata; class Amphibia; order Anura; family Dendrobatidae; genus Ranitomeya; species Ranitomeya variabilis. The sequence goes on from NC_135232.1 coordinate 298,267,546, forward strand.
TCAGATTGATCGGCGTTTGCGGGAGCGCAAACCCGTGCACCATTTGGCGGTATCTTCTGAAGAGACGCCAGAGAAAATGCAATGTGACAGAGTTATGTCCAGAAGCGAGCGGCAGAATTATAGGCGTAAAAATGGGTTATGCTTCTATTGTGGTGATTCTGCTCATGTTATATCGGCATGCTCTAAACGTACTAGGAAGGTTGACAAGTCCATTTCAATTGGCACTTTACAGTCCAAATTTATTTTGTCTGTAACCTTGATTTGTTCATTATCAGTTATTACCGTGGATGCCTATGTGGACTCTGGCGCCGCTCTGAGTCTTATGGACTGGTCCTTTGCCAGGCGCTGTGGGTTTGATTTAGAGCCTCTGGAAGTCCCTATACCTCTGAAGGGTATTGATTCTACACCTTTGGCTTGTAATAAACCACAGTTCTGGACGCAAGTGACTATGCGTATGACTCCAGACCATCAGGAGGTGATTCGCTTCCTTGTGTTGTACAATTTACATGATGTTTTGGTGCTTGGATTACCATGGTTACAGTCTCATAACCCAGTCCTTGACTGGAAAGCTATGTCTGTGTTAAGCTGGGGATGTCGGGGGGCTCATGGGGACACTCCTATGGTGTCCATTTCGTCATCTATTCCATCTGAGATTCCGGCATTTTTGTCTGATTATCGTGATATTTTTGAAGAGCCTAAGATTGGTTCACTCCCTCCTCACAGGGATTGTGATTGCGCCATAGATCTGATTCCTGGCAGTAAATTTCCAAAGGGTCGTTTGTTTAACCTATCTGTACCTGAACATGCTGCTATGCGCGAGTATATTAAGGAGTCCCTGGAAAAGGGACATATTCGTCCTTCTTCATCACCTTTAGGAGCCGTTTTTTTCTTTGTCTCTAAAAAGGATGGCTCTCTGAGGCCTTGTATTGATTATCGACTCCTGAATAAAATTACAATCAAATATCAGTATCCGTTGCCTTTGCTGACTGATTTGTTTGCTCGCATAAGGGGGGCTAAGTGGTTCTCTAAGATTGATCTTCGTGGGGCGTATAATTTGGTGCGAATTAAGCAGGGGGATGAGTGGAAAACCGCATTTAATACGCCTGAGGGCCATTTTGAGTATTTGGTAATGCCTTTCGGCCTTTCTAATGCACCTTCGGTCTTTCAGTCCTTAATGCATGATATTTTCCGTGAATATTTGGATAAATTTATGATTGTTTACTTGGATGATATTTTGATTTTTTCTGATGACTGGGAGTCTCATGTTCAGCAGGTCAGGAGGGTTTTTCAGGTTTTGCGGGAGAATTCTTTGTGTGTAAAGGGTTCAAAGTGTGTTTTTGGGGTTCAAAAAATTTCCTTTTTGGGGTACATTTTTTCCCCTTCTTCTATTGAGATGGACCCTGTCAAGGTTCGGGCTATTTACGACTGGACGCAGCCTACTTCTCTGAAGAGTCTCCAGAAATTCTTGGGCTTTGCTAATTTTTATCGTCGATTTATAGCTGTTTTTCTGGCGTTGCTAAACCTCTGACGGATTTGACTAAAAAGGGTGCTGATGTTGCCAATTGGTCCCCTGCTGCCGTGGAGGCCTTTCGGGAGCTTAAGCGCCGCTTTTTGTCTGCCCCTGTGTTGCGCCAGCCTGATGTTTCTCTTCCCTTTCAGGTTGAGGTCGATGCTTCCGAGATCGGAGCGGGGGCGGTTTTGTCGCAGAAAAGTTCCGACTGCTCGGTGATGAGACCTTGTGCGTTCTTTTCGCGAAAATTTTCGGCCGCCGAGCGAAACTATGATGTTGGTAATCGGGAGCTTTTGGCCATGAAGTGGGCATTTGAGGAGTGGCGTCATTGGCTTGAGGGTGCCAGACATCAGGTGGTAGTTTTGACTGATCACAAGAATTTAATTTATTTGGAGTCTGCCAGGCGCCTGAATCCTAGACAGGCACGTTGGTCGTTGTTCTTTTCCCGGTTTAATTTTGTGGTCTCGTACTTACCGGGTTCTAGGAATGTGAAGGCAGATGCTCTTTCTAGGAGTTTTGAGCCTGACTCTCCTGGGAATTCTGAACCTGCTGGTGTCCTTAAGGATGGAGTGGTTTTGTCTGCTGTCTCTCCAGATTTGCGACGTGCTTTGCAAGAATTTCAGGCGGATAGACCTGATCGTTGTCCGTCTGGTAGACTGTTTGTTCCTGACGAGTGGACCACTAGAGTAATCTCGGAAGTTCATTCTTCTACTCTGGCAGGTCATCCGGGCATTTTTGGCACCAGAGATTTGGTGGCTAGATCCTTCTGGTGGCCTTCCTTGTCTCGAGATGTGCGTGTTTTTGTGCAGTCTTGCGATGTGTGTGCTCGGGCCAAGCCTTGTTGTTCTAGGGCTAGTGGGTTGTTGTTGCCCTTGCCTATTCCGAAGAGGCCTTGGACGCACATCTCTATGGACTTTATCTCGGACCTCCCTGTTTCTCAGAAGATGTCTGTCATCTGGGTGGTGTGTGACCGTTTTTCTAAAATGGTTCATTTGGTGCCATTGCCTAAGTTGCCTTCCTCATCTGAGTTGGTCCCTCTGTTTTTTCAAAATGTGGTTCGCTTGCATGGTATTCCGGAAAACATCGTTTCTGACAGGGGTACCCAGTTCGTGTCTAGATTTTGGCGGGCAGTCTGTTCCAGGTTGGGCATTGATTTGTCTTTTTCGTCTGCATTCCATCCTCAGACCAATGGCCAGACGGAACGAACTAATCAAACTTTGGAGACTTATTTGAGGTGTTTTGTGTCTGCGGATCAGGATGATTGGGTTGCCTTTCTGCCGTTGGCGGAGTTTGCTCTTAATAATCGGGCTAGTTCTGCCACTTTGGTTTCTCCTTTCTTTTGCAATTCAGGGTTTCATCCGCGTTTTTCATCTGGTCAGGTTGAATCTTCGGATTGTCCTGGAGTGGATGCGGTAGTGGATCGGTTGCATCAGATTTGGGGACAAGTGGTGGATAATTTGGAATTGTCCCAGGAGAGGACTCAGCAGTTTGCTAACCGTCGTCGTCGTGTTGGCCCCCACCTTCGTGTTGGGGACTTGGTGTGGTTGTCTTCCCATTTTGTCCCTATGAGGGTTTCTTCTCCTAAATTTAAGCCTCGGTTCATCGGTCCTTATAGGATTTTGGAGATTCTTAACCCTGTTTCCTTTCGTTTGGACCTCCCGGCATCTTTCGCTATCCATAATGTGTTCCATCGGTCGTTGTTGCGGAGATATGAGGTACCGGTGGTTCCTTCTGCTGAACCTCCTGCTCCTGTGCTGGTGGAGGGTGAATTGGAGTACGTGGTAGAAAAGATCTTGGACTCACGTATTTCCAGACGGAGACTTCAATATCTGGTTAAATGGAAGGGCTATGGTCAGGAAGATAATTCTTGGGTAACTGCCTCTGATGTTCATGCCTCGGATTTGGTTCGTGCCTTTCATAGGGCTCATCCAGATCGCCCTGGCGGTTCTTGTGAGGGTTCGGTGCCCCCTCCTTAAGGGGAGGGTACTGTTGTGTATCCGCTTTTTGGGCTCCCCTGGTGGTTGCTGGTGGTACTGGTGACTTGTTTGCACTTTGCTGCTTCTGTTCACCTGCTTCCATCAGCGTTTGGGAGTTTCCTATTTAGCCTTGCTCTCCAGTCATTTCCTTGCCGGTCATCATTGTAACCAGAGCCTTCGGTTGCATGTTCCTGCTACTAGTCTGCTGATCAGCTAAGTGGACTTTGTCCTTTTGTTTTGTATCTTTTGTCCAGTTTGCAGTTTTTGCAATCCTCTGTAGCTGGAAGCTCTTGCGGGCTGAAATTGCCACTCCTGTGTCATGAGTTGACACAGGAGTCTTAAAGTAATTTCAGGATGGTTTTTGAAAGGGTTTTCAGTTGACCGTGAAGTCCTCTTTTGTATCCTTCTGCTATCTAGTAAGTGGACCTCTCTTTGCTAAATCTACTTTCATACTGTGTATGTCTTTTCCTCTTAATTCACCGTTATTACATGTGGGGGGCTGCTATCATCTTTTGGGGTATTTCCCTAGAGGTAAGCCAGGTCTGTTTCTTGCTCTACCAGGCGTAGTTAGTCCTCCGGCTGGCGCGTGGCATATAGGAAGCCGTAGGTATGCTCCCTGGCTACTATTAGTTGTGTGGTAGATTTAGCTCACGGTCAACTCGAGTTTCCATCACCCGAGAGCTCGTTCGTTATTTATATGTTTCTTACGTTCCCTTGCCATTGGGAACCATGACAGCCGTTAATCCGTCTTGCATGTACGGTTAAATCGGACGCAGCGATAGAGGTCTGCGCAGCTTGAGTAGGGGCATTTTCTGCAGCAGAGGTAGCGGCTGCTGCAAGATCAGTCACTGGAACGGAGTCAGCAGCTGTGACACTAGCAGTCACTGGAGTGGTGTCGGTCGTCAGGGCAGGGTTGTCCTTCATACCTGCTTCAGATGCAGTCCCTCCGGTGCTGGTCTGCTCCGTCTCCACTGGGGTCTGGAACGCTGGTTGCGGGGCCTTGTGCTGCGACGTTATCATCTCCGTTTGCAGCACCTCGCTTTCCGGCAGGGCCTTGCTTTCTGGCTTCGGAGCGCTGGAACTTCTTTCTTGCTCCGGACCAGATGAGGCTGCCGACAGACGTCTGGTGAGGCTTCCGATGATGGTCTTCTTCCACCCGGCCTCAGTGTTCAGCTGCGTCTGCAGGAGTTGGTGGATCAGCTCGTCCGCTCCGGTCTGCAGGAGGTCACCGTCAACTGTGGAGGTCTGGCCGCGGTGCTTCTCCAGGTAACTGGGGGAGTCCTCGGCTCCGACCCCACGCTCCGGCTCCAGGCGGCTGGCCATGGCGTCCTCCATGTCGCTGACTTCTTCTTCCTGGTCCTTTTCCCGCTCTCTCCTTCGTGGGCAGTTTCGCTTTTGTTGTCTCCTCCCCCCATTGAGGATCAGTAGGCGGATCTCGGCTGCTGACAGACACGTCCTCAAGGGGCAGAAATATTTAGACTGGGCGGCCATTGTCTTTCGCGCTCTCCAGCTTGTCTACGTCCACTTCACGCCCTTCTTCTTCTCCTGCGCTCTCCTTAGCGCTGTAATGGTGGCGGTTTTGGCGGGAACTTCTGGCGGCAAGTGGCAATACACAGTCTTTGCAATAAGTCACAGTCCAAGCATAATAAATCACAGTTCCAAGGCACACATGACCTGATTCTTCAGGCTTAAGTAGATCCTGTTCGTGACGCCAAGTTGTAGCTCCCCCACTGCCGCAGGGCCGAGGGGTACCCGGTACCGGGCCTCTGAGTCTCTGCTCTGGGGTTGTCACGGTGGCTTGACCCGGTCCGTGACCCTGCTGGGGGGCGTACAGTGATAGATGTAGATGGTGGTAGTGGTGCGGTGTAGTGCCGGTCGCAGTAAATAACGAGGACACCAGGTTGCAGTCTCTTTACCTCTTTACTGAAGGTCTCTGGGTCCTCAGTCCGGAATACGGTTCACCAGGCTGCGCAAGTCCGGCCGGTCCAATGGCACCTCCAGAGTTCTCTTTGCAGGTGGAAATCTGTGCCTTCCTGCTAGCGCTATGTGTTGTGGTCCTCCCCTGCTGTGCTTACGGGATAGTCCCCACAACTGTTGTGTCTGTTTCTCGTGTTCCCTCACAACTCAATTAGATGATGTTCTGCTAATCCTCCGTCGCTCCCTGATGTTACGGTTGGGACGCACCCGTATGACGGGTAGGCTCGGAGCTCTTCCGGGACCCTAGAGTCGCCCCTCTCCACAGGTTGCCCCCTATGTCTGCGTAGGTGATTTAGGTGAGACAGCCCGCCTGTGACTGACTGTCCTGCCGTTGGTTTGAAGTATGGCTTAGAGCTCTGTACTTCCTCGGCGTTCCGGCCGCCGGTTGTTTGCGCCTCAGTAGGATGTTGCCTCGATCTTACAGCACGACTCCTACTGGTATTCTCCTTCTTACTTTGATCTCGTTTCTCACTCAGCACAATAAAACTCGCTTCTTATCCTTTCTTGGGGCACCGCCGCTATACTGAGCAGGCACGGTCCCGTAACGTTCTTTCTCATTGCCAGGCCTCTGTCAGGATCCCACCCCTGACAGGGACCCTACCGAATCTTCCCCCACAACACCCTCTGCCACAAGGTGTTGCCTGGTTCCAACCCAGTCAGCTTTCTCTCTAACTTCCTGCCTGACCCCCAGTTTTACCAGTATATGAGGAGTGGCCTAATGAATAGTACCCTTAGCTCCCCCTGGAGGCCCGACTGTGAAATGTATTGGTGTATGTGATACCTGGTCAGATGAACTCCTTCAGTGCCATCAGACGTACCATAGCCCCCCATAGTGGCGGAGCAACAGTACTGCAACGACCAGGACTCTGGGGCGCTGCAATGCTAGCTCAGCCAGTGACGATACGAGTGGTGAATGGGTCGACACTGCCCTCACAGATAACACACCAGACCATCCCTTTTACTCTGTCCATGTCGCCATCCCATCAGGAGATTATATCTCTGCTCGTCATACCTGAGGGAATTGATGAGGTCCTGTTGGGGATACCTTGGCTACGGTACCACTCTCCTCATATCGAGTGGTCCTCAGGCAGAATTCTGGCATGGAGTGAATCTTGTGGGGGTAGGTGTCAGAGTGAATGTGTTCAGGTTGCTACTACTGAGGTACCCGCAGATCTATCCTCTCTCCCCAAGCAATATTGGCCTTATGCGGACGTGTTCTCCAAAAAGGCGGTGGAGACCCTTCCGCCCCACCGCCCCTATGACTGTCCTATTGATCTCTTGCCTGGTGCTGAGCCTCCCCGGGGTCGAGTCTATCCATTATCTCTCCCGGAGACAGAGGCAATGTCTCAGTACATTCAAGAGAATCTGGCAAGAGGGTTCATCAGGAAGTCAGTGTCACCTGCAGGGGCAGGGTTCTTCTTCGTACAGAAGAAGAGTGGGGAACTACGTCCATGCATAGATTACAGGGGTCTTAACGCCATCACCGTTAAGAATAAGTATCCTCTGCCCCTGATATCAGAGCTCTTTTATAGGCTTCGGGGAGCAAGGGTATTCACAAAATTAGATCTGCGGGGTGCTTACAACCTGATTCGCATCTGTGAGGGGGACGAATGGAAGATGGCTTTTAACACCAGGGATGGGCACTATGAATATCTGGTGATGCCCTTCGGGCTCTGTAATGCCCCAGCCGTTTTACAGGACTTTGTTAACAATATCTCCCGGGCTATGCTCTCCACCTTGGTCGTTGTCTATCTGGATGATATTCTCATCTACTCTCCAGATGTTGACTCCCACCGGAGAGATGTTGGCAGAGTCTTCGACCTCTTACGGGCAAATTCCCTCTATGCAAAGTTGGAGAAGTGTATGTTTGAGCAGGAGTCTTTACCTTTCCTGGGCTATATCATTTCCGCCCAGGGATTGGCTATGGATCCTGCCAAACTACAGGCTGTGATGGACTGGCAAGAATCCCATTCTCTTAAAGCGGTGCAGCACTTTATGGGGTTCATTAATTACTATCGCCAGTTCATTCCCCACTTCTCCACTTTGGTAGCTCCCTTGGTAGCCCTCACCAAGAAGGGAGCAAATCCCAAATTGTGGTCTGAAGAGGTCTCCAAGGCCTTCTCTTCTATTAAGTCACATTTTGCTAGCACTCCCATCCTACATCGCCCTGATGTAGATAAGCCATTTATCATGGAGATGGATGCCTCATCCGTTGGTGCAGGAGCAGTCCTTTTCCAAAAGGATGCTCAAGGTCGGAAGCATCCTTGCTTCTTCTTCTTCAAGACCTTCACACCGGCAGAGAGGAATTATTCCATCGGGGACAGGGAGTTGCTAGCCATAAAGTTGGCTTTCTCTGAGTGGAGACATCTCTTGGAGGGGGCTCGCTTTCCCTTTCAAGTATTCACAGACCACAAGAATTTGGTTTATTTACAGACCGCCCAGCGGCTAAATTCTCGCCAGGCTAGATGGTCCTTGTTCTTCTCTCGGTTTCATTTCACCCTCCATTTTCTTTCCGGGAGAAGAACATTCGTGCCGACGCTCTCTCTCGCTCCGTGGTATCATCTGATGAGGAGGAAGAGGAGCCTCGGCTTATTGTCCCTTCTGAGAGCCTGAGAACTGTGGCCCCGGTTTCGCTAGAGTCTGTGCCTCCAGGCAAGACTTTTGTACCATCCAGTTTGCGTCCGGAGGTTCTCTCTTGTGCTCACTTGTCTAGGGTGGGTGGACATTTTGGGACCAAAAGGACATCTGAGTTACTGGCGAGGACTTATTGGTGGCCTCATATGGTCCGTGACGTCGCAGACTATGTTCGGGCATGTGTCTCCTGCGCCAAGAACAAGTCTCCTCGTCAACGGCCAGCTGGGTTGCTTAACCCTCTGCCTGTGGCAGATAGGCCCTGGGAGATGGTCAGGATGGATTTTGTGGTGGGTTTACCCAAGTCTTGTAGCTGCACCATTATTTGGGTGATCACCGACCATTTTTCCAAAATGGTGCACTTGGTGCCTCTTCCACGGCTACTTTCTGCACGGGCTCTGGCGGCATTGTTTATCAAACACATATTTCGCCTACACGGTATGCCGGACAAAATTGTCAGTGACCGGGGTCCCCAGTTTGCGTCTCGATTCTGGAGAGAGCTTTGTCGTCTACTCAGCATTGAGTTGAATCTCTCCTCAGCATATCATGCCGAGATGAATGGGTTGGTAGAGAGGGCCAACCAGACCCTGGTCACATATCTGCGACATTTTTTCTCTGCCAGGCAGGATGACTGGGCATCCTTGCTACCGTGGGCGAAGTTTGCGCTTAACAACGCTGTAGCCGACTCCACCGGTCAAACTCCTGTCCTCCTTAATTATGGCCAGCATCCGGGGGTTCCTGTGCCTATGCCTGTGTCCTCTGCTGACTCCAGGGTGGCAGACTGGGCAGTGGAGGCACGGGACATTTGGGACCGCACTCAGGATGCCATCCGGGCTTCCAAGGAGAGAATGAGGTCCTCCGTCGATGCACATCGGCGCCCTGCTCCGACCTTTGCTCCTGGCGACTTAGTGTGGCTCTCCGCCCGTAACATCAGGCTGCATGTTGAGTCCACTAAGTTTGCATCTCGCTACTTGGGTCCCTTCAAGGTCCTCGAACAGGTTAACCCTGTGGTCTACCGACTGGCCCTTCCTCCACGCCTAGGTATCACCAACACCTTTCATGTGTCCCTCCTTAAGCCCGTATACATGTCCCGGTTTTCTGAGTCATCTGCAGGGACATCAGGTTCATCTACGGACGATTACGAGATGAACGCTATTTTGGGGTGCAAGGTGGTATGTGGCAAAAAAATGTATTTGGTGGACTGGAAGGGTTATGGTCCTGAGAGCCTGCTGAGCACATTCAGGCTCCGCAGCTCATTGCTGCCTTTGAGCGTAGCGAGGCCCAGGGGGGGGGGGCCTGGGAGGGGGGTGATGTTAAAGGTCGAGTTCTCGCCTCTGCACAGGGGGAATCTCGGGCCATCTCCACTGTGGTCTCCCATTCTTCTCCTGCCGCAGTGGAGCCTGCTCGGCAGAGATGTCAGTCCCACGTCTCACTCAATCTGACTCTGTACAAAGGGTTACTGCTGCTTTTCCAGCTTCTGCCATTGAAGCCAGTGCTGGGCAGCGCCGAGCAGACGCTTCTGGGACTAAGTCTTGCTTTTCTCGTTCTGAGCATGCCCAGAGTGAGATCTCTCAGTGGAGATCGAGGGTCACATGTTCAGATACTGCAGCTAAATCCATTGGTCCTCCAGGAAGGTCCTGAAGGTGCTCAGGCTCTGTAGCAGCCTCTCATTGGTCCTTCTAGGAAGGTCCTGTACTTGCTGCAGCTATTTAAGGCTCTCATGACCGCACGGCCATGCGCTAGTATTGAATCAGTTATGTGTATGTGCTAGTGTGGTCACATTTATGTGTGTTCAGGGACTTGGCTGAAATAAGCCCCTAGAATGCCGGCACCTCCGGCGAGGAGATTGTGTGCGTGGTTTTAGGGCCCCGGCTGAAATAAGCCCCTAGAATACTGGCTCCTCCGGTGAGGAGATTGTATGTTTGTGTTGCTACACACAGCCATCAGCTTGGCAGTTGCTGGATACTCCTGTGAAGTCAACAGGGTTCCGCGTTTCGTAGTTGCCAAAGTCTCAGCTGCTGACTCGGGGCGTCCTCAGGCGTGAGCTCAAAAGCCAACGTGGGTCAGAGTGAGATCTGGCACAGCGTCTCTGTGAAGTAACAGAGTTCGCTTCTATCGCCATAAAGGGCCGCCATTTGCCAGCAGCAGGTCCTCTCCTGCACGGTGGACCCCGGGCTGCAAACGCACCAAATAACATCTCTCAATTTACTCGGTGCGTTCCGCCAGCCCTAACAGTATGTACCTGTATGTCATCTCCTCCTGTATATAGTATATACCTGTGTGTCATCTCCTGTATATAGTATGTACCTGTATGTCATCTCCTCCTGTATATAGCATATACCTGTGTGTCATCTCCTCCTGTATACAGTATATACCTGTGTGTCATCTCCCCCCGTATATAGTATATACCCGCGTTTCATTTCCTCCTGTATTAGACCTCATTCACAATTATTTAGTCAGTATTTTTACCTCAGTATTTAAAGACATAAATCTCAAGGCAAGTTATACATATAAATAAATTTAAAAAAAATCAGAGTAAGGGGGAAAAATTGTCAGCCATCACCACTATGTATACCAAATGGACAATGTGAAGGACAACTCGGCGATTACAAGAAGAAAAACAAAAAAAAACAAACGAAATAATGTCCAATAATTTGCTAAATAATAATATTTATTAAGGATATGCAACAACATGGGGTAGAGGGGAACAAAATACCAAAGAAAGGGCACTATGCCAGGGGACGACAAAGTTAGTTACAAAATAATGTGGTAACACATGAGAATTATCTGAAATAATTGATCAATGGCAAATTCATATAGTCAAATACTTATTCACATATATTAATACCACAGCTGAAATAAAAATCAATGGAGTAGTAATGTAGCAGGTATATTCATATGTAGAGGTAGATAGATAAATAAAGTGCTAGTGCACAGCCATGCTAAAGGAATGGGTTTGTAGGTGAGGCGGGACGCCTACTCCCCATATCTCCATCTCAAGAGTATGGCTGGGATGTTAAAAGTACAGCCACTGTTTTTTTTCTCTGTGTTGTGGTTTGGAAAGGAGAGACTCCAAAATGTGGCTCCAGCTGGAGCTGAAGACACATAGTGGTCTGAGCGGGTGAACACCTCGATATAAGGACTTATACATTATCTTTTGTTTTGCTGTTATGCCAGAAAGGCCATGTTTACTTTGCTGAACCCTGCTATGGTTTATGCTGTTCTGCAATAAACTAGCAGGTGATTTACCACAAGAAGTGTTCCTGTGTCTACCTTTTTGGCCACAACCATAAACGTTACATTTGGAGAGAGGTCAACAAGGCCTATGATGAAAGGAACACCATTCCTACTGTAAAGCACAGAGGTGGATTGCTGATGTTTTGGGGATATGTGAGCTACAAAGGCACAGGAAACTTGGTCAAGGTTGAAGGAAAGATGAATGCAGCACACTGTCAGCAAATACTGGAGGCAAATTTGCACTCATCAGCCCGGAAGCTGCGCATGGGACGTACTTGGACGTTCCATCATGACAACAATCCAAAACATAAGGCCAAGTCGACCTGTCATTGGCTACAGCAGAACAAAGTGAACGTTCTGGAGTGGCCATCATAAGGTACCGTCACATTAAGCGACGCTGCAGCGATAGCGACAGCGATGCCGATCGCTGCAGCGTCGCTGTTTGATCGCTGGAGAGCTGTCACACAGACCGCTCTCCAGCGACCAACGATGCCGAAGTCCCCGGGTAACCAGGGTAAACATCGGGTTGCTAAGCGCAGGGCCGCGCTTAGTAACCCGATGTTTACCCTGGTTACCAGCGTAAAAGTTAAAAAAACAAACAGCACATACTCACCAGCGCGTCCCCCAGCCTCTGCTTCCTGACACTGACTGAGCTCCGGCCCTAACAGCACAGCGGTGACGTCACCGCTGTGCTTTCACTTTCAGTTTAGGGCCGGCGCTCAGTCAGTGTCAGGAAGCAGAGGCTGGGGGACGCGCTGGTGAGTATGTGCTGTTTGTTTTTTTAACTTTTACGCTGGTAACCAGGGTAAACATCGGGTTACTAAGCGCGGCCCTGCGCTTAGTAACCCGATGTTTACCCTGGTTACCAGTGTAAAATATCGCTGGTATCCTTGCTTTTGCTGTCAAACACGGCGATACACGGCGACCTAGCGACCAAATAAAGTGCAGACCTTCTAGCAGCGACCAGCAATTTCACAGCGGGATCCAGATCGCTGCTGCGTGTCAAATACAGCGATATCGCTATCCAGGTCGCTGCAACGTCACGGATCGCTGGCGATATCGCCTAGTGTGACGGTACCTTTAGTCTCCTGACCTCAATATCATTGCGCCACTCTGGGGAGATTTCAACTGCGCATTTCATGCTAGAAAGCCCAGGAATTTACAGTTTACAGGAACTGGAGGCTTTTTGCCAAGAAGAGTGGTCTGGTCAGCTTTACCATCTGAGAAAGTAAAGAACCTCATCCACAACTACCACAAAAGACTTCAAGCTGTCATTGATGTTAGAGGGGGTAATACACGGTATTAAGAAATGGGGTATGTGAACTGTTGTTCAGTGTCATTTGGATGTTTTGGGTCATCATTATGATTTGAAAAGAAAAAACACAGTAGTTTCACAATAAATGGCTTCACCCAACCACTAACCATGAGTGGAGAAAAAGTTTTCGTGCTATCATTCATATTCTCTGAAAAAAGGCCAAGAAGACAAAAAGAAGCAGGGCGTGTCCGAGGGTGAGTATATACCTAATAGGAATATACTCACCCTCGGCTTCGTTCCGGCAGCCTTCCTTCCTAAGAATCAGCCCTTCCAGGACCCTCGGTGACGTCACGGTGACGTCGCGGCTTGTGATTGGTCGAGCGAGCGGTCACATGGGCGGCGCGCGACCAATCACAAGCCGCGACGTCACCGCGACGTCACCGCAAGGTCCTGGAAGGCTGATTCTAAGGAAGGAAGGTTCCCGGTTAGTACCAGGGCCCGTCAGAGGGTAAGTATAGCGATATTTTTTATTTTAATTCTTTATTTTACACTTAAATCTGAATTCCGATACCAATTCCCGATATCTTAAACATATCGGGAATCGGTATCGGAATTCCGATTCCAGATTCAGAAGATCGCCGACTTCATGGCCGACCCCACACAGGGGTCGGGTCGGGTTTCATGAAACCCGACTTTGCCAAAAGTCGGCGACTTCTGAAAATTGCCGACCCGTTTCGCTCAACCCTACTTTTAAGTTATTAGAATTGGACTCAAAGTGGAAAACTAAAGAGCTCCGTGCAACACAGGTCTTAAATAATAATTACCTGATATCCTTTTTATCTGGTGGCTCTGAAGTATGTATGGATGTCTGAAGACCTCTGGGCTCAGAAAAGTGTATTTTCTGTTTACCCAGGAAATAGGTTTGTGGTTTGATAACTTGGTTTAATGCTCTTACTGCAGATATAGGACCAGAGACAAAAAGACTTAACAGACGATACAAAGCTTTTTTGACATTTTTTTTTTTTTTTTTTTTTTGTGGTCTGGACCAGTCAGGGACTGTTATTTTTATTTGACGGAATAACTTACTCCAGATGTTAGTAAGTATCTATAAGCCAAAAGACAAGAACATTGAAAAAATACAATATCAATTAGGATCTATTACAAAATGACTCAACACAGATCTAGTCACATCCAGAGTGGAATTTGGTACTGTTTTAATAGAGAAGTTACTATATCACATATTTTACCATGCATTTAACTTTAAAAGGCATCTATCAGTAGAATCAACAGCCCTCCTAAGCCATCTATATGATCATGCAGGTCATAGGAAGCTGAATAAACATTATACTTTGATAACTGTGATCCGAGATCTTATTCCAGAGAAATCCACATTTTTCTTATATGTAAAAGAGCTGCTAAGATGCATGGGCTGGACACTGATCTCCCTGAGAATCGGCCTCCAGAGCTCATCGTAAATGAAAGGGGGAGTTTCCAGTGTGAGACATGTAACTAACACAGAACAGGAGAACTGAACTTCGTCTTCTTACAAACACATTTGCTGCAGCTCTCATGGCTCATTTATATATATATAAGATAAATGTGGATTTCTCTGAAATAAGACATCAGATCACAGATATCAAGGTATCATTTCACTCCTGACCTACATGCCCACATTGACATCTTAGGAGGGTTTATCCTGCTGACAGATTCATTTTAAATGCATTTGCACAACTAATTTTTTTTAACTTACACAAGAAAGCAACGTTTATGTTTTGAGGGAATTCTGGCACATAACCCTTACCCAGATAATTTTCCAAATAATTCAAGCACAATGCTAGAGAAATGCTTTAGATCACAGGTTACAGGATATATAGAGCAATGGGGCACCTATAGTATCTATATATGTTAGCTTTGATTGCCAAAATGTATGAGGGCTGAAACTTTTGCTGAAAGCTTCAAATCTGCAATATGCCTGACCTGATTAATTGAAAGCTCTGAAAATGGGGATTGCTGAGCATCCTTTATTACATCCGTGACTGACTGCACTATATACCCTATACCCTTCTTTTGCCTGTTTTATCTCCTGTTCCATCTCCTTTTCAATGGCTGCTCATTATATCTCTACTTTCATCAACAGTTTCTCCAATCTATGGTGTTTATTAGCGTGAGATATTCTCTATGTGGTTGACAGGACATCATTTATAACCATGAGTAGAAAACATTGTGGGTGGAAATCATGTGTCACAACTTCAAGTCCCAAGTAAACGTAGTCTATACATTTTAAATGTACTGATTTCACTGTACATTTCTTTCTACAATGTAAAGATCTAACTGGAAATAACAATAGGTTGGGAATCCGAAGTACTACATGAAGGTATAAGTTTGCTCTCCAAGTAGTGGAATGTATTCAAGAGCATTAAACTTATTATCTTCGTAATAAAAAAAATCCCTAATTATTACCCTTATGTGATGCTTTCAGTTTACACTTAACTATGTTAAATGTATCAATAATTTGTTTTTTTATCTATTTATATTATTAAATAACAAACATACAAGCATACTTTGGGTGCTTCTATTTCCCCATAGCACCTTTATCTCTCTTTAGAAAAATAAAATAATGATTCAGCTTCAGTCTGCTATTTTGCTTGTTGAAATCTCAGGTAGTAGTGCTGTTAAATAAATGTCCTTGTTCAGCATGACATACAGTGCCTTGCGAAAGTATTCGGCCTCCTGGAACTTTACAACCTTTTCCCACATATCATGCTTCAAACATAAAGATACCAAATGTACATTTTTGGTGAAGAATCAACAACAAGTGGAATACAATTGTGAATTTGAATTAAATTTATTGTTTATTTTAAATTTATGTGGAAATTAAAAAACTGAAAAGTGAGGCGTGCAATATTATTCGGCCCCTTTAACTTAATACTTTGCTGCGCCACCTTTTGCTGCGATTACAGCTGCAAGTCACTTGGGGTATGTCTCTATCAGTTTTGTACATCGAGAGACTGAAATTCTTGCCCATTCTTCCTTGGCAAACAGCTCGAGCTCAGTGAGGTTTGATGGAGATCGTTTGTTAACAGGAGTTTTCAGCTCTTTCCACAGATTCTCGATTGGATTGAGGTCTGGACTTTGACTTGGCCATTCTAACACCTGGATACGTTTATTTGTAAACCATTCCACTGTAGATTTTGCTTTCTGTTTGGGATCATTGTCTTGTTGGAAGACTAATCTCTGTCCCAGTCTCAGGTCTTTTGCAGACTCCAACAGGTGGCTTCTGTATGGTCTTTTAACCTGCTCTGGTGGTCCCCTGTTTGTTGTTGGGATGTCTTTGTGCTGATGTGGGCCGCTGTCCTATTGAGAACATTATATATCTGGGAGTCATTTGACTATTTGAAAACTTTGGATATACATGATTACATGTTTACTTAAAAAATTGAAAATATTAATATGGGATGGAGTAGCCTGCTGATATATATATGTTTTGGATAAATGAGACATTGGTATTATATTTCTACCCAAGAGTTGTAATTTTTCTATTACTCCCTATTAGGGACCTTTTTGTCTGGGAGTAAATAACAATTTTGTTTTTTCTGCTATGTTTATTTTTTTGCTTTTTTCTATTCTAATTTTTGCATTTTTTTGATTTTTTATATTTGTTTCATTTTTCCTGGGCATTAGTAATTAGTAGATCTCCTGTAGAGAACATAGGGTTGATCTAGGGCTATTAGGGCCAGTCGTCGAGGAGCGGGGGCGCCTACCGCAGAAACTTAGGGTGCCAACCTCCGCTGTCAGGTAGGTACCAGAAATAGGACACCTGACAGGGCAAGTTAGCTTGTTTTTTGAGCTGTGTGTATTTTTCTTAATACCGTTGTTTCTTTTATTGGAACAAACTGTTTTTAGCTTTAATTATTAAAAGTTATATTTTAGGGATCCTTGTTGTTTTTGGTTTTCTGGTTGTTTCTAGGATTCTATAATTATTTGCTTTGAGTGGTTTCACTCTTCCATAAAGGCCAGATTTGTGCAGTGTATAACTGATTGTTGTCCTATGGACAGACTGTCCCACCTCAGCTGTAGATCTCTGCAGTTCATCCAGAGTGATTATGGGCCTCTTGGCTGCATCTCTGATCAGTCTTCTCCTTGTTTGAGATTTGAGAAAGTTAAGAGGGACGGCCAGGTCTTGGTAGATTTGCAGTAGTATGATACTCCTTCCATGTTAATATGATCGCTTGCACAGTGCTTCTTGGGATGTTTACAGTTTTGAAAATCATTTTGTATCCAAATCCGGCTTTAAACTTCTCCACAACAGTATCACAGACCTGCCTGTTGTGTTCCTTGGTCTTCATGATGCTCTCTGTGCTTCAAACAGAACCTTGACACTATCACAGAGCAGGTGCATTTATATGGAGACTTGATTACACACAGGTGGGTTATATTTATCATCATTAGGCATTTAGGACAACATTGGATCATTCAGAGATCCACAATGAACTTCTGGAGTGAGTTTGCTGCACTGAAAGTAAAAGAGCCGAATAATATTGCACGCCTCACTTTTCAGTTTTTGAATTTCCACAAAAATTTAAAATAACCAATAAATTTATTTCAACTTCACAATTGTGTTGCACTTGTTGTTGATTCTTCACCAAAAATTTACATTTGGTAACTGTATGTTTGAAGCATGATATTTGGGAAAAGGTTGAAAAGTTCCAGGGGGCTGAATACTTTCGCAAGGCACTGTAGTCAAGTGTAACTAAATCTAGGCTTATCACCATCATTCTGCACTGTGAATGGGATTCTGGAGCAAGAGATAAAAGTCTTTTAAATGGAATCGGTCAGCAGGTACTTGCCATGTAATCTAAGATCAGCACAATGTAGCGGCTGAGACCCTGATTCCAACAATGTGTCATTTGATGGTCTGCGTCAGGGTTGGACTGGCCCACTGGAGAACCGGAGGTGCAGCTCCTAGGGCCTCCACTGCTCCTGGTGCCCCCAGCCAGTGGTGTGTTGCTAATAGCAGCACACCCAGCAGCTATGGGGCCCCTGAGTCAGGGGGGCCCGCCCGCTGTCATCTGAGCAGCAGCTGGAGACAGGAGCCTGTCCCCGCTGCTAAAGAGAAATGAATATTCACGCTTCCCCATGCCCCCATGGGCGTGGAGAGGAGTGAGTATTAATTTCACTTTAATAGCAAGCAGTGTTAGCCGCAGGCTGAAGCTAACACTGCCCGCATGTAAAGTTGCATTGGGGTCCCAGAGGTGCAGGGTGGCTAACCCTGAGGAAAATCGGCAGGCAGGGAGTGATCTCTGCAGCTTAGCAGAGAAGTGGAGCTGCAGGGATCCGATGCCGTCCTGCTTTTTGCCCGCTGCCTGGCTCTTCCTGTCTGACACAGCACGGCTGGATGACTTCATCATTCAGCGAGCGGCTGTTTCAGAGACAAAGCTGCCGATGATGAAGATGCTGCCGGGATGTGCTGTGGCTGCGGGGAACATGCGGAGAGGTCAGTGTTGCTTTGACTCTGTTTGCCTTCCTGCATGAGTGTATGTGGTGCGGTGCTGTGTGTGTGCGGTGCTGTGTGTGTATTGGAAATGTGTGTATTGGAGATTAGCAATGATGTGGGTGATGGAGAGAGCAGTGATGGGAATGGTGGTGGAGAAGGCTATGTTGGTGGAAAGGATGATGGGGTCATGGTGGAGGAGGCAATGATGGAGGTGTTGGAATGGGCAATGATGGGGTGGGTGGGGCAAAAGCAATGATGTTGTGGTGGAAAGGACAATGATGTGGTGGGGATGCAATTATGGAGGTGTTGGAATGGGCAATGATGGTTGTGGTGGAAAGAACACTGATGGTGGTGGCGGGGGAGGCAATGATGGAGGTGTTAGAATGGGCAATGATGGGGTGGTGGTGGCGAAAGCAATGATGGTTGTGGTGGAAAGGATAATGATGGTTGTGGGGTAGGAGGCAATGATGGGGGTGATGGAATAGGCAATGATGGGGGTGGTGGGGAAGAAAGCAATGATGGAGGTGGTAGGGAAGAAAGCAATGATGGTAGTGGTGGAAAGGACAATGTGGTGAGGGAGGAGGCAATAATGGAGGTGGTGGAATGGGCAATGATAGGGGTGGTGGGTGAGAAGGCAATGATGGGTGTGGGGGAGAGGACAATGATGGAGGTGGAGGAGGGCTGCATTTTACCCTATGAGGGGAGCTGCATTATACTTTGAGGGGGCTACATTATATTCTGTGGGGAGCAGCAATATTTTTTGTGTGGGGTCTGCATTATTCTCTTGGGGATACATTATATTCTGGAGGGCTGCATCATACTATGTGAGGGGGGCTGCATTATGCCCTATGAGGGGACTACAGCATAATCTATGGGGGGGCTGCATTATACCTTATGAGGGGTTGCATTATATTCTATGTGGAGGGGCTGCATTATACTTTATGAGGGGAGTTGCATTATACCCGATGAGGGTGCTACATTATATTTTATGGGGGGGCTGCATTATACCTTATGAGGGGGTTACATTATATTTTGTGGGGTGCTGCATTATTCCCTAAGAGGGGGGCTGCCCTATATTCTATGAGGGACTGCATTATATTATGCTAGAGGGGCTACATTATATTCCGTGAGGGGGGCCAAATTATATTCCATGAGGGGGCTGCATTATATTCCATGAGGGAGGTTACATTTGAGGGGGCTACATTATAGTCTATGAGGGCCTACACCAACCCCTGCTACATAATTAAGATGTGTACTACCTTATATTATACCCTGATATTAGTGTGTTTAACCACACAATTGGTGGTCTTGTATTTATTTCTATATAGCTACATAGTGGGTCCCAAGAATGATTTTCTCTGGTGGGCCCAAGATGCTCCAGTCCGACGCTGGTCTGCGTGCTGTCATTTTGATGCATCACTGTTTTCTCTGCTGCAGATGTAGCAGTGCTCAGAATGCTGAGCTCTGTGTAACCCCGTCTACACCAGCTTTCTGTGTACATTGAGCTGACCAGTAAATGGTGGGGTGGAGTTACACAAAGAAGTTAACTATGACGCACCTAGTCCTGTAGTGATACTCTCCGGCTGGTAAAACACTGATTTTATTGAGACAGCAACACAGTGACACATCACTGGAATCAGGGTCTCAGCCCCTACATCATGTTGCTCTAAGACGACATAGCACAAACCTGCTGACAGATTCCCTTTAAGTAACAGAAGAGGGCACAGCTGAGGAAACTGGTTGCGCTATGTTGACTCTACTTCAATGCAGTAAGAGCCAGAGATAACGGACTGGCAATGATCATATGTAATCTATAGGAAACAGGACAGGAAGCAGTCCAAAGGAAGCAATAACAATGGCAGAGTATTCAGGTACAATATGTGTGCTATTGTCCCTCCTGATTCTTACACATGCCCAAACATTCTACCCAATATTATATGATGCACAAACCTACAACATACAACAATATCATCAACCATCATGATTGCGTTTGGGGATTTTTCTTTAAATATCATCAGATCTAATGTATGTTAGATATAGCAACTGGAAAATGGAGCATAGTGAAAAAAGTAATGATTGACCTGTAAGATGCCTTAGTGCTGTTTCAGTTTCTGAAACTGAATACAACTCGTTAAGAAAGTGCTCTCAATTGTGTTGGATTTGAATGAATATGGTTGGTCCCTCAGAAGACCTGTCACCACGCTGCATAATGCAAACTGCATACATAATTTAATAGATATTTTAGACCTAATGGGGCCAGAATGACCATAAAGTAATTTTTAATGATTTTTCCGACCAATATTAAAGTTATAATTTTGTGAGTCCAACTGCTGCTGCTTGGCTCATAAAATGCACATCCTGATATCTGACATGGATTTTTAGAGGATTCATATGAGGTCTAGGGCTATGTTCACACGATGTGTTTTTGCTGCGTTTTTTGGCTGCGTTTTTAATGCAAATTTTAAGCTGCGTTTTACAGTACCAGCAAATGCTAGGAGATTTCAGAAATCTCATGCACACAGTTTTTTTCCCTGACTAATTTTGAAAACTACAGCATGTCTCTACTTTCAGCGTTTCTGCAGCGTTTTGTCACCCATAGAAATCAATGAGTAAGTGCAAAAACACAGCAAAAAAATGCAGGTATCAGGTTTCGCTGAGGAAGTTGCATCAAGATTTTCTGAGGGCACCAAACTTTATCAGCATGCACAAGAAACAACAAAAACATAGAAAAAAACGCCGCAGATAAGCAGCAAAACCTTTTTGTAAGCAGCTTCGTTACTGCCAAGAGAGCAGGTTTTGCCTACAGAAAAAAATACAGCAAAACGCAATGTGTGAACATAGACTGAAAAGTGTACATTTTGTAGTTTGGCTTATGAAAACTGCTTAACTCTTCTGCCTTAGAATGCACCTTTACCGCAACGTAATTTACGTTTACATTATTTTAGGTGATAAAATAAAGGATATAGTGATCTGTAATAGTCAGATATTGGCCACATGTACCTGTTATGGGATGTCATAAATGCAATAGTAAGTACCGTAGATGGGGCAGAGGACTGGGCAGTGTTGGGACAG
Organism: Ranitomeya variabilis; assembly: GCF_051348905.1. Lineage (NCBI taxonomy): Eukaryota > Metazoa > Chordata > Amphibia > Anura > Dendrobatidae > Ranitomeya > Ranitomeya variabilis. The sequence goes on from NC_135232.1 coordinate 298,288,698, forward strand.
GGGTGGTGAAGGATCAGGTGGGTCCATGTGGCTTTTTTTTTTCTTCATAAACCAAAATTATCATTTAAAAAAAAGGTGTATTCCACATAAAACTTTGTTAATTGATCTGGAGCATTATGTTAATCCGCCAAATATACTGACTGGGAAAATATAACCAACAGGATAACTGTGATGCAGTAATCTTTATTGAAGATTACAGACTGACAAAATTAAGAGACGTCAACTCATCAGGTTTTAAAATCATTTTACTCGTCTCTTCTTGCCGTGCTTGTCAGCAGAAGAGGGTGACAGCTGGTGATGGTGCTTTGCTCTCCTTCAGCTACTGGCTGGTATTGGGGCAGGTGTGGCCGAAGCTGCTGCTACTGGGGCTGGAGCAAAGCAACCACGCTTGTGCCACTGCATGTCACGGATACGGCGAACAGACTGCATCTGGGGTTGGTTGGCCTCCCAGTCATTCCAGTGTCTGTATTCATTCTTCTCAAGTACATATTGACGACCTCGGTAGCCGGGGTATTCATACCCTACCCAACTGTAACAAAGAAGAAACCCAATTAAGTCTTATTGTGCCTAGACATCAATTATAGTTCTGTTTGTGTATGACAAAAATAAAAGACATGGCAAAATCTTTTGGCTTTTCTTCTCATTAAGCCACGTTCATATGTTCAGTATTTGGTCAGGTTTTTTACCTCAGAATTTGTAAACCAAAACCAGGAGTAGGTGAAAAATACAGAAGCGGTGATGTGTTTCTATTATATTTTTCCTCTGATTGTCCCACTCCTTATTTTGGCTGAAAAATACTGAGGTAAAAAACTCAACAAATACTCACCGTGTGAAGGCGGCCTTATAATGAACATACCTGGACTGCTTGTTGTTTTAATTAAAGGGTCGGTCCACTCAGTATAACCCCAGTCTAAATATCCTATTAGTGCACTTCATTGTTGGGGTGTCCAAACATTCTATTTTCAAGAACTTGCAGCTGCCAGGAAATAGAGGTCACTCTTGAGGACTAATATATTACACGGGTGCAGAAAAACTTCTCTAGGCACCATACAATAAAACGATTTGGCTGTATGGGAAATATAGATGTGCAGACAATTTATATCCAGGTGGTAACAACTGATTAAGCTTTGCGTTCCTAGATATCACAGTCATCTCACCATTAGAGGAGCTGCATCAGGAAAAGAGATGGAGAAGCTAGTCCAAAACGTGGCATTTTAAACCCTTGGAAACTACAGTCAATAACAAATTTACAGACACCTTTCAACTGTGTGCTAGTGAAGGCTTATAAGGATAGAATAAAGAGAAACGACTTTGCAACGATAACGATAGCGATCCGTGACGTTGCAGCGTCCTGGATAGCGATATCGTTGAGTTTGACACGCAGCAGCGATCTGGATCCTGCTGTGATATCGCTGGTCATTGCTGAAAGTCCAGAACTTTATTTGGTCGTCAGATCGGCGTGTATCGTCATGTTTGACATCAAAAGCAACGATGCCAGCAATGTTTTACAATGGTAACCAGGGTAAATATCAGGTTACTAAGCGCAGGGCCGCGCTTAGTAACCCGATATTTATGCAGCGCCCCAGAGTCCTGGTCGTTGCAGTACTAATGCTCCGCCGCTAAGGGGGGCTATGGTACGTCTGATGGCACTGAAGGAGTTCACCTGACCAGGTATCACAGACACCAATACACTTCACAGTCTGGCCTCCAGGGGGAGCTAAGGGTGCTATGTATTAGGCCACTCCTTACAATCTGGTAAAACTGGGGGTTAGATAGGAAGTTAGTGAGAAGCTGACTGGGTTGGAACCAGGCAACATCCTGTGGCAGAGGGTGTTGCAGGGGAAGATTCAGGGGGGTCCCTGTCAGGGGTGGGATCCTGACAGAGGCCTAGCGAACAGAAAGAACGTTACGGGACCGTGCCTACACTTCATCGCGGCGGTACCCCAAGAAAGGACAAGAAGCGAGGTTTATTGTGCTGAGTGAGAAACGAGATCAACGCAACAAGGAGAAACACCAGTAGGAGTCGTGCTGTAAGACGAGGCAACATCCTACTGAGGCGCGTAGCCGGTGGCCGGAACGCCGAGGAAGTATTGAGCTCCAGGCCTTACTTCAAACCTACGGCAGGACAGTCAGTTCTAGGCGGGCTGTCTGACCCAAAATCACCTAAGCAGACACAGGGGGCAACATCTGAAGAGGGGCGACTCTAGGGTCCCGGAAGACCTCCGAGCCTACCCGTCATACGGGTGTGTCCTAGCCATATCATCTGGGGGACGAAACAGAACATCATCATCGAGTTGTGAGGGAACTTCAGAAACAGACACAACAGTTGTGAGGACTATCCCATAAGCACAGCAGGGAAGGACTACAACACACAAGCGCTAGAAGGTAGGCACAGATTTCCACCTGCAAAGGGAACTCTGGAGGTGCCATCGGACCGGCTGGACTCACGCAGCCCGGTTAACCGTACTTCGGACTGAGGATCCGGAAGCCTTCAGTAAAGAGGTAAAGAGACTGCAACCTGGTGTCCTTGTTATTTACTGCGACCGGCACCACACCACAACAGCATCACTCTCCACCTTCATTGGACGCCCCTCAGCAGGGTCACGGACCGGGCCTAGCCACCGTGACAACCCCAGGACTGAGACACAGAGGCCCGGTACCGGGTACCCCTCGGCCCTGCGGCAGTGGGGGTGCTCCATTTACCCTGGTTACCATTGTAAATGTAAAAAAAAAAACAGTACATACTCACCTTCTGATGTCCGTCAGGTCCCTGGCCGTCTGCTTCCCACACTGACTGTGAGCGCCGGCCGGCCGTAAAGCACAGCACCGCTGTGCTCTGCTTTTACTTTACGGCCGGCCGGAGCTCACAGTCAGTGCGGGAAGCAGACGGCCAGGGACCTGACGGACATCAGAAGGTGAGTATGTACTGTTTTTTTTTTACATTTACAATGGTAACCAGGGTAAACATCGGGTTACTAAGCGCGGCCCTGGTTACCCGGGGACTTCAGCATCGTTGGTCGCTGGAGAGCTGTCTGAGTGACAGCTCTCCAGCGACCACACAGCGACGCTGCAGCGATCGGCATCGTTGTCGATATCGCTGCAGCGTCGCTTAATGTGACGGCACCTTAAGTCTAGGAGAGCCAGAACGAGACCAAAACGAAGCGCTCATAGACTTACATTGAAGGCTGGTGACCGATATGTAAGGAAGAAGACCAGACTGCAGGTGCCTGCATCATGCTGGGTACGGAACTGCTGAGGCTGCATCCCGTGTTGTCCGGGAGAAAGAATAGGGGACAGTACAAGCCCTATGACCTGGGGAGAGGTGGCGTGACTAAGCCAGGCAGTGAGAAAGTGCGCAACGAAACAGTGAGTTTCCCGCCGCCGGCATGAGCAGAAGCAGGCGTGCAGCTCGCTCCGCAAAGTGACAGGCTGCACAGCAGAGATAAGGACTGCAGAGCACAGATCCAGGATGGCTGCATGAGAGACATACTGCATGACAGACTTTCTGGTATTGGGGACGCGCAGAGCAGCACGTGCCGGGCAGTTTGGCATGAATCAGCAGCAGCGTGCAGCCGGTTTGCAACGTGCTCCGTCCTCTGAGCACCATCGCCGCGACGGGCTGCGATGTTTGGTCCCCGCCGCCTCCAGCGGGACCGCTGCAGAGAGAAGTGCCATGCGCTCAGTAGCTGCTAGAGACAGAAGTGCCGTGCGCTCAGTGACTGTGAGTACCGCGCACGTGCAGAGGAGAGAAGGCCGATTACCGGACAGACTTTTACGGCCTAACTTGCCAATTGCTTCCCACCCATTTACGCTTGACTCTGAGAGTGCCGCAGCCTTGTTTGTTTCAGCCGCAAGTGCTTATGGACTAGGGGCTCAGCGAAAGGTACTGGAGACCGACCGCTGCCGCCAGAAGACAGATCATCGATTAAAGGACCCCATCTGAGGACATCGCCTGGCCTTTGCCGGTTCTACAACACCCCTTCGGGATCATCTGCTGCAGAGGACCATACAGGACACAATAAGTGAACAACAGAACTACTGTCACTTTGTTTATTAACCCTGCATATCCTTCGCAATTGGACTGCTATTCCCCTGTGTAACCCTTCATCTCCCTGCGAGGAGTTAACTCCCTGTTAAATTAAAACTATTAAATTTGTTAACCCTTGCTCTGCCTTCTGTCTGTCACTGCATCCCGCAACCTGCTTTCAGATACATATGACTTCCGGTCAGTCAGGGGCAGCGGTCACAAGATGTCGTAGCGCCTAGAAGAGCAGAAGGCAACAGCTGGTAAGTATATTTGTAGGAGCAGGGAACTTGCAAGAGTGATAACAGTCCAGTGGTAAACTAAAAAAAAAACGCAGGAGTGGTGCTCTAAATGACCGCCGTTAATCTACATATTTATGAAGCTGTCATTTAATAGCGTGTTTAAACAGGGTGACCGCATTTCAATGCGTACAAAATGATGTCATAGATCCTTCTGTGTCCAGAAACTATCATTGTTCTTGTCAGCACATGCCCTATTTCTAGAGGATGATCTGCTGCCGAGAACAATGATTTTTAAGCCAGCATAAAAATCATTTCTCTCAACAAATGAGCATTTTGCTAATTTGTCAGATAATTGTAAGCCTATTTACACTGGCTGACTATCGAAAAATAATCCTAGGAATGCTCGTTCACGATAATTGGCCATTTTAAATGCACCTTAAATTTCGTCTCTGAAGAAGATATTTTTGCAGAAATTATGAACACCTGATGGTAAGTGAAGACATTTTAGGGAAACATTATATGGTTACTAGGATGTAAAATTAGGTTAAGCACACAATAATAGAAAAAAATATAACACCACATGTGAAAAAATGGGCTCTTACGTTCCATTGAGGACCTTTATACTGGCCACCCGGTCATGGAAGCCATGGGCCCACAGACTGGGTACATCATCATCCACAATCTCCATCTTCCTTCCATTATAGCCAGCATTTTCAAATAGGTGAATCTTGTGCTCAGCACTGTCCTACATTAGAAAATTATCAAGGTAAATGCAGGTGGTTACAGAGAAAGCCTTTTTAGCATATAATTTTAGGCCATATACTAAAAGAAACTAAGGAGGGCAAAACAAGTAGTATGTGCATTATTATATTAGCTGAGCAATGGTACTCTCTATTTAAGAAGTCGGAGCAAGTACAACACTAAATGATATAAAGGGGTGTAACTATACCAGAATGTGCTACTGAATTGGTGATAAATGTTATATTGGTAGGGGTCCGACAACTAGTACCCCTACTAGTTACTAATCTCGCTTCCATTGGTGAGATGGATCCCAGGCGATTTTGTCACCGATCTTGATGAGGGGGCGTGTTGTGAGTCAGTCGCTCCTGAATCATGCAGAGATCTATGCCTCAGGAGCGTATGACGAGTGGCGTGCACCTCCAGAAATCTTAGTCCAGTCAAAAGGCCAACTCCAAAAGTCACAAATTTTTGCAGCTTTTCAATTATTTATGCCAGAATTGTGGCGAACTTGCTTTGAAAAATCAGGGCCCTTATCTGTTAAAAGGGTAGCCCAGGCATAAGTATTTGATGAGCTATCTACAGTATAGTAGATTGTCATGGAGCCAATACCAGGTGAACCCACTGATTAGCTGTTTTTTGCTCTGGTGGTCATCAAATGTAAACACTTTGAACAGAGGTGCTAAGCATACAGTAGCTCCATTCAAAGTGGAGCAGCCATTGCCCACCATTGCCCGCTACTACTGCTGTTCTTTTGAATAGAAGCTATTGTGCAATAACCAGCAATGGCCAGAAGTGGCTGCTATACTTTAAAAGGCACATCTGACCATCGCCAGAGAAAAAAACAGCTCATTGGAGCGGGCATCAGATGTCAGACTCACGATTATCTGCTACTGATGAACTTTGCTATTGATACTGTAGATAGGTCATCAAAATACCTATGCCCGGACAACCCCTTTAACTATCCCGTACTTTTGGGAATTGTAATAAATTCTAAATAGTCAAAATTATGTGATCATAATAATAAAACAAATTTGACTAAGCACTGCCAATTTTCCGAGATGCTATACTTGATATTAAGTATAGCCCCATGCTCTTTTCTGCCATCCATAGTGTCCAGCAGGAAAAAAACTCCTTCTTTGATTTTTTTTTTAAAACGGTAGTTTGTACTGCACATGCACTTAAAAGGCTGACATGAGCAATACAAACTAAAAAAGGAGTACAAAGAAAAACTAGGAGGTGCAGCAGCAGGTAGCACCGCAAGAAGAACGCATTTAGTAGCCAGCGCTGCCCTTACCCGCTCCACACACCTTGTTCATGATCTGTGACAAAAACATACGTCACAGGTCTTCAAAGGGTTAATTCCATATAAAGGCAAAAAATACTAGGTGATACAGATACAAAAATTAGGAAAAAGGTAATAAACAAATATGTTTCATAGGTTTTAAACTTTTTCAAAATATTTTAATGTGCATTACCTAATAATTTTATATGGTTTTAAATTAAATTGGTTGTACACATGATGTTTATTCGTAGGCATATTAACGATTTGCACATGACCAGTACTACTTTAGGATGCGTTTATAGTTATATGTCATAAAACATGGTCACAATTCCTAACACACAAAGTAATGGGGACAGCGATGATAATGTCTGTAATGCGCTGCGGAATATGATGGCGCTATATAAGAAAAGCATAAAAAATAACTCACAATATTCAAGGGACGGATGGACATCAAATAGTCGCTCTTGTGGCTGTTAGACCAGGTGTCCCATCTTGGATAGTTGCCCTTTTCTAAGACAAACTGTTCCCCACCAAACGTTTGACGTTCAAAACTGAGCCATCTATATGTGAAGAATGAATGATGAGACTATGCAAACTTTACTATAAATGTGTCTATATAATCTGCCACATATGTTTCAACATAATCCTACGTCACATGAAAATATAATATACATTTTGGGATTTTTGTCAACTACTAAAATCCATAAAATACATTTTTTTACACCAATCTTTGATTCTGTTCACTCTAAGGAGGGCGTAGAGGACTATACTTTCTTGTATCAAGTCCAAATTAAGAAAGGGACAGCACCACAGCAATTGTGAAAAAAAGCTCACGTATTTATTCCACCTTCTGCAACGTTTCGGTCCACAGACCTTTATCAAGCTTGATAAAGGTCTGTGGACCAAAACGTTGCAGAAGGTGGAATAAATACGTGAGCTTTTTTTCACAATTGCTGGGGTGCTGTCCCTTTCTTCATTTGGACTTGGACTTAGACACCGGGATGGATCCCCTGGTAAGGACGTGCGCCCTGCTGTCCATAGAGATGTTGTTTTTTTTAGGGTGCGGCTTTACTACCATTTTTTTGTTAGTATACTTTCTTGTATGTCATAAAGCTACTCTTTTTAGGGTACATACACTGGGGACATGAAGGCCTGTAGGTATGTCAGAGATATGCTCCTGATATACAGTAATGTGCAAAAGTTTTAGGCAAATGTGGAAAAAATGCTAAAAATAAGAATGCATTCAAAAATAGAAATGCTTATAGCTTATTTTTATCAATTAAAAAAATGCAAGGTGAATGAACAAAAGAAAAATCAAATCAATATTTGGTGTAACCTTAACCTTCAAAAGAGCATCAAATCTAGATACACTTGCACGTACACTTTGTTTTTGATGGAACTTGGCAGGGAAGTTGTTCCAAACACCTTGGAGACCTATCCACAGATGTTCTATGGATGTACATGCAGCGCCCCAGAGTCCTGGTCGTTGCAGTACTGTGGCTCCGCCACTATGGGGAGCTACGGTGCGTCCGATGGCACTGAAGGAGTTCATCTGATCAGGTATCACAGACACCAATACATTTCACAGCTGGGCCTCCGGGGGGAGCTAAGGGTGCTGTTCATTAGGCCACTCCCCACCATAGTGGGTAAACTGGGGGTCAGGCAGGAAGTTAGATCTGAAAGCTGACTGGATTGGACGAAGCAACACCTGGTGGCAGAGGGTGTTGTGGAGGAAGAGACAGTAGGGTCTCTGTCAGGGGTGGGATCCTGACAGAGGCTTGGCATTGAAAAGAACGTAACGGGTCCGCACCAGCTCCGGGAAGCGGCGGGGCCCAAGAAAGGACTAGAAGCGAGATAGATTGTGCTGAGTGAGAAACGAGATCAAGCAATAGGAGAATACCAGTAGGGGTCTGCTGTAAGACCGGAGCAACACCCTACTGAGGCGCACTACCGGTGGCCGGAACGCCGAGGGAGTATCATAACATTCAGCTTCAAGCAATACTCTAAACAGCGGCAGGACAGTCAGCCTAAGGCGGGCTGTCTCACACAAATCACCTATGAAGTCTTGGGGGGCACCTTGTGGAGAGGGGTGACTCTAGGGTCCCGGAAGAGCTCCGAGCCTACCCGTCAAACGGGTGCCGTCTCAACCAGAACAACAGGGAGGGACGGAGGATTAGAAGAACATCATTTAATCGAGTTGTGAGGGAACTTAAGAAACAGACACAACGGTTGTGGGGACTTTCCGTAAGCACAGCAGGGGAGGACCGCAACACATAGCGCTAGAAGGAAGGCACCGATTTCCACCTGTGAGGAGAGCTCTGGAGGTGCCATCGGACCGGCCGGACTTGCGCAGCCTGGTGAACCGTATTCTGGACTGAGGACCCAGAGATCTTCAGTAAAGAGGTAAAGAGACTGCAACCTGGTGTCCTCGTTATTTACTGCACCGCACCACCACCACTGTCATTTACACGTATTAAAGACTGTGCGCCCCACGGCAGGGCCACGGACCGGGGCCTAGCCGCCGTGACAACCCCAGAGCAGAGACTCAGAGGCCCGGTACCGGGTCACCCCTCGGCCCTGCGGCGGTGGGGGCGCTACATACACTTGCACAAATCCTTCTGTCTTTTCATGTAATCCCAGATAGACTTCATGATGTGATCATTGCTCTGTGGGGACCATATAATCACTTTCAGGATTCCCTTTTCTTCCCTACACAGAAGGTACTACTTAATGACACCGGCCGTATGTTTGGGGACTTTCTCCAGCTGCAAAATAAATTTGGAACCACTCAGAGGCTTCACTGATGTTACGGCATAATGGATAAGTATCTGCCTTCCTTTATTTTTCAACATTAAAGACACCAATAGTCCTGACTACATCCCGAACCTCATTTGAAAAATGCATTCCCACATTTACACAGAACATCCACCACACTTCACTGTTTCCTTCAGACTCTCATTATTGTTCCGCTCTCTAGTCCTTCAGTGACAATACTGCTTTCTCTTACAGCCAAACATAACAAATTTTTAACATCGCCTGCCAGTTTTCTGCACCCCAGTTCCTACATTTGGCATTATATCCATGTAGAGGGTATGTTTTTCTACAGCAACGCTTCCATGAAGACCATTTCTAGCCAATTTCTCCAAACAATGTGTGGCTGGGTCCCACTGGTTGCTGCCAGTTCTGAGCTGATGGCACCTCTGGACATCATCCGATTTTGAAGGGAAGTAAGCATGATGGCTCTGATTCATCAAAGTGTTAATATCAGAAATCTGTCAAAAAAACTATTTGAAAAGTTGCTAAATCTTTGCAACTTTTCTAGTTTTCAAGCAGAGCTGTCAAAATGGGTGGGACGATGCCCCCTTGCTTAATTCATGACAATTTGTGGCATACCTTTCACGATAAATCTTACTCCAGGACCCCAATGACTGGAGTAAGATTTGTGGCGAGACATACTAAGATACCGCAAATTCATTAAGTGGCATGTACAACAACACCAGCATGAATATCGATCTTGATGAATCAGAGCCGATGTGTCTTTTATCTGCTGCATTGTTTCCTTGATAGGACACTGAGTCAATATTCTTCAACATTGCCAAGTTATTGGTGTCCTCAATGCTGAGAAATACAGGCAAACACTTATCCAATATGCAATACCATTTGCAGGCATATGACTGGATCCAAATGTATTATGCACATCCCCAAGCATGCAACCAATGTCATTATACATAAAGAAGAACAAGGAGTCCTGGAAGTGATGATGATATGGCCCCCACAGAACCCTACTTTCAACATCATTGATTCAGTCTGGAACTACATGAAGAGACAGAAGGATTAGTACAAGTGACATCCACAGAACATCTGAGGTTAGTTCTCCAAGATGTTTAGAACAATTTCCCTGTTGCGTTTCTTGAGAACTGTGCAAGTGTATCTAGAAGAATTAATGCTGTGGTCACACCAAATACTAATGTTATTTTATTTAGATTTCCCTTTTGTTCATTCACTTCATTTTGGTAATTCATAAAATTAAAGTATTACAACTTTTATGTTTTAAACTATTCTTGCTTTGCAACATTTTTTCTTCCCATGCCTAATAGTTTCGCAGAGTACTTTATTTCTACAATGTATTGAAAAAAAATGAGATTGGAAAATATCCATACTGAAAACCGTGAGCAAATCCAGAGCATAAGTGTGAAAAAAAGAATTTGTCATGCCCATGTAATGCCGGAACACTTAAAGGTCCTTTATTTTTTTCATTTTTTTTTACTTAAATGCTTGTATTTAGAGCTAAATATACTGGGTTTCATTACAAGTTTTCAACATTTGCCATCTCTAATCTCTATGTTACACTGTCTATTGCTGGCTGCAGGAAAAGTTAACTGAATATTTATCAGGAGGCTTGTTCTGGTAGTATTTTTCTGGCTCTTTTCAGCTGATTTATGACAACAGACTACATCAAAGTTAAATGTGTTGAATGTGCAGTTAAACAAAGAGGCTATAAAAGCCAAACCATGAAACATTTTTAATTAATCCCAATTTTTAGACCAACAAAGTGGCTATAAAAGCCAAACCATGAAACATTTTTAATTATTCCCAATTTTTAGACCCAAATACACGCATTTAAATAAAAATGTATGACCCCAAAGGTGGACAACACCTTTAAGCAAAAAGCTAAAATCAGTTTTGCTAGATCTTTCTAAATGACCCTTATAGCAAATTTTTACTTGGCACCACTGACAGGTAAAATAAGCACATTGTTTTAAACAGGTTGGCTGTTTTTTGGCACACCAATGTAAAACAACAATAAATGTGCATATAAAGTATATAAATTTACGTATTCTGCATTGGCCATTTCTGACATGCCAATAAAATTAACAGCTGGGTAAGTTCACACCATGTTTGCGCATTGTGTTTGAGGTATACGTTGTTAATACAAAATAAATATACTGGAAAAATAGCAATGAAAACAAGTTACAAGAATGTGCTCCTATTGACTTCCTGTTCTGTTAAAACAATATTTCGATGTATGGCGTGTGTTGGCTTCGGACAATGGTAGGCAATAGTGAGGAGCGAACCTGCTCGGATAAGGTCTTTGGCGTATGTGAATAATATTTTCCAGTCCCCACGACTGCATGTCTCGCGGCTGATCAACGGCTAAAAAGCATGCAGGGATTGCCTGTTTGTTAGGTAATCCCTGTATGTGTTGCGGCTATTGAACAGCCACGAGACTGCTGTTGTGGGGACTTGAACACATTTTTCGAGCACGACAAGACACTCGGTTATCACCTGAGCATGCTTGGATAACACCTTATCTGAGCACGTTTGTTCATCACTAGTAGACAACTACTAGTGTAGGTCTGATCACCCCAGTTTAGCAGCACCAGAAGCATACACAGGCTTTGAAAAGTAGACAATGACAAGATCTCTTTACATCTATTTGTATAGCTCCCAACCATCCTGGATCAAGCGGGACAGTCCCGAATTGGAAGAGATGTCCTGGCATCCTAGGAGGTCAGGGTTGTGTCCCGACTTCCACTCTATGTCTGCAATATCTGCCAGCAGTGCAGACTAAGTACTGATAAGAGGATGCTGGTGTACAGACATTCAATTAATGAATTAATTCTTCCCTTTTAAAGGAAATCTGTCACCCTTTTGAGGTTTTGAAGTTAATAATATGGCCATGCAGGTTGCATAAGATGAAATTAGTCATACCTGTATGCCTTCTGGAATTAAAAATTATCTTTTATTCCTTTGCTCTTCCTGGCTATGGGGGTGCTCTGCCCGGAAGCTAAGACTGACTCTGGTCTTCATTATATAAGATTCCTCCTCCCCTTTCTCTTCAGTGTCCTTTTCATATCATGTACATGCCTGGAAATCCAGGGCCTGCGCATTCTGTCTGCAGTTGCTCTTCTGCACTATGGGAAATTCACTTACAGTGCACTGGAGATCACTGGGAACGGAAGTTACAGTGACTCATCGACACCTGCGCACATCAACAATGAAGATAGTGCTCAAACAAAGGGCGTAACACAGAAGAGGAGCGACGGCTGGCAGAATGTGCAGGAGCGGGATTTCCGACTGCGCACATGAGATGAAACGGACGTCTGAAGAGAAACGGAGGAGGAAACGTGCATAATGAGAACGGTTGGAAGTCTTCTCTTCCAGGCAGCCTACACTCCATAGCCTTTAAGAGCGAAGGTATAAAACTTGATTTTTAATTTAGAAGGCCACATCCATGAGGCATACAGGTATGGCTAATTTCACCTGTATATCCATATTATTAACTCCAAAAGCTAAAAAGGGTGACCGATTCCCTTTAAAGATGTGGACTGTCCCTGGATTCAATCTCACAACCTCTACCATGGCAGGAAACAGTGATAGCTGGGAGCCACAGGCTGCACTTCCAGTTATCAGAGAATTTACTTCACTTGAATATGTAAATGGTATTCTTCTTTTTTACAGGCACATTGTACTGATACATACAGATATATATCTATATAGCAGTTCATCAGTATATAGCTGTATATTGGAGTAAAATAAAAGTGAGAGATCTTTTTTTTCTATAAAATTACTAATTAATAATAATGAAAAACAACTATAATTACATTTATTGCACGCTTAAAAAAATATATATCACACATCAGTGAATAATAAGTACATATTTGGCATATCTGTCATTGCAACAACCCTTACAATACAGTCAATTAATTATTTATGTTGATCAGTAAATCCCATTAAAAAATGGTATGATTGTTTTTTTTACACCATTAAACCCATAAAAATTTGACAAAAATGTAACACTTAGGCCGGACTCACATTAGCGTTCAGGGGCTTTGCGGAGAGCTGCGTACTTCCTCAGTTAAGCTCCGCCTACTTCCGCATACTTCTGCATGCGTCCTGCGTACCTATCTTTAATATTGGGTACGCAGGACAAGCGGATGCATGCGGATGCGTTTTTAAAGATAGGTATGCAGGACGCATGCAGAAGTATGTGGAAGTAGGCGGAGCTTAACGGAGGAAGTACGCAGCCCTCCGCAAAGCCCCCAAATGCTAATGTGAACTTAGCCTTAAATACATGTTAGCAAAATTGAACTTCAAGACAACTACAGCCAAGCATGCAAAATGGTAAAACCTCATGTAGTGAGTGACGCTTTCATAAAAATGTAAAAGCTATGGCTGCTACAACTATGAATAAATGAACAAAAAATAAATCCATTGGTCCTAAACATCCCAAATACAGTGGGACAGTCCCAGATTTGGCTCTCTGCTCCACTATCCTTGGCGGTCTACTGAAAGTCCCTGACTGCCCCCGTGCCTCTTCTGACATTTCCTCCTATCATTAGAGTAACGCTGAATTTAGGTGTGCAATATGATGGGAATCTTCACAGAAAGTTGGTGGCGCTCATTATAGTTAGAGAGGAAGTGTGGACTCCGCTGGTATGCATCTAATGCTAATACTGCTCCCAGCTGCAAGTAATGGAACAGGACAATGTAAGGGTTTAGCTTAGCAGTAATGTGAACACAGCCATAAAGGCAAAGAGGAAAGATATTTAGCACATCCATCCAGTGAGAATTGAGAAAAATTGCTTTATTTAGTCCATTAAAACAAAGAAAAATAGGGGAGAGATTAAAAAACTGATGCGTTTCTGGTGCACTCAGCACCATTATTCACAGTATGTATATCCATGAGATCCTGTTTTAACAGAAATACGAACCAAGTACCTTCAATCATGGGTGTAACATATAGCAACCAATCAAGAAAAAGCACCACTGAACACTTGTCACAGAATGTGGAAATATAATATTGGCATAAAAAATTACGAAGGAAAAAAAACCTTTGCATTAGTACATATAATAAAGACAATTTCTGACGTTCGTTGTTAGGTGTCGAGTTCCCACCGCTGAACAGGGGGAATCTCAAACCATGTCTGCTGCGGTCTCCCATTCTCCTCCAGCCACAGTGGAGCCTGCTCAGCAGAGCCTTTGGTCCCAGCATCCGGCTCAAGCTGATACTGGACGACTGGTTACTACTGCCCTTCCAGGCTCTGTCATTGTAGCCAGCAATGTTCAGCAGCGAGCAGGTCTTTCTGGGACTAAAAGGTACCTTCACACTGAACGATATCGCTAGCGATCCGTGACGTTGCAGCGTCCTGGCTAGCAATATCATTGAGTTTGACAGGCAGCAGCGATCAGGATCCTGCTGTGCCATCGTTGGTCGGAGCAGAAAGGCCAGAACTTTATTTCGTCGCTGGATCTCCCGTAGACATCGCTGAATCGGCGTGTGTGACGCCGATTCAGCTATGTCTTCACTGGTAACCAGGGTAAACATCGGGTTACTAAGCGCAGGGCCGCGCTTAGTAACCCGATGTTTACCCTGGTTACCAGCGTAAACGTAAAAAAAAACAAATACTACATACTTACATTCCGGTGTCTGTCCCCCGGCACTGTGCTTCTCTGCACTGTGTCAGCGCCGGCCGGCCGGAAAGCAGAGCACAGCGGTGACATCACCGCTGTGCTTTCCGGCTGGCGCTGACACAGTGCAGAAAAGCACAGCGCCGGGGGACAGACACCGGAATGTAAGTATGTAGTGTTTTGGTTTTTTTACGTTTACGCTGGTAACCAGGGTAAACATCGGGTTACTAAGCGCGGCCCTGCGCTTAGTAACCCGATGTTTACCCTGGTTACCAGGGGACTTCGCATAGTTGGTCGCTGGAGAGCTGTCTGTGTGACAGCTCTCCAGCGACCACACAGCGACGCTGCAGCGATCGGGATCGTTGTCTAGATCGCTGCAGCGTCGCTAAATACCTTAAGTCCCGCTTTTCCCACACTGAGCATGCCCATGGGGCGACCTCCCATTGAGGTCTGGGGTCACATGCTCAGGTCCTGTAGCAGCTCCTATTGGACCACCAGGAAGGTCCTTGTCTGCTACAGCTATAAAAGGTTTGCATGGCTGCACGGCCATGCGCTAGTATCAACCTATGTTTTGAGCCATGCTACTGTGTGGTCATGTTTGCATGAGGTCAGGGTTGGCTGAAATAAGCCCCTAGAATACCGGCACCTCCGGTGAGGAGTTTTGTGTGTTTGGATTCAGGTCTTGGCTGAAATAAGCTCCTAGAATACCGGCACCTCCGGTGAGGAGTTGTTTGTGTGCTATGCTGACTGCATGACCACAGTTTTGCTCTGTTTGGTAGCTGTGTTCCTCTGTGAGGTTAACAGGGCACAGCGTTTCCCTATCCCAGCGATTCTGTAAAGTAACAGAGTTCGCTAATACCTCCATATAGCACCGCCAATTGCTAGCAGCAGGTTCCTCTCCTGCACGGTGGACCCCTGGTTGCAAACACACCTATTATTACATATATTTATACTCGCCAACCCAAACAGAATACTAGCGCCAGGGTCTGGCTAGTAAATGGCGGACGATCAGCATCTACTGTGGAACATCCAGCAGCTGGAGGGTAGGTTGGCGGCTCTTGAGCGCACAACCTCAGCCATGGATGTTACCGCAGTCGCTGTTCAGGCTGCTGGTGTAGCTGCAGCCAGTTTGTCCACTGCCACCCGTTTCAACTCTATCTCGCCTCCCGCTGCCAGAAACATTTTCTAGCGATAGCAAATCTTGTAGGAGTTTCGTGAGCCAGTGCTCTATACACCTCGAGCTCCTGGCTGCACGTTTCTGCACAGAGCGGGCAAACGTGGGGTTCATTTTGTCTCTCCTGTCGGAGAGGGTGTTGGAGTGGGCTACCCTGCTGTGGGAGCATGGCGATCATGTGGTGGAGAGTGCTCCGCTGTTCCTGAGTACTCTGAAACAGGTCTTTTTGGGACCTCGAGTCACACATGATACGGCGCTCAAACTGTTGGCATTGACTCAGGGCACGTCCTTGGTCAGCCATTTTGCCGTCCACTTCCGCACCTTAGCATCTGAGCTGGAGTGGTCGGATAAAGCCCTCATCCCTATATTTTGGATGGGGCTGGCTGACCATGTGAAGGACACTTTGGCCACCAGGGAGATTCCCGCCACACTGGAGGAGCTAATAGCTGTGTCCACTCGTATTGACCTCCATTTTAACGAGCGGAGGTTAGAGCGAGCCCAGTGTAGGCAGAGGTTTCGGCTGGCTCCCACCTTCGCCAAACCTTTGGAATCTCTGGTCCGGGCCCCTGAGTCACATGAGGCCATGGGAGTGTCACGAGTGGGATCTAAGTCCCGGACCGCTTGTGCACTCAAGGTCTGTCATGTTTGCCAGCAGTCAGGACAGATGTTCCCAGCGGTCGGGGAAACGTCAGCGTCTAGTGGTAGTAGGTGGAGGTACACTAGACATGGCGACGTTTGCCTCCAAATTGTCCTTTAAGGGGACAATTACAATTGGCTCATCCACTCATTCAGTTGAGCTCTGTGTGGATTCTGGGGCGGAGGGGAATTTTATGTCTTTCGCCTTCGCCCAATGTAATGCAATACCCCTGGTGATGCTTGCTCAACCAGTAACCGTACGAGTGGTGAATGGGTCGACACTGCCCTCACAGATAACACACCAGACCATCCCTTTTACTTTGTCCATGTCGCCATCTCAACAGGAGATTATATCTCTGCCCATCATTCCTGAAGGAATTGATGAGGTCCTGTTAGGGATACCTTGGCTACCTTGGCTCTCCTCATATTGAGTGGTCCACAGGCAGAATTTTGGGATGGGGTGAATCTTGTGAGGGTAGATGTCAGAGGGAATGTGTTCATGTTGCTACTACTGAGGTACCTGCAGATCTATCCTCTCTCCCCAAGCAATATTGGCCCTATGTGGACGTGTTCTCCAAAAGGGCTGCGGAGACCCTTCCGCCTCACTGCCCCTATGACTGTCCTATTGACCTCTTGCCTGGTGCTGAGCCTCCCTGGGGTCAAGTCTATCCCTTATCTCTCCCGGAGACGGAGGCAATGTCACAGTACATCCAGGAAAATCTGGCAAGAGGATTCGTTAGGAAGTCAGTGTCACCTGCTGGGGTGGGGTTCTTTTTCCATGCAGAAGAACGGGGAACTACGTCCATGCATAGACTACAGGGGTCTTAACGCCATCACTGTTAAGAATAAGTATCCTCTGCTCTTGATATCTATGATAGGCTTTGGGGAGCAAGGGTATTTACTAAACTAGATCTACGGGGTGCTTACAACCACCCATCCATGAGGGGGATGAATGGAAGACAGCTTTTAACACCAGGGATGGGCACTATGAATACTGAATACCTAGTGATGCCCTTTGGGCTCGGTAATGCCTCAGCAATTTTCCAAGACTCTGTTACTGATATCTTCCGGGATATGCTTTCCACCTCGGTCGTAGTCTATCTGGATGATATTCTCATCTACTCTCCAGATATTGACTCCCACCAGAGAGATGTTTGCAGAGTCTTCGACCTCTTACGGGCGAATTCCCTCTAAGCTAAGTTAGAGAAATGTATGTTTGAGCAGGAGTCCTTACCTTTCCTGGGCTATATCATCTCCACCCAGGGATTGGCTATGGATCCTGCCAAATTACAAGCTGTGATGGACTGGCAAGAACCCCATTCTCTTAAAGGGCCACTGTCACCCCCTCCAGCCGTTATAAACTAAAAGAGCCACCTTGTGCAGCAGTAATGCTGCAGTCTAACAAGGTGGCTCTTTTAGTTTTTGATTCAGTTATTCCCTCAATAAAGCGTTTTAAAATTTGTACAAAATAACCTGTCCTTAGACCTGGAGGCGGTCCGAAGCTTCCTCGGTGAATCTCCCAACGGCCGTCACTCTTCTCTTCTGGGGATGTGGTCGCCGCCCCCTGACCGCTGTTTCTTCTTAAATCCGGCGCCTGCGCTGTGCGTGCCTGCCTGGGGCAGGCGCAGTCTTCATTGTCCGTCTTAGGTCAGATGCAGGTTGCCTGACTGCGCCTGTGCGGGCAGTGTGGCCACCCTGTTGCTGAATCCCCGCCCCGCACTGTGTTATTCATTACGCACAGTGCGGGGCTGAGGTTCCTGGGCATGCGCACTGCGCTGTTCAGACGCTCCCCCGGTCCCCCGCCTTCCAGCGTTGCCGTAATATACAGGTTTCCTTGCCAGCGTTTGGAATGAAGCAGCCGCAAATAACGCTGGAAGGCGGGGGAGCGTCTGAGCTGGGGGAGCGTCTGAACAGCGCAGTGCGCATGCCCAGGAACCCCAGCCCCGCACTGTGCATAATGAATAACACAGTGCGGGGCGGGGATTCAGCAACAGGGTTGCCGCACTGCCCGCACAGGCGCAGTCAGGCACCCTGGATCTGACCTATGACGGACAATGAAGACTGCGCCTGCCCCAGGCAGGCACGCACAGCGCAGGCGCCGGATTTAAGAAGAAACAGCGCGCAGGGGGCGGCGACCACATCCCCAGAAGAGAAGAGTGACGGCCGTTGGGAGATTCACCGAGGAAGCTTCGGACCGCCTCCAGGTCTAAGGACAGGTTATTTTGTACAAATTTTAAAACGCTTTATTGAGGGAATAACTGAATCAAAAACTAAAAGAGCCACCTTGTTAGACTACAGCATTACTGCTGCACAAGGTGGCTCTTTTAGTTTATAACGGCTGGAGGGGGGTGACAGTGGCCCTTTAAAGAATGCAGCGCTTTATGGGGTTCATTAACTATTACCACCAGTTCATCCCTCATTTCTCCACTTTGGTAGCTCCCTTGGTAACCCTCACCAAGAAGGGAGCAAATCCCAAATTGGGGTCTGAGGAGGTCTCCAAAGCCTTCACTTCTATTAAGTCTCATTTTGCTAGCACTCCCATCCTACATCGCCCCGATGTAGATAAGCCGTTTATAGTGGAGGTGGATGCCTCATCCGTTGGTGCTGGAGCAGTCATCTTTCAAAAGGATGCTCAAGGTCGGATGCATCCTTGCTTCTTATTTTCCAAGACCTTCACACCAGCGGAGAGGAATTATTCCATCGGGGACAGGGAGTTGCTAGCAATGAAGTTGGCTTTCTCAGAATGGAGACATCATTTGGAGGGGGCTCACTTTCCCTTCCAAGTATTCACAGACCACAAAAATTTGGTCTACTTGCAAACAGCCCAGCGGCTAAATTCTTGCCAGGCCAGATGGTCCCTGTTCTTCTCCTGGTTTCATTTCACGCTCCACTTTCTATCTGGGGAGAAGAACATTTGTGCAGATGCTCTCTCTCGCTCCGTTGTATCATCTGAGGAGGAGGAAGAGGAGCCTCGGCTTATTGTCCCTTCTGAGAGCCTGAGAACCGTGGCTCCGGTTTCGCTAGAGTCTGTGCCCCCGGGCAAGACTTTTGTTCCTTCAAATTTGCATCTGGAGGTTCTCTTGGGCTCCCTTGTCCAGGGTGGGTGGACACTTTGGGACCAAAAGGACGTCTGAGCTGCAGGTGAGGACGTACTAGTGGCCGCATATGGCCCATGACGTCGGAGATTATGTTCGGGCATGTGTTTCTAGCGCCAAAAACAAGTCTCCTCGACAATGGCCAGCTGGGTTGCTTTACCCCCTACCGGTGGCGGACAGGCCCTGGGAGATGGCCGGGATGGATTTTGTGGTGGGCTTATGCAGCGCCCCAGAGTCCTGGTCGTTGCAGTACTGATGCTCCGCCGCTAAGGGGGGCTATGGTACGTCTGATGGCACTGAAGGAGTTCACCTGACCAGGTATCACAGACACCAATACACTTCACAGTCTGGCCTCCAGGGGGAGCTAAGGGTACTATGTATTAGGCCACTCCTCACAATCTGGTAAAACTGAGGGTTGGATAGGAAGTTAGGAAGAAGCTGACTGGGAATCGAACAAGCAACATCCTGTGGCAGAGGGTGTTGCGGGGAGAGACTCAGGGGGGTCCCTGTCAGGGGTGGGATCCTGGCAGAGACCTAGCGAACTGAGAGAACGTTACGGGACCGCACCTGCACGAGATAGCGGCGGTGCCCTAAGAAAGGACAAGAAGCGAGGTTTATTGTGCTGAGTGAGAAACGATATCAACGCAACAAGGAGAAATACCAGTAGGAGTCGTGCTGTAAGACGAGGCAACATCCTACTGAGGCGCGTAGCCGGTGGCCGGAACGCCGAGGAAGTACTAGGCTCCAAGCAATACTTCAAACCTATGGCAGGACAGTCAGCTATAGGCGGGCTGTCTCACACAAATCACCAACGAAGACATAGGGGGCAACAACAGGAGAAGGGCGACACTAGGGTCCAGGAAGAGCTCCGAGCTTACCCGTCATACGGGTGCTTCCTAGCCATATCATCTGGGGGACGAAGAAGAACATCAGAATCGAGTTGTGAGGGAACTTCAGAAACAGACACAACAGTTGTGGGGACTATCCCGTAAGCACAGCAGGGGAGGACCACAACACACAAGCGCTAGAAGGTAGGCACAAATTTCCACCTGCAAAGGGAACTCTGGAGGTGCCATCGGACCGGCCGGACTTGCGCAGCCTGGTTAACCGTATTCCGGACTGAGGATCCTGGAGCCTTCAGTAAAGAGGTAAAGAGACTGCAACCTGGTGTCCTCGTTATTTACTGTGACCAGCACTGCACTGCACTACCACCACCATCCACACCTTTCATTGGGCGCCCCTCAGCAGGGTCACGGACCGGGTCTAGCCACCGTGACAACCCCAGAACAGAGACTCAGAGGCCCGGTACCGGGTACCCCTCAGCCCTGCGGCAGTGGGGGCGCTACACTTACCCAAGTCTTGTAGCTGCACCATTATCTGGGTTATCACCGACCATTTTTCCAAAATGGTGCACTTGGTGCCTCTTCCACGGCTACCTTCTGCACGGGCTCTGGCGGCGTGGTTTATCAAACACATATTTTGCCTACACAGTATGCTGGACAAAATTGTCAGTGACCGGGGTCCCCAGTTTGCGTCTCGATTCTGGAGAGAGCTTTGTCGTCTACTCAGCATTGAGTTGAATCTCTCCTCAGCATGTCATCCCGAGACGAATGGGTTGGTAGAGAGGGCCAACCAGACCCTGGTCACATATCTGTGACATTTTTTCTCTGCCAGGCAGGATGACTGGGCGTGCTTGCTACCGTGGGCGAAGTTTGCGCTTAACAACGCTGTAGCCGACTCCACCGGTCAAACTCCTGTCCTCCTTAATTATGGCCAGCATCCGCGGGTTCCTGTGCCTATGCCTGTGTCCTCTGCTGACTCCAGGGTGGCAGACTGGGCAGTGGAGGCACGGGACATTTGGGACCACACTCAGGATGCCATCCGGGCCTCCAAGGAGAGAATGAGGTCCTCCACCAATGCACATCAGCGCCCCCCTCCGATCTTTGCTCCTGGCGACTTAGTGTGGCTCTCCGCCCATAACATCAGGCTGCAAGTTCAGTCCACTAAGTTTGCACCTCGCAACTTGGGTCCCTTCAAGGTCCTCGTACAGGTTAACCCTGTGGTCTATTGTCTGGCTCTTCCTCCACGCCTAGGTATCACCAACACCTTTCATGTGTCCCTTTTAAAGCCCGTACACATGTCCTGGTTTTCCGAGTCATCTGTCGGGACATCGGGTTCATCTACGGACGATTACGAGGTGAACACTATTTTGGGGTGCAAGGTGGTACGCGGCAAAAACTTTTATTTGGTGGACTGGAGGGTTTATGGCCCAGAGGACAGGTCCTGAGAGCTTGCTGAGCACATTTGAGCTCCGCAGCTCATTGCTACCTTCGAGCGTAGCGAAGTCCAAGGAGGGGGGGGCAATGTTAGGTGTCGAGTTCCCGCCACTGCACAGGGGGAATCTCGAACCATGTCTGCTGCAGTCTCCCATTTTCCTCCAGCCGCAGTGGAGCCTGCTCAGCAGAGACTTCGGTCCCAGCACATGTCTCAGGCTGATACTGGACAACTAGTTACTACTGGCCTTCCATGCTCTGTCATTGTGTCATTGTAGCCAGCAATGTTCAGCAGCGAGCAGGTCTTTCTGGGACTAAGTCCCGCTTTTTCCATACTGAGCATGCCCACGGGATGACCTCCCATTGGAGGTCTGGGGTCACATGCTCAGGTCTTGTAGCAGCTCCTATTGGACCACCAGGAAGGTCCTTGTCTGCTACAGCTATAAAAGGTTTGCATGGCCGCATGGCCATGCACTAGTATCAACCTATGTTTTGAGCCTTGCTACTGTGTGGTCATGTTTGCATGAGGCCAGGGTTGGCTGAAATAAGCCCCTAGATTACCGGCATCTCCAGTGAGGAGTTTTGTGTGTTTGGATTCAGGTCTTAGCTGAAATAAGCACCTAGAATACCGGCACCTCCAGTGAGGAGTTGTTTGTGTGCTATGCTGACTGCATGACCACAGTTTTGCTCTGTTTGGTAGCTGTGTTCCTCTGTGAGGTTAACAGGGCACAGCGTTTCCCTATCCCAGCGATTCTGTAAAGTAACAGAGTTCACTAATACCACCATATAGCGCCGCCAATTGCTAGCAGCAGGTTCCTCTCCTGCACGGTGGACCCCAGGTTGCAAACGCACCTATTATTACGGTACATATATTTATACTCGGTGCATTCCGCCAACCCTAACATTTGTACCTTTTGGAAATTTTTCATCAAATTTCCAAAAGGTATGAACTTCAGAAATGATCTTTATCTATCTATATAATTGTCTAAGGGGTACTTCCGTCTGTCTGTCACGGAAATCCCGTGTCGCTGATTGGTCATTGATCAGCGACAGGCACAGTCTGGCCGTGA
Organism: Ranitomeya variabilis; assembly: GCF_051348905.1. Classification (NCBI taxonomy): domain Eukaryota; kingdom Metazoa; phylum Chordata; class Amphibia; order Anura; family Dendrobatidae; genus Ranitomeya; species Ranitomeya variabilis. The sequence goes on from NC_135232.1 coordinate 298,311,647, forward strand.
ATTCGCCCCTCCCTACTTCCTTCCAGTCAGTGCCCGCTCCATACTCCCCTCCAGTCAGCGCTCACACAGGGTTAATGGCAGCGTTAACGGACCGCGTTATGCCGCGGTGTAATGCCCTCCGTTAACACTGCTTATTAACCCTGTGTGACCAACTTTTTACTATAAAAAGATCTAATGTTAAAAATAATTAAATAAATAAAAAATCGTGCAATTCTCACCTTCCGTCGTCCACCGATGCGCGCGATGCTGCCGCCAGCTTCCGTTCCCAGTGATGCATTGCAAAATTACCCAGGTGACTTAGCGGTCTTGCGAGACCGCTAAGTCATCTGGGTAATTTCGCAATGCATCACTGGGAACGGAAGCTGGCGGCAGCATCGCGCGCATCGGGACAGCTTCGGTAGACGCCGGAGGATGAGTATATAACTATTTTTATTTTAATTCCTTTTTTAACAGGGATATGGTGCCCACACTGCTATATAGTACGTGGGCTGTGTTATATAGTACGTGGGCTGTGTTATATACTACGTGGGCTGTGTTATATACTACGTGGGCTGTGTTATTTACTACGTGGGCAGTGTTATATACTACGTGGGCTGTGTTATATACTACGTGGGCAGTGTTATACACTGCGTGGGCTGTGTTATATACTACGTGGCCAGAGTTATATACTGCGTGGGCTGTGTTATATACTGTGTGGGCTGTGTAATATACTGCGTGGGCTGTGTTATATATTGCGTGGGCTGTGCTATATATTATGTGGGCTGTGTTATATACTACGTGGCTGTGTTATATACTACGTGGCTGCTGCATACTACGTGGCTCCTATATACTACCTAGCTGTGCTATATACTACGTGGCTGTCTGTGTTATGTGGGCTGTGCTATATGCTATGTGGCTGCTATATACATACATATTCTAGAATACCCGATGCGTTAGAATCGAGCCACCATCTAGTTATATATACTAAGTTACTAACGCAAAGCTTTTTTTGTTTGCTTTTTTCTGCTGCTTCCAGTGAGAGAGGGGTGAAAAGTCGAATTCATTGCTACCATTATACTGAATTAAATGATTCCTTGGTTGATGAAATCCACCTTGTGGTTGTTTCTTAATCTTTATTTTCAGTTTTGTGTTAATGAGATTCTCGTGCCCTAAGGGCAGGGTCTGTGTATGTGTGCTCTGATTAGATATTCATAATGCAGACTGCTGACGGGTCACTGATCACTCACTGACCTGCCCCATAGTTTACATAATGAATGTCAGTACATACTAAATAAAAAAAAAAACGCACCTGCTCTGCAGCATAATCGCATGTGTATGTTTACTATGCACTTAATCCCTTTTGCTTATTGGACTGAGCGAGGGAAAACAAAAGTTGAAATGACGCCTGTCGCGCCTGCGCAGTAGCAGCTATCGGTGTGTATAGCTGCTATTGTGCAGGCGCTCGCGGCACCATCTTGCTAGAGAAGAAAAAAAGATTTCCTCCTCCCAGATGGGGCCGTCCGAGCCTGCGCAATAACAGCTCTCGGAGATCTGTGGGGCAGGGTGGGAGACGCATGGGGTAACATATGGTGGCAGGATGAGAGACACATGGGGCAACATAGGATGCGAGACACATGAGGCAACATATGATGGCAAAATGATAGACGTATGGGGCAACATATGATGGCAGAATGAAAGACATGGGGCAACATATGATGACAGGATGGGAGACACATGGGGCAACATATGATGGCAGAATGGGCGACACGTGTGGCAACATATGGGGCAGGATCGATGGGAGACACGTGGGGCAACATATGAAGGTAGGATGGGAGACACATGGGGCAACATGATGACAGGATGGGAGACACATGGGGCCACATTTGATGGCAGAATGGGAGACGCGTCGGGCAACATATGATGGCAGGATGGGAGACAATTGGGGCAACATATGATGACAGGATGGGAGATGCATGAGGCAACATATGATGGCAGGATGAGACAAATGGGGCAACATATGATGGCAAGCTGGGAGATGCATTGGGAAACATTTGATGGCAAGATGGAATACAAATGGGGCAACATATTATGGCATGATGGGAGACGCAAGGGGTAACATGATGGCAGAAAGGGAGACACATGGGACAACATATGATGGCAGAATAGGAGACATGGGGCAACATACTATGACAGGGTGGGAGACACACTGGGCATCATATGATGGCAGGATTAGAGATGCATGGGAAAATATGATGGCAGTATGGGAGATGCATGGAGCAACATATGATGGCAAGATGGGAGACACGTGGGGCAACATATGATGACAGGATGGGAGATGCATGGGGAAACATATAATGGCAGGGTGGAAGACAAATTGGGCAACATATGAAGGCAGGATGGGAGACACATGGGGCAACATGATGGCAGGATGGGAGACGCATGGGTCAACATATGATGGCAGTATGGGAGATGCATGGGGCAACATATAGTAAGATGGGAGACGCGTGGGGCAACATATGGCAGGATGGGAGATGCATGGGGCAACATATGGCAGGGTGGAAGACGCATGGGGCAACATATGATGGCAGGATGGAAGACAAATGGGGCAACATATGATGGCAGGATGGGAGAGGTATGGGGCAACATATGATAGCAGAATGAGAGACAAACGGGACAACATATGATTGCAAGATGGGAGACGCATGAGGAAACATTTGATGGCAAGATGGGATACAAATGGAGCAACATATGATGGCAAGATGGGAGACGCATTAAGAAACATTTGATGGCAAGATGGAATACAAATGGGGCAACATATGATGGCAGGATGGGAGATGCATGAGGCAACATATGATGGCACGATGAGACAAATGGGGCAACATATGATGGCAAGATGGGAGACGCATTGGGAAACATTTGATGGCAAGATGGAATACAAATGGGGCAACATATGATGGCAAGATGGGAGACGCATTGGGAAACATTTGATGGCAAGATGGAATACAAATGGGGCAACATATTATGTCATGATGGGAGACGCAAGGGGCAACATGATGGCAGAAAGGGAGACACATGGGACAATATATGATGGCGGAATGGGAGACATGGGGCAACATATGATGACAGGATGGGAGATGCATGGGGCAACATATAATGGCAGGGTGGAAGACAAATGGGGCAACATATGAAGGCAGGATGGGAGACACATGGGGCAACATGATGGCAGGATGGGAGACGCATGGGTCAACATATGATGGCAGTATGGGAGATGCATGGGGCAACATATAGTAAGATGGGAGACGCGTGGGGCAACATATGGCAGGATGGGAGATGCATGGGGCAACATATGGCAGGGTGGAAGACGCATGGGGCAACATATGATGGCAGGATGGAAGACAAATGGGGCAACATATGATGGCAGGATGGGAGAGGTATGGGGCAACATATGATAGCAGAATGAGAGACAAACGGGACAACATATGATTGCAAGATGGGAGACGCATGAGGAAACATTTGATGGCAAGATGGGATACAAATGGAGCAACATATGATGGCAAGATGGGAGACGCATTAAGAAACATTTGATGGCAAGATGGAATACAAATGGGGCAACATATGATGGCAGGATGGGAGATGCATGAGGCAACATATGATGGCACGATGAGACAAATGGGGCAACATATGATGGCAAGATGGGAGACGCATTGGGGAAACATTTGATGGCAAGATGGAATACAAATGGGGCAACATATGATGGCAAGATGGGAGACGCATTGGGAAACATTTGATGGCAAGATGGAATACAAATGGGGCAACATATTATGTCATGATGGGAGACGCAAGGGGCAACATGATGGCAGAAAGGGAGACACATGGGACAATATATGATGGCGGAATGGGAGACATGGGGCAACATATGATGACAGGATGGGAGATGCATGGGGCAACATATAATGGCAGGGTGGAAGACAAATGGGGCAACATATGAAGGCAGGATGGGAGACACAAGGGGCAACATGATGGCAGGATGGGAGACACATGGGGCAACATGATGGCAGGATGGGAGACGCATGGGGCAACATATGATGGCAGTATGGGAGATGCATGGGGCAACATATGGCAAGATGGGAGACATGTGGGGCAACATTTGGCAGGATGGGAGATGTATGGGGCAACATATGATAGCAGGGTGGAAGACGCATGGGGCAACATATGATGGCAGGATGGAAGACAAATGGGGCAACATATGATGGCAGGATGGGAGAGGTATGGGGCAACATATGATAGCAGAATGAGAGACAAATGGGACAACATATGATTGCAAGATGGGAGACACATGGGGAAACATTTGATGGCAAGATGGGATAAAAAATGGAGCAACATATGATGGCATGATGGGAGACACAATGGTCAACATATGATGGCAGAATGGGAGACATGGGGCAACATATTATGACAGGGTGGAAGACACATGGGGCAAGCCATGGGGACAGGATGGGAGACAAAAGGGGCAACATATGATGGCAGGATGGGAGACAGATGGAGCAACATATGGGGCAGGATGAAAACACATGGGGCAACATATGATGGCAGGATAGAGACACAACATATGGGAGTAAAATGGGAGACATATTGGGTAATATATGGGGCAGGATGGGAGGACACATGGGGCAGCATATGGGGGCAGGATGAGAGGACATGTGGGGGCAGGATGGGAGATCATATGGGGCCTGGATGGCAGATCATATTGGGCCATGAATATGACACATGGGGGCCAGGAATAAGACACGTGGAATACAGAATGGAGTATATATGGGACCAAGATTGGGGATGTTATTACAGGAAGGGACCAGGATGTGGGACATTATAACTGTAGGGACTAATTAAGGAATATTATTACTGCTGTGTTAGTATTTTGTTTTTGATTATACTGTTTTCAGTGTGGGGGTGGTTGTCCTGTTACTGTGCAGAGTTGCCTATGTCTCTTCTTTCTTCATCTGGCATAGTGTAGAAGTTGGGGGGAAAATTGGGGAATATGTTCTGGAAGTTGTGCTCTAGATTACAGTGTGATATTTTCTGCATAGACGAGTCTGGGCTGGAAGAAGTGATGGCAGTCTGCGCTGGATGAAGAATAAAAGTGAAGATGAAAGACTTCAACTAGAGACGTCCCTGGTGAGTCAGTGTATTATCTGTATGCTTACACTATACATTATATACAGTATAGTATATACAGAGCTCCTGTATATAATGTCACTGTTGATCCCTATATTACCTGTACACTATACACTATATACAAAGTTCCTGTGTATAATGTCACTGGTGATCCCTGTATTACCTGTACACTGACACTATATACAGAGCTCCTGTGTATAATGTAATTGGTGATCCCTGTATAATATATACAGAGCTCCTGTGTATAATGTCACTGGTGATCACTGTATTACCTGTTCACAGACACTATCACTATACATTGTATACTATGTACAGAGCTCCTGTGTATAATGACACTTATGGCAATATTAGTATTGTGTCTTTTTTTATTAATGATCAGTATTGTAGTATTTGGTCACTATGTGGTGGTAATATGTGGTCCGGTCATGGTGTGACAGTATTTGTCTCTTGTATATGGCATTATTGGTAATTTTAAACAATGTATGTGACACATTCCCTTAAAGAAAAATAAAAAAATATACCTAAACAGAATATTGGATATTTTAAAATGTTTATGTTTAATAGGTTAGCGTAGCGTAGGACCCTGCCAAAAGAGTCTACCTTGCTGTGCTGGTAGCTTAAAAAATCTTTTGGCCAAAACAAAAGCTGATGGTTATGAAGATGATATGGTGTTCAATGGGAACTGTCAATGTTTGATTAGTGAGGATGTGGTGCAGAAGTGGAGTTTTTCCAAGAGTGGGCAGTGGGAATGTGGAAGGTTTGCGGGGTAGAGGAAGAGCTGGGCTGGAGCATGGGTGGAGTCTCAAGGGGGACCAAAAATTTTACCAGTATGGGGAGCTGAAATAACTGGTGGCAGCCCTGCATAGACTACGTAAATATTTAGTAAAAACTACAGCAAAAGTAGGTCCTTTAACAGCCTACCAAAAGGACAACATGTTAAATTTCAGTACTACAAGTATATTATGCAATCGAGGTCATGGCCTGGTCATAGTCTTCTATAACCACTTTTCTATATCCAACAATATTGAGGGAACTTAATGGCATATTTGTAATTTATCTGCTGGCAATGAGTCCAAGTTCACATTTCTCTTAATGAAAGTAGTTTGCATTCTCCACTCACGGTCCAGATTCTACTTGGATGGATCCAACTTTCTCAAGTCCTTTCTCTCCCAAGTTCTGACATTCTCCAGTGAGCTCACACTTCTTCCCCTGAAAATTCTCCAATTCATAGAGCGTGATCTGAGAATTAAGGTAAAAATGATAAAATAGTAGTCTTTATCTTGTTTGAAACTCTGTTGTACTATCATGGTTAAGCTTTGTACACATCTTGTGCATCATGTAAGTGTGGCATATGTGTCAGGAAATCTCCCACCACATACCCCTAATGTATCCACAGGGCTCCATATATCTCTCGTATACAAAAAGGTTGTCCTTTTGGGACAGTATGCATCGGCATTCCTTTTTTCCGATAAAGGAAATCATTGTCTGCTGCTTTTCTATAAAATGTGATATAGTTTTTTTTAACAATAGGAATGGAAGGGTGATGTTTGCCACTGTAGACCTATGCATTAGTATAATTTACATTGCAGACTTCAATCCAGGTGTATAGTAGCTACAATCATAATGTGGTCTCAGTTTTCTGTACATGCTGAATTAATCATGTGTACCAATACAACCTATTTTTAAATCTGTACTCATTTGAAGCCATCCATAACCCCCTAATGATGACCCCCCACCAGGCTCTATTTAGGGTATGTGCACATATTGCAGATTTGCCTGTGGAATTTTCTGCGCAGATTCTGCATCTCTTGACAGAAAACGCAGGTAGAAATCCGCGCGGATTTGATGCATTTTTTATGCGGATTTTCATGCTTTTTTTCATGCGGATTTGAAGGCGTTTTTGAAAGCTAAATAAAGATCTACTACACTGGTCAACAGCATTTTTGGTGCCAAAGATATTTCATCGAATTTAGGGTATTTTTGGGGTGCTGATTCTGAATATGTCATCAGTTTTGCCAGATTGGCTCAAGTTTTTGAGATTTTTGGTATCTTATTTATAGCACTTGTTGGTAAATGCGACGCATCATCTCATTAATTTCTTTGGATTAGTACTTGAACTGAGCAGTTCTCAATATAGTTTTGTGTTAATTAGTGTTCTAAAAGTTTGTTCATAGCTTGATTTTTGCACTAACTTTATGTTGTTGTCTGTTTTCCAGTGAAAAGCATGAACTCATCAAGAAGAAGTTGTCTTAACGATCCAGACTCATTCTGTTACATTTGTGGTGAATACACACTGCCAAAACATAGAAGAAACATAACAGACTTCGTAAAAAAAGTGTATTTTGCCTATTTTGGGGTTATGCTTGGGGACCAAGACAAGTTTTGGGCACCACACATAGTGTGCAAAGCATGTATCGAATCATTACGAAAATGGAGCAAAGGACAAAGAAAAAGCTTCAAATTTGGTGTTCCAATGGTGTGGAGAGAGCCAAAAAATCATCATGATGACTGTTATTTATGGTAAACACAGGTACAGGCACATCTTCACAATGAGGGACAGGCCTTCTTGCAGATTCCATGTTACTCCCATTTTCGTTTCTTATGCTTATTGAATCCTTGCACTTGCACTGCACAGAAATAACAGTCATCATGATGATTTTTTGGCTCTCTCCACACCATTGGAACACCAAATTTGAAGCTTTTTCTTTGTCCTTTGCTCCATTTTCGTAATAATTCGATACATGCTTTGCACACTATGTGTGGTGCCCAAAACTTGTCTTGGTCCCCAAGCATAACCCCAAAATAGGCAAAATACACTTTTTTTTACAAAGTCTGTTATGTTTCTTCTATGTTTTGGCAGTGTGTATTCACCACAAATGTAACAGAATGAGTCTGGATCGTTAAGACAACTTCTTCTTGATGAGTTCATGCTTTTCACTGGAAAACAGACAACAACATAAAGTTAGTGCAAAAATCAAGCTATGAACAAACTTTTAGAACACTAATTAACACAAAACTATATTGAGAACTTCTCAGTTCAAGTACTAATCCAAAGAAATTAATGAGATGATGCGTCGCATTTACCAACAAGTGCTATAAATAAGATACCAAAAATCTCAAAAACTTGAGCCAATCTGGCAAAACTGATAGCATATTCAGAATCAGCACCCCAAAAATACCCCAAATTCATTAAAATATTTTGGACACCAGAAAAAAAAATTTTTTTTGTTGACCTGTGTTATTGAACAAAAAAAAAAGAATTGTGATGTAATTTCTTGTCCAACCTTTTCATTTGCATACTCCATTGAAGAATAATGTTTACATAGATAGATAGATAGATAGATAGATGTATAGATTTTGTGTATGTGTCTTTATTTAACTCTTTATGTACCATTTTATTATGTTTATTACTAAACTTCGGCTTGGTATTATCTATCTATCTATAGATCTATCTATCTATCTATCTATCTATCTATCTATCTATCCATCTATGTATAGATAGATCTACAGATAGATAGATAATACCAAGCTGAAGTTTAGTAATAAACATAATAAAATGGTACATAAAGAGTTAAATAAAGACACATACACATAGACAAAATCTGCGCTAGGCCGGGTCACACTTGCGAGAAACTCGCATGAGTCTCGCACCTCAATTCCCAGCACTGCCGCCGACACTTGGGACCGGAGCGTTCAGCTACATAGAAATACATGCAGCCGTATGCTCTGGTCCGAGTGCCAGTGGCAGTGCCAGGTATTGATGTGACAGACTCGTGCGAGTTTCTCACAAGTGTGACCCCAGCCTTAAACGCAATATCTGTTTAATTTTTTTTTTAAATGAAAAAAAAAAAAATGGCGTGGGCTCCCGCACGATTTTCTGCACCAGAGAGGGAAAGCCAGTGACTAGGGGCCGATGTTTATAGCCTGGAAAGGGGTTAATACCCATGGATCTTCCCATTCTATGAATATCAGACCACAGCTGTATATTTAGCCTTTACTGGCTATTAAAATAGGGGGACCCCCCCAAAAAAAGGACGTGGGGTCCCCATATAATTAATAGCCAGAAAAGGCTATGCAGACAGCTGCGGGCTGATATTCATAGCCTAGGAAGGGACCATGGATATTGCCCCCCCCCGGCTACAAACACCAGCACACAGCCGCCCCAGAAATGGCGCGTCTGTACGATGCGGAAATTCCGACACTTAACCTCTCTCTTCCCACTGCCCTGTAGCGGTGGCATATGGGGTAATAGGGGGTTAATGTCACCTTTGAATTGTAAGGTGACATCAAGCCGGCTTAGTAATGGAGAGGTATCAATAAGACACTTATCCATTACTAATCCTATAGCTGCTAATGGATAAAATTAACATACACACATGCAGAGTAAAGTATTTTAATGAAATAAAACACCACAGTTTTGCCATCTTTATTGTTCTGCCAATCCATGCGACGCCCTCGATCTCCTGGAAAAAATAAAAAATAAACCAAGACAAATATTCCCTGGTCCGACGCAGTCCATTTAATAATAAGTGTCCCATGATGATCTCCCCTATAGACCTGTCACATCAGGAGATGTGACAGCTCTATAGGCCTCCAGTGATATACTGACAGGAGACAATGGCTCCTGCAGTGTTATCACTGAGGGTTCAATGGCCTCTCACTTTACGGCACTGCTGCATGAGAATTTTCCCATGCAGCGGTCCTGCAAGTGACAGTGACCTCTGACGGTGGAGGGATACAGTGCGGAAGGATACCTTCCGCCATTGTATCATCGGAGCCCCTGGAGAGCGGTCGCATCTGCCGATGTGACAGCTCTCCACGGGAGATCGTCGTGGGACACTCATTATTAAATGGATTACATCGGATCAGGGAGTAAACTGTCGGTTTATTATTATTATTTTTTTTTTTTTTACAGATGATCGAGGGCTTCGGGGATTAGCTGTATGGTGAGTATGTACTGTATGTTATATGTACTGTATGTCTATATGTATGTATTGTATACTGTATGTGTATATGTGTTTTTTGTTTGTTTTTTACATTTGAACACAGTAGCTTTACATTTGAACACAGTAGCCGGATGATGGGACTACCGCTAAGTGACATCAGCGGTAGTCACTGAGGCTGCGCTGACTTCCCACCTGACCGCAGTGAATTGACAGTGTGGGAAGATGTTCAGAAACTTTCCCACACTACAGAGTTCATGTCCGGTCAGGCAGGGAGGCTGTGCAGGCAGCTTTTCATTCAATCCTTCGTGGTTTACAGCTTGGAAGGTAGCATTAGCACCTCTCCGGGTTGTAAACTATTTAACCCCTTGAGATGGATTTACAGCGTGGGACTTGACTGTATAGCAGACAGGTATGGGATATTGTTGCTTTTTTATTTTGGACTTTTTTACAGGAGAACGAGGCCTTCGCTTGGATTGAGAATGCAATAAAGATGTTAAAACCTGTGTGTTTAATTATTTCATTTAGAGACTTTATTCTTAGTGTGTGTGTGTATTTTTAATCCTTTCATACTATTGGATTAATAATGGATAGGTGTCTTATTGACACCTCACCATTATTAACCAGGCTTAATGTCACCTTACAATAGCAAGGTGACATTATCCCCTTATTACCCCATATGCCAATGCTACAGGGCAGTGGGAAGAGAGAGGCTAAGTGGGGTGGCTGGGGGCAGATGTCTTTAGCCAGGGGGGGGGGCATAACCATGGTCCCTCTCTGGGCTATTAATATCTGCCCTCAGTCACTGGCTTTAGCACTCTGGTGGAGAAAATTGCGCTGGAGCCCACGCTAGTTTTTTCCATGAATTAATCCTTTAATTTAACACCTACAGCTCCAAAATTTTACACACACAAACTACTAACATTATTAGGGAGGGATATATAAAAATATAACGGATATGCAATGGTTTACTGTATGTAAACCATGTCTCATATCCTGTTGGGTTTGGTAATGATGTAGCAAAAGCCGACAATTGAATTATCGGCTATTTTGCTATCTAACTCTCTATGAAATATAAATATATATATGTGTGTGTGTCAATGATATATATATATATATATATATATATATACACCTATACCATGTGTAGACATTTATTTTAGCTATTCTATTCTAACCTGTCAGTGTGATTTTACTGTACACCGCACTGAATTTCCGGCTTTTCTATAGGACACCGGTGCGTATTTCTCGCAAGTCACACTGATGGTCCGTGTGGTGTGGGAGTTTTTCTCGCACCCATAGACTTTCATTGGCGATTCCTGGCCGATATACGGTGCAAATCACAGCATGCTGCGATTTCTCTCGCACGTATAATACGGCCTAGAAAACAACGGATGATGTGAGCTACCCCATAGATTAACATTGGTCCGAGTGCTGTGCGATTTTTTTATCGCATAGCACTCGTCCGTATTACGGTCTAGTGTGACTCCGGCCTACTACAGAGAGTTACCATTATGATGCATACATATCATGGAGCCAGTGACATACTGTAGATATGGGGAAGGCAGAGATCATTTTGCTGTGATGGTAGCAATTATACAAGAATAACAAAAAATAACAAAACATCAGAGGTCTTTCTGTCCAGATTTTCTGCATTTTTAGAAATGTCATGTAAGCTCTGCAGAGAATATCCAGTGCACATTGCCATGTGATGCAGATATGAAATTTGCAGTTCAAGTTATACTTTGCATGTTACTGTAAAGATAGTGGGAATCGATTTGCAAGACAACTCCAGTGGGCAGATCTGTAATCTGGGACTGTGAGATGGGAGCCCTGCGAACTGCCTCTTACCTGATGGCATCTCTGGTTCTTCTTTTGATTAGCCGGCCTGTCGGGACATCAGCATTGCAGCGTGACGCACATGTGACATCACACCAGGTCGGCTAATCAAAACAAAAGAGCTGGATGCTGGGAGTTAAGCAATGGTTCTCAGGACTCCCATCCACGGGCCACAGACTACTAACCTGGCCACTAGACCGTGATCAAGCTTCATTTCGAGTTACTGCGGCTTTAACCCTTATGCAGCTTAATTGCACCATTTTCATTATTAAATCTCCATCGGTACTTGCATTTGTTAATTTCTCTGCAGCAGTATGGACTAAAGTCAGTGAGGAAGAATAAATTGCATTTAATAAAAAAAAATTTGATACATTTTAGTGTTTCTTGAATAATTCCTGAAATTGTGTGACCTGTTAATGAGCAGAATCAATGTTTGGAATTTATCGTGTGACAAGCACAATCAAATACTTGGGGCATCACATATTCCAATATTTGAGTTTTAGTAAAACATCTAAGTGAAGTTTGGATATGCCAATTTTGTGGCCTGTAATGTAAACTCTTAAGCAAAATGCTACTCAAAAAAATAAAAAGAAAGTGGAAATAGCACCCCCTGCTGATCCAAAAATGGCACTGCAGCAGCTAAACTTCAACATCTGTTTAATGAAACTGGCAGAATCCTATTTGTTATTATTATTATTATTATTATTATTATTATTATTATTATTATTATTTATTTATGGTGCTACCCCAGAGACTATGTATGAGCCTTATGTGCTATATGTTTAAAAGACTGTTACATTTCTGTGTTCTAGAATCCCTATATGTTTCCAAGCATTGAGGAACAGACAGGCAAAGTAAATTACAAGTTATGCAGCCAATTTATTGCATTTAATTGAACTATAGATATCTTATTTCTTACTAAGATTGTATACATATGGCAGTGCTTCTTTTTCTGCTATATCACAATTCTGCTTAATAAATGCAAAAAAACTGTCATTTATTTTTAAGTATGCCACTAACATATCAACAATGTTATACCAAAGGTTTCAATCTTATTTAGGCCCCCAACCTGGTTGATCCAAAAGACAAGATAACAGTAGTACAATAAGTTGGGGTGAAATTGATTGACTATTTTTTTTAACATCTTATTAAATGTACAATGTTAGCTGAGGCCTGTCCTTCAACTAAAGCTTAAAGGGTCCGGCCCAAATCAATAAGTCCGCAGTCACTCTGTGTGACTGCAGACTTATGGATCTCCCAGTGCATGCACTGTGTGCTGCGGGGATTCGCTGTATACTGACCCTGGACCAGAGGGTATGGATGAGTTATACATACTGCCGGCCTGTGGTTGCTCACCATACACCTGTATTGAGTCGAGACGCGGCCAGCCAGTGGGCGTGTCCAAATAGAGGGCGCAGTCTACAGAGGGCAAGGCCTCACCCACTGGACGGGATTAGGTATAACTCATACATACCGGATCGGATATCAGCTAATCCCCCCAGCACACAGTGCGTCCACAGTGCGTCATAAGTCTGCGGAGTGACTGCAGATTTATTGATTTGGACCAAACAATCCCTTTAAAAGAATTGTCCAGGCAAATAATAATCAAAAGTCTTATCCACAGCATTCGTCATCAATATGAGATCAATGTGTAGGATCAACTATGATTCAGGAAAGATATATATCTTAGTACCGTGTTAGCCAGTAGATAGAAAAATATTTCGAATTGAGAGTCCTCAGTGGTTGATACCTTTTAATGGCTAACTGAAAAGATGGTAACAAATTGCAAGCTTTCGAGACTACAACTACTCAGGTCTAGGCCTGTTGAAGAGACCTGTGTAGTCTCGAAAGCTTGCAATTTGTTACCATCTTTTCAGTTAGCCATTAACCCCTTCCCGACCCATGACGCCACGTAGGCGTCATGAAAACCCGTGCCAATCCGACCCATGACGCCTATGTGGCGCCATGGAATGATCGCGTCCCTGCAGATCGGGTGAAGGGGTTAACTCCCATTTTACCCGATCTGCAGAGACAGGGGGAGTGGTGCTTCAGCCCAGGGGGGGTGGCTTCACCCCCCCGTGGCTACGATCGCTCTGATTGGCTGTTGAAAGTGAAACTGCCAATCAGAGCGATTTGTAATATTTCACCTAAAAAACTGGTGAAATATTACAATCCAGCCATGGCCGATGCTGCAATATCATCGGCCATGGCTGGAAATACTGAAGTGACCCCCCCCACACCCACCGATCGCCCCCCCAGTCCTCCGTTATGGGGTCCGGTCCCCTCCGTCCGCCTGCCGGCTCCCCCGTCCTCCTGTCCGCTCCCTCCTTGTTTGGATTCACCCCCCCTGTGGTCCGATTACCCCCCCTGTGCTCCGATCCACCCCCCCACCATCCCTTCATACTTACCGATCCTCCCGGTGTCCGTACGTCTCCTCGCTGGGCGCCGCCATCTTCCAAAATGGCGGGCGCATGCTCAGTGCGCCCGCCGAATCTGCCAGCCGGCAGATTCCTTACAAGTACATTTTGATCGCTGTGGTAGGTTCTATCACAGCAATCAAAATAAAAAAAATAATAAATAAACCCCCCCATTTATCACCCCCATAGGTAGGGACAATAATAAAATAAAGAAAATATATATATATTTTTTTTTTCGTTTCCACTAGGGTTAGGGTTAGAACTAGGGGTAGGGTTAGGGGTAGGGTTAGGGTTACGGGTAGGGTTAGGGGTAGGGTTAGGGTTATGGCATGTGCACACAGTGCGGATTTGGCTGCGGATCCGCAGCGGATTGCCGCGGATCCGCAGCGGATTGGCCGCGGATCCGCAGCGGATTGGCCGCGGATCCGCAGCGGATTGGCCGCGGATCCGCAGCGGATTGGCCGCGGATCCGCAGCGGATTGGCCGCGGATCCGCAGCGGATTGCCGCGGATCCGCAGCGGATTGGCCGCGGATCCGCAGAGGATTGGCCGCGGATCCGCAGCGGATTGGCCGCGGATCCGCAGCGGATTGGCCGCGGATCCGCAGCGGATTGGCCGCTGCGAATTTGTAGCAGTTTTCCATCAGGTTTACAGTACCATGTACACCTATGGAAAACCAAATCCGCTGTGCCCATGGTGCAGAAAATTCCGTGCAGAAACGCTGCATTGTATTTTCCGTAGCATGTCAATTCTTTGTGCGGATTCCGCAGCGTTTTACACCTGTTGCTCAATAGGAATCCGCAGGTGAAATCCGCACAAAAAAACACTGGAAATCTGCTGTAAATCTGCAGGTAAAACGCAGTGCATTTTACCTGCAGATTTTTCAAAAATCGTGCGGAAAAATCTCACACGAATCCGCAACGTGGGCACCTAGCCTTAGGGTTAGGGTTGGAATTAGAGTTAGGGTTGGAAATAGGGCTAGGGTTGGAAATAGGGTTAAGATTAGGCTTGTAGTTAGGGTTACGGATAGGGTTAGGGGTGTATTGGGGTTACAGTTGTGGTTAGGGTTGGGATTAGGGTTAGGGTTGGGATTAGGGTTAGGGTTAGGGTTGGAATTAGGGTTATGGGTGTGTTGCGGTTAGGGTTGTGGTTAGGGGTGTGTTGGGGTTAGGGTTGTGATTAGGGTTATGGCTACAGTTGGGATTAGGATTAGGGGTGTGTTGGGGTTAGTGTTGAAGTTAGAATTGAGGGGTTTCCACTGTTTAGGCACATCAGGGGTCTCCAAACGCAACATGGCGCCACCATTGATTCCAGCCAATCTTGCGTTCAAAAAGTCAAATGGTGCTCCCTCCCTTCCAAGCCCCAACGTGCGCCCAAACCATGGTTTACCCCCACATTTGGGGTACCAGCGTACTCAGGACAAACTGGGCAACAACTGTTGGGGTCCAATTTCTCCTGTTACCCTTGCAAAAATAAAAAATTACTTGCTAAAACATAATTTTTGAGGAAAGAACAATTATTTTTTATTTTCACGGCTCTGCGTTATAAACTTCTGTGAAGCACTTGGGGGTTGAAAGTGCTCATCACACATCTAGATAAGTTCCTTAGGGGGTCTAGTTTCCAAAATGGGGTCACTTGTGGGGTGTTTCTACTGTTTAGGCACATCAGGGGCTCTGCAAATGCAATGTGACGCCCGCAGACCATTCCATCAAAGTCTGCATTTCAAATGCCACTACTTCCCTTCCGAGCCCCGGCATATGCCCAAACAGTGGTCTACCCCCACATATGGTGTATCAGCGTACTCACAACAAACTGGGCAACAAATATTGGGGTCCAAATTCTCCTGTTACCCTTGTGAAAATAAAAAATTGCTTGCTAAAACATCTTTTTTGAGGAAAGAAAAATGATTTTTTATTTTCACGGCTCTGCGTTGTAAACTTCTGTGAAGCACTTGGGGGTTGAACGTGCTCACCACACATCTAGATAAGTTCCTTGGGGGGTCTAGTGTCCAAAATGGGGTCAATTGTGGGGGGTTTCTACTGTTTAGGCATATCAGGGGCTCTGCAAACGTAACATGATGCCCGCAGACCATTCCATCAAAGTCTGCATTCCAAAACGTCACTACTTCCCTTCCGAGCCCTGGCATATGCCCAAACAGTGGTTTACCCCCTCATATGGGGTATCAGCGTACTCAGGAGAAACTGGACAACAACTTTTGGGGTCCAATTTCTCCTGTTACTCTTGCGAAAATAAAAAATTCTGGGCTAAAAAATATTTTTGAGGAAAGGAAACACATTTATTATTTTCACGGCTCTGCGTTATAAACTTTTGTGAAGCACTTGGGGGTTCAAAGTGCTCACCACACATCTAGATAAGTTCCCTTGGGGGTCTAGTTTCCAAAGTGGAGTCACGTGTGGGGAGTTCCTACTGTTTAGGCACATCAGGGGCTCTGCAAACGCAACCTGACGCCCGCAGAGCATTCCATCAAAGTCTGCATTTCAAAACGTCACTACTTCCCTTCCGAACCCCGACGTGTGCCAAAACAGTGGTTTACCCCCACATATGGAGTATCAGCATACTCAGGAGAAACTGGACAACAACTTTTTGGGTCCAATTTCTCCTGTTACCCTTGGGAAAATAAAAAATTGTGGGCTAAAAAATCATTTTTGAGAAAAGAAAAATTATTTTTTATTTTCATGGCTCTGCGTTATAAACTTCTGTGAAGCACTTGGGGGTTCAAAGTGCTCACCACACATCTAGATTAGTTCCTTGGGAGGTCTAGTTTCCAAAATGGGGTCACTTGTGCGGGAGCTCCAATGTTTAGGCACACAGGGGCTCTCCAAACGCGACATGGTGTCCGCTAATGATTGGAGCTAATTTTCCATTCAAAAAGCCAAATGGCGTGCCTTCCCTTCCGAGCCCTGCCGTGCGCCCAAACAGTAGTTTACCCCCACATATGGGGTATCATCGTACTCAGGACAAACTGGACAACAACATTTGGGGTCCAATTTCTCCTATTACCCTTGGGAAAATAAAAAATTCTGGGCTAAAAATCATTTTTGAGGAAAGAAAAATTATTTTTTATTTTCACGGCTCTGCGTTATAAACTTCTGTGAAGCACCTGGGGGTTATAAGTGCTCACTATGCATCTAGATAAGTTCCTTGGGGGGTCTAGTTTCCAAAATAGGGTCACTTGTAGGGGAGCTCCAATGTTTAGGCACACAGGGGCTCTCCAAACGCGACATGGTGTCCGCTAACGATGGAGATAATTTTTCATTCAAAAAGTCAAATGGCGCTCCTTCCCTTCCGAGCCTTACCATGTGCCCAAACAGTGGTTTACCCCCACATGTGAGGTATTGGTGTACTCAGGAGAAATTGTCCAACAAATTTTAGGATCCATTTTATCCTGTTGCCCATGTGAAAATGAAAAAATTGAGGCTAAAATAATTTTTTTGTGGAAAAAAAAGTACTTTTTCATTTTTACGGAACAATTTGTGAAGCACCTGGGGGTTTAAAGTGCTCACTATCCTTCTAGATAAGTTCCTTTGGGGGTCTAGTTTCCAAAATGGGGTCACTTGTGGGGGAGCTCCAATGTTTAGGCACACGGGGGCTCTCCAAACGCAACATGGTGTCCGCTAAAGATTGGAGCCAATTTTTCATTGAAAAAGTCAAATGGCGCTCCTTCCCTTCCGAGTTCTGCCGTGCGCCCAAACAGTGGTTTACCCCCACATATGAGGTATCAGCGTACTCAGGACAAATTGGACAACAACGTCCATGGTCCAATTTCTCCTTTTACCCTTGGGAAAATAAAAAAAATTGTTGCTAAAAGATCATTTTTGTGACTAAAAAGTTAAATGTTCATTTTTTACTTCCATGTTGCTTCTGCTGCTGTGAAACACCTGAAGGGTTAATAAACTTCTTGAATGTGGTTTTGAGCACCTTGAGGGGTGCAGTTTTTAGAATGGTGTCACTTTTGGGTATTTTCAGCCATATAGAACCCTCAAACTGACTTCAAATGTGAGGTGGTCCCTAAAAAAAATGGTTTTGTAAATTTTGTTGTAAAAATGAGAAATCACTGGTCAAATTTTAACCCTTATAACTTCCTAGCAAAAAAAAAATTTGTTTCCAAAATTGTGCTGAAGTAGACATGTGGGAAATGTTATTTATTAACTATTTTGTGTCACACAACTCTCTGGTTTAACAGAATAAAAATTCAAAATGTGAAAATTGCGAAATTTTCAAAATTTTCGCCAAATTTCCGTTTTTTTCACAAATAAACTCAGAAATTATCGACCTAAATTTACCACTAACATGAAGCCCAATATGTCACGAAAAAACAATCTCAGAATCGCTAGGATCCGTTGAAGCGTTCCGGAGTTATTACCTCATAAAGGGACACTGGTCAGAATTGCAAAAAACGGCAAGGTCATTAAGGCCAAAATAGGCTGGGTCATGAAGGGGTTAAAAGGTATCAACCACTGAGGACTCTCAATTCTAAATATTTTTTTAGGATCAACTATAAGGCTGGGGTCACACATGCGTGTTTTACGGACGTAAGAGCGCAGAAACTACGTCCGTAAAACTCGCATTACATACGGCACAATTATTCTCAATGGGGCTGCTCCTATCAGCCGTATATTACGGATCCGTAATATACGGCTTTCTACGGCCGTACAAAATCGCAGCATGCTGCGTTTGTCAGCGTATTGCGCAAATAATACGCCAATGAAAGTCTATGGGGGCGAGAAAAATATGGATTCCACACGGTCCAGCAGTGTGACTTGCGAGAAATACGCAGCGGTGTTAGTGAAAAGTCGGTAATTCAATTGCCGGCTTTTCATTTCTCCTGCACAAACCCGACAGGATATGAGACATGGTTTACATATAGTAAACCATCTCATATCCCCTTTTTTTTGCAGATTCCACACTACTAATGTTAGTAGTGTGTATGTGCAAAATTTCAGCGCTGTAGCTGCTAAAATAAAGGGTTAAATGGCGGAAAAAATTGGCGTGGGCTCCCGCGCAATTTTCTCCGCCAGAGTGGTAAAGCCAGTGACTGAGGGCAGATATTAATAGCCAGGAGAGGGTCCATGGTTATTGGCCCCCCCGTGGCTACAAACATCTGCCCCCAGCCACCCCAGAAAAGGCACATCTGGAAGATGCGCCTATTCTGGCACTTGGCCACTCTCTTCCCACTCCCTGTAGCGGTGGGATATGGGGTAATGAAGAGTTAATGCCACCTTGCTATTGTAAGGTGACATTAAGCCAGATTAATAATGGAGAGGTGTCAATTATGACACCTATCCATTATTAATCCAATTGTATGAAAGGGTTAAAAAACACACACACACATGATTTAAAAGTATTTTAATGAAATAAACACAGCGGTTGTTTTCATATTTTATTGCTCTCTCAATCCATCAGCAACACCCTCGCTTGGCAAAATAATAAACGCACAAGATACATACCCTCAGCTGAACCGTCACGTCCCACGAGGTAATCCATCTTAAGGGGTTAAAATATTTTACAGGCAGGAGCCCTGCAAATGCAGCTGTGCTCCGTGCCTGTAATCCCCGGCGAATGAATGAAATGTAGGTCATTGACCTACATTTCCTTCAGTCGCGGTGATGCGCCCCCTGGTGGATGTCCTCATATGACCTGGAGCGTGGGAAAAAGTTCCCAGGCTGCAGTTCATGAGAACATCCAGCAGGGGCGCATCACCGCGACTCAATGTAAGTACAGATCCAGCTTTCCTTTCAGCACCCGGGGGATTACAGGCACGAGCGAGTGGTTTATCGCAGCTCGTGCCTGTAATATTAGTTAACCCCTTCAGATGGATTACATCGTGGGACGTGATCGGACATCAGAAGGTATGTATCTTGTGCGTTTATTATTTTGCCAAGCGAGGGTGTTGCTGATGGATTGAGAGAGCAATAAATTATTAAAACAACCGCTGTCTTTATTTCATTAAAATACTTTTAAATCATGTGTGTGTGTTTTTTAACTATTTCATACAATTGGATTAATAATGGATAGGTGTCATAATTGACGCCTCTCCATTATTAATCTGGCTTAATGTCACCTTACAATAGCAAGGTGACATTAACCCTTCATTACCCCATATCCCACCGCTACAGGGAGTGGGAAGAGAGTGGCCAAGTGCCAGAATAGGCGCATCTTCCAGATGTGCCTTTTCTGGGGTGGCTGGGGGCAGATGTTTGTAGCCAGGGGGGGCCAATAACCATGGACCCTCTCCTGGCTATTAATATCTGCCCTCAGTCACTGGCTTTACCGCTCTGGCGGAGAAAATTGTGCGGGAGCCCACGCCAATTTTTTCCGCCATTTAACCCTTTATTTTAGCAGCTACAGCGCCCAAATTTTGCACATACACACTACTAACATTAGTAGTGTGGAATATGCAAAAAAAAGGGGATATGAGATGGTTTACTGTATGTAAACCATGTCTCATATCCTGTCGGGTTTGTGCAGGAGAAATGAAAAGCCGGCAATTGAATTACCGGCTTTTCACAGATCTCGCGCTGAATGAAATCTAAATACAGAATATATATATATGTGTCTCAATGACATATATATATATATATACTGTATATATGTTTTCCCGAACATTTGAGCACATAAATCCATTAGATGTCGGTTTTGCAAGCCTGCGCGAAAATCTCGCAGTACGGATGCCATACGGATTACATACGGAGGATGCCATGCGCAAAATACGCTGACACACCCTGACTACGGATCACTATTTTGGGAACATTTCTCCGTATTACGGCCGTAGTACGGACGTATAATACGTGGCGTATTGTCTTACGCCAAGTGTGACCCCAGCCTAAATGTAATTGTTCTGCAGTGTCCACTACACATTGAATGGAGCTGTGCTGTTCAGCTCCGTTCTATGTTTATATTAAGCTAATGATAACAGCTGATTAGAGGGAGTGCTGGCTCTCAGACTCCCAAATGTCTGATTTTGAGGACCTATACAAGGAATAGGCCATGAATATTATATGACCAAATAATTCATTTACCTTTGTTATCATTGTACACATCGGGGTTATCATTCATAAAATTTAATAGGTTGTTTGTGAATCGGACGACCTGAGTAGCGCACATCATTGGTGGGGCAGGGCTACCTCTGTGAGTGACAGCAGTCCTATCATGCATGTTCAGATCAGACTTCACTCTCCTCCTTTACTTGTATTTTTCTGATGATTTGAAGTGCTGTGATTTCAGCTGACAAATGCTGCAATGTGCTACTTGTTATTAGAAAGCATATCACAGGGCTTGTCAGCTGAAGGGACTGCACTTCAAAGCATTGGCAGAGTCTGTCTGCACCACACATGACCGAGCTCCGATCAGGCTTCACTCTCCTCTCTGTTTTGATGCGGCCAATGCTTTGAAGTGCCATCCCTTCAGCCTGCAAGCCCTGTGACATGCTTTCTTTTCATCAGCAGCACATCGCAGTGCTTGTCAGTTGAAGGCATGGCACTTCATAGCTTCGACAGGAACCAGGCAGAGGAGGAGAGCGAAGTCCGATCTGTGCATGCCTACTGAGACTGCTATCAGTCACAGAGGTAGCCACACCAATGATGTGTGCTATTTAGTTCGTCCGATTCTGGTTTCTGGACCAGAGCCAGAATCACAACAGAAGACTAGATGACCCACACAGAGATGAGCTTACAAGAGCACAGCAGGTAATAGGAGTGAAGAAAACTGATAATTAGGGTGAGCTGGGACATAAGAAGGTGGATGAAATTAGTATCGGAAAACCTCTTTAAAGAGAACCTTTCATCAGTTTTTGCATGTTAAACTCCATTGTGGAAATATTAGCTTAAGTTTAGGTTATTTATTAATTTAAGTCCAAGGAGGTGTGTCCAATGATTTGTCTCTGGGAACATGTACTTCTTCCCCTGCATGAGAATTACCAATTATAAGCAGGCAGCGTTATACAGGGGAAAAAAGAACACCTCCTCACTGATTTCTTCAGCTACTGTGCAGAGATACAGCAAAGGTTAGTTATGTATCATTACAAACAATTCCAGATCTTATCTGACAGTGCTGTCAGATCTCACTCTCCCCCTACACTGTTTGTCATGAGATGAGATCTGGAAGTGTTTGTAATTATACCTAACTCAGTTCTGCTGTGTCCGCAATAGCTGCAGAGATCAGTGAGGAGAGGAGGGGATGTTCTTTTCTCCTCTATATGAAATTGCCTGTTTATGAATAGTCAACTTTATGCAATGGAAAAGATTAGATGCCCCCAGAGACAAATCTTTGGTAATGTCCAATTGAACTATAACATGAATAAATATAACCTAAACTTTACAAGCTAATATCTCCGAAATGGTGAGAAAATTTAAAATAAATCTATATTTTACTCGGACCTGCGGCCACTATTTCATAACGTGGCTAATTTGACAAGCTCAAACTGGTGAAAGGTCTTCTTTAGGACCCTCATACACATTAGACTAACATTGATTGAACCAGCTGATATTGATGTGTCTGTCTGACAGTCCAATATGTATGGGTCCCTCTCAACTATCGCCTGGTATAATGATGTCAGGGAACAGAGATGTCTGACAGATGCTCTCTCTTAGGAGCCAGAAATGTCTGACACAGGAGCACTCAGCCAGCTGAGAGTTAGGGGAAATAGCTGTTGGCCGAATGATAGGCTGAGCCAACGTTTGTCTGACATCTATTTAAAGTTTATTGGGGGGGAGCTATTCACTGTAGTTGCTATAATTGGCTTCAGAGTCAACTCTAAATGAAGTTGATGTGGAGCAGACATGAAAATATGAATCTCCAGCTAAGGCTACTTTCACACATCAGGTTTTTTCTTTGAGGCACAATCTGGCAAGTTTTGAAAAAAACGTATCCAGGTTTTTTTTACTCTGAATCCGTTTTTTTCTCATAGAGTTGTATTAGTGCCAGATTACGCTTGATGGCCAGACGTTTCATCCATTTTTTTCTGGATACGTCCAAATAGTCATTTCCAGTGGAGGGAGAAAACGTCCAGAGGAACTTTTTTTGGCCGGCAAAAAAAGTGCACAGTGACGGAACCGGCCAAAAACGCGTGAAACGGAGATGTGAAATGATGAATCCGACCTCTGGATCCTGTTTTCAAAGCATTTTCCATTGAAATCATGCACATTTTCCGTTCTGTGATCTCTCTCTCTCGCTCTCTCTTTTTCCAGGAAATCACTGTAAACTCCATGTTAAAAATAAAAACCGGATCTGGCAGAAAAACGGATCCGTTGCATCAGATTTTTTCACTATTTGCAACGGATCCGTTTTTTGGAACATTAGCCGGATTGTGCCTGAAACAAAAAACTTGATGTGTGAAAGTAGCAATAAGCAGCATGATCTGTATGGACCTAAAACTGATAATGGGCATGTAGGATATTAGGTATAAGGAAAGATTACAAGAATTAAATTTATTTAGTCTTGAGCACAGACATCTAAAGGGGAACATGATTAACTTGTACAATAACATAAATGTCCCATACAAAACGCTTTTTTATAAATAGTGGTTTTGTTCGTTACCATATTCTGAGAGCTATATCTCTTTTATTTTCCGGCGAACAGAGCTGTATCAGGGCTTATTTTTTGCAAGATGAGTTGCAGCTTTTTCTGGTATCGTTTTGGGGCTTGTAATATTTTTTCATAGCAAAACAAGCAATTCAGTTATTGCTTTTATTTTTTGCGTCTTCACCATGCGGTAAAAGTGATAAGACAGATTTATTCGTCGGGTCGGTACAATTCCAGAAATACCACATTTATTTATTTTTTATGCTTCGCTATTTTTACACACTAAAAACAATATTTTACAAATTTGTGTTTGCCGTGTCATATTCTGAGACCTGTAACTTTTTTACTTTTTTGACAAACGAAACATATTAGAACTTTTTTTTGTGGGACAGTTTGACGTTTTTCATTTGTCCAATATTTTTTACATATGACTTTTTGATCACTTTTTATTCACTTTTTTGTGAGTCAGTATGATGAAAAAGCTACATTCTTGGCATGTTTTTTATTATTTTTTATGGTGTTCGCCATATGGCATAAATAATGTGGCACTTTTATAGAGTGGGTTGTTCCAGACACGGCGATATCAATTACGTGTACTTTTTTTTAGGGTATGTGTCCACGTTCAGGAAACGCTGCATTTTTGACGCAGCATTGAGCAGCATGCATAAAAAACGCAGCGTCCAGATGTTACAGCATAGTGGAGGGGATTTCATGAAATCCTGTCTCCACTATGCAGTAAAAGAAGCATGCGG
This sequence comes from Ranitomeya variabilis, assembly GCF_051348905.1. NCBI lineage: Eukaryota > Metazoa > Chordata > Amphibia > Anura > Dendrobatidae > Ranitomeya > Ranitomeya variabilis. The sequence goes on from NC_135232.1 coordinate 298,336,288, forward strand.
CACACCCGAGAAAACTCACATGCGTCGCGTCTTTTAGGGTATGTGTCCACGTTCAGGATTGCATCAGGATTTGGTCACGATTTTACATCAGTAAGCCAAAACCAGGAGTGGAACACTTAGAGGAAAAGTATAACAGAAACATATGCACCACTTCTGCATTTATCACCCACTCCTGGTTTTGGCTTACAAATACTGATGTAAAATCCTGACCAAATCCTGATGCAATCCTGAACGTGGACACATAGGCTGCGTGTCCACGTTCAGGATGGCCGGCGGTATCGCCGGAGCGGCGAAGCCGCTCGGCGCTAAGCCCCGCCCCCTTCTGGGACGCGATGATGCCGGATGTGTTAACTGTACACATCCGGGATCATCGCCCCCCTCCCATAGGGCCCTGTGTTATGCCTTGCGGCGACGCTGCGTCCCCGCAAGGTGTACGGACATGCTGCGATCTGAAAAGACGCGCAGCATGTCCGGAGTCGCAGGCCCGCCGCGTGCTGGTTTCCACGCATAGTGGACACGGGATTTCATAAAATCCCCTCCACTATGCTGGAACATCTGGACGCTGCGTGTTTGACGCTGCAGCTCTGCGCAGCGTCAAACAAGCAGCGTTTACTGACCGTGGACACACACCCTTACATTGCAGAAAAAACTCAAGGACAATGCAGGTGACCTGCCAGTGACCTCAGGTGCAGATTTGGTCAGGATTTTACCTGCATAAAATCCTGACCAAATCCTGAGGCAATCCTGAACGTGGACACATACCCTTAGGCTGGAGTCACACTTAGCGTAAGACAATACGCCACGTATTATACGTCCGTACTACGGCCGTAATACGGAGAAATGTTCCCAAAATTGTGATCCGTAAGCAGGGTGTGTCAGCGTATTTTGCGCATGGCATTCTCCGTATGTAATCCGTATGGCATCCGTACTGCGAGATTTTCGTGCAGGCTTGCAAAACCGACATCTAATGGATTTATGTGCTCAAATGTTCATTAAAACATATATACAGTATATATATATATATATATATATATATATATATATGTCATTGAGACACATATATATATATTCTGTATTTAGATTTCATTCAGCGCGATATCTGTGAACAGCCGGTAATTCAATTGCCGGCTTTTCATTTCTCCTGCACAAACCCGACAGGATATGAGACATGGTTTACATACAGTAAACCATCTCATATCCCCTTTTTTTTTGCATATTCCACACTACTAATGTTAGTAGTGTGTATGTGCAAAATTTGGGCGCTGTAGCTGCTAAAATTAAGGGTTAAATGGCGGAAAAAATTGGCGTGGGCTCCCGCGCAATTTTCTCCGCCAGAATGGTAAAGCCAGTGACTGAGGGCAGATATTAATAGCCAGGAGAGGGTCCATGGTTATTGCCCCCCCCCCGTGGCTAAAAACATCTGCCCCCAGCCACCCCAGAAAAGGCACATCTGGAGGATGCGCCTATTCTGGCACTTGGCCACTCTCTTCCCACTCCCTGTAGCGGTGGGATATGGGGTAATGAAGGGTTAATGCCACCTTGCTATTGTAAGGTGACATTAAGCCAGATTAATAATGGAGAGGCGTCAATTATGACACCTATCCATTATTAATCCAATTGTTTGAAAGGGTTAAAAAACACACACACACATTATTACAAAGGATTTTAATGAAATAAACACAGCGGTTGTTGTAATATTTTATTGTTCTCGCAATCCATTTCCAGGCCCTCGCTTGGCAAAATAATTAACGCACAAGATACATACCTTCTGATGTCAGATCACGTCCCACGAAGTAATCCATCTGAAGGGGTTAACTAATATTACAGGCACGAGCTGCGATAAACCACTCGCTCGTGCCTGTAATCCCCGGGTGCTGAAAGGAAAGCAGTGATCTATACTTACATTCAGTCGCGGTGATGCGCCCCTGCTGGATGTTCTCATGAACTGCAGCCTGGGAACTTTTTCCCACGCTCCAGGTCATATGAGGACATCCACCAGGGGGCGCATCACCGCGACTGAAGGAAATGTAGGTCAATTACCTACATTTCATTCATTCGCCGGGGGATTACAGACATGAGCACCGCTGCATTTAGCAGGGCTCCTGCCTGTAATATTAGTTAACCCCTTCAGATGGATTACATCGTGGGACGTGATCTGACATCAGAAGGTATGTATATTGTGCGTTTATTATTTTGCCAAGCGAGGGTGTTCCTGATGGATTGAGAGAACAATAAATTATTACAACAACCGCTGTGTTTATTTCATTAAAATACTTTTAAATCATGTGTGTATGTGTTTTTTAACCCTTTCCTACAATTGGATTAATAATGGATAGGTGTCATAATTGACGCCTCTCCATTATTAATCTGGCTTAATGTCACCTTACAATAGCAAGATGGCATTAACCCTTCATTACCCCATATCCCACCGCTACAGGGAGTGGGAAGAGAGAGGCCAAGTGCCAGAATAGGCGCATCTTCCAGATGTGCCTTTTCTGGGGTGGCTGGGGGCAGATGTTTTTAGCCACGGGGGGGCCAATAACCATGGACCCTCTCCTGGCTATTAATATCTGCCCTCAGTCACTGGCTTTACCACTCTGGCGGAGAAAATTGCGCGGGAGCCCACGCCAATTTTTTCCGCCACTTAACCCTTTATTTTAGCAGCTACAGTGCACAAATTTTGCACATACACACTACTAACATTAGTAGTGTGGAATATGCAAAAAAAATGGGAATATGAGATGGTTTACTGTATGTAAACCATGTCTCATATCATGTCGGGTTTGTGAAGGAGAAGGAAAAAGCCGGCAATTGAATTACCGACTTTTCACTAACACCGCTGCGTATTTCTCGCAAGTCACACTGCAGGTCCGTGTGGAATCCGTATTTTTCTCGCCCCCATAGACTTTCATTGGCGTATTATTTGCGCAATACGCTGACAAACGCAGCATGCTGCGATTTTGTACGGCCGTAGAAAGCCGTATAATACTGAACCGTAATATACGGCTAATAGGAGCAGCCCCATTGAGAATAATTGTGCCGTATGTAATGCGAGTTTTACGGACGTAGTTTCTGCGCTCTTACGTCCGTAAAACTCGCCAGTGTGACGCCGGCCTTAGGCTGCGTGTCCACGTTCAGGATGGCCGGCGGTATCGCCGGAGCGGCGAAGCCCCGCCCCCTTCTGGGACGCGATCGATGATGCCGGATGTGTTAACTGTACACATCCGGGATCATCGCCCCCCTCCCATAGCGCCCTGTGTTATGCCTTGCGGGGACGCTGCGTCCCCGCAAGGTGTACGGACATGCTGCGATCTGAAAAGATGCGCAGCATGTCCGGAGTCGCAGGCCCGCCGCGTGCTGGTTTCCACGCATAGTGGACACGGGATTTCATAAAATCCCCTCCACTATGCTGGAACATCTGGACGCTGCGTGTTTGACGTTGCAGCTCTGCGCAGCGTCAAACAAGCAGTGTTTACTGACCGTGGACACACACCCTTACATTGCAGAAAAAACTCAAGGACAATGCAGGTGACCTGCCAGTGACCTCAGGTGCAGATTTGGTCAGGATTTTACCTGCATAAAATCCTGACCAAATCCTGAGGCAATCCTGAACGTGGACACATACCCTTAGGCTGCGTGTCCACGTTCAGGATGGCCGGCGGTATCGCCGGAGCGGCAAAGCCCCGCCCCCTTCTGGGATGCGATCGATGATGCCGGATGTGTTAACTGTACACATCCGGGATCATCGCCCCCCTCCCATAGGGCCCTGTGTTATGCCTTGCGGGGACGCTGCGTCCCCGCAAGGTGTACGGACATGCTGTGATCTGAAAAGACGCGCAGCATGTCCGGAGTCGCAGGCCCGCCGCGTGCTGGTTTCCACGCATAGTGGACACGGGATTTCATAAAATCCCCTCCACTATGCTGGAACATCTGGACGCTGCGTGTTTGACGCTGCAGCTCTGCGCAGCGTCAAACAAGCAGCGTTTACTGACCGTGGACACACACCCTTAGGGTACCGTCTCACAGTGGCACTTTTGTCGCTACGACGGCACGATCCGTGACGTTCCAGCGATATCCATACGATATCGCTGTGTCTGACACACAGCAGCGATCAGGGACCCCGCTGAGAATCGTACGTCGTAGCAGATCGTTTGGAACTTTATTTCGTCACTGGATCTCCCGCTGTCATCGCTGGATCGGTGTGTGTGACACCGATCCAGCGATGCGTTCGCTTGTAACCAGGGTAAACATCGGGTTACTAAGCGCAGGGCTGCGCTTAGTAACCCGATGTTTACCCTGGTTACCATCGTAAATGTAAAAAAAAAAAACGTACATACTCACATTCCGGTGTCCGTCAGGTCCCTAGCCGTCCGCTTCCCGCACTGACTGACTGTGTGTGTGGTGTGACGTCACCGCTGTGCTCTGCTTTCACTTTACGGCCGGCACTCAGTCAGTGCGGGAAGCAGACGGCTAGGGGCCTGACGGACACCGGAATGTGAGTATGTACTGTTTGGTTTTTTTTACATTTACGATGGTAACCAGGGTATACATCGGGTTACTAAGAGCGGCCCTGCGCTTAGTAACCCGATGTTTACCCTGGTTACCCGGGGACTTCGGCATCGTTGGTCGCTGGAGAGCTGTCTGTGTGACAGCTCCCCAGCGACCACACAACGACTTACCAACGATCACGGCCAGGTCGTATCGCTGGTCGTGATCGTTGGTAAATCGTTTTGTGTAACGGTACCCTTACTCTATCACAAATGCTGCGTTTTGTGTGGCAAAACGGCTTTTAGTGATTTGTGTGCGCTTTTTTGTGTTTTTTTCTTTTACCTTTTTTACATGTTTTACTTTACTTTTTTATTTTTTTCACTTAGTCCCACTGTAGGACTAAGTGGGACATAATTTTTGTATTGATTTCTGATCTCATACACTGCTGTACTTGTGTACTCACTGACACAGCCTTATATAGCTGGACCACACAGGCCACCATACCCTGGGTTCACCTTTGGCACCCGAGATTCTCATTGCGGGGGACTGATGGTTACAAAGGGGGTCTTGTAACCCCTTTGTAACCAATTAAATATGTCTGTCATTTAGGGGTTAATCAGCCCCACATCGGCTTCAAAACCAGACAGGGCCAATACCACTGACAAGTACAGCTGATACCTGCGGGAATTTCAGCAGTGGGGTGGCACTATACACTTATTTAGTGCCGATAAAAAGCTGTGCTGAGGAATAAGGCCCCTTAATGGCCGCTGTTAAAGGGAACCTGTCACCTCAAATTGGCGGGATATGTAAATGCCTTTTTTCCGGTCCGATGGGTGGCATTTCGTCTTCATTTCTCCATCCCTGTTGCCCGCAGTTGGGCAAAGCATACTGCGCGTGCGTGAGGCAAGATTGCATTGCGCACGCGCGAACTATGGAGGATAAGTACTCTAATTCACGAACATATTACGGACAACAGGGACGGATGGGGTGGGGAAATGAAGACAAAACGCCGCCATCAGACCGGAAAAAAGGCATTTACATATCCCGCCAATTTGAGGTGACAGGTTCCCTTTAAAAGGTGTGTTGGCAGTCGTTAAGGGGTTATCAGTCTGGATCGAGTCATGTAACAGGGCTTTAGATGGTTAAATAAAAAATAAAAGTAAGCCTACCCCACATGACCACTGCAGCTCATCACTGGTTTCAGCAGAATCTAACACAAGACCAGTAAGGCCACTGATTGAATCATTGAGTTGAATAATAAAAATGTAAATAAAAAATGTTATCATTTATATGAATACGTTGTATGTACAAAGGTTTATCAAAATGTCCTATGACCTATGCCCAATTACCCTGCAGCAGCCAACGCCGCAGTATTACATGTGGCCTAAATGGCCTCCTATGTGATGAATGGATGAACCAGGCATGCAAAGTGAACGTCACTGCAGAGAGTGGACTGAGCTGGAGACCCCTCTATGATATTAGCAGGGGTTGCTGGATATTACAACCCCTTTAACCATTTACAGCCAACTGCATGCATTTTCAAGTGATTATTGTGTGATCATGAGCAAGGTGCCAGTAATTTGGTTTCTCATAAGGCTTGGTAGCTGTATTTTCTGCCAATACTTAGGGAGCTATTGGGTGAATAAGGCTGCCCTTAAGGGGAACCTGTCCCATTGTACATGTAGGCCAATCTGTGGATAGCATGGTAACTTACCGAAATGCGCGTTGGGGTGGACGCGCGGCTTCTGGATACCTAACCTACACCCTGCTGCTGGTAAGGATAATGGTCCTAATACTTTTCCTTGATTGAACTCCTCCAGACATGGCTGAATGGAGGTCTGGATACACTATGGGAGCAGTGAGGGTTGTGGGTTAGGTACCAGCAGTAAGCCATTTCACCTTGTCACTTCTCTTTGTATATACTTTCTATTTATTCCACTGACTGGGCTGCTTATATGGGAATATGGCGCATAAGATAGAAGATCTATTATCATTATTACTGCTGGTATATCCAGGTGTTGCGTGTTTATACGACACATACAGTATGTGGCAGTAGTGTCTTGTTGTTTTCATCCTCTTGCACTTTTCTTCATGTTAACAATAATAAAATTTGATATATTCTTTAGATATTATTGACCTGGTATCATCTTTTTTGTGTTGTGATGCCTTGGTGATGATTGGTCACTATAGTCTAAATATGTTATATGCACATGGTGGGACACTATTGGCTGTGGTTACAGTGCACCATGTGTAGTTGTCATATGGTAGGTTGCTTTCGAAGGAGAAGATAAGCAGAATTATATATAGGCTTTTTGGAAAAGATTTGGTATAACTTGTATTTTATTAATTGAAATCCCTGATGTTTGCATACATAGGAGTTAGGAGTCCAGTGGGCGGTCCTACTAGAGATTGACAGCTATCTCTGTCATATGAAAAAGACTGTCAATCACTGACTCTCCACTGGTCTTATATACATATCAATATCAGGGATTTTCAGTACCAAAATGCAACCTTTATTAAAACTTTTTCGACAAAAAAGTCTATCAATCTGACCAGCTTCTGCTCTATAACATCCTGCCTGCAGATGAGGAACCATATTCAACATGACAGGTTCCCTTTAACGAGTTCTATAAATGCAATATCACTGAAGAACACTAGGATTTCTGCTCATGAATATTCTCAGCTTATAATTCTAATATCAAATTTTAGATTTTATTCCCACGATGGCACTAATATGCTAGTGGACCACGGATATAGCACAATACCTTGTAGTTACCGCCAATGCCACCATGACTCTTGCCAGCTGCCATCTGTTCTGGAGTGCTTTGTGGTTCACTCATGTTTACCTGGACCAAAAATAACTGTGTTAGCAATCATGACCATCAATATATATACATGGGAATATATCATATAAATATAGGACTTCATGACATGTCCCGTGGAGATGCAATCACTGCACAGGATTTCATAATTTGGTAAAATGAGGCCCCATTGTGCTATGATACAGACACTCTTGTATATACAATAAAACCTGCAGAAGATTTAGGTATTACCGGAGCCATGGAAGATAGGTGTCTATTTTCCAACACATGAAACAGAAACACATCATCTCATATTTTGATCTCTATCACATAACCGTATAGCTGGTCTGGCTAAGAAGAAGGAACAACTGTTTTCTATGTATGTTTAGGTAATCCTGTGTAATTGGATGAATGCGACTTTATTTCTCGCCTACACATCAGACTCTTGCCTAGAACATATTTTAAAACTAATAAGCAGTTTAGGTTGGGGTAATAGATATTCACAGAATCTGTAGGCGTTAATAAAAAGACCATCTGTGAATATGAAACTTATGACCTTTAGATCCCATGCGACTGTAGGATGATAGACATTACACTGTCCAGTCTGCCGGCTCGGAGAGTGATCCAGATGAATGAGCTCCAACAAAAAGATCTCTATGTTACTAATGGAAAACGTCTCATGTAAGCGGAGTGCCTTCTACCGCGCTCTGAGCACACAGATAGAAGATCCAATTTACAGTATTTAACGGTGTTTTCTGGAAAACCCCTGTCCTCTGGCTGCAGATAGTTTAAAAAAAATAATAATTTGCATCCGGTGACAGGGGTTTTCTGAAACCATAAACCCCTCTTTAGGCCATTTAATCCACATCAATCTCTATCAGCATAAGCTTTTACTCTTAATTACCACTAAAGGGCCAGGTTGATAGACTGCAATGTATGACATCTTAAGGGTTGATGTAAAGCAACACTATCCACAGAAAATTAACAAAACATTTTAAAATATCCCAGAAATTCCTTCCATAATTTCTATCTTTACTTTGATCCCATTTTGTCTCATCAGCGGGTGTGAGGAGATCAGCCATATATGATATCCCCCTCCTCCTCCTCCTCACTTTCCTGCATCTGGCTGTAAGATAACTGACTGCAGCAGTGTCCTCTCTGCTGTGCTCGGTCTGCAATAGGATCACTAAGCCACTGGTGAATGCTGAAATACTATACACAGCCCATTGAGATTGCTATCCAATATAGTGTTGTTTTTCCCCAATCTCAGTAAAACCACAATGTTTTGTTTGCAATTTTTAAAAATCACAGTAAGAAAAATGCAATGTGACCACAACGTGTGAATGCAGCCCTGCAAAGCCTTTTTTGCTATCCTGTAAAATATAACTATTACAATTGATAAAAGGAATCTGTTACTAGGTTTCTGGTACATAATCTGAGAGCAGTGTGATGTAGGGGAAGATATCCTGATACCAGTGATGTGTCACTTACTGGGCTGCTTGGTTTTTTTTTCAGCAGATTATCACTAGAGGACTAGTTGTCTCATGTCATGTAGTCCTCCTGCCGTGTGTAACCCCACCACCACCACTGATTGGCAGCTTTCTGTGAACACTGTGCATAAGCAGAAGGCAGCCAATCAGTGGTGTGGGTGGGTTATACAGAGCTCAGCATTCAAAGAACTGCTAGATCTGTAGCAGAGACGACTGAGATCTTATCAAATCAAGCAGCCCAGGAAGTGACACATTGCTGGAATCAAGGTCGCTACTCCTACATCATGCTGCTCTCAGATTACAAAGCAAAAACCTGGTGACAGATTTCATTTTACCAAAATGAGCCACATGTTCTCTCTATTGTCATGTCTTCTACACGCAGTATAGTTTCCTCAATAGCAAACTAGTAGTGATGAGCGAGTGTACTCGTTGCTCGGGTGGTCTCTGAGTATTTTGGCATGCTCAGAGATTTAGTTTTTGTCGCCGCAGCTGCATGATTTACGGCTGCTAAACAGCCTGAATACATGTGGGAATTCCCTAGCAACCAGGCAACCCCCACATGTACTCCGGCTGACTAGCAGCCGTAAATCATGCTCTCAAATACTCAGAGACCACCCGAGTAACAAGTATACTCGCTCATCACTACCATCTATGCCAATGCCATCTTCAATAAATTTTGAGAGCAATGAAATATTAGTGAAACTCTCCTTAAACTTGATTCATTTGATAATTTAAGGAACATAAAAAAACAGCATGGACCACACAAAGAAGACAATACATAGTTTCGTTAGATTTTCCATTTGACCAATTAAAATCTTATATAACACGATCTCTGCATAGAGGAGGACCCTAAGCTGTCTAAAATCCAACATGTTTAGTCTATTCAGGGTCCCATTCACCTGAACTTTCTATGATGCCAGGTATTCATTCATTCTTTGCATGGTGCATCAATAGTCCTTCAAAGCCATTGCCCTAAATGGGGTAGACCGATTGCTGAAGTTTATAAAACCTGGATCATAAGCCACAGCATAAAGCAAACCCAGAACAAAGAGCATTGCATATCCCAAGACCAAGAAACGAAGAACTCCAAAGATCTGCGCTGCAGAAAGCGACCGGACCCCCGTACCTCTTCTGCTGACTGTATTCTGAAATGACCATGTCCCATTGAAGAGATGGACCATATATATATATAACAGCAATGAATGGAGCTTTAGACGACAGGGTGCTGAGGCAGCAAGTGTGTCTATCCCATTGTCTCCATCAGATTTCACATGAATAGTCTGCGCTGGGCACCCACTGTGCCCACCAGACACAGCTCTACCTTACAGCTCACAGCTCATTTTCAGAAGATTAGTGACGGGCTTTGGGTCAGCATGTTCAGACGGCCTCGCTCTATCGTCCCATGCCAAATATGTCGGCTCAAATGCCACTATCAGCAGTTTGTAAAGCACCATTCTGTTGTATCCCGCTACAAAAATACACAAGAGGAGGAACGTGAGGACAGGCCGAATAACATCCCATGCAGCCGTGACGGATTATATCTTTATATATGTATGTGTGTATATATATATATATATATATATATATAATTGCAGAAAATGCATACCTATTGGTTTTAAAAATAATAAAATGCTGCATTCAATTTTAAGTTTTAAATAATTAAACGCCCATCAACCGGACCTTCCGTGCACGTACATAGAAATCACAGGGGCCCACAGAAAGGAAAGTTAGCCTGCTGTCTCCTGTCGTTTTTGTTTTCCAGCTAACACTTGTCTACTGCCATTTACAAATATATATAATATTATTGCTAAACTCACGTGGCATCACATATCTGTAGAGAATCTAGTGTGTGAATTAACCCTCAGTTCCCATTGAGGTTTATTCTTCAGGTGTTTCTGAAATGGAAACATTCCAAAATTCTCAAAAATTCTTGGAAAATGCTTAAAATCTATTTCTAAGGCAAATGCAATTCATTTTTCTAAGCTCTTTTTTTATTTGCCTGAAGAGGTTTTGAAAACTTCCTGGGAAAAAAAAAATAAGTTCATGTCCTTTCTATAAGGGGTTAAATCACACTGGTATATAACACATTTTATCGAACAGCACTCGGCCCAGTGTTACACTATGGGGCAGCGCAGATCTGCAATTATTATCCCATGCTGATTCGGCATGAGAAAATAGTCGCAATATGCTGCAAGTGGCTCCAATATTTGGATTGCACTCACTCATATAAGTCTATGGGTGTGTGTAAAACATCAGACTGCACTTGGATGTCATCTGAGTGCAGTCCAACATATGTGAATACAGACAATGGAGAAGATAGAGAAAATAAGTTCTCGCACCTGTGCTGTGATTCTGTAAGAGGGTGGTGCTGTTATGGACAGTAAGGAACACGCTGTCACTTTAAGAGACTGCACCCCCTTGTCTGGTGTGAGATGGAATGTTCTGCTTTTCCCCTGCTTTAGGCTGTGAAGATGAACTGCCCTCGCTTTAGGGGAGGAGTTGAGCCTGGACTGCGTGTGTGTGCAGAAGCTTCTAGAGAGAGAGAACTGCCTGCTGTTTGCTACAAGAAAGATCCCAGGCTGGGACAGAGTTTACTTCTGAAATTTGCAAGACTTTTCCGGGTTGCAGCAAAGGTGGCTGTTCTGTGCTAGTTTGTGAAGCCACGAAGATACTGAGAAGGGGACTTACAGTTTCCAGGAGCACCCCTAGATCCAGAATCAAGGAGAAGACCACGCTTCACAGAGCTGACAGAAAGCCGTGCGCACCACCGTATAGACTGCTGGGGGCCCCCTGGGACTGGACCTGAGTACCCAACATCAGAGTCTGTTCCTGTATGGTGCACCTGTTAGGGCCTAGTGCAGGCTTCAGTAGTCAGAACACGGGAGCCGTGTGGCCTGCTTAGTAAAGGCCAGGGAGGTTATACATAGAGTAGCTTCGTTATTGGTTTTATTGTTTAAAGTTGCTTGTGAGACAAATTCTGAGTCTGTAATTGTTGGAGCACCGTGCTATTTTACGGACAAGATTACCATTTATATTGTCTTTTGCTATTGTTAACCCCTGTTTGCATCTTCCTCATTCCCTTCATTCCTTGCCTCCCAATAAATCTACCCTTTGTTGTTTGCACCTTATCTTGTGTACAGTAGTCTTCCTGCACAGTGGTGGTCTACCGGCCATCACTTCAAGTGGCGCTGCGAGCAGGGTACTGTCACCAAGATGGAGGCAGCAGACAGAAATGGCGGGAATGCTAATGTTAATGGAGATGCTGTGGGCATTGGTGGAACCCCTGCAAGGACACTCCCTATGGGCACCATATTTAGTGTGCTACCAAAGTTTGACGGCAAGAATATGCCACTGTCCGACTGGGTGTCCCGGCTGCAAAGCACCCTGAAGATTTATAACATCAGCCCAGACCTTGAAGCGGACATCGCTTTAACTGCCCTAGAGGGGGAAGCCCGCAGAAACGTCTGCCTACAACCAGAACTCACCCGCAGTACCCTAAAGGAGCTAGTTAAGTTCCTGGAGGAGATCTACGGCGAGACTGCTAGCGCGGGACACCTTCGTGCCAAATTTTTCTCTAGGCTGCAGCGGGAAGAAGGAATTTCTCAGTATGCAACAGCACTGCAAGAAGTGCTCGCAGAGGTGCAGAGAAAGGAGGCAGACGGATTTGACGGCATGGGCTCTAAAGACCGGATACTCCGGGAGCAATTCATTCTGAGAGTACATAGCACATCCTTGAGGCGAGCACTGTCAGAACGGGTCCGGGCAGATCCGGCCCTTATGTTTTGTCAAATCCTGGCGGAAACAGTGGCCCGCAGTAAAGAAGAGAGCTATGCATCTGGGGTGATGCGTGTCCAGGGCGCCAATTCCAGAGGGGACCCAAACCATCAAGAGGTGCTGGTCCAGGTAGTGCAAGACTTGCAGCGGTCCCTGGTTAACGTGCAAGAGAAACTGACCCAGATGGAGCGAAGAGTGGGGGAACTACGAGAGCCTGACCCACCGTACTCATGCAACCATTCTTCAACCCGATCGACAAGGGATCAGTGGGAACAAGCCCCCTCCCGTCAGGCATTGGAGGCACGAGGACAGGCTCGAGGTGCCCCCCAGCGAGGAGGAGGCATCCAATGCTGGGAATGTGGAGGACGGGGGCACCTTGCTAGAGACTGCCGGAACTATACTCAAGGCCAGCGGAAGCCGCCGTTAAACTACCAACCCCCGCAGTAGTGTGGCACTCTGCGGGGGAGGCGAGGAGAGAGGCCGCCCCATATCATAACGAACACTTGATTGCTGGGACTCCCATCCTACGTGCTGAATTTGAGGGAGTTCTAGTGGATTGCCTGGTAGATACCGGGTCACAAGTGACAACGATGCCAGAAGCTTACTTCAAGCAGCATTTCCAGGACCTGGCCAAGCCAGAAAAAGAGACATTGATCCGGTTGTTTGCTGCCAACCAACAACCGATCCCGGTCACAGGGGTCGTGTGGATGAATATTCGAATCTGTGGGCAAGAAGTTGGGAGAAAAGGGATCCTGCTAGTCCCTGAGCCTATCAAGGAAGATGTGCCTGTAGTACTGGGAATGAATATCCTACGTGAACTCGATCAGATTATGTTTACCAAACGGGGACCTGGATATTGGAAGAAGGCTACTCCACATAAGCCTACTCAGGAAGCCCTTCAACGACTGATCCGCGTCTGTGGGACGCAGAAGAGTGTGCCATCTTATCAGACGGTAGGGGTCATCAGGGCTCCTGGTAAAGGACCTGTAATCCTACCTCCCAAGCGAGAAACTATAGTATACCTTCCAGTGGGGACTCACCGCAACCTTGATGGGTTGGAAGTGGTTGTTCAGCCTGTGGTAGGCGGAGGAGTGGACCAAGAAGTCATGATAGCTCGTACGATAGCTGTGGTCCAGCGAGGACAAGTCCCCATAAGAGCTTTGAATGTGAGCCCCAGGGAGGTCACCTTGCCACGAGGGACAGATCTGGCCCTGGTGTACCTACATAAGGGTGAAGTGGTGAGTCAGAAGGAGATGTCTTTGTCACCGAAAGAAGGCGTGGGGTGGACCCTAGCAGTTGCTGCAGGAGACGAAGAGATACCAACCCCGGAGTGGAGTGGACGGGTCATCCTTGATCAAATGGAAGTGGATGTGAAGGCTATGGGCCCTGAGCGTGTACAAGCAATAGAAGCTATGCTGTGGGAAAATCAGGCCGCATTTGCCCGTCACGCCGAAGATTTCGGCTGTACTGAAGCCATCACGCATGAGATACCGACTGGGGAAGCTCGTCCAATTCGAGAACGATACCGGCAGATCCCGCCCAAGATGTATTTAGAGGTGAAGACATTACTGAGGCAGATGCTGGATTAAGGAGTGGTGCAGAGTAGTCAGAGCCCTTGGGCAGCCCCGGTGGTGCTCGTCAAGAAAAAGGATGGGACCATCCGGTTCTGTGTAGATTACAGGAAACTCAATGCCTGCACTGTTCGAGACTCGTATCCGTTGCCCCGCATCGAGGAATCCTTGACAGCGTTGGGGAAAGCCAAGTACTTCTCCACCCTGGACCTAGCAAGCGGATACTGGCAAGAAGCCGTGGCAGAGAAAGACAGAGAGAAAACCACCTTCATCCTCCCTATGGGGCTGTTCGGAGTTTAACCGGATGCCCTTCGGGCTCTCCAATGCTCCAGGCACCTTTCAACGGCTGATGGAAAAGTGTTTGGGAGATTTAAATTTTGAGGCTACCCTGATCTATCTGGATGACATCATTGTGTTTTCAGCCTCATTCGAAGAACACCTTGCCCGGCTTGGACAGGTACTCGGAAGACTGCAGGCCCATAACCTGAAGGTGAAACCAAAGAAGTGCCACCTCTTCAAGAGGGAGATCGAGTACCTAGGCCACATAGTGTCACAAGATGGAGTTCTACCCTCGCCAGAAAAAGTGGCTGCTATCCAGAAGTGGCCAGTCCCTCAAACAGTGAGAGAACTCCAGGCCTTCCTGGGACTCGCTGGGTACTACCGCCGGTTTGTTAAAGACTTCGCAAAGGTGGCAGGTCCTCTCAATGAGTTGCTGAGGGGGACCGCTGGAGTGCCGTAGACCCAGCGCATCCCCTGGGCACAGGGACAACACGAGGCCTTCCAGGCTATAAAGAGTGCCCTTACTTCGGCCCCCGATTTTGGCCTACGCAGACTTCGATCAACCGTTCCTGTTGTACACCGATGGTAGCCTTCATGGACTCGGTGCAGTACTTTCTCAGATACAGGATGGACATGAGAGAGTCATCGGGTATGCTAGCAGGTCCCTGCGAGACAGCGAAAGAAACCCTCACAATTACAGCTCCTTCCGGTTAGAGCTCCTGGCCCTGGTGTGGGCCATGACAGAAAAGTTTGCAGGCTTCCTGACAGGTATTAAGATTCAAGTTCGAACAGACAATAATCCCCTGGCCCACCTTGAGAATGCTAAATTGGGGGCCTTAGAACAACGGTGGATGGCTCGCCTGGCCAAGTTCGACTTTACCATCCGTTATCGCTCTGCTACTGAAAACGCAAATGCGGATGGGCTGTCAAGAGTGCCTGTGGAGACTCCAGTGGGGGATCTTGATGAGCAACTCGAAGAGGAGGAAACCCCAGACTTTAATAAGTTTAAGCCCCCAATGGTTGTGGCCCAGTCAAGAAGGGAGGCCTGCGCATTACCCCCAGTCCCTGGGGAGAACCGATGAGGAATGGGGACACATTCAGGACGACAATGAAGGACTGAGACAGATGAAATGGTGGGTAACGCAAAAGCGGAAGCCTGGCAAACAAGAGAGAGATGATCTGGACTCTGAAATGAGGAGTGTGTTGCACCAGTGGGATAGACTGGAAGTGCGAGAGTCAGTACTATATCGTAAGCCAAAAGATATGGAAGTAAGGTGGCAAGTGGTCATTCCAGGAAGAATGGCTCAAGAAATAGCTAAAGAAGCCCACGAATTCGGAGCGCACTTCGGTCCTGCAAAGACCTACCAATGGTTGCAGCGGTATGTGTATTGCCCCCGGTTGGAGCTTGTGGTGGAAGAGGTTTGCCGGCAATGTCGAGTATGTGACCTCATTAAGAGTACTGAACAGAGGGCACCCATCCAGACCATACAAACTAAGGAACCGCTAGAAGTCTTGATGATCGACTATCTCCTCGTGGGACACTCGGCCCGGGGGCTGCAATACTGTTTGGTGATGACCGATCATTTCTCTAAGTTCACAGTAGTCACTCAGACTAGAGACCAGACTGCGGAATCGGCGGCGCGAGCCATCTGTCAAGACTTCATCCGGGTGTATGGGTGCCCAAAGTGCATCCACTCTGACCAAGGCGCATGTTTTCAAGGCAAGGTGATGGAAGAATTGTATCGCATGTATGGCATCGAGCGGTCCCGGACCACCCCTTATCACCCTCAAGGCAATGGAGCTTGTGAATGCTTCAACAGAACCTTGCTTCAGATGCTGAGAACGTTGGAGGAGGATAAGAAGGCATGTTGGCCAGACTATCTGCCAGAATTGGTCTGGACCTACAACAATCGGGTCCACTCCACCACGGGTTATACCCCCTATCTACTGTTGTTTGGAAGAGCTGGACGAGAGATCATTGAGCTGAATTTAGAACAGCCAGAGGAGCTGATGGAGCGAACTGTCACCTCATGGGTGAAAGAGCATCGGCAACGATTACAAACGATACGGCGGTTGGCGGGTCAGCAACTGCAAGAAAAAGAACATACGGCCCGCAAACCGACTCAAGAGTTACCGCTCCAACCAGGAGACCGAGTATTGGTCAGAGAGAAACGCCCTAAGGGAAAACTAAGTGAGAGATGGGAAGTACAGCCGTACAAGGTTATCGAGCGAGTGTATGCTAACGGCCCTGTCTACAAGGTACAGATTGAGAATGGGGCATCCGCCCCTAGAGTACTTCACAGAAATATGCTGCGGCCTTGCCGGTCTGAGGTCTGTTCTACGCCATTGTCGCCTGAAGGTGCCACTCCACTTCCTGAATCTGTCATGCCTGATGGCCAAATCGATGAGGAGTGGTGGACCGTCCCTGACACAGTAGGGGGTCCTCAGCTGCCCAGAAACGGTAATCCCATGGATGTACCAGTACCGCCATGCGAGGATGAGACCAGACAAGAGCTCACAATGTTCCCTGCAACAAGTGTTCCTCTGGAAGATAGTCAAGCCTTGCCTGACAGCCAAGAGCTTCGGAGATCCCAGAGGTCTAATGCAGGGGTTCCACCAGTCCGATATGTAGAACAGTGTGCTCTGTCTGTTTTTACATCTTTGTTGCCTCCCCTATAGGTGCTGTTTCCGCATTACATGTTCCTCTATTGCACTTTGACCCTGATGCTGTGATGGCCGAGGACGACCATCATTAAGAAGGGAGGCATGTAAGAGGGTGGTGCTGTTATGGACAGTAAGGAACACGCTGTCACTTTAAGAGACTGTACCCCCTTGTCTGGTGTGAGATGGAATGTTCTGCTTTTCCCCTGCTTTAGGCTGTGAAGATGAACTGCCCTCGCTTTAGGGGAGGAGTTGAGCCTGGACTGCGTGTGTGAGCAGAAGCTTCTAGAGAGAGAGAACTGCCTGCTGTTTGCTACAAGAAAGATCCCAGGCTGGGACAGAGTTTACTTCTGAAATTTGCAAGACTTTTCTGGGTTGCAGCAAAGGTGGCTGTTCTGTGCTAGTTTGTGAAGCCACGAAGATACTGAGAAGGGGACTTACAGTTTCCAGGAGCACCCCTAGATCCAGAATCAAGGAGAAGACCACGCTTCACAGAGCTGACAGAAAGTCATGCGCACCACCGTATAGACTGATGGGGGCCCCCCTGGGACTGGACCTGAGTCCCCAACATCACCGTGAGTCTGTTCCTGTATGGTGCACCTGTTAGGGCCTAGTGCAGGCTTCAGTAGTCAGAACACGGGAGCCGTGTGGCCTGCTTAGTAAAGGCCAGGGAGGTTATACATAGAGTAGCTTCGTTATTGGTTTTATTGTTTAAAGTTGCTTGTGAGAAAAATTCTGAGTCTGTAATTGTTGGAGCACTGTGCTATTTTACGGACAAGATTACCATTTATATTGTCTTTTGCTATTGTTAACCCCTGTGTGCATCTTCCTCATTCCCTTCATTCCTTGCCTCCCAATAAATCTACCCTTTGTTGTTTGCACCTTATCTTGTGTACAGTAGTCTTCCTGCACAGTGGTGGTCCCCCGGCCATTGCTTCAATTCTCTCATATGAGAGAAATGGATCACACTCAGATGACGTTCAGCTCACGTGCTGACATAGTTTGATGAGTATGTGACACGATTCTCTCGGATGAGGTGAAGATAGAGAAAACTATTTCTCCATCTTCTCCATCGTCAGTCCGTGGAAAAGTCAGATGTCATCTGAGTGCAGTCCGATGGTTTCCAAGCACTCATTGAGACTTGCATGACTGAGTGCGATCCGAATAACAGATCAAACTTGGGCATCGGACAGCGAATTTTTCCTTGGACTGACACTGTCCGAGGAAAAAATTGAACATGTGCAGGCCCCATAGAATAACATTGTTCTGATTGTTGTGCTTCGATATTTTGACTGATCAAACTCGCACCGAAAATAAAGACATGTGCATGAGCGCTGAGGCTGCGAAAAAACTCTTCATTGAAAAAATTATTTGAAACTCTTGGTAACATGTTCAGGAAAAGAAAGACTACTCAAAAACCTCAGTGTGAACACAGCCTAATTCTACACTTAATGTGCAGCCACAAGCACCTCTTATACTGCTTTTGTTCTTTTTTGGTGAGCTGCTTTAAAGGGAATGTGTCATCAAAAAAATATTTTTTTCAACAATTAATAAAATGTAAAGTACTAATATATTAACTTTAAAAAATATACTCAATTTTTAATGGTATAAAGAAAAATAATTTAAACAGTTTTGATATTTTCAAGTTTTCAATACTAGGGGGAGCAGCTGCTGAAATTTGCCATGAAAACCTAGTATACAGCTAGCTCACATTACGACTGCAGTAAATGTGGGCGGGGTCTGATCACATGATGATGACGACGACATCACTCCTCTCCTCCATTCTGGGTGTTTGCAAACGGATAAGGAAGGATGTAGTTTAGGATCACAGTGAGGAGCCATTGTGTTGGTGACTGCAATGTGATACTGATATATGGACTGTATCACACACTGAGAATCAATGCGCTCAATGTATTACACAATTGGATTAGATGCATGGCTCAGTTCACTGTATCACATGTTGGGATAAGATACACAGACTGCATTAGGCTGGGTTCACATTGCGTTAATAGCAGCCCGTTCAGCACATACGGTAACGGGCTGCTGTTAACGCAAGTGCCGATGTTCCATCACGCTAGCGCAGATGGAGCATCTGCTAGTTCCATCTGCGCTAGCTGTGACGGACCCGGAAACGCTGCAGCCCGCATCTCGGGTCCGTCACTCAATGACGGCACATCCCTAGCGCACGCCCATTGTGGGCGTGCGCTAGCGATGCGTCCGACATTGCATTCAATGGCGGCGTTAACGGACTACGTTACACCGCATTATGCCGCGGTGTAACGTAGTCCGTTTAACGGAGTCACTGAACGCAATGTAAACCCAGCCTTACGCGTTGGGATTATATACAGTCAGCATACTTTAGCCCTTCCTGGGATTAGGAAGGGGAATTTATCACAAAATTTGATTACTGTATATACTCGTGTACAAGCCGAGATTTTCAGCACTTTTTTTGTGCTGGAAATGCCCCTCTCGGCTTATACGTGAGTCACTGTCGGTGGGGAAGGGGGTGGGGGAGCAGAAGACATCATACTCACCCTCCTGGTGTCATCGCTGCATCAGACCCTGCATCTCAGGCGCCGGCATCTGTCTTCCTGTCTTCCTTCCTGTGCTGAGCGGTCAGTGATGCCGCTCATTAAAGTAATGAATATGCATGCGTCTCCACTCCCATAGGTGTGGAGCGCATATTCATTACTTTAATGAGCGGCATCACTGACCTCTCAGCACAGGAAGGAAGACAGAAAGAGAGATGCCGGTGCCCGAGATGCAGGGACTGATATGCAGCGCCAGGAGGGTGAGTAGGACTGGGGGAGGGGGAGCCATGCGATATTCACCTTTCCCCGTTCCACCGCCGTGCTGTGTCTTCTGGGTCCTCTGGCTGTGACATTCAGGTCAGAGGGCGTAATGACGTGGTTAGTGCGCGCCCTCTCTGCCTGAACAGTCACTGCAGAGAGCCGGCGATGCTGAAGAGCAGCGGGCAGTGACGAGAGGCGAGTATTTCATTTTTTTTTTTTTATCGCAGCAGCAGCATTATATGTGGCATATTTTTGTATAGAGCATCTTATGGGGCCATCATTAACCTTTAGGCTGTGTGCACACTTTAAAAAAGACGTGCAGAATTTTCTGCACAAAATCCGCATCTCCTGGCAGAATCCGCAGCTGCGGATTTGCCGCGGTTTTTATGCGGTTTAAGGGTATGTGCACACGTTGCGGATTTTGCTGCGGTTCCGCAGCGTTTTTGCAGCTGCGGGTCCGCAGCAGTTTCCCATGAGTTTACAGTTCAATGTAAACCTATGGGAAACCAAAAACGCTGTGCGGGAACGCAGACGTTTACAATCCGCAGCATGTCACTTCTTTGTGCGGAATCGCAGTGATTCTGCACACATAGGAATGCATTGATCCACTTACTTCCCGCATGGGGCTATGCCCACCATGCGGGAAGTAAGCGGATCATGTGCGGATGGTACCCGGGGTGGAGGAGAGGAGACTCTCCTCCAGGCCCTGGGAACCATATTTGTGTAAAACAAGAAGAATTAAAATAAAAAATAATGATATACTCATGCAGCGCCCCAGAGTCCTGGTCGTTGCAGTACTGTGGATCCGCCACTATGGGGAGCCATGGTGCGTTCGATGGCACTGAAGGAGTTCATCTGACCAGGTATCACAGACACCAATATGTTTCACAGCAGGGCCTCCGGGGAGAGCTAAGGGTTCTATTCATTAGGCCACTCCCCACCATAGTGGGTAAACTGGGGGTCAGGCAGGAAGTTAGAGGAGAAAGCTGACTGGATTGAACGAAGCAACACCTTGTGGCAGAGGGTGTTGTGGAGGAAGAGACAGTAGGGTCTCTGTCAGGGGTGGGATCCTGACAGAGGCTTGGCATTAGAAAGAACGTAACGGGACCGTGCCTGCTCAGCATAGCGGCGGTGCCCAAGAAAGGACTAGAAGCGAGATAGATTGTGCTGAGTGAGAAACGAGATCAAGCAAAAAGGAGAATACCAGTAGGGGTCATGCTGTAGGACCGGAGCAACATCCTACTGAGGCGCATTACCGGTGGCCGGAACGCCGAGGGAGTGGAATAGCATACAGCTTCAAGCCATACTCCAAACAGCGGCAGGGCAGTCAGTTTAAGGCGGGCTGTCTACCACATATCACCTATGAAGTCTTGGGGGGCAATTGCGGGAGAGGGGCGTCTCTAGGGTCCCGGAAGAACTCCAGGCCTACCTGACAAACGGGTGCCGTTCCAACCTGAATAACAGGGAGGGATGGAATACGAGAAGAACATCAGTGAATCGAGTTGTGAGGGAACTTAAGAAACAGACACAACAGTTGTGGGGTACTTTCCGTGAGCACAGCAGGGAAGGACTACAACACATAGCGCTAAGAAGGAGGGCACTGATTTCCACCTGTGAGGAGAACTCTGGAAGTGCCATCGGACCGACCGGACTTGCGCAGCCTGGTGAACCGTATTCTGGACTGCGGACTGAGAGATCTCCAGTAAAGAGGTAAAGAGACTGCAACCTGGTGTCCTCGTTATTTACCGCGACCTGCACCCCACAACTGCACCGCTACACCACCGTTACTGCACCATCATCATCACTTATTCTACCGGACGTCCCCCACTGACAAACAGGGCCACGGACCGGGTCTAGCCACCGTGACAACCCCAGGACTGAGACCCAGAGGCCCGGCTCCGGGTACCCCTAGGCCCTGCGGCGGTGTGGGGGCGCTCCAACTTGGCGTCACGAACAGGATCTACTTAAGCCTGAAGAATCAGGTCATGTGTGCCTTGGAACTGTGATTTGTTGTGCTTGAACTGTACTTTATTGCAAAGACTGTGTGCTACCATTGACCAAGAGAAGTTCCCGCCAAAAGCCGCCGCCATTGCTACTTCGGAGAAGAAGGAGGGCGTGCTATGGGAGGAGACTACCAGAATGGCGCGAGAAATGGATACCGCCCCCTGCGCTTCTGGCTGCAAGGAGATGACCTGCCCCAAAGCAGAGGACAACCTCCTGATTTGCAACGGCGGGAAGCGGGTGATGAAGAAGCCCGACCTCGGAGAAATGGCGGAGTCAGATGCATGCATTGCCACCGATCAGCAGATCATGATGAAGAACAGCGAGTGCCGGAACGGGGAAGGAGCAGTCCCGGCTTACCCTCGTTCACTAGAGGTGGACCCGTGTGCTCTACAGCCGGCGGATCCGAAGCCTTTGGAACAGATAGCGGAGCCGAGTCCCCCAATCCTGGCCTCGGAGTCAGCGGAGGAGGAACCACAGCGAGCGGAACAGCGTTCGGGGACCGCATCGGAGGAGCCGCGGTCCGGGCTACGGCCGATTCCAGCACCCTTGTTAATGGACCAGATCGGCATCGATGGAACCACATCAGGCGCAGGTACGGAGAGCGCCCCTGCGTCCCCCCACGAGCCCGCTTCCACGATCGGCCCCCATCTCAGTGAGGGTCGACGCTTCTCGGCGGGGTTAATGGTATTACCCCCCGATGCCCTGGGAAGGATGGTGCCACCGCTGCCGACTAGAATGGGGGAACCTGTGGATGTGAGCCCAGACGGGGTAGTTCTTCGGTGGGACAACCCCTGGGTTGGGACAGATGGATCCCGGGAGAACGGATTCACTCTTGCGGTGCTTACGTGGGAACAATATAGACAGTGCTTGATCCTACATTGGGAAGGACGGAAAGAGGTCGAGTTGATGGGTCCATTGAAAGTACAACAATCCCCTCCGGCATGGGATGACCGAGACGCGGTCAGGCGGGGAACTGTGTTGGCCTACCATGTAAAAAGGGGATGGGGCCTCATACATGAGCCGGGATTGGATACTGATGTTTTTGTTGCGCACTGTAACGTAAGGACTCCCTGCTGTGGCCGAGGCGGAGAACCATTGCAAAAGGGGGATCAGGTGACCTACAACCGCCACCAGAACCCGCTCGGGTGGTATGCACGGAACGTTCAGCGGTGTATGTCTGGAGCCGCGACACTCACTACTCCGGACCTGGTCCCAGGAGCACCCGACCTTGTCACCATTGCAACGGTGCGCCTGGTAGCAGCCACCGAGTTGGCCAGCCGAGTTCACCTTCACGTTCGGGCCACGGGCACCGGCGCCACAGCAGCCGGAGGCCCGGACCCCCGGCCACCTGAACAAGAGTAAACCTCAGAAACCTGAAAATGTAAATAGTTTTCCCGTTAACTGTTTGTGAACTGTTTGCTGCTAAACCCGCTCAGGGTTAACGCTTTATGGATCCCTTAGTTGACCCGGGATCCCTATTGTTTGCTTTTCCTACCAGTTTTGCACAAGTTTTACAAAGTGAGAAATCATGAACAGTGCATGATCCAAACTTTCTTGTAAATAGTTTGCACCTTCTTAAAGGCGCTTTCTACTGGTTTTACTTAAAGACTCTTTGCGAAGATACCGTTCTGGAACCTTTGCTGAGCAAAGACTGGTAGGCTGAGAAGACGAGCTACCTCAGAAAGACTTGATCCCCTCTTAAAGGGGATGTTTGACCTGAACTTGAAAAGTGATACTGTTTTAGAACAGTAATATGATGATGCTCTGGAAGAAATGTAACTGTTTTTGCATAAAGAAAAGTTATGTGTGTTTAATCTGTTTGAAATGTGAAACCTAGATAATGTTCTTTAAAAAGAAAGATGCAGAGAGCCCGTAGGGGAGGAATTAGAGTCCTGCATAGTTGAAAGAAAGGAAGTAATAATGAAGGTGAGGATAGAAGGTAAACCCTGAGTCCCCATAGAAAGTTAATAATGTGTTACTAAGGACAGAAAGTGAACCCGTAGGGGTTAGTGAGTGAGTCCTTATAGGAGCCAAGTAGAGCCGGCTCAGTGTTCTCAAACTGAAAGAAAAGTTATGTTCTATACTGTGTATAGTAGTTGAAAAGGCAGTAGGCCCTGGCTGAACGGGGCGGTCCTGTAATAGAAAGGAGAGGCAGTAGGTCTGGTGCCGTTAGGACAGGCGGTCCTGCAGATTCCAAAGAAGGCGAATGCAAAGTTAAAATACCTTATAATGTGATTATAGGAAGGTCTTTAGCGGATTAAGAGTGTATATCCTTAAAGGCAAAGTTAAATTATTGGTCAATAATGTTTGCATCTAGTAGAATACCCGGTTGGGTAATGAGAGCTAATTGTAGCCTGTTGCTATGATATTTAATTATGTTTGTAACGTTAAAGTGTCCTCACCTCCCATAAAGGGAAGCCTGTTCAAGTATACTTATTGTTTTGCACTCAACGAAAATTGTATGTCTTTTTGCTAACCTGTATTGTTGTTTTCTTCCCAGTCCCGGAGTACTGTGTTTAACCAGGGGGGAGTGCAGCGCCCCAGAGTCCTGGTCGTTGCAGTACTGTGGATCCGCCACTATGGGGAGCCATGGTGCGTTCGATGGCACTGAAGGAGTTCATCTGACCAGGTATCACAGACACCAATATGTTTCACAGCAGGGCCTCCGGGGGGAGCTAAGGGTTCTATTCATTAGGCCACTCCCCACCATAGTGGGTAAACTGGGGGTCAGGCAGGAAGTTAGAGGAGAAAGCTGACTGGATTGAACGAAGCAACACCTTGTGGCAGAGGGTGTTGTGGAGGAAGAGACAGTAGGGTCTCTGTCAGGGGTGGGATCCTGACAGAGGCTTGGCATTAGAAAGAACGTAACGGGACCGTGCCTGCTCAGCATAGCGGCGGTGCCCAAGAAAGGACTAGAAGTGAGATAGATTGTGCTGAGTGAGAAACGAGATCAAGCAAAAAGGAGAATACCAGTAGGGGTCATGCTGTAGGACCGGAGCAACATCCTACTGAGGCGCATTACCGGTGGCCGGAACGCCGAGGGAGTGGAATAGCATACAGCTTCAAGCCATACTCCAAACAGCGGCAGGGCAGTCAGTTTAAGGCGGGCTGTCTACCACATATCACCTATGAAGTCTTGGGGGGCAATTGCGGGAGAGGGGCGTCTCTAGGGTCCCGGAAGAACTCCAGGCCTACCTGACAAACGGGTGCCGTTCCAACCTGAATAACAGGGAGGGATGGAATACGAGAAGAACATCAGTGAATCGAGTTGTGAGGGAACTTAAGAAACAGACACAACAGTTGTGGGGTACTTTCCGTGAGCACAGCAGGGAAGGACTACAACACATAGCGCTAAGAAGGAGGGCACTGATTTCCACCTGTGAGGAGAACTCTGGAAGTGCCATCGGACCGACCGGACTTGCGCAGCCTGGTGAACCGTATTCTGGACTGCGGACTGAGAGATCTCCAGTAAAGAGGTAAAGAGACTGCAACCTGGTGTCCTCGTTATTTACCGCGACCTGCACCCCACAACTGCACCGCTACACCACCGTTACTGCACCATCATCATCACTTATTCTACCGGACGTCCCCCACTGACAAACAGGGCCACGGACCGGGTCTAGCCACCGTGACAACCCCAGGACTGAGACCCAGAGGCCCGGCTCCGGGTACCCCTAGGCCCTGCGGCGGTGTGGGGGCGCTCCACTCACCTCTCAGCACTGCACGCGGCCGTCCGGTATCAGGTTGCTGTGCGAGCAGGGCCTGCGATGACGTCACGGTCACACGACCGTTACGTCACGAAGGTCCTTCTCGCATAGCTGCGTATGCAGCATCAATAGTAAAACAAGTGCAGGAGTAAACCCGTAGCGGAAACAGCAAGACAAACAGCGATAAATCTGCAGAGATAACCGCAGCGGTTTTGCCCTGCAGATTTATCAAATCCGCTGCGGGAGAACCCGCAGATGACCCTTCCTACGTGTGCACATAGCCTCAGTGCGGTTTTTGTGCGGAATTGATGCGGATTTTGTGCAGATTTTCTGTAGTTTTTACCACTGCAGATTTCTGTTAATGGAAGGGTGCAGAAACGCTGCAGATCCGCACAAAAGAAGTGACATGCACTTCTTTGAAATCTGCAGCGTTTCTGCGCGGATTTTTCTTCACCATGTGCACAGCTTTTTTTTTTTTCACATTGATTTACATTGTACTGTAAATCACAGTGCAGATCTGCAGCGTTTCTGCAGCAGAAAAAAACGCTGCAGATCTGCACTAAATCTGCATCGTGTGCACAGGCCCTTATGCAGCTTTATATGGGGCATATTTTTGTATAGAGCATCTTATGGGGCCATAATTAACCTTTGTGCAGCGTTATATGGTGAATATTTTTGTGTGGAGCATCTTATGGGGCCATCATTATCCTTTGTGCAGCATTGTATGGGGCATATTTTTGTATGGGGCATCTTATGGGACCATCATTAACCTTTATGTAGCATTATATGGGGCATATTTTAATATGGAGCATCTTATAGGGCTAACATTAGTCTTTATGCAGCATTATATGGGGCATATTTTTGTATGGGGCATCTTATGGGGCCATCATTAACCTTTATGCAGCATTATATGGGGCATATTTTAATTTGGAGCATCTTATGGAGCCATCATTAACTTTTGTGCAGCATTATATGGGGCATATATTTGTATGGAGCATCTTATGGGGCCCATCATGAACTTTATGGAGCAATTTATGGGGCCCATCATGAACTTTATGGAGCATTATATGGAGCATATTTTGTATGGAGCATCTTATGGGACCATCATTAACCTTTATGGAGCATTATATGGGGCATATGTTTGCATGGAGCATCTTATGGGACCATCATTAACCTTTATGTAGCATTATATGGGACATATTTTTGTATGGAGCATCTTATGGGGCCCATCATGAACTTTATGGAGCAATTTATGGGGCCTATCATGAACTTTATGGAGCATTATATGGGGCATATTTTGTATGGAGCATTATATAGGGCTGCTGATTCAATATGGATATTCAAAAACATTTAACCTACTGATGGCTCAATTAATTTTACTTTTATTGGTATCTATTTTTATTTTTGAAATTTATCAGTAGCTGCTGCATTTCCCATCCTAGGCTTATACTCGACTCAATAAGTTTTCCCTGTTTTTTATGGCAAAATTAGGTGCCTCGGCTTATACTCGGGTCAGCTTATACTCGAGTATATACAGTATATACATGGCTCAGCGGGCTGTATCACACGCTGGAATTAGGTACATGGAGAGTATCTCGGAGGATGGGATTAGATACAGGGCACAGTGGAATGTATTATACGTTGGGATTAGATACCGGCCTCAGTGGAGTTTATCACATGATGAGATTAGATATAAGGCTCAGCAAAGTGTATCACACAGGATGGGATTAGATACAACTTTCGCAGAATGTATGACATAGGATGGGATTAGATGCACAAAGTATATCACACTGGACAGGCAAAAATACACAGATTGCATCACACAGGATTTGTTTAATTACACGGAGGGTATCACACAGGATGGCATCTGATGCATGGAGTATGGACTGTATCACACAGAATGGTATTAGCTACAGAGCTCAGTGGACCGTATCACTCATGAGGGGATTAGATTCATGACTCAGCAGACCATATCCCACCTCACGTGTTGGGATTAGATGCACGGTTTAGTGGACCGCATTACATATAATGGGATTAGATACAGGGCTCAGCGGACCGTATCACATAGGATGGGAATAGATTCACCGCTTAGCGGACCATATCACACACGATTTGATTAGATGCACGACTTCACTCAGTGTAATGCATCATTCAGATGCACAGCAGGTTGATTACGCTGACTGAGCAGAGATCAGCAGAGGAATGATTACACTGACTGAGCAGAGCACGACAGTGAGATGATTACACTGAGCAGAGCACGGCAGCGAGATAATTACACTGACTGAGCAGAGCACAGCAGCGGGATGATTACACTGACAGAGCAGAGCACAGCAGCAGGATGAATACACTGACTGAGCAGAGCACATGAGCAGGATGATTACACTGACTGAGCAGGGCATGGCAGAGGGATGATTACACTGACTGAGCAGAGCACGGCAGCGGGATGATTACACTGACTAAGCAGAGCACGGCAGCGAGATGATTACACTGACTGAGCAGAGCACAGCAGCAGGTTGATTACACTGACTGAGCAGAGCACATGTGCAGGATGATTACACTGACTGAGCAGCGCACGTCAGCGGGATGATTACACTGAGCAGAGCACGGCAGCGGGTAGATTACACTGACTAAGCAGAGTACGGCAGCGAGATGATTACACTGACTGAGCAGAGCACAGCAGCGAGATGATTACACTGACTGAGCAGAGCACAGCAGCAGGATGATTACACTAACTGAGCAGAGCACAGCAGCTCAGTTAGTGATTGAGCAGAGCACATGAGCAGGATGATTACACTGACTGAGCAGAGCATGGCAGGTGGATGATTACACTGAGCAGAGCACAGCAGCAGGATGATTACACTGACTGAGCAGAGCACAGCAGCAGGATGATTACACTGACTGAGCAGAGCACAGCAGCAGGAAGATTACACTGACTGAGCAGAGCACAGCAGCGGGATGATTACACTGACTGAGCAGAGTACAGCAGCAGGATGATTACACTGACTGAGCAGAGCACATGAGCAGGATGATTACACTGACTGTGCAGAGCACATGAGCAGGATGATTACACTGACTGAGCAGAGCACATGAGCAGGATGATTACACTGACTGAGCAGAGCACATGAGCAGGATGATTACACTGACTGAGCAGAGCACAGCAGCGGGATGATTACACTGACTGAGCAGAGCACAACAGCGGGATGATTACACTGACTGAGCGAACACGGCAGCGGGAGGGACAATTACACTGAGTGAGCGGGTTGTGGGTCTGAGTCCCAGGAGCAAGGGAACCAGGGTCAAATGGACTGTTGACTGCAGCGCCCCAGAGTCCTGGTCGTTGCAGTAACGTCGCTCTGCCGCTAAGGGGAGTGATGTTACGTCTGATTGCACTAAAGGAGTTCACCTGATCAGGTAACACTCACATTACACTTCACACTCCGGCCACCAGGGGGAGTGGTTCTATCTAGTAGGCCACTCCTCACACTCTGGTAAAACTGGGGGTTGGACAGGAAGACAGGGAGAAGTAACTGGGAAGAGCTAGTGAGAGGACCTGTCAGGGATGGGATCCTGGCAGACTCCTAAGAATAGCACAAACCAGTGAGCAACGGGGACACAGCAAAGAAGTGATAGAACCAGAAGGAGTCGTGCTGTAAGATCGAGGCAACATCCTTCTGAGGGACAACAGTCGGTGGCCGGAACGCCGAGCAAGTAAGAGACTACAAGTATTACTTCAAACCACGGCCGGACAGCCAATTATAGGTTGGCTGTCTCACTAAAACACCTAAGCAGACAACGGAGGCAGCTGTGGGAGAGGGGCGACTCTAGAGTCCCGGAAGAACTCCAGGCCTACCCTGTCATACGGGTGCGTCCTAGCCATATCATCTGGGGGACGGAGAGAACGAGCATCAGAGGCAGACAGAAGCAGTTGTGAGGACTATCCCGGGGTGCTCAGCAGGGAAGGACTACAACACACAGGCGCTAGAAGGTAGACGCTGATTCCCACCTGTGAAGGGGACTCCTGATGTGCCTTCGGACCGGCCGGTCTCAGACAGCCCGGTTAACAGTGCCCTGGATTGGACACCTGAAGCCTTCAGTAAAGAGGTAAAGAGACTGCAACCTGGTGTCCTCGTTATTAACTGCGACCGGCACTACACCGCACCATAACATCATCTTATATGTCATGATTCTCAATGGCGAGAGAACATAGCCCAGCATATATGAGAACTAGCTCTTGGAAGATGGAAACTATACTGACCATGAACTAAACCTGCCGCACAACTAGAAGTGGCCGGGTAGCATGCCTACGTTTTTTTATCCCTAGATGCCCAGCGCCAGCCGGAGAACTACCTAATCCTAGCAGAGGAAAAGACAGTCCTGGCTCACCTCTAGAGAAATTTTCCCAAAAGGCAGACAGAGGCCCCCACATATATTGGCGGTGATTTTAGATGAAATGACAAACGTAGTAGGAAAATAGGTTTAGCAAAAATCGAGGTCCGCTTACTAGATAGCAAGAAGACAGAAAGGGCACTTTCATGGTCAGCAGAAAACCCTATCAAAACACCATCCAGAAATTACTTTAAGACTCTAGCATTAACTCATAACACCAGAGTGGCAATTTCCGCTCACAAGAGCTTTCCAGACACAGTAACGAAACAGCAGCTGTGAACAGGAACAAAATGCAAAAACACACAAGGACAAAAGTCCAACTTAGCTGGGAGTTGTCTAGTAGCAGGAACATGCACAGAAAGGCTTCTGATTACATTGTTGACCGGCATGAAACTGACAGAGGAGCAAGGTTATATAGCGACTCCCACATCCTGATAGGAGCAGGTGAACAGAGGGGATGATGCACACAAGTACAATTCCACAAGTGGCCACCGGGGGAGCCCAGAATCCAATTTCACAACAGTACCCCCCCCTCAAGGAGGGGGCACCGAACCCTCACCAGAACCACCAGGGCGATCAGGATGAGCCCTATGAAAGGCACGGACAAGATCGGAGGCATGAACATCAGAGGCAGTGACCCAAGAATTATCCTCCTGACCGTATCCCTTCCATTTGACCAGATACTGGAGTTTCCGTCTGGAAACACGAGAGTCCAAGATCTTTTCCACAACGTACTCCAACTCACCCTCAACCAACACCGGAGCAGGAGGCTCAACGGAAGGCACAGCCGGTACCTCATACCTGCGCAACAATGACCGATGAAAAACATTATGAATCGAAAAGGATGCAGGGAGGTCCAAACGGAAGGACACAGGGTTAAGAATCTCCAATATCTTGTACGGGCCGATGAACCGAGGCTTAAACTTAGGAGAAGAAACCCTCATAGGGACAAAACGAGAAGACAACCACACCAAGTCCCCAACACAAAGCCGAGGACCAACACGACGACGGCGGTTGGCAAAAAGCTGAGTCTTCTCCTGGGACAACTTCAAATTGTCCACCACCTGCCCCCAAATCTGATGCAACCTCTCCACCACAGCATCCACTCCAGGACAATCCGAAGATTCCACTTGACCGGAGGAAAATCGAGGATGAAACCCCGAATTACAGAAAAACGGGGACACCAAGGTGGCAGAGCTGGCCCGATTATTGAGGGCGAACTCCGCCAAAGGCAAAAAAGCAACCCAATCATCCTGATCCGCAGACACAAAACACCTCAAATATGTCTCCAAGGTCTGATTAGTCCGCTCGGTCTGGCCATTAGTCTGAGGATGGAAAGCAGACGAAAAAGACAAATCTATGCCCATCCTAGCACAGAATGCCCGCCAAAATCTAGACACGAATTGGGTCCCTCTGTCAGAAACGATATTCTCCGGAATACCATGCAAACGAACAACATTTTGAAAAAACAGAGGAACCAACTCGGAAGAAGAAGGCAACTTAGGCAAGGGAACCAGATGGACCATCTTAGAGAAACGGTCACACACCACCCAGATGACAGACATCTTATGAGAAACAGGCAGATCCGAAATAAAATCCATCAAGATGTGCATCCAAGGCCTCTTCGGGATAGGCAAGGGTAACAACAATCCACTAGCCCGAGAACAACAAGGCTTGGCCCGAGCACAAACGTCACAAGACTGCACAAAGCCTCGCACATCTCGTGACAGGGAAGGCCACCAGAAGGACCTTGCCACCAAATCCCTGGTACCAAAGATTCCAGGATGACCTGCCAACGCAGAAGAATGAACCTCAGAGATGACTCTACTGGTCCAATCATCAGGAACAAACAGTCTACCAGGTGGGCAACGATCAGGTCTATCCGCCTGAAACTCCTGCAAGGCCCGCCGCAGGTCTGGAGAAACGGCAGACAATATCACTCCATCTTTAAGGATACCTGTGGGCTCAGAATTACCAGGGGAGTCAGGCTCAAAACTCCTAGAAAGGGCATCCACCTTAACATTCTTAGAACCCGGTAGGTAAGACACCACAAAATTAAACCGAGAGAAAAACAACGACCAGCGCGCCTGTCTAGGATTCAGGCGCCTGGCAGACTCAAGGTAAATTAAATTTTTGTGGTCAGTCAATACCACCACCTGATGTCTGGCCCCCTCAAGCCAGTGACGCCACTCCTCAAAAGCCCACTTCATGGCCAAAAGCTCCCGATTCCCAATATCATAATTCCGCTCGGCGGGCGAAAATTTACGGGAAAAAAAAGCACAAGGTCTCATCACGGAGCAGTCGGAACTTCTCTGCGACAACACCGCCCCAGCTCCGATTTCAGAAGCGTCGACCTCAACCTGAAAAGGAAGAGCAACATCAGGCTGATGCAACACTGGGGCGGAAGAAAAGCGGCGCTTGAGCTCCCAAAAGGCCTCCACAGCATCAGGGGACCAATCAGCAACATCAGCACCCTTCTTAGTCAAATCAGTCAATGGTTTTACAACATCAGAAAAACCAGCAATAAATCGACGATAAAAGTTAGCAAAGCCCAAAAATTTCTGAAGACTCTTAAGAGAAGAGGGTTGCGTCCAATCACCAATAGCCTGAACCTTGACAGGATCCATCTCGATGGAAGAGGGGGAAAAAATGTATCCCAAGAAGGAAATCTTTTGAACCCCAAAAACACACTTAGAACCCTTCACACACAAGGAATTAGACCGCAAAACCTGAAAAACCCTCCTGACCTGCTGGACATGAGAGTCCCAGTCATCCGAAAAAATCAGAATATCATCCAGATACACAATCATAAATTTGTCCAAATAATCGCGGAAAATGTCATGCATAAAGGACTGGAAGACTGAAGGGGCATTTGAAAGACCAAAAGGCATCACCAAATACTCAAAATGGCCCTCGGGCGTATTAAATGCGGTTTTCCACTCATCCCCCTGCTTGATTCGTACCAAATTATACGCCCCATGGAGATCAATCTTAGAGAACCACTTGGCCCCCTTTATACGAGCAAACAAATCAGTAAGCAGTGGTAACGGATATTGATATTTAACCGTGATTTTATTCAAAAGTCGATAATCAATACACGGCCTCAAAGAGCCGTCTTTCTTAGACACAAAGAAAAAACCGGCTCCTAAGGGAGATGACGAAGGACGAATATGTCCCTTTTCCAAGGACTCCTTTATATATTCTCGCATAGCCGCGTGTTCAGGCACAGACAGATTAAATAAACGACCCTTAGGGTATTTACTACCCGGGATCAAGTCTATGGCACAATCGCACTCCCGGTGCGGAGGTAGTGAACCAACCTTGGGTTCTTCAAAAACGTCACGAAAGTCAGACAAGAATTCAGGAATCTCAGAGGGAATAGATGATGAAATGGAAACCAAAGGTACGTCCCCATGAGTTCCTTTACATCCCCAGCTTAACACAGACATAGCTCTCCAGTCGAGGACTGGGTTATGAGATTGCAGCCATGGCAATCCCAGCACCAAAACATCATGTAGATTATACAGCACCAGAAAGCGAATAACCTCCTGGTGATCCGGATTAACACGCATAGTCACTTGTGTCCAGTATTGTGGTTTATTACTAGCCAATGGGGTGGAGTCAATCCCTTTCAGAGGTATCGGAGCCTCCAATGGCTCCAAATCATACCCACAGCGTTTGGCAAAGGACCAATCCATAAGACTCAAAGCAGCGCCAGAGTCGACATAGGCGTCCGCGGTAATAGATGACAAAGAACAAATCAGGGTCACAGATAGAATAAACTTAGACTGTAAAGTGCTAATTGAAACAGACTTGTCAGGCTTCTTAGTACGCTTAAAGCATGCTGATATAACATGAGTTGAATCACCACAATAGAAGCACAACCCATTTTTTCGTCTAAAATTCTGCCGCTCGCTTCTGGACAGAATTCTATCACATTGCCTATTTTCTGGCGTTTTCTCAGTAGACACCGCCAAATGGTGCACAGGTTTGCGCTCCCGCAGACGCCTATCGATCTGAATAGCCATCGTCATGGACTCATTCAGACTCGCAGGCACAGGGAACCCCACCATAACATCCTTAATGGCATCAGAGAGACCTTCTCTGAAAATCGCCGCCAGGGCGCACTCATTCCACTGAGTAAGCACAGACCATTTGCGGAATTTTTGGCAGTATATTTCAGCTTCCTCTTGCCCCTGAGACAAGGACATCAAGGCCTTTTCCGCCTGAAGCTCTAAATGAGGTTCCTCATAAAGCAACCCCAAGGCCAGAAAAAACGCATCCACATTGAGCAACGCAGGATCCCCTGGTGCCAATGCAAAAGCCCAGTCTTGAGGGTCGCCCCGGAGCAAGGAAATTACAATCCTGACCTGCTGTGCAGGGTCTCCGGCAGAGCGAGACTTCAGGGACAAAAACAATTTGCAATTATTTTTAAAATTTTGAAAGTGAGATCTATTCCCCGAGAAGAATTCAGGCAAAGGAATTCTAGGCTCAGACATAGGTGCATGAACAACAAAATCTTGCAAATTTTGTACCTTTGTGGCGAGATTATTCAAACCTGTAGCTACACTCTGAAGATCCATTTGAAACAGGTGAACACAGAGCCATTCAAGGACAAGAAGGAGAGAAAGAGAGGAAGGCCGCAGCACAGGCAGACCAGCAAGTGATTCAATCAAGAGCACACTCAGAACTAGAGGAAAAAAAAAAAAATTGTAGCAGACTTCTTTTTTCTCTCCTTTCTCAGCCAGTAATTTAACCCTTTTTTTTTTCGGCCGGTCAAACTGTCATGATTCTCAATGGCGAGAGAACATAGCCCAGCATATATGAGAACTAGCTCTTGGAAGATGGAAACTATACTGACCATGAACTAAACCTGCCGCACAACTAGAAGTGGCCGGGTAGCATGCCTACGTTTTTTTATCCCTAGATGCCCAGCGCCAGCCGGAGAACTACCTAATCCTAGCAGAGGAAAAGACAGTCCTGGCTCACCTCTAGAGAAATTTTCCCAAAAGGCAGACAGAGGCCCCCACATATATTGGCGGTGATTTTAGATGAAATGACAAACGTAGTAGGAAAATAGGTTTAGCAAAAATCGAGGTCCGCTTACTAGATAGCAAGAAGACAGAAAGGGCACTTTCATGGTCAGCAGAAAACCCTATCAAAACACCATCCAGAAATTACTTTAAGACTCTAGCATTAACTCATAACACCAGAGTGGCAATTTCCGCTCACAAGAGCTTTCCAGACACAGTAACGAAACAGCAGCTGTGAACAGGAACAAAATGCAAAAACACACAAGGACAAAAGTCCAACTTAGCTGGGAGTTGTCTAGTAGCAGGAACATGCACAGAAAGGCTTCTGATTACATTGTTGACCGGCATGAAACTGACAGAGAAGCAAGGTTATATAGCGACTCCCACATCCTGATAGGAGCAGGTGAACAGAGGGGATGATGCACACAAGTACAATTCCACAAGTGGCCACCGGGGGAGCCCAGAATCCAATTTCACAACACTTATACCATCCACATCTATTACTGTACGCCCCTCAGCAGGGTCACGGACCGGGTCTAGCCGCCGTGACAACCCCAGAGCAGAGACTCAGAGGCCCGGTACCGGGTACCCCTCGGCCCTGCGGCAGTGGGGGCGCTACAACTTGGCGTCACGAACAGGATCTACTTAAGCCTGAAGAATCAGGTCATGTGTGCCTTGGAACTACTGTGATTACTGTGCAAGGACTGTGTATTGTCATTTACAAAATACAAAATTCGCCATTGCCGCGCACGGAAGGAGGAGCCTTAGCTTCGTGGGCGGAACCGGCCAAAAGAAGCGCGGAACGGAAAAGCGCGGTAAGGCGCCAATCCCGGAAGAGGAACTCCGACCTCCAGCAGGTTAGTGGGAGGAAGGGACAGCCATGTCCGAGTCGGGAGGAGAGGAGGTGGCGGCCGCAGCCGTGGATGCAGGGGCACCTCCGGTCCCCGCGGCGGGCGAAGCCGCGGCCCTAATACCACCACTGGCAGCCCCGGAGCCCGCTGCCCCCATCAGCCAGTCGGACACCGCCGCTACCGCAAAGGCTATAATGCCATTCTCTATGCCATACCTGCCCGGAGCGGCCTGGCTCCCACGATACTCCGGGGATTCACATACATTCACTGACTTTAAAGAAGGGATCTGCAGCCTGCTTGAGTTCTATCCCCTGACAGAGCCTCAGAAGGTCCATCTGATAACAAACCAACTCTTTGGGGCGGCTCTGAGAGAAATGAAATCCTGGCCCGCCGCGGATAAGGGAACGGCACAGCAGGTTTTTGCAAAGCTTAAAGCCACCTTTGATACCCGCACTGCTACCGAAATTAAACTGACTTTCTATGGGTGCAAGCAGAGGCCGCAGGTTAGCTTACGGGATTATGCCCTTAATCTTCAGGAGGCGATGCGGGCCATTAAGCAGAGTGACCCTGACAGCATGCAGGATGAGGATAAACTCCTGAAGGAGCGGTTCATTGAGGGGCTCCTGTGCAGCCACCAAAGGGGTCAACTGCACTTCCTGGCCATGCAAAATCCAGACTTGACTTTTGCGCAATTCAAGGATAAAGCTATCCAGGCATGGCAGGAGCAACAGCCTAGCCGTGCAGCACCTCCCAGGCGTCCTGCTCTCACATACCACCAGGAGGTGGCGTCGGATGTTCCAGTCGCCGCCGAGGCCGATGCCCAGAGCCTAGAAGACGACTCCCCTGCAGGACTCCGCCTTCAGATGCAGGAGCTGACCAAGAGCGTTGCTGCCCTGGCCCGGACGGTGCGGTCCCTACAGGAGGCCCCCAAGGAGAAGATCCAGCTGGCCACCAGACCGGAGGATGTTCCCTGGATGCGACAGAGGAGGACCCCGCCGACCAGAGGCCGGTCCGACGATCGCTTCCATGAGGATGGACGACCCATCTGCCGCCGCTGTCATCAGGTGGGCCACCTTGCAAGGTACTGTCCTTTAAACGAGCAACCCCTGGGGCAAAGGGCCAACCCCCAGGAATAGGACGGTCAGGCCCACAGCATTGGAGAGCCAAATACATTGGAGGGCGACCAGTTCTTCCTGTAGTGGTTGACGGCATCCCCCTGAATGCTTTGCTGGACACCGGTTCTCAGGTGACGACTATGCCTTATGTACTCTATAAACGGTATTGGGAGGACACCGATATTACTCGTGGCCCCGATGACGATTTCACCATAATAGCCAGTAATGGTCAGCCATTGCCACAAGTGGGGTATAAAGAGGCCACTATTAAAGTGGGGCAGGTGGAATTGGAAGCCCAGGGGATTGTGATTGTTGATATTGACCGCCGAGAATGTAATCCCATGATGACTATCGGTACCAATGTTATAGAAAATTGTCTTGCAGAAGTTATTGTTTTGTTGCAACAGGTAGCCGAAACCGCTGGCCACAGCGAACAACGTGCCCTGCAAAAAGAAATCAGAGCTCTGATGCAGAGACAGCAGGTGGAGCTGACTGGTGGTGAGATTGGCTGTGTCACTGTGAGTGATTCAAACCCCATTGCGATACCCCCCAGGAGTGAAATGTTAATATGGTGTCGGGCAGCCATAGGCCTTAGGGGAAAGGACTACCAGGCCTTGGTAGAACCCGTGTATTCAGACAATAGGCTTACTATTCTGACAGCCCGGACGGTGGTCGACATGCGCCAGGGGAGGGTGCCCGTACGTGTCCTCAATTGTGGGGAGGAAGAGGTTCATCTCACCAAGTATGCCACGCTCGCCAAACTGTTCACTGTCAACAATAGTGTGATACGGACACCTGAACCCTTGGTCCCGTCAAATGTGGCGGAGGACAACGGTTCTGCAGGACACTCGAAAGATTGGTGTCGGGAATTGCATGTGGGCACTGACTCTACCCCATCCCAT
Organism: Ranitomeya variabilis; assembly: GCF_051348905.1. Classification (NCBI taxonomy): domain Eukaryota; kingdom Metazoa; phylum Chordata; class Amphibia; order Anura; family Dendrobatidae; genus Ranitomeya; species Ranitomeya variabilis. Next base: position 298,374,142 of record NC_135232.1, read on the forward strand.
CAAAAACAAGGGGCTTACAGGGTGGTTCACGAGTACGAGCAGGTATTCAGCAAACACCCCTTAGATTTTGGGCGGGTGAAAGGGATCCAACACCACATCCCCACGGGAGATCACCGACCCATAAAAGAGAGATACCGCCCTGTACCCCCAGCCCATTACCAGTGTGCCAAGGACATGTTGCGAGAAATGAAGGAGGCTGGGGTGGTGAGAGACAGTTGTAGCCCCTGGGCAGCTCCATTAGTCCTGGTTAAAAAGAAGGATGGTACAATGAGGATGTGTGTTGATTATAGACAGTTGAATCGCATTACACATAAAGACGCATACCCACTGCCCAGGATAGAGGAGTCTCTGGCTGCCTTAAAATCTGCTAACTACTTTTCTACCTTAGATCTCACCAGTGGGTACTGGCAGGTTCCCGTGGCAGAGGCGGACAAAGAAAAGACGGCCTTCACGACGCCGATGGGGCTCTGCGAGTTCAACTACATGCCTTTCGGATTGTGTAATGCCCCGGGGACGTTCCAGAGGATGATGGAATGCTGTCTGGGGCACAAGAACTTTGAGACCGTACTGCTGTATTTGGATGATGTCATTGTCTTCTCTAAGACCTACGAAGACCATCTGAAGCACCTGGCCGAGGTGTTTGAATCCCTGTCCAACTTTGGCTTAAAGGTGAAACCGTCCAAATGTCATCTGCTGAAACCCAAAGTGCAGTACCTGGGCCATGTGGTGAGCACCGAAGGAGTGGCCCCAGACCCCGACAAGGTCACGGTGATCCAAGACTGGCCGAAGCCCAGCAACCTCCACGAAGTCCGGCAGTTCCTCGGACTGGTAGGCTACTACTGAAGGTTCATCAAGGACTTCACCAAGAAGGCCGCACCCTTGCAAGACCTGTTGGTGGGCCAATCAAAGAAGGCCAAGGGGAAGAACGCCCCATTTGACTGGAACGAGGGGCTGGAAGGATCCTTCACATGTTTGAAGTCGGCACTGACGGGAGAAGAGGTACTGGCCTATCCTGAATACGACCAACCGTTTGTGCTGTACACGGATGCCAGCAATGTGGGATTGGGAGCCGTGCTGTCCCAGGTCCAGAAAGGCAAGGAGAGGGTGATCGCTTACGCCAGCAGGAAGCTTCGTCCCACGGAAAGGAACCCTGACAACTATAGTTCCTTTAAACTGGAGTTCCTTGCCATCGTCTGGGCAGTGACAGAGAGGTTCAAACACTACCTGGCCTCAGCGAAATTCACCGTCTTCACGGATAACAATCCGCTAACGCATCTGGATACAGCCAAGCTCGGGGCCTTGGAGCAGCGGTGGATGGCCCGGCTGTCCAACTACAACTTCACCATCAAGTACTGGGCAGGACACAAGAATGCGAATGCCGATGCCTTGTCTCGGATGCTCAATTTGCCAGAAGCAGAGGAAGACCCGGAGGCGCTTGAAGAGGTGGAGCTGCCCGCATTCCATCGCCCTAAAGCCACTCAGAATTCCCATCATGTGAGAAACAGGCATAAGAACCAACCGGATGCTACGCTGAACCCCCTGCCCCATCACGGGTGGGCGGAAACCCAGGATGGTGACCCCGCGGTCCGTCGGGTGAAAGAGCTCTTGAGGCAGGCAGGGTTACGTCCCAGCCCAGATGACCCACAGGAAACCCAACAGCTGTGGAAGGGGAGAAGCAAACTGTTTATCCATGATGGCAAGCTGTGCAGGAGAAGCATCAATCCATGTACTCATGAATTGGTGTGGCAGATAGTGGTGCCAAGGCGAGATGCGCCCATGGTTCTGGGAGCCTACCACGATGGAGCCGGACACTTCGGATGGAGGAGGGAGGTTCTATTGGATTGGCATGAAGAGAGCCGTTGAGAAGTGGTGTTGGGAGTGCGGTCCATGTAGCCTACGCCGGAAGGACCGTGACAGCCAACGGGCTCCCCTGCGGCCTATCATCACCAAACGGCCGCTCGAACTGGTCGCGCTGGATCATGTGAAGCTGACGCCTAGCCGGTCAGGCTATATCTACGCTCTTACCATCGTAGATCACTACTCCAGATTTTTGGTGGTTGCACCTGTCAAGGATCTAACGGCCAGGACTGCCGCCAAGGCCTTCCAGCAGTACTTTTGTAGGCCCCATGGCTACCCGGAGAAGGTACTGACCGATCAGGGACCAGCCTTCGAAGCAGAAGTATTCCAAGAGTTCTGCCAACTGTACGGGTGTAAGAAGATCAGAACCACACCGTACCATCCTCAAACCAATGGGATGTGCGAAAAGATGAACCAAGTGGTGATTGACTTATTGAAGACCTTGCCCGTAGAGGAACGGAACCTATGGCCGACAAAGTTGCCTGACTTGGTGGATATATACAATCACATCCCAGTAAATTCTACCAACTGCACTCCAGCGTACCTGATGCGAGGAAGGTCTAGCCAGTTACCCGTTGGATCTGGACATGGGGGTCCTAGTCCCCGAAGATACCTCACCGGATGCAGATTGGGATGTAGAAAGGCAGCAAAGGTACCGCAAGGTACAGGAGTGCGTAGAGAGGAGTCTCGCCCAGGCTAGGCAAAAACAAGAAAGGGACTACAACCAGCACGCTCCTGCGATTCCCCTGTCACCTGGTGAGCAAGTACTCAAACGAAAGAGGAGACTACACAAGCTCGATGACCAATGGGAAGCAGAACCGTATACCATCCTGCCATCTGATTTTGACAACACGAAGGTCTGTCTCATCAGCAAGGACGGAGGGGAGACCTCAACGGCGATATCCAGGGATCACCTTAAGGTCTGCCCTGATAAGTTGAGAGAGAGGGAAACGGCTCCAGGAATCTCCCCACCTGAAGAAAAGGAGAAGATGATCCATACTGTCCTTGGTGACTTTCCTCAGTCCTGGACTCAGATAAATCACGCCATCGTGGTACCTGTTCTAACGTTCCAACAGCCGGACCCACCAGAAACAATGGTAGTACCAGACCATCTGGTTCCGCAAACTCAACAAGTCCTACCTGATGATGCTGTGCCGACCGCTGATCTGGCAAATCCTCCCTCTGCTATCGGTGAGCCTGCCGTACCCACTGTTGCTAGCAGCAGCCCTGAGAGCTCTAGCCTGCCAGTGCTACCCAGACTCACTAGAAGTGTAGCCAGAAGGCAGTGCACTACACCAGCGGTAGCAAGCATAGCGGGTCCTGTTAGGTCAATAGCGACCCCTGCGCTGCGAAGGTCCACATGCAGCACTCAGAATCAAACTCCCCTCCGTTACAAAACTTGGAGGTATTAATGAGGGCTGCTATTTAGTTGAAAAATGTTGGTGTGCATATCTTCTGTTACAGGTTTTAAAAATGGACAACGGAGTAATGGACAGTGAATTGCTCCAAAAACTTCTAAAAGGGGACCCCTTTGTTTCCCGGGGTCCCCGCTGTTTCAATCACTGAACTGAGAGTCATAAACTGTGCATGACCTAACTTTCGCAACGTTCAAGAAGTCCTCACCTCCCATAACGGGAAGCACTGTTATGTTTAATTGTTTATGATATTTCAAATTGTTGTGTGTTTCCTGTTAACATGTATTGTTGTTCTTGTTTTCCCAGTCCGGGAGTACTGGATTTAACCGGGGGGGAGTGCAGCGCCCCAGAGTCCTGGTCATTGCAGTAACGTCGCTCTGCCGCTAAGGGGAGTGATGTTACGTCTGATTGCACTAAAGGAGTTCACCTGATCAGGTAACACTCACATTACACTTCACACTCCGGCCACCAGGGGGAGTGGTTCTATCTAGTAGGCCACTCCTCACACTCTGGTAAAACTGGGGGTTGGACAGGAAGACAGGGAGAAGTAACTGGGAAGAGCTAGTGAGAGGACCTGTCAGGGATGGGATCCTGGCAGACTCCTAAGAATAGCACAAACCAGTGAGCAACGGGGACACAGCAAAGAAGTGATAGAACCAGAAGGAGTCGTGCTGTAAGATCGAGGCAACATCCTTCTGAGGGACAACAGTCGGTGGCCGGAACGCCGAGCAAGTAAGAGACTACAAGTATTACTTCAAACCACGGCCGGACAGCCAATTATAGGTTGGCTGTCTCACTAAAACACCTAAGCAGACAACGGAGGCAGCTGTGGGAGAGGGGCGACTCTAGAGTCCCGGAAGAACTCCAGGCCTACCCCGTCATACGGGTGCGTCCTAGCCATATCATCTGGGGGACGGAGAGAACGAGCATCAGAGGCAGACAGAAGCAGTTGTGAGGACTATCCCGGGGTGCTCAGCAGGGAAGGACTACAACACACAGGCGCTAGAAGGTAGACGCTGATTCCCACCTGTGAAGGGGACTCCTGATGTGCCTTCGGACCGGCCGGTCTCAGACAGCCCGGTTAACAGTGCCCTAGATTGGACACCTGAAGCCTTCAGAAAAGAGGTAAAGAGACTGCAACCTGGTGTCCTCGTTATTAACTGCGACCGGCACTACACCGCACCATAACATCATCTTATACCATCCACATCTATTACTGTACGCCCCTCAGCAGGGTCACGGACCGGGTCTAGCCGCCGTGACAACCCCAGAGCAGAGACTCAGAGGCCCGGTACCGGGTACCCCTCGGCCCTGCGGCAGTGGGGGCGCTACATGACCAGTCCTTTTCCTGTTTCCAGGTGTCAAAATAAATATAATGGCCCAGTGGCCAACTCACCACAGCTCCGACACTCCAGGAGCGTTCACAGTCCATGTAGTTCTGACCAGGCTCGCTCCTCGGGTCTTTCTGCTTAGGTTTCCCTCTCCTTCCTTTTTACAGAGTACGGCCCTTTAAAAACGTGTGCTGCTATTAGACCCCCTAGGGATAAAATTCAAGTTAAACAAAGGCAGTATATCGTTAGTAAAGCTCAGTCCATAGAGTAGTGAAACACAGTCTGTTTTCAGTTCAAAGGGCAGTTAACCCCATTGGGGTCTCAGTCCCGTAATTCAGCAGGGAATGCGCATACATGCGCAAAAGAAACTTGGATAAGAAAAACACACAAACTATTTTTAACTGTGGCCACCCCGACCACACTGTAGCTTCACTACTACTTCGACTTACTCTGGCCTATTCCGGCACCTCATGGTCATTCAGGGCTCCTGTACTCAGGGACGCGGAACAGTCTCATGTACCACTGTTTTATGTGCAACTAGCGCAACTTTTTTTCTTAAAGGGGCAGTCTTTAATCACAGTCTTTGCAGCTGGCATACTGAGCCACTCCATGCCCCTGCACATACATAAAGGTAGCTCTGGAGGAGGACCCATTGGAGGCAAACTCTCCACTTTCCTTCCAAACCCGCTTATCCACCACTTGGTTCAATGGCTGTGCTGCACTAGTGAGTTGTGTCTCAGACACCACTTATAGTGTCACAGATGACCCGGCAGAGCATAGTCCTGTTTGCCAGCGACCATCGGCCGCATTTGAGCCTGCACCCATTCGTGTTCTTGGCGCTCGTACACCTCAGGGTCATCCTCCGGCAGCAAGAGGGCATCCGCCACCCCGAGGTCCTTTTTCTTTAATAAAAGTTACCCGATCGTCTTTCCACAGTGGCTGCTGGAGCGTGATGGAACCGGCGTTCATGTAAACCTTATCACCCATATTTGATTCCCGGATGAAGCCGTAGCCACGGGATAGGTTAGTATATATCAGTAGACCGCTTGTTCTTCAGTCGACCATGGTTTCTCCTCCCGATCGACGCAACTCCGCCCAAATCACTCCACTTTGTCAGCGCGAATTCGGAGCCACAGCCGCGACTGTACCTCATTCGAATACGTCGGGTTTCCTGACCGCTTCCTCCTGTTGCTGTGGCTCAGGACTTCTCCTCCTGACATTCTTCCTCTCCAGCCAGTTGAACGAGAACCGATCCTTCTAGGGTTCCGTGTCTTCCATTCCTGCCATCCACAAGCCTCTGGGGAGACAGTTCAATTTCAACTGTGCCAAGGACCGCTCTTATGCCTGCCGCACGATGCCTCCTCGAAATGCTGCGCTGCTCTGTAGTGGCATCTCTCCCTCTGGCACGATGTCCTTGTCTTCCAGACTCCGTCCATTTGTGGGTGGAGCCGCTTCCAGCTGTTCTGCCCGTTCGGTATCAGACTCCTCCCGTTCCTCAGGAATCTGCTGTTGGAGATGGGGCTTCTTCTTTCCACGCCGCACCCACCGCGGTCAGGCACAGGGGGATGTGTTATGACCTGGTGGTTACGGAGCGGTACTGAGATGACCTGGTGGGTAAAACCAATCATGGACAAGCTCAGAGGAGGTGGCAGCTCCACAGACAGAAATCACTGATATGACCTAGTGATTACGAAGCAGCACTGAAATGACCTGGTGGGTAAAACAAATAATGTACAAGCTCTGAGGAGGTGGTAGCTTTACTGACCGCAATCCCTACTCCTAACACCAACACTAGAAATAGCCGTGGAGCGTTCCTATCTCTGCCTAGACGCCTCTTCACAGCCTAAGAACTAGCTACCCCTGAAGATGGAAACGGAAAACTATCTCGCCTCAGAGAAACCCCCAAAGGAAGATAGCCCCCCACAATTATTGACGGTGAGTGGAGAGGGAAATAACAAACTCAGAAATGAAACTAGATTTTAGCAAAGGAGGCCAATACTATCTAAATAGACAGAGATAGAAAAGGCTACTGTGCGGTCAGTATAAAAACTAAATGTCCACGCAGAGTTTACAAAAATAACCTCCACACCGACTCACGGTGTGGAGGGGCAAATCTGCGACCCCAGAGCTTCCAACTAGCTGGAATATTTCATAATGACAAGCTGGACAAAAGAGACATAACTTAAACTGAACAGAAGGTCATAAGCAGGGAAACACCCAAAAACTAGCAGAACTTATCTTAAGCTGAAATGAACTGGCCAACAGAGAACTTCCAGGAAAGAACTGAATCCACAGGAAAAACATTGACAGCTGGCATCAACTACAGCCAAAAGCCCAGTTACATAACAAGGCCAGGGAACCGATTAGTGAAAGCAGCTGCTAAGTTCCACTCGAAACCACCAGAGGGAGCCCAAGAGCAGAACTCCAAAAAATACCATTCGTAACCACAGGATGGAGCCCAAGAACGGAATTCACAACAGTACCCCCCCTTGAGGAGGGGTCACCGAACCCTCACCAGAGCCCCCAGGCCGATCGGGACGAGCCAAATGAAAAGCACGTACCAAATCGGCAGCATGGACATCGGAGGCAAAAACCCAAGAGTTATCCTCCTGGCCATAACCCTTCCACTTGACCAGATACTGAAGTTTCCGCCTTGAAAGACGAGAATCCAAAATCTTCTCCACCACATATTCCAGCTCCCCCTCAACCAACACCGGAGCAGGAGGGTCAACGGAGGGAACCATGGGCACCACATATCTCTGCAACAAAGATCTATGGAACACATTATGAATGGAAAAGGAAGCTGGAAGGGCCAAACGAAAAGACACCGGATCGATAATTTCCGAAATCCTATAAGGACCAATAAAACGAGGTTTGAACTTAGGGGAAGAGACCTTCATAGGAACATGACGAGAAGACAACCAGACCAAATCCCCAACCCGAAGCCGGGGACCAACGCACCGATGGCGGTTAGCAAAACGTTGAGCCTTTTCCTGAGACAATGTTAAATTGTCCACCACATGAGTCCAAATCCGCTGCAACCTGTCCACCACAGAATCTACCCCAGGACAGTCCGAAGGCTCAACCTGTCCCGAAGAAAAGCGAGGATGAAAACCGAAGTTACAAAAAAAAGGCGAAACCAAAGTAGCTGAACTAGCCCGATTATTAAGGGCAAACTCGGCCAACGGCAAGAAGGTAACCCAATCATCCTGATCAGCAGACACAAAGCATCTCAAATAGGTTTCCAAGGTCTGATTGGTTCGCTCCATCTGTCCATTTGTCTGAGGGTGAAACGCCGAAGAAAAAGACAAATTAATGCCCATTCTAACACAAAAGGACCGCCAAAACCTAGAAACAAACTGGGTACCTCTGTCAGACACAATATTCTCCGGAATACCATGCAAACGAACCACATGCTGGAAAAACAAAGGAACCAAATCAGAGGAGGAAGGCAACTTAGGCAAAGGTACCAAATGGACCATTTTAGAAAACCGGTCACAAACCACCCAGATGACAGACATCTTCTGAGAAACAGGAAGATCAGAAATAAAATCCATGGAAATATGCGTCCAGGGCCTCTCAGGGATAGGCAAAGGCAAAAGCAACCCACTAGCACGAGAACAGCAGGGCTTAGCCCGGGCACAGATCCCACAGGACTGCACGAAGGAATGCACATCCCGTGACAAAGAAGGCCACCAAAAGGACCTGGCAACCAAATCTCTGGTACCAAAGATCCCAGGATGACCAGCCAACACCGAACAATGAATCTCAGAAATCACCTTACTAGTCCAACTATCAGGAACAAACAATTTCCCCACAGGACAGCGATTGGGTCTATCAGCCTGAAACTCCTGAAGCACCCACCGCAAATCAGGGGAGATAGCAGAAAGAATCACCCCCTCCTTGAGAATACCAGCCGGCTCACGGACTCCCGGAGAATCAGGCAAAAAACTCCTAGACAGGGCATCAGCCTTCACATTCTTAGATCCAGGAAGATACGAGACCACAAAATCAAAACGGGAGAAAAATAAAGACCACCGAGCCTGTCTAGGATTCAACCGCTTGGCCGACTCAAGATAAATCAAATTCTTATGATCGGTCAAGACCACAACACGATGCTTGGCTCCCTCAAGCCAATGTCGCCACTCCTCGAATGCCCACTTCATAGCCAACAACTCCCGATTGCCGACATCATAATTACGCTCAGCAGGCGAAAACTTTCTAGAGAAGAAAGCACACGGCTTCAACACAGAGCCATCAGAACTTCTCTGAGACAGAACAGCTCCTGCCCCAATCTCAGAAGCGTCAACCTCAACCTGAAAAGGGAGAGAAACATCTGGCTGACGCAACACAGGGGCAGAAGTAAAACGACGCTTAAGCTCCTGAAAGGCCTCCACAGCCACAGAGGACCAATTCACCATATCTGCACCTTTCTTGGTCAAATCGGTCAGAGGTTTAACCACAGTAGAAAAATTAGCAATGAAACGGCGATAAAAATTAGCAAAGCCCAAAAATTTCTGAAGGCTCTTCACAGATGTGGGTTGAGTCCAATCATAAATAGCCTGGACCTTAACAGGGTCCATTTCAATAGCCGAGGGAGAAAAAATGAACCCCAGAAAAGAAACCTTCTGAACTCCAAAAAGGCACTTAGACCCCTTCACAAACAGAGTATTAGCACGAAGAATTTGAAATACCATCCTGACCTGCTTCACATGAGACTCCCAATCATCGGAAAAAAACAAAATATCATCCAAATATACAATCCTAAATTTGTCCAGATACTCCCGGAAAATATCATGCATAAAGGACTGAAACACAGATGGAGCATTTGAGAGCCCGAAAGGCATCACAAGATATTCAAAATGGCCTTCGGGCGTATTAAATGCTGTTTTCCATTCATCACCCTGTTTGATGCGGACCAGATTATACGCCCCTCGAAGGTCAATCTTAGTAAACCAGCTAGCCCCTTTAATCCGAGCAAACAAATCAGAGAGCAAAGGCAAAGGGTACTGGAATTTGACCATGATCTTATTGAGAAGGCGATAATCTATACAGGGCCTCAAGGAGCCATCCTTCTTGGCAACAAAAAAGAACCCCGCTCCCAACGGTGACGAAGACGGGCAAATATGCCCCTTCTCCAAGGACTCCTTTACATAAGTCCGCATAGCGGCATGCTCTGGCACTGACAGATTGAAAAGTCGACCCTTAGGGAACTTACAGCCAGGAATCAAATTAATAGCGCAATCACAGTCCCTATGAGGAGGCAGAGGACTGGATTTAGGCTCCTCAAATATATCCTGGAAATCCGACAAAAACTCAGGAACTTCAGAAGAAGGGGACGAGGAAATTGACATCAGAGGAATGTCACTATTAGTGTTGAGCGATACCGTCCGATACTTGAAAGTATCGGTATCGGAAAGTATCGGCCGATACCGGCAAAGTATCGGATCTAATCCGATACCGATACCCGATACCAATACAAGTCAATGGGACTCATGTATCGGACGGTATTCCTGATGGTTCCCAGGGTCTGAAGGAGAGGAAACTCTCCTTCAGGCCCTGGGAACCATATTAATGTGTAAAAGAAAGAATTAAAATAAAAAATATTGCTATACTCACCTCTCCGACGCAGCCTGGAGCTTACCGAGGGAACCGGCAGCGTTGTTTGCTTAAAATTCGCGCTTTTCCTCCCTTACGTGAAGTCCTGGCTTGTGATTGGTTGCGTGCCGCCCATGTGGCCGCGACGCGACCAATCACAGCAAGCCGTGACGTAATTTTAGGTCCTTCAGGATTTTAAAATTACGTTCTGGCTTGTGATTGGTCGCGTCGCCCATGTGACCGCGACACGACCAATCACAAAGCCGGAACGTAATTTTAAAATCCTGAAGGACCTAAAATTACGTCACGGCTTGCTGTGATTGGTCGCGTCGCGGCCACATGGGCGACGCGACCAATCACAAGCCGTGACGTCACGGGAGGCAGGACAAGCGCGCATTTTAAAATGCGCGCGTGTCCAGCCTCCCGTGACGTCACGGCTTGTGATTGGTCCCGTCGCCCATGTGACCGCGACGCGACCAATCACAAAGCCGGAACGTAATTTTAAAATCCTGAAGGACCTGAAATTACGTCACGGCTTGCTGTGATTGGTTGCGTCGCGGCCACATGGGCGGCACGCGACCAATCACAAGCCGGGACTTCACGTAAGGAAGGAAACGCGCGAATTTTAAGCAAACAACGCTGCCGGTTCCCTCGGTGAGGTCCAGGTTGCGTCGGAGAGGTGAGTATAGCAATATTTTTTATTTTAATTCTTTATTTTACACATTAATGTTGTTTCGACACAAAAATATCGGATCTCGGTATCGGAATTCCGATACAGCAAATATCGGCCGATACCCGATACTTGCGGTATCGGAATGCTCAACACTAGTCACTATGTATCCCCTGACAACCCCAACTAGTCACAGACATAGATTTCCAATCCAGCACTGGATTATGTACCTGTAACCATGGAAACCCCAGCACAACCACATCATGCAAATTATGCAACACCAAAAAGCGAATATTTTCCTGATGTGCTGGAGCCATGTTCATGGCTAACTGTGTCCAGTACTGAGGTTTATTCTTGGCCAATGCCGTAGCATCAATCCCCCTCAAGGGGATCGGACTCTGCAAAGGCTCCAAGGAAAAACCACAGCGCTTGGCAAATTCTAAGTCCATTAAGTTCAGGGCAGCGCCAGAATCCACAAATGCCATTACAGAAAAGGACGACAATGTGCAAATCAGGGTAATAGACAAGAGAAATTTAGGCTGTACAGTACTGATGGTAACCGACCTAGCAACCCTCTTAGTTCGCTTCGGGCAGTCAGAGATAGCATGAGTAGCGTCACCACAGTAAAAACACAGCCCATTCTGACGTCTGAACTCCTGCCGTTCTGCTCTCGTCAAAATTCTATCACATTGCATAGGCTCAGAACTCTGCCCAGAGGACACCGCCATATGGTGCACTACCTTACGTTCACGTAGGCGCCGATCAAACTGAATGGCCAGAGACATTGATTCGTTCAAACCAGCAGGCGTGGGAAACCCCACCATAACATCTTTAAGGGCTTCAGAAAGACCCTTTCTGAAAATAGCCGCCAGGGCATCCTTATTCCATTTTGTAAGCACAGGCCACTTTCTAAATTTCTGGCAATATATCTCTGCCGCTTCCTGACCCTGACACAGAGCCAGCAAAATTTTTTCAGCCTGATCCACAGAATTGGGTTCGTCATAAAGCAATCCAAGTGCTTGAAAAAATGAATCTACATTGAGCAATGCAGGATTCCCTGGCTCAAGGGAGAATGCCCAATCCTGCGGGTCGCCACGCAGCAGAGAAATAACAATCTTCACCTGTTGAATGGGGTCACCAGAGGAACGGGGTCTCAGAGCAAAAAACAATCTGCAATTATTTTTAAAGTTCAAGAACTTAGATCTATCCCCAGAAAACAAATCAGGGATAGGAATTCTAGGCTCAGAAACAGGAGTTTGAACAACATAGTCTTGGATACTCTGTACCCTTGCAGCGAGATGATCAACACGCGCAGACAGACCCTGAACCTTCATATCAGCACCAAGCTCCTGCACCATCCAAAAATCAAGGGGAAGAAAAAAGACGAAACAAGCAACAAGAAAAAAAAACCAATGACTCAGAACTTTCTCTTCCCTCTTTTGAGATGCATTTAACACATTGTGGGCCAGCTGTACTGTTATGACCTGGTGGTTACGGAGCGGTACTGAGATGACCTGGTGGGTAAAACCAATCATGGACAAGCTCAGAGGAGGTGGCAGCTCCACAGACAGAAATCACTGATATGACCTAGTGATTACGAAGCAGCACTGAAATGACCTGGTGGGTAAAACAAATAATGTACAAGCTCTGAGGAGGTGGTAGCTTTACTGACTGCAATCCCTACTCCTAACATCAACACTAGAAATAGCCGTGGAGCGTTCCTATCTCTGCCTAGACGCCTCTTCACAGCCTAAGAACTAGCTACCCCTGAAGATGGAAACGGAAAACTATCTCGCCTCAGAGAAACCCCCAAAGGAAGATAGCCCCCCACAAATATTGACGGTGAGTGGAGAGGGAAATGACAAACTCAGAAATGAAACTAGATTTTAGCAAAGGAGGCCAATACTATCTAAATAGACAGAGATAGAAAAGGCTACTGTGCGGTCAGTATAAAAACTAAATGGCCACGCAGAGTTTACAAAAATAACCTCCACACCGACTCACGGTGTGGAGGGGCAAATCTGCGACCCCAGAGCTTCCAACTAGCTGGAATATTTCATAATGACAAGCTGGACAAAAGAGACATAACTTAAACTGAACAGAAGGTCATAAGCAGGGAAACACCCAAAAACTAGCAGAACTTATCTTAAGCTGAAATGAACTGGCCAACAGAGAACTTCCAGGAAAGAACTGAATCCACAGGAAAAACATTGACAGCTGGCATCAACTACAGCCAAAAGCCCAGTTACATAACAAGGCCAGGGAACCGATTAGTGAAAGCAGCTGCTAAGTTCCACTCGAAACCACCAGAGGGAGCCCAAGAGCAGAACTCCCAAAAATACCATTCGTAACCACAGAAAGGAGCCCAAGAACGGAATTCACAACAGGGATGTGACTTGGACTTAGGCCATTGACTCTGCCAAACAGGTTTTCGCCCCTTTTTGTTTTATGATGCCCACGATGGGCAGAACTACCTCCATCTTTTGTGCAATCATTCTCCATTTTAAAGTCTCTAACGGCCCCCATCTTTGCCATTCTGAGGGTTTCTCCTCTTTCCAAATGCAAGGAATCAAAATCCTTCCGACTATGCCTATTTTGTGAGGAGACCAGGGGGGGTTGTCATTGCGAGGGGTTGCTGCTTCAGCACACCAGGCACCCCGCAAATAAAATACAAAGACTCAAATGCCATATGATATGTGCGCCGTGTAATTCACTCACTTTTTGGTTAAAATTCTCCTCAGGTTGCAGAGTTCCAGTTTCATACGACATCACACAGTGATTGACAGAGTCCAAGTTCTTTTTTAACAAAAGAACTTTACTTAACACATTCAGTCCAGTGACAGGCACTGTACAGTGATCCTCAAAGCTCTAATTTCTTTTCCTCTGTGCTGTCCCTTGCTCTCCTCTCATTCTTTTTTTCCGTACCGTATCCTCTGGTACTTCAGCGTCCCGTTTAGCCACACTAGTTCGTGCCTAGAGTTTCCCGCCCATTTTATCCCCTATGAGGGCGAAATCAAGGATGGTGCTTTCCAACTTTTACCAGACAGTAGGTCTCGGACGTTTTAGGATTTTCAGCTGAACCTAGTTGATATTCCTTCCTCGCTGTACTTTTTCCTTTGTGTCCAAATAACTTCAGGCCCCCCAGGCCCTGGACTACTGGACTTCTCTTAACCCCTTAGTGACAGAGCCAATTTGGTACTTAATGACCGAGCCAATTTTTACAATTCTGACCAGTGTCACTTTATGAGGTTATAACTCTGGAACGCTTTATCGGATCCCGCTGATTCTGAGATTGTTTTTTCGTGACATGTTGTACTTCAAGTTAGTGGTAACATTTCTTCGATATTACTTGCGATTATTTATGAAAAAAATGGAAATATGGCGAAAATTTTTAAAATTTTGCAATTTTCAAACTTTGTATTTTTATGCCCTTAAATCAGAGAGATATGTCACAAAAAATAGTTAATAAATAACATTTCTCACATGTCTACTTTACATCAGCACAATTTTGGAAACAATTTTTTTTTTTGTTAGGGAGTTATAAGGGTTAAAAGTTGACCAGCAATTTCTCATTTTTACAACACCATGTTTTTTTTAGGGACCACATCACCTTTGAAGTGATTTTGAGGGGTCTATATGATAGAAAATAACCAAGTGTGACACCATTCTAAAAACTGCACCCCTCAAGCTGCTCAAAACCACATTCAAGAAGTTTATTAACCCTTTACGTACTTCACAGGAACTAAAACAATGTGGAAGAAAAAAATGAACATTTTACTTTTTTTTGCAAACATTTTACTTCAGAACCATTTTTTTTAATTTTCACAAGTGTAAAAACAGAAATTTAACCACAAATTTTGTTGTGCAATTTTTCCTGAGTACGCCGATACCCCATATGTGGAGGTAAACCACTGTTTGGGCGCACCGCAGAGCTTGGAAGTGAAGGAGCACCGTTTGACTGTTTCAATGCAGAATTGGCTGGAATTGAGATCGGATGCCATGTCGCGTTTGGAGAGCCCCTAATGTGCCTAAACAGTGGAAACCCCCCACAAGTGACACCATTTTGGAAACTAGACCCCCCAAGGAACTTATCTAGATGTGTGGTGAGCACTTTGAACCCCCAAGTGCTTCACAGAAGTTTATAACGTAGAGCCGTGAAAATAAAAAATCGCATTTGTTTTCACAAAAATGATTTTTTCGCCCACAAATTCTTATTTTCACAAGGGTAACAGGAGAAATTAGACCACAAAAGTTGTTGTGCAATTTCTCCTGAGTACGTCGATACCCCATATGTGGAGGTAAACCACTGTTTGGGCGCACCGCAGAGCTTGGAAGTGAAGGAGCACCGTTTGACTTTTTCAATGCAGAATTGGCTGGAATTGAGATCGGATGCCATGTCGCGTTTGGAGAGTCCCTGATGTGCCTAAACAGTGGAAACCCCCCACAAGTGATACCATTTTGGAAACTAGACCCCTTAAGGAACTTATCTAGATGTGTGGTGAGCACTTTGAACCCCCAAGTGCTTCACAGAAGTTTATAACGTAGAGCAGTGAAAATAAAAAATCTCATTTTTTTCTACAAAAATGATCTTTTTGCCCCCAAATTTTTATTTTCACAAGGGTAACAAGAGAAATTGGACCCCAAAAGTTGTTGTCCAATTTGTCCTGAGTATGCTGGTACCCCATATGTGGGGGTAAACCACTGTTTGGGCGCACGGCAGAGCTCGGAAGGGAAGGAGCGCCATTTTGGAATGCAGACTTTGATAGAATTGTCTGCGGGCGTTATGTTGCGTTTGCAGACCCCTAATGTACCTAAACAGTAGAAACCCCCAACAAGTGACCCCATTTTGGAAAATAGACCCCCCAAGGAACTTATCTAGATATGTGGTGAGAACTTTGAATGCCCAAGTGCTTCACAGAAGTTTATAATGCAGAGTAGTGAAAATAAAAAATATTTTTCTTCCCACAAAAAAGATTTTTTTAGCCCCCAAATTTTTATTTTCACAAGGGTAACAAGAGAAATTGGACCCCAAAAGTTGTTGTCCAATTTGTCCTGAGTATGCTGGTACCCCATATGTGGGGGTAAACCACTGTTTGGGCGCACGGCAGAGCTCGGAAGGGAAGGAGCGCCATTTTGGAATGCAGACTTTGATAGAATTGTCTGCGGGCGTTATGTTGCGTTTGCAGACCCCTAATGTACCTAAACAGTAGAAACCCCCACAAGTGACCAAATTTTGGAAACTAGACCCCCTAAGGAACTTATCTAGATATGTGGTGAGAACTTTGAAAGCTCAAGTGCTTCACAGAAATTTATAATGCAGAGTAGTGAAAATAAAAAAATATATTTTTTTCCAACTTTGATTTTTAGCCCCCAAGTTTTTATTTTCACAAGGGTAACAGGAGAAATTGGACCCCAAAAGTTGTTGTCCAATTTATCCCGAGTACGCTGATGCCCCATATGTGGGGGTAAACCACTGTTTGGGCGCACGGCAGAGCTCAGAAGGGAGGGAGTACCATTTGACTTTTTTAGCGCAAAATTGGCTGTCGTGTTTGGAGACCCACTGATGTACCTAAACAGTGGAAACCCCCCAATTCTAACTCCAACCCTAACCCCAACACACCCCTAACCCTAATCTCAACCCGATCCATAATCCTAATCACAACCCTAACGATAATCACAACCCTAACCCCAAAACAGCCCTAATCTCAACCCTAACCATAACCCTAATCAAAACCCTAAATCCAACACACCCCTAACCCTAATCCCAACCCTAACCCTAATCCCAACCCTAATCCCAAACGTAACACTAATCCCAACCCTAATCCAAACCCTAACCCTAATCCCAACTCTAACCCTAACTTTAGCCCCAACCCTAACTTTAGCCCCAACCCTAACCATAACTTTAGCCCCCGTCGTCACAAAAAAAGTTCAATGTAACCTTTTTTTTGTACGTCGCGTCCGCCATTTCCGCGGATGCGTGGCCGTAACTCTGCCCCCTCCTCCCCAGGACATAGACTGGGCAGCGGATGCGTTGAAAAACTGCATCCGCTGCCCACGTTGTGCACAATTTTCACAACGTGCGTCGGTACATCGGGCCGACGCATTGCGACCGCCCCGTACCGACGCAAGTGTGAAAGAAGCCTAAGGCTACTTTCACACTAGCGTCGTACTCGGCCCATCGCAGTGTGTCGGGCCGACGTACCGACGCTAGCGTTGTAAGCGCCGCACGACGGGTGCAGCGGATGCTGTTTTTTCAACGCATCCGCTGCCCCATTGTGAGGTGCGGGGGGCGGGGGCGGAGTTCCGGCCACGTATGCGCGGTCGGAAATGGCGGACACGTCGCACAAAAAAGTTACATGTAGTTTTTTTTGTGTCGACGGTCCGCCGAAGCACGACGCATCCGTCGCACGACGGATGCGACATGTGGCAATCCGTCGCAATGCGTCGCTAATGCAAGCCAATGGAGAAAAAACGCATCCTGCAAGCACTTTTGCAGGATGCGTTTTTTCTCCGACGCATTGCGACGGAAGCCAAAAAACGCTAGTGTGAAAGTAGCCTAACCCTAACCCTAGCCCTAACCCTAAATTTAGCCCCAACCCTAACCCTAACCCTAACCCTAACTCTAACCCTAACCCTAACCCTAATTTTAGCCCCAACTTGTCTTCTCCTGCCGGCCGGCAGATGGCAGCAGATGGCGGGCGCACTGCGCATGCGCCCGCCATGATGAAAAAGCCGGCTGGCAGGAGAAGACAGAAGAGGACCCAGGGACCCCGGGTGAGTATGATAGGGTCCCCGAATCCCCCTATTTCTCTGTCCTCTGATGTGCGATCACATCAGAGGACAGAGAAATAACTGATCGCTTTTTTTTTTTTTTTTTTTTTTTTTTGCGGTCGCCGGTAAACTGTTAATTACCGGCGATCGCAAAGCAGGGGTCGGTGCAAACCGACCCCGATCATGTTCTTTGGGGTCTCGGCTACCCCCGGCAGCCGAGACCCCAAAGAACATCCGGGTGCCGGGCGGCGGGCGTACTGCGCGTGCGCCCGCCATTTTTTCCCGGAAAAAAGATGGCGGCGCCCATGGGGAGACACGAGGAGCACCGGGGGAGGTAGGTAAGTATTGGGGGGCTATTGGGGGCCATCGGGGACCACATTTCTCTGTCCTCCGATGTGCAATCACATCGGAGGACAGAGAAATTAAACGGCAAATCGCGTTTTTTTTTTTTTGTTGCGACCGCCGGTAAACGGTTAATTACCGGCGATCGCAACTCGGGGGTCGGTAAAAACCCCCCGAATCATGTTCTCTGGGGTCTCGGCTACCCTCGGCAACCGAGACCCCAGAGAAAATCCGACTCTGGGGGGCGCTATTCACTTTTTCCACAGCGCCGTTAATTAACGGCGCTGTGGATTAAGTACCCTTAGCGGCCGCCGTTAAAAGGCGTATCGGCGGTCGTTAAGGGGTTAAACTATTTACCTCAGCAACATCACTTCACCTCGTCCCACACTCTGACTGACTGAAAACAGAGAGTGTCTCTAAGGCTGGTTTGAGACTTGCGTACAGGAGTGCTGCGGATGGCAGCGTATTCCTCCCTTATTCCTCCCTGAAACCACGCCTACGCTCCGCCTATGCCTCCTTGTGTACTGCAGGAGGCAAGGAGGCATAGGCGGAGCGTAGGTGTGGTTTCAGGGAGGAAGAAGGGAGGAAGTATGCTGCCATCCGCAGCACTCCTGTACGCAAGTCTCAAACCAGCCTAACTGCCACTACTCTGAGCCCGCCCTTTGTCTTAACTGTCACTACGCTGGCTGAAACCAGTTCTTATCCTAACCTTATCTAATCTTCTAATCTACAGTGCCCCCAATGTACTAAACCATATATTACCCATTACTATTGCTAAACCTTACTCTAACACTGTAACTCCCTATCGCTAACCCTAGCCCATAGAGATATATAACTTACACAGTACACAAACATCATTACATTGTTTAACATATTAATACACAATAAAACAGTACCACATAACACACCATTTTACATATAAAGTGTACCTGCTTTATTAGGGAAGAACGTGAAGGGATAGAGGGCATACCTTAGCCCCCCCAGCACACCCCTTACAGCAGGACGATTACACTGACTGAGCAGAGCACGGCAGCGAGACAATTACACTGACTGAGCAGAGCATAGCAGCAGGATGAATACACTGACTGAGCGGAGCATGGCAGCAGGATGATTCCACTGACTGAGCAAAGCAGCAGGATGAATACACTGAGCAGAGCACAGCAGCGGGACGATTACATTGACTGAGCAGAGCATGGCAGCAGGATGATTACACTGACTGAGCAGAGCACGGCAGCAGAATGATTACTCTGACTGAGCAGAGCACAGCAGCAGGATGATTACACTGACTGAGCAGAGCATGGCAGCAGGATGATTACACTGACTGAGCAGAGCACGGCAGCAGAATGATTACTCTGACTGAGCAGAGCACAGCAGCAGGATGATTACACTGACTGAGCAGAGCATGGCAGCAGGATGATTACACTGACTGAGCAGAGCATGGCAGCAGGATGATTACACTGACTGAGCAGAGGACAGCAGCAGGATGATTACACTGACTGAGCAGAGCACAGCAGCAGGATGATTACACTGACTGAGCAGAGCATGGCAGCAGGATGATTACACTGACTGAGCAGAGCATGGCAGCAGGATGATTACACTGACTGAGCAGAGCACAGTAGCAGGATGATTACACTGACTGAGCAGAGCATGGCAGCAGGATGATTACACTGACTGAGCAGAGCATGGCAGCAGGATGATTACACTGACTGAGCAGAGGACAGCAGCAGGATGATTACACTGACTGAGCAGAGCACAGCAGCAGGATGATTACACTGACTGAGCAGAGCATAGCAGCAGGATGATTACACTGACTGAGCAGAGCATAGCAGCAGGATGATTACACTGACTGAGCAGAGCATGGCAGCAGGATGATTACACTGACTGAGCAGAGGACAGCAGCAGGATGATTACACTGACTGAGCAGAGCATGGCAGCAGGATGATTACACTGACTGAGCAGAGGACAGCAGCAGGATGATTACACTGACTGAGCAGAGGACAGCAGCAGGATGATTACACTGACTGAGCAGAGCACAGCAGCAGGATGATTACACTGACTGAGCAGAGCACAGCAGCAGGATGATTACACTGACTGAGCAGAGCATGGCAGCAGGATGATTACACTGACTGAGCAGAGCATGGCAGCAGGATGATTACACTGACTGAGCAGAGGACAGCAGCAGGATGATTACACTGACTGAGCAGAGCACAGCAGCAGGATGATTACACTGACTGAGCAGAGCATAGCAGCAGGATGATTACGCTGACTGAGCAGAGCATAGCAGCAGGATGATTACACTGACTGAGCAGAGCATGGCAGCAGGATGATTACACTGACTGAGCAGAGGACAGCAGCAGGATGATTACACTGACTGAGCAGAGCATGGCAGCAGGATGATTACACTGACTGAGCAGAGGACAGCAGCAGGATGATTACACTGACTGAGCAGAGGACAGCAGCAGGATGATTACACTGACTGAGCAGAGGACAGCAGCAGGATGATTACACTGACTGAGCAGAGCACAGCAGCGGGATGATTACACTCATCTGCTCTGAGCACAGCGGCGACAGCGGAGTACAGGTCGGCAGCCTGACATTGTACTACTAATCCCAGACTGCTGAGCTGTTCTCACTGCTGGAAGAAGTTACTGCTACAGCACTGTTCTCACTGCTCAGAGGAGCACTGTGGCAGGGACTTTCAGTGGTGAGTACAGCTTGGTATCAGTAGTACAAATATCAGGCTGCCGACCTGCAGTTGCCACTTCTACCTGCCACCGCTCACAGCTCATCACTTTCTTTCCAATGCTCACCAAAAACCACTGAGCTGTGATAAGTGGAAATTGTAGTTTGGAGCACCGCTCTGGACTACAATAAAATCGCGCCCAACTCCTTCCACAGCTCAGATATGAACAGCCAAAGGGGTGTGGCCAGTTCACAGTTGAGGCCGCCACATTGTAGGAGATGAGGCCAGACACTGACAGCAGTCTCATATGACGAGGGCCTGCCGTATTTACGATATGTGCCATGCTCAGACATTCATCACTAAATAAAAATGGCAGAATTACAAAATAAATAGATGTTTTTATTCAACATTCATCTCCATCATTGTCTGCTACATTTTTGCCTTGGTTTTGTGAAAATGGATAACACCCATTGCATTTTAAAGTGCTTCTTATCAATTGCATCTGTTTCCTGAGGATGTGAATACAATTAAAAGTGCTGGGCAGACCCTGGGCAGGACATCCCCTCTGCATGTAGGACCCTCTAGCTGGCAGGCCCCATCACAGCCATGTAACTTGCCTGTTTGTGAAATACAGCACTGGGTAAAAGGGTTGAAACATGTCTCTTTTTCAAAAACTGATGATCACTGAATTGCTGCTCAGTCTCATGTAGTAGAATGCAGCTGATCTGAAATAAACCGGACTGACTACTCATGAGACTAAATTTAGAATTTAATATATTGTTTTATTTTCTAATTCTGGAGAAATTCCGGGCATAGTTAGAAATGGCCTCAGGGATTTTAATTTTGTCTTACTCCTATGAATGTGAGTTACTGACGTATCTAAATATGGTAAAATACAAAATAAACTTCAGTATCCCGACATCTGGGGGTTTATATTTTCTTTGTAAATAGTCCACACGCAGTGTGTTTTGTCTCCTCCATTCATACTTACGTTATTAGGCATCTAGAATGGTTCGTACTTGACATGTTTCTTATTTTAGACCTATTTTATGTCAACATTATAAAGAGCTAATAACACTTTTATAAGTATGCATATTAGGGCACAGACAGACGGCCATATTACACGGATGACGGTTCGCATCACTATTCTCGGACTGACCGGCTGCTCTCCTGACCCGAGCGTGACATGTATTTCTATTCACCTGTCAGAAGAGCCGCCGGACAGTCTTTGCACTGCTGTGCCATCGTCATCCATGTTAAACAGCGATCTGACTGCACCTTTATTCTAATATTTTAGCCTTGCATCTATATAAAAATATTCTCTTGTACCAACATTGATCTCTCCTTATTACTGATGAGCCAACGTGCTTGGATTAGTTGTTTTCCAAGCATGCTCATGTGCTAACCGAGTGACTTCGGCTTGCTCGAAAAATATATTTGAGTTCCCGCTGCTGCATGTCCGAACACGATCGCTCATCACTACTCCTTATTTATTATTTACCCTATCAAATCGACTCTCTTGTCAATGGTGAAGTGATCATGTCGGGCTTTCCAAAAAAAAAAGTCTTACTGTTTATGTGCTGGAAGTCAGCTGTATATTGCGCTCCAGTCTAACAGTGGGTTCTGGTTTCTACCTATACTGAACATTATTGTCAAGATCTTATCACACAAATTCACAATATCACAGGGAAGGTCACGAGAACCACTGGCAGTAATCTTTTGCGAACAGCTCTGTGCTCCCCTATCGCCCAAATAATTACAAGATTGGTCGATGAACAATGGAAGAGGCCGTAGGCTGTTTGCACTAACAGGTCATTTCTAGGGAAATTAACAGTGAGAGCATGGTATATACAGAAAAGAAAAAGCAACAAAGATCAGCTCACCTCCTCTTAGGCTACTTTCACACTAGCGTCGGGAACCCGTCGCTGTGCGTCGGGCCGACGTTCCCGACGCTAGCGTGGTCTCCGCCGCACAACGGGGGCAGCAGATGCATTTTTCCCACGCATCCGCTGCCCCATTGTGAGGTGCGGGGAAGTGCGGGGAGGTGGGGGCGGAGTTCCGGCCGCGCATGCGCGGTCGGAAAAAGCGGACCGTCGGGAGCAAAAAACGTTACATGTAACGTTTTTTTTTCCCGACGGTCCGCTACCACACGCCCAAGCGTCGCAAAACGGACGCAACGTTTGGCAATGCGTCGCAAATGCGTCGCTAATGTTAGTCTATGACGAAAAAACGTATCCAGCAAGAACTTTTGCTGGATGCGTATTTTCGGCAAAACGACGCATTTGCGACGTATTGCAGTTAACGCTAGTGTGAAAGTAGCCTTAGTCCCACCGCGCGGATCATGCAGTGCTGCAAGTAGTATGAAAGTGAAGCAGAAGTTCAGCGTAGGTGATATCCATAAAAAATAACTTTTATTCCATTTTCATTAAAAGCACATAAGTCCAAAATCCATCCTTATATCCAGAGACACAAAAACGGGTGATTCATACTAGTGACAGTCACAGGCTTAAAGTGCATTTAAAATCATACGCGTTTCAACGGTCATGCCGCCTTATTCATTATGACTAAGGCGGCACGACCGTTGAAACACGTATGATTTTAAATGCACTTTAAGCCTGTGACTGTCACTGGTATGAATCACCCGTTTTAGTGTCTCTGGATATAAGGATGGATTTTGGACTTATGTGCTTTTAATGAAAATGTAATAAAAGGTGTTTTTTATGGATATCACCCACGCTGGACTTCTGCTTCACCATATATACACCTCCAGATTAAAACGCATGGAATATATGTATATACTTCTGTACGGTCACTGCTAACTCCACGATAACCCCAGACTACTCGGCGGCACCACTAATAGTTTATTAATAGGTAGCTTAGTGCTATGAGGCGTGTTTTGCATAACAAAAGGAACAGAACTATTAAATGTTATACTTAATCCAAAGCAAGGCAGTGTTTATGAAAAATATACAAACGATTTTACAAGGGGGACAAAACAGCACAGCATATAGTTACAGAAAATAAAAGGGATTAAAAAGAGAATTTACTACACAGATCGCAGAGACGATTCAGTTTAAGAGGAGAGCACTTTGCTTGGGGCAGTTCAAAAAACTGGATTCATGGAAGTGTAGAGGTCAGCCAGGGCCAAAGTTGTGGCGGTGCTCATCATGCTTGGTGTGCACTGACCTCCCTCCATACATAAATCACGTTTCACTTTCAGGTTACTTGTTGCTCTGTGCACTGCGCCGTCGGGGTTCTTCCTTGGTTCTGCAGTACATCCAGGTTCAACACAGCATTGTCAGCAGATTTTGCATTACACATCATTAAAGACTTCCCTTCGCTTTTCAGCCTGTCACACAGCTCGAGATCAAGTGGTACCGCAGTGTACATTTTACTGGCATCCTCCCTGTTTAGGCTCACTTCCGCTGGGTGTTTCTTCAGCCGTTTCACACCGGATCAGAGGACATCTACCTAGGCAAGAACCTGCCACATGGTGAGTGACCTGCCTGCCTGTCCTGCCGTGTCCACCTATTTAGCTTCCATCCTTGAAGCCCAAGCTTCTGCAATACCTGTAGCTGTATCTAGTGACATTACTGTACAATATTTCTGTTCTGTGACATCATCATATGCATGAACTCTGCACTATGAGATCATTAAATGCATTATTTTCATGCATTACCGACGTACAGTTGCAATTTTGAGAGCAGGATTTATATTTATCTATCCTGACTCTATTGAGGATATTCTGCATATATTCTCTCCTGATTTCCAAGATGGAGTTTGACCGAGTATGTGCGTGAGATAAAACATAGGAAAGTTGGCAAAACCAAAGGAAAGGAAACACACCTAACTTTTCAGCTGGGTGTAGACAAAATTACCTTTAGCCAATGAGAATTATGTATGCTAATACCAGCACATATTTAGAGATAAGCTGAGCCAATTATATTGTTACTAGATGGTGGCCCGATTCTAACGCATCGGGTATTCTAGAATATGCTTGTCGACGTAGTATATTGCACAGCCCACGTAGTATATTGCCCAGCCACGTAGTATATTGCCCAGTTACGTAGTATACAGCACAGAGCCACGTAGTATATTGCACAGCGACGTAGTATACAGCACAGAGCCACGTAGTATATTGCACAGCGACATAGTATACAGCACAGAGCCACGTAGTATATTTCCCAGCCACGTAGTATATTTCCCAGCCACGTAGTATATTGGCCAGTCACGTAGTATATTGCACAGCGACATAGTATACAGCACAGAGCCACATAGTATATTGCCCAGCTACGTAGTATATTGCCCAGCCACGTATGTCACAGGTTAAAAAATAAACATAGACTCACTTTCCGAGGGTACCCTTGTAGTGGTCGCCTGTGTGCGGTGCAGGCAGCAGCTTCCAGTCCCAGGGTGTGATGACGTCGCGGTCACATGATCGTGACGTCATGACAGGTCCTTCTCGCGCAGGACCTGTGATGACTTCGTGGTCACATGACTGTGACGTCATGGCAGGTCCTTGTCGCACACCATCCTTAGCACCGGAACCTGCCGCTTGCATGGAGCGGTCACCGGAGCGTCGCGAGGAGCGGGAAAGGCAGCCCGAGGTGAGTATATAATGATTTTTTATTTTTAACATTAGATGTTTTTACTATTGAGGCTGCATAGGCAGCATCAATAGTAAAAACTTGGTCTCACAGGGTTAATAGCGGCGGTAACGGAGTGAGTTACCCGCGGCATAACGCGGTCCATTACCACTGGCATTAACCCTGTGTGAGCCGTGACTGCGGGGAGTAGGGAGCGGGCGCCGGGCACTGACTGCAGGGGAGTAGGGAGGGACTAATCGGACTGTGGCCGTCGCTGATTGGTCGCGGCAGCCATAACAGGCAGCTGGCGAGACCAATCAGCGACTTGGATTCCATGACAGACAGAGGCCGTGACCAATGAATATCTGTGACAGAAAGAAAGACAGACAGAAAGACGGAAGTGACCCTTAGACAATTATATAGTAGACTAGCTGTACTACCCGGCTTCGCCCGGGTTAATGACTGCTGTTAGCAAAATTGAATGTGTTAACAAAAATTTATTCTGCACGCAAAAACCACAAAACAAATACCGTAGATAGAAATGTAATTATTAAAAGGCAAAAACTAAGCTAATAGAAGCATTTCACAACATATATTAGCTTTGTTATACTGAGAATGTCTTTGTTGCCTATATTAACCAATCAGAGCTCAGATTAATTAACTGTAGCAAAATAGAAGCTGAGCTGTGATTGGTTGCTATTGGCAGCCTGATAAATCCCCAGCCAACAGGAAGCCCTCCCCCCTGGCAGTATATATTAGCTCACACATACACATAATAGACAGGTCATGTGACTGACAGCTGCCGTATTTCCTATATGGTACATTTGTTGCTCTTGTAGTTTGTCTGCTTATTAAATCAGATTTTTATTTTTGAAGGATACCAGACTTGTGTGTGTTTTAGGGCGAGTTTCATGTGTCAAGTTGTGTGTGTTGAGTTGCGTGTGGCGACATGCATGTAGCGACTTTTGTGAGATGAGTTTTCTGTGGCGACATGCGTGTAGCAACATTTTGTGTGTCGAGTTGCATGTGACAGGTTAGTGTAGCAAGTTGTGTGCAGCAAGATTTGTGCATGGCGAGTTTTGCGCGTGGCGAGTTTTATGTGTGGTGCGTTTTGAGTATGTGCAAGTTTTGTGTGAGGCAACTTTAGCATGTGTTGCAACTTTTGTACATGTGGCAATTTTTCTGTGTGTGCAAGTTTTGCATGAGGTGAGTTTTCCATGAGGTGAGTTTTGCACGTGTGGCGAGTTTTGCGTGAGCCTAGTTTTGCATATGGCGAGTTTTGCATGTAGCGAGTTTTGCGCGTGGCGAGTTTTGAGTGGTGACTTTTGTGTTTCGACTTTTATGTGGCGAGGTTGGTGTGTGTGGTGAAATGTGTGCTGAGGGTCGTATATGTGTTCAAGCACGTGGTAGTGTGTGGCGCATTTTGTGTTTGTGTTCATATCCCCGTGTGTGGTGAGTATCCCATGTCGGGGCCCCACCTTAGCAACTGTACGGTATATACTCTTTGTCGCCATCGCTCTCATTCTTTAAGTCCCCATTGTTCACATCTGGCAGCTGTCAATTTTCCTCCAACACTTTTCCCTTCACTTTTTCCCCATTATGTAGATAGGGGCAAAATTGTTTGGTGAATTGGAACGCGCGAGGTTAAAATTTCACCTCACAACATAGCCTATGACGCTCTCGGGGTCCAGACGTGTGACTGTGCAAAATTTTGTGGCTGTAGCTGCGACGGTGCAGATGCCAATCCCGGACATACACACATACATACACACATTCAGCTTTATATATTAGATATACCTGTATGTAATCTCCTGTATATAGTATATACCTGTGTGTCATCTCACCTATATATAGTATATATCTGTGTGTCATCTCCTCCTGTATATAGTATATACCTGTATGTCATCTCCTCCTATACATAGCATATACCTGTATGTCATCTCCTCCTGTATATACTATATACCTGTAGGTTATCTGCTCCTGTATATAGTATATACCTGTATGTCATCTCCTCCTGTATGTAGTATGTACCTGTATGTCATCTCCTCCTCTATATAGTATATACCTGTGTGTCATCTCTCCTGTATATAGTATATATCTGTGTGTCATCTCCTCCTGTATATAGTATATATCTGTATGTCATCTCCTCCTGTGTTAGCCCTCGTTCACACGTTATTTGGTCAGTATTTTTACCACAGTATTTGTAAGCTAAATTGGCAGCCTGATAAATCCCCAGCCAACAGTAAGCCCACCCCCTGGCAGTATATATTAGCTCACACATACACATAATAGACTGGTCATGTGACTGACAGCTGCCGGATTCCTATATGGTACATTTGTTGCTCTTGTAGTTTGTCTGCTTATTAATCAGATTTTTATTTTTGAAGGATAATACCAGACTTGTGTGTGTTTTAGGGCGAGTTTCGTGTGTCAAGTTGTGTGTGTTGAGTTGCGTGTGGCGACATGCATGTAGCGACTTTTGTGAGATGAGTTTTGTGTGGCGACATGCGTGTAGCGACTTTTTGTGTGTCGAGTTGCATGTGACAGGTTAGTGTAGCAAGTTGTGTGCAGCAAGTTTTGCGCGTGGCGAGTTTTATGTGTGGTGCCTTTTGAGTATGTGCAAGTTTTGTGTGAGGCAACTTTTGCATGTGTTGCAACTTTTGTGCATGTGGCAATTTTTCTGCGTGTGCAAGCTTTGCGTGTGGCGAGTTTTCCATGAGGTGAGTTTTGCACGTGTGGCGAGTTTTGCATGTGGAGAGTTTTGCGCGTGGCGAGTTTTGAGCGGCGACTTTTGTGTTTCGACTTTTATGTATCGAGGTTGGTGCATGTGTGGTGAAATGTGTGCTGAGGGTGATATATGTGTTCGAGCACGTGGTAGTGTGTGGCGCATTTTGTGTGTGTGTTCATATCCCCGTGGTGGTGTGGTGATTATTCCATGTTGGGGCCCCACCTTAGCAACTGTACAGTATATACTCTTTGGCGCCATCGCTCTCATTCTTTAAGTCCCCCTTGTTCACATCTGGCAGCTGTTAATTTGCCTCCAACACTTTTCCTTTCATTTTTTCCCCATTATGTAGATAGGGGCAAAATTGTTTGGTGAATTGGAACGCGCGGGGTTAAAATTTCGCCTCACAACATAGCCTATGACGCTCTCGTGGTCCAGACGTGTGACTGTGCAAAATTTTGTGGCTGTAGCTGCGACGGTTCAGATGCCAATCCCGGACATACACACACATAAACACACACATACATACACAGATTCAGCTTTATATATTAGATAATGAATAAATACTAATAACCTAATTACTGACCGAATGATGAAATAAAGAGATCTGCTTTGATGCTCAATGTATCAGTGTAGCTCTTCCGTGCATGTATCCAAATTTTAAAATTTAATTTGGAGCAGGCACAACGTCTCAGAATGTCCCACATTATGTGGCAAAACCTGGTACCCGAACAGGGACCCACTAGTTCAAAGGACTAATAGATCAAAATGTTTTGATGGTGCCTAGAAAGACTGACAAATCAAAGCTGCAGCAATAAGTAACACATTTTATTCTTACACTACCTGAGTTTGTCTTTCTCTCTTGGTGTGATGTGCTTGGGTAAGTGGGTCCGCAGGTCACTTGATCAATTCATAATAAGTGGATCCATTAGTGTTAGAGAAAGAACTGTGATGAGACCTTTTGTACTGTGTTGAGTTCCTGTGTTGTATGTTGTATGGGTAGTGTGGATTTGGCATTTCACTGGTCATCTGTATGTAGGGTTGAATTGCAACTATTTGTTGATCGGTAGAGCCGACGTTGGTGATAGTCAGCCGTAGCCTCTTGTATAGAGTTGAGCGAATTTATTCGGGTTCCCTCTGCAGCTTATTCGGTAAGTGCTATAGCTTGCCGAATAAGAGGGAACCCGAATAAATTCGCTCAACACTACTCTTGTAGTTAAGGAAACACATGTTTCCAGCTCCGAGACATAGGGGCTAGTGGTTTTCGTCTGATTATACAGGTCCTTCTCAAAAAATTAGCATATAGTGTTAAATTTCATTATTTACCATAATGTAATGATTACAATTAAACTTTCATATATTATAGATTCATTATCCACCAACTGAAATTTGTCAGGTCTTTTATTGTTTTAATACTGATGATTTTGGCATACAACTCCTGATAACCCAAAAAACCTGTCTCAATAAATTAGCATATTTCACCCGTCCAATCAAATAAAAGTGTTTAATAACAAACAAAAAAACCATCAAATAATAATGTTCAGTTATGCACTCAATACTTGGTCGGGAATCCTTTGGCAGAAATGACTGCTTCAATGCGGCGTGGCATGGAGGCAATCAGCCTGTGACACTGCTGAGATGTTATGGAGGCCCAGGATGCTTCAATAGCGGCCTTAAGCTCATCCAGAGTGTTGGGTCTTGCGTCTCTCAACTTTCTCTTCACAATATCCCACAGATTCTCTATGGGGTTCAGGTCAGGAGAGTTGGCAGGCCAATTGAGCACAGTAATACCATGGTCAGTAAACCATTTACCAGTGGTTTTGGCACTGTGAGCAGGTGCCAGGTCGTGCTGAAAAATGAAATCTTCATCTCCATAAAGCATTTCAGCCGATGGAAGCATGAAGTGCTCCAAAATCTCCTGATAGCTAGCTGCATTGACCCTGCCCTTGATGAAACACAGTGGACCAACACCAGCAGCTGACATGGCACCCCACACCATCACTGACTGTGGGTACTTGACACTGGACTTCAGGCATTTTGGCATTTCCTTCTCCCCAGTCTTCCTCCAGACTCTGGCACCTTGATTTCCGAATGACATGCAAAATTTGCTTTCATCAGAAAAAAGTACTTGGGACCACTTAGCAACAGTCCAGTGCTGCTTCTCTGTAGCCCAGGTCAGGCGCTTCTGCCGCTGTTTATGGTTCAAAAGTGGCTTTACCTGGGGAATGCGGCACCTGTAGCCCATTTCCTGCACACGCCTGTGCACGGTGGCTCTGGATGTTTCCACACCAGACTCAGTCCACTGCTTCCTCAGGTTCCCCAAGGTCTGGAATCGGTCCTTCTCCACAATCTTCCTCAGGGTCCGGTCACCTCTTCTCGTTGTACAGCGTTTTCTGCCACATTGTTTCCTTCCAACAGACTTACCATTGAGGTGCCTTGATACAGCACTCTGGGAACAGCCTATTTGTTGAGAAATTTCTTTCTGGGTCTTACCCTCTTGCTTGAGGGTGTCAATGATGGCCTTCTTGACATCTGTCAGGTCGCTAGTCTTACCCATGATGGGGGTTTTGAGTAATGAACAAGGCAGGGAGTTTTTAAAAGCCTCAGGTATCTTTTGCATGTGTTTAGAGTTAATTAGTTGATTCAGAAGATTAGGGTAATAGGTCGTTTAGAGAACCTTTTCTTGATATGCTAATTTATTGAGACAGGTTTTTTGGGTTATCAGGAGTTGTATGCCAAAATCATCAGTATAAAAACAATAAAAGACCTGACAAATTTCAGTTGGTGGATAATGAATCTATAATATATGAAAGTTTAATTGTAATCATTACATTATGGTAAATAATGAAATTTAACACTATATGCTAATTTTTTGAGAAGGACCTGTATATAAGTCAGGCATGGAGTGACAGAAGGAAACCATAGTGAGTATGTTAAGAGTACCTGATTGTTTTGCCATTCTAGTCTGGTTTTCCTGTTTTTAAAGAAAAAGAAGATGTGTTAATCTGTTCATTATGGGGCAGGTATAGAATGGTAGAGGTGCTGTTAACATTTGGTGAAACAGAGAAAAATTTGTGCAGAAAATGCACAAGTTTTGTTCATTGTCTGGTTGTCCACCAGGTGGCAGATTTGATGAAGGTTTCTGGAAGTGTACTGAAGGAACAAAGGGGTTGTTTAAATTATGCTGGCTTGTTCGATCAGGCTGAGATATGGTGGAAAAACCTCTAAATGTATAACTAGAGGCAAGTTAAAGGAAGAATAACATGGTGGTAAGTTTTTGTATGTGAAAGCATGTAACAAATATGGCGCTGATCCCCGTGCCACTACCAGTTTGACTTCATTCCCTTACTTTGTCCCTGAAGGATGGACATGCTGTGTTTATAGGAATCAGAGCCCAGATTGGGTGGAGACCTGTTGTGTATATGGTGCCCCCTGTTGGAACATAGGAACCATTAAAACCTGCTACTCCAAAAACAGGATTCTATTAGTGATGAGCGAATATACTCGTTACTCGAGATTTCCTGAGCATGCTCAGGTGTCCTCCGAGTATTTTTTAGTGCTCGGAGATTTAGTTTTTCTTACCGCAGCTGAATGATTTACAGCTATTAGCCAGCTTGATTACATGTGGGGATTCCCTAGCAACCAGGCAACCCCCACATGTACTTATGCTAGCTAATAGCTGTAAATCATTCAGCTGCGGTGATGAAAACTAAATCTCCGAGCACTAAAAAATACTCGGAGGACACCCGAGCGTGCTCGGGAAATCTCAAGTAACGAGTATATTCGCTCATCATTAAATACCAGAAGAGTGTGCCTCACTTTTTTCCATATAGTGCAAAAATCAGATGCACACAGGTACAGACAGTATGCCACCGTACCACTGTATGGGTACAACTAGGTTATGGTTGTACATAGCAGTAATATATCCATTTACACAAGTCCTAAAAGTGTCTGTACACATTAGAGGAGTG
This sequence comes from Ranitomeya variabilis, assembly GCF_051348905.1. Taxonomy (NCBI): domain Eukaryota; kingdom Metazoa; phylum Chordata; class Amphibia; order Anura; family Dendrobatidae; genus Ranitomeya; species Ranitomeya variabilis. The sequence continues at coordinate 298,406,091 of NC_135232.1, forward strand.
TTACATAATCAGGCAACTATCCACTGTGTATAGGGGTCTTCCTCCTAACCGGATGTCAAGACAGTGATGCTACGTATCGGGTACATCCCTCTCTATCCATTGAAAACCTATGCATGCTCATCCGAACATGATCAATTCTTTTTTTCTTTCCAACAGGCTCTGATTGGCAAGTGAATCCTGGTCTTTAGATACTCTAGTTCCCCCAGTTCTCCACTCAACTTTCAATGAAAATACCAAAATATCTATTACCATCCATTCTTCACCTTTACCTGCTTTATCAAGAAGGAGACGGAGAAATAAAGAAACAAGACACTTTTCTTTTAAATATATATTCTGTGTATTCAAAACCAGTTTTATTGCAATACCATCTTTGTATAATGTGTATGTGTGTGTATATGTATATATAAACACGGTGCAGTGTATACATCCATATATACACACTCATCATGGAATAGAATTCTTTATGGGAGCAACAAACAATACAATCTGCTGCAGGTCTCGGAGACGCAGGGAACGTGTGAAGGCCTCTTCCCAGGCGTCTCCTCCTGATACAGTAGTGCGACAGTAAGTGCAAAGGATTCTGGGATTATATACAAGTTCGTTTCTGTGCAAGAAGTTTTACAGTGGGAGTGCTACTGAGGTTTCACATATACAGAACCACTATAGTCCTCATTTCTAACTCATTCATCACCAGTCATGTAGGTTTTGCAGCTCCACTGGAGGAGGTGGGGATAACTGTACACCCTCAGCTTCCGGAAGCGTCTCGTCAGTAGGATCACTGTGGTACACATCATGTAAAAGGTACTTATGGCAATGCATTTATGTTAAAAGAAAAAAAAAATGACTCCCATGTACAATCTATACCAGGATAAAATTACCCATCGTCAAAATTAATATTTTATACAACTCCTCATTTTATATTCTGAAATACATTTGACTCATCAGAGAAAGGGGTTAACTAAGGACAGTAGAGATCCTCTTTTACCAATCCTATTACCACCTTCTAAATACGTTAAGAGATTGTTCCGGATTTAAAAAAAAAAAGTCAGTTTTTCTCCTTAAAATGGCACCAATACTTGTCTATGGCCTGTGTCTGGCACTGCAACAGAAGAGTCGCGACAGCAGATACAGCCCTATGGTCAAGAGGTAGCACTTGGAGGGAACGAAAACCAGAATGTTCTTTGGAACCCTGTAATCCTTTAATACGCAGAGTACTGCCCCCTCTAGGGAACACAAGACATGACAGAGTTTGATATTGATTGTACCCACCAAACCCAGCACGAGCTAGCAGCTGGTAAATGGGAGAAAATTATTTTTAAGACAAGAGCTGAATGCAGTTTTTCTTCAGAACCGATTGCTGAGACCATGTCCAAAAACATCCATTTGGCAAATCAAAGAGTTCTGAAAGAAGCACATCTAGTCAGGCAAAGATCTGGTAAATGATACAGAAGAAAAGGGGGCAATATTGTGAAAAAAAACACTAATGCGAAGAAATATAAAGTAATGCGCTTCTTGCTTAAAGGAGCATTCTGGGCAAAACTGGCACAGTGAGATATACCTTGTGTATGGGTGGCGGAGTGGTACATGGTACAGGGATTCTCTACTTGGAAAGAATTGAATCCCTTATGGAATACTGGCCCCCTCACAGAGCACACCACAGCGTGTACCTTCGGTTTATAGTCTTCCTTTAAAGAGATTGTTGAAATAATTAAAAAAAAACATTTTCATATATTTACATTTTTTAGGGTGGTCCTCTATTCAGGATCTCAATGATTAGCCAGAATGGACAATGGTTGCTTGTTCTGGAGGGTCTGTCCTGTTCCTCCACTATGTTGACAACACACTCATTTGAATATGCACTGTGTAATGCTCATTTTTTCCTGTGGAGGCACTGTAGGGAAACTGAACACTTACTACCAGATTTCCTCACTCTGGGTATTCCAAACTAATACAAATGGATTGTTCAAAGCAGATACCCCATGTTGTATACAGAGAAATTAAACGTACTATCCACATAGTTAACCCTCTCCCTGCCAGACAGCACAATATACTTCACATTCATCAGCATGTGATGCTTTTATCATACCTTGAAAAGAAGTTTGTACATCTTAATTCAGAAAAATCAATTTCCCCAACACAATCTGGTTTGAAACACATTCTGCCTCTTCAATATTTCATTAGAAATACAGAGTTGATGAACTCATCAGTTAGTCCAGAGCATTTTTTTTTAATATAATGTAGCTAACATACTAATGATCATCGACGTGATGAAAAAGAATACAACGCCCAACACGGTAGTCAGAACGGTCCAAAATTAAAGCCAACATTCAAGGTAAGCGTGATGGGAAATGGACAGGTTTACGATTATTGCTGCTTCAGCCTTCCTCCATCTTGTTTGTTGCCAGGTAGAACCAAGTTCCAGAAGCATGATTTGCTATAAGGCAACACTATGAAGTTTTATTTCGCTCGTGCATTGTGTATTTGACTGCATGAACTATGACGGTGGAAGAGTTAATGGTTTTGCATGAAAGGGAAGGGCCGGATTTACAACGCTAGATACATAGACTTTGGCAATTTAAGCCCAAGCCAATTCACTTTTTTACATAGAATTTTTTTTAGCTTCTTAAAAGTATCACATTGTGCTTCTCTACTACAATATCCATCTTCCTTCCCCTTCTAATAGACATCAGCCTACGGGGTCCTACAATAAATCCGGCCCTATTCAAAATGCACACATAGGCACAAGTACAAGATCTAACTCAGAAACATGCAGAAAACAAGTGATCACACCGGAGACGTGTATACCCAAGTACACCGGGGGACAGACCGGTATACGAAAGACACTGATAAAGGTTACGAATCTATGGGGTCATGCAAAGCAGAACATGGAGCTGCGGGATATGTAAAACCATGCTTATATTATGGGAATTGTTAGAATGTGCGTCATGGAAGCAAAAAGAATGGTTCTTATAAGGCTGGAAGCCAATGATAACAAATATTAAAAAGAAACCCTGAAATAACATGTCCTAACCAAGGTCCATGGGAACAGAAAGTCTATTCAACAGTAAAACAGCATTGTGCAGAGGCCAAAATAAAAGCAAGGAAAACATAAAATACAAGGTGTTCATTGTGACATTCTCTTTCCTATTAACAATTTTTTAAAATTATTTTACAAAAGTAGTCAAGCATTTTTTGTTGTTATTGGCAGTAAACATTTTGTTCTTTATATATATATATTTATATACTCTGGGACAAATAAATCATCTGGATCGTGAATTACAATATTCTAAGCGACATAAAAGATAAATTCATTTGTGAAATTGATTTTTTTCCATAAACAAATACAAAAGTCAGTCTTTTTTCCCCCACTCATTCTACATCGAGTCTTGCGCATACAGGACATGATTACACATTCGCTCCACTGACAGGCGCTAGCGGCCACTGTCCTGATTCCCTCCGTATCACCAGGTCATCGGGAGGCATGACCTTTGGCTTTTGTACAGCTCTGTTTCAAGTAGGTATCCTTTTCAGTTTTAAAGTGACATATCTCTTCTACAATAAAATACATTTTTGTTTGTATCTGTGTAAGTACGAAGCAGCTTTTTTCCGCAAAAATGGGAAGGCACAGAACACGTTGCAGTTGAGATGAAGCAAGACAGCAGAAAGGTGTGCATCTGTAGGGCTGGGTGGATTAAGGCTTATGTTAAACTGCTGTGTCCTCTTCTGGTTGAGTGTTGAGCTAGCAAAAAAATAAATAGAATTTACAGAGTTAAACAACAGAAAATAATCACAAAAGAAACAGGAAAAATTAAAGGCGCTTAGACTATATGTATGAGCTCCGCTACCATACCTGAATACCCCCAGATGAAGCCGTAACACAAAACGCACAAAACTCAGATCTTAGGCAAATAAAGTTTACCAAAGTTCTTCTTCACCATTTCTGTGTATTTTATTAAATATGTGCCCTCGTATTTATGCAATGATAACCTTGGCAATTATTTGTTACTGCACTTTGATGCACTTATTAATGTATTTTTGGTTATTTATAAGCCTGGATATGCCCCGAATTGGCCAATTTGATATGACATTTTTCACATCCCCGCAAAAGGTGGCTTTTTACCTGTTTTACCACCATCTTATGTTTAAGGCATAATATTATGTGTTCTCATTTTCAATCATGTACTAAAAAACAATGACTTATTATAACTATAATGTGATAGGGTATGTGTCATTTACTTGACAACTTCCTGCAGTTTTGATAAAATCACTTATTTGCGGTAGATTTACCAGTTCTCTGAATGCTGAGCTCTGTATAACTCCACCCTCACCACGGATTGGCAGCTTTGTGTACACAGTGCATAGGCAGAAAGCTGCCAATCAGAGGTGGGGGCGGAGTTATACAGAGATTATGAATATAGAGGACTACATGGTAACAGTTTTTGAGTGATAATCTCCTGCTGATAAAATGGTGATTTTATCTAAACTACAGCAAGCAGCCCAGTAAATGACACAATAACTGGAATCATGGTCTCTGTCTCTATATTAAACTGCTCTCAGTTTAAATGGAAAAAAAAGTCTGACATTTACTTTAAGAAAACAGTGGGCAGCTACAGATTATATTATTAGAGATCACTTACTAATAAAAGGACCAAACGGTCTATCAAATGTCAGGTGTGACCTTCTGGATCCTGGCAAACTGAGGGATTCCACAACCCTTCACAGCACCACAGGACCCCCTCTCACTCAAAGCACAAAATCTCACGTTTTGAACTAAGCCATCTTTTATTAAGCCGTAACCGATAGGTAAACGCTCTTATGATATTACTGGCTGGTAAGCGCTTGGTAAATGATGTCAGCACAACAGAGGAAGATTTGAATGCATTTATCATGGATTCCACACAGATTTTAGAGCAAACTTTCTATTAATCCACATCTAGTGCATGAAAAATTGGATTTCATTACTCGTTTTCATGTTTCTGTTTTTACCTAAACTGATCATAAAATCAAAGAATACTATAGATTATACCATAATGCAATATAAATGGTATACGAACATATTTTAGTTTAAAGTGGTTTCTTCCAGTGGCAAATAGTCTAAACATGCCTTTTACTTTATATTGTCCTGTGCAGCACAGCCATTAAGAACTGCATTTTACACTACATTTTTACAAGCATACCTGTTAACTGTGGTTCTCATATTGGCTCTGTCTCTTCTTTGATTTCAGCTCCTTTAACCACTGTGGGGATTCACTTGCTCCTCTGGAAGCAGAAAAAAATAGAACTGTGCTCAAGATCGATCATGCAATTTGTCAGAGGTTTCATCTTTACAGCTATATGGGGAATGTGGCATGCACTGTCGAATTGAAACATAGATCTAGCCCCAATATGCTAAAACTGGCCTCAGCCATGACATTGGTTTACTGTAGCCGATGGTGGTCCTTCAATAACCACTAACCATGGGAGAAGGAGAACAATAGGAGACAATAGGTATTTAACCAGTGAAAAAATACGCGGCACAGCCATGGGCGCGGCCTGTGCCCCCTCGTACGCCAACCTCTTCCTGGGCTCATGGGAGAGACAGGTTTTTGGCGACGGGGGGGTGCGGGGGGCGGACCATGTGCTGTGCTGGTTAAGATATATAGATGATGTTCTTTTTTTGTGGGGGGGTACGGCGCAGCAGCTCGGGGATTTCATGGGCCAGCTTAACGACAACTCTTTTAACATCAAATTGACATATAATTGTGATTCGGAGCGCATTGACTTTCTGGATGTCAGGCTGGAGATTGACAGTACCCGTCGGGTCCAGACTGACGTTTACAGAAAGTCTACGGCAGTTAATGCTTTATTGCATGCTGACTCCGCTCACAATCCAACCACCATTGGGGCCATCCCGGTCGGACAGTTCCTAAGGGTGAGGCGGATTTGCTCTACAGACGATAGATTTTTTGCACAGGCGGTTGATCTTGAGGGGCGCTTTAGGGATCGGGGTTATAGTGGCAGAAGTATCAGGCGGGGCTTCAATAGAGCGAGGAGGACACCCCGTAGGGATCTTTTGTACACTAGTTGTAATGATCGGAGCAAAAAGTCAGATGGTGGCAAAATTAGGTATATCACCACCTACAACCACGAATGGTCTAATATGAGGGGCATATTGAAAAAACATTGGCCTGTTTTGATGACCGAGCCTGCACTGGCTCAGGCCTTGGGTAAATCTCCGCTTATGACGGCCAAAAGATCCCCCAATTTGAGCAATATGCTCGTACGCAGCCATTATGTGCCATTGATAACGAATCCGTTTAGTACGAGGGGTCCACTGCTCGGCTCTTACCAGTGTGGCCACTGCATGGCATGTGATAACATCATACGGGCCACTACTTTCAAATCTTCCGATGGTAGTAAGGAATTCTCCATCAGGCAGCGTATCACATGTGGCACCTCCAACGTGGTGTATTATGCCACATGTGGTTGCTCCCTTATCTATATTGGACTGACGTCCAGGGAGTTGCGTGTACGTGTCCGTGAACACGTCAGGGATATATGTGCTGCTAAAACCATAGAAGACGACTCGGATCTGAAGACAATCCCGCGCCATTTCAAACAATTTCATGGCTGTGATGCGGGTACTCTCCAGATCAGAGGCATTGAGAGCATCCATCTTGGAGTGCGGGGGGGGCAACTATAAAAAAGTTCTCGCCCAGCGTGAAGCTGGGTGGATTGTCCGTATTGATACTATGGTACCAAAGGGATTAAATGAGTAGTTAAGCTTTTCTTCTTTTCTCTAAGTATTTACATCTATATGGGTGCTCCTTCGTGGCATCATTTAGTTTCTATGTATAATGTCCATCTTTATTTATACATATTTTCTGATATATATTTTTGATTCTCCAATTTATTATCATTTGTCGACTTTTTTCTTGATTGATTGTAAATGTACCAGTAGTCCCCTACTCCTGTTTGCTTTTTGCCCTCCTTTGTGTACATCTTCCCCTTTTGAGTGGATACCCTTTTGGGATCCTCTTGTATTTGTTCTTATTGTATTTTAATATCTTCTTTCTTTCTTTTGTATATTTTTTAGTCATAACATTAGGGCTGAGGTTCTGATGCCCCTCATTACATACAAATTTGTGGTTACCGGACCCGATTTCATCATTTAACTACACCACTATTGACGTTTCAATCAACATTTGATGGACTATTCTGCTATTACTGTGCTATGCTGAGTTGCCCAGAATTTTTGTTTTGTTAATGAAGTTTAATATATTTATGTATGATAATTTTATATTTATGTCTTCATGATATATGGCAAAATGTATAGCAGTGTTTCATAGTGAAGTCTTACCATTCTCATTTTGTTCATCCTCATATGTTGGGCTTTATGCCAGGTGTTTGCCTTTATGTGGTCTGCTCTCGCGGTGGAGCGCATGCGCTGCACGCCTTGTCCTGCCACCCGTCGCGGCGGCGTCTCTATTGCTTTGCGCGTGCGCGCTGGGGGTTCCTATCCCCAGGCGCTCCCGCGAGCATGACGCCTGCTGTGACGTCTGGCTCGGCTGGCGGCGCGCGCATGCGCCCATGTATACCGCTAGTACCGATTTACACCTACACACCTGTGCGCCTGCGCTGTGCCCCTTTTTCCTTTGCCCGCCACGCTCTTGCACCTCGCGCGTGCGCTCTGGTTCCCCTCCGGGCGCGCCCATGTGGTGTGTGACGCGGCTTGCGGCGCCGGGCTCGGTTTAGGGCGCGCGCATGCGCCGTATACGCTGCTACCATTGGCTTACACCTATCAGATGACAAACCATCCGTTATTCACTGGATGTATTTAAGGGGCATCATATACACTTGGCTCTATCTCCCCTTGATAAAGCCATCTTTCTGCGGGCAAAACGCGCGTCGGGGCGTTTTTGTGGACCCCATCCGGTGTGCCCTGCCTTGGAGCCTTCTACTGGTAAGTGCTGCAACTCGAACTTTTTCACCTTCATGCCACATGGCGTTCTTCTGATACCATAGGTATTTTTGTATTTATAGCAGCAGACCATATACATGGTAAACTTGCATAGTAGTCTCCTCTCACAGCGCACACCGGTGGGTTTGTTCTCCACTCTCTTTTTAAACCTCCTTGAGCACTGCATTCACTTATTTTATGCTTTTATGTATCTTTGCTACTAAGCATGTAATCTGTATGCTACTTAATAAAGTATTTTTTCACTGGTTAAATACCTATTGTCTCCTATTGTTCTCCTTCTCCCAAAGTCTCTCATGGAGCTGGTCCCCTTTTTTGGTGGGGGGTTGCTTTGCACTACTTAGTGCTTTTACCCCTCCTGTATCAAATATGCTGCCTGGTTTTGTTCTCATATTTGTTTCTGTGTTTTTCACAGCTTTTTACAGGCCCACTATGGACTTTAGGGCACGGGATTCGACATGGCGTGCCCAAATTAACGATACATTCAAGGATGGTTTGAATGGGGGTCTGGAGGGGTCAAACAGTGACTTACAGGAGACTATTGGACATTTTAAGGATCTCTTAAAAAAGAGGACAAGGATATGGTGGAATCACGCCTTCCTTGAAAAATACTTGGAAGGGGGGCTCATCCCACGTGGATTGAGAATCCAGGTCTTTCCGTCTTTTCCTACCCTAGATGAGGATTTTAAAAATAGATGGGACGAATTGGCAAACACCTGCTCTCTCGGTTTCATGTCACTACTTAAAGGTTTGGATTCAACTAAATTGGGTGAGATTGAGGCCGAGATTGAGACTGTCCAAACAAAGCTTAAGAAAGACATGTCGGGTGAGGCTATCAAAAAATTAAATGATGATATGGATATAGAATCACAGCGATGGGTCAAGGAGATTCAAGGTCTGAAAGCAAAAAAATTTAAACGTGATGTACAGGATAAGCAGACGTCCAACGTTTACAGATGGCGGAATCTGGGTGATCGGTCGCGCTCTCGATTCAGAAACTTCTCAAGTTCCAGATCACGGTCCAGATCAACTAGATCTAATGCTCCTTCTGAGGATATGAATCCCTCGCATACTGATATGAGGGGAGAGCAACCTGGACCCAGCACATATAGTAAAAAGATCGTCACACGACAGGCTTCTAAAACCATGACTGCGGCTGGCAAACATTTGGGGCCAAACAATCATGCTGGCCTCCAGGTACTAAATTTAGCTACGCGATCTTTTTCTGAAGCCCAGATTGAGGTCTTGAGTAGAGGGTTGAATTTTTCACCAACTAATTCTTTCGATTACTTTTCAGCTATGAAGGATCTCCATCTGTTTTCTCGAAAACTCATCCTTAAAAAACTTCATCACAGGAATAATCCAACCCAGGGGCCCCTATCTGAGACGGAGAGGGAGGCCATACAGGCCCTAGAGGATCTCTTGGATGAGCAAATAAATAATCCTCAAGGTAGGTTCCCACCTGCTTGCATGCCCAAATCAACGAGGTTCCCACCCCTGTCTTTATGTCCTGCCGTGGATATTTTTACTCAGATGGTGCTAGAAGATTTTAAACAATTATCCTCAAGACGGATGTTTGATAATCTTACGTTAAGACAGAGAACAGCCATCAAAGAGTTACAGTCATTTAAGGACATTGTGATTAAACCGGCAGACAAGGGTGGGAACATCGTGATTTGGCCATGTGCAAAATATGAGAAAGAGGCCTTTTGTCAACTGAGGGATATAACTACATATACCAAGTTAACTTACAACCCCCTGCCTTCCTTTTCGTCTCAGCTACAGGCCATCCTGGGTGGGGCCTTTGAGAAGGGCATCATTGACAAGAAGGTTCTGGATGGTCTGACGGTTAAGTCCCCAAAAATACCAACTTTTTACCTACTCCCGAAGGTCCACAAGGACCCCGTCAACCCACCGGGACGTCCGATCGTGTCAGGCATTGAGGGCCTATGTGAGCCAATTTGTAAATGTATTGACTTTTATCTAAAACCTCTGGTTGAAATACTACCATCGTATGTTAAAGACACGACGGACGTCCTCACGCGGGTTGACGGCGTCCTTGTGGACCCTGGTGTCCTCTTGGTCACCGCTGATGTGCAAACTCTATATACATGCATTGACCATGAGGATGGTCTTGCTGCGGTCCGCCTCTTCTTGGCGACCTCCGACCTGGGTGGCCCCATGTGTGATTTAATCCTAAAGCTGCTGCGCTTTATCCTTACCCACAATTTTTTTACTTTCAAGGACAAGTTCTTTTTGCAAAGACGCGGCACAGCCATGGGCGCGGCCTGTGCCCCCTCGTACGCCAACCTCTTCCTGGGCTCATGGGAGAGACAGGTTTTTGGCAACGGGGGGGTGCGGGGTGCGGACCATGTGCTGTGCTGGTTAAGATATATAGATGATGTTCTTTTTTTGTGGGGGGGTACGGCGCAGCAGCTCGGGGATTTCATGGGCCAGCTTAACGACAACTCTTTTAACATCAAATTGACATATAATTGTGATTCGGAGCGCATTGACTTTCTGGATGTCAGGCTGGAGATTGACAGTACCCGTCGGGTCCAGACTGACGTTTACAGAAAGTCTACGGCAGATAATGCTTTATTGCATGCTGACTCCGCTCACAATCCAACCACCATTGGGGCCATCCCGGTCGGACAGTTCCTAAGGGTGAGGCGGATTTGCTCTACAGACGATAGATTTTTTGCACAGGCGGTTGATCTTGAGGGGCGCTTTAGGGATCGGGGTTATAGTGGCAGAAGTATCAGGCGGGGCTTCAATAGAGCGAGGAGGACACCCCGTAGGGATCTTTTGTACACTAGTTGTAATGATCGGAGCAAAAAGTCAGATGGTGGCAAAATTAGGTATATCACCACCTACAACCACGAATGGTCTAATATGAGGGGCATATTGAAAAAACATTGGCCTGTTTTGATGACCGAGCCTGCACTGGCTCAGGCCTTGGGTAAATCTCCGCTTATGACGGCCAAAAGATCCCCCAATTTGAGCAATATGCTCGTACGCAGCCATTATGTGCCATTGATAACGAATCCGTTTAGTACGAGGGGTCCACTGCTCGGCTCTTACCAGTGTGGCCACTGCATGGCATGTGATAACATCATACGGGCCACTACTTTCAAATCTTCCGATGGTAGTAAGGAATTCTCCATCAGGCAGCGTATCACATGTGGCACCTCCAACGTGGTGTATTATGCCACATGTGGTTGCTCCCTGATCTATATTGGACTGACGTCCAGGGAGTTGCGTGTACGTGTCCGTGAACACGTCAGGGATATATGTGCTGCTAAAACCATAGAAGACGACTCGGATCTGAAGACAATCCCGCGCCATTTCAAACAATTTCATGGCTGTGATGCGGGTACTCTCCAGATCAGAGGCATTGAGAGCATCCATCTTGGAGTGCGGGGGGGCAACTATAAAAAAGTTCTCGCCCAGCGTGAAGCTGGGTGGATTGTCCGTATTGATACTATGGTACCAAAGGGATTAAATGAGTAGTTAAGCTTTTCTTCTTTTCTCTAAGTATTTACATCTATATGGGTGCTCCTTCGTGGCATCATTTAGTTTCTATGTATAATGTCCATCTTTATTTATACATATTTTCTGATATATATTTTTGATTCTCCAATTTATTATCATTTGTCGACTTTTTTCTTGATTGATTGTAAATGTACCAGTAGTCCCCTACTCCTGTTTGCTTTTTGACCTCCTTTGTGTACATCTTCCCCTTTTGAGTGGATACCCTTTTGGGATCCTCTTGTATTTGTTCTTATTGTATTTTAATATCTTCTTTCTTTCTTTTGTATATTTTTTAGTCATAACATTAGGGCTGAGGTTCTGATGCCCCTCATTACATACAAATTTGTGGTTACCGGACCCGATTTCATCATTTAACTACACCACTATTGACGTTTCAATCAACATTTGATGGACTATTCTGCTATTACTGTGCTATGCTGAGTTGCCCAGAATTTTTGTTTTGTTAATGAAGTTTAATATATTTATGTATGATAATTTTATATTTATGTCTTCATGATATATGGCAAAATGTATAGCAGTGTTTCATAGTGAAGTCTTACCATTCTCATTTTGTTCATCCTCATATGTTGGGCTTTATGCCAGGTGTTTGCCTTTATGTGGTCTGCTCTCGCGGTGGAGCGCATGCGCTGCACGCCTTGTCCTGCCACCCGTCGCGGCGGCGTCTCTATTGCTTTGCGCGTGCGCGCTGGGGGTTCCTATCCCCAGGCGCTCCCGCGAGCATGACGCCTGCTGTGACGTCTGGCTCGGCTGGCGGCGCGCGCATGCGCCCATGTATACCGCTAGTACCGATTTACACCTACACACCTGTGCGCCTGCGCTGTGCCCCTTTTTCCTTTGCCCGCCGCCCCGGCCGCGCTCTTGCACCTCGCGCGTGCGCTCTGGTTCCCCTCCGGGCGCGCCCGTGTGGTGTGTGACGCGGCTTGCGGCGCCGGGCATGGTTTAGGGCGCGCGCATGCGCCGTATACGCTGCTACCATTGGCTTACACCTATCAGATGACAAACCATCCGTTATTCACTGGATGTATTTAAGGGGCATCATATACACTTGGCTCTATCTCCCCTTGATAAAGCCATCTTTCTGCGGGCGAAACGCGCGTCGGGGCGTTTTTGTGGACCCCATCCGGTGTGCCCTGCCTTGGAGCCTTCTACTGGTAAGTGCTGCAACTCGAACTTTTTCACCTTCATGCCACATGGCGTTCTTCTGATACCATAGGTATTTTTGTATTTATAGCAGCAGACCATATACATGGTAAACTTGCATAGTAGTCTCCTCTCACAGCGCACACCGGTGGGTTTTTTCTCCACTCTCTTTTTAAACCTCCTTGAGCACTGCATTCACTTATTTTATGCTTTTATGTATCTTTGCTACTAAGCATGTAATCTGTATGCTACTTAATAAAGTATTTTTTCACTGGTTAAATACCTATTGTCTCCTATTGTTCTCCTTCTCCCAAAGTCTCTCATGGAGCTGGTCCCCTTTTTTGGTGGGGGGTTGCTTTGCACTACTTAGTGCTTTTACCCCTCCTGTATCAAATATGCTGCCTGGTTTTGTTCTCAATAACCACTAACCAGCCTCATGCTTGCAGATCGGCAGTTGTTTATTAACCTGCTTAGACAGGCCGACCAAACTTTCCGTGAACAAAGGTCCGATTGGTAATAGATCATTCAGTGCGCATAAATGGTCATTGTTCTCGGCAACACATGTCCAGCTTACACAGGGCGATGTGCTGCCAAGAATAAAATTTTTTTTTAACAAGTTCAAAAATCTTTTTACTAGATGATCAAGCGTCTTATACTGGCCGAATGGTGATTATTGCAAAAATAGAGTTGCTAGAAACACTAATTCACTATAATCAGCCAGGATAAATGAAACAATTTACCATTATGGGACAGCCATCATGAGAGAGGAAACAACTTGGCTCACTTGTCATAAAAGAGAGGAGGGTGTGACAGCCGTGGATCCTGATCTTACCATACCAAAACATACATGAGTGGGGAGATAGCAATCGACTGGCAACATACCGAAAAATCAGGGACAACAAACCTTTCTTGTATGTCTGCAGAGGTTGGCAAGAGTTTGACACCCAGTGTTCCTTGTGGGAGAGGAGATTTTGGCGATCTTGAAGGTTGAGCAGAAGACTGAGGTGAAGAAGGCTGAGTTGAAGATTCGCTACTGCTCTCTGTCTCTTGCCTTTTCCGAAGCTGGGCCTATCGAAAACACAAAATTAGTATCTAAGATGATTAAACAACTGAAGACAATATTGCACAAAAAAACCCCCAAAAAACACGAACGTTTCCCATGACATCTAGTCAGATGTTATAAATGTAATACTCTAAAGAACCTCAGAGGATTTATCCGATTGGCTTCGATTGGTAACCCAACCAATTTTACTCTGCACTAGTTTTGTACAATGGCGACATACGTTCCTTGGCAAACCAAAGAGCAAAAAAAAAGTAAACAAAGTGAAAAATAAAAAGTATAATTTTTCATTATGAATGTGAAACTGGTGTTCAAAATCATCATACACATCAATCTCTTCATCCTATCTAGCTCGTATAATGGTAAATGTATGTGATTATATGTGAACACTGAAGTCATTCATGTCAACAGTGTTCTCGGTACATACAGGACCATAACTTCATAGCCCAATTACACCAAACAAAAAAGTGCTTACAAACATTATCAATCGCAACTAGTGATGAGCGAATATACTCGTCACTCGAGATTTCTCGAGCATGCTCGGGGGTCCTCAGAGTATTTTTAGTGCTCGGAGATTTAGTTTTTCTTGCCGCAGCTGAATGATTTACATCTGTTAGCCACCATAAGTACTAGCAACCAGGCAACCCCCACATGTACTTATGCTGGCTAACAGATGTAAATCATTCAGCTGCGGCAAGAAAAACTAAATCTCCGAGCACTAAAAAATACTCAGAGGACACCCGAGCATGCTCGAGAAATCTCGAGTAACGAGTATACACTGTGTTCCAAATTATTATGCAAATAATATTTCCTCATATTTTCTCTAAATTACCTATCTGAATTGCAGTCATTGTTATTTTCCAGCCATCTACTATTCTAGTATAATTGCAATGTTTTAGAACAAACTGCCTATGAAAACAGTATCTTTTAAAAAAAAAATAAACACTCAAAATGCATGTTCCAAATTATTATGCACAGCAAAGTTTTCAACCTTTTTTTTTTATTATTTTGAACAAAAAAAGTGGTCAATTGTGAAGTTATAAGCATTATCAGCTTATTACAAAATGAAATCAAACAGTTTTCAAGTGAAAACTATATTCTAGGTGATGTTACATTTGCACATAGGACCCCTTGTTCCAAAGAAGCATCTGAACTCTCTCATCCGTTGAATTTGTCAGTTTTTGGATGGTTTCTGCTTCAATTGTTTTGCATATGGACAGAATACCCTCCCAGAGCTGTTGCTTAGATGTGAACTGCCTCCCGCCATCATATACACTCCTTTTGATGATGCTCCAGAGGTTCTCAATAGGGTTGAGGTCAGGGGAAGATGGTGGCCACACCATAAGTTTGTCCTCTTTTATGCCCGTAGCAGCCAGAGATGCAGATGTGTTTTTTGCAGAATGAGACGGTGCATTATCATGCATGAAAATGATCTTGCTGCGGAAAGCACGGTTCTTCCTCTTGAACCATGGCAGGAAGTGTTGTTTTAGAAACTCCACATAGATTATGGAGTTCATCTTTACCCCTTCAGGGATCATAAAGGGGCCGACAATCCCTCTCCCCATGATTCCAGCCCAAAACATTACTCCACCTACTCCTTGTTGGCGCCTTAGCCGTGTTTTCATGGGGTGTCCATCAACCAGCCATCCTCCACTCCATCCATCTGGACCATCGAGCGTTGCATGGCACTCATCGGTGAACAAAACAGTTTGGAAGTCAGTCTTCATGTATTGTTTGGCCCACTGGAGCCATTTCTGCTTGTGTGCAGTGGATAGAGGTGGTCGACGGGATGGCTTACGCACAGCTGCAAACCTCTGAAGGACCCTGCATCTTGTTGTTCTGGGGACGTTGGAGGCACCAGCAGCTTCAAAAACTTGTCTGCTGCTACGACAAGGCATTTTTGCAGCTGCTCTTTTAACCTTACGCAATTGCCTGTTGGAAAGAGTCCTCAATTTTTCCTTATCAGCTCGCACACGTGTGTGCTGGGAATCAGCTATATACTTCTTGATTGTGCGATGATCACGATGAAGTGTCTTGGCAATGTTGATTGTAGTCATGCCTTGACCTAAATACTCCACAATTTGTTGCTTCTCAGCAGCCGACACATCCTTTTTCTTTCCCATTTTGGCAAAAAATGTAGGCTGCTTAATAATGTGGAACAGCCTTCTTAAGTAGTCTTGCCTTTATTTGGACACACCTGCCAAACTAATGTGCACAGGTATCTGCAATTGCTTTCAGTGATATAAAGAGCCCTGACACACATCACCATCAATGAGTTTAAATGACAAACAAAAAAATTCTAACCTTATCACTCCTAAACTCTTTGTGCATAATAATTTGGAACACAGTGTATTCGCTCATCACTAATCGCAACCAATTCACTTACCACTAGAGTTGAGTGATCCATTCCAGGAAACATTGGCATCCTCTGAGATGGCAGGGAAGACCTTTGAGGCCTTTCTTCTTCTGCATCTACTTCATCTTTTTTCTCAGGTTTGTCTTCTAAAACACCAAACACAGAAAAATCACAATAATTCTAATCCTTGTTCAGAGATCTACTGTAAAGAAGGTAAACCACTAACTGATGCACTGTGTTAGGTCTAGTGCAAGGCTGGAGAAATTGTATCTGTCCCGTGGGCCCTTCACAAGGGCACAATACAGAGTTCTACCTAGGTGTTTCTTTTACTCTTTTACAGGGTATGACCACTATTTCACAGGAAGTACTGTACATGACAAAACCACAGTCCAGTGGTGAAATGGGCGTGAGGTTTCTGCGTGCCTCGTCTACAGACCAGGATGTCTCAAGATATTTTTGGGAGGTTGAATGATTTGCTGCTAGTTGTCTAATATTGTGTATTTTATAGTCTTACATTCTAGTATACCTAGCATCACTCAATAACATCCATTTGGCTTACAGTGCATTTAGTGAGGCTTCCAAGCCAAGGGTTAAACATATGTTACTAAAACTTTGAATAAATTTAGCTATTCTTTAAGATTATGTGTTTGACCATTCCTACCTACGCACTTAATATTATTGATGATCTTACATGTGAAGCACTAGTCTACCGTGTCAAAGGAGTTTTCTCCTTTCTTGCTCCCTTTCTCCCCTACTTATATCAGGTCATAGTAGTACTGTTGTACTTTATTTGTAACACTTAAAAGGGGTTTTTCCACAAAGTACATTTGAATTAAGAGATCTTGGAATAATAATAAGTTCCACAATTGGATGCGTTTAAAAAAAAAAAATGTTCCTGTGCGGAGATAATCTTATAAATGTGCCCCTGCTGTGCACTGTGTAATGTCTGATCATACCACAGCTCCTGGGCAGGGAGGAAACAAAAGCAAGTATACACACAGGACAGCACGGGAACACAGCTGATTCTTAAGCAAGGTTTTGCTTCAAATCAGCTGCAATCCCATGCTATAATGCCTGTAAACCAATGTCACATTCCTTCATCAAGGCCTCATTATAACATTGCCCATGTGGTCTCCTTACTAGTCTTACACTTTACAGGGCTGGCTGGAGGCGTTGTAAAAACTCTAAAAGTCACAAAACATTTTGAAACATTTCAAGCAGTTTTACGGCAAAATTCTGGTGAAAGCTGATAAGAGCTGGGCTATAGGCTACTTGGGCTGTAGATCGGGAAAGATACGCTTAGTTTATAGACATCGAAATCGCAAAACAAAAATTAATCAAGTACATACAGAGCGGACTAAGTTAGCAAGTAGTAGGAAACCGTTATCCTCCAATTTGATAATGTTTTTGTGTATGGCCAAATACGTTCTTGAGTTTTGTGGTGTAAGACTGCTGATTACCATGGCAGAAATCCATAAACTATTGTCCATCACATTTACATTGCAATTTACAACTGGCATTGACTATTTAGCTGTTTGCAACCCTGAGAAGATGAGAAATGTTAGTGGGATTCTACTCCCATGAACAAACCACACCGCTACCTTTCCAACCAGGATCTGTTTTATACCAGGTTACTGCCACAATATGTCAAATAATATTCCTAAAAATAAAAAAAATTCTACAACATATTTCCCACATAATACAACCACTGAATCCTCAAATACCACCATACCATGCTTAAAATGGAATCTGACATGTTTTTCCTATGTAATCTCACTGCAGCATGACAAAGGGACAGTGACCCTGATTCCAATGATGTATCACTTAATTTACGGAGTGCAGAAGTTGTGATAGAATAACAGTATTCTCTCCTGCAGATCTAGTAGAGCTCAGAGTGCTGAGCTCTGTTCTATAACCCCCCCACACACCACTATATTATATATTGGCAGAAAGCTGCTAATCCGTAGTGGGAGTGTAGTTGACTAGGAGGCATGAGACAGCTAGTCCTAAAGTGAAAATCTCCTGTTGATAAAACACTGATTTTATTGAAACAAAAACACACAGCCTAGAATGGGAGACATCCCTGAAATCAGGCTCTTAACCTGCATCATGGTGCTCTCCAATTACATAGCAAAAACCTGCTGACAAATTCCTTTTAATAGTAAAAGGATTATTGGAAAAGTGGTCATGGGATGTGCAGGAGTTACTAAATGAGTTCTGTCTGCCTCAATCTGATCATGTTCAGCTTCCATTTCCCCTGGCATTGGTCATACAGATCAGTACAGAGCAGCAGACAAATACTGTGCAGATGGAAGGTAAAGATTAGTGATGAGCGAATATACTCGTTACTCGAGAGTTCCCGAGTATTTTTTAGTGCTCGGAGATTTAGTTTTTATTGCCGCAGCTGAATGATTTACATCTGTTAGCCAGCATAAGTACATGTGGGGATGCCCTAGCAGCCAGGCAACCCCCACATGTACTTATGCTGGCTAATAGCTGTAAATCATTCAGCTGCGGCAAGAAAAACTTAATCTCAGAGCACAAAAAAATACTCGGAGGACCCCCGAGTGTGCTCAGGAAATCTCGAGTAACGAGTATATTCGCTCATCACTAGTAAAGATGTTTTCTGTATTGTCCGACAGTGCACTTAGTGCAAAGTAGTGCTTGTCCCAATGATCAGAATGGACAGTGGGATGGAGAATTTATTCTACTCAATTCTTGGGCTGATTTTAGAGGATGAATGGGTTTTCCTGCCCTACATCAGTTACAGATTCCAATCATCACATATAGCTGATGCTCTGGCTCGGCAGTTACCTGTGGTATCAGTGAACATCCAAGGACTGTCTGTATCCTCTATCACTGTTAGTTGGCTGCTGGACAGCAAAAGTCGACTTCTGCGCTGTGACTGGCTAGGTGCACGACGCTGGCTCTTCCGACTTAGTTGAACCCTGTTCTTGAGCGCTGTGGAGTCTAAGACTGAAGTCTGCTGTGAAGGAAACAACAGAGGTTTAACTGCAATGGTTCTGCTCAAAGTAACTTTACAACCTTGAAATAGTAGATAAATGAATTAGTATCGCAGGGCATGTGAGTTCAATATTATAACTGGTCCAAACAAGGATTCTTTTGTTTTGCACTAGTCAGCAGCAATGAAATTAAAAGAATTTGATTTTTGACGGTAAAAATTGTGAGAACACTTATGTCTATCATACTTGGACATAAAAAGTTAATTTATAATAATTAAGCTAAGATGCATTAGTAGGGTTGTGCTAGGGTCAGTAAAGAACAAGTCATGGGATCAGATGATTTCATCCACTGCTTAGATTACTGCCCAAGTCTATGGTAGGTCAGTCTAAAACTGTTTCCTAAACTGCAGTCCTCACTTCCCCCACAACAGGTCATGTTCTCAGGATTTCCTTAGTATTGCACAGGTGAAGGAAGTATGAAGGCATCAGGAATTCTCTCACCTGTGTAAGACTATGGAGATCCTGAAAACATGACCTTGTGGGGTCCGTGAGGACTGGAAATTGGGAAACACTGCTCTAAAACATTGCATTCTCAGAATTGGGGAAAAAATGTGGTATATTGGATCATTAAGCTGGACAAAAAAAAAATCACTGGTGGAATAATAAACATGCTCATAGTGGAAAATCTTCAGTTTCAGCTTCTATCAAACTGCTCAGCAAAATAATGTATTGTGTGTAACTGACCCTGTAATGTGAACACAAGTTAGGATTACAGGTGATGTTCTCTAGATTTGCACCCTTATATCAGATGCTATGCCGTCCAACTGTGCACTTTGTCCAGCACTATTCTTGTACACACAGCTTAGTTGAAGGACACCTCTGTAGCCCAGATAACATTCTCCTGTGCCACGTTCTAATGCCAGAAATCAGCACAGGAAGGGGAAGTCACATACAGTACAACAGCTGATGTGACTTCCTGCCTGCAGAGAGTCATGGTGGAAGCACTACAAAGCAGTTAAACTACTATGAAATTCCAGACATAAGAATATGGACATTGTTACATTAGTGTAGAATTATGACCACAATAAAATTGGGGCTAACATCTGCAACATAGCCCTCCTCCCTCTTCAGTGTCCAATAGGATTTTGCTAACCAATGCAACATAAAAATAAAACATTATAATTGGTTAAATTAAATTATGATGTAGCTCCCATTTCCATGAGTTCCAAATGTTTCTTACATCCATGAAAGAGAAATCAGCTGCTTTGGCTTCATGAAAAGACGGTGTGCTTGCTGTGCCATCGGTGGAATCAAGGTCCATGCTTGATCTATCCAGACTTCCATCACGGACTTCAGTGATCGAATCGTGCTGGTCAGTCTCAGTGTGGGACAGTGAGGACAAGCGGCTGTGGGACTGCTGCTTGCGGGTGCTGATGTTATCGTATGATGAAGATTCTTGGACAAAGCTGGAACGAAGAAGGCGAACTTAGTTAGTACATTTACTACAACTGCCTTAGCGTTCTTTACAATTTCACTGTTTATTGCCGCCGTAAAATATATACATAGACACGTGTTATATATATTACACACACACACACACATCACTCTCGTTATTCATATTTATCCATTAAGTGAACAGCAGAGGGCAGACAAGTCACACAAATCTGGAGAATGGTCTGCGCACTATGCGCGATGACCCAGCATAAATGCAGGAAGCTGCAGTTTACGGTAACCATTTCGCCTTTTCTTATTGATCTAAGCAGGGCAAATAATGGTAGGGCTAGTAGATCCAAAATATCTACAGCTAAGCTTAGCTGTTACTAGGCGAGCCCTGCAAGAGAATAATCTCAAAGTTGCCGCATAAATAATAACAGCACTGACCAACGTGAGTCCCCTCCAAACCAGACCTGGGGATCGATGGAATTCTGTTAATATACACTTCGTTCTCCAATATTTTGGTTAGATGTAATGGCTTATTGGGCTGCTGGAAGCACAGAGCCTGTACATCAGTGTGCGGCGGATGTACAGCTCCCTGGTATGGGGGCGTTTGCAGTACACAGCGTATCTGAGGAAGCATGCTGCAATTTCATTTCTGCCAGATTTGTATAGAAAATGTGTGCCACCACATAAATTTGAAGACACGAGAGAAACCATAACTTATAATGAAAGCCCTATCATGGCTCATTGCAAAATAAGGCAAGACAAAAAGGATAGGGTGTTATAACTCAAGGTGCCCCGATCCAACATAATGTGTAGGGGAAGCATCGGGTAGGTAGCCAAGCAGTCCTGACTGTCCTGCCAAAATCAACCGCTTCAGATTACTTTCATTACTTACTTCTACCGAGTAAGGGTTAATCAGATTTATCACATTCAATCATTATTTCACTTGCAATAGAAAATGGTTCCAATACAATCATTGTCCAACCTATGGTGACAGTAGGCACAGAGCGGAAGAAAAAAAGAAACCCAATGATCGGACCACCGGGGAATAGTTTCCTTGTTTTCCTGTGCAGTATTCAGACTGATCTCACAATAATCAATTATCTGAAAATCTATTTCAATGGGAGTATGTGCACATTAGATTAAAAGCAAATGAATATGACAGTACTAATATAAATCGGAGGACCATGAGTCAAAAAAAGTAGCCAATCGTATTAACATCAAATAGTACCAATTTTTATTAAAGATACAATCAAATAGCATAATAAAATGTTTACCACTTATAATAAAATTTTATTATAAGTGGTAAACATTTTATTATGCTATTTGATTGTATCTTTAATAAAAATTGGTACTATTTGATGTTAATACGATTGGCTACTTTTTTTGACTCATGGTCCTCCGATTTATATTAGATCTATGATTGAGTCGCCTATTTTTTGGTTTAGTAATACACGGCTGATGTTCTTGTGAATATGACAGTACGTTGTCCAAAAAAAATAAAACCTTCAGTCTTCTAAAGAATTACCTTGTTTATATAAGATCAGTAAAAAAAAGAAAAGCAAAGTAAAAGGCCAGAATAATAAAACTATTGAGCGTTGGCCATTACAAACAATCCGAGTAATACTTTATACAACTACATGTAAAAATGATCAAAACTTAACATTCCCAACAATATTCATTAAATGGTCATGCCCAATTTTATGATTCACAACATACTGGCTACGGGCTGTAACTTTGGATTTTCTAGTACCCAGAGATCTCTAGTACAAACCCCACCAAGGACAACATCTGCAAGGAGTTTGTATGTTCTCCCGGTGTTTGTGTGGGTTTCTTCCCACACTCCAAAGACATACTGATAAGGAATTTAAATTGTGAGCCCCAATGGGGACAGTGGTGAGGATGTCTGCAAGACACTGCAGAGTATCATGGCGGCATTATTTTACTCACGGTGTCAGTGAGCAAAATAAATAAACAAAATGAAAAATGAATAAAAACACGTAGAGCGGGGATGTCGGACATTATACTAGGGTTGTCGTTGCACCCTGCGGGAGGTAACACTTAATTGATCCTGTCAGAGGCTCCTGGCTACAGGGATTATAGGGGTTTAACCAAAATAGCCCAGATAAGACATAACTAGTGAAGGTGCTGTGAAGACTACAATCTCGTTTACCCGCAGAATAAGGTAAATGATGGATGAGCGTGTCTGCTCCTCCCCAGCCTTCTGGGTGACGGCCCACGATTTGCAGGCGCTGAGCACAAGTGTTATTTCCAGCCACAGTGCTGGTCAGGAATTGTGCCATGACTGATCCAGTAAACAAGGATGATGAGATAAGCTGCTCTCTTTCAGGGCTGACTCCTTCCTCTTTATCGCTGTCCTACTAGGGAAGTCATATGTGAGGCTCTCCTGCGCTGCATGTAAACATTTGGATGTGGCAGGGAGTTAAGTGTATGGAGGCGCACGTCACATCGCGCTTATTCCCTGCTGAATGGGTGTCACGGCTCTATTTATAGGCATGCCGTCACTCCGGCAGCACAATAACAGTGCCATTATCCAATACAGGCAGACTAAACAAGCCGGAATGTACTGTGCTGCAGAACACACCAACCTAGCAACTACCTCGAGACTTCTTTTATTACTAACTTATTAAGAGACAACTCAATAAAAAAAGGAAAAACTCTGCAGGGTAGGTTTCTTAAAGATATCTGGTGAACTGTATTTTGCCAGAGCCATGAATCGGGTTGTGCCCGAATCCGTTTGTGAAGCTGGACTGATCTAGGATATAGCAAAAAGCCAACATATTTATCAACACTGTCACACACCAAAGCGACCAGAACGTTGGAGGCTCCTGCCCTGAGCAACTTTACAGCAAAGTCAATGTATCCTTGCTTCCATCCATTTATCAATGCAATGGTCCTCTGCACCAACGCTATAGCTGATGAAGCTTAATCTCCGCTGCCGTGGAAGAAAAAGGTAACAGATGCCAAATCCAATATGAAGCGGTTTATTTGTCTACGCGTTTCGAAGTATACAACTTCTTCATCAGGACAATCCACGATCATGGTTTGCCCTGATGAAGAAGTTGTATACTTCGAAAGGCGTTGACGAATAATCCGCCTCAAATTGGATTTGGCATTTCTTATCTTTTTCGTCCACAGCGATGCAGATGAACCGATTTGTTTTTCCATTTATTTAACCACTATAACTATGTTCTTGCAGTCATAGTCGAATCCCTAAATGAGAAAGATGCCTGATATATCCATTTGCTGTACATACAATATAACCAAGGTACCTATAAACAATCAGCACAAGTAGAAATGTGCATGGATTTACCCCACAGGGGATGTGTTTAACAATGGAAAATGTAACCATGAAGAGGAAGGGTGGGGGGAGGGAAGTCAAGAAGTCAATATGAAAAGCAGGCGAACGCTGACAGACCACAGATGCCTGGAACAATTAGGACACTATAATCAGGAATACACAACACAAAGCTCTAACCTTGAAGGGAATCGGTTATTAGGACATATAAGGACATAATGGTAAATTTTATGGGGAAAAAAATTATACTGTTCCATGTTTTTTTTAAACCAAAGGGAAAGAAAAAATAAAATCTTGTAATTTTCACACTGGTCACTAGGTCTAATATAAGACCTCATCGAAATGTCAGATTTTTCTTATGAAGACACAGTCAGATTTTCAGCAGTGTTTAGTTAGTGTACTGAAAGAATTAGGGTACTGAAAGAGTTACAGAGGAAATTGCAGAACCAATAGCCAGAATCTTTGAAAAATCATGGAGAACAGGAGAAGTCCCAGAAGATCGGAGAAGGGCAAATGTTGTCCCCATCTTCAAAAAAAGGAAAGAAGACGGAACCTGGAAATTACAGACAAATGAGCCTTACTTCTATACCAGGAAAGATCTTTGAACAAATTATTAAACAGCATGTATGTAAGTACTTGGATAAGAATACAGTAATTAGCCAGAGTCGCATGGGTTTCTAGCAAACAAGTCATGCCAGACTAATCTAATTTCCTTCTATGATGGAATAACTGACTGGGTGGATCAGGGAAATGCGGTAGATATAGTATACGTCGACTTCAGCAAAGCATTTGATAAGAAGTATCTTATACTATTCTTATTGAAAAAAACAACCAAGTATGGGATTGACAAGGCTACGCTTAGGAGGATTCATAACTGGCTCAGTGATCGTACTCAAAGAGTGGTGATAAATGGATACATATCCAATTGGAAGAGTGTTTCAAGTGGAGTACCACAAGGCTCTGTCCTAGCCCCAGAGTTATTTAACATTTTCATAAATAATCTATATAAGGGAACTGAAGAAAACTGATCAAATTTGCAGAGTATGCAAAGCTAGGAGGGATAGCTAACACAAGAGAAGGCAAAGAAAGAATTCAGGAGGATCTAGGTAAGTTTGAACAATGGGCAGCACTAATAGAATGGTATATGAACAAGGAGAACTGCAAGATTCTACATCTGGGCTAGAAAAATGAAAATTACACCTACAGAATGGGAGGAATAGAACTAAGCAACAGCACATATGAAAAATACTTGAGCTTACTAATGGATCACAGACTGCATATGAGTCAACAGTGTGATGCAGTAGCAAAAAAAAGGCAGACAGTTCTAGGATGTATTACGAAAAGCATAGAGTCTAGAATCACGTAAAGTAATTATTCCCCTCTACTCCTTGATCAGGTCGCATCTGGAATACTGTGGCCAGTTCTGGGCACCACATTTTAAAAAAGGACATTGATAGCAGAATCAGAGAAGAGCTACCAGGATAGTGATTGGACTGCAAAGTATGTCAAATATAGTATTTTCAAATATCTGAAGGGATGTCACAGTGTAGAGGGATCATCCTTATTCTTATTTGAACATGGAATCACAAAAAGCAATGGAATTAAACTGAAAGGGAGAAGACACATATTAGAAAAAACTTTTTGACAGTGAGGGTGAGCGATGAGTGGAACAGGTTGCCACGAGATGTGGTGAGTTCTCCTTCAATGGAAGTCTTCAAACAGAGGCTGGACAGACATTTGTCTGAGATGGTTTAGTATATCCTGTGCTGCATTGAGCAGGGGGTTGGACACGGACACTTGAGGTCCCTTCTGACTAATATTTTATGATTCTAGTACATTAAAGGGAATCTGTCACAGGAAAAAAAAACACTACAAAGCTGCAGATATGGGGTTAATCTGCAGGTTAATAGTGTTCTGAACCTGCCCGGCACCTGCACTTAGAGCCGCGCAGCCAGGAGGAAATTAACTTTATTCCCCTGGCAGCGTTTGGGTTTCAATGACAGGGGCAACACCAGCACGGGTTCAGTCACTGCTCTGTGTATAGAAAGTGGTGGCTGTAACCGGGCCCCAGGCTCTGACTCACCACTCGCTCAGCATTAGCGCCAGGGACACGGTTACAGCCACCACTCGCTATACACAGAGCGAAGACTTAACCTGCAACGGTGCCACCCCCATGACTGAAACCCGAGCGCTGCAGGGGAATAAAGTTAGAGCCACACTCTCAGGAGGAAATTAAGAGCAGACGCCAGGCAGGTGCAGATACTATTAACCTGCAGATTAACCCCATATCTCATTATATTGAGAAATCACTGAGGACCACAACTACAACTACGTCTCCTAGTACTAAACCCATGGTTTTTGGTACATGTTCTTATCCCCCTTGTCTAATTGTGAAAGTGGGTCCTAGCACAAATAAGCACATTTACACACATTTGGTTGTGGTCCTATTTTGCAGCTGGTCCTTCCCTATTATATCATCAGCGCGCCACTGTTTGTAAAAAAACTTAGAATAATTACATCATTCACCTAAGTTTGAATGAGGCCTTAAAACGCATACTTGCTGTCCTTTTCAGCAGTCACTTAGATATAGACAATAATAAGCATGCTCGGAAAGCAGGGTCAGCTGTAAGGCTACGTTCACATTAGTGTTAAGCTAATGTGCGTCGGGTTTGCGTCGGCGACGCATGCGTCATGCGCCCCTATACTTAACATGGGGGACGCATGCGTTTTTTTTTGTTGCGTTGTGCGACACATGCATCTTTTTTGCCGCAAGCGTCGGACCAAGAAAACGCAACAAGTTGCATTTTTCTTGCGTCCGATTTTCGGCAAAAACCGACGCATGCGTCGCAAAACGCAGCGTTTTTGCGTGCGTTTTGACGCGTTTTTGCGTGCGTTGCGTCGCCGACGCAGCGGCGCACAACGCTAGTGTGAACGTAGCCTTACATGTGAAAGGTGGATCCTGTATTATGCCAGTGAGTTCAGAGGTGTTATCTGTCATTGCAACCCTACGATCGATAATAATGAAACCATAAAAAAGTGTTCCATAAAGGACAGGGAGACAATATTTTAGGCTTTGAGGCCAGTGAGACAATTGCAAGATTTCAGATTTTTATATACAGTGGGGAAAGTATTTGATACAATGTCGATTTTGCAAGTTTTCCCACCTCCAAAGAATGGAGAGGTCTATAATTTTTATCTAGGTACACTTTAACTGAGAGTGTCAGAATCTAAAAATAAAATCAGAAAATCATATTGTATGATTTTTAAACAATTAAATTGCATTTTATTGCATGAAATAAGATTTTGACTCTTATAGACCTTTTAGTTTTTCTTTAAGAAGCCCTCCTACTCTGCACTCATTACTTGTATTAATTGCACCTAGTTGAACTTATTATCTATATAAAATATACCTGTCCACACACTCAATCACACTCCAACCACTCCACTATGGCCGATAACAAAGAGTTGTCTAAGGACACCAGGGACAAAATTGTAGACCTGCACAAGGCTGGGATGGGACAATAGGCAAGCAGCTTGGTGAGAAGGCAACTGCTGGCAAAATTATTAGAAAATGAAAGAAACACAAGATGGCCATCAATCTTCTTCAGTCTGGGGCTCCATGCAAGATCTCGCTTTATGGATTAAGGATGATTCTGAGAAAGGGTCAGGAATCATGCCAGAACTACATGGGAGTACCTAGTCAATGATCTGAAGAGAGCTGGGACCAGTGTCTCAAACATTACCATTAGTAACACACTACCCAGTCATGGATTAATATCCTGCAGGGCCCGCACGGTCCATCAGCACATGTCCAGGCCTGTTTGAAGTTCACCAATGACCATCTGGATGATCCAGAGGAGGCATGGAAGAAGGTCATGAGGTCAGAGGAGACTAAAATAGAACTTTTTGGTATCAAGTCCAATTTCCTTGTATGGAGGAAGAAGGATGAGTGCAACCCAAGAACACCGTCCCAACCATAAAGCATGGTGGGGGAAACATCATACTTTGGGGGTGCTTTTCCAAAAAGGGGACAGCATGACTGTACCTTATTGAAGGAAGGATGGAGTCATGTATCACGAGATTTTGGCCAACAACCTCCTTCCCTCAAAGAACATTGAAGATGGGTTGTGGATGGGTCTTCCAGCAAGACAATAACCCAAAACACAGTCAGGGCAACTAAGTATTGGCTCTGTAAGAAGCATTTCAAGGTCCTGGAGGGCGTATCTAGTCTCCAGACCTGAACTCAATAGAAAATATTTGGAGGGAGCTGAAACTCAATGTTGCCCAGTGACAGCCCCGAAACCTGAAAGATCTGGAGAAGATCTGTATGGAGGAGGGGCTCAAAATCCCTGCTGCATTGTGTGCAAACTTGGTCAAGAACTACAGGAAACGTCTGACCTCTGTAATTGCAAAAAATTATTTATGCACCAAATATTAAGTTCTGTTTTTCTATTGTATCACATACTTATTTCATGCAATAAAATACAAATTATGTAAAAATTATACAATGTGATTTCCTGTTTTTTTTGTTTTTTTTTATTCTCTCACAGTTGAAGTGTAGCTATGATAAAAATTACAGACCTCTCCATTCTTTACAGGTGGTAAAACTTACTAAATCGGCAGTGTATCAAATACTTATTTTCCCCACTGTATATTGATATGGAAACAATAACATTAAAATTTATGGGAAAAAAACACTTAATAAAAACCTGGTTTTAAAAATAGATCACTTTCTGATTACCGTACATACTACAAGATCTCCTACAAAGGTTAGGTGGATTGTTTATTTGTCACCTATACCTATCCATTTCCCTTTATAACCACAGCCTTATTTCACATTATTGTATTTCAGCAATTAGCAATGTTGAGGGCAAGTCTAGCATGTATGGCATTAAGTAAGGGGTGACATAGAACCGATACGTTGTTTTACCCATGTTAGATATTCCTGCACCTTTCTGACAACAGAAGACTGGGGTAAAAGTTTAACGAATGAGTAAGTAGTAAAGCAGAATGAATTAAAAAAATAAAGTAAATTAACCATTTCTTGAGCAGAACGCATGAGATTTTGTCCGGAGTCATACCGGCTTATTAAACATGGATACTGTGTTCTAGTGTACAAGAAAGCAAGAAGATGTAGGATACTGATGAAGAGGATGACAGGAAAGAGCTGTATCACTTACTGGACTGCTTGCTGCAGTTCTGATAAATCACCGTTTTCTCTTCTGCAGATCTAGCAGTTCTCTGAATGCTGAGCCCTCTATAATCCCGCCCATACCCTGTAACAGCTTTCTGTGTACACTGTGCATAGGCAGAAAGATGTCAATCAGTGTTGGGAGCTCATAAATATGGAGGACTGCATAGCAGCGGGTTTACTGGTCCTCTAGTGATGATCTCCTGCTGATAAAACAATAATTTTTATCAAAAATACAACAAGCAGAAGAGTAAGTGACATATCGCTGAGATCAGGGACTATGTCTCCATTATGCGGCTCTCAAATGAGGCAGCACAAACCTGCCTACCTACCTAAGAGAGAGTATAAGGAAGAGAGGGGGGATGGGAGAGAGAAGGAAGAAGAGATGATAAGAAGGGATAAAGAAAGAAAGAGGGGAAGATGAGAGAAGAAGGTGGGGGAATGTAAGGAGCGACGGTATATGGGCAAAATGGAAAGAGAAGGTGGGGAAGGTAAAGCAGGCTTGGTAATATAACAAATTCCTCAGGGAAAACTCATTTTTCACTTGATACATCATGACATCGCAATTCATTCATCATAAAGACATGGCTGATGTGACCTGCTTCAACAGGTCCTGTAATATGAATACTCAACATCTGTAAACCCGTGTAAAGCCATAGTATGAAAAATAAAGTACGATCATAATTATAACTATCCATTGCATACACTACTAGGACTGCGACTTATTCAGGAAGAGATGGATTAATGGTCAAGAGACAAAACAATGTACAATAAGTTGTCTTTATCTTTTCACTGTTTGCATAAACTTGTTCCAAAAAAAAAAAATGTGATTTTTTTTTTTTTTCACGGAAAATGTGACTTGTACTGAATCTGTTACGTTGACATCAGCCCTATCCAAGCAAGTCCTGGGCAGACCTCACTCACCGTCTCTGGGTCATGCGCACGTTTCATACACTGAGCACATCCCACAAACTATCAGAGTGCTTGCTTGATTGCTTGTGTGGAGCTGTAAAGGTAAGCACAATCTTGGGGAAAAGCAGAGACAATTGGGCATAACAGGACTAAGGGGAACCAAGCTATCCTACAGCTATGTAATGGCCATTTTCAGTGGTTTAGGGTCGCTGTTTGCACAAAACCTGTGACATTTGGCTTTATATAATCTTGTAAGGCTAAGGTCACATGTCCAGTAATTATTTCTGCTATTGGATCTGTTTTATCTGTTTTGGATCAAAAGAAGCAGAAATATAATCATGTGTAAGATTCTTTCATTAGAATGGAGGCAGAAATGTCCTCACATGTCTTGTGCTTTACTACAATCTGCTTTTTAGCTGGATGAAGAAAAAACAATTTGCACACTTTTTTTGTCCGGCCAAATAAAACCAATAACAAATGGGTCTCCTTTTGTAACATTCAAGCATATGAGAAATGGATCATAACGGATGATCACCTTATGTAATCCAGATCAGTTCTTTAAACATTGCACATGCCCAGAACATTAGAGGCGTTCAAAGACACTTCTAGTAAAAACAGATTCCGCACAAATTGAAAAAAACGAATGCAAATGTGAACCAAAATGTACGTACATTTTTTCTTTATTTGCAACGGATCCATTGTTTAAAGTTCTTTTAATACTGTGTCCGCTATGAACGGACGACATGTGGATATGGGCAACCTTTAGGGTATGTGCACACGTTGCGGATTTGCTGCGGATCCGCAGCGTTTTTTGAGGTGCAGAAACTCTGCAGATCCGCAATTGATTTACAGTACAATGAGAAAAAAAAAATGCTGTGCACACTTTGCGGAAAATCCGCTGCGGAAACGCTGTGGATTAAGAGAAGTAGCATGTCACTTCTTTTTTGTGAATCCGCAGCGTTTTTGTACCCACTCCATTATAGAAAACCGCAGGGGTAAAAACCGCAGCAAATCCGCAAGAAAACCACAGCAAAAACGCACAAAAACCGCGACAAATCCGCAGGTGCGTTTTCTGCCAGGAGAGACAGAATCCGCACCAGAAATTCCTAAGCCTAATCCACAACGTGTGCACATAGCCTTAGGCTGTATGCACACGATGCGGAATTTGTGCGGATCCGCAGCGGATTTTTCCGCGCAGAAACACTGCAGTTCCGCACAGTGATTTATAGTACAATGTAAATAAAAAGCTGTGCTAATGGTGCGGAAAAATCTGCATGAAAACCGCTGCAGGACAAAAGAAGTAGCATGCTACTTCGTTTGTGCGGAACTGCAGCTTTTCTGACCACTTCCATAATAGAAATCCGCAGGGGTAAAAACTGCAGAAAATCCGCGGCAAATCCGCACCTGCGGTTTCTGCCAGGAGATGCGGATTTTGTGCGGAAAATTCTGCACCCCAATCCGCAACGTGTGCACTTCGCCTTAGTTTGCGCATTTTTAGGTTAATAATTTAAATGACTGTAATTCATTTGTTACCCTTCTTTTTGTTACTGCCATAATTCAGTAAATGGATTTAATCTAGAACAGCAGTACTGTACCAGATCTTGCCTTGGATGATTAACGTGTTGTGACACTACTGAATGTTTTTCACCCTACAATCTCCTGCAAGTTTTTATTGGGAATTAAGTTTAGCTGCATCAGACGTGCGCTAGGGGTGGTGAAAATAGTCCAGTTATACTGAATATATTGGACATTTTAGCATATGAGGAACTTTACTTCACATAAGTATTGTTATCGCCTCCTAATTCAACTTCAGACAGGGGCGCTGATGATATAGACCAGACTCCATCGCAAAGCTGGCCATAAATCATGCAGAGTCTAGGAGATTCTCTCTCCTGTGCATAGCATTTTTATGAAAGCTAAGAACAGAACCCATAACAAGGCAGTACAAAAATATTCACAAATATGCTTTTCTTCTGACTTGTTTTAAAGTGCATTATTGTTTTTCCAGTTTACCAGGCGTGCTGACGTAAGAAGAAGTTGCTGACATTGCTATCCACACTGTCTTTCTAATAAAATACAGGAGATACCAGAGATGCAGAGGTAACAAGGTGCTGCTCACACTGCTGCCCACCCTGTCTTTCTGATCTAATACTGAGGAGATCAGTGGTGCTGAGGTAAGATGCTGCTCACACTGCTGTCCACCTGTCGTTCTGATCTAAAACGGGCAATACCAGGGTTGCCGAGGCTAGACTATCCTGCTCACATTGATGTTCAACCACCTGTTTTTCTGATCTGATATTGGAGATACCAGAGTTGCTGAGGCACACAGAAGCTTTTCACACTGCTGTGCACACTGTCTTTCTGATCTAATACTGGATGTATACTAGGAGTGCTGAGGTTAGATGATCCTGCTCACACTGCGGTCCACCCTGTCTTTCTGATGTAATACTAGAGAGATCAGTGGTAAGAAGAGGCTGCTCACACTGCTGTCCACCCTGTCTTTCTGATGTAATACTAGAGAGATCAGCGGTAAGAAGAGGCTGCTCACACTGCTGTCCACCCTGTGTTTCTGATGTAATACTAGAGAGATCAGCGGTAAGAAGAGGCTGCTCACACTGCTGTCCACCCTGTGTTTCTGATGTAATACTAGAGAGATCAGCGGTAAGAAGAGGCTGCTCACACTGCTGTCCACCCTGTGTTTCTGATGTAATACTAGAGAGATCAGCGGTAAGAAGAGGCTGCTCACACTGCTGTCCACCCTGTGTTTCTAATATTGGAGGAGTGCGCAAGCAAGAGTAAGCTGCTCACACCGATGTCCACCATGTCTTTCTGAATGCTGAGCAGCTGCTGTGATCTGGAGATAATCTATACCACGTAGTTTAACAGTATCTCCAGGTCACAGCAGTAGAGCATTCTACAGTACATGCTCTTACGTACCTGTCCCATTATTCTTTATGGAAGAATAGCAAGATGGGAGCCATTTAAATGTTCTATAGTGATTACCTTAATAAAAGGTATTAGAAATGTATTGATAATTACATTTTCATTCTTTTTTTTTCCAGAGAAACCCTTTAACCTTTCAAAATGTGGTGCATGGCTTCAACATTGGCAAAGATTCATGTCTAAATAGCTGTTAAAAATGTTTTTCTGATAAACTAATATAATGTGACATTCATGCAATGTTGAGTCGGCACGGAGCTTTTTTCGATTACATATACAGCAGTTTCTCTCATAGATAGAAAGGCTATTATATGTAGGCCATGTACGGTGCTGACCTGAAACTGGAGTCACCTGTGCTAAACAATAGAGTACTTGTACTACTGGGTTTAAAACAAGAATAGAAATGTTAGCACAGAGTAAACTGCAGTATAATAAAAAAGAAGGCATATGACTGCTGATCAGAAGCAGGACAGAAAGGGATCATATGAAAACTAATTTTCCACATGAGCAGGACTATATATATTTACTTGTAGCCAGGCATGTAACTAGATCACTAATCTGCTACAGCAGATGAAAGTTCCCAAAGTTTAGGAGAATGCCCGCTTACTACCTGCTGATGAAACACTGGCAGCAACCAAATACTAGGCTTACTGCATAATCATTCACATATAGGTTGAATGGGTCAATAGAACAGTGATGAATGATATAAAATAGGCCACTGTATTCCTGCAGCATGTTTTATGCCCATTATTTTGGTATACCATGCAGAATCAGTAAATGGAGGAATATACTCAATTGTGTCTGACACAGGAAGGAAAGAGATGGGGAAGCAAATGCAACACAATATACAGTACAGTTTTAAACAGGAGAAGAAAAAAAATGCCACAAAGTCAGAATGATTAAAAAAAAAAAATAGAAGTGTTAACAGTTAATGTTTATAAATAAGAAATCAAATCCATATATAACCACTTTTTGCCATCAAAACAGCAGCAATTCTTCTAGGTACACTCACTTGAGGTTCTGAAGAAAATCAACAGTGAGGTTGGTCCAAACAGCTTGGAGAACTAACCACAGATCTTCTGTTAATGTAGTTTTGCGCAAATCCTTCTGTCTCTTTATGTAATCCCAGACAGACTGGATAATGTGGCAATCAGGGCTCTGTGAGGGTCATATTAGAATGTCCATTCCTTCTCGATCTTTTTTATGCTGTAGTTGGACCTTAATGACATTGGTTGTATATTTGGGGGCATTGTCCTGCTGAAGACGATATTTTGAGCCCAATGCCCCCTGATCGTATTAAATGATGTATATTTCTCAGCACTGAGGACACCAACAACTAACCAAAGCTGCGTCCCTAGATGGCTTAATAGGCCAAGAAAACTTAGTGTAGCAGTAAAAAAGACAAATCATGCTCACTTCCCGTCAAAATCACAACTATTGGGATTAAGCTACAACCATCTACTGATTAGAGATGTTTAGATGTTTAGCTAAAAGTGGTCTTCACAGAAGAATTGTGGCGAAAAACCCCAAAGGCAAATGAATCAACTATGCCCAAAAACAAATGGGAGTACAGAAAAATGGCAGAAGGTGCTCTGGAATCAAAAGTGGTTTGTTCACCTAAGACTCTGTGAGCTGTATTTTGATTGCCACCAGCTCATTAATTTCTTCTTGCTCTGTTACCACACACATGCAGTGTTCACTACTGAACACTGAAGGGCATGCAATGAAAGATTACATCCTGAAACCAGTGCCAGAGTCGGGATATACTTTGTGGGCGGAGTTTTTACGGCCTCCAAAGGATGGTATAAATATCCAAATGGCCCTTGGCAGAAAAAAAGATTCACTGACAAAAGACACTAATATACGATAAAGTAAATGACACAATAAAACTTAACATTTACTTACTATAAATAAAACAATCCAATACAATATACACGACCTAAAAACACGTATGGCTGCAGACAAAGATACAGGGTGCACAGTTACCCTAGAGGGCCCACTATCTGTGCCCTACCTTGCAGCAGAGGTTGGCACCTTATAAACCTTCGCAATGGTGCCCCTGCTCAACGTAGGCTCGCCCTAACTGTCCCTAATAGGCCCTATCGTGCAGAAGATAGAAAAACAACACTCAGCAGACCATACGCTACAGACAGACAAACTAGTGTCACTAGACAAAACTATGTAAAAAGAAGTGTGCCTTAAATATATCGCACACTTTATATGATATATTGCACATGTAATAGAAAATTGGGATATATAATATGATAATAAGGCCTGTGCAAAAAAGTGTGTTTCCAATTGATTAGTAATATACACACTTAAAGAATATATTGCACATTTATTACCGGCCTATACTGAGGCAAATTAGCCTATACCCTTGCACTGAACCTGGATACGCTCTACCTGCCTGCGGGGGGGGGGGGGGGGGGTTGGCACCCTATGTTCCTGCGCAATTGGCGCCCCCGCTCTAGTCAACTGTCCCTAATGCACCCTATATAATATTAAAAAGGTGCGGACAATATAGCTAATGGCAAGAAAAAAATCAAAACAGGAAAAATTTTTAGGCAACAGTAAAGTGCAAAAAACAGTGCAAAACAAATACACATAGATGCCCAGTGACATAAAATTGCTCAGCTCATATAAACAAATATGCACAGTTCACATAGAAAAAAAGATTCCCCACCCCTGACCTAAGGGCTGGGATGTGGTACAACAATCAGTGGCTTCAGGCAAAAGTAAAGCATGGAAGAAAAGTGGAAAGTCCTTATCTCAACATCACTGAGTCTTTCTGCTATTAGATGAACAGATAGAAGGTTTTGCACAAGCCTTCATACACATAAAGGTCTGTAGATAGTTCTCCAAGATGTCTGAAACAACCTCCATGCTGATTTCCTTCAGAAAGTACAGTATGTGTTTTGTCCTTGAAGACTTGACGGTTTGATGCCGTTTTGAAAGCAAAGGTCACACAAAAATTATGATTTAGATTTCTCTTTTCTTCATTGATTTTGAAATTTGTGAATTGATAAAAAACAGGGATTTTTGTGTACTCACCTTAAATTCATTTTCTGCGAGCCAATCTTTGGGGGACACAGGACCATGGGTGTTATGCTGCTGCCACTAGGAGGACACTAAGTAATACAGAAAGAATAGCTCCTTGTGCTGCCGAAGCTTGGTGCCAGATGGCCCAAGACGCACCCACTGACTGAGTAGAATGAGCCTTAATCCCTGCTGGGACAGAATGACCTCTGAGTCGGTAGGCTATTTGGCTATTGTCGCCTTGGAAGGGGGAAACTCCTTCCTTGGCCCTTCCGGAAGCACAAACAGAGCATCTGACCTGCGGAAAGACGCCGTCCTCGAGACGTATGTCTTGAGAGCTCTCACTAAATCCAGTGTGTGGAGGGCCTTCTCGATGCGATGTACTGGTGCCGGACAGAGTGACGGTAAGACAATCTCCTGATTGAAATGGAAGGATGAGACAACTTTGGGCAAAAAGCACGGGGATGTTCTCAAAACCACCTTATCCTGATGAAAATTCAGGAACGGAACTTGACAAGACAAAGCCGCCAGCTCGGAGACTCGTCTAATGGACGTGACCGCAACCAGGAAGGCAACCTTCCATGAAAGAAAGGACAGGGAAACTTCCTGTAGAGGTTAGAAAGGAGCTTCTTGCAAGACTCCGAGGACCAGATTAAGGTCCCATGGTTCCAACGGCATCTTAAAGGCACCCTATGGGAGACTCCCTGAATGAACATCTTCACTTGTAATCTGTTGGCAATTCTGTGTTGGAACAGAATGGACAGGGCTGAAATCTGCCCCGCGAGAGAACTAAGGGCGAGACCTAAGTCCAAACCCGTTTGTAAAAATTCGAGGATGGAAGGAATGGAAAATTCAAGAGGAGAACATCCCCGGTCGTTGTACCAGGGAAAGAAGGTTTTCCAAGTGTGATGATAAATGCGCATAGATGTAAGCTTTCTAGCGCTGATCATGGTAGAGATGACTTCCGGAGAGAAACCTGCCTGGGTTAGAACCCAGGACTCAACGGCCATGCCGTCAAACACAGGGCCTCGGAGTTCTGGTGGTAAATGGGGCCCTGTGATAGCAGGTCTGCGCAATTCGTTAATCGCCAGGAAACATCAGCGACTAGTTGAACTAGTTACGCGTACCACGCCGGGCGCGGCCAATCTGGCGCAATCAGGATTACTGGTACTCCCTCCGCTCTGATCTTCTTGATGACTCTCGGCAGTAAGGGGAGCGGGGGAAATATGTACGGAAGCAGAAAATGATGCCACGGGAGTACAAGTGCATCTGCCCCGATGGCTGCTGGATCGTGGGACCGAGCTATGAAGTCGGGAACTTTGGAATTTAGCCGTGAGGCCATCAGGTCCACGTCTGGAGTTCCCCAACGGCAGCAGATCTTGTGGAAGATCTCCCGATGGAGAGACCACTCCCCGGAGTCGAGACCTTGACGACTGAGGAAATCTGCCTCCCAATTGTCTACTCCCGGGATGTGAACTGCAGAAATCAATGAGCGGTTTTTCTCGGCCCAACGGAGAATGTAGCCTACCTCGCTCATGGCTGCCATGCTGCGGGTTCCCCCCTGTCAGTTGATGTATGCCACTGCAGTGGCATTTGTCGGACAGAATCCTGATGGGACGACCCAACAGGAAGGGATGGAATTGGAGAAGAGCTAACCTGATTGCCCGAATTTCTAAGATGTTGATCGGAAGGCGTGATTCCTGAAGTGACCAGCGGCCCTGAGCAGTGTGATGTAGGAACACCGCTTCCCAGCCTAGAAGACTGGCATCTGTTGTCACAACTAGCTAATGTACTGGAAGAAAAGACTTCCCTTGATTCAGGGAGGACTTCAATATCCACCACCTGAGAGACTGTCTCACTAGGGGAAGGAAGAACCGACAGTTGAGGGTGAACGGGTTCCTATCCCAAACAGCCAGGAAGGCATGCTGTAAGGGACGGAGGTGTAATTGGGCAAATGGAACCGCCTCCATGGCTGCTACCATCCTGCCGAGGACTCTCATACTGAAGCGCAGAGAGTGAGTGCGAGGTTGAGAGAGCTTCTGAGCTTCCTGCTGTAAGGCCGAGATCTTTTCCGGGGCAAGAAGCACCAACCCCTGGGACGAGTCCAGTATCATTCCTAGATAGGAAATTCGCTGAGCCGGTACTGGGGAAGATTTTTTGAAGTTTATATACCAACCCAGGCGAGAAAGAAAATCTATTGTGATGTTCACAGCCTCCTTGCAGGCGCGGAAAGAGGGGCCTTTGATGAGGATATCGTCTAGATACGGTAGCACCACCACGCCTCGGGTGTGAAGGATGGCCACGGCAGCCGCCATGACCTTGGTGAATACCCTGGGAGCGGTGGCGAGGCTGAAGGGCAAAGCAACAAATTGGAAGTGTTGTTCCTGAACTGCGAAGCGAAGGAACCTCTGGTGAGAAGGGAAAATTGGAATGTGGAGGTACGCGTCCTGGATGTCTATAGACGCCAGGAACTCGCCTTTTTCCATGGAGGCGATGACAGAACGAAACTATTACATTCGGAACCATCGTACCCTGACGAACTTGTTCAGCAGTTTTAGGTCCAGTATGGGCCGTACTGTACTGTCCTTCTTTGGAACAATGAAGAGGTTTGAATGAAAACCTTGAAACCGTTCGCTTTGAGGGACCGGGATAATAACCCCGTCTTCCTTTAGAGAGCTTATGGCTTGGAAGAACTCTGATGCCTTTGCCCTGGGAGGAGAAGACAGGAAAAAATGATTTGGTGGAAGAGAGTAGAATTCTATCTTGTATCCGGAGGACACTAGGTCGCGGACCCATTCGTCGTGAACGACCGAGAGCCATGCGTTGCTGAAGGAAAGCAGGCAGCCGCCTACTTTGAGGGTGTCTTCCGGATACCACAGGGAGTCATTGTGTGTGAGATCTGCCTAGTCTGGAACCCCTGGATCCTGACTGTCTAGGCCTGCCTCTCCATGAAGAAGGGGAAGGTTTGTAAGAGGTCTGGGGACCTCTATCCCTACGTTGTGCCCGGCCGGGTCCGGAAGATGTGGAAGTAGAGGACCAATTTGAGTTGGAACGAAAAAAATCGGGACCGAGCCTGCTGTTGCTGGTTCCGAAAGGGCCTCTGTTGTGGGAGAAATTTACTCTTCCCTCCAGTGGCGTCGGAAATTAATTGATCGAGGCGACCGCTCTGATATGGTAAAGTCAATGACTTTTTGGAAGCAGAATCCGCATGCCAGTCCCTGAGCCATAAGGACCTACGAATGGTGGTGGGGTTTGCTGCTGCTTGAGAAGCGCAGTCAGCGGCATCCAGAGACGCGGTCACTAGAAAATCCCCAGCTCTGGCTATCTGAGTAGCAAGGTCTGTTACCTCGGGGGGAAGGTTGGTATCCAGAACAGCTGAAGAAAAGACCTCAGCCCAATGGGTCATAGCCTTAGCCACCCACGTAGCGGCAAAAGATGGAAAGAGTGCGGCTGCTGAGGCTTCAAAAGCTGAACGAGCCATATTGTCGATCTGATGATCGGTGGGGTTTTTAATTGAGGCGCCCTCTGAAGAGGATAAAATAGATTTAGTAGCTAGGCGCGATACTGGAGGATCTACCGGAGGAGACTGTGACCAATCCTCTCTTAGATCAGGAGCAAAGGGATATTTTGACTCCATGGGCTTTTGCCCTGTGAAGCATTTATCTGGACGGATCCGATGAGATTCAACAATTTCCTTAAATTCGGGATGATTGGCGAACACTCTGTGAGCCCACTTGGTCCTCTTAAAGGACACAGCATGACCCGTTTTAGATAAAGGTTCTTCATCTAGCTTCAAGGCCTTGTTTACTGGCTCAATGAGAGAGTCGAGAGTCTCCTGATCGTGTTGAAATTCCTGATCTAGGAACATGTCAGAATCGTCCTCTGAGACAGGTTCTCTACTAGCCCCAAGGGAGGGTGATAAAGAAATGGAACTCTCAGAAACAGATTCCCGGTGATGGTCTGGGGACAAGGCATGAGTCCTTTTCCTGGAAGAGCGAGAGCTCCTTGGTAAGGTACGACCCCTAGTGTACAAGGGGTTCTGATCATCAGAAGCGTTGTCCGTAAGAGTGCCCTGGTTAGAGGAAGGGTCTCGGAACGAGTCTAACGCTTTGGCCAGGGATGCCATAGACTGGGTAAGGGAGGTAGCCCACTCAGCGGTACTAGGCTCACTGGGTTTGGTATCAGTAACGGGTGGTTCCTGAGCAGTCACCAGTTCACAAGCTGAGCATAACGCAGTATTGTGACCCCGGGGTAGAGATACCTTACAAGAGGTACAAGCAGCAAAAAACACAGTGTGGGTTTTCCCAGACTTTTTGTTAGGCTCTGATTGAGACAGAGTAGCCTCGAGGAGAGCGCTTACTAGCAGGGGAAGGGTTAAGCTATGTTTCTGCAGCTTACCCAGGTCCTGTGTCTTGAGTCCCCGGGGGAGGTCCGCAATGTGTCCACAGATATCGCTAATCCCTGAAGCTGTGATTCAAAACGCTGGAGCAGCGTTGCAGCATCAGCCCTGTGGGTGTCCAAAGATGGCCGCCGAGATCAGGAAGAGAAGGCGCTTCTCGCAGAACGAGAAGCGCCAGAGAGAGTGGGCGGTGGAAACTGCCGGTGGGCAGAGCCAACGTTCCGGCCTGGAAGAGAGAAAAGCCGGGGGGCTAAATTTTAAGTTTGCGGTTGCGGCCTGCAGCGTTGCAACCGCTTTTTGTGCGGACCAGCGTGACCCACGGACCCGGGCTTTAAGGTATCTGCGGACCTCCCTTATCCCAGGCACCAGGACCCCCCAGCGCCTCGGCCCCGCATGTGTACTCACGGTAGATGCGGTGGGCCGGTGCTCAATCCACCGTTGCCATAATCAGGGAGGGGGTGGAGAGCTTTTGCTGCCTTCCATCATCCGCTATAACAGTGGTGATGCAGTGGGGAGCTGCACGGACGCCATAAACATCATGTCCGGCTATGCACCTGGCTCCAGAAGAGGTAAAGGGAGGGCTACTCCATGTGGTCGCCTGCTATGGAGGGGGGAGATCGGAATGCGAAGGAACAGTCGCCCGTAAAGTGAGCTCAGGGCTGGCATCCAACGGTGCAGGAAAGGGTACGCGGAGGAACGCTCCGCGTTCTTGCCTGTTGATGGTTCGGGGGAGATCTGAACCTAGAAAGGATCCGTCGCCCCCATTCGCTCCATTAAGGGAAAAATAGAATAAAAATAAAAACGGTGGGGTCTGAAAGCAGACCCAAGTGCCTCCTACAGACACTAAGCAAGAACTGGTTCACTTGGAGCCAGCAGGAGGGTGTATACTGCAGGGGAGGAGCTATTCTTTCTGTGTTTACTTAGTGTCCTCCTAGTGGCAGCAGCATAACACCCATGGTTCTGTGTCCCCCAATGAGGTGTAAGAGAAATAAACTATTAATTTAGTGCGTTTTTGTTGCGGATTTTATGTGTTTTTTACCCTTGCGGATTTCTATAATGGAAGGGTGCAGAAAAGCTGCAGATCTGCACAAAAGAAGTGACATGCTCCTTCTTTCAATCAGCAGCGTTTTCCATGCGGAATTTTCCGGACCATTAGCACAGCATTTTTTTTTCCTATTTACATTGTACTGTAAATCACTTTACGGATCTGCAGCGTTTCTGAGCGGAAAAAAAAGCTGCGGATCCGCAGTAAATCCGCAACGTGTGCACATAGCCTTACACTGCAGAGAGCTGCGAGTCCCACTGTACTTGTAGCTCATTAGCTTAAAATTTTAAAGATGGATTTAACAAGAAAGGTAACACTTTAAATTAGCATTGAAGGGCCTTTACACACATGCAATTAGTTAGTACTATAATAATCTAATGACAGGTTCACTTTAACCCATTTGGCCACGAGCTAAAATATTGGTTTCATGGAAATGCAGCCACAGATCGCTATTAAGGTGTCGATGGAGTTAGCATTCAAAGACATGCATGCCTATAAGCAGTTTGGGGGGGATGTTGATCCTACTGACAAATTCCCTTTAAATCTATTGAGATCTTGACTTTTTAATAGTGAATCGGTTCAGGACCAGACCATTTTCACTGTGTCTGACCATGCAATTTTTATATTCATTTTTTTACGTCAATATTGGGGATAAAATTAGGGATGATCGAAGAGCTTCAGATAAGTGCTTATCCGAATTCCTATAGCACTTACCGAATAGCTGCATCAGTAACCTGGAGTGCTCCCGGTAAACAGCTGTTGGGCGCTGCAGCTGCATGTGTCACGGTTGTGTGACAGTCACAGCACATGCATGGAGAGCCCAACAAACAGGGTATCCATGCATGTGTTGTGACAGTGAAACACCCGTGACACATGCAGCTGCGGTGCCCAACAGCTGATTACAGGGAGCACTCCAGGTTACTGATGCAGCTATTCGGTAAGTGCTATAGGTATTCGGATAAACACTTATCCGAAGCTATTCGATCAACCCTAGTAAAAAAGACAAATAAGAAATACATGTCTATTTTTCACATCTTTTTCTTTCTTACTTTTTTTCTACAACCATGAAGTACTGATAAAAACATTTTAAATTGCGTTCTCCTTTTAGTAGAAATTGTATACACTCACCGGCCACTTTATTAGGTACACCATGCTAGTAACGGGTTGGACCCCCTTTTGCCTTCAGAACTGCCTCAATTCTTCGTGGCATAGATTCAACAAGGTGCTGGAAGCATTCCTCAGAGATTTTGGTCCATATTGACATGATGGCATCACACAGTTGCCGCAGATTTGTCGGCTGCACATCCCAAAGATGCTCCATACAAGGCAGGATGGATCCATGCTTTCATGTTGTTTACGCCAAATTCTGACCCTACCATCCGAATGTCGCAGCAGAAATCGAGACTCATCAGACCAAGCAACGTTTTTCCAATCTTCTACTGTCCAATTTCGATGAGCTTGTACAAATTGTAGCCTCAGTTTCCTGTTCTTAGCTGAAAGGAGTGGTACCCGGTGTGGTCTTCTGCTGCTGTAGCCCATCTGCCTCAAAGTTCGACGCACTGTGCGTTCAGAGATGCTCTTAGGCCTACCTTGGTTGTAACGGGTGGCGATTTGAGTCACTGTTGCCTTTCTATCAGCTCGAACCAGTCTGCCCATTCTCCTCTGACCTCTGGCATCAACAAGGCATTTCCGCCCACAGAACTGCCGCTCACTGGATTTTTTTTCTTTTTCGGACCATTCTCTGTAAACCCTAGAGATGGTTGTGCGTGAAAATCCCAGTAGATCAGCAGTTTCTGAAATACTCAGACCAGCCCTTCTGGCACCAACAACCATGCCACGTTCAAAGGCACTCAAATCACCTTTCTTCCCCATACTGATGCTCGGTTTGAACTGCAGAAGATTGTCTTGACCATGTCTACATGCCTAAATGCACTGAGTTGCCGCCATGTGATTGGCTGATTAGAAATTAAGTGTTAACAAGAAGTTGGACAGGTGTACCTAATAAAGTGGCCGGTGAGTGTATATTGGACACCTGTTGTCTCCATAAACCCTGCAATCAGTTTACAGTACTAAACGGATAATTTTATATTTTTAAAGCATTGTGGGTTTTTTTTACAAGATTTTCTCATTTAAATTTAATTTCCCTTTAGTAGTTCTAATATTAAAGGGGTTGTCCAGTCCAAATCGATAAGTCTGCAGTAACTCTAGTAACTCTATGTGACTACAAGACTTATGAATCCCCCAGTGCATGCACTGTACCCTGTGGGGATTTAACAGTTTCTGAGGCCGCGTCCCAACAAGTGTATGAGAATGAGACTGCAGCCTTATCAATTTGGACTGGACAACTCCTTTAAGATTGGGATCTACAGGGTAAGGTTTCTCCTTGTGGAGAGTGAAAAGTGAAGCCTGACAGTTATAAACAACCCCTTTAACAACCTAATACTTACAATAAATGATACAACAAACTGCAGCAATTTATTCATGTAAGCAACGTTAGTAATCATGATAATAGAAAATTGATTTTAGATTAGAGTCACAAAAGACACAAGGCTGCCCACTGACAAAAAGCAAAAAAATTAATGTATATTGTATTTGCACTTAATGTTTTCTGATTAAAGCACCTCTCACTGACAGTATGCATCTGGTTTCCACAATGGAAAAATCATATAAACCTAGCACCAAACCTAAATCTAAAAAACTGAAAACATGCAAAATCATATTCACATAGCTTCTTTACTCTTCATTATAACGGTTTTAACCCTTTAAAATATATAAGCTGCAAAGCTAACCACTACCTTAAAAAGGAAACTGTCACCACCTGGTTTTTGCTATCCCATCTAAGAGGAACATGATGCAGCAGCAGAGATCCTGAACCTAGTGATGTATCATTTATTGGGTTGCTTGCTGCAGTTTTGATAATAACACTCTTAGCTGCTGCAGATCTACCAGTTATATATATGCTGAGCCCTGTATAACCCCGTCCATACCAATGATTAACAGCTTCATGTGTATGTGAGGGGAGCCAGGGCCGTAGTCGTGGCTGACAAAGACTGCTCAATCACGCCCTGGTCTCCCAACACATGAATGCAATGTCCTCTTTTCAGCATACTTTCAGCCTCATCTTCTGCACCATCAGGGTCCCATCGGGGCTGCTGAAGTTCTGCTGCTGGCGTTGCTACGCATAAAGAGACATAGTCCAAGTTCAACATAAAACAGACAACTTTACTGGTTTCTTTCCTCAGCACGTCCACATCCATGACAGCATCGACATAGGGTTCTAAACAGCTTATATCCTTCTCTTTCCCTGTGCTCTCCCTCATGTTCTTCAACCTGTACCCAGGTCGTGTCTTGTCCGGAACCGCATAGTCCTCCCTCTCCAGCTTCACTACTTTTAGGAGTTCCTTTGTCAGTTTCACACCAGACATAAGGGTATCTGCCCATGTAGTAAGCGTCCACCTGCATTCTTATGCTGCTGCAATTTCCAATACTCAAGCTCTGGACGGCTGGGCTCTTATCTTGTGAACGTTGCGGGGTCATTGTGTTGTCCCGGCTCTAAGCCCTACAGGACTGTCTGGGCTCCCTGGCCCTACTGACTACAATCAGGAAATGCTCCTGCCCACCCTACCCACAGTAGACTCCTCCTATGTAAACTATGTACACTAATGTACCCC
The DNA here is from genome assembly GCF_051348905.1 of Ranitomeya variabilis. NCBI lineage: Eukaryota > Metazoa > Chordata > Amphibia > Anura > Dendrobatidae > Ranitomeya > Ranitomeya variabilis. The sequence continues at coordinate 298,451,075 of NC_135232.1, forward strand.
CATCTAGTGTTCACCTTAAGGTACTGCACTTACCCTAAACTACAGCATAATATTCTACAATACACTATACACAGTTATGTACATTACACATTAATACAGAGGGGTGGGGGTAAACGTCAGTCCGAGTACACCCCTTACATGTACACTGTTAGTAGGCAGAAAGCTGACTAGTGGGATTATATAAAGCTCATAAATATGAAGGACAACAAGGCAGCATATTTACTAGTCTTCTAGTAATCTCCTGCTAAAAAACAAGATAGTGTCATAACTACAGCAAGCAGCCCAGTAAGTGACATCACATATTCCCTTTAAATATGGATAATTTTACCACAGTGCACTGAACAAAGTGTTAACCATGTGGCCAGGCACACCACACAAAATACACGCAGTTTCATAAACCTTTCTAAAGGTAGTGGAATATATATAAAACACTACTAAAGAGACACCAGCTCACCTCTCCTCGGGTTGTTGCTTATCCTGGCTCCACGTGCCATACTGTCTGTCAGTTTCTTGCACAAGAGAATCTGTGTCCTTATTGGATGTTGAGGATCTGGAGAAACACTGCTTTACGTGGTCCTGAAAATACAATAAAATGGAATGTCATCAACCACTGAAAATTATTAATTTTTTTTTTTAATTTATTTATTTATTTTTTTTAGAAAAAACAACTTTATCATAATAGTATAAGAGGGCACTTTGAGACTCATTTGCATAATGTAAGATTAAAAACTAAAAAATGTAGATATTTCTTATGTAATGTAGATAAATTAAGGACAGGAACTCTAGTGCCACCTATTGGAAGTAGCAATCCTAAAAGCCAATATTGAGCCTTTAAAAGGGCTTTGCCACATGACTTAGAATCATAATGCAAACCAGAAGCTCCATTTGCAGACACAGATTTCGGGGTGTTTTCCCCTTCTAAGTGCAAAGCGGGAGAGTAGAATTGGCTGGGTGATAGGCTTCTAACAGGGGATCTAAAGGGTAAAGTTTCTCCTTGTGCAGAGTGCCAAGTTCGCGTAGAGTTACTTAAAGGCCATGTAATGTTCCTCTGAGAATTTAAATATGTAATGTAGTCACGTCAGACCATGATCTAATCTATAGTGCAAGACCATGATTTCCAATTTTTCCTTTTTTTCCTTTTAAAAAAATGATTCAAAGTTAGAAAATAGCTATAAAGCTATTGAATGTATTTACAATAATTCCTATGTAATGTATTCGAAGATTATACAAGGCAAAAAAAAAAGCTTTGAAAACTTGTAAGCTCATAGCGAGAAAAGCATATTATATGCTGTAAAAAAAAAGTAATCAAACCAGTAAATACTAGAACTTCATAACACTGACTTCAATTACAAGGTTTGAAGCCATTCATGTGACTCAAACATGTTCGCTCTTGGGTGTATAAAGTTTATAGGCTTCCAGACTGACTTACATTTTGGAGCTCTTCTGTATGAATCTTTTACTAACTTCATATTATAATACTGCAAGTATTATTTTTTCTAACTTTAAAAAACATCTACAATGTGACTCCAGACATAGTAGACCCCCATCACCAAATACCAGGGAAACGTAAAATTTTGTTTTTTCCTTCTCTTGCCAATCATATTTCTCAGCTTACTTACCCTAGTAACTAGATCAGAGGTCCCCATCCTTGAGAGCCACATTCAGCTCGGAGAGAGGGTCGCGAGCTACATCCAGCTCCTGCCCCATTAACAGTAGTGACACCCAGAGCCCCCTGTTACTGGTATAATGGCAGCCAAAGCTTTTCCACCAAAATCACACCAAGGCAATGTGCCAAACTCCAGGGTTTCCTATCTTACCCCCATTCAGATCTGCTCTTCTGTGCAATGTTACACACACAACCCGCCATCTACGGATCTAGCTGTTTGCTACATCTGGTACTAATGCACCAAGCTGGCAGACAGCCACAAGCCACACATCACGGGCCCACGAGACATATGTGGATGTCGAGCTACCGGTTGGGGACCCCCTGAACTAGAGATCATGCAACTTTTGTGAACTTCTTTGACCTCCAAAAATCAGGAACATTTTGTTACAATTGTCTACTTCTAAATCTTTTTGACTTGCTTTACCAAATTTACATGAATCACCTATAAAACAGGGTAAGCGATAATGACTGATGGATGTAGTGCACACAACTAAAACCTTCACCAATAACTAAAATGGGGGGCCAGATCCCCCCTTGGTTTACCTGTCTACAAGAAAGCAATAAGAGTTGAAAGCAGCGATGGCACTTCATTCACAAACGAAGGGGCTGATGAGATGGCGAAGTATACCATTCAGTTATTTCCATCAAGCTACTAGACAATGACCACATTGAGCAAAAATGGGGGACTCGGGACCCCAGTTCTAGTGATCAGTGAGGGCTCCAGCAGTGGGACTCTACAGGAAAGGTGATAAAAGCCTGATAACAAAAGTGATATATGTCAGTCGAGTTTCCCATAATTAAATGGCCGGACCATATTTAGCAATTTTGTAACTGTGCTGGATAAATGTGCAAACGTTTTTTTCTTCTTATGCTAACAAAGTAATGTTCTTGCTTCTTTCTTAAATTACAGATTTTTGTGATAAAGTGATAAATAGTGAAAAAAAATGATTACTTCCGATATTAGTGATTAAAAAACAGATGAAATATGCTGAAACTAGCAGTCACTATAGTCTAGTTCTACTAGGGTGGACCCCAACTTGGTCTTCAAGTCCATATGGAAAGAGTTGATACAAAACGTACATCCCAGTCAAATACTATAAAATTGCACCCTATACACAAACCTAGATACTAGAAAAATAACAAAAATGTATATCTCACTATTTTTGATCAATAATATCTACGGCTGTTGGCCACATGTAACATTTGGTTTATGCGCTATAAGTAGTAACAAACATGACAACCAAGTGACAGAATTTGATTGTTGTAAGATGATTAAAGATAAGGCAAAACATAAGATCACTCTCAACTAAAACACCAAAAGGTCTATTACATAGAGCAAATGCATCATCTTACTTCTAGCTGGTGCATACCATTGCAACGGACACTCAATCATATGTATGAAAAACAAAGAAACAGAAGAACTTCACAAGAAAAAAAAAAGTTGACTTTTAGCTTACATATCTCGGTCACAAGCTTGCTCTACAACAACCTGTTCCTCAGCAACAACAACATAATGCACAAACAGCCCTGGGGGTACTCTTCTGTCCTCAGGTATTTTACTTGTGCTTATTTATGTTCTAACAAGTAATAATTCTACAACATTTCTTTAGCACTTCACTGCAAAAATTAGAAAATAAAAAGAAAGTGGACATTTTTTAGCTTCTTAAATCAACTACGGTATTTGATACATTTAAAAGAAGCCATCCTCAGCAGATGATCCATTGTTCAAATCACGGTTTTGCATTTACCGTAATTAATGGCAATGGTCTATTTTCAATATAACAATCTGTATTAAAAAAGAAAGAAAAATCTTTTAAACTGACCACTTTTTAAAACTTGTAATTGTTTCAGGAAACAACACATGTACATAGCCACAATGGTTAGACCCTGGCCCTATTTGTATTGAAGCATCTAATGAATGTGTGCGAAAAGCTTTGTGAAGGGAGGTGAGCAGGGTCAGATGTGACATTACATATTGAGGATCTTGTGTTATCCGCTTTTTACAGAAGTGTTATCTATCATTGTAATCCTGCCTCCATAATATGGAACTTTGCTGAAAACTGTCACTGAAAGAACAGGCAACAGAATCCTTTTGCAGAGAAGCAGTACCGGTAATTAGATTCATGGTATCTGCACCACAACAGCATGAATCAAGTGCCTGGCTGTACAACTGACCAGGTATGTTTTACTCTGAATACTGTGGCATTTCAAAGAAAACATGGCTTGAAAAGTCGGACAATTATTCTCACCCTGTTCCAGCTGACTGACAGGTCTCTGCCATGTCAATGCATTATTTTGTTTAAATTATTATTATTGTCTTGCCACAATTCATTTGCTAACATAGGGTACTGTGAGACAGTGAGGGGAATCATATCCAAGGGACGTTCTGTTCCCCTAGGATGCGCATAGAGGCATATTGAAACCGCTGGAGTGCATTGTGATTATAGCTACAGCTGTGGTTACAATGAAAAATAAAAGAAAGTGTGGACTTGGTTAAGCTATGTGATCAGGTCAGATTTAAGAAAACCTGACATTGGCTTTTATTTTTGGAGAGACCTTTAGGATTGGTAGTGGGATGAGTGTCTCTCTCCACTCCGGGTTTTTTGGAATGGCTCATGTCCATGATTCCCATTTAAACTTTCAGTTTAGGTTTGTGTGTGTGTGTCAGTTTTTGGCTCGCAAAGTAGAAAGCTCTGTGCAGGATATGGCAGATACGGCGGTGCTGTTGCCCACGACAAAAGTGTGTTACGGACAATCCGGCTACGATCCGGAGGATAACATTTGCCTTTTTTGTTTTACGTTAATAAAGACATAAGCTAGACTAACCTGTGTCACTGCCTCTTTACTGCACATGTGAATATGGCTGCATTACAGCACATAGCAAATTTTAGACCCCGATGAACCCGAAGGTCTTTTTTTTAGGGTATGTTTTAATGGGGCATATTCCTTCAGTATTTGCTACAGATTGCATGTGAGTGGAAGTGTGTTCATAATGAAAATTAGCTTGTCCTGTGCCAGATTCATATCGGTAAACTGGAAAGTTATTTTATTTCTAAAGCATTCTAAAGCCTTCTATACCCATATCAAAATAAGCACATTCATTTTTCTATTTTAATGTGCAAATAAATTATGCAAAACTATGTGAGCTAATGTTAAGAGTGTATTTTTTTCCATAGCTAGAGTAAACTCGGTCAGAGCTGCTGAGTTAGTACCTGTAAAGCTTCCATCTTACAATTGGCCAACCTTCATGTTGTAATGCTTTGCAACAAATTCTAAAATATGGAATATGATCAGAATCAATTTAAATACAGATCGTTCAGAGCAAAGGTTTATGGATTGATTAAGGCGTAAACTAAACAGTTAAGGTGACATGCTCATACAGATTAGACTAAAAGTCGTCAGAACTCGACGATACTGGCTGACAATGTAATGTGTGCGGGGACCATAAAAATGTAGAAAATGAGAAAGTGGCACTCACCACCAGTGAATAGGTAAAAAGTCACTTCATTCAGTGACAGGATAGCAGACAGAAACATCAACGAAATGAACAACAGCTGTTTTGCCAAGTACCAGCTTCCAGCTCACTTGTGGTATTCACAAGCTATGTGTAAGTTCACGCTTCTTCCGACTCACTTGTGGCACTCACAAGCTATGTGAGAGTACACGCTGCTTCTTCTGTAATATTCGGAAGTTATCTATATGTGTAGAGGCCTTCTGACTCTCCCCCTCCTCACACCCACACGACAGGTGATATTGGGGGAGAAACTGAATTTCAACAAATGATCAACATTTTTCTCTTTGGAAATAAGCCAATGGCAGAAGCTCTCTCAAAGAACATAGGAACGCTCAGCTGAGTTCCTATGTATGGGACATTCAGGAGAGAGCTGCCAGCCAAAATGATTGTTCGTCCAACAGCTATCCAGTGGGAAGCCTTTAGATCGATTTCCTGTGGAAGGTAAAGTGTAGTGTCCGTGGCTTCACCGTGACGTGGTGGAGGTTCTTTGTACAGCTCAATGGTGCTCTAAATGGTGACACTTTGTGTGGTTCTAAAAGCTCTGTACTACAGTATCTGATGGACCATGTCATGATATATTTCTAGCTGTATTTGTATGAATTAAAACGAAAAACTATATATAATCTAAAGTATAAAAAGTGGCGCCAAGTGTCACAATAGCTAATACCCTGCAGCGAAACCAACAATTTCCCACGAAAATGAATTGTACAATAAAGATTTAGTGTCATATATACACTCACTGGCCACTTTATTAGGTACACCTGTCCAACTTCTTGTTAACACTTAATTTCTAATCAGCCAATCACATGGCGGCAACTCAGTGCATTTAGGCATGTAGACATGGTCAAGACAATCTCCTGCAGTTCAAACCGAGCATCAGTATGGGGAAGAAAGGTGATTTGAGTGCCTTTGAACGTGGCATGGTTGTTGGTGCCAGAAGGGCTGGTCTGAGTATTTCAGAAACTGCTGATCTACTGGGATTTTCACGCACAACCATCTCTAGGGTTTACAGAGAATGGCCCGAAAAAGAAAAAAAATCCAGTGAGCGGCAGTTCTGTGGGCGGAAATGCCTTGTTGATGCCAGAGGTCAGAGGAGAATGGGCAGACTGGTTCGAGCTGATAGAAAGGCAACAGTGACTCAAATCGCCACCCGTTACAACCAAGGTAGGCCTAAGAGCATCTCTGAACGCACAGTGTGTCGAACTTTGAGGCAGATGGGCTACAGCAGCAGAAGACCACACCGGGTACCATTCCTTTCAGCTAAGAACAGGAAACTGAGGCTACAATTTGCACAAGCTCATCGAAATTGGACAGTAGAAGATTGGAAAAACGTTGCTTGGTCTGATGAGTCTCGATTTCTGCTGCGACATTCGGATGGTAGGGTCAGAATTTGGCGTAAACAACATGAAATCTTTGGGATGTGGTGGAACGGGAGATTCGCATCAGGGATGTGCAGCCGACAAATCTGCGGCAACTGTGTGATGCCATCATGTCAATATGGACCAAAATCTCTGAGGAATGCTTCCAGCACCTTGTTGAATCTATGCCACGAAGAATTGAGGCAGTTCTGAAGGCAAAAGGGGTCCAACCCGTTACTAGCATGGTGTACCTAATAAAGTGGCCAGTGAGTGTATATACACACTAGCGTGTATATAGGTTCGCGCTGGAAAAAAGCCGGCACATCAGCCAAATAACTGTCCACAGAGATGGAGAATCCAACAAACGCCAATCCAGATCAGCATAAACCTATAATGGCTCAGATATAGGACCGAAGTGGTCAATTAGTCCATAAACAGTGCTTCTAGACAGCAATGAGAAAATGTTTTAGCTTACCCGCCGTGTAGGGATGATGCAGGACGCCTGGTAGCCCTGTCAGGCGGCAACAACTGTCCGTCCAGGAGAATCTTTAGTTTCAACAAAAACTATATATGCCTCATTAAAAGAGACATACTGAGGTAGGGTAAGACACCATTGAGACAACTCACAGGTAAGCAGCCATAGTCAGACCATGCACATGAGCCCTTAGTCTAGATGCCTAGACACATAAGTGTAATGGCACAATCGAACAATCAGCCGATAGTTGATGTGGGGAAAAAAAACAACCACATTTGACAGGTCAGTAAAAGAAAAAATTACTTATTTTAGCCACCATGTGCTCCAATGAGATCAGCAGAAATTCTCTATGATAAACTATGCCATGTGAGCAAACAAATACAACAAAATATTGCATTTTATCGCCCTTTAGGAGACAGTTTATTTGCAGAAAAAAATTGGTTCAGAAGCATATTGTTCTGTAATGTCAGCGTTACTTTTGTCACTAGTGCTCTTTTGGATCAGCAAATATAATGAGGACTACAAAGAAAGGTTAATGAAGTAATTATGTCACTTTTGTATTTTGCCTGCTCAGTAGCTTGCAGAAATTTCAAAACAATCTAAAGTATGAGTCACAGCCGACAAATAAAAGACTGTGAGCGGTACAAGGGACTGACGTGGGTTGCACAATTCCAGGATCCTGCGGTGTCACAGCTAGATAGGTGCACTTAAATGAGACTGAAGATTTTTCTCCTAGGTGGGTGTATAGAGAATGACATTATATGCTGGAGAATAAAAGCACTCTATTTTTAATATGGCTTCTTGCTCAGTTTATTCTTCCTTGTAGAAAAGTCATGGATGCTGTAATCCAGAAAGATACATGTACCCATATACATTATAATTAAATTGGTCATAGTCATTTGATAAAAGGTCAGCCAAAACACTGCTTTGGTCGATAACTGTTCCTCCAGACCCCGCTTTTGCAGTACATGTGTTCTCAGTAGGGGAGAAGGGAATAAGCCTTCAGTAAGAGCCAAGCTGCAGCACCTGAGGACGGCCATTAAATTCTATAGAGTTGTGCTTGTCTGCTTTGTACACTGAATTTAGCCACCGTCAGAGCTGCAAAGAGCTGATCATTGAGGTTGTCAGACCTCAACTGATTAAATATTGATGAACCATCCGAGGAAGCCCCTATACACACAAGATAAAAGTCAGCAGCAACAGAAAATGTCAAGAGTAATTACAGTAAGGGTATGTGCACACGTCAGGATTTCTTGCAGAAACTTCATGAAGAAAACCGGGAATTTTCTGCAAGAAATCCGCATTTTTTTTTTTTTGCGTTTTTTTCCCGTTTTTTTTTTTAGCATTTTGCAAGCGAAATTAGCTTGCAGAATGCTAAAGTTTTCCAAGCGATCTGTAGCATCGCTTGGAAAACTGACTGACAGGATGGTCACACTTATCAAACATAGCGTTTACATAGTAACATAGTAACATAGTTAGTAAGGCCGAAAAAAGACATTTGTCCATCCAGTTCAGCCTATATTCCATCATAATAAATCCCCAGATCTACGTCCTTCTACAGAACCTAATAACTGTATGATACAATATTGTTACGCTCCAGGAAGACATCCAGGCCTCTCTTGAACCCCTCGACTGAGTTCGCCATCACCACCTCCTCAGGCAAGCAATTCCAGATTCTCACAACCCTAACAGTAAAGAATCCTCTTCTATGTTGGTGGAAAAACCTTCTCTCCTCCAGACGCAGAGAATGCCCCCTTGTGCCCGTCACCTTCCTTGGTATAAACAGATCCTCAGCAAGATATTTGTATTGTCCCCTTATATACTTATACATGGTTATTAGATCGCCCCTCAGTCGTCTTTTTTCTAGACTAAATAATCCTAATTTCGCTAATCTATCTGGGTATTGTAGTTCTCCCATCCCCTTTATTAATTTTGTTGCCCTCCTTTGTACTCTCTCTAGTTCCATTATATCCTTCCTGAGCAAACATACTGTTTGACAAGTGTGATCAACTTTTTACTATAGATGCAGCTTATGCAGCATCAATAGTAAAAAGATATCATGTTAAAAATAATACAAAAAAAATAAAAAAATGGTTATACTCACCCTCTGCAGACAGCCGATCTCCTCAGCGGCGTCCGTTCCTATAGATGGTGTGGTGCAGGACCTTTGATGACGTCGCGGTCACGTGACCGCGACGTCATCGCAGGTCCTTCACCACACCATCTATAGGAACGGAAGCGGCAGCATGCACCGCTGAGAGGCGGGAAGACTCCGGGGGCCATCGAAGGTGAGTATATGACTATTTTTTATTTTAATTCCTTTTTTTTTACCAATTATATGGTGCCCAGTCCGTGGAGGAGAGTCTCCTCTCCTCCACCCTGGGTACCAACCGCACATGATCTGCTTACTTCCCGCATGGTGTGCACAGCCACATGCAGAAAGTAAGCAGATCAATGCATTCCTAGGTGTGCGGAATCCCCGCATTTCCGCAAATTTAATGAACATGTTGCTTTTTTTTCCGCGATGCGATTTTTTCGCGGAAAAAAATGCAACATTTGCACAAGAAATGCGGAATACACTTAAAATAATGGGAGGCATATGTAAGCGTTTTTTTTTCGCATTTTTATCACGTTTTTATAGCGAAAAAAAACACGAAAAATACTGAATGTGGGCACATGGCCTAACAATCATCGGCTTTTTCGGATAAACAAATGATTGTTCATTTAGACCAGGAGTGGGGAACCTCAGGCCCCAGGGCCATTTATGGCCCTCGACGACCTTTTATCAGGCCCCCGAGCAGATTCTCAAGGACCGTATTCTTGGGCAAGGAGCTGTATTTTGATTGCCACAAGCACATTAAGTTCTTCTTGCTATTAGCACACACACGCAGTGCTCACTACTTAACACTGAAGGGCATGCAATGAAAGATTACGTCCTGAAACCAGTGCCAGAGTCAGGATGTACTTTGTGTGTGGAGTTTGTACGGCCCCCGAAGAATGGCATAAATATCCAAATGGCCCTTGGCAGAAAAAAAAATAAAAATTCCCCACCCCTAATCTAGACCGATGTCTGATCAATGAACGTTTGCCATAATTGAAAACTCGAATAGGGCATGTTCGATTTGTTTGGGTGAAAATAAGCACTTTTGTTTTTTTATTTTTTTTATAGCTAAACAAAAAAAAATTGTCCAAGCGATCATCAGCTCATCTTGGTCATATGTATATGTGAATCTTGTGTAGATCATCAACATCTAAAGTTGTGGACAATCCCTTTAAAGGGGTCATTCAGTGAAAACAAGTTACAATCTATCATCCCTAGGACAGGTTTCAGATCTCTGGGCCCCGCACAGATCGGTAGAACAGGGAACTTTTATTCATGACGAGGCACTTTTATTCCCATTAAAATATGAGCACAGCAAATCTATTCTATTTCCGTTTCATTCGATCTCCATGGGGCTGCTGGATGAAGCCAAGCTCAAAACTTGGCAGCACCAAAAAGATCCAACCTGGGAATGTGGCATGCAAAACGAAACCAGCGACAGTGAGGGGGAGGGTTTGGCAGCAACGAAACAGGGGTGAAAAAAAACTGGGGTGACCAAAGCAAAAAGGCGTCAACTGTTCCGTAGAGCAACAGCATGTTCAGGAATGTCATCCAAGCACCCGACTCAGTGGGCCGAATGCCTGGGTCCACGATTAGTGCCAGCGGGTGACACCACTGCCTGTTACCCTGCGCTAGGTGCTTTCCAATCCCCTGTCCATGACACTGGCATAGATGCCTCCCTCCCTGCACCTGTCCTTGCACATCTGATGCACCATCATCAGGCATTTCCAAATCCTTGTCCCAGCACAGCATTCAGCTGTCCCTACCCCAGAGCTTGGAAAAAAAAAAAAGAGAGTTTCCAGTCACAGACTAAACAAGCACATTTTCAGGCTGCTTGTTGTGGAAATGTTGCCGTTTAGTTTTGCTGACACAGAGGATTTCTACTGACTCATTGCGGCAGCTATTTCTTGGTATTCTGTCCCCACTTTCTCTCCCAGTGTTACATCCCCTCCTAGTACCAGCATGTGTCCAGGAACATTACCCATGCCCTTACCAACAGTTACTGGGATTGTCCACTTAACGACCGACTTGTGGACAAGCGCACGTGGCCAGGGATGCTACATTTCCCTGATGGCACAGTGGATGAACATTGTGGAGGCTGAAGTGGAGTCCCACCCTGGCATGGCACATGTGCTCCCAATGCCGAGGATTGCTGACCCTTATTTTATCAGGGTTCCCTTCACATCATATATCAGTTCCTGCACCCCCTCCTGCTCCTCCTCATCCTTCATCTTCGATGTGGTATCTCAGAGCATATCGTCCACATCAGTCGGAAGCTGGAAGCTCTGCCTCAGCGAAGTGACAACAGGTTCTGCAGAAGCTAATTTGTTAAGGAGACAAACCATACACCGTGGCAGAGTTACATAAAGGAATAGCAAACCAGACAGACTTGTGGAATTTGCGCCGCTGGACCTCCAATCAGGATGGTCGTGTGATAATGGGCGTAACCCGGTGGTGGCTGTGAAGCTTGGTAAGCTCACACACCTACCATGCTTGGCAGACGTTCTCAACTTGGTAGTTCAGTAGTCAAGGAATGCTGCGCCAGCACCCATTTCTGTGAGTTGGCTATGGCTGCCACCACCCTGGTAGTGCTGCAGCAGCGAATGCAAGTGCCAGATCACCAATTGGTGTGTGGTGTGACCACACGCTGGAACGCCACACTGCACATGCTGGCAATGCTTTGTGAGCAGCAGAGGCCAGTTGTGGAATACCCGCTTCAACACACCCGTTGGTACTCTGGTTAGCCTTCGCACATAAGCACATAACTGAAGAGTGGGCATGGATGTCGGACACCTGTGCTGTTCTCCAAGACTTTGAGAACTACATAAAAATGGTGAGCGGCAATGACGTCATCATCAGCACAATTATCCCACTTCTGTGCTTACTTGAACAGTCTCTACTCATATTAAACATACAGCTTTGCATGCTGCCCAGGTGGAGATGGAGGAAGACATGAGACATTACCCAGCCCAGCCTCATCTACTGCGGAATGGGTAACAATGAGGACGTGAAGGCTGATCAGGATGAAGAGGAACAGCAGCTGGCAACAGAGGTCAGTACCCACACAAGCTTTGTCCCATCTCTCCTACGTGGATGGGCCGAGGAGGGGAATGAGGAGGAAGAGATGTAGGAAGAGGAGACGCAGAGTAGTCATCATCAAGGAGACAAGGAAGGCTGTAAGGAGCTTGGTACGTATGGCAGATTTTATGTACTGCTGCCTTTCCCGAGTCCCTCGCATTACATTCTTCTTGGCCACAAAAACAGTAATGGTTGTTCACCCTGCTAGACCCACGCTACGAGCAGATCCTTGCATCTCTCCTTCCTGAGATTGAGAGGTCTACTAAAATGGTGCTATAGCAGAAGGCCATTGTGGAAAATATGTTGGAAAAAATCCCATCAGACAATGCTAGCTTCCTTTCCAACCAAGGAGGAGAGGCGAGGGAGACACACAGCAGAGGCAGGGGTACACTGTTAAAGGCCTGGGCCAGTTTCATTACACCTTCACAGAGTCCATGCCCTAATGACTGTGTATTTTTGACAAGGAGGGAAAAGTTTTTAAAGATGGTCAAACAATACCTGGCCGACAAAACCAGCGTTCTCCCTAATTTCTCTGCGACCTTCAGCTATTGGGTCTCAAAGGTGGACACACGGCATTAGCTGTCAACCCTATGCCTTGGAGATGTGATGCTTCCCTGCAGATAGCATCCTGCCTCCTGAGTGGAGTTTTAGTGCCGCTGAGGAAAGGGGGTCAAAACAGACAGGGGGTTTCACCTGTCAACATAAAGTGCTGACAGGCTCACTCTGATAAAAATGAACAAAGCTTGCATTAGCCCCAGCTTTTCTACACCACCAGATAACAGCAGCACATAAAGTGTTTTTAATCTAAAATATTTGAATGAGGTCCTCTAATTGTTCAAGGGTCTATGGATGACTGAAAGACCCTCATTTTTCATGACTTAGCACTTTTTTCAGAGCCTTTAGGACAGTAGAAGCAGATCAACTACACTGCCAAAACTGTGACACCATTGTTCTCAGCAGTGATCTGGGAGTCACAGATGCTTACAGGGGTCTTCATCATGGTGTTCCCTTTCCACTTTTTCCATCCATTTCAAATTTTTCACTGCGCCTCAGTTGGGTCTACCGGAAAAATGCTTGTATTTCCCATAGACTCCCATAAAACATGTTACTCGAAATGAGCATCTGAGTGTTCGGTTCGCGTAACGAGCATCCAAGAATTTCAGTGCTTGCTCATCTCTAGTGATAACTTGTTCTCAAAGTGTATGTAAAAATTAACCTGATTTTATGCCTTTTTTTGCTACAAATACACATAAGTTTGGATGTACATATACACACAAATTATTCCGAGTTGATCATGTATAGACATTCGTTGGGTAACAATAAGCCACTAACAAGAATCACAAACTTGGCGACTATGATGGTAATGTCCAAGAATAATTTACCCAGAGATCTCAGTGAAGCAATGTATATAAGTGGCTTTAGCGGATTACTTTACCAAAACGTGCATGCTCCTCTGCAATATTTACTCCACGGTCATAGTAGCCATGGAGCATTTTGTGATGGATTACATTATGCCACACCAGATATGATCACAGTTGCTGGGCAACCAAACCGCAAAGCATACGCTTGGTGATATAATTCTACTACTACATATGGCCATGATGAAAGAGAAGTAATGCTTATTCATCCAGGAAAATAGTACCCTAGCAGAAACAATGTTACCATAGGTCTTTGTGCAGAAGAAAACATCATTACTTGTTAACCATGTACTAAAAATGGTCAATCACTAGTTTATGTTGTCAGTTAGCTTCTGACTACACTGCTAAGTGAGAGACCAGAGATGCCTCCAGTAATTATATAATGGCTGATCTTCTACCCAAGGCTGTAAAATATTTCATTTTTTAATATTTATTTTATATCATCACATGCCAGACCAAACTTCTCACATTGTGCAGGGATTTAGCTCCTCTCAGATCCTGCTCCAGCACAACCCCAACAGAAACATATCAATAATACCAGGAGTTTTGTTTTAAAGGGAACCTGTCACCCCGTTTTTTCGGTATGAGATAAAAATACTGTTAAATAGGGCCTGAGCTGTGCATTACAATAGTGTAGTTTGTGGACCCCGATTCCCCACCTATGCTGCCGAAATACGTTACCAAAGTAGTCGTTTTCGCCTGTCAATCAGGCTGGTCAGGTCAGATGGGCGTGGTGTCTTCCCCCAGATCTTGCGTAGTTTTCCGTTGGTGGCGTAGTGGTGTGCGCATGTCCAAGGTCCCGAATCCTGCACAGGGGTGTGAAAATAGCAGCGATGTCCGTTATTCCATTGGTGGTCGGTGGGCGCGGCCATCTTGCTTTGGCCGCGCGTGCGCAGAAGCGGCGCTCTGCTGGCCGCGGCGCTCTGCTGGCCGCGGCTTCAGGAAAATGGCCGCGGGCATCCGCGCGTGCGCAGATGGCTATCGCGGCGGCCATTTTCCTGAAGCCGCGGCCAGCAGAGCGCCGCTTCTGCGCACGCGCGGCCAAAGCAAGATGGCCGCGCCCACCGACCACCAATGGAATAACGGACATCGCTGCTATTTTCACACCCCTGTGCAGGATTCGGGACCTTGGACATGCGCACACCACTACGCCACCAACGGAAAACTACGCAAGATCTGGGGGAAGACACCACGCCCATCTGACCTGACTAGCCATATTGACAGGCGAAAAAGACTACTTTGGTAACGTATTTCGGCAGCATAGGTGGGGAATCGGGGTCCACAAACTACACTATTGTAATGCACAGCTCAGGCCCTATTTAACAGTATTTTTATCTCATACCGAAAAAACGGGGTGAAAGGTTCCCTTTAATGAACACCTATAAGACGGTTTTTGCTATGTAATCTGAGAGCAGCATGATGTAGGGACTAGAGCTTGATTGCAGGGATGTGTTACATACTGGGCTGGCTGCTGTAGATTAAATTAAAATGTTATCAGGAGGAGATGATCACTAGAGGACTAGTTTATCTTGAGCCATGTAGTCCTCCTGCTCTTTGTAATTCCACCATCCACCACTGATTCGCAGCTTTCTGTCGAAGCACCGTTAGAAGAGGTGTAGTTTGAAGGAACCAAGGCGGTGCTGATCAAAATTTGGAAACACCCATCGGACCAGACCGCGGAATTTACATACACGGCAGGACAAAGTATAAAACACATTTTCTGTGGTATGCAGGGACACATCTGAGGATATAGAGGAGTTGCAGGATCCTCATTCTTATGATCTTAAAGGTGATGAGCATAGTTTATAAGCGAAAACACTGATGCCAATGAATAATAATAATAATGAATGGCTCCATCAGGAGCATGTCCAAATCAAGTTTTAGGAATCCTGACCCTTAGACAGTAGTTTACTAAACAAACAACTGAAGGCAGTCTTGTTAAGGCACCTAATTTTGATCTCTGAAATCATTTTTACTCCCTGGCAGGAAAGCTGCAGATGGTTCGCTCTGTATTGCAATGCATCCTCAGACTCCAAAGTTCTGAGACTCATCATAAGAGTCCGAGATACCTCATTAGTATACAGATCAATGGCCCCTCCCAGGCTTACTACAAAGAAGTGAGTTCAGAGATGATAACTCTTGGGGTAACCAGCCACTGAAGAACAATAGGCAACATTCTGCCAAATCAAGAATCCTCACGTAGCCATGTCCTAGAAAGCACATTAATTAAAAAAAATAATTAAATCTTGCTTGATTAGAGTGGCCTAAAGCCTAATAAATAATAGAATACAGGAAAATTCCATCTATGAGATGAATTAACAGTGATGTTACATGATATATGATTATACTTGCGACATATGCAAATTTTGCTTCTTTAATTCATAGCAGTTTTGCCATTAGATAGGACTTGGAGAACATGAAAGATTTATTATTCTTCCCGCAGGGGGCTGTTCTAAGGATGTGTATCCGCAAGGTGTTGACAGCTGAGGAAATCATTTTGTATTCTACTTTATGTTGGGCACAAACTAGGAAAGGTTTATAGCTCCCCATAAAATTTATCTTTCTACTTCACGTTTTGCTTCCCAAGTAATGCAGAATACGCCACATATACAGATCAATAGGGAACAGTTTTTATTGAGTCTTGTAATTAAAAACGCATTTTCATTTGAAAGCAAAACTTGCATAGTAATTGTAAGGCCATGACATGACAGCCTTATATCCAAAGTGTTCTCATCGGAGATAGGAAAATGACAAGCAATAAGTTCACCAATGGAATCCTCATAATAGGTCGTCAGTCAACCCCTGCAGGCTACTGAATGGTAAAACTGTAAAATTATATTGAGGAAGTAGCTGGAAATTTAAGTTACAATGGAATGACTATCCAGGTTTGCCATGTAGAAGTCTAAAATTTGGGACATGAACTGGTCATTAAATAATAAAAGGCAACTGGGATATAGCTTAAATGGAACCTGACAGCTTACACATGCTGCCCGATCCACAGACAGAATGCACCAGATATTGGCTGCATGCATAATTCAGCCATGTATGCCAGACTCAAACGGTGCGGGGGTAAGGTCGGTTTACACTGGCTGACCATCGGCACTAAACGACCAATGATCATATTCTTGTTTTCCCGATTAACAGCGATTTTATAGACTCTGCAGAATGTGCTTCAGATGCGCAGTGAACGATCAGTAATAGCTCATCCAGTGCGTACAGGCTGCCATTGTTATATAGGACGATGAGGTGCCAAGAACGATGATCTTTGGGCAAACCAAAAGATCATTTCAACTGACAAATGAGCGCTTTGCTCATTTGTTGGGTGTTTGGCAGCCTGCTTAGCAAAGCTGGGTCACCATAATTGTACAGTTTAACGGCAGGATTAAACTCTACATGTATTTATTTAGCATTTTCATTGTATGATGAAGATCACAATTGCAATCTCATTTGGATCTTGGAAAATAGAGGGCCCTTGTATCCTGTAAAAGTCATTGTAAAAAGTTTTAGAAGAGAAGCACATCTTAAACAAGTCATTCTTGAACAAGTAAAAGAGACTAGTATACCTCTTTACTTGAAAAAGGGGCTTGTGGATCCTGAAACATGGATTTTAAGACTCAACAAAGGTTTCTGTTCTACATTCCATGGTGGCTTCTGCTGGATGCGAGTGCCCCTTTGTTGCTCAGAATATCTCTTGTCCTAAGTGAATGGCAGCAGCTACAGAATTAGGAAGGACATTCGCTGCTGTTTTATCCAGCTACATGTTTTTATTGGAGTTGAACCACAGGACCACAACCTATAAAAAAATGAGTATTTCGGCTTCTTTCGCAGATTGCTGATCTTGCATCTCTTCGAAGTGCCCTTTTTCTCTGGTTTCTCTTTTTGCCATTGGTGTATTTATTTAGCGACACTATTAATTGTCAATTGTGCAGTATTACTTGTGTGCACCTCTAAAATGTTTTACCTGAAATTTTATTTTTACACTACTGTCACAAAGGATCCCACGTAAGTTCTCTGCAACACATTTGTCTCATTATACTAATGATGACCCGTCCATGTAAAACAAACTTGCACGGCCAACAGTAAATTTGCAAATGTAATTTTTGGCCACAGAAGATGATGTGGTTTCTCAGTTCTTCTTTACATGTATAATGAAGAATCTAATTTTAGACTATACTGGGCTTTGTTTAGTGAGAAATGTGTCTATTAAGGTTAATGCTCAAATGTGTCTGGAAGCAGAACAGATAAATGTTGACTTACCGAAAGAGAAAAACAGAAGTACATGAATCATGATCATAAAAATTCTCCAGTGCCAAGGAATTCATAGCACAAACCTCTATAATATTATGCTGGCATCATAAGTTTAGTGCGGTTTTTAAATTACTGTATGAAATGGCAACGCAAAACAGATAAAAAGCATTCCAGCTGGTCAATGTCCACCCCTATAGTTGGAAGGACTGTGAAAAGGTCATATGTTGCTCTGATCTACTAATACTTTTTACTGAGGCATTCACCATTGACATGTCTGCCAGATTTCTAAATTCTACTTCATTAACACAGGTCACTACACCGGAACAATGAAACAAAGTATATCATGGATTAGGACAGCTGACTATAATAAATGTTTTCACGAACAATAATAACTAATGTAGACAGAACAAGGATTCTCCATACAATATTTAGACAAGATTTACATTACAACCAATAGGATATTCCAGTTATAACATTCCTTTTTCAATAATTGATTAATTTGAATTTGTAGATCCTTTTGTAATGTATTTTATTGTAATTGAAAGCTTTGCAAAACCTAAGGGCAGGCGTTTACATCACTCGAAATTGTGGCAGTCAAGAACCGCCAATCTGCTACATGTTTTTGGATAGAAGGTAGTGTAGTAGACTGTTTAGACCGGAAGACCACATTTCCTATTCACACCGAGCGATCAGTAAGAGATCGTTCTGTGCGCACCGGCTGCCACTGTGATTCAGGGTGCTGTTTAGACAGGACGGTGCTGCAGAGAACAAGAATTTTGAAGTTAGCTTAAAAGATATATATCTTGGTACCGTGTTAGACAGTGGATAGAAAAATATTTAGAATTGACAGTCCTCAGTGGTTGATACCTTTTAATGGCTAACTTTTCAGTTAGCCATTAAAAGGTATCAACCACTGAGGACTCTCGATTCTAAATATTTTTCTAAATTAGCTTAAAATGATTTCACCTAATGAACAAGCAAAACGCTCAATTGTCGGGTAATTAGCGGTCTGGTTATACAGTCCAATTATCGGGAAATCAAGCATTCCTAGGAAAGGTCATGCACAATCGTCAGCATGGCTGTGGAATTGGAATCTATTTTGGTGGAGTCATAGTCAATATAAAGTAGACCAACTTCGACAATATATAGTAAGGTGTTTACAGTAGTACAATGCAGTATGTGCTGTAAAGGTTTTTATAAGAATTTGGGAAAGTTATGAAATATCTTATGTCTGTTCTCTTCCTAATCAAAGGACCTCGGCTTTTAGTTGAGATGAATATGTGCTGAACGTTATGTACAGTACATGCTCAGTAGTGACCAGTGCTGTGGAGTCGGGAGACAGGGAAATTGAAGCGTTGGAGGTTTGGCTTAATGACTCAACAGCCCGGATAGTCAGCCAGTGTAAATCCAGCATTAATCTATCTGCCACATTTGTAAAATTTCTTTCTGGATTCCAGAAGATATGGTCACTTACTGAGTTCACTACATATATGGTAGGTGAAAGATTGCACTGGGCATGCATATGTGGCTACTGATGGAACAATGGCTAAATAAGGAACAAGTTTTCTCATTCCTAGCTCTGGTCGTGTGCGAGAAAATAATGCAAGATTAATTTTACCAGTTTAGTCACCGCATGTTTGGTTCTGGCTTCCAGTATCACCATCTGCTGATGACACTCAAATCTACCTCTTTGGTCCAGAGGTCACTTGTCTCCTGCTCTAAATCTCACACTATTACTCATATCCTCTTCATTGTGCTTTCTAAAGCTCAATACAGACAAAACATACCGTAACTCAATATTTCCTCTATCTCAATAAATTACATCACACTTTACCTTGTATTTCAAGCCCAATGCCTGGCTGTAACCCGTGACTCTGCCCTGTTCTTCAAATCACACATCCAAGAAGTTACCACCTCCACCTCAAAAAAATTTCAAGAATTTGTAATTTCCTCTACCCCAAAGCTGCTAAAATGTTAGTGCATGCCCTCATCTCCTGCCTCGACTACTGGAATATCCCCTACTCTGGCCTCACAACTAACACAACTGCACTTCTCTAGTCCATCCTTAACTCTGCTGTCCAATTAATCTACCTCTCAATTTGCTACTTCTACGCTTCTCCCCTTTTAATCCCTTCACTGGTTTCCAATTCCCCAAAAAGACTAGTTTAAACAACTAACAAAAATTTACTAGGCTGACCATAATCTGTCTCCACCATACATCTCCAAAACAATCTAGTGATACTTTCCCAAATGTAATCTCTGGTCCTCACAAAACATCTTTCTCTCCTTTGCCTTCATACACTCCTCACCAAATTGTTTTAAAAGATTTTTTCCTGAGCATCCCCCATCCTCTGAAATTCAGTGCCTCAAAACGTCCCACTGTCTTCAACATTTGGAACCTTCAGATGCATCCTGAAAGCACATCTCTTCAGGAAGGCATAGAGCCTGCAATAACTCCCTTCCTCTCCCCAACCTGCCCCCCTGTAGATTTCTAACCCATGGGAGCAGGATCCTCTCCCCTCAGTTTGTTTACTTTATTTTATGCAAGTCATATGTATGTAACCCTTTTCACATGCACAGTACCATGGAATTAATGGTAGTCTAAAAGTGCCTTTTGAAATGTTTTCTTTGTGCAAACAAGAGTACTAAAATTCCTTATTGCTGCGCTACACTACGGCATTGGAGTGATGGAGTGAAGGAGTGCTCCCACCCCCCACCCCCCCCCGTATTATTAGCTCCTTGAGCCCTAATTGTGCGTAAGAATGGGATCATCCAAGGATTAAATTCAGATTATTCCACAAGCTCTATATTTTTTTTTTACAAATGTATTCTAAAGCGGACAGTATCAATTTTTTTTCTGCTTTGTCTGGAGATCGTTTTTTAAATATTCACATTTTCTAAACTCCAGAATTCATGGATAGTTAGATTGCTTTTACAAGCATTGAGTTGTATTATATCTACCGTAACCCTATGTTCAGTTAGGATTTTAGCGCACTCTGAAATATAGTAGTGTCTTTATACACCCCCAAAATATCACCACCCAAGGACCTTTCTGCTTTGTTACAGGAATGTTATGAGACATTGTATGCTATTCTCACTCTTTTTCACAACTTATTAACAACCTACACAATGCAGAGGGTTTAGAATTCATACTGTAAAGGCTGAATAATTGATAGTGGTAAAACCTTCAAAATGGCTTTCACACGTTTAAAAGCATTACATTACTTTGCAGTCTAAGCTTGTTCAATGCCAGTAGCACAATAACATGTTACAGCAAATTTGCCCAATTTTCTTTTATTGAAGTTAGTAGGAATGTAATAAAGGTTAATATATTCCAGAGGCGTACTGCTCCAACTACTACGTAATAAAGTCAAAAGGACTAGGCTGAAGGCAACCAATAAGCTTGGAAATGCTGTGCAGTCTATCGGCATCATGTTTTAGACCAGGAGGACTTGAACAGATTGATATATTTGTGGAAAAAGATTTAACTTACATTATATTTTATGCATTGTGGTGGAAGTACCGATTCTCCTAAAGAAGCACTCCTATTAAACTTTTTATTCATTAAATGTGTGTATATATGCATGCAATGTAGTGTGAGTCCATTTATAAACCCATATAGCTCACAGAAAAAATGCGGCAGCACTCACCGATCCTGAAGTTGGGTATACCTTTTATTCAAGCATATTACAAAGCCTTCACTGATGGTGGCAGGAGTGTGCGGGGAGAGACGACGGCCGTTTCGCGCTACACACAGCGCTTCTACGGGTGCATTATTTCCATATATGTCCATATGCCATTATTTCTTGTTTCATGCGAGCACCTCCGATCAGCCATCGGGGGATTAACTGTTTGAGTACATGCTTACCTCTCCCTGTAAGGGCTGTGCTGCTCTACTGTCGTTTTTTGCCCCATTTATAAACCCACCTACCGCTGCTCTCCCCAGTGTCCAGAGCTGCTGTTTTCTTCTCAATGACATCACCACAATTGCGACCACCCTCCTCACTCTCACATAGACACGATAAAAGTCACGTCCGGATAATGCAGAGCAGAGTGACCCAGAGTCTGCAGAGCGGTGATGTCACTGAGAAGAGAGGAACAGCGCTGGACACCGGAGAGAGAGATGGTAGGTGAGTATATTATAACACTCACACTACATTACATGCATATATACACACATTTAATGAATCAAAAACTTAAATGGGAGTGTTTCTTTAAAGAGACCACCTGAGTATGGAGTTTTACATTTGATGCTCAATGGGAAGTATTCAAATTAGCTCTCTTTCAGAAATGAAAGAAACTATCTTGTAAGTATCACCTAGGTTGTTGGCTACCTTTGGCTCCTATTGAGTGTAAATTTTTTTTTTCATTCTAAAATGGCTATCAGACAGTTTTACTAGGGGAGTGTACTTCTCCCTGTAAGATTAAGACCAATCATAAATAGACAACAACACTCAAATGACAGAGGAACATGCCCCCACCGTAACACAGTTAGCAAGGCCAAAAAAAGACATTTGTCAATCCAGTTCAGCCTATATTCCCGTCAGAATAAATCCCCAGATCTGCGGCTTTCTAAAGATCCTAATAACTGTAAGATACAAT
Source organism: Ranitomeya variabilis (assembly GCF_051348905.1). Lineage (NCBI taxonomy): Eukaryota > Metazoa > Chordata > Amphibia > Anura > Dendrobatidae > Ranitomeya > Ranitomeya variabilis. The sequence goes on from NC_135232.1 coordinate 298,473,535, forward strand.
ATTGTTACGCTCCAGGAAGACATCCAGGCCTCTCTCTCTTGAACCGCTCGACTGAGTTCGCCATCACCACCTCCTCAGGCAAGGAATTCCAGATTCTCACTGCCCTAACAGTAAAGAATCCTCTTCTATGTTGGTGGAAAAACCTTCTCTCCTCCAGATGCAGAGAATGCCCCCTTGTGACTGTCACCTCCCTTGGTATAAACAGATCCTCGGAGAGATATTTGTATTGTCCCCTTATATACTTATACATGGTTATTAGATCGCCCCTCAGTCTTTTTTCTAGACTAAATAATTCTAATTTTGCTAATCTCTCTGGGTATTTTAGTTCCCCCATCCCCTTTATTAATTTTGCTGCCCTCCTTTGTACTCGCTCTAGTTCCATTATATCATTCCTGAGCATGGGTGCCCATAACTGTACACAGTACTCCATGTGCGGTCTAACCAGGGATTTGTACAGAGGCAGTATAAGGCTCTCATCATGTGTATCTAGACCTCTTTTAATGCACCCCATGATCCTGTTTGTCTTGGCAGCCGCTGTATGGCACTGGCTGCTCCAGGTAAGGCTACTTTCACACTAGCGTTGTGCACTGCACGTCGCTATGCGTCATTTCGTTGAAAAAACGCATCCTGCAAAAGTGCTTGCAGGATGCATTTTTTCTCCATTGACTTGCATTAGCGACGCATTGCCACACGTCGCAACCGTCGTGCGACGGTTGCGTCGTGTTGCGTCGGACCGTCGCCATCAAAAAACGTTGCATGTAACGGTTTTTGGTGCGTCGTGTCCAGCATTTCCGACCGCGCATGCTCGGCCGGAACTCCACCCCCTCCTCCCCGCACCTCACAATGGGGCAGCGGATGCATTGAAAAACAGCATCCGCTGCCCACGTTGTGCGGCGCTTCCACAGTATGCATCGGTGCACCGCAACGTCGCATTGCGACGTGCAGTGCACGACGCTAATGTGAAAGTAGCCTTAGTTTACAGTTACATCTGTAGTTTACAGATTTCTCAGTGTGTGATACCTATAAATGGCAGACAGCCTGATCTCCTGCAGGAGACAGGGGCAATGCAGCTGTTTAGTTGTGTCAAACTCTATTACCGAGTGTATCAGTATCACACTTATGTCGGTTGCACTTAAGCAACTTGTAATTGCTCTGCAGTGAGATCAGGCTGTCATTACATTTCACGCAGAAGCTACCTGCCTATGCTATAGACTACTTCTGTGTGAGATGTTGTAAGCACAACAGATAGAAGTGTGATACTGACACTTTGAGCTCTCATCTCAGCAAGTGTGGGGAGGCGCAGTACAGCACTGCTGAAAAATGAGGAGACCTGATAGAAGGAAACTGACTAATGCGAGAGGTTGGAACAGAAGATCTGCCATACATCTCACACATTCAGAAACCTTCTGTAAGCTTTGGTTGGGGGTGTTCTTACTTCATTTGAATGTTGCTACTCGCTTATGATTGGTCAACATCATACAGTAAGAAGAAATACACACCTCCCCCTATGAAAAGTGTCTAACATCCACGCTTAGATTTTAACCCCTTTCGAACTTTAGAAGCATAGTTACGTCTAAGGTGGCCTCCCCCTGTATGCTGCGGGCTTTGGCGAAGAGCCCGCAACTTTTCAATCACATATCAGCTGATTTCATCAGCTGTCATGTGCCCCTAACAGTGTCGGGAGTTAGCGCTCATAGCAAGTGAACATTTCTGCTCACTTGCGCTGTGTAGCTTCTAGTCTCCCAAAAACATAAAAGTTCAAATCACCCCACATTTGCCCCATTCAAAATAATATTGAAAAAAGAAACCGCACTCACCATTGCTTCTTAAAAAAGGTTAATATCCTTTATTCCATGTGGCGTTTGGACCCGCAGAAGCGCTGGGATAGGTGCGAAACAGCTGTTGTCCTCCTTCACTTCCCCTGCACGTTAAAGGATTGTCCCAGCACATGGAATAAAGGACATTAACCTTTTTTTATGGATTCAATATTGAACACACTTGTTCTTCAACACATTTTCATTTACCACCTAGCTCATCATTACATGGTATGCTTCAAATTAAGGACAGATTCAGACTGCAGTCAACAGTTGGTGCCATTTTTTCACTATTTTCCATTAAAAAAAATAAAATACAAATATTTGATATCGCTGTGTTCAGAATCGCCTGATCTATCAATATATAAAAATAATCCGATCGGTACCCGGCGTAATGAAAAAAAAATCAAAACGCCAGAATAACTTTTTTTGGTCACAGCAACATTGCATAAAAAATGCAATAACGGGAAAACAAAAGATCGTATCTACACCAAAATGGTACCAATAAAAACTTGGCACTCAAAAACTAAGGCCTCACCCAGCCCCCGATTAAAAAAAAAAATGGAGACGCTAGGAGTCTCGGAAATTGGCAACTTTTTTTTTTTTTTAAGAAACGTTGGATTTTTTTTTTTCACCACTTAAAGGTAACCTGTCAGCAGGATTGTGCACAATAACCTACAATGTTAGGCCGGCGCCGTTATACTGATTAAAATGATACCTTGGTTGATGAAATCCATCTTGTGGTTGTTGGGTAATCTTTATTTTCAGTTTTGAGTTAATGATATGATCGTGCTTTGGGACGGCCTGTTGTCTGCATGTGGTTCTCTGGTTAGGTATTCCTCAGTATTAGTGACTTGCCCCCTATTTTACTTAATATTTTATATCTATCTAGCTATGTGTAGGAAAGTCTGGCTGGATAAGTGTTACAAAATATCAGGCAGAATGAAAAACTAATTTACACACTTTTCTCCCATGAATAGTGTTGAGCGATACCGTCCGATACTTGAAAGTATCGGTATCGGAAAGTATCGGCAAAGTATCGGATCTAATCCGATACCGATACCCGATACCAATACAAGTCAATGGGACACCAAGTATCGGACGGTATCCTGTATGGTTCCCAGGGTCTGAAGGAGAGGAAACTCTCCTTCAGGCCCTGGGATCCATATCAATGTGTAAAAGAAAGAATTAAAATAAAAAATAGGGATATACTCACCTCTCCGGCGCAGCCTGGACTTTACCGCCGTAACCGGGAGCCGTTGTACCTAAGAATGCGCGCTTGAAGGGCCTTAGATAAGGTCACTGCGCTCTGATTGGTCCGTAGCGGTCGCGTGACCGCTACGCGACCAATCACAAAGCCGTGACGTCACCTAAGGTCTTTCAAGCGCTTGAAATACCTTAGGTGACGTCACGGCTTTGTGATTAGTCTCGTAGCGGTCACGCGACCGCTACGGACCAATCAGAGCGCAGTGACCTCATCTAAGGCCCTTCAAGCGCGCATTCTTAGGTACAACGGCTCCCGGTTACGGAGGTAAAGTCCAGGCTGCGCCGGAGAGGTGAGTATATCCCTATTTTTTATTTTAAAGGGAACCTATCACCCCGTTTTTTAAAGATTAGATAAAAATAGTGTGAAATAGGGGCAGAGCTGGGCTTTACATTAGTGCCTTTTTGGTGCCTTTACACCCCCGTTAGGCTGCCGAAATACCTTTGTGAAGTGGCCGTTTTGTCCTGTCACTCAAGTTGGTCAGGTCGGATGGGCGTGGTCACAGCGCTGTTTCTCCCCCAGAATCCTGCTCATCATTACGTTGGTGGCGTAGTGGTGTGCCCATGTCCAAAGAGAAGATCCACTGCCCAGGAGATTCAAAACAGCGCGGTCTTCGCTATTCGCCGTTTACCGTTGGGCGCGGCCATCTTTCCTTTGGCCGCGCGTGCGCAGATGGAGCGCTCTGCTGCCCGGGGCTTCAGGAAAATGGCCGCCGCGATCTCCATCTGCGCACGCGCGGAATCCCGCGGCCATTTTCCTGAAGCCCCGGGCAGCAGAGTGCTCCATCTGCGCACGCGCGGCCACAGGAAAGATGGCCGCGCCCAACGGTAAACGGCGAATAGCGAAGACCGCGCTGTTTTGAATCTCCTGGGCAGTGGATCTTCTCTTTGGACATGCGCACACCACTATGCCACCAACGTAATGATGAGCAGGATTCTGGGGGAGAAACAGCGCTGTGACCACGCCCATCCGACCTGACCAACTTGAGTGACAGGACAAAACTGCCACTTCACAAAGGTATTTCGGCAGCCTAACGGGGGTGTAAAGGCACCAAAAAGGCACTAATGTAAAGCCCAGCTCTGCCCCTATTTCACACTATTTTTATCTAATCTTTAAAAAACGGGGTGATAGGTTCCCTTTAATTCTTTCTTTTACACATTGATATTAATCCCGATACAGATTCCCGATACAACAAAAGTATCGGATCTCGGTATCGGAATTCCGATACCGGCAAGTATCGGCCGATACCCGATACTTGCGGTATCGGAATGCTCAACACTACCCATGAAGCATTGCATGTAAAACGTCATACTCGGATGGTCACTTTAGTGATAACTACTACTTCCCTCACATTGTCACATTCAGTCAGCCAAAATTCTGCTGCACACTGTTGAGAGGATAACACCCTGAAAAGGCTGTCTGTAGAGGAGTTTCTGGCTTTGCCTTTTTCCCTAGTCATACTGCATGGCTCACTAAAGGGTCAGAGATTGACTTATAGGGAAGCCATCGTTCCGAATGTGTACTTGCAAGGTAGCCAATTTTCATTTTTTAGACATCAAAATCCCTGCTGTTTCTGGTCTCTAAAGCCTAGAGAGTTGTCCTAATCAACGCCCAATAGCTATGTTTGTAGGCACATTTATACAAAGAAAGTGGTCACTCACTAATTAGGGCCACCTATTACATCTGAGCCCATTAAAAAAAACAAACAGTCACTTCAATGCATGAAAAGTTACACTGATTCTTTTCCCCATAAACATACACTCACCGGCCACTTTATTAGGTACACCATGCTAGTAACGGGTTGGACCCCCTTTTGCCTTCAGAACTGCCTCAATTCTTCGTGGCATAGATTCAACAAGGTGCTGGAAGCATTCCTCAGAGATTTTGGTCCATATTGACATGATGGCATCACACAGTTGCCGCAGATTTGTCGGCTGCACATCCCAAAGATGCTCCATACAAGGCAGGATGGATCCATGCTTTCATGTTGTTTACGCCAAATTCTGACCCTACCATCCGAATGTCGCAGCAGAAATCGAGACTCATCAGACCAAGCAACGTTTTTCCAATCTTCTACTGTCCAATTTCGATGAGCTTGTACAAATTGTAGCCTCAGTTTCCTGTTCTTAGCTGAAAGGAGTGGTACCCGGTGTGGTCTTCTGCTGCTGTAGCCCATCTGCCTCAAAGTTCGACGCACTGTGCGTTCAGAGATGCTCTTAGGCCTACCTTGGTTGTAACGGGTGGCGATTTGAGTCACTGTTGCCTTTCTATCAGCTCGAACCAGTCTGCCCATTCTCCTCTGACCTCTGGCATCAACAAGGCATTTCCTCCCACAGAACTGCCGCTCACTGGATTTTTTTTCTTTTTCGGACCATTCTCTGTAAACCCTAGAGATGGTTGTACGTGAAAATCCCAGTAGATCAGCAGTTTCTGAAATACTCAGACCAGCCCTTCTGGCACCAACAACCATGCCACGTTCAAAGGCACTCAAATCACCTTTCTTCCCCATACTGATGCTCGGTTTGAACTGCAGGAGATTGTCTTGACCATGTCTACATGCCTAAATGCACTGAGTTGCCGCCATGTGATTGGCTGATTAGAAATTAAGTGTTAACAAGAAGTTGGACAGGTGTACCTACTAAAGTGGCCGGTGAGTGTATATCAATCAGATTCTGCTACTCTAACACAATGACCATAGGTTACACAGCATTTCCAAGGTGACTGGTTCAGTTTGAGATGGGTAACTCACTTGTCTGTAACAAAGAATAAAATAATTTTCTGTTCAGATCCCAATATTAAATTACCGTATGTGCTCACATTTAAACAGAATATTTACTCTAGATATGAAGAAACTTCACAAATATACCATTTACTCATTTTGCAGCACTGGTGTTAAAAGGTGAACATACCGCTTAAGGCTAAACAAAATTTCTTACATACCAGTACAGACTAGGCCATAAGTATATAAAGGTACCTTCACACGAAGCGACGCTGCAGCGATAGCGACAACGATACCGATCGCTGCAGCGTCGCTGTTTGATCGCTGGAGAGCTGTCACACAGACCGCTCTCCAGCGACCAACGATGCCGAGGTCCCCGGGTAACCAGGGTAAACATCGGGTTGCTAAGCGCAGGGCCGCGCTTAGTAACCCGATGTTTACCCTGGTTACCAGCGTAAAAGTAAAAAAAACAAACAGTACATGCTCACCTGCGCGCTCCCCAGCGTCCGCTTCCTGACACTGACTGAGTGCCGGCCCTAACAGCACAGCGGTGACGTCACCGCTGTGCTTTCACTTTCACTTTAGGGCCGGAGCTCAGTCAGTGTCAGGAAGCAGACGCTGGGGAGCGCGCAGGTGAGCATGTACTGTTTGTTTTTTTTACTTTTACGCTGGTAACCAGGGTAAACATCGGGTTACTAAGCGCGGCCCTGCGCTTGGTAACCCGATGTTTACCCTGGTTACCAGTGTAAAACATCGCTGGTATCGTTGCTTTTGCTTTCAAACACAACGATACACGGCGATCGGACGACCAAATAAAGTTCTGGACTTTATTCAGCGACCAGCGACATCACAGCAGGATCCTGATCGCTGCTGCGTGTCAAACGAAACGATATCGCTAGCGAGGACGCTGCAACGTCACGGATCGCTAGCGATGTCGTTTCGTGTGAAGGTACCTTAAGGCATGAGCCCTTTATCAAAACCCATCAGCACATAAACAGCGACTGAAAGGCTCCGGACTGACTAGAGAGATTAGGAGTTAAAGAGATGTAATCGCCCCACAGCCCTGTAAACTACTAAATTACATTTTGCCTAAAACCGTAACTTACAAAAGGCTAAACTCACGTGAAATTGGAATTTATAGCAATTGACAAAAATTCACACTTCGTTTTTACCAACACAGTGAATCTACTAAAATGCACACCATGTATAGGGAGCAAAATACAACGTTATCAAAAAGCAAATGTGTTTCACAATGCAAACACGGACAAGCCCAGTAAGCAAACAGTACAAAAATGTTGACCTGGTGAGAGTATGACAGGTAAAATGAAAGCAGGAGAAAAGTGGTTTATACTAGAAAAGTTAAGAAGAACTGGAATTTTACACAGAATTTACTCACAAGTGAAATGTATTTTTATTACTTGCAATATACTGTATATAGAAACTTAATCAAATTCAGCATTGCCAATTATTAGGTTGTCCACTTAATCAAATCTGTCAGGCTAAATTAAATTCCAATTTTTTTTCAGAAATCAATTTCCTTTTTTAATCACAAAATGGCAAAAACATTTTTTAAATTAAATATAACATAAATCACATTGTCAGAACGGTACACAAGGGAAAACATTCCTAGAAGGTCCGTAAGCAAATCAGAATTAATTTTGCTGAATCTGCGGATTTCAGTAGGATTGTCTTACCAAATGGTGCTTATGGGGACTAGACAAAGTGTGATTCGGTTCACAGAGGCCGGTCTATCGTCCAAATCAGTATTCTGTGGCCACCGGACGGGAGCCATGAGAACCACCTCTTAACTCACAACATCCACAGCTTTTCTATTGATTAGCCAGCCTGGCACGACATCACATGAGTGTCACGCCACACTGATGACTTTGTGCCAGGATGGCTAATCAAAAGATCCGCGGATGCAGTCTGGTTACAAGTGACTCCCACGGCTCATGTTCAGCGGCAACAATTACTGATGTGGCTGAAGGACCGGGTTGTGCAAATCAATTTGCACCAACTATCATATAGGCACCTTAGACTCTTCTCCACAAAGATATCAGAAGGGAAGATAATTCAGATTCCCATATTTACATTTTGAATTAGCATTCTATTCTTATGGACAAAAGTTCGTTCTCCGCACATGAGCCATAAGTATTTATGACGGCACATGTCCTGTTTACACAGACCAATTTACTGCTGAAAATGATTATTTGTAAAAATTATTTAACTTGTTAAACATTTTGCCAATTCATCGGTTGATTTACATCTACAGTGTTCTATTATCGGGAATCAAAAATTCCTAGGAACCCAACACAATAGTAGGGCAATGTAAATGCACTTTAAGGTGCAAGAATATGATCTGCAAAGAGTTTGCATGTTCTGGTTTCCTCCCACACTCCAAAGACATAATGATAGGGAATTTAGATTGTGAGTCCCCAATGGGAACAGCGATGAAAATGTATGTAAAGTTTTGGGGAATATGATGTCACAATATAAGCGAGCATAATAAATAAATATGGTCACACTAACAAGCCTGACCTTTTAAAAAAGTAGCCATCTCAGGATATGCCACAAATGCTCAATAAAAAGGGATCTCAAAAGGTGTGGCTTGCACGTGCACCTATCAGAAAGAAGGGGTAACCATGATGGAGTTTGGCTGTTTTCACCATAGAAGTCAATGGAGAGGTGGTTATGCTTGGGTAGAACTCTCTATTTAAGTCTAAACAAGTTAATGAAACAGCTTTGGCTTAGTCAATTTTATTGCATAATATTGATAGAGAGTTTTCAAGGGTTATAGGTTGTCGATGCCGAGAGTGTGCTGGAATACAGATTTTAGGCAAGTGTCACACTTGCAAGTGCAATGCGGGAAACTCGCGCAAGTCTCTCGCGTGAATTCCTGGAGCTGGACTGGAGCGTTCAGCTGCACAGAAATACATGCAGCCGCACACTCCAGTCCCCGAGTGTCGGCGGCAGTGCCAGGAATTGATGCGCAAGTTTCTCACATTGCACTCGCAAGTGTGACACCGGCCTTACAAAGCAATGCTGCCTGGGAAAAGTATGCTAATCTTTGCTTTGTCTACGCAGGGGTCACGTTTCTCCTTGTGGAAGGTGGCATGTCAGAGTGAGGAGACTTAAAAGCCATACATGCTCCTAAGAGAAATTAAATATGCAAATTGTCTCTTCAGAGAGGAAAATCACTTGAACTCTAGCGCCACCTAACTTATAATTTTTTCCAGGCTGGCGGTATAAATCCCATTTTGTCAATATAAAGATAATTTTGCAATGGAATCAAATTACTTACACTGCCAATACTCATTTAACAATTTCGATGAGCAACACAGTTAAATTAGATATTATAGTTCACTTATGATACTACATGCAAAATATGGCAATTATTCTGACATGGTATAGTCAATCACATAAACCGATGGGCAACACTAATAACTCATAAAGTGACATTGCCCATATCAAACCCAAAACGACAAAAGCAATGTAATCTTGTCATATAGTGGGGGGCTCCATTGTTGGCCTCCCAAACTTTCAAGTTCACTTATTCAAATTCTACTTCTAAATGTCCTTCGATATGAGCATCAATTTTTGGTCTACCAAACAGCTCAGAAACATGGTGTTCAAAAATCTTACTCGAATTTCTAATGTCAAATTTCACGGGCTGCAGAATTGAGGACAAACACAATCATTCTCAAGCATCACTGATCTGACCTTGCATCCCATAGCCATTGAAATAAAAAGCTATGTTCACAAATAATCATCTTTTTTCCCTATTTTTGTCATGGAGAACAAATGACCCTAAACCAAAATATACAACATGGCTCTGTTGGATTTCTTCATTAATGTACCAAATGGTAAAAGTGCATGGCATTGTTACCTTCATTTTTTGAGTTTCACTGAACTTAAAGTAGGCATTAGGTGAATATGCCCGATAATGAAATGGATGCTATCGATAATATAAAACAAAAACTGTGCTGCTTCCGATCTTTGTGGAGGAACATCCCTGCCATTAGAAAAATAAGAGGTGATGTCAGACAGAAATACCAGAACTGACGTCCTGCAAAATCAATGAGCACTCCATCTGTGCTATAAATACATCACCTTGGAGCTGCCGTGAGGGAATCCTCTAGCAAGCCTACTCCTTCCGCTGGCACTTGGCAATCAGCTAAGGTGGGTATAAGGGAGGCAGGATGGTAAAGCAACAATCTAAAACCAGGTTGTATCTTTCATACCTCTCAACTGTCTGAATGGTCAATGAAGACCACGAAAGGTCCACTGGGTGAAAGTATATCTACATGCAACAATCATTTTTCATTAGCATGCCTGCACAAAACATCTGGTTACTGTTTTTTTTACCTTTCTGCATTGCATCAGATAGCAAAATAATGGACATATTGGCAGTTTAATATGATAGTAGTACCCAGATAGCGGTTTTTTTTTTGGAGTAATAGAGTAAACTTATAATGTAATGATATTGGTCCATTCAAAATGAGGAGCAAATAGTGCGGATGGTATGAAAAAGTTGGGACTGTGCCTCGAAAAAAAGGACACTTGTGAGGTATGTCTCTGACTCCCAAACAATAGTCTGGCCTTCAGAATTCTTTCCTGCACATATAGAAAACTTGACTAAAAGGTTTCTAGAATTTCATGTATAGTCAAATAAGTCACAAAATGTCCACGTTAGGGAGCCATTACTGGAGGGTGTCCAAATATTTGTCTGGTAGAGACTACAAACAAAATTGTGCTCCATGAAAAATCAAAAACAAATTATCGGACTGTAATTGAAGTCCAACCCAGCTGACTGTGCAACCATACCTGGGCTTTTGACCATGGATGAGCACATGGGATGCAGCCAGAACCTTCCTATACAAAATACAAATGACAAACAAATTACCATAGAAATAATATTAGGAAAATAGCATCAACATTAGAAAATGGATTTAATACCATATCAAGCATTCCTGTAAAGGGGATAAGGAAAGTTATCAACAATCTAATACTTCATAAGCATGCCGGTATCTCATCAAGGTTAGCTTTCATGCCAGCATTATTTTTAAAGCTCAGTTTATATTACAATACCGTAGCAAATATTATATTCTTCCTCCTAGTTTGGTCTTCTGCTGGCAGAGAATGTATGTGCATATAATCAAATAAAGACATTCCTTTTAAAATAAGGTTTAATGGTTCACATGATATTCTTGCTCGGTGGAAGTAGCGTAATTGTGAATCACACTGTTTGCACATGACTGCTCATGTACATAGGGGAACTATGTGTATGCATACTGTATGATACTCACATTCATAGAAAACCCCAAATGAGTAAAGTACTTTGACATACCTACAGAACCCTGAAAACGCGAAAAGGAAAAATGAATGGAAAATTATCCTTATTTCAAAGTTAACTGGGGTGGAGACCATTTTGCACGGTTTCATTATTTTTACAGTATTATTTGGAGTAGAGAAAGGAAAAATAATTTCAACCCAACCCCCACCCCTTTTATCTCCAGGCATAGACCGGATTGAATTTCAGGCCTGCCATCTACAAGCCTATCTACAGAGATAAAGATTCAAGCCTGGAATTGATTGAAGAGGGTTACATTTCCCTTTCTATCATCTTGTTCTTCGAAGAATCTTGGAACATATAGCAGAATCATTTATAAATTTATTAGGCTATATATTTTTGTATTACATGGATGCATAAAACTGTCGCTTTAGTCGCATATGGGTTATTGATTAATGCAAATGTGGTCACACATGACAGAAAATTAGGGATGTGATTCTTAGGCAGCTGCATATTTTATGTTCATGTCAATCAATTACCAGGCCCAGAGAGCACACTTCCCATCAAGCCATTGGGGTGTGGAGCTTGCATACAAGCTCCCCGAGGGCAGGGTTGTGCTCAATTGTGGCAATCTTAACCATTTATTTATGAAAGTGCCTTATGAACTCAGGATCTTATTTACTATGGGGTAGATCCACTAGAGCCAAAATTAGTACCAGATCGACATCTGCTTCTGCCATGTTTGAAACACACTACTTAGGTCTATCCTTGGGGGGGGGGGGGGGGGAGGGGTGCCAGATCATCAGACAGCTGGATTATAATAGTCGGTAGGGGTTTTTTTTTATTGGAAATGAACAACAAAAAGTAATAAAAGGTAGATAAACAAAAGCATAGCAATAATCATCTCACTTTCTAGGAGGCACAGTCCTGGATTCAGTGGTAGAACACAATTATTAAATGCTTTGGCCTGCTAGCACGAAATGGCACCATAAAGGGTAACATAATAATAATGTGATAAACCAATAAAAAAGAGCAAGAAAGGAAAAACAGAGAGATGGAGAAAATGCTTCTGTATGGCCTACTGCAGTGGCTGGCATTGGTGTTGACGATCATGCCAAGGTATGTTCTACCTATACCTGGTAGGTTCAGCTTACTCACCCCCTCCCCAACTAAATTTATTTCAAGTCTCTGCCTCAAACATTATAGACTCTTACCCAATGACGGACTTACATTTAATACAGCAAAAGAGATAAAATACCTATGCCAAAGATAAGGGAGATGTATTGATCATTGTTTACAGCATATTCTAGATGGCAATAATCATTCCTGCAGAGGAGACTAGTTAACAATTCAGCACACATCTACAGCTATGCGTTCACGCTTGTATATATACTGCGTACACGTTAGTTCTAGAAGGTTTAATGGTAACCCATCTTACAGCTGCACAAAGCTCCAGTATTAGCCATTCACCACCGTCATTACACTGCAGCAGGTACTACTGCTGTAAACACACAGAGGCAATGCTGGTTAAAGCCATGGTACATGAAAATCAGGGATCAATCCACAGCAAATTTAAGGAAAAATATCAAATTAGAGACTCACTTAAATTCACTGTGTGTTATAAATGCTAAAATCATACATATGAGCATGAAATTATGATACACGTGTGTATGTGTTATAAATTATATATATATATATATATATATATATATATATATATATATATATATATATATATACACATACACACACACACACACATACACTCACACATCTATATTTCACACACATACACACTTACATAAATATATGCATACATGTGCATGACCTTAAAAGTTGGATACGGCTATATAAGATTTTAAGGACAAAATAAAATCATCAATAATAAGAACTCAATCCACAAAAACAAACTTTGAGACGCTTACAGAGTCGGCCTGTTCTGGGACCGCGTGCCTTTTCCTCAGAGAAGAAAACCTTTGCTGGCTCCTAACGGAAAATCTACGGAAGGATTCACGGCTCCGGGAGGCAAAGTGTCGGAAGGACGATGTACGTTTAAAAGGGTTCCTACTGCCACCTTCCACACTAGTTCTCTCCTGTGTTACTGCAGTTGTGACCAAACTGAAGGCTTCGTGCAGAGACCTCCTCATGGTGCCCATCCACTGATTCATGTGTGTATGTGCCACTGTTAACTTGTCACCCAGGTACTCCATAATCCAGTCAAAATCAAAAGGAGAAAAATATTTTGAGCCAAAAACAAGTACCAAGACCAAAGAAAAAGGGGTCTATGGGCTTACCGTCCTTGTTTTCATCCAGGGGGTAAAAGTTGCCACCAAAACAAATATAGTAGAAAGAATAAAAGGCAGTCTAGTTCATAAATCCAATGAAGTGACAAACTAAAACCTTGGTCTTCATTTTCGTTGACAATGCTTGGCTCAGACTAGGTACTTTGACCTTTACAAACTTGAGTAAGTTGCCATCTCCTAAACATTCAGCATACGCACTTATAGCAGCTGTCCATTCTCTCTTTGCTCTGGAAAGCTCTGCGATTCCCAATCTTTGCTGGTCATGTACATTACCTCTTTCTCATCTGGTAAGCTGGTATTACACAGGGTGAAGCAGCTTCATTTTAGGTGGTTTAATGGAGTATTAAGCAAAAATAATAAGCTCTGGTTTCTTTGCACACACCATGGCTCTTCTTCAAACTGTGAGCAGACGGTGACTAGAACAGCTTAAGTCTCTGTGTAAATCCACGGCTGTGTGAGTCGGTGTCCAGCCTGGAAGGGACTGCTCCGCTCTCTTCAAGACTGTGCTTGTAAGCGCACTCTTCCCCTTTGCCAAGAGATTTTTCTGAATGACATCAGGTCTTTGCTTTGCAAAGGAGCTGCATAACTGAGGTATGCAGCAGGGACAGATAAACCCTCAGGGCAAAGAGCCAAAAAAAGAGAACGAAATGCACACACTTCCTCCACGCCTATATCAGAGTCCCCCAGACCTCCTCTTCTCTACAAGCATTTCCAAGAAACCTAGATGCTGCCTGGAAGCTGCCGAGTAGAATCAATGGCTGGATCCTCGGCTTTTCTCTCCCAATATTGTGGCAAGCAGGATGAAAAGGTTGTCACTGCTGCCTTCCATCCGCCTGCTCCCTCCTTATTCTACAATAACCCACAGCAGAGAAACAATGGGCTAGGTGAGGCAGCCGCAGAGGTCTGCCAAAGGAAAACGATTTGGGCAGGGCTTTTTTCTTCGCTTTACGCTACAGGCAGCCATTGTCATAGCAACCAGGGGACAGCATCTGCCTAGGAAGGCTGGGGATGCAAGAACTATGGGAATGATTATGGTCATGTGTCACCGACACCTTAACCCTTTTTGACAGGAAGGATCCAGAGATCATTTAATTTGTTCCTTTTTTATAATCCTTTTATGGCTGCATTAGTAACCGGAGGTTAAAGGATAAACAACATTTAGGAATATTTGTAGGAAGAGCGTTACCTGGAGCAATCTAAAGAATGCCACAAATACAGAGCAATGTACGGAATAACAAATAAAACATCTAAAACATTTAGAGCAGCCGGCTGTGTGTCACAATGTAATAAATAAGGTATATAGTCAGGAAAACAATACTGGATGTAGTCTGTGACTCTACAGTCCTCAAAGCTTTGGTGATTTCAGTTTCCGGCTTCCTTGTTTTTAGATCTTTAAGTCAATTATTTCTATCGTTAAAGCACAATTCTGAGCATTTCATAAGTTTTTTAGACTTCTGTCCTTCACCCCATCTTCTGGGCCAAATCCTGACTGATGATAGTCCATTATTGCCTACTTAGCGCCTGCAGTTGAACACAATTTCTGTGTTTTTTTTTTTTGCCCACCCAGTTTTCTGGGACATTTCCTGGCCATGGACCCAAAATTTCAATGTTTTGCTCACCGAGCCACGTGGGTATTCCATTTGCCTTATGACATGATGTGCCTACATTCTGTAAAAAGCATCGCTAATCAACAAATTGCTCCTGGATCATTTTTATTTTTAATCTTGAATATATAAAATAAAATAGTGAGTGACTTTAAAGTTAGTCACCTGAAGAATGATCAGGCCGCTTCTTTTAACAGCTCGGCGGTTGACAAATGTTGAAGCGGTTAAAAGAAGCTCAAAATTCTGAGCATATGCAAAGCAAGCTATTTTTACATCGTTATGGTCATTCTGTTTAGCATTTATTTAGCGGTTTTCTCAGTAAAAAAGACAGTGGAGGCTAGCTAGTGCTTTAACCCCATTATAAACCATAATTCCACCCACATCAGTGAGTGACATACACTAGATGGTATTTGGCATTGCACGTCCTGACATGGGTGATTGTGTAGATGCTTTTGGTGCAGATGTTTGGTCATTTCATCCTAATGGGATACCATTGACCCTAGTTTCAAATCAGGACCAGATAACCATTTAGCATCACCCCAATGGGTGTAGCACAAAATACATATAATTCCACTCAGATTAGTGAAATATATGATGTACGAAGGGTGGTTATTGTCCTAAAGAGGACAGTTTAAATTAGCACCCTCAAAAGGACGTTTGGTTACCTTGCCTTGAGGGTATGGTCTGGCCTATATACCAGTTAGAAGCATGGATCAAGTCAGTTACACACTATCTGTGTAGTAAGTCAAGCACTGACTTTGGTTAACGTTCCAGTTTGAGAACAACAACCCTATGTCCCAGTTAGCACCTCAGTCATTTGCGCGGGAGCGTTCTAAGGCCGGGGTCACACTTGCGAAGTGTGGTGCGAGAAACTTGCGCGAATCTCTTGCATCAATACCCGGCACTGGAGTGTGCAGCTGCATAGAAATACATGCAGCCGCACGCTCCGGTCCAAGTGCCGGGTATTGATGCGAGAGACTCGTGCAAATTTCTTGCATACAACAATGGCTTACAGGCTTGTTTTACAAGCTTACCTATATTTCTGAGTATCTATCAAGTCAAATTGGAGGAGGAGGAGGCATTATGGAAATTTGTTCTCATAAAAGATAGCTGGGTCCTTAAAAAAAACACACACAAACACCCAAAAAAATACATATGGAGGAAATATATGAGAATCGTATTTTACATTCAAGAGCTGCCTGCCCTGGCCTACAGACACCACTATGGAAAACACATGACAACAGGTGTAATCTATCATTTAAAAAAAAAAAAAAAAACAACTGATTAAAGGGGTTGTCCATTACTCCGATAACCCTTTCTCAATATTTGCGTTTCCCTTTGAAGCAAAATAACCCCTATACTCGGCTTTTATACCATACAGTATAAAATACAAATGTAATACACACATAGAATTCAGTGGACCTGGCTTCATGTTTGAACACACTTGCCTGAATATACCCCAAGGTGTAAAATGATTCTGCAATGATTATCACATGCAACAACATGTTATAAACTCAACCACATGAAGACCATGCCAGGAAAATAATAGTTTAAGGAATTTAGTGCACCTCACCAGCAAGCTATTTCCAGAGTGCCAGTATGTACAGCACCGAGCCGCCTCCTCGCTATGGAAGGTGTTTGTTCATTTACATTCAGCACATGGAAGCTGCACTATGTACAAAGGAGGGAGCGTGCCCACACTCTGCATTGTTTAACGGTAAAGCTCTGTATCTGGATTATTTTTAGTAGATTACTGTGGAGGAGACAAGAGTACATTTATCTGTTCAGTATCAGACAGAAATCCGGTGTCATACATGGAGCCCGGAAGGAGGCCTACATAAGTACCTTGCATTTATAAAATGTAAAGCAATGTGTATATACTACAACACTATGCCCTATGGCAAAAGATGGCACAGTGGCATTTAAAAGGACAGTGAAGCTAAAATCCAGGACTAAGGACACGTTTATATGAATGAGTTTGTTTCTGCACCACGTCCTTAGATATCTACACATACTACTCAGATGAATGGGACACAGACATTTATGCAACAAATACTCCATGTTCTCATTTTACCCAAAAGGTATATACAAAATTATATACTGGTAGGATACTGGTATATGAAAGGTATATACTGGATTTAAAAATGCAAAAATTAAAAAATCTTGTGGAACGTTTGACTATGCATGGGGTGTTTTTTAGCTTCAATTGATTTATTAGCCAACTTTGGGGTGTGTGTTTTTTTTTTAACAACTATGTATTTAACGGCCTTCAGCTTGATCTTGAGCCATGAAACCTCCCCATAAATTGACACATTTCCTCTTTGTCCACATATGCAAAAAATAACAGCACTAAAATTAGTAGTAAGTTTATTCCAGAAGTACATGAAGCAGGTTTTCATAAGGATTTTAGAACAGAATCTACTCCAAAATCCACTACAAAGATCATAACTCCTTTTCGGACTGTTCTAGGGCGGCAGTTCTCGTGCCATCAGATCCAGCAGGGCCCCTGCTACGCGTTAAGACCAAACACAGCTTTGCCATCTTGTTTCTACTGGCAGTTCTACGTACCTCCACACCCCTTGAATGCTAGAAAGGGTCGAGCACCAGCAGGGCGCTCGCCATGTTCTGGGGACCTTGGAAATATACACGATGTAAGGCTAGGATCTACAATATTCTCCATAACCTTATGGAATCATAGCTGACTCAACAAAGCAGTTTACACCCCATGGTTTGGATCCACATGGCAAGCAAGCCAGTTCTGCATTGAGCTGACTCATGGTGTGAGATCTGTCATTCAAAGCCTTTGAGGCTTGAGCCCTTGCTGGGCTAGCTACACACTAGGGGGTTTTATAATCTCCTACCAGATAGAATGGGCCCCAAGAGTTAATGTTACTGGTGAGCCTTTGCCAACCCACTCCGACACTATGTGTCCATCGTTTTTTTCAATGAAGCAGGGGTGAAATGCGCTTAAAATCTTAAGCAACAGCCACAACAGAAATTGTCTGCAGAATGTGAATTCACAGATTATAAAAAAGCCAATAATGTAATTTCAAAATCTGTTCATAGTCGGGCAGGCTAAGTTTGGAAAAAAGAATCTCATTTTCCATTGTGATTTAAATAGGTAGTACAGTTATAAAAAGTCATTCCTCTGAGTGCCTAACAGAGTAGATAGACTCAAATTATTTGTGATATGGTCAAATAGTCCTGGTATTTGTGCTAATTGGCAAGAGCGACTTACATAAGGTCAGCATAATAATAGCAGCCAACGCAAAGTGATATGAGGGTTGCCAAGCATTTGTTTTGTCCACAAGTTCTTAAAGCGTTAAACACAAATATCACTTTTCCTGGACACAAGACGTACAGCGTGACTCAGCGAGCAATTAATACAGGTTTTACCATAAATCCTGGCAGCATGGTATCATTTAAGGTTTCTATTAAATTATGTACATTTATTCAGCTACGATTTCCTTTAACCCTTATGAAAAAGGGAGAAAACAAACTTCATACCGAGTATAACGGGAAACTATACAGAGCCAAAGCAGTAATAAGATTCTTCCCTAATGAGAATCCGTCACCACTGATGACATGTCTGTTTCAGGAAATACTTGTATTTGCCTGAAAAAACCCCCAAACAATTCAAAAGCACCTTTTTCTTATAGGAGAAAGAACCGAAATTGTGCAAGGCAGATTAATAAGAAAAAAAATTCTACAGAATTGTTATAGTATGAGAAACGCAAGTGCCTTATTTACTGAGACAATAAAGTAATATAAGCTAACAAAAACAGATAATAAACCCACTGACTAACACACATGAACGATTTACACCGTATGTGAATAAAGCTGAATATATTTAGAAGGAACACTTTTTTGGGTTGCATAGCTGCCAATTAAAACCCTGTCTGGGAAGGATGTGTCGATAAGGGTACTGAGCCCTGGTGGGGGTCCCCTACTCCCCAGACCCCAAAAAAAGAAGAAAAATAGAGCCAACACACTTTTAGTATTAAATTAATCCACTGATGCACAAATACACTATGTGGCCAATATACAAACAAATACATACACAATGCGACTAATGGAAACATGAACTCCAATATTGATGTTACTGTTAACAACAGAAGGCACCTAGTTAACATTTTTTGTATTGTGTATAGGTTTTGTGTGTCATGTAGTGCTTTGGGACATTGGGCCCCCGCCTGATCCCTCAAACTAGGGGCGCCCTTGTCTATCCCTGTCCCCCGGATTATTTGTGGTGCAAGGTTCTCGGAACTACCTATGCTCCTAACGTAACTCTTATCTGATCCTTTCCCCACCCAAGGAGGTGAGAGGCTAAAGTATATAGGAAAACACTATCTAGACAGACAGAGGTAAACAGACAGGGATAATAGAAAACTAGAATCATACAAATGCACTCACGAAAGAGTGGGAAACAGGGGAGGTATAAGAAGGGGAAAACAAATGTGAGATCATAAGGATAAACAAGCAACTCCAAGCATCAATCTCCAGTTGACAACTTCAAACACTGAACTTTCTCCTTCACCACCAAACAAGGAAATAGAACTTTCAGTGGCAGTGACCAGCATATATACCAGAGGGGAGTGGCCAACACTGAACAGCTGAGACAATTCAGGATGCAGAGCCCCAGGAGATCAACTGAACTGATTAGCCCTTGCCATGACAGCAAGGAATCCTGCACTATTTAATAGGATGGTGAAGCAGTTCTAATAAGTGCAGGAGTTCCTGTAACCATACGCCACAATCTTCTGGCCCCTCTCTGTCACGGTATCCCTGTAACAATGTTTCTTTTTGTCTATTGACACATGGCAAATTAGTGTACCTGTACACTAATGTAATACTAAAGGTGTTTGTGCCCTATTTTTGTTTGCCACCATTTAAAGGGTCTTTACAATCTGAAGCAGGTAAAAAAAATTAATTAACTTTCACATTGCAGTATAAAAGCATCTCCATAAAGATAATATATCCAAAGTATTAATGAGGACAGAATACACAGTGGAAGTCAAAAATGCAGCTACATGCCTCTAGCAAAACTAACCACAGATATTAGATGCAAAGCGAACGTTACTGGGCCCCAAGTCATCACACTAGATTATGCACATTACACAGGCGTTTTATTTTTAAAAGGAAGGATAGGTAATTAGCTGACTGAGAAAGCAAAAGTTCATCTTTTTCCTTGTTCAATAAAGGTTTAGAATACAATTTGGGTGATTGCTGCAGTGACCATGTAGAAAGGATGTCTTCATTGCAGTCCTGCTTGCAGTCCATGACAGTAAGCCGTGTAAAGGTGTTGCTGGTTATTAAATATATAGTTTGGACCTGATGAGGCTGGTGTTCTTCCTATGAAAATCCATGTCAGAATGGCTGTGTAATTTATTTTGAATGTTTCCCTACCTAATAAAATTTACATTTTTATTCTGCAACTCATGTAGGATTGAGGATTATACAGCGACAATATCAGTTTTCAAAGTAAGTACGCCTGCATTATCAGGTCTCAAATATATTCAATGTATGTAGTTTGTATTATGAAATCTGGTGATAAATCCTCTTAAGTATAGCGACTATTGAGTTATAGTGCAATGACACAGTGCATTCAAGTACAAGGCGCACGGGGAAACTGCATCGTAATGTGCAAGTGTTTAACCCCACTTTCAGGTTTGTATGTTTTATCTACTAGGATCTTCTGTTCACCCTCTAATGTTTAACCAATGTACAGAGTAAAGGTACCGTCACACTAAGCGACGCTGCAGCGATAGCGACAGCAATGCCGATCGCTGCAGCGTCGCTGTGTGGTCGCTGGAGAGCTGTCACACAGACCGCTCTCCAGCGACCAGCGATGCCGAGGTCCCCGGGTAACCAGGGTAAACATCGGGTTGCTAAGCGCAGGGCCGCGCTTAGTAACCCGATGTTTACCCTGGTTACCAGCGTAAAAGTTAAAAAAACAAACAGTACATGCTCACCTGCGCGTCCCCCAGCGTCTGCATCCTGACGCTGACTGAGCTCCGGCCCTAACAGCAGAGCGGTGACGTCACCGCTGTTGCTTTCACTTTCAGTTTAGGGCCGGCGCTTTAGTGTCAGGAAGCAGAGGCTGGGGGACGCGCAGGTGAGTATGTACTGTTTGTTTTTTTAACTTTTACGCTGGTAACCAGGGTAAACATCGGGTTACTAAGCGCGGCCCTGCGCTTAGTAACCCGATGTTTACCCTGGTTACCAGTGTAAAATATCGCTGGTATCGTCGCTTTTGCTGTCAAACACGGCGATACACGGCGACCTAGCGACCAAATAATGTGCAGACCTTCTAGCAGCGACCAGCAATTTCACAGCGGGATCCAGATCGCTGCTGCGTGTCAAATTCAGCGATATCGCCATCCAGGTCGCTGCAACGTCACGGATTGCTGGCGATATCGCCTAGTGTGACGGTACCTTAACACGCCCAGTAACGGCTAACCCGGTAACATGGGATGAGTGTGCAGCAGTGAGGTGTATCACAAAATTACATGACTTACAGGCTTCTGGCACAAACATGAAGAGGGCATATTTTATCAGAACTGGGTGCAGCTGTTTGGTAATGTCAGATTTGGCACATGAACAATTTAAATTTCTTTCCTACATTGTCATATACTTATATTTTTGTGCATTTCAATTTAACAGGCACGACAAATAATAAACACAACACAAAGCCATTTACTACAAGACACTTTATTTTTCAGAATTTTGTGTCTTATAAAGAGTTTCGCACCCATCATTTTATCAGTATTTATTACCATGTTTATCTACGATCTCAGAATGTTTGGGAGACCACCAAGGTGCCCTCCAGCAGAGTTGCCGCAATACACCTAACTCCAGGGCTAGAAGTTTCCATTCTTTATGGCTATATAGTCTAATTTCTAAACAATAGCGACATGTTATCGATGACACTACAGGAACATGGTGGTAATCAGTGTCATCGAGGCACTGCGACCATCACTGGCGTGCACTATCATAAAAACGGATTACAAGGAAAATGTAACAGTATGAGATTGTTAGCAGGGGTTGTCCACTACAAGGAAAATCTCTTCTTCATTTAATTGTTTGCCCCCGATAAAATAAGAAAGCTTTTACTCACCTTTTGTGCCGGCGATGTTCCAGTGGTGTCAGCACTTGCGGTCCTGGGCGCTCATGCGGTTGCTGTGACACGTGACCCCGGCGCCCAAGCAGCGCTGGTGATACTGCCCCCGACTTTTGCTGGATTGAACATGAAGAGGTGTCAGGGCTGCAGCTGATCTCGGGCTTCATGCTCAATTCATATGAAGGTGGAGAGAGTGGCGCCAGCACAGATTGGGCGCCGGTGTCACAACAACCTTACGGGAGCTTGGGAGAGCGAGTACCGACACCGCGGGAACGGCGCTAGCACAGGAGGTGAGTATAAGCCTTTTTATTTTATCGGGGCCCAAACATGGGAAATGAGAAGGGGTTATCCAAGCAGTGGACAACTTCTTTAAATGCTTATTTCCCTAAAACTTTTGGATCAACAGACGAAACTGTGTAGGACCTATCTGACCCTACTGTTGGACCAACTTTCTGAATATGAGCACAACTGGGCTAATGTAAGGATAATTATTATTTAAGTCTGGGAAAAAACATGGGAAACCCGTGGCACCAGTCTATAGACAGAGTTTACACATTTACTTCCTTCATTAAATCATTTGTTAAAGGGAATAGTTCACTAGGTGTTTGCTACTCTGAGAGCAGCATAATATTGGGGTAGAGACCCTGATTCCATGGATGTGTCACTTACTGGGCTGAGTCTTGTATCATTTTTAGAAAATCAGTTTTCTCTTCTGCAGATCTAACAGTTCTCTGAATGCTGAGCTCTGTATAACCCGCCCACACTACTGATTGGCTGCTTTCTGTGTACACTGTGAATTGACAGAAAACAGCCAATCAGCGGTGGGGCAGTGATACAGAGCTCATGAATATGAAGGACTGCATGGCAGCAAATTTAGTGGGCATCTAGTGATTATCGCCTGATAAAACAATATTACCAAAACTACGGCAGGCAGGTAAGTGACAAATCAGCATCATTATTGCTGCACTTGGATTAAGTGGCAAAAACCTGGTGATAGATTCCTTTAAAAAAAAAAAGGCAAATAGCATTGCAGTGTCCCAAGGTGGTCCCATACCACTCGGCCAACAGTGTGTGTGGCCACTCCTTACACCACATCAACAAACAAGCTTACTGCCATAGACACAGAACAGCAATAGAAAGTCTGGTACTTAGAAGATCAGTGACTCAGCAGCAACAGTTCAGCTGCCAAGCAGTAACCCAGGCCGCTCACAGAACATTTACCACGTAAGAAGCAGCTGCCCTTAGTTACAGCACTAAAAGCTGTACATGGCCTCTGGATGTGGCCTAAGTGACAGTCTATCTAGACTAGCTTCAAGGATTGTGTCTCAATGACCAAGCCTCAATAGTATATCACCAATGGAGACCTGTAGTAATAAAAGCATGAGGAATAAATCATGATTTATAATCAGAGCCTGAAATACAAATGTAACACTGGCAGATGGCAAGACAAAAAAATATACTTTTTTTTTTAAACTAGAAGGTTTCACAAAATTTTAATAGATCAGAAATAAAGGTCTGATGCTGCTTTTCATGGTTTAGTTGGGTCTCTCTCTTTTACATAATAACAGTTTTTGACCTCACAAAATAATGTCTATAAAACTTAATTCTAGGTAAGCTTGACTAGCCCGTATTAGAATCTGATCCATCAAATGCCAATGGCATGGATTGGTGGAAAATGCCATCATCATTTACCGCCAACTTTCATTAACATACATTCATTGTGGAATAGGAACAAATTTCCACAATCATGCTCATTGTTGCAGATTTCAACTTTCAGCAGAATCATTTGGAACTCAAGACATTATGGGACATAAAGCAACTTATCTTCATCCAGTGGCATAACATCAATGGCGGCAGGCCACGCCACTGCTATAGTAGCCATGAGGTGTGGGGGGGGGCAGTGTCAGGACCAGCACCGCCCCCCCCTCGGCCCGTCAGCATCCGCACAGAATGATGGTGGTGGAAACGTCTGCTGACGCTGCCTCTATCATCATTGCTCACGCTGACGTCTGGAGTCCCCCATGATGATGGATCATCAATAGACACTTCCATCCTGCTCATTCTTACTCGGCACCTGATGTGTCAGAGCAGAGGGCGAGATTATGTCATTTCAGTGCACCCGCTGTTCTGAGATGTGGCCATGGGGGTGCATTATACTGTATAGAGGACCATGAGTGGGTGCATTATATTGTATGGAGAACCATGTGGAGTGCATTATATTCTAAGGAGGATTATGGGGGGGCACATTATACTATATGGAGGATTATGGGGGGCGCATTATACTACAGTGACTGCAAAATAAAATCTTTGCACTTGTTCTGCAAAAATAAACTTTACATGTAAAATCTGCGTCATGATTTCACTTTTTAAAAGTGCACGCAATTGGAAACATCATCAAAAACTAATAGCAAAACTGACTTAGTTGCCAAAAGAAACCAATCAAAGCTCAACTTTCACTTTTCACACTGCTCTGGTAAAATAAAAGCTGTACTCTGATTGGTTGCTATGGAAAATTAGGACAATTTTGCTATTAGACAGTTTTCAATTATTTCTCCCAATGGGTCAGAAGCAGCTTAAAATGGAAGGGAAATCCCGTGCTTTGACTCTGCTAGAGAATAGCGATTCGGTGATTGCTGTAGCTAGAGATCTGAGAATGTTGAGAAAGACAATTTTTCGACTGAAGCAGTCGGTGGGGTCATTGCCTCCTGGGATAGTACCGCGGAGGAAGTTGGGCGCACCCAAGAAGACTTCATCAAGAACTGATAAGCTTTTGAAGCTTGAAGTCTTGTCAAACCTTTCTATAACCGCCGCTGAACTGGAAAACAAGTACCCTACGCTCCTCTAGAACATAGAACATCGCAACTAGGACAATGTAGAAGCACCTTGGCCTACCAAGCCGCCAAAGAAGGAAAGGCTTGGCTTTTGCAAAAAATATCAAGACTGGACATCTGAAAAGTGGAAAAAAGTGATGATTAGTGATGAGAGCACTTTTAGGTCAGGAGAGGCTAAAAATTGTGAGTCATCCAAACACCACAACACGGTATGACACAAAAAATATATGGTTAAGACTGATAAACACCCTGACAGTGTGATGGTGCAGTCAGTGGAAGCATGGGCTGGGCTGGTTTGCACTTCCTTCCCAAGAATGCAAGTATGAAAGCAAGCAGTTATATTAATATTTTTGAATAACACTAGCTTAATTTTGTGGTTAATCATCAGTGTGATTACTTTCTGCATGATGGAGGCCTTGCTCAGAAAGCCAAAGCAGTGACAAAGTTTCTCAATCACCATAACATTAACATTTTAGAGTGACCAGGTAATTCCCCTGACCTTAACCCCAGAGAAAATGACTGGTATTTAAAAAAGAAAACAAGGTTCAAGAGACACGACCCGGCACCATCAACGATCTAAAGGAGGCGCTGAAAACACTGTGGGTAATATTGCACTTTACGTACTTCACCAGCCTGGCTGAATCTATGCCTAAATGACTGCAGTTGGGGATATAATGTAAGCGTGACAAGACGAAATACTAATTGTAACGAAATATCCACAATAAAACACTTGACTGTTAAGATTTTGTGGTTACGCTGAACTTGAATTATTTTTTTTTTTTGCCGGCACTGTATATGGAGGATTTTGAGGGACGCATTATACTATGTGGAGGATTAAGAGGGACGCATTACATTTGCAAGGCTATGTGGGGGGCCATTACACTGTATGCAAGTAATTATACAGTGAAGGTTTGTGTGGGGTCCAACATATTGTGTGGAGGGCTGTGTGTGGGCTGTTATACAGTGTGGGGATGTTACACCGTATTCAGTCCCATTATAATGCATGAAGGACTGTGTGGGGGTCACAATTGGGTGATCATACTGTGTTGAGGTCACCATACTTTGTTTTGGGAGTTGAGACTAATGTGGAGGACTTCACCATAGAAGTATCGTACTGTGTTTCGGGGGCACTTTTGTTGGCATCATACTTTAAGGAGGCAATGAAAGAATCTAGGACTTCAGCAGGAGGAAAATTATTCAATGGCTGTAAAGTTGTGAGAAATGGTCTTCTGTGACTTGGGCAACTAATTTTCATAAAAAATTTTGACCCCCCCCCCCCCCCCCCACCGACCCAATTAGAACTTCTGCTATGGGGCCCCATGATTTCCATATACGCCCTTGTCTTCATCATCAATACCGAGGATGACAGAAAAAATTCAGGCAGACAAAATGAGGTCACACATTACAGTATAAAGAAACCCAAACAATTTGCCCTACCCCTAAACACCATAAGCCTGCAGTTGTATTCTCCAACAGCTCCAAACTTAATGTAAGAGGTTGATGTAGCAGGAAAGGAGCAACGGAACAAAGTATTGGCCAGGATTTGGGGATTAGATAACTAAAAAGTACATTTTTAAAAAGCAGATTTTGACATGCTTTTGAACATAAAATGATAAATACACGAAAACATACAATAAAACACACACAAAAGGTAGCAAAGGCTAGTCAGTTTGGTCCAGACACAGAGGTTATGGCTGGCTATGATAGTAAGGTGTCAGAACAGTGCTGGAAATGGGGCTTTGAATGTGCACAATATTAGACTTTGTTATGGCTCATTGGTGCGCATGCGCACACAGAGTAAATAATATGATTGAAGACACTTATTTGAAACACTAGAATGTCAAGAACATCTTGTGGTACCGCAGCTTCTTCTCTGTGAGGCTATTCATACATGCGAGCTAATATACCTAATTTTAAAGTAGAACAGCCTATTGGGTTACTGAAAAGGTCAATTCCAAGCAGCCCCGACAAGTTGGTGTCAGAATAATTCTTACAGGGGTAAACCTGTCAACGTTTCAGATTTTATACATACGTCTATAGCACTCTCCATCACAATACTCAGACACTACAGCAGAAGAAGGAATGGAGCCAACGGAATGAAAGCGTGATATCTGTTGTACCCTGGGACCAGTCTTGTCTTGTTCTCTACTTGATATGTTACAAATTCCAAGAGGCCATAGAAGCAGGCAAGGCGCTCCCTCGGAGATTGATTCCTCTACTCTAAGCTAGATTTCTCACTTGCACACTTATATTAGGCCACGACCGCACCTAAATGCTAAAATACCAGATAGTCAGTGCAGTCGAACTAAATACATTCTTCTGTCTAAAATATTCAACAATATTTTTCTGTACGTCAAAAACTGATTAAACATTAAGCAACCTATACATGTTTTTTGTTATTGAAAGTGAGCATATACAGCCTATATACAATAGGACGTGAATTATTTTACTAGTGGAGCGCCATAAAAGCATGCATGTATTATTTCTTCTTGGCATAGCGCCCTTTCCCCCAGTCAGGAAATATAGTTCACAAAAGCTGATGTTGATTTATCATTCATCACAGGCAATAAAGAAAAGAAAAATACAAGATCCAGTTTAACCCTCACAGGATTAAACCAAATGTGACTCATCAAGGCTATGGATTTTTTTTCAGATGTAAAGACACATCCCCTTATCCACGGTGATCAGCAGTAAGAGTAAAGCCCCCATACAAATTATATGGTTGCTGGAAGAACGATGCTCCGGCCAAAATCCATCTCAACCGTGTCTGGTTCAGTCAAGAGCTCCTGTATACTCTGTGAGAAAGCCTGCTTCGGCAGGGGTGCTGCACGAAAAAAAGTAAACGTAAAAGTAACATTGCCTGGAAGAAGACATTAACGTGAATGGCTGTCCACGAATGAATGGATGCCTTGGCAGGCTCAGTCCACTTAATAGCATTCATATGCCCTCATATGCCCTAATAGATAACTCATTTTTTATTGATTTTAACGTATGTGCAATTGGTGTTTTTCCATATGGATCCTTTACATGATTTTCAATAAAAGGGTTCATTTTATTTTTGGATAGTGCCGTTTTTCAGCATAACTATTTTTTCTTTCCTAAAACATCCTTTAAGAACTAAGTAATTTGACATGTAGACAAGCCATCGCGAATCCCTATTTTTGCTGAACAAGGCCTCATTTTGTGTTGATCACTAATATCTACGGTATGTATTATCTCGTGGTATGTACAACATTGTGACTAATTTTATAAATATAGATAAATATATACTGTAATATCTGCAAATCAAGTCCCATAAAGAGACATTTATATATTTAGATATTTTTTGCTGCATGAACAACTTTTGACAGGAACTCATTGTTACAAGGGTCGTCTGCGATCAGGTTTGATGATAGCTATGGCCATCAGTCAGTCCTGGTTCTTGTATGGGTGGTGTGGGTGTGCAGCTGAGTATAAGGCCATGTGTCACACCTTCAGTATTTGGTCAGTATCTTACCTCAGTACTTGGAAGCCAAAACCAGGAGGGGAACAATCAGAGGAAAAGTATATTAGAAACACGTCACCACTTTTGTATTTATCACCCACTCCTGGTTTTGGCTTACAAATTGTCATGTCGGACGCTGTTCAGACCAGGTCGTTCGACAGACAGCGGTAATTCCGCTTTTGACCACTATTTGCTCAATGGCGTCGGCTAGATTTTATCTAGCTCTTCCGGGGTTAATTTACCTGATCCTCGGATTGGAAGCTGGGCCATGCCCATTGCTTTTAAATAGTTCTCCTGATCATGGGCGTCGCCGATTGCCTTTAAATAGTTCTCCTGATCATGGGCGTCGCCGATTATAGCTTCTGTCTTGTGCGTTGTTATCTCGGTCTGGAGTGGAGAGCTGGTTGTTGGAGATTCGTTGCTGGTGGTGTATTTTCCTTAGTCTTATTTACTCCTTCCTATATTTGTATTTATTTTGCCCTGCACATTTATAGTGTATTCCTGAGTGACTGCGGCGTGGTGTATATTTTCCTTTATCCTTGTCTGTGCTAACTGTGGGTATTGGTGTATTACCTCTTCACTGGGTGGTGGGCGGAGGTTTCAGCCTAGGGCTGAAACAGGAGACAGGGTGAGGTTCGGGGCCTGGACATGCACACCATCTGTGTAAACTCCAGGTAGAGGGTCAGTCGGTATTTCCCTAGTCTCGCTCACCTAGTCTCCCCGTGACACAAATGCTGAGGTAAAATACTGAACGTGTGAACGTGGCCTTATAGCAATGCTCCTGGCCAATATTACCGTCCTTCTTTGATGTTTTATCAGAAGGAATGAAAACAACCTTGTTAGATGGCTGCCTTAGGAAGTGGGATATTTATTGTACGTACATTAGTTTTATGGGAAGATGGAAAAAAACATGGAACAGGACTGATCTGAATGATTACGAGAACTCCACAATAATGTTTCACCCCAATAAATAATGGGAAAGAAATAAAAATCTATAAGATGCTTGGAGATAGAGTGTAGTAATATTAGCGTACTTAGCAGTTTGATTATACATCTACAACATTAAAAGCAAAAAAAATAAATAAATGAAAACCAGAAAAGGGCCCCAATGCAAAAACAGAATATTGGACGTCCTCTATCGAACAGCTATTCTACCGTTCATCATCACGTGCCTCCCTCAAGGCTCTCCAGCAAATCCCCTATTAGTGCCAATTTCCCGGGTAGAATGCAATTCATCAGTAATACGTAACCTTGGGAATCAACAAGGTGACGTCTTTCAAGGTTATGGTGGCCTATTATCTATAGGGCTCTTGTACAGCTGTACATGCTGCACGTAGGAATGATCTACCCTGGTTAATTGAGTTTTGAGTACCTGAAGCTATGGTCGACAGGGTCATAAAATCAATTCGGAAATTCAGAATCTCATTTAGGCACGACACTACAACACGGAGTGCCTACAGGTCCTCTTTGCTGACCGCTCGTGCAGTCTTTGTTCACAGTATTGCTGTGTGACTGAATCCTTAGGCTACGTTCACATTTGCGTTGTTGGGCGCAGCGTCGCCGACGGATACCGACGCATGCGTCATGCGCCCCTATCTTTAACATGGGGGGCGCATGGGCATGCGCCGGTATGCGTTGTCTGACGCATGCATCATTTGGGCGCAGCCAACGCTACGTGATGCAGTTTTTCTGCGGCCAAAATTCATGTAAACGTTGAACGCATGCGTCAAAAAACGCTGCGTTGTGTATGCGGTTTGCGTTGCGTCGGTAACGCTGCACCCAACAACGCAAATGTGAACGTAGCCTTAGTGTGTCTGCTACAATAAAGGTTCCTCTAAACTTACTAATTAAAGGGATTGTTCCTTTCAGGTAGCCTTCTAACTTATTAAAAGAAAACTTGTCACACTGACCATGCAATCTGACCTGCAGTGATGGAGTCAAACGCTTCTGATTCATGTAGAGATTCATGAATCAGGAGCCTCAGACAAGCACCTTACACATCTGTGTGTGTCATGCCACAAATCCTACTTTAGTCCCTGCTGGATTAAGATTTTTGATGTAGCAAAGGCCACCACTTGTCATGAATTTGATGAGCATCAGTGTCGCACCCACATTTCACCCCAGCTTCGCCCATTTTGGCGGTGCTGGAAGAAACAGCCATGAAAACACCAAAAATCGCAAAAGTTAGGCGCAGCTGCATTGTGCATTCTGCGACTTTTCAAAACTTTTATATCAGAATTCTAGTGTGAAAGCTTTAATGAGCCAGCCCTGTGTCTTTATATGCTCAACAGTCCAGTAGTCCGTTATAATCAGTGATTTACAGTATATCTCTATATAGGAAGGCTGTCAATTTTTGAGTGACACAAACCACTGGAATCCTAAGCCGAGCAAGAACAGATTTTAACCAATAAAATACAAATTTATATTGAAACTTTGCAGGCAAAACTAGATCAACCAGCTCAGCTCCTCCTGCCTATATCATGCTGCCAGTGAGAACACAACACCATAATGTGGTGGTGCACCATCTTGGGTTTCAGGTCCGAGCATTCCCACATGAACAGTTTCCTGGAAAGTGGATTGATCATCATCGGCCAGTTGAATTTCCACCAAGGTCTCCAAATCTGACCCCCAGATGACTTTTATCTTTGGGGTCATCTGAAGACAATTGTCTATGCTGTGAAGATAGGAGATGTGCAGCATCTGATACTGGAAGCCTGTGCTAGCATTTCTTCTGCGGTGTTGCTAGCAGTCTGTCAAGAGTGGGAGAAGAGGGTTGCATTGACAATCCAACACAATGGGCAGCACTTTGAACACATTTTATAAGTGGTCATAAACTTGTAAATAACTCATGAAAGAATAAATCTATGTTAAAACCAAGCACACCATTGGTTTTTCTTGTGAAATTCTCAATAAGTTTGATGCGTCACATGATCCTCTTCCCATTGGAAAAAATAAAGTTGGATCCAAAATGACCGACTTCAAAATGGCCGCCATGGTCACCACCCATCTTGAAAAGTTTTCCCCCTCCCATATACTAGTGTGCCACAAATAGGAAGTTTATATCACCAACCTCCCCCATTTTTAGGTGTATCCATATAGATGGCCCACCCTGTAAGTATGTATGTATGTATGTATGTATGTATGTATGTATGTATGTATGTGCGCACGTGTATATATATACACTCACCGGCCACTTTATTAGGTACACCATGCTAGTAACGGGTTGGACCCCCTTTTGCCTTCAGAACTGCCTCAATTCTTCGTGGCATAGATTCAGCAAGGTGCTGGAAGCATTCCTCAGAGATTTTGGTCCATATTGACATGATGGCATCACACAGTTGCCGCAGATTTGTCGGCTGCACATCCCAAAGATGCTCCATACAAGGCAGGATGGATCCATGCTTTCATGTTGTTTACGCCAAATTCTGACCCTACCATCCGAATGTCGCAGCAGAAATCGAGACTCATCAGACCAAGCAACGTTTTTCCAATCTTCTACTGTCCAATTTCGATGAGCTTGTACAAATTGTAGCCTCAGTTTCCTGTTCTTAGCTGAAAGGAGTGGTACCCGGTGTGGTCTTCTGCTGCTGTAGCCCATCTGCCTCAAAGTTCGACGCACTGTGCGTTCAGAGATGCTCTTAGGCCTACCTTGGTTGTAACGGGTGGCGATTTGAGTCACTGTTGCCTTTCTATCAGCTCGAACCAGTCTGCCCATTCTCCTCTGACCTCTGGCATCAACAAGGCATTTCCGCCCACAGAACTGCCGCTCACTGGATTTTTTTTCTTTTTCGGACCATTCTCTGTAAACCCTAGAGATGGTTGTGCGTGAAAATCCCAGTAGATCAGCAGTTTCTGAAATACTCAGACCAGCCCTATATATATATATATTATACAGATCATTTACATGTCTATTCATCCTGCGACTTTCATAATGCCATGACTCTTCCTTCTTGCATACATAGTAGAGAGATATATGTGTGTGTGTGTGTGTGTGTATGTGTATATATGTATGTATGTATGTATGTATGTATGTATGTATGTATGTATGTATGTATGTATGTATGTATGTATATATATATATATATATACACGCACACACACACACGCATATACATACATATACATACACACATATATATCTCTACTATGTATGCAAGAAGGAAGAGTCATGGCATTATGAAAGTCACAGGATGAATAGACATGTAAATGATCTGTAATTTTTTTTAATAATTTTATCATTTTCATAACACCTCGATTTATTCAGTATCGAGTATGAGTGCCATACGCAAAAATACGCACACTTACAGGCATTAGTATGCTTGGCATTTTCTTTTCTTTTAACCCAGAGCAGGTCTTTAGGAAACAGAACCATATAAACTGAAAAACCGTTTAAAGAGGTTGTTTAATAAGAGGACTAACAAAAAGAAATTCTTGACACATTGTCTTTAGCTAAGAAGCCGTGGACTAATTATGAATTCCCTTCTAAATTTAGTAATAAATGCTAGGGCACATTGAACATATGCTTATTAGATTAACTATTGCACAACAACCAAACGTCATGAAAAGAAAAAAAAGTACCGGTATATATGTTATATACCACACGTTACACTCCACTATGTAAGCTCTGCTTCTGTGCAGTAATGTCGCAGCTGCTGTATGTGACAATGGCAGGGTAGAAGCTAAAGACAGTGTTTACACAGCGGCGACATCTGAATAACAATGCGCGCACACTTAAAAAGTCATATACCACAATGGAATGTTTTCCTGATACAACACCACAATTTCCTTTATACATACTAAACAATTCACTTACTGGAGAACTGAAAGCCGTTCTCTGAAAACAATGCTGTGAACCTTTTCAGCCAGCATAAACTTGACAGCAGCAAATGCATAAATAGGATAAAAGGAAAAATGTGCAATGACTACAGTATAATAAAGCAATGCTACACACAGAATTTATACGGGATCATGTGTGACTCAATGTGCACAAAAACAGTAATTTAGGTCATCCAAATCTTGTGTTTCACCTTTATTTTATATGCAAATTGCCTCTTCAGAGAGGAACAGGACTTGAACTCTAGCTCCACTTATTCTAAAAGTCAGTATTGACCCGTTAACAAGCTTTGCCATATGACAGGATAAAAGCCAAACCAGAATGTCAATTTGCAGACACAGTGTTTTGGGGTGTTGCCCCTTATTAGTGCAAAGTATGAGATCTGATTTGGTTAGGTGAGAGGCTTCTGACTGGGATCTAAGGGGTACGTTTAGCCTGGTGGAGAGTGACAAGGTGATTAGACTTCTAAGCCACGCATGCTTTTCTGGGAAATAGAATATGCAAATTGCCTCTTCGGAGAGGAAGAGGACTTGAACTCTATAGAACCACCTACTGGAAGCAGCAATCCTAGAAGTCACTATCGACCCTTTAACGAGCTTTGTAAGGCTAGTTTCACATTTGCGTTTAAAAACGCAGCGTTTAAAACGCAAACGCAGGTGGTGAAAAAAACGCATGTAAACGCTGCGTTTTTTAGACGCATGCGTTTTCACATGCGGTAAAAAAACGCGGCGTTTTGCCGCGTTTACATGTGTTTTTTTCTGCGTATGCGTTTTTGAAACGCATGGTGAGAAGCGTGTGACAGCTGCCAATCATCAAAATCAACAAGAAAACCCACTATAAATAGAAATAGCTAGGGTTAGGGGTAGAGTTAGCATCCCTAGAGTTAGGGGTAGAGTTAGGGGTAGAGTTAGGGGTAGAGTTAGGGGTAGAGTTAGGGGTAGAGTTAGGGGTAGAGTTAGGGGTAGAGTTAGGGGTAGAGTTAGGGGTAGAGTTAGGGGTAGAGTTAGGGGTAGAGTTAGGGGTAGAGTTAGGGGTAGAGTTAGGGGTAGAGTTAGGGGTAGAGTTAGGATCTCTAGGGTTAGGGGTAGGGTTAGAGTTAATTAGAGTTAGGGGTAGGGTTAGGATCCCTAGGGTTAGGATCCCTAGGGTTAGGGGTAGGGTTCGTATCTCTAGGGTTAGGGGTAGGGTTAGTGGTAGGGTTAGGATCCCTAGGGTTAGGGGGTAGGGTTAGGATCCCTAGGGTTAGGGTTAGCATCCCTAGGGTTAGGGGTAGGGTTAGGGGTAGAGTTAGGGGTAGGGTTAGGATCCCTAGGGTTAGGGGTAGGGTTAGGATCCCTAGGGTTAGGGGTAGGGTTAGTATCCCTAGGGTTAGGGGTAGGGTTAGGGGTAGGGTTAGGATCTCTAGGGTTAGGGGGGTAGGGTTAGGGGTAGGGTTAGGATCCCTAGGGTTAGGATCCCTTTATCACCTTGATGGTGGGGTTAGGGTTAGGATCCCTAGGGATAGGGTTTGGATCCCTTTATCACCTTGATGGTGGGTGGTGGCTTATCAGTGTTTATTCTTGTTTTTTTCTATGGAAAAGCATGCGTTTAAAAACGCAACCAAACGCATGTGCTTAAAAACGCATGCGTTTACATAGACAGCAATTCGTTTTTTTGCCGCAAAAAAAGCATGCTTTTTTTGGCGGCAAAAAAACGCCTCTAGAAATTACTACATGTTGCATTTCTGCAACAAAACGCAAGCATAGAAACGATGCATGCGTCGTAAAATGCGGCAAAACGCATACAAAAAAACGCATGCGTTTTTAATGTTAAATATAGGGGAAAAAAATGCATGCTTTTTTTGCGCTAAAACGCAGCGGCAAAAAACGCAAATGTGAAACCAGCCTAATATGGCTTAGGTTAAAAGCCAAACCAGAATCTCAATTTCCAGAAACGGTGCTTCGGGGTATGCCCCTCATCAGTGCAAAGTATGAGATCTGATTTGGCTGGGTGGGAGGCTTAACAATGGCATCCATGGGGTAACGTTTCTCCTTGTGGAGAGTGAGGGGCCAGGCCTGATAGTTATAATTACGGTACTTTCTACTGAAAGTAAAGCAAAAAGAGAACATTACTTCATCTTCAGAGAGATCACAGTTATTCTACATTTTATTTAGCTTTCTAATTCTAAAATTGCTATGTGTAACATGTGTAACATGATGAACCATATACAATCCAGAATGCTAACAGAGATGGATTTAAGTCTGCGACCAATGGGCAAAAAAACAAGTATCAAGATTCTGCAGAGGACCAGGCGATGGGACACTCAAGGAGGTAGGATATAGCTGGTGCATGGAATCTACTGCCAATCACAAAGGCAAGCGAGAAAGTGGTAGTACTGATCAACCAAAAAAGCCACATTTTAATATGAGCCCTGGGCTACAAAAGCCATTTCCTATTCTCTATATAAACGGAGAAAACTAGTGACAACAACCGTGTTGGACTGAAACTTACATATCCTTTTTTATTAAGATTTTGGAGCAGACTGAAAGCAATTCTACATGATTGAACCTTTTCATGTGTTGGTTGGGAGAAATATGCTCTCCAGGCCGGTCCCACAATTTATGTTTAAAGGCAGCAGTGCCGAGCCATTTACCAAATGACCAGTTACAGCCAGTAAGCCAGGTTCTATTTGGGCATCCAAGAGGTTTGCCAGGTTCTGTTACTTTACCCATGCAATATGCCAGGTTTAGTTATTGTATCCATGCAATAAGTAAGGTTCTGTTATGGTATGGTATCCATGCAGTAGAGCAGGTTCTCACAGTACCTATATAGTAAGCTTGTTTGTGTGCTCACATCTAGTACTTGGCTTGACTCTCTTACAGTATCTACTATATGTAGTAAGCTTTGGTCTATTTTCAGATCTAGTAGCAAGCTTAGAGTAACTGAAACAGGCTTACTATTTAATGTGGTTATAAGAGATATCCGTAGGCACTACTATTACGGGTGGTGCGCAAGTAGGTGCCCAAACCATATAATCTTGAAAAATAACTTGGCACACACGTGGACTGATGCTGAGTGAAAATCTAATAAAGAGAGTACATACAGACGTTTCGGTCAAAGACCTTCTTCAATGTACCTCTCACAAGTTAATTTGTCTGTTACTCAGATACGTGAGGAAAAGAAGGGGGGAACCCCTTATAGGCTCCGTCAGGAGTAATCATGAGCTGTGCAGCTATATTGGTCCTCTCAGGACGCGGCATCCACCGCTAGTCCTCTGCACTGCCTCCTTACACAGAGGACTAGCGGTGGATGCCGCGTCCTGAGAGGACCAATATAGCGGATATGCTGCACAGCTCATGATTACTCCTGACGGAGCCTATAAGGGGTTCCCCCCTTCTTTTCCTCACGTATCTGAGTAACAGACAAATTAACTTGTGAGAGGTACATTGAAGAAGGTCTTTGACCGAAACGTCTGTATGTACTCTCTTTATTAAATTTTCACTCAGCATCAGTCCACGTGTGTGCCAAGTTATTTTTCAACATTACTATTTAATGTGGACACAGAACCAAGCTTACTCAATATGAACCGTAACGGAACCAAGCTGAATAGACAAATACTATAACACTTCTAGACTTGTTACATAGATACAGAACCAGGCTTACTGCATGGATACCATATTTATGTACTAAGTATGCCTCTTTTCCTGTATCTATGTAGTAAGCTTCTCGTATGGTATCCATAGAGCAAGCTTGGTTCTGTTACAGTATCTACGTAAATGGAAAGCTGGGCTATCAGGATGTTACTGTGACATCGCACACTAACATCCAACAGCCCAGTTTTCCACTTACCCAAAGCTGATCAGAAGACTGAACAACAAGGATCAAGTGCATTCCAAATAGAGGTGAATATCTGATTCTGTATACCACATAATCACCATCATCATTCGTCACCATCCCTTGTCTTATCTGTATACACTCAGTAGCTATTTAATAAGCTTGGTTCTGTTCCCTTATCTATTCAGTAAGCTTGGTTTTGTTAACAGATCTATGTAATAAGCTTAGCTATGTAACCCTAATTCTTGAATAGTATCCATGCAGTAAGTTTGGTTCTGTTACAATATGCGGTAAACCTAGTTTTGTAAACCTGGTATCTACACAGTAAGAACTCAGCGATTGGCTGCAGCGGTGATGAGCGCTGTAATTATGACCTTGTAAGCACCTGGTCTGTATGTTCCACATAATAATAAGCCACCACTCATGAGCCAATGCTACATGCTTGCCAAGAGTCCTATATTACAGCTTTACATGTATACTATATAGGAGCAGCACGGTGGCTCATTGGCTAACACTGTTGCTTTGCAGTGCTGGGGTCCTGGGTACAAATCCCACCAAGGACAACATCTGCAAGAAATTTGTATGTTCTCCTCGTGTTTGCTTGGGTTTCTTCTGGGTTCTCCGGTTTCCTCCTACACGTCAAAGACATACTGATAGGGAATCTATATTGTGAGCTCCAGTGATGATAATGTCTGTAAAACGCCACGGAATATGATGGCGCTACATAAGCAATGAATAATAATAATGAAGTCACTCATCCACAAAACACAAAATAAAAAGGCAAGGACAGAAGCTGTGATTACAGCACCACCTAGTGGTATTGTCTATGTATGTCACAGTCCATACAGTGGACCAGAAAAATGACTCGAGCCCTCGGCATGTGGCTCCCCAGTTTGGTGCTGTAGGTAATATAACATAATGCACTGATGTCAGTAGAGATGTCAGAACATTACCAAAACTTGTCACCAGGATATGAACATAACACGGACAGTTCACAATGAGACAACAGACATCCCAGTTACAAGACACTTTATTAGGGGATCTCTCTTTGGTTATCCAATAGGCCCTGACAACTACTGCAATATTTAAAAAGTGGCCTGCAACATAGAAAATGTCTGACCCTATGTAGTTCCGATGAAATACAGATGTATGTATGGACAGCCTGGAGCACGGATTCTGATCACGCAATACAGTGATAATGATTATTAAGGAAAATCACAAATTACCACACTGCAAAAATTGTGGAGCATCCTTTACTTAAAGGGACTTTCCACTACTAGACAACTCCTTAATTGCTGCAGTGCTTGAAATAAAAAAAACATACGGTAACCGTTCCAGCAATGTCTGCGCTTTGTCTAGTAGGGGACAAACCTTAAAACTGAAGCTCAGGAGCGGACATAGACAGGAAAGGGCCCCTGAGTGAGAACAGTATATGGGCTCTTTGAAGTCCAATAGATCATCATAATGCACAAATTCACCTGCTTTAGAGGCGGTGGTGGGCCCAGTGGTTCCTGGACCCCTGTGCACAGATAGCACCAACAGTATGTCCGCTCCTGAGGAAGCTATTAGAATAAGGAGACGTTTCTGGAAATGAGCTCCAAAACACTAACAGCAATACACAAACGCGAGTTACTGTTTCCTGCTGTGTACATCCTGCCATGAAACCCTTTACTCCCTACATTCTGAATACTGATCAGTGGCAGGCAATCGTCAAATGTTTAATCCATGGGAAAAAGGGAATGTGGGGGGAGGGGGAGACATCGCCGTTCTCCTAGGTGGGTGGAGGCATCCTGTTCTTTTGCTAATACAGGCGCTGATCAAGATCTCGGAAAGGCACAGGATGCTAGCACTTGCCCATGTCCAGTGCCATGGCTGGAACGTGACATGAAGTGGCCTTATCAGAGGTTGCACAGGCACCAACACCCTGTTAATCTGGGAGCCCACCCATGTTTCCA
Organism: Ranitomeya variabilis; assembly: GCF_051348905.1. Lineage (NCBI taxonomy): Eukaryota > Metazoa > Chordata > Amphibia > Anura > Dendrobatidae > Ranitomeya > Ranitomeya variabilis. The sequence goes on from NC_135232.1 coordinate 298,512,566, forward strand.
AGTGATACATGTAGTGAGAACATTCAGTAAACTTTTTCCTTTGGCTGAAAGAAGTCTTCTAAATTAGAAACCACACAAGTGCAATGCTATATTTAGAAAATTGGAAAACCTCGAGTAATTACAGTTCTGCAGATCTGTCCTTAAATGTATGAAAATGAAGCTTGTGAATGATATTAGCAGTGTCTAGTCCACTTACTACACTATAAACCGCAGCCTCTTTTCTTCATGTTCTACCTCCTGGAGGGTAAGGAGGGACCCGAGCATCAGGTAATACCATGTCTGCCGAACTAGTACCCCTACAAAGATGCCTTCTATTGTCACATGCCTGACGCAACTACGGTCTTCTCCCAAATGCATCACTTAAAGGGGCTCGTCCCCTTCCCCTCACCTTTGTACTGGAAGTGACATGTCTACAGATAACAGCAGGATTTGTGCACCTGCTCCTCATTAGAAGAGGACATGATGACACCTGTCCACCGCAAACACGGCCCAGAAGGTATCAGGAGACGTGATGCCACCGGCCTCCATCACTTCTCAATGCGAAGAGAGTGGAGAGGGAAAACCTATTAAGCAAAGTCCAAGCGGCATCAAGAAAGCAGAATTTATGGCACGGACGGATCCATAACATGACGGACCAGAAGAAGCAGACAACCCCACTGCCTTATAATGAAGCCAGGAGGGAAATGTCCATCCCATCTTCTAGCTGTGTAGTGGCCGACCGCAGGCACTGAAGTTAAGGCACAAACCACTTCAATAGGAGCAGTACCTGAGAGCGGCGGCCACCACGTAGTATATGGAGCTGTGGCGCTCTCATCTACAGTATATACTGTGTACTTTTTGGCAGCCAATCAGCTGATTGGAGGAAAGTATGTCCCCCCTCCTCCGATCTGATGCCAATTACCTGTCCTAAAGCATAGGTCTTCGATATTTTAGTTCTGTAGAAAACCCCTTTGTCTTTCTTATATTTATTCACATTTTTTGGGGTGTGATTTTAACAAGGAAAATGCAATCTAGTGTTACCCTCGCTCTAAAAAGCTGTTACTCTAAATGCCCCATTATGAGGCAGTAGAGCTCACTGGATTTTGTTGGAAAGCATAGTTGTCCATGTTGTAAATGCAGGGATTAGTAATCTGCAGCACTCCGACTGTTGTGAAACTACAGCACCTAGTATTCCCCGACAACCGCCAGCTGTCAGAGCATTCAGGGAGCTGCAGCATCGCAGCAGTAGGAGTGTAGCATCCTGCTGACCCATAATGCATTGCAACTAAACTATACTGGAGCATGGATGCATAGTGACACCCAGTAACCACCTTCAATCCTATGGTCCGGTAAAGAAAAGCAAGCACTGGTATTCTGATTCCATAGCAGTTCATCAGCAGCACAATGTGCATACCTGCTGCAGGCCACTGGCAGATTAAGCCGAGCTCCTCAGATTTCTCCCGACCAGTTAGGCAGGTTTCTTCCACAATAGGTATAGAGCCCTCACAGCACGGATTAGGAGAACTAAAGAGATTCATTACAGGAGTAGACATCCTCTAAAGGTTACCATCTTCACACACAGAACACATTCGCTATTAATAAAAAAAGGACAAAGTAAGAAAAGAGAAATGGTCTAATGTGTCTGCCTGTATTACACACAGGGCCAGTGGCCCTGTGGGAGCGGGGGGCCCTAGGCAGCTGCCTGGTCTGTCTGCTGTAGACGCTGATACAGTTGAAAGCAGTGATGGAGGAGAGGGCATCAGGTGACGCTCCCTCCCCCATAATTTTCCACTGACAAAGCGGATGCGCAATGACTTCACTTCATTGTGCACCCGCTGTGTGTTGGGCGGTGCAGCTGCTGAGACCGGAGCAGAGTCGGGAGCAGCGCGGGGAACGAGGTGGAGAGGTGAGTAGTGTTGTTTTTTTTAAAAAAAAAAACATATCAGGGAGTCCTGGACTATGGGGCTGGATTATATTCTATGGGGGGAGGCGGGGCTGCATTACATACTATGGGGGGCTGCATTATATTCTATGAGAGGGGGGAGCTGTATTATATTCTATGGGGGGATGAGGGTTGCATTATATTTTATGGGGGGCGGCACTATACTATATGAAGGGGCTACATTATATTTTATGAGGGGCTGCATTATATTATATGAGAGGGCTGCATTATATTCTATGGTGGGCTGCATTATATTCTATGGGGGCTACATTATACTCTATGAGGGGATGCATTATACTCTATGAGGGGGCTACATTATATTCTATGGGGGACTGCATTATAATATATGAGCGGAAGTGCATTATATTCTATGGGAGGCTACATTACACTCTATGGGGGGCTATATTATATTCTGTGGGGTGGCAGCATCATACTCTATAGGGTGGCTGCATTAAACTGCATGGGGGCTGCGTTATACAGTATTGAGGACTATTGGGAATTATACTATATGAAGATGTATGGGGTGCATTATACTATGGGAAGTGAACTGTACTACATGGAGGACTAGGGGGGTGCATTATACTATATGGAGGACCATGATGAGTGTATTCTACTATATGGAGGATTATGGAGAATGTATATTTTATATGGAGGAGTATTTTATTTTACTATATGGAGGACTATGGGGAGTGTATTATGCTATATGGAGGACTGTGCGGAGTGTATTATACAATATGGAGCACTGCAGGGTGTGTATTATAATGTATGGAGGACTAATGGGAGTGTATAATACTGTATGGAGGACTAAGGGGTGCGTATTACATTGTATGCAGGACTATGGGAAGTGTATTATACTATAAGGAGGACTATGGGGAGTGTATTATACTTAATGGAGAACTATCGGAAGGGTATTATACTGTATGGAGCATTATGGGGTGTGTATTATATTGTATGGAGCACTATAGGGAGGGTATTATACTGAATGGAGCACTATGGGGTGTGTATTATACTGTATGGAGAACTATGGGGAGTGTATTCTACTATATGGAGGACTATGTGGAGCGTATTATACTATATGGAGGACTATGGGGCACTTTATATTATGTGGAGGACTATGGGGTGTGCATTATACAATATAGAGGACTATGGTGCGCATTATACTATATAGAGGACTTTGGGGTACATTATACTATGTAGAGGACTATGGGATGTATTATACTAAACAAGCAAAATGCTGCCTATTCATCGAGTGATTGGCTTGTTTATGCCGTAACAGAAATCATTGTTCTCAGCAGCACATCGCCCGGTGAAAACTGCAGATATGCTGCTGATAACATGATATTGTATGGGGACAGATTGATCTATTGGTGATCATTCTGTCCCCATCATTGTTCCTCACCTGGTGTAAAGAGGCCAGGAAACAAGTGTCAAACGACTTTAATATTGTCGATGACAGTCGTTTAGCGGCCTGAACTCGGAGCATGTAAATACAACCAAAAATGCTTGTGTGATGTGCAAAATGTTAGCATTTGGGGCCCCATTTTAAATTTTGCCCAGGGCCCCACTTTGTCTAAAACCGGCCCTGATTACACACTGTATCAGTCTGTACTAAACATGTGCTTCATTCTAAAGCTTGTATCATGAGAAAACACCTAATATATAGAGTGCGAAGATGTTCAGTAGCCTCATATAGTAAGAATGGGACATATACAGTTAAGATTGAGTTACTGCACTCAGGAAAAAAGGTAACGCACTAATAGAACTGGAACTGACCAAGTCGGTTCCTGTATAGAGATCCTGACCCCTGCAGTCCCTAGTGGTTTCTGTGTGAGCTGAGAAAGCCCTAACCACAGACTAGACAATGGCAACTTGGACCTATGCTGCCTAAAATGACGTGAAGCGCTTCACGTTCCTCCTAAAGAACCGGAGGGCAGAGCAGAGTGCAAATTACAGTACCTAAAGAAGGGAAAGTGTGCTTAACTAGAAAGATATCCCAGAGGGAGTAAAACAAACCACGAAATATGAAATAAAGTACCGTTAGAGAATATGCAGCCTACTTCCTAGAAAGAAACATAAGATAGGTGCAGGGTAAAGAACATAATGAGAGATAAACGATAACTGGTCTTTCTGTGACTGGCTTAAAAAAACAGCAGTATGGCTGCACATCCAAATAAGACTATTACTAGCAGGAAATACCAGCGGGGGAAAGTATATGAAGCCGAACCCGAAAGGTGATAATGCAGACAAATGAGAAAATGAAAACACACTTGCTACCCTAAAAAGACTAAAGCAAGGATAACCAAAACTAAAAACCCAGAGAAAAGGTGCATCTGCTATGGCACGGCAGACAGAGAAACAGACCACAAAGCACAGGCTCAAGGGTTTAATCTCAGACGCATGACACATATAATGACGAGCATGACAGTAAATCCATCTTTTTGGCCCATGATTAATATGATTATGAAGAAACGTTCCCACCACAACAGCTGTAGGAACAAAAATATAGTCCATAGTCCATCCTGGCACTAAGTGGCGGCACATCTCAACATTGTACGTTGCAATACATTAAAGCACCACTCTAGCATTTTTTTTTATTGCAGCACTGTTGTGGTGCTACTAATCTAAGTTCCACATATACTTACTAGCTGCTGACTAAGGGCTCATACTTACCTGCGAGAAACTCCGATAAGTTCCTCACGTCAATGCCCGACACTGCACCCGGCACTCAGATCGGAGTGTGCGGCCGCATAGCAATACATGCAGCCGCTCGCTCCGCTCCTGAGTGCCGGGTGCAGTGCCGGCTATTGACGTGAGGAACTCATTTGAGTTTCACGCAGCTAAGTATGAGCCCTTAATCTGTTATCTGGTCGGTCTCCAGGAGTTTGACCTGCAGGATCGTTCCAGTGTTTGTTGGACGATCTGGAAGTCACAACTTAAAGAGGTTGTAGACTTTATCATTGATGACCTATCCTTGAGATTGATGACCTACATCTGATCAGTTGGGGTCAGACACCAGGAATCCCCCCCAATCAGCTGTTCTCTGTGGCGGCTGGAACTGCTCACATGCGGAGCTGCTCCGTTGTCTACTAGTGGCCGCGGCAGGGTACTACACCTATGCCTCCTATTGATTAGAATAGGAGGGGGAAGTGCAGTACCATGCCGCACTCCCTATCAGAAGAGACAGAGCAGCTCCGCAATTGAGCAGTTCTGGCCACAGCTGCCGACACTGAGAACAGTGACCCGGGTGTTGGAACCCGTGGAAAACCTCTTCTTAAATGTAAATCTATTATGGCCACAATGAGGCTCTCAGACTTAGATTTAGAACTTGTGAGTTACTTCTGACTTCCAGTCAATCAGAAGTTGCGGTTACAAGATGGTGGCACGGTACTGGAGCGGCGCCGGGAAGAGCTGAAGACGAAGGCTGGTAAGTGTAACACTAGGAGCAGGTAACTTAGATTAGTGGCAGCAATCCAGCGCCGAAACAACAAGATAAAAATAAGCTGGAGTGGTGCTTTAAATTGACCCTTTCAATAGATGTAGTGCTGTCGCTGGCAAGGTAAGATTTGGGACACAAAATTCAGTTGCACACTCCAAAAAAGACCTACCTATAAACTAACGCCAGCAGAATAGGCACGAGTAGAATCTAGTAAACAGCATTTCTGACAACTGTCATAGCTCCAATCCTTCGTGCCCCTTCACATGTTACATATTTAGTAAGGATTTCAGAGCAAATCCCACTCCAAAATGCTAAATGAATTGGATTACACTCGGTGTCCAATGCAAGTGAATATCTTTGGTTGGAGGACTGGGTTTGTAATCTAGTTCACATGCGTTAAAAAAAATGTTTTGCCCCTTCCCATAATGAAAACAGCAATCATATGCAAATGCTAATTAGCCCCATTGAAGTGGACTAAATCCAGTGTCCATTACACATTTGTGGCACACACGTCTTACTCTTGGATTCCTGCTATAGATCCTCCAACTAATACTCACATTTGCTTTACACAAATTCATGGCATGGGAAATATCCTACTGTGCATTATAACAGGTAAATTAAATATCTTTAATACCAAGTAAATTAGTGGAGAGAAGCATAAAGTACAAAACGCTAGTATAAATTAAATATTAAAAACACTGCTTTCAGTGATGTAAGAGATATGCAAATAATACTCTGGGCAGTGGGGAACATAAAACATCCAGTACTTGCCATGCAAGCCCATAAGCAAGTAAACTTGAAACAAATTTGCCATCTACTGTAAGTGTAAGAAGCAAACAAAAAAAACCAACACATGAGAGCCCAGGCTTCAGAACGCCATAGTTAGCAATATGTCAGCGCTCATCAACTCTCTGCTTACAAGGTGAACGCACAATAGTGCGGATCCACATGACATACTGCGCAGCATTCCTTCCTAGAATATGTGAGTGCAGACAACAATTAACGACTCAGAAGAGCAAAAAATATCAAGAATACAACAGAAAATAGTTTCCTTTCTTCTCTTACCCATGTGGCCTGGAAGCATTTGAACATTTGAGGCAGGTAGTAGTAATCCATGTTCTTAGGGCACTACACTGAACAGGTCATTATACTATAGGCTCAGTTTGTGGAGTGGCATGTATAATTCACAGGTTCCCCCGCAGTACACAGACACTTCCTCCCTCGTCAGCAAACCACAGGCTGCTCATATGACCGACCTTGCTGTATCTGTTAAGACCGCTGGCCAGGGGAACTCTGCATGTAGGTTGTGATGGCACGTAACAAGAAACTGCCATAGTAGCCTAGGAGCAACGACATATCAGTATAATCTACAGCGAGCCGTTCTGCCATCTGGAGTCATGTACGAGAATAATTAGCACCTAAAGATATGTAACAGGTGCCATATATTTGGTAAACAGGACTAGAAAAATAAAAACAACATTATAACACTAACTTCATAACTGGCGCTAACGGGGGTGTGTGTGTGTGTGTGTGTGTGTGTGTGTGTGTGTGTGTGTGTGTGTGTGTGTGTGTGTGTGTGTGTGTGTGTATGTATATATAAATATATATATTATATATATATATATATATATATATATATACACACATATATATATATATATATATATATATATATATATATACACACACATACATATACACACACACACATATATATACACATCCAATCATATATATATATATATATATATATATATATATATATATAAAAAAAAAATTGGAACAGCATCCGATATCACCTCAAGTATCATGCAAAGCTTTCCCAACCAGTAGTCCAATGGTTTCTAGCAATAAGAACAAAAAAAGGAAAACAGCACAAAAAAATGAAAAAATTGGACTTTATTGCCCAAAAAATTGGCAATAAAGTCCACTTTTTTCTTCAGTTGTTTGTGCTGTTTTCCTTTTTTTGTTCATATAATATATATGTGTGTGTGTATGTATGTACATATACATATATACAGTGCTGTGCAAATTAATTGTGACAAAGCATTTTTTACGTAAAATCGTAAAGTTGGTTTCCAGTCTGATTCAAACCAGTTTTAATATATAATAAATAAATCTTGGTCAACTAGCCAGTGGAAAAAAGTAAAATAAAAATAATTTTCAGAATTAATATGTAACAGTGCATTATAACATTTTATATTTTTGCTTTGTCCCAATTAATTTGCACAGCACTGTGTATATATATATATATGTATATATATGTATATATATATATATATATATATATATATATATATATGTATATAAATATGTATATATATATATATATATATATATATATATATATATATATATATATATATATATACATATATACACACACACACACACACACACACACACACGTATACACACACATACACATGTGCTGCTCACTAACTTAGATCATCAAATAGTCAATTTATTTCAGTTCTTCAATACAAAAAGTGAAACTCATATTATACAGTCATTACAAACAGAGTGATCTTTCTGAAGTGTTTATTTCTGTTAATGTTGATGATTATGGCTTACAGCCAATGAAAACCAAAAAGTCATTATCTCAGTAAACTAGAATACTTTATAACACTAACTTGAAAAATTATTTTAAAATCCAAAATGTTGGCCTACTGAAATGTATGTTCAGTAAATGCACTCAATACTTGGTCAGGGCTCCTTTGGCATCAATTACGCCATCAATGCTTCGTGGCATTGAGGCGATCAGCCTGTGGCACTGCTGAGGTGTTATGGAAGCCCAGGTTGCTTTGATAACAGCCTTCACCAGCAGATGAAAATGACATGGCACCCCAAACCATCACTGATTGTGGAAACTTCACACTAGACCTCAAGCAGCTTGGATTGTGGCCTCTCCATTCTTCCTCCAGACTCTGGGACCTGGATTTCCAAATGAAATGCAAAATTTACTTTCATCTGAAAACAACACCTTCAACCACTGAGCAACAGTCCAGTTCTTATTCTCCTTGGCCCAGGTAAGACGCTTCTGGCGTTGTCTATTGGTCATGAGTGGCTTGACACAAGGAATGCGACACTTGTAGCCCATGTCCTAGATATGTCTGTGTGGTGGCTCTTGAAGCAATGACTCCTCAGCAGTACACTCCTTGTGAATCTCCCTCAAATTATTGAAAGGCCTTTTCTTAATAATCCTTTCAAGGCTGTGGTGATCCCGGTTGCTTGTGCACCTTTTTCTACCACACTTTTTCCTTCCACTCAACTTTCCATTAATATGTTTGGATACAGCACTCTGTGAACAGCCAGCTTCTCGAGCAATGACCTTTTGTGGCTTACCCTCCTTGTGGAGTGTGTCATTGACTGCCTTCTGGACATCTGTCAAGTCAAACAGTCTTCCCCATGATTGTGGAGCCTACTGAAACAAACTAAGGGACCTTTTTAAAAGCTTAGGAAGCCTTTGCGGGTGTTTTTTGCTCATTATTCTATTTTACTGAGATATTAAATTTTGGGTCTTTATTTGCTGTTAGCCATAATCATCAACATTAACAGAAATAAACACTTAAACAGATCACTCTGCTTGCAATAACTCTATATAAATATAGGAGTTTCACTTTTTGTATTGAAGAACTGAAATAACCTTTTGATGATATTCCAATTTAAGGAGAAGCCTATATATATATATATATATATATATATATATATATATATATATATATATATATATATATATAGATATATATATATATATAGATATATATATATATATATGTGTGTGTGTGTGTGTGTTTGTGCGTGTGTATATATTATATATAAATATATTATAAATATATTTATATATTTCACAAATCCAACTTTATTAGAAGAGGTGGTTAAGATTTAGCCTTCAGAGTCTGCATTTAGAAAGAAAAAAAAGAGTGAAAAAAGAAAATTGAGAGACTCAAAAGAAATAGAAGTAGGGCCAGCACTACTTTAGAAATGAGAATTAGACACTTTAATTACAATTTGGGGGAAATAGCCATCCAGCGTAAAGATAGAGAGTTGCAACATTAGGAAATCAATTAGTAATGAAGACAAGCCTGGAAGCTGCATTTACGCTGGTCAGGAGCTAATGGTCTGTTAATTGGAAAGAGAAAAATAGTAGTGCTGGAATTACTGAGCGACACACACTTACGTATCTATGTAGCTCCACTAATGATGTGCCACATACAGTATATTAGGGTAGCTGGTAATGTGTATTCTGAGAAGAAGAGATTGGATGATCTATACATATTCCAGCACATTTGTAAATGCTGCCTACATTTATCACAATGGAGCAAACTGTGCGATAGATTCGGCGCAAGATAAGCATGTCTGACTTCTGCGAGAATGTGTGAAATATCTGTGCCAAAAAAACCTGACGCCTCGCAATAATATATATGGCGCAAATTACCACTCAGCTTGGCCAAACACTTTTAAGCAGAAAAAAAAAAAAAAAACAGGAAAAAAAAAGTGAGTGTGACACGTGGCCTTTTTTTTTTTCTTAAAAGGGAAATTATATCTTCATGTAACTTCAGAATAAGCTGTACTGTGTGTGACGATGAAGAATCTTAATATATACTGTACTTACCTTGTAATGTCTTCACATCCTGTCCCATCCAGATGTGTCCGGATCCCAGAATTCCAAGCGGCAGAAGTTCACCAACCGCCATATTGGGACACCCAAGTGATGGGTGTCTCAATATGGAAACTGCTGGTAGTACCAGTCTCTTACGCGGTACCACCAGCAGAACACAGTTGCACCACACACACTGTATACGCCATACGCACCACACACACAGACAATGTATATGCCGTACGCACCACACACACACACTGTATACGCAGTGGCGTATCCAGGGGGGGCAGCCGGGGCATGTGCCCCGGGCGCAGCTGACAGAGGGGCGCCAGCGGGCCGCCTGATGATGCGGCGGTCCAAGGAGGCTCCTCGTCGGCGGCATTCTGCCGCCCCCACATTAAGATACTCACCTACTCATGGCGGCGCGGTCCCTGCAGGTCTCCGGTTCCCCGGCGCCCCAGCTTCTTCCTGTACTGAGCGGTCACATGGTACCGCTCATTACAGTAATGAATATGCGGCTCCACCTCCCATAAGGGTGGAGCCGCATATTCATTACTGTAATGAGCGGTAACGGTGACCACTCAGTACAGGGAGAAGCTGCAGCGCCGCCCCGGGGAAGCAGTGACTGCACCGCGCCAGGAGCAGGTGAGTATAACTGGGAGGGGAGCGCTGCGTGATATTCACCTGCTCCTCGTTCCGGCGTCACTCCGTCTTCAGCAGTGACGCTGAGGTCAGAGGGCGTGGTGACGTGGTTAGTGTGCGCCCTCTGCCTGAGCGTCAGTGCTGAAGATGGAGCGACGCCGGAAAGAGGAGCAGGTGAATATTGAAAGTGCCGGGGGCCTGAGCGACGGAGAGGTGAGTATGTGATTTTTTTTTTATCGCAGCAACAGTAAATGGGGCAAGTGTGTAAATGGAGCATCTTATGGGGCCATAACGTTTGTGCAGCATTATATGGCACAAATATCTTTATGGAGCATCTTATGGGGCCATAATCAACGTTTCTGCAACACTAAATTGGGCAAATGTGTCTATGGAGCATCTTATGGGGCCATTATTAACCTTTATGCAGGATTATATGGGGCTCCTGATTCAATATGGATATTCAAAAACACTTAACCTACTGATGTCTCAATTAATTTTACTTTTATTGGTATCTATTTTAACATAATGGGGATTCAGGAATGTACCTTGGCTTGGTCATACAGTTTCAATAGAGTTAAGGTTCAAATGGGGGAGGTTTGGGGGGGCGTCAAACTGATCCTTTGCCCCGGGTGCAGGAAAGGCTAGATACACCTCTGTGTATACGCCATACGCACCACGCCCACACACTCTATACGCCGTACGCAGCGGAGCACCGTCATGAACACGTCACCGGGATCAGCCGAAAGATTCACTGACCGCCGCCATCTTTGTACAGGAGGGACGCATGCACAGTTTTAATGTGACAATGTATGTATGTGTGTAATGTATGCACAAATATGGCGGCGGTCTGATTTACTGCACCTGTGCGAATTCCGTGCAGGCGCAGTGAATTATTCGGCTGATCCCAGTGGCAGATGCGCGACGTGTCTACAGACAGAGGAAGCCGGTCACATTAAAGGGGTTTTCCCATGAACGAAAGTTCATTTTAAAAATTGTCTGTGTCTGACCGTGTACGGAGCATACCACATCTCCTGGGCAGGGGAGGAAGCAGAAGACAATACTGACATTACAGCAGAGGATCACAGAGGAAGGATTCATTTTGTCAGGTAAAATATTTCACTGACTGCTTTTGAGCAATATTTTACCTCACAAAATGTATCCTCTGCGATCTTCTGCTGTAATGTCAGTATTGTCTTTTGCTTCCTCCCTTGCCCAGGAGCTGTGGTATGTTCGGTACATGGTCAGACACAGACAATTTTTAAAATTAACTTTCGTTCGTGTGCAAAACCCCAAGGGGGAGAGCACATGGGGTACACAGGTCAAAGAAGAGATGACATGAGAGAAGACAGCAAATGGGGGAGAGAGAAAGCGCACAGGGGTGAGAGACAGAGCAGAGGGGGGAGATAGCTCACACGGGACAGCACATTAGGGGAGAACACAGCACAAGAAAGAGAAAGACAGCAGACAAGGGGGATAGCACATGGGGTAGACAGGTCAAAGAGGAGAGCACAGACGGGAGAAGTCAGCACATGGGGAAAGAGAGAGTGGATAGGTGGGTGAGAACATGGGGGGGGGGGGGGGAGAGATTCTCAATGGTGCAAAGCCTGCCCCCATCATGACATTACCGCCCTCCCAATGCGATAGCATTGGGCCTTCATCTAGTAACACTATATCTGGCCATTTTGTGACTCAAATCCTGCATGTAGATTAGTTTCCCTCCACAAGCTCCATCTTTAATTTGCAATTGACTTAGCTGGTGGAAGGAAGTAGCTTTTCAGGCGGTTTTTCACATTATCTCAAAATGGATAATATTGTAACGTTGGCAAAAAAAGAAACTTTGCAATTTACTTATAAAAAAATTGTCTGCATTCTCAAGAACAGAGATGTTTAATCTTATAGTTTACTGCTGGTTGCCAAGGTCACCAGCCATTTCTGCAGTCCATCACAGGTGGTTGGCCTCCTAGGCAAGGAATGCTTGTAAGCTTCGGAGACTGCACACTTTGGGCCAGTGATGAAACCAAGCTGTTGGTCCAAACTGGTAATCAGCAGTGCACCAACCCCTGGTAAGCAGGAATTCGGGAGGCATGTGTTCATGTTCAATAACATGAGACAACCTCTTTAAGTGTTAACATTTTCCTTTCCGGAGGTTGGCTAAACTTTTTAAAAGCTATTAGGTTATATGCAGCGTACTCGTTGCAGACCATTTTGTGAATAAAAAACTGTTCCATACATGTGAACCCTCACAAATGCAATTTATTTGACCTTACACATTAACCTTTGGTCAAAAGCAACACGAAAATGACAGATTTTCCAAAATACGGCACAAAGCATGAGACGTTACTGCCCATTAATGCAGCTGTAAACTCTGATCTTCTGGCAGGAGAGCTTTGCATTATATAAGCATTTCGCTGCTTTGACTGCCACCATGTGGATACTGCAGGAAGTGACTCACCAATAGGTTCCCACTATCAAAAAACCCCTGCTGCAATGTCCTCCCAACATGTACACTTGTAAGGAAGGGCTACGTGATATCCTCACAAAACTGTCAGCACAGTGGACACAACTAGGTCACACAACCCATGGTACTATTAATATTTTACCACCAAAGTCCTCGGTGCATAAGATTGCCATTATAAGGACTTAACTTGCCTAATGACTATTATCAAATAATAATACTTGCCATTTCTAACCAGTACTAGTTAGAGAGTCGGATCTCTGCAAATGGGGGAGTTATTAAATGAATGCACAGAGTGCGCCCTGAAACCCCAATGCAGGCGAAACTACATTTACAGGGTTCTCCGCACCAGGTAGCGACTGTTCCAAGCTGAACCCTAACATTGGGCATGTGGTGCCAAGTATGCCAATCACATAGGAGCCGTCATGTAGCGACTTACTGAACAGGCACGCAGAGCTGACTCCTAGGTGTGTACATTGCACACTGTTAAGATTTGGCATGGAAAAGTCGCTGTCCAAACTGCTGCATGGTCCTAAAGACAACTTTAACCCTTAATTCAGTCAACAAGCTATAGGCTACTTTACAGGGATTTTGCTTCTATGACTTAAATCGTAAATTAAACTGGGGAAAAACAGCTCATCAAACCTTCTGAGCCAGCAGTTTTCATGGGGAACAGACAACTATCTGATAAACATGTGAATCTTCTAACAATGGAGACAACAGCTATCCAATGTATATGGCACACTCAGGCGACAGCCATCTCTGCCAACCACCCATAAAATACCACATGCTAGGCTTAGTCAATGTTCTGTGTGGTCTGAAAGGGAATTGGTCACCAGGATTTTTTCACGTGAAAGCAGCATAATGTGGAAACAAAGACTCCGATTCCAATGTGATCACTTGATGAGCTGATTAGTCATGCTTTCATAAGAATCAATGTTTTATCAGAAGGAGATCATCACCAGGTGACTAGTAAACTTGATGATACATAGTACTCCATAATCTTGAGCTCTGTATAACCCCGCCCACACCACCGATTGATTGACATCTTCCAGTGTACACTGTGCATAGGCAGAAAGCTGCAAATCAATGGTGTGGGCGGGGTTATACAGAGCTCAGCATTCAAAGAAATGGTAGATCTGCAGCAGATCATTAATCAATATTTCGCATTAATGAAAACTGCCCTCAAGCTTCTTAGTAAGTGATACATCACTAGAATGAGGGTCTCTGCCCCTACATCCTGCAGCTCTTAGATCTTGTAGCAAAAACCTGCAGACAGATTCCCTTTAATGACCATATTCATGCTGATTTTGACAGAACCATCCAACCATCTATCATGTCTGGGTGCTACCCAACTCTCGTCATAAATCAGAGTCATTTGAATCTTTTTTTGCCCATGGAGATGGACGAGACTGGCAGCAGCTTACTCTCCACTCCCCATACAGAATACATGCACGCTCAGCTGAAGTGAGCATGCATGTATATGAGCAGCTGGGAGTGATTTCAGAAATAAGAATACATTAGCAGACTTATCAGAAGCACACAAATGTGTTCAATCTTATTATAAGGTCATCATTTCCTCTACATCAGGCAGAGACAGTGAATAGTCCCCGCTAGTGTTACAACGTCCTACAATTGCTACAGAAAGTTAGGGGACGAACCAAGCGCTAGCATTAATCTGAGTTCCAATAGTAACAAGAATTCTCATTCTCTCATTCTATTTCTCACTTTTACATATTCCTTGATTAATCAGATTTCTAGACAGTTTACTGTCCAGGGTTATGTAATATACTGTAGGCAACATGGGGACATTCCGAAAAGGAGCCCAAATAGTTACATGCGGGTGGTCGAATTTTTCAGTGGTGGTAATATATAAATGAAACATCCTTTATACACTATACATTGGGTCAGTACATGTTCTAGAAATCAGCAACCTAGTGTTAAAGAAAGGGCTTGGCTGTGAACTGTAAAATCTGCAGCCAGATAAAGCCTGAAGGCCAGATGTGCGTGATCCTCAGTGAGGGAGCCTGAGAGCTGATGACTTCTGATTTATGACCTGGTTTTATAATCACAGTTCAAAGGATGATCTCCTAATGAGAACAAGCCCTAATTCCCTGCAGCAAGTACAGTGCAAGGAAGGAAATTAAAGTGAAACTCTCCTCCTTGTACTTAAAGAGCTAGTACCATTTCTAAGATCATATCACAATATGTAGTAGGTGTAATAATAATAATAATATTAGAAAATACCTACAATTAGAAATGTAGCATAGTTCATCTGATTCGCTATGTTGCTTACCCCATGTGCAGGGCATTGCACTAGCTTAGGAATCCATGGTTAAGAGCACTTGTATAGTGACAGCTATTTAGCGGTCGTAACCATGGATACCTAAGCTACTGCACTGCCCCGCACTTGGGGTAAGCAACATAGTGAATCAGAAGAACTATATTACAGTTCAAATTGAAGGTATTTTCTAATATAATTATTACACCTACTACCTATTGGTATAGGATTTTGGAGATAGGAATAGCCCTTTTAAGCAGCTTGAAATCACTTAAACCTTCCTGTTACTCTCAGTCAACGGGCGATTTAATTCTCCATCATACTTATAGATCATGTTTATTCATGCTGACAAATGTAAGCGATACAGAGGTAGAAGTAGATCCCAATAAGCTGCCATCCAAACCAAAGGACTAAGTATGTAGGATGCCCTTAAATAGGTTATCCAGTTTAACCCATCCTTTCTCAAACCGTAGGTACTCCTGCCAGTAGTTCTTCTAGCTGGGAACCACCACGATCCGCTCTACCAACGAGCAATAACCTGGTCTATCATGCTATGGTGTAGCTCCACTTTTTAGTAGCACATACTTCACACCAAGACCTGCACTAAACAAAAAATAATCTTCAGCAAGTACAAAAATTATCTTATATGAAAAACCTCTTTAGTATATCAAAAAAGTCAGACCACAGCAAGTGAGAACGAAAAGGTAACGGTCTGTGCGTCGTTTGTAGAATCACGGCCAATCTGCTCTGGACAGTATCTCTAATTTACCTCAGATGCTGTTACGTAAATGGGAACATACGGTCATGTTAAAAAAACAAAACAAAACAAAAAACACTATTAACCTGTAGATATGGGTTTAATCTATAGGTGAATAGCTTTTTGAGCCAGACCAGCGCCTGCAATGAGAGCCCCACTGCCAGGAGGAAATTACGGTAGGTGCACAGGTTCAGTAATTGGCAGCGCTTTGGATGCAGCACATGTCCGCTCCGTCCAAAGTGCTGCTGGCTTTTGAACGCAGGTGATTCTGCATGTGTTCAATGAACCGTGCGGAATCACCACATCCAATACATTGTACGGGTGACATTTATCTTGTGTAGGCTCGCGTCTCTGCAAGAAAAATTGACATGCTGCGGTGTGGAAAGACGCACCACATGTCCGTCCGGACGCATAGTGGGCATGGGATTTGTTGAAATTCCATCCACTATGCTGTAACATCTGGTTTCATGACCGTGTGCACATGCCCTTATTCATCCCCGCAGCCTTGGGCTTTAAGTCAGGGGTGTGCCGGCATGGCTTCAGTGACCGTTCAGTGCATAGTGATCGTCAACAGTACACACACTGCGGCATTGACTGACAGCCGGCTCAGCATTACAGACGGCTGTCAGTCATTCAGTCATTACCAGGGCATGGCACTGTATTTCAGACAGGAGTCAGCGATGAGAGCGCTCACACACTGCAGGAGCCCAGCCACGTGCCACTCATACAGTCCGAGCTCTTATCGCCGTCACCTGCGTGTGGCTGCAGCTCGAAATTGTGACAAATATAACAAATATGCATTTCTGGAAAAAGGGAGGGTCGTAAAAAAAAAATAACAGTAGTCCTACCTCATTTAAGCCTGTGTACTCTCTGTGCCGATATAGACTCTTTCTACTAAACAGATCCGTTGTAAGCTCTTTCTCCTGGATTCTTGCTGAATGTGGTTTTATCTCTTCCTTTTTGTAAAACTCCTATAGAGCACAGGTTAATGTAAATTATTACATAAAACATGACACCACATTTAAGTGTGGATATATACATAGTGTAGCATGCATAGCTTTACACAAACATTGTGTAATATAAAGATTATAACTACAATCACATATAAGAACATGCATCTTCACACTATATGAATTTATGAGCTAGATTTCATATTTCCAGCAGCAAAATAGTGTCCCAACCCCAAAAAGTCTTCAAAGAGTTGTTCCATTACTTTTAGGGCAGGGTCACAAAATCTTGGGAAATCTCTCATCCCAAAGAATTGGGCAGATTATGAAAATGACAGTCCGATCAATCCAAGTGTCAGCAGAGTGTGATCCACTTCTTTCAGATGCGAAAATTAGAGCACACCGTGAGGAGAAGATGGAGAACAACATTTCTCCATCTTTTCCATTGTGTGAGTCTGTGGAAATCGAACTAAACTCAGACGTCATCTGATGTTTTCAACGTTCCCATGACTTGAATGGGTGAGTGGCATCGGATTTGAGAGTGAAACTGCAGTATTTGACAATTTTTTCACTGACAGAATCTGCCATCAGCACTGCCCTATTGAATAACATTGGTCAGAGCGCTATCAGATAAAAAAATTTCGATTGTACTCATCCAATGTATACGATGGTGTGAACGAGCCCTTATATTGAGGACTAATCCTCAGGAGCTGTGATGTTCAGCTTTGCAACTGATAACATTCAATCACCACTACCATTAGGAACATCTGATCGAAAGAGTGTGATGGTGCTGGCTCTCCATCGATCGGATATTGATTGATTGATTGATTAGTAGAAATATACTGGAACAAACCTTTAAGGTCTGTGGCTTTCACCTCTGCTTTTCTATCCCATTGTATGGTATGATTCCCAGTCCCAAGGAAAGTCAAGCATACCAGATTAAAAAGCTACAGGCCAGTTTGGCCAGTGACCTTGAGGTGTTTAGCAAAATTAAGGCCTCGTGCACACGTTGAGCATTTGGTCAGTATTTTACATCAGTATTTGTAAGACAAAACCAGGAATGTATGAAAAATGAAGAAGTGGTGACGTATTTCAATTATACTATTCCTCCGATTGTCCCACTTCTGGTTTTGGCTTACAAATACTGAAGTAAAAAATGCACAAAATACTCAATGTGTGCACGTGGCCTGACAAAGAAGACTTGTTATTAAGTCAAAATAAGCCATATTTTACACTTATTTTATTCCCGTTGCTCGTCCGATTAGTCTGTTTTTTTGTTTATTTTGTAAATCCACCATAAAATTCCAGAGATATGAGGTTTTTTTTTTATTTTGTGCAAAATCACTGGCCTTTACCAAGAAGGATCTCCTCAGAGTGAGTTTTGCAGAACAGCCTCAACTAATGCCCACAGAAACTCCTGTGATGAACACCCTATTTGTAAAAGTCATAAAAATTAAGACTAAAAATTAAATTGGATTTGGATTAAAAAAAAACCATAAAACATCATAATACTCAGCGGAGCAAAACTTGGCCACTTTTGACAGATCTGCTTAAAGACCTCTAATTACACAATGCTAAAATGTATTGATAACTTATCTCTTCTGAACCTCATCCAAATACTCAACTGGCATTCCCATTACCAGAAGGTTGATACAGTAATCAATTATATGACTACTTTTGAAGAACACTTTATAAATACACTTTGGATACATTTTAGGAATAAACTAACGACCAAAACCTAGTACTCCTAACAAAACAGTCACAGACTTGCACAAACAAACTAGGGCATTTTCCAGATAAAGCAAAGAAAAAAATTAAAGTTTAGTTTCAGAACTTCATTTCCACAAATGTAGGACGTACACATTTGAACCTAACAGACTATGACAACAATTTTGTTTCATACCTTGGTTTCACTATGCGACCATTCTTGGGAAGTCACGAATCGGTGCATTTTGGGCTCTTGCGGATGATCCACTGGAACACTTTGCCTAGAGCGATGCCGTTCCATTCTCTTTTCTTTATTCTCCAGCATAATGTTAATTAAATCACTGGCTTTTGCTGCTTTTTTACCTTCAGAAAGTGGTTGCGTTTTTTCTTCTGGAATAGATCCCCTACGTGTAAAGCTTTTGGATTCATACGCTACTACCCTATTTTCATTTTTATCATCATCACTCACTTTTATTAGCATTTGTTTGCCTTGCATATGTGAAGTTGTCCACGAGTCTGTAACCGTTGTTTCAAAGAATTGTGTTGACTGTGCTGTATAGTTAAAGATTCTTCCAGGGGACTCTAAAGTCATTGTGGTCTGACTGTCATTTGGACATGGCAGAATGCCACCACTTTCTCTTTTTATATTTCCATCTTTCTCAGGTCTTCCTTCTGAAAAACTATTAAAATTATCTAAAAGTGTAGAATATTTTGATAGGCCTTGCTTACGACCATCCTTTGTTGAGGTAGTTTCCTGAGGTGAAGTAAACCTTGATGCAACAGCCTCATACTTATTGCATTCATCATTAGCAAAATGTCTAACTGAGGGATCTCTCCAACCTTTTGAGACATTATCCCTAAAAGATCTTGACCTCTCCCATTTATTAATATCATGATCATCATCTCTGGCCTTGTTTTCTTTATCCTTTCTTTGACTGGCATTATAGTCGGCCATAAAAGAATCAATGTCCAAAACTTTAGACTTATATGTGTCATCAAGTTTAACGGGAGATCCTTTGGCATTTGACTCTTGCGTGTTCTCGGACGCTATCAAATGTGATTTCTGCAAAGATCTTGTTTGGTCATCAAGATATGATGGACTTGTATCATCTATACTTGACTTTTGCTTTTGTCTCTTGAGCAAAGCATCGATATCAATAACACGGTGTCTTTCTGGTGCCTTCTCTGGCTTGTCTATCAAATTTTCTTGAAGAACTAGCACATTTTTGTTTGTTTTAAATCCCTTTGATAAATGTGAAGTACCTATATCTTTCTCTGCATTTTTTGCTTCTTGAGTGAAAGAATCCAAGTTTGAGTTTGTAATACCCATTCTCCCACTGCGCGTAAAGTAAGATTCGTCAGATGTTAAAGTAGTATTACTGCTGATCTGATTCTCAGAATCTTTTCCCTGCCTTTTGCCATCGACACCTGTTACTGCAAAATATGTTGCTTTTTTATCCATTGGAGAAGGGTCTTTAGTAGCAGGTATCATGTTATCATGCTCAAATTTATATAGTTCAGATGTTCTATCACCGATTTTTTCCTTATCTTGAAAATAGTCATTACTTTTAAGCAACGTAATATCTCCTTTAGATTCTTCCTTTAAGTCTTTCTTTAAAAAGCCATCAGGTTCTTTCTTAGACCTATGAGTGATTAATTCTCTCTTTATTTGCTCAATTTCCGTATTTAACATGATATTCGTAAAGTCATTTGACTCTTTACTGATGTTCCTAGTTAATGATCCTTGAGGATGAAATTCTTTAAATGATGGCTGTTTTTTATAGCCTTTAATTTGGGTATTTACATCATCTCTTACACTTACACTTAAAATGGATGGATCTTCCTTCACAGATATAATGTCTTTTTCTGAATCTCTTCTTATGGAGTTGCGAGAACCTATTGACTGGTCACTTTGCTGACTGAAACTGCTGAATGAGGTTTTTACTTCTCCCTTACTTTTTGAACCAGTTCCAAAGTGCGAATATTCTGGACAATTATTTCCGAATGTATTTTCTTGCTTTTCTTTCTGGTTGTAGGATTCAAAAGATTTCTCTTGAACACCCTCAAAGTCTGTGTCAATAGTTTTTGTTTTGTTTTTTCTGGTAAAAACACTGTCTATTTTGTAAAAACCTTCAGATGGTGTATTTAGCATCTCACTTTTCTCTGTTGTAGAGGAATTTCTTGTTTCAAAAGAAAAATCAGTGCCTCTAGAATAAAGTCTGCCTTGGGAATTTTCCGGAGGACTATTAAGAGCATTTCTCTTCCAATATTCACTCTTACTTCTTTGCAGACTACTCCCTTCACGTTCATCCATATCGTTGCCTAGATCCCGATCTTTGTTGTGAAAAGATGGTCGAGATCGAAGAGTCACGGCTTTGTATTCTGGTGCCATTTTAATAGATTCACTTAAAACTCTTTCAGTGACGGCTTGGACAACTTCATACTTTGGCTCTACTCTCTTGTTCTCATCAAGTTTAAAGTTTTGAAGCGTCATTCTTGATAAATTTCCAACATCAGTAGAGGAAGTGGTGTCAAGATACTTTTCACCCAAATTATGGTCTTTCATTTTAAGGTCCTTTTGACTTTGTGATACAGATTGAACATTATCACCAGCTAACCAGTCTGACCAGCTTGACGATTCAGGTTTGGCCAGTAGACATTCAGATATGACAGCACTTTTGGAAGGCTGAGTGGATATAAGATTTCCTGAGTGATATATTTCAGGAGCATTATGTCTTTCTACATTGTGCTCAAATAAGGTTGCCTTCACAGTTTTCACACTTTTGTCCACTTGGGTTGAAGTCATATTGTTTTCTTCAAATGCTTCAGTTTTTGCATTATATAATCTTTCTCTGTAATTGTATTGTCTTCTGTCTTTTGGAACATCTGCACTGCCTTCTATTCTTATAGGTTCATCATTTCTTCTGAATGACCTTCTTGGTCTGAATGTTTTTTCTTCCAATATTGAACTATTTTCCAGTTCCTTTTTTTCCTGAGGGAAAAAATATATATATATTTATAACCTTAATATTATTTTCATATAATGCCATGAAACGGTCTATTCCTATTCATTAAACTATTTAGAAAAATAACAATCTATAGCATAGAATGAGCCTATTTTTATTTTTTATGCTTTATAAGAAGTATACGGTTTTTACATGGACTTTCAGAATTAAAACCACATCTTAGAATTTCAATTGACCTTACGGTGGACTAACACACCCACTATGAGTACATTTAGCATCATCTAAATTAGAATAATCATTATTATTTATATGAAGAAAATGTGTTGCGAGACATTTATTCTTTAATAAGTTGACTACATATGAGGTTTCTTTTGACGAGGATTCACCAAAAATCTTAGACTTATGATGACATCAGATATGTCACAGTTTAAGTGAAACGGTGATTGGACTAATTTGATGGGGTTACCCAGGAATTAGGCTTTTTTTTCTTATTGGGCTAAAAACTTTTAGGCAGGTAGTTGTTAACTACATGCCTGTTCTGCCCTGTGATGATCTTCCCTGGTTCAGAGCAGCCACGGACAGCTACTGCCGTGGTCAGGTCAATGAAGCAGTGTCTTCTTTTCAGCTATGTGCACACGTAGGAAAAGTGGTGCAGAATTTTCTGCACAAAATCCGCATCTCCTGGCAGAATCCGCAGCTGC
The DNA here is from genome assembly GCF_051348905.1 of Ranitomeya variabilis. Classification (NCBI taxonomy): domain Eukaryota; kingdom Metazoa; phylum Chordata; class Amphibia; order Anura; family Dendrobatidae; genus Ranitomeya; species Ranitomeya variabilis. Next base: position 298,534,982 of record NC_135232.1, read on the forward strand.
GGAATTGCAATGGTTTTTATGTGGATTTTGTGCGGGTTTTTTTATGCGAAATTGATGCCGATTTTGTGCGGATTTTCTGTGGTTTTTGCCACTGCGGATTTTTATCATGGAGGGGTGCAGAAACGCTGCAGATCCGCACAAAACAAGTGACATGCACTTCTTTGAAATCCGCAGCAATTCCGCACTGATTTTTCCGCACCATCTGCACAGATTTTTTTTATCCAATTGATTTACATTGTACTGTACATCACAGTGGGGATAAGCAGCGTTTCTGTGCGGAAAAATCCAATGCGGATCTGCAGAAAATCTGCATCGTGTGCACACAGCCGACTCCACTCTGCTGTGTTGACAGGGTGCCACTGCCGATGTCATGCTGATTGAAAGCTCCCAAGGGTTAACATGATGTCAAAAGAAGTAGACAAATTGCCACCTGAACTGAGGCATCTTCACAGGTCAAAGCAGACAGGTAGTATAGCAAACACCTGCTGGCAAGTCCAGCTTAACAGAGCTAGATTGGCAGGAATATAGTGGAGTCTGAAAGTCAGCTAAACTATTGTTTGAGCAATGGCTGTCATGGCATGGCACCATGGACAATTTTATATAGAAACAGTGGTCCCCTTGTGTATACGCACATGTGTTATGTGCGTATATATATTATATATATACTATGAAAATTGTAAATTCACACTGAAGGCATCAAAACTGGTTTAACACATGTGGAATTATATACTTAACAAAAAAAGCGTGAAACAACTGAAATTATGTCTTATATTCTAGGTTCTTCACAGTAGCCACCTTTTGCTCTGATAACTGCTTTGCACACTCTTGGCATTCTCTTGATGAGCTTCAAGAGGTAGTCACCGGGAATGGTTTTCACTTCACAGGTGTGCCCTGTCAGGTTTAATAAGTGGGATTTCTTGCCCTATAAATGGGTTTGGGACCATCAGTTGTGTTGTGCAGAAGTCTGGTGGATACACAGCTGATAGTCCTACTGAATAGACTGTTAGAATTTGTATTATGGCAAGAAAAAAGCAGCTAAGTAAAGAAAAACAAGTGGCCATCATTACTTTAAGAAATGAAGGTTAGTCAGTCCGAAAAATTGGGAAAACTTTGAGAGTGTCCCCAAGTGCAGTTGCAAAAACCATCAAGTGCTACAAAGAAACTGGCTCACATGAGGACCGCCCCAAGAAAGGAAGACCAAGTTTAGGGTCACTTAGAAATTTCCTTATTTTTGAAAGAAAAGCACAGCTTTTTCCAATTAAGCTAACATTAACCCCTTCACGACATGCGCCGTACTAGAACTGCGCATATCGTGTCTTCCCCCTTTGATGTGAGCTCCAGCGCTGAACCCATATCAAGGTCATGACATGTCAGCTGTTTTGTACAGCTGACATGTGCGCGCAATAGCGGCAGGAGGAATCGCGATCCACCTGCAGCTATTAACTAGTTAAATACCGCTGTCAAACGCTGACAGTGGCATTTAACTACCGCTTCCAGCCATCAGGCCGGAAATGCGCGCATCGCCGACCCCCGTCATGTGATCGGGGGTCAGCGATGCGTCGGCATGACAACCTGAGGTCTCCTTGAGACCTCTATGGTTGTTGATGTCGGCTTGCTGTGAGCGCCACCCTGTGGTCGGCGCTCATAGCAAGTCTGTAATTCAGCTGCATAGGAGCAATCTGAAATCCCGAAATTCCAAGCGGAGGAAGTTCACTAACCGCCATATTGAGATACCCAAGTGATTGGGGTCTCAATAATGAAACTGCTGCTGGTACCAACCTATTGCGCGGTACCACCAACGGAACACAGTCGCACCACACACACACTCTATACGCCGTACGCACCACTCACACGCTCACACACACACAGCCTCTTGCGCGGCACCACCAGCGGAACACCGTCGCGAACACGCCGCCGCCAGGATCAGCCGAATGATTGACTGACTGCCGCCATCTTTGTACAGGAGGAGTGCATGCGCAGTTTTAATGTGACCTCTGCTATCTGTCTTCACAAAGATGGCGGCGGTCTGATTTACTGCGCCTGTGCGAATTATGCAGTGAATCATTCGGCTGATCCCGGCGGCAGATGCGCGACGTGTCTACAGGCAGAGGAAGCCGGTCACATTAAAGGGGTTTTCCCAAGAACGAAAGTTCATTTTAAAAACTGACTGTCTGACCGTGTACGGAGCATACCACATCTCCTGGGCAGGGGAGGAAGCAAAAGATAATACTGTCATTACAGCAGGGGATCACAGTGGATTCATTTTTGTGAGGTAAAATATTTCACTGACTGTTTTTAAAAAATATTTTACCTCACAAAATGTATCCTCTGCAATCTCCTGCTGTAATGTCAGTATTGTCTTTTGCTTCCTCCCCTGCCCAGGAGCTGTGGTATGTTCGGTACATGGTCAGACACAGACAATTTTTAAAATGAACTTTTGTTCGTGGGAAAACCCCTTTAAAAAGCAAATATCAACGCCAACATGGCTCCTCCTAAAAAGTATGCCAATGACAACTAAAGGAAAGCAGCAAAGGCACAACGTCGAAGACAAAAAAGGGTGAATGAGACTCTTGAAGAGCAACAGCAATGCATATAAGCGTAGGCGTCAAGCACATGAGTCCCCTAATGCAAAAGTCACTAGATTATCACAGGATGCCATTAGGCAACAACAGCGCCGCATGCCTGCCCCCATCGTGACATTACCGCCCTCCTGATATAATTTTTTTATTTATTATCTTCTTTTGTTACTCCTGGGATCTGTTGCAGCCATTTTCCCAACTTAGAGGTCACTGCTCCAAGTGCTCCTATCACCACTGGAATCACTGCAGCATTACCCTTCCACATCTTCTCCAGCTCTAGCCCTGGTATTTCTCCAGCTTCTCATACTCCTTTCTGATGTAGCTGACACTTGGCACTGCCACATCTATTATCATTGTGGTCTTTTGATCCTTGTCTACTATCACAATGTCTGGTTGGTTAGCCAACACCTGCTTATCCATCTGGATCTTGGAGTCCCACAGGATTCTAGCCCTTTCATTCTCCACCACTTTTTCTGGGGTCTCCCACCTGGACTTAAGGGGACTTAGCCCATACACTGTGCAGATGTTTCTGTATACAATTCCCGCTACCTGGTTGTGGTGTTCGTCATACGCTGTTCCTGCTTGCATCTTGCATCCTGCCACTATGTGTTGGACCGTTTCTGAGGTTTCTTTGCAAAGTTGCACCTTGGGTCTTGTCTTGTGTGGTAGATTCCTGCTTCTATGGATCTGGTACTTAGTGCTTGCTCTTGTGCCGCTATGATTAGTGCCTATGTGCTGTCTCGGAGTCCAGGTTAGGCTACTTTCACACTAGCGTTTTGAGGAGCTGCGGAGGGCTGCGGACTTCCTCCATGAAGCCCCGCCCTCTGCCGCACCTCAGCCGCTAGCTCCGCCTACTTTTGCATGCAGCCGGCATGCGGCCTGCGTTCCTACTTTAACATTAGGTACGCAGGTCGTGCCGCTGTATGCGGATGCTTCCACATGTGTCGTTTTGACGATGCGGCAAAAAAAGAAATTGCTACAAGCTGCGTCCTACGCTGGTCGCCGCATCGTCAAAATGACGCATGCGGAAGCATCCACATACAGCGGAACGACCTGCGTACCTAATGTTAGCAGCCCCCGGGATCACTCCACACAGCGTGACGGACCGGACGTCTATAAGTGCCATATGCAGCGGCGGATACACGCCCTCCCTCTCTCTTCAAGGATCTGAGACGCTCCAGGTGCGCTTTCCATCCCGGGTTGCCTAGGCTCATATACCTCATTGTCCTATGCTTCCAGTTTTGTTAAGGATATTTCTGATGAAGGTCTTGTGATTTGACCGAAAACGTTTAAATAATCTTTGAACTGGATGCACAAATAAATGGGATGTTCACTTTTTTTCATCTGAAAGAAACCATTTGAGTGCCAAGTGATTTATTACTAATGTTAACGATAGGTACGCAGGCTGCATGCAGAAGTAGGCGGAGCCAGAGGCGGAGGTTCTGCCGAGGGCGGGGCTTTACGGAGGAAGTCCGCAGCCCTCCAAACGCTAATGTGAAACCGGCCTTACATATATTATCTGACCATTCCTTAAAGGGCCACTGTCACACCCTCCAGCCGTTATAAACTAAAAGAGCCACCTTGTGCAGCAGTAATGCTGCATTCTAACAAGGTGGCTCTTTTAGTTTTAGGTTCAAGTATACCCCAAATAAAACGTTTTTATACTTAGCCACAATTCCTGTCTCTAGCCAGGTAGGCGGGTCCTTACTCCCCAGCTTGGCCAGCTCCTCTGCCGTCACTCACATTTTCCTGCGCTTTCGGTGCCGCCCCCTCAGCGCTGTTATCGTTTCAAATCCGGCGCCTGCGCTGTGTACTGGTGTCCTGCGCAGACGCAGTAAGCTCTGGCCGTCTGATGTAATGGCTGATACCAGAGAACAAAAGACATCCACAGAACACCAGGATGGATCTGCTGCACAGCAAATAGCTGTAGGACCTGCGATGACGTCACTGCCATGTGATTGCATACCTGGCTAGAGACAGGAATTGTGGCTAAGTATAAAAACGTTTTATTTGGGGTATGCTTGCACCTAAAACTAAAAGAGCCACCTTGTTAGAATGCAGCATTACTGCTGCAAGAGGTGGCTCTTTTAGTTTATAACGGCTGGAGGGGGGTGACAGTGGCCCTTTAAATATGATAACATCTGGCTACATATTTCAGAGGAACAATAGTTTACAACAGGAACACAAACATTACAATGTTTAATACGTACGATAAATATTTAAGTCATAAAGGAGATTAACTGTCTGTACTAAGGTGCAACACAAGGCTAAATGACATGCAATTCCTAGAGCCATAAATCAGTGTCATACATTTTCAATGTAAATTAATTCCATACAGATAAGAAGATGGATTTGATGCGGATGTCTACATGATCAGATACAATATTCATTAGGGAACCTATTACAGCTGAAAGCTGTTATGGACTAATCTATAATTAGTAAACTAAGCACTGCATTAAATGTATTTTAGACATTCATAAAAATGTGATCTCTCTGGTCCTCTGTCATTATACAAAAACAGAACTGATAATGCCCTACATCAGTTTACTACTTTATATAAGTATTGAAATGGAATCTGTCAGCATGCATTTGTTATGTAATTTGACAGCAGTATGATGTAGGGACAGGGACCCCGATTCCAGAGATGTTTCACTTAGCTGCTGCACCCAGTAAAACCTATGACAGAATCAGTGTTTTGTCTGCTGCAGATCTAGCAGAGCTCGGAATGCTGAGCTCTGTATAACCCCGCCCACACTACCGTTTGGTAGCTTTCTGTGTACACTGTATAGGGACAGAAATCTGCTAATAAGTGCTGGGGAGTGGTTGGACTTTGAGGAACAATGCACCTTGTCCTCCAGTGACAACTTCCTGATGATAAAACACAGATTGTATAACAGCAAAACACAGCCCAGTAAGTGACACATCCCTGGAATCAGGCTCTCCTCCCTACATCATGCAGCTCTCAGAGGAGAAAGCAAAAACCTTCTGACAGATTTCCTTGGACAAGAATTCCACACCAGTCTACAAGTGCAAAATGTCACTGTCTGATCATGCAGGAATCCAATCTGCAGATATCATGACCCAGAGCAGAAGCAGAGAACAGTAACCGCGTTTTGTGAGGCAATTAAATGGTTAACATAAGTTATACTATGTGTTTTGTAACAAAATGTTGCAGCAATTTGCTTAGCCCCTCACATCCAACATGATCCTTGCAGACTGGACAACATATATATATAGTGACAGGTTCCTTTTAAGCTTTTTTTTTATCAATATTTTAAGAACAATCTAAAGAGATCTGCACAAATAATTCACAAAGTACTGTCAGGTCAATGCAAAGTCCGCATCATAAAACTTTAATAGGAAACATGGGGAATTCTCTGTGTGCAACCAGGGGAAATGGGGAGTACAATGCAAAAAATTACTCAATATTGAATTACATTCAAAGTAGAAAAGAGATGATATCAATATATATTTGAGATTTATTCTATCTAATGAAAATAACCTATTTTTATGCATTAAAAAAAAAAAATCAGTCAGGATCTGTTACATTATGTAGCCATTACCTTAGTCATCATGACCCCAATGTTAAAAGCAGCTATGATGCTATTGTGAACAGAACAGAATGATTGGGGCCCTAGGGCAGATACTGAATGGGTAAATCACATAACTTGTTTAAAAGTATTATATTAAATGTACTAACTTACATGGTTATTCCCATCTTCATAAATGGATACTGTCAGATTCAGCTTGCAAGAACAAGCATGTGTGCAATTTAGTGCTTATTAAAATTTTCAGCCTTTCATCAGAAACCAATTTTCCTGTGTTTATAGATTGTTGCACAGGACAACATTCTGCTAGCTACAATAGTGCCAACAAGCTCAACAAAAAGGTACTAACAAGCACTGTGCATGTTCTGCTATATAGCAGCAATGGTCGGTATCCTTAGCAACAAGTATAACAAAAGGAAAGTATTCGCATTTTCAGGAGATAATACGTTTTCAAGCACTATTCAACACTTTCCATTTATGAAGATGGGAATAACTCTTTAATTGTAGCGTGTTAAAGGGAACCAGTCATCAGGTTTTACACCTGTACGTCCTCTGTGACAGCACACTGCTCTATATATGTTCCCAATCCACTCTGCATAACACAAATAGCTTTTATTGTATGCACCAAACTGAATTCTTGCCCGGGGTAACAGAAAACCTAGATGAACCTCTGCACTGCCTTGTTACGGTTTTACTCCTAAGAATCTTAATAAAAAATGTTCATATTTTATTTGTATTCTATAAATCCATCTTAGGCTTTCAACACTGCCTGAATCCTTCTGGGCATGCTCTCGATTGGGGGCCCAATCCAGCACCTCCTCTACTTAACGGTAGCTGAACCATTTCTTCGCCAAACTGGACATATGCTTCGGGTTGTTGTCCTGCTGGAACACGATGTCGTCCTTTTCATATACATAGTACTCGATTATATGAAGCAACTCATCTTGTAGGATACTCACATATAGCTCAGCATTGAGACCACCATTGATCCTGGTCAGGTATCAAATGCATTTGGCTGTGAAAAAAACAGAACATCAAGACCACTCTACCGGATCTTGACAGTTCCTTTAATTTCTCAATCCGTTAGCCCCTTTTTCCCTTATTTCTTCCAGACCCATTTGCACCCGTCAGAGCCTAGCTAAGGCTACTTTCACACTTGCGTTTGTAGCAGCTGCGGACTTCCTCCATGAAGCCCTGCCCTCCGCCGCTAGCTCCGCCTATTTCTGCATGCGGCCAGTGTACCTATCTTTAACATTAGGTATGCAGGTCGTGCGGCAGTATGCGGATGCTTCCGCATGCGTCGTTTTGCCGATGCGGGAAAAAAAAAAAATGCTACAAGCTGCGTCCTACGCTGGTCTCCGCATCGTCAAAACGACGCATGCGGAAGCATCCGCATACAGCGGCACGACCTGCGTACCTAATGTTAAATATAGGTACACAGGCCGCATGCCGGCCGCATGCAGAAGTAGGCGGAGCTAGCGGCGGAGGGCGGGGCTTCACGGAGGAAGTCCGCAGCCCTCCGCAGCTGCTACAAACGCAAGTGTGAAACCGGCCTTATTGACTTTTTTAATTGCCCAAAATCACCATTCTCCATTCTTCTACTTTTTTTTTATAAAACTCGAGCTAAAGCTTCTTATAACGATATTGAAGTTGAGGCTCTTCACCTTTTTTCAGGCCACCGATCCAGACTTGTGTAACATGTGTCACACAGTGCTTGCATGTATGTCTGTGATCTCACTATTACAAAGCATATGAGCCACCTCCACTACTGATTTTGTCACGCCATAAAAGACAGACCCGGTGATGAGCCGAGTTGACACCGATATTTTGCCAGGACATCCACCTCTTGGCTATTGAATGGATGGACAGACTTCATTTTGTATTCTTCCAACTGTTATGGCACTCACATAGTGATGTTTGACAATTTTCTTGACTGAGAAACCATTATCAATGAGCTGGATGATGTGGTTTCTCTTTTCTTGGGAAATCTTCTTCATGGCTGCCCCTCGATTCGAACCAGTGACCTTTGTTTGGCAATCAACTAAATAACACACTGATCTATTAGGGATTGTGAGAACAGGTTGTATTTTGTGGTGTACAGGAAGAAAAAGATTTTTTCCATCACAAGGAGCAAAACAGTAACAATGCAGTGACATGACAAGAATCTGCATAACTAATCAATTGCTAAATAATAGCAAATCAAATGTATTAAATAGGCAAGATTATCTATGTGTGATAGCTATCCCTCAGGACGAAGCATCACGCGAAACGCGCGTCGGGGTCCTTCTACTGATCTGCATCTCTGGTAAATATACTGATGCCTTCTCCTAAGCTCTGCACTTTAGCACTGTATGCACTTTTCAGCTATTGCACATCGCATTGATTGTTCTATAGCTAAATATACTGATGCCTCTCTTTAAGCTTTGCACTTTAGCACCATATGCAGTTTTCAGCTACTGCACATTGCAGTGATTGGTTTATTTATAGCTGAGGCATTCTTTATGGCTTGCAATACACTCTAGGCACAGTATTACTCTCTTCGTTATGTACCTTTAGCGCTGAGTGTATATTTTGTCCACTGTGACATACTATATCCATTTAGGATTTATTGTACCTTACCAATTAGTTGCCATCTTTTCTATACATGATTGGTTTTTTGCATTGAATAGATATATTATTGAGCTTTTTTAAGCATTTAGCTTGGGATCACTTGATGGTTTATAGGCGCACCAACAGTGTATGCAGACAGTATATTCTGTTACGGTATCTCTACTGTCTGTTATTGTATTCATTACATGTTTTTATATTTGTTTGTAATTAATAAAATATTACTGTTTTTATTGGCATTTAAGCTTCCGGTTTCTCTTTTTGATATACTGTGTGCACATGGAAGTGCCTTCTATCTAGGCCTTTATTGGGATACTAATATTCCACGGAGGTCTGGAGTTGGAATGATGCTCAAAATCAAAGTGGAAAATGAAGTTACAGGCTGATCCAACTTCAGTGGAAATGCCTCAAAACAAGGTAATGATGCTCAGTACTGTGTGGCCTCCACGTGCCTGTATGACCTCCCTACAATGCCTGGCCATGCTCCTGATGAGGCGGCAGATGGTCTCCTGAGAGATCTCCTCCCAGACCTGGACTAAAGCATCCGCCAACTCCTGGACAGTCTGTGGTGCAACAGGACGTTGGTGGATGGTGTGAGACATGATGTCCCAGATGTGTTCAATCGGATTCAGGTTTGGGGAGAGGGCGGGCCAGTCCATAGCTTCAATACCTTCATCTTGCAGGAACTGCTGACACACTCCAGCCACATGAGGTCTGGCATTGTCCTGCATTAGGAGGAACCCAGGGCCACTGCACCAGCATATGGTCTCACAAGGGGTCTGAGGATCTCATCTCGGTACCTAATGGCAGTCAGGCTACCTCTGGCGAGCACATTGAGTGCTGTGCAGCCCTCCAAAGAAATGCCACCCCACACCATTACTGAACCACTGCCAAACGGTCATGCTGAAGGATGTTGAAGGCAGCAGATCGCTCTCCAGGCGTCTCCAGACTCTGTCACGTCTGTCACATGTGCTCAGTGTGAACCTGCTTTCATCTGTGAAGAGCACAGGGCGCCAGTGGCGAATTTGCCAATCCTGGTGTTCTGTGGCAAATGCCAAGCGTCCTGCACGGTGTTGGGCTGCGAGCACAACCCCATCTGTGGACGTCAGGCACTCAGACCATCCTCATGGAGTCGGTTTCTAACTGTGCAGATACATGCACATTTGTGGCCTACTGGAAGTCATTTTGCAGGGCTCTGGCAGTGCTCCTCCTGTTCCTCCTTGCACAAAGGCTGAAGTAGCGGTCCTGCTGCTAGGTTGTTGCCCTCCTACAGCCCCCTTCACGTCTCCTGGTGAACTGGCCTGTCTCCTGGTAGCGCCTCCAGCTTCTGGACACTACGCTGACAGACACAGCAAACCTTCTTGCCACAACTCGCATTGATGTGCCAGCCTGGATGAGCTGCACTACCTGAGCCACTTGTGTGGGTTTTAGAGTCTGTCCCATGCTACCACGAGTGTGAAAGCACAACCAACATTCAAAAGTGACAAAAACATCAGCCAGAAAGCATTGGTACTGAGATGTGGCTGTGGTCCCCACCTGCAGAACCACTCCTTTATTGAGTGTGTCTTGATAATCTACTATATAATTTTCTAAGGGGTACTTCCGTCTGTCTGTCCCGGATATTCATTGGTCGAGACCAGCCAGTGGGCGTAGACAAAAGGGCAGGGGAGGCCAGTAAGTATGCACAGCGAGTCCCCGCCCACTCCATACAGGCCCGGCCACAAGTGCTGTAAAGGGGGGCGGAATCGCCATGAGGAGGGCGAAGCCTGCCGGGACCATGGGCACTGGTGGGCCTACCCCGGCAAAAAGCCGGGGACTAAATTCGTGGCCGCGGGTCGCGGCCAGCCAGTACAGGCCCGGCCAGAAGCGCTGCAAAGGGGGCGGAGTCGCCGTGAGGAAGGCGGAGCCAGCTGGGACCATGGACGCTGTTGGGCCTACAGCCGCAAAAAGCCCGGGAGTAAATTAGTGGCCATGGGTTGCGGCCAGCCAGTACAGGCCCGGCCAGAAGCGCTGCAAAGGTGGCGGAGTCGCCGTGAGGAAGGCAGAGCCGGCCGGGACCATGGATGCTGTTGGGCCTACCGCCGCAAAAAGCCGGCGACTAAATTTGCGGCCGCGGTCAGTGATGACGGCCGCGGTTATTCATGACGGCTGCGACAGCAGGAAACAGCGCAGCACATGCGGCGGTGACAGCTGCGGACAGAAGGTGAGTATATACTACTTGGGATGTGCTAAATACTCTGTGGCTGTGCTATATACTACATGGCTGGGCAATATACTATGTGGGCTGTGCAATATCCTACGTGGCTGTGCAATATACTACGTGGGCTGTGCAATATACTACGTGGGCTGTGCAATATACTACGTGGGCTGTGCAATATACTACGTGGGCTGTGCAATATACTACGTGGGCTGTGCAATATACTACGTGGGCTGTGCAATATACTACGTGGGCTGTGCAATATACTACGTGGGCTGTGCAATATACTACGTGGGCTGTGCAATATACTACGTGGGCTGTGCAATATACTACGTGGGCTGTGCAATATACTACGTGGGCTGTGCAATATACTACGTGGGCTGTGCAATATACTACGTGGGCTGTGCAATATACTACGTGGACATGCATATTCTAGAATACCCGATGCGTTAGAATCGGGCCACCATCTAGTTGCCAATAATTTGCATCTGTTGTCTATTCCATTTACACAACAGTATGTGAAATTGATTGTCAGTGTTGCTTCGTAAGTGGACAGTTCGATTTCACAGAAGTTTGATTTACTTGGAGTTATACTCTGTTGTTTAAGTGTTCCATTTCATTTTTTGAGCAGTGTCACTGGCACAGTGTACACTGTCACAAGGCATAGGCCCTACTTTAAATGGGCGAAAACCAGGTGATAGGCTCCCTTTAATAAACATCAGTATTTCTACACTAAAAAGTGTTTTACATTGTTATATTATTCAATGAAGTTGGAGGATATATATATATATTTTTTATCTGTTACTCATTGAGCGTTGTTACCAGTTTCACTTAACCTTCTCCAAAACTGAAGTCACTGCCACAAAAGCAGTTGAACGATGCATGATTTGTACAAGTTTGATTTTTGCAAACGCTCTGGCCGGTCCCATTACATACCACTTGAAATAGTGTGTAGTGTCCTTTTTTGAGAGCTCTTGACATACAGCTATTCATTTCTTCTTCAGAAAGAAGACTCCATTACTGGTTGTATGCATTCTCTGTGCCGTCCACCACCTCCTACACAGTTAGTGGAATGTGCAGTTAACAAAAGCAAACTAGAACTTCTCTTCCATCTCCCTAACATTTTTATAACAAAGCAACCCTCAGTATATATTCACCCACATTGTTTCTGTAAACCCTATCATCTTGGGAAAGAAAGCAGGAAACTGTTTTACTAAACCACGTGAAATAATAAACTCAACATTTCAAACAACCTTTATTAATTAACCACAACCAAAAATATCCTGCAGGCCCTGCAGCGAGAAATTTTCATTCCCGTGACCTCCACAAAGTGTTCTCTTTAGTAAGTTCAAACGGAAAAAGAAGACATATATACTAAGGGTGAGCAATTTGGCTTGTAAACTAAAAACATTACCAGAATATTTAAGGAAGGTTCACTTTGAAAGAACTTTATAAACAGCAAGCAGCTATAAAAGAAAACGAATACATAATATACAGCGGTTTCTTGCTCTTTATCTCATGCAACACTAATGATTTGTCTGAGTAGTCCCATCCAGGCCTGGGACAAGGGGTAGGCAGGGTCGACACCTGCCTAGGACTCTACCTCTTGGCCTACCCTAGGGGTCACACTTTGGGGAAAAAAAAATTACTGAATGACTGCGGCCGCCTGACACCATCCTCCGGCTACTAGCTACTAGCCTGCTTGATTACATGTGGGGATTCCCTAGCAACCAGGCAACCCCCACATGTGCTCAGTCTGGCTAGTAGCTGTAAATCATTCAGCTGCCGCAATGAAAACTAAATCTCCGAGCAGTCATAAATACTCGGAGGTCACCTGAGCGTGCTCGGGAAAACCCGAGCAACGAGTATATTCGCTCATCACTACTCTCTATATCTAGAAGCAAAATTGTGGTTGCAAGCTGCACAGCATTTTCAGGTGACTATTTCTTAACTGCTACATTTATGCTTTCTACAAGAGATGCATGCAATAAATGTTTAATCCCCCCCATTGAGCTGTGTCATTACGGCAACATAGGTAATTCTGTGAAGTGGGGGCAATTGTATGGGCAATTCTGTCACGTCAATACTATTATTAGTCCTTTCCTAATGTTCTGCAATATGGAAGGTGGAGGTGAAAGTATATGCCCAAGGACGAGGCTGGGGGAGTTAGAAGATCACTTGGTCTGGTCAGAAAGACACAGAATTCAGCTAACAACCAGTTTCAGTTTTAGTGTGGAAGTGTGGCCGGTGTAATAAGGGATGCAGCTTCCAGCTTGGGAAATAATTATGAGGCATTTGGTTCTATGATTCCATCAATGAGACCCCTAAATGGAAGATAGGCATTGGGGTACTTTTATATCCACCCTTCTTATGTAACAAAGGTGGAACACAGATGTACCTACATATCATGACATACAGTACTTTTCAATAGTATGTGCAAATAATAATATAGCAAAATGTTTAGATGTAGAAAGAGCAAACAACATATAATGATATACTGACTAGTGATAAGAATGAACAGTGTAAAAGGTTGGGGTTCGCCTCCACAAACTGGATATAAATCTGAAATACTAACGAAAACAATTCTTGTGATATGTAAAAGCAATGTCTCATCATTGACAACCCCTTTAATCTCAGAGACCTACTATAGCGAACCGTATATGTAAGCCAATGGAAGAAATGTGTTGAGGATTCAGCCTGCTATGCACTCATCAATCATAGTACTGCATGGTGGCCATTCATGTATGATGTCATACGCCCTAAAAAGGCAGGTAAACAGTGGATGTGCTGATGGCCCAGCCACGTGGAAGCAGGTAATGTGCTGCCGGACTAGGACTGCAGCTTGGGTTACAATGAAAGCTACGTAATACCTGTACCTGTCTACTTCTAGGCTATGTCCATTGTGTATAAGGATTCATGCATATGTGCTACTTACTGTTGGTGCAAATGGGTCAGTCATAGACAGCAATTATCATTGTTTATACAATTCTTTCCTGGAAATAGTGGCCCCACTTTTCCATCCAGTCGACATTGCTAATATAGGATTCTTACAATTGCTGATATCACTTATGAATGTAACAAGCCAGAGGTTGGAATCGGAGGTTTCGGATGACGTGAAAGATAGGCTGACTTATGTTCAGACATTGCTGAACTAGAGCACATTAGCAAAACTGCAGATACCTTTTCCAACTATTCTCCTGCGCTCCCTTTCACATACAGAAAGGCAGAGGCCAACACTTCTTACCTTCGGAGCAATATATTCTGGAGAGGAAAAACTGCCCCTCCTTTCTTCATTTAGCTTCTCAGATTTCAAAGGGGAATTTGCAAACCTTTAAAGACAAATCAAAAATTGAAAATTAGAAGAAGAAAACAGAGAAACATTTAAGAAACTGATACTTAAACCTTGCCATGTAAATAGAAGGGCAGTGGGCAGAGGATTTCAATAAATTCCGTCCAGCGTACCTGTAACCTAGAAAGCAGCGTTTTGGACGCTGTATCCAAAACGCTGCTATTCCGGATCGTGGGCACATATATTTAGGGCCTATTCACACGTCAGTATGTTTCATCAGTGTTTGTATGCCAAAACCAAGAGTGGACATTATAGAGAAAAACTGTAATTGAAAGATTGACACCTGTTCTTTGTTTTGGAGACCCTCCTTGTTTTGGTATAGAAATACTGATCAAAAACACTGATGTGTGGATAAAGTCTAGAGTTTTGGGAATCACTGTATGTTTGTAGTGGAAAAAGAACAAAGACCAGATGTTACAAAAATATGAATTAAACCCAGTCCAGGGTCAGTCATGTTATTCACAGTAGATATGTGCTTTATGTGCCACCTAAAAGATTTTAGGTTACAATTAAGAGTGTTACCACTAGATCTACATGAAGGAGCCCCTACTAGTCCTCAGAATGAAGGAGCCATAACGCTGGTGGCTAATTCTTAGCTTCTCCATTTAATTCAGTGCTACCCCCCACTGGCTGGCAGGAAACGGCAACACTGTTCCTCTAAGGCAGTGTTCCCCAACTCCGGTCCTCAAGAGCCACCAGCAGGTCATGTTTTCAGGATTTCCTTAGTATTACACAGGTGATGGAATTATTGCCTGTGCAGGTCATGCAATTATCACCTGTGCAATACTAAGGAAATACTGAAAACATGACCTGTTGGTGGCTCTTGAGGACTGGACTTGGGGAGCACTGCTCTAAGGGGTCTCAAACACGCGGCCCCTTAGGCTGCTTTAAGCGGTCCGCAGGCATGTGAGCTCCTGTAATGAGGTGACCCGGCCCAGGTTGAATGTGCGTCCTCTGATGGAGACCAGGCTGGGGAACATGGCTGCAATATGGGGACCAGGAAGGAGGACATTACTGCAGGATAAGGACCAGGACGGGGGATATTACTACAATATGGGGACCAGGAAGGAGGACATTACTGCAGGATAAGGACCAGGACGGGGGATATTACTACAATATGGGGACCAGGAAGGAGGACATTACTGCAGCATAAATGCTCAGTGCACCCTTGGCAGCTTCTGTACACTATTCCTCCCCTTTTAGGTGATAGACAGCGCAGGTTTGACCAGAGACAGGGAGAAAACTGGTGCCTGCATTAGCTCGTTGTTGGAGTTCCTAAACTGGAGTATACCCGCACACAGCTTCTCCTCTCTAATGCGGCTGCATGCTCCACAGGGAGGAGAGCGCGGTGTGCGTGTGCGCTCCGATCTAGTAACTACGACAATGAGGGAGTGAGTGCAGGTGGCTTTCTCCCATGACAGCAGTGGCTCTGAGCAAGCCAAAGCTATCCATCACTAAAGCGAGAGGAGGTTACCCAAATTAAGGGGCACAAAAATGTACTGAAGCTGGGTGCCACAACAGAGGTTAGCAGAGCTCCCTAATTACCATATTTTTCGGACTATAAGACGCACCGTATTATAAGACGCACCCCAAATTTGGGGTGAAAAATGCAGAAAAAAAGATTTTTTATAAGATGGGGGTCCGTCTTATTGTCCGAATTTAAGATCTCTTACCTGAAGGCAGGCAGTGGCAGAGCAGGGTCACAGGAGGCATGGTGGTGGCAGAGGTGAGGTGATGCTGAGGTGCGGTGGGCGGAACGGCGTGCACCTGAGCAGGGTCCCATCCTGCTTAGGTGGGCGACGCTATGGCCTGGTGTCCATGGGGAGGTTGCTGTGGCGGTGGCAGACGTGCGGTCACTTCCTCAGGTGGCAGCGGCCAGGGTCCCTTCCACATTTGAGGTGACGCCACAGCAGTAGTGAAGGAGAGCAGCAGAGCTGGGTGGTTTTCCTGGTGGCGGCGGGCTTACCGGCATTGTGGCGGCGACAGAGGTGCGGGCATGATGTGGCACGGTGAGCTGTATGGCGTGAGCAGGTCCCATCCATATTTGAGGTGAATCCGCGGCCCGATATTGATGGAGAGCAGCAGCGCTGGTGAGTTACGGTATTTTCCGGTGGCGGCGGCCATCTTGCTGAGGCCGCGCGTGCGCAGATTCACTACTCTGCGTCCCAGGGCTTCAGGAAAATGGCCGCCGCGATCTCCATCTGCGCACGCGCGGCCTCCCGCGGCCATTTTCCTGAAGCCCTGGGACGCAGAGTAGTGAATCTGCGCACGCGCAGCCTCAACAAGATGGCCGCCGCCACCGGAAAATACCGTAACTCACCAGCGCTGCTGCTCTCCATCAATACCGGGCCGCGGATTTACCTCAAATATGGATGGGACCTGCTCACGCCATACAGCTCACCGTGTCACATCATCCCCGCACCTCTGTCGCCGCCACAATGCCGGTAAGCCTGCGTTCCGAATATAAGACGCACCCCCCATTTTCCTCACAATTTTTTTGGGGAAAAAGTGCGTCTTATATTCCGAAAAATACGGTAGCTTAATCAAACACCGGAATATTTGAATAACAGAGGGATAGATTTAAACAATAAAGGTATGGTTTTTTATTAGGGACTAAGTCCACTATAGGAGTATGTGCTCAGTATAAAATTGTGTTTTGCAGGTGAGACTCCCATTAAAACATGAACAGGTTAAATAACAAAATGACTACACAAAAAAAAAAAAAAAAAAGAATTTCAAAACTATCTTCCACCATTTTTTAGGAATAAAATGTATGAAGAAATGTATTTTATCCGTACTCTTCAGAGGAGCATTGCATGGCCTACAGGACTCCTCACACCGGCACGTCATTCTCCACAAGAAGAGACGTTACCCCTTAAAATCCCTGCCCCAGAAAGCGTTTCTTATAAAATGCATATTATTGCAAGCGTACGGAAACATATGGTAATATCTACTAAACATGGACATCCATGAAGCAAATGTTTGTTACCCGGTTGTTAAGCCGTTAATATTTTTATTACCGTTTTAACTCTATTTTTATGGCTTGGTCAATGATTGACAGAAGATTGTTTAGCTTATTGTATGTGAAGTGATTTGCCTCACCCCTACAACGGCAAGAAATGGACTGCAATGCAGGGACATGTTTCTATTGTCTTGCTAGGATGCTTTGAACTAGGGCCAGATATAAAAATTGTTACCATCCCCATTTTTAAGCCAGGCTTTCATTGTGTCTCTTAAGCCAAACTAGGAGTTAAAGATTTTTCTCCCCATTTTAGGACATAAAAGCATTGTTTTTACATTGAAAGAGTTTTTCAGCTCCATTTCTATATCGGGCATGGGGAGACACTGCCTTACGCCAGGCAGGAAAATACCAGTACTGGGATTCATCAGAGAAAGATTTATGTAAATGTATACATATCCTATACATTTTTACACTTACTTTGTCAAATCTGTGCTCACTGTCGGAGATAGTGAAGTTGTCCATTCTGTCCCAGACTTTGCCGCCTTATCAGAGACTAGGCCTCTAGATTTCCTCTCGGTGTTGGCAGTACTCTTGTCCTCAGTGTTCGAGGTCACTTCTGCATCCTCAGAGGAGCTGGTATTGGCAATAGAAAGACTAATTCGCCGTCTCATTATTCCGGGGGAAATTCTACTGTCATCTAATTTCTTTACGTCCCCAGATGAACCATCAGGGAGACATTTTGAAGGCTGATTATTAATATTTGCTGACAGCTTCATAACTCCTTCATTTTCACCAACGTCAGCTATTTGCTGCTGCTTCTTAGATGGCATTTCCATTGGTTTGTCTTTTTCCATGCGCACAGAATAGGCTTTTCTTATGGAACTTCCGCTTATGCCTGTTCTAGTGTCCCTGGAAAAGTTTTTATCATTTGTGTAATCTCCTTCATTGGGGTCAGGATTAGACTGCTCATCTTTGACACTGTTTAGAAAACTTTTTGTGAAAGGTCTATTTTCCTTTGTTTCATCAGAGGGTTTTTCTTTTTTGTTAACAATGCCTCTGCTTTCAAACAGTGAGGTAAGATCTTCAGAAAGAGGTCTTCTGTTCCATTTTCTAGGTTCATCAGCTACTTTTTGGTCACTCGTGGGCTCATTTGATTCTAGAAACACAGCAGACACTGGACGACGTTTTTGCCTTAGTTGAGCTCTAACTGTTAAGCTATCAATGTTGTCAGGTTTACCTGCTTCTACAATTTTATCTCCAAACTCCCTCGTTTCTTCCACAGAATCTGAAAGAGTTCTTCTTGAGGAGCTCGAAAAGACTTTTTCCTGCTGAGAAAGCTCAGGTTTCCTATACATCATCGGGGGCTTAGATGTGACTTTACCATCTTCAGCTTGTGGATTAGGCTTGGATTCGCCTATACTGTTTGTTCTGAGAAGCCAACTAGTGTTCTGTCTTCTTCCTGCTGCAGTTGAAGAAAACATTTCCGACTTATTTCCTTGGTCTTCATCAGTGCTTGTTTGAGGGGGTGATGTGAATATGCGAAGACCTACTCTTTCACTTTCATTACTTTTTGTACTACCAGATAGAGATATGCTGGTAGTGGCTTGAAATGGCACAGCACTGTGTTGCTTCACATCTCCAGCCAAAGTGAAGGGCATTCCTATTGACTTTCTGCTTTCTGGAGGTTTGTCCCTTGAAAAAGGCTTTGGGGAGAGTCTCGGCTTCATACCAGTGTTAAGCATGCTTACTGTTTTGGAAAGATTTCTTATATCATCAGTAATTAGGGACGTGGATATATTTGTATCAGCGGCCTTATTGCTTGCATCTGATAGAGGACTAATGTATGTCCTTGATGGTTTTGCTTCATGTAAAATATCACTCCGTGTAGTTCTGGTCGACAGTTCTACCTTTGTAGCCATGGCTGACATCAGTTAAATTGCAACATTTTCGAAGCAGGAAAGAGACCCAGGAGCGATACTGTAAAATAAAATACAAAAATTACATGGATTATTCTGCCATGACAAGTTTTTCATTCTTCGTTGTGCATATGTTAAAAAAAAAAAATGCAGAAAAAAAAAAAATAACTCCGGGAGAATAATTTCTATATCTTAAAACAGCTGATCTGCATGAAATTACTGTAGATGTTAACTTTTAACATTATACAAATGTGCCAAGGGCGATGTAAGTATCCTGCGCTGCTGCATAAATGACAAGCCACGATGAGAACAAATGCTGGTTTAATGTCAATGAGTTTCGGAGTCACTCCGACTCCTTCTTCAGGACAACTGCCACTGGTTTTTGTGGTTGTCCTGAAGAAAGACGGTGTCTCCAATACGCGTTGACATTTTAACCAGATTTCTTCATCTCATCTTTGCTTTTTTTTCCTTTAAAGAGTTGCCAGAAAATTCTAAGGTTGATAGCTAGCCACTATTCTTCCTAAGCCCAATATACATGAATGTGTTCTCAGAAAAGATTGGGGTCTATAACTGGACAGACACGCAAGATGGCTGCCAGCCGATTGATGCTTTGTCTGATCATTTGTCCGACAGCCATCTCAGCCAACATTCCCATGAACTGTGGAGCTCAATAAAAATAGACTCCAGTTGACATGTTGGCAAGAGGCTTATGTTATCTCTGGGAGAACAATGTACTTGGCAATCCAAAATCGGACATGCTTACATCTCTCCAAGACAATCAGTCGGCCGGTGCTCTCATACACATCAGATTATCAACTGAACCTCTCGATATTGGCAAGTTCAGACGAAAGTAGTTTAGTGTGCATTGGGGCCTTAAGTCAATGAAAATGATCTCCATTAGGTTATGTTTAGACAAAATGGTAGTTTAAGGTAAGCGCAAACATGACTTCTCCCACGTGCAGATCCATGTGCTCGTCCATATTGTGAATAGGCTTATGAGCCATGTGCCTTTCACCACAATTGAGGCGAGCATGATCCTGTCTGCAAACAAGACTAAACTGGCGCACGCTGCAATTTTTCCCACTTTGACCGTTGGTTCTTGTGAAAAATCCTCATGTGAACTAGCACAATGACCTGCTCTGTTCTGTGTGCACTTCATTGAGCATATGGACAGAATAGAGACTGAAAGTATGCTCAATTGAACAGACCTCAAAAAAAAACATAAGAGGATAGAAAATATTGCAACCCAACAACCCAATCTGCTATCGAGGGAAAGCAAAGACGTGCAATGCATATTACCAAAGCAGACTCAGTCAAAATAAATCCAACCCTTAGGCTATGTGCACACGTCAGGATTTCTGGCAGAAATTTTCCTGACAAAAACCGGACATTTCTGCCAGAAATCCGCATGCGTTTTTACCGCGTTTTTTGTGCGTTTTTTTCCCAATGCATAGAATAGCAGGAAAAACGCGGAAAAAAAACGCAAAATTAATGAACATGCTGCTTTTTTTTACCACGATGCGTTTTCTCCGCGGAAAAAAACACACCATGTGCACAAAACATGCAGAATGCATTCTAAATGATAGGATGCATAATGTATGCGTTTTTAATGAGTTTTTATAGCGTTTTTATTGCGAAAAAACGCGAAAAAAAATGCGAAAAAACCTGAACGTGTGCACATACCCTCAGCGGAAGAAATATATACAGAGCGTTGTATCTTCCATTATTACTACTTTATTTCCTTTGTTTGCCAATATAAAAATGCTTAAAATTTAAAGAAAAATCCAAGGAACAATCTGGTTTCCTGCCAATACGAAAAGGTTGTTTGATTTGAATAAAAGCATCCTCCGCTTGTCTCCAAAAATCATTCTGATCACACAGGGTCCCACTTCTGAGAGATTCTGTGATCAGCAGGAATAACCAGTAAAACCACTATGTCTGTACTCATTTTCTCTGAAGTGCAACTGCAAAAAAGACAAAGCAATGCAGGAAACTCTCTGATATCAATACTACATACATCTCAGCAAGACCTTTCAGGACTTATAGAAAGGGGCTACCTAAACAAACAAAAAAGTAAAAAAAGCCCGAAGGCTTAGTGACAATCTAAAGACCAAAGAAATAAAATACAACAATCCTCCAGGTATTACAGCCCACGCCTTCATTACAGTTTATACAAAACTAAGCACCATTTTTACAAGTTCACTTATTAAGGCAATGTGGCCTGTAAAATGTCATTATGCCCAACAGACAAACATTGTGTAATTTACATATAATTAACAAGGTAGATTTAAAATATTGCGACAAATCGACACATTACCTGTCTCAATCAGCAAGTATGAAGGCTAAAGTACAGGTGGAAACACATAAAGAAGCCACACCTAAGCCAGCAGTGAATGTACAGTGCACTTTTATGTATTTCCCAAGACATCAGCAGTTTACCACAACATGTAGGAAGGCTTATACGAGGACTCCAGTGACGCAGAAAGTAGCTAGGGTTTGTATTAGAAATAGCTAAAACTAAAGATATCAGTATAACATTGCTCCATAAATTCTACAGTGCAACACCGATCCATAAAAGTCCTAGTGTCTGAGGCATTCCCACCTTGTACATTATAGCATATCCACAGGGTATGGCAGAAATGTGCAGGAGATGCAGATCCAACCAATGGGACCTGCATCCACCTTGAGAACAGAGTCCATCACACGCTCCACTCAGTGTAGAGATTATTGAAGTCTGCATCAAACGAATGACAATTCTGACCATGTCTCTCGCTACTCACTATGGAGAACATCAGGTCCCTGTTCTCAAGTTAGAGGCAGGTCATATTGGAGGTATCCACATCTACTATACAGTTTTGCCATATTGTGGGAATGTGCCTCAAGTCTAGGGCTATACGGTGACTTTGGATGTGACATGGTGAGCGGTCAACGCTTGTTAGGTGTCACTGCTATATTGCAGTGCAGTATAAGTCAATGGGGTCCATTGAGACCCCGAGGATATTGTGACCTGCAAATCGCATGAAGTCCAGTCACACTGGATTTTTTGCAACTTGCTTGTTGATGTACCCTTGGCGACAGATTCACTTGCTTTGTGGCGCGATGGAGCAGACACCCATAGAAAACTTAGGCTGTACGACAAGTATGGTGCCCCAAGTTGCCGTGCATCACTAGCCTAAATTTACAAAATGGTAACACCCCTTTGAGGGAGCAAGAGATACTGCCCAAAACTCATACCAATGTGGAATCTACAATTACTAATTTATCTGTTAAAATAATGCACCACATACCAACATCTTACTTTCCATCACTTAATAGGTATTAGTGGGCACGTATGATCTTAAAACATATTGGCTGCCTTAGTCTAACTGCACTATTTATAATGGTAATTGATTTTCTTTACCATTTCGAGGAAATTCAATCATGTTTAGTGTATGTAGAATAAAGCATCCCATGGACGTGCCTCTCACATAAATAAGGAGGCTCTGTAGATGAAAGAGTGATAATGGGATGAATCCAGTGCCGAAGATCAGAATTAACCACTACTGGCAAGCTCTTCAATTTACTCAGAAAAAGTCACGAGAAAAGTGGTTCAGATTTTAGCCACAGAAGACTTTTTATGTTCGCAATCTTTATTGCTTGTCACATCAGATCTCTAGTCTTTTACAGAGAATCTCTTTATCTCATCCAAATTTAATACTAGATAATGCCAAATGCGCTCACTCATGCCATGCTTAAAAAACTAACACAAAATGTAAAAAGGGAGCCTGTGCCCGGCAATCAATCAGGTGCCATGATTGTGAATTATTTTTAATCTTGACCTTATTGTTGTGTTCTTATTATACAACCCAAGCTTTTCTGTTGCATAAAGAAAAAGGAAACACATTTTTATGAAGCTTTCTGGCAAGTTTCGCACGGACATTGCAGACAAAAAGTAAAAACAAAATAATTAAAATTTAAAAACAGCACAAAAATAATAATAGTTAGTATTCTGTATTTTGCAATTACTATTTGCCCTAATTCTTTACATCCTGTAAGAGAAATCAGTTCTTAACGCCGGGGATATCCTTGTGTATATTTACAGCAGCCAATGTGATGAGGCAGAGCTGCAGGGAGGAGTGAGAGCAGCAGCATGAACCAATGAGGAGAGAGGAGGTGTGTCTCGGACTACCACAGACTCCGCGCAGGCACTGCAGCTTTAATATAGTACGTCACTGCAATACCTTAATGCAGCATCATTTAAGAAAGATAAATAGTCGGTAACCAATCCCTATAACCAATTTAATATTAAAGGGATTTTCCAATGCTTGAGAATTTTGATTATGATCTATCCTCAGAAAAGGTTATGAGTGTCAGATCAATACGGATCCAACCCCAATCAGATGCTTACAGTGTTGGCAGAGCGAGGTGTTGACAGTGTTTGCTGCCAAACACCACTGTTTCATCAAATGTTTAGAGTACACTGAAAGGTAGTGCACATTCAAATAATAGGAACTGATGTGAAGTACCCAGAAGTGGTCACTGAACCATGTGATGGAACGGTGGTGCACATTGCTCTGTACACCGTTTACATCTGGGCAGTTTAATCAGCTAATTAATGGAGTTGCCAGGTGTAGGACCACTACTGATCTAATATTGTGGACCTATGTTAGAGATAGGTGATCGAAGTCAATGTGGTGAATAGACCCTGTAATTTTGAGCTTCTCGCTTTGAAAGATTTTCCCACAATTACGGTTATTTTTCCCCTCAATCTAAACATCATAATGTACACAGATATTCCTTAAGTTCATAACCACAGTGCTACAGCTCTATCAGGGTCCTTGACAAATGTTAGCCAGGTCTAGAAGCAACAATATGCCATTGGGCCAGGTCCTCTTTGTGGAGCAGTTGAAGCACATTGACGAACAAACACATTCACAACGAGGGACGTGAAAGTCTGGCCTTACACTTATTTTAAGTTTTCTCACTGCAGTAGTCAGAACATAGCTCATAAGAAATAGGATTATTATTGATGATCTATCCTATTGACAAAAAAAAGAGGTCTTCCTCATAAATATGTAAATGCATAGTGTCATGAAAAAAATGACCTATTATTTAAATGAAATTACTGACAAGATGTAAAACCAATCTTGCCTTTCTAGCTTTGTCCATCAAGCCGAATATTAAGCTGGCCATACACATTAGATGGCCGTCTGCCAAAGCGATGCTTCAGGCAATCGCTCAGCTGACAGCCATCTCAGTGCTTCTGTGCTTTCTACGAAACGCCCGCTAATGGACACATCAGCTAGCAGCTCACGTCCAGGAGAACAAGGACACTTTCTCCATCGTGACCGTCTGTCGCCCCTATACATGCTTGGCTATCAGTAGAACTCAATGAGATTGGCCGATTCGTACGACATTAATCTAAGGAGTATTGGGGCCTTTGGACCATCACTTCCTGCTCTGTGGAGATCACATTTCAGTGGTCATCTCATGGCCACACAAGACCCATTCATGCAAATGAAGAAAAACATTAGACATTTTTGTTGGAAGAAAATTGGCTGTGATGTTTATTTTGGGTAACTTAAAACCAAACAGAATAATACCAGATAAAATATTCAGATAAATGTCCAAATAATCCAAACACCAATAAAACCAATCCACCCACAGACTGGGCGATTTTCCCCACAAATAAAAACATCACGACAAGGCAAGAATAAATAAAGGGAGGGAGGGTGAGATCTTCTTTTCTTCTCAGGTACCTCAGAATGGTTCAAAAAAGCTAAAACAGGGCTTTATACATCTTCAAAAAGCCCGCTAAACAGAATAACCACCAATGAAAAAAACGTTAAAAAGGCGCCAATCAAAACTGGTAAAACCAGTTTTAACTGCTCAAGTGATGACCATAAGCATCATATTGACCTTTATTTGACCTCAAGGTGACAGAAAAACTGAGTAAAACTATAAATGTTATTCACGGTCTGTGTAACCATGAAACCCCCCCCCCCTTATTTCTTTATTTTTATGGGTGGGGGGGCTACCATTATCATCACAGGCGGAATTACAATAAAAGGTGATACCTATATACAGAAAACACAAGATAAAACTATTCATAGGTGATCATCACAGTACACACGTCCCTCAGCCTGCCCAAGGGCCTATGCACCGAACACAGGACATACCTAGAAAACTCTCCTAATGTCAAGAAGTAATTTCAATCTACCGCTTCCTATGTTCCATGCAGCCGCTGTGAAGAACCTCTGCTAATAGCAGCCCTGACAAGACAGCTGCTACTATAATTATGCACATAAAATAGAATTAAAAACATTTGGACATCATATTCTGACACCAAACAAGTTCAAAACAAGTAGATACAAGTAAAAGCAGATATTTAAAGTACCGTATGTTAAAAAAGCTATGTGTGCTTAACACCTTCGCAGACTCAATGACATTGAGAAATTTGACTAAAAATAAAAATGAGGATTTAAAAAAAAAATAAATGTCAGGGAATCACCTTCTATAGATACATGTGTGATACAAATCTGTTGCATATAACAGTAAAATAAAATTGCTCACAGGTTAGCTTGTCATTGACTTTTAACCCTGCCATATCTTTATAACTTTATTATTTACGAAGAATGATCTGCAATGAGGAACTGCACTGACAGTGTGAACTTTAGATCTGAACACGGAGAGGGTGTGCGGACCAGAGGATTAATCACTCACTGAAAAGACATTTCTACAGTACAGCCTATGTCCAATAAAGCAAAGTATGAGCCGCAACAGGTTAGATAACATGCCAAGTCTGCTGACTGAATCTTCAAGCCTGCATGAGGAATGAGAATCCAATGCACTGCACCCACAGAGATATGAGCAGACATCGGATGGAATATACAAGATGTATATATATATATTCCATAATATATATATATATATATATATATATATATATATATATATATATATATATATATATATATATATATATATATATATATATATATATATATATATATATATATACATACAGTACAGACCAAAAAGTTTGGACACACCTTCTCATTTAAAGATTTTTCTGTATTTTCATGACCATGAAAATTGTACATTCACACTGAAGGCATCAAAACTATGAATTAACACATGTGGAATTATATACTTACGGTAACAAAAAAGTGTGAAACAAATTAAATTACTGTATTTTTCGAACTATAAGATGCACCGGACCATAAGACGCCCCCCAAATTTGGGGTGAAAATTGCAGAAAAAAATATTTTTTTATAAGATGGGGATCCGTCTTATTGTCTGAATTTACAGTATCTTACCTGAGGGCTGGCGGTGGCAGAGCAGGGTCACAGGAGGCATGATGTCGGCAGAGGTGGGGTGATGCGGCACGGCGTGCACCTGAGCAGGGTTCCTTCCTGCTTAGGTGGGCGACGCCACGGCCTGGTGACCATGGGAGGGTTGCAGCAGTGGTGTGGCGACGGCAGAGGTGCGGGGATAATGAGCGGTATGGCGTGAGCAGGGTCCCTTCCACAGGTGAGGTGACGCAGCGGAGCCGGGATAATACAGGCTTACCGGCAGAGGTGCGGTGGCGGCAGAGGTGCGGGGATGGAGGTGGCGCAGTGAGTGGTATGGCATGAGCGGCGTCCCTTTCATAGGTGAGGTGATGCAGCAGCCCGGTGAGCAGCAGAGCTGGGTGAATCATGTTGTTATCGGTGGTGGCGGCCATCTTCCTGAGGCCACGCGTGCGCAGATGGAGTGCTCTGCTTCCAGGAGCTTCAGGAAAATGGCCGCGGGAGGCCGCGCTTGCGCAGATGGAGATCGCGGCGGCCATTTTCCTGAAGCCAAGATCTAAATCTGCGAACTCGGCTTCAGGAAAATGGCCACCACGATCTCCATCTGCGCACTCGCGGCCTCCCGCGGCCATTTTCCTGAAGCCCCGGGAAGCAGAGCACTCCATCTGCGCACGCGCGGCCTCAGGAAGTTGGCCGCCGCCACCGATAACAACATGATTCACCCGGCTATGCTGCTTACCGGGCTGCTGCATCACCTCACCTGTGAAAGGGACCCCGCTCATGCCATACCGCTCACTGCGCCTCCTCATCCCCGCACCTCTGCCGCCACACCTCTGCCGCCGCCACCACACCACTGCGGGTAAGCCTGCATTACGACTATTAGACGCACCCCCTATTTTCCCCCCTTTTTTGGGGGGGAAAAAGTGCGTCTTGTAGTCCGAAAAATATGGTATGTCATTCTAGGTTCTTCAAAATAGCCACCTTTTGCTTTGATGACTGCTTTGCACACTCTTGGTATTCTATTGATGAGCTTCAAGAGGGAGTCACCGGGAATGGTTTTCACTTCACAGGTGTGCCCTGTCAGGTTTAATAAGTGGGATTTCTTGCCTTATAAATGGGGTTGGGACCATCAGTTGTGTTGGGCAGAAGTCTGGTGGATACACAGCTGATAGTCCTACTGAATAGACTGTTAGAATTTGTATTATGGCAAGAAAAAAAGCAGCTAAGTAAAGAAAAACCAGTGACCATCATTACTTTAAGAAATGAAGGTCAGTCTGAAAAATTGGGAAAACTTTGAAAGTGTCCCCAAGTGCAGAGGCAAAAACCATCAAGTGCTACAAAGAAACTGGCTCACATGAGAACCGCCCCAGGAAAGGAAGACCAAGAGTCACCTCTGCTTCTGAGGATAAGTTTATCCGAGTCACCAGCCTCAGAAATCGCAGGTTAACAGCAGCTCAGATTAGAAACCAGGTCAATGCCACACAGAGTTCTAGCAGCAGACACATCTCTACAACAACTGTTAACAGGAGACTTTGTGCAGCAGGCCTTCATGGTAAAATAGCTGCTAGGAAACCACTGCTAAGGACAGGCAACAAGCAGAAGAGACTTGTTTGGGCTAAAGAACACAAGGAATGGACATTAGACCAGTGGAAATCTGTGCTTTGGTCTGATGAGTCCAAATTTGAGATCTTTGGTTCCAACCAACGTGTCTTTGTGCGACGCAGAAAAGGTGAACAGATGGACTCTACATGCCTGGTTCCCACCGTGAAGCATGGAGAAGGAGGTGTGTTGGTGTGGGGGTGCTTTGCTGGTGACACTGTTGGGGATTTATTCAAAACTGAAGGCATACTGAACCAGCATGGCTACCACAGCATCTTGTAGCCGCATGCTATTCCATCCGGTTAAGGGATTGTTCACAAGGGTGTATACGTCTGGAGAGTGCTCTTCGACGTTTTATCGGATTGTTCTCGGACCGATGTCATTCTATGGGACAAGTGTTGATCAGCGGTCGTTTTTCTCATGCCCATCCAGCATGAGAAAAAAAAAATTTGCAACATGCTGCGAGTGGCTCCCCAAATCAGCACACACACTCTGATTCAAGTCTATGGATGCATGGAAGACATCAGAATGCACTGGGATGACATCAGAGTGCAGTTCAATTTACGTTAACTCACAGAATGGAGAAGATGGAGACATTTTTTTCTTCATTTTCTCCACACCAGTGCTACAATTCTCTCATCAGAAAGAATCAGCTCACACTATGCTGACACTCCGATCCATTTCTGATCAGATTTTGATCTGAGTGTTATTTACGTATTAGATCCGTTTCTATCTCATGAGAGACGTACACTTGTCCGAGCCCGGCCTAATACATGTGAATGAGCCTTTAGCATTGTGGTACAGTACACAGACATACTACAATTGAAAATGTGAAAAAACTAAAAAAAAAAAAAAAAAAAACATGGTGTAATTTTGCAAACTATGGATAATGTCTTTTTGGGGTTTTTTTTTCCAGACATTAGAGGCTTTATTGACAGCTTAAAGGGGTTTGGTTCAAATTGCAAAGTGCTAATCATAGGAGTGCAGGGGTAGTGCAGTGTCACCCGTGCAGCATCCGAGGAGGGCAGGGGTAGTGCAGAGTCACTCGTGCAGCATCTGAGGGCAGGGGTAGTGCAGCATTTGAGGAGGGCAGGGGTAGTCCAGTATCACCCGTGCAGCATTTGAGAAGGGCAGGGATAGTGCAGAGTCACTCGTGCAGCATCTGAGGAGGGCAGGGGTAGTGCAGCATTTGAGGAGGGCAGGGGTAGTGCAGCATCCAAGGCGGGCAGGGGGTAGTGCAGAGTCACCCGTGCAGCATCTGAGGAGGGCAGGGGTAGTGCAGTATCACCAGTGCAGCATCACCAGTGCAGCATCTGAGGAGGGCAGGGATAGTGCAGAGTCACCCGTGCAGCATCTGAGGAGGGCAGGGGTAGTGCAGCATCACCAGTGCAGCATCACCAGTGCAGCATCACCAGTGCAGCATCACCAGTGCAGCATCACCAGTGCAGCATCTGAGGAGGGCAGGGATAGTGCAGAGTCACCCGTGCAGCATCTGAGGAGGGCAGGGGTAGTGCAGCATCACCAGTGCAGCATCACCAGTGCAGCATCACCAGTGCAGCATCACCAGTGCAGCATCACCAGTGCAGCATCACCAGTGCAGCATCACCAGTGCAGCATCTGAGGAGGGCAGGGATAGTGCAGA
This sequence comes from Ranitomeya variabilis, assembly GCF_051348905.1. Taxonomy (NCBI): domain Eukaryota; kingdom Metazoa; phylum Chordata; class Amphibia; order Anura; family Dendrobatidae; genus Ranitomeya; species Ranitomeya variabilis. Next base: position 298,564,652 of record NC_135232.1, read on the forward strand.
GTCACCCGTGCAGCATCTGAGGAGGGCAGGGGTAGTGCAGCATCACCAGTGCAGCATCACCAGTGCAGCATCACCAGTGCAGCATCACCAGTGCAGCATCTGAGGAGGGCAGGGATAGTGCAGAGTCACCCGTGCAGCATCTGAGGAGGGCAGGGGGTAGTGCAGCATTTGAGGAGGGCAGGGATAGTGCAGAGTCACCCGTGCAGCATCTGAGGAGGGCAGGGGATAGTGCAGCGTCACCCGTGCAGCATCCGAGGAGGGCAGGGGTAGTGCAGCATCACCCGTGCAGCATCTGAGGAGGGCAGGGATAGTGCAGTATCACCAGTGCAGCATCTGAGGAGGGCAGGGGGTAGTGCAGAGTCACCCGTGCAGCATCTGAGGAGGGCAGGGATAGTGCAGTATCACCAGTGCAGCATCACCAGTGCAGCATCTGAGGAGGGCAGGGACAGTGCAGAGTCACCCGTGCAGCATCTGAGGAGGGCAGGGGTAGTGCAGCATCACCAGTGCAGCATCACCAGTGCAGCATCACCAGTGCAGCATCTGAGGAGGGCAGGGATAGTGCAGAGTCACCCGTGCAGCATCTGAGGAGGGCAGGGGGTAGTGCAGCATTTGAGGAGGGCAGGGATTGTGCAGAGTCACCCGTGCAGCATCTGAGGAGGTCAGGGGTAGTGCAGTATCACCCGTGCAGCATCTGAGGAGGGCAGGGGATAGTGCAGAGTCACCCGTGCAGCATCTGAGGAGGGCAGGGATAGTGCAGAGTCACCCGTGCAGCATCTGAGGAGAGCAGGGGATAGTGCAGTATCACCCGTGCAGCATCTGAGGAGGGAAAGGGGGTAGTGCAGTATCACCCGAGCAGCATCTGAGGAGGGCAGGGGTACTGCAGCGTCACCCGTGCAGCATCTGAGGAGGGCAGGGGTACTGAAGCTGGAAAGATCCAGCAATTCAGCCAGCTTTAGAGCAGAACTTGTAAGCTTTAAAGCAAAGTGCTTACAAGCACACACTCTGAAGGGGAAACTGGGAACCTCTAATAGACTGCAGAAGTGGCTGATAACCTAGACAACAAAAATGGACGAGATTTTCAATAAGAGGTAAATAGCAAAGTCACTTGTTTTTACAAGCACTTTGCCATTTTATTCATTTATCAACCCATCTGACCCTCTTACTGCCTTTAAGTATCATTAGGTTAGGAATGCACTATTAACAAACGCAACATAAAAGGTAAAAACTATTTTGCCATACAGCGCCTGCTTAGCGACAACCCTTCTAAAAATACATTCTTAATAGTATATTTGTTTGTGCAGAATTGAATGGTGTAATAGGCTGCACAGTATGCAAAAAACTCCATCAAGCGCGAGCCAGTATTTGCATACGTTTGTTCCCCTGTATATATTCATATAGGTAAGTAACATTTGGAATCATTTGATTTTTACATAAAACATACGTCTGGGGCAAATATCCTGCCTAAAGAATGTGACCACTGCTGAAAAGTCACAGTATATTGTGATCGGCTTACAAATTGCTGGTTGCACAACTTGAACTTGAGCCACTGCTGTGAGGACTTTCTGAACTTTAAGCAAGTGAGGTGTGGTGAAGAATGCTGAGCGAGCTCCACATGACTCACTGACCTTGACAACAAAAGAAACTTGCACTTGCTGTCAGGTAATATAAACAAGAGACAAATGGAGAGTCCCGTTAATGGGAGGCTCGATGTACAATTATTGGGGTGTAAGCAAGGACAGCAGACAGGGAAACAAGATCCCATCCAGGTTTCTTCTAGCCTCAGTATACTAAAATGAAAAAGATGTTATCTAGTACAAGAGTCTAAACGAGTCATGCAATATGACTTAGGATAAATTGCACGACTTGTTAAAGGGTTGATTGTGACTTGTAGGATCGCTACTTCCAACAGGTGGCGCTATAGAGTTAAGTCCTCTTTTTCTCAGAAGAGGCAATTTGCATATTTAAATTCCCAGAGGAGCATTGCACGGCAAATAAGCCTCCTTACCTTGACAAGCCAGCTGGTATGTCACTCTCCATAAGGAGAAACGCTACCCCTTAGACCCAGTCCAGAGCCTCTCACCTAGCCAAATCAGTTCTCATGCTTCGCCAACAGCCCAAAACACCGTGTCTGCGAATTGAGATACTGATTTGGCTTTTATCCTAAGTCATATTGCACGACTCGTTAAAGGGTTGATTGTGACTTGTAGGATCGCTACTTCCAACAGGTGGCGCTATAGAGTTAAGTCCTCTTTTTCTCAGAAGAGGCAATTTGCATAACCTTGTCCATAAACTAACTAAACAGAACAGACCCTGGCTACTCATCTATGGCTAAGCTAGCCCAGCTCGGTCAAACAAAAAAGCCATCTTCCATAGCAACTAGTGATACTTGCGGTTCTCTTCTCAGAGAGGGATTCTGGCACTGCAGCTGTGTCTCTCTTTGGCTCCAAGACACATCCAGTGTGCTCAGCCTCCCCAGCAGACTGACTCAGATAAACACCTAGCTTGTTTAGTGCACCTGGCAAGCCCTGCAGATAATCAAGGCCCGCAGAGCTAGGATTTAACCCGAGCCTACCTGGCATTGCTACAGGGGCCTCAAGGTAATATTAAAAATAAGGTAATTAAATTAAAAGTTGAGTTACTCTAAATATAAACAGAGGTGAGCTGCAATACCAAACTGTTACTGGAAGAAGTGGACAGTTTTTCTAATCGTGGACACCACTTTTAATCCTTGTTAATATGTAACAATAAAAAAAACACAACTAGAATAAATAAAGCAGATGTAAATATGTAAAAATGCCCATTCATATAAATTATAGTACAATTCTTACACATGCTGAATTAATTGCCAAATTTGGTACAGATTTTCAGGGCAGTTCAACAGTGTAATTTTTATATGAGGAGTGAACTTACCTAGGAAAACTGTACAATTCTCCTGACCTCTAGTACAGTGATGCAACGATATTGGAATACTAATGTACCGTAAGTTTTATTGACTGCAGTGTAGTGATTCACTTTATGACTTATGCATGTAGTACCTCACACATCAAAATTAACGTGGTCATTTGTACATTACTGACACACAGGGCCGCCATCAGGGCATGACAGCCATTACTGCTGTATGGGGCCCGGTCAGCAGCAGTACACAGAGGGGCCCGCAGATCCGGGGCCCCACTGTTGTGCTTCTTCTACTGACCGGGCCCCATCATGCACTAAAATACTGTGCACTGCGGCGCACATGTCGGCGCTGGGGCCCGGGAGCCGTTTTGGAGCTGTGCACGGCCGTCTCCTAGTCGGCTGCGCAGCTCCTGCTCGGCTGTAGCTAGAATGTATGGGCTCCCTGCAGGTCCTGACTACAGCCCATCCATTCTAGCAATCTCAGTAGTGAATGTGCTAGAATGTAGGGGCTCCTGTCAGGTCCTCTGAGCTGCCCATACATTCTAGCTGCTGCTTCACTCCTGGAAACACTAGACGCCCCGGGAACGACTGAGGTAAGTATTAAAAACATTTTTATTTTTTAAATAGGTGAGGTGGGGGGGGGGGGGGGAGTGAGACTGCAGATGATGGAGTGTGTTTTAGGGAGTACTGCACATGAAATGATAGGGTCTGCAGATGATTAAGTGGGGGGGGGGACTGCAGATGAAGTGAAGGGGGGATAGGGGACTGCAAATGATGATGTGGGGGTGATGGGGACTGAAAATGATGATGTGGGGGTGATGGGGACTGTAAATGATGATGTGGGGGTGATGGGGACTGCAAATGATGTGGGGGTGATGGGGACTGCAAATGATGAGGGGGTGATGGGGACTGCAAATGATGTGGGGGTGATGGGGACTGCAAATGATGTGGGGGTGATGGGGACTGCAAATGATGTGGGGGTGATGTGGACTGCAAATGATGTGGGGTCACTGCAAATGATGATGTGGGGGTGATGGGGACTGTAAATGATGTGGGGGGACTGCAAATGATGATGTGGGGGTGATGTGGACTGCAAATGATGTGGGGGTGATTGGGACTGCAAATGATGATGTGGGGGTGATGGGGACTGCAAATGATGATGTGGGGGTGATGGGGATTGCAAATGATGATGTGGGGGTGATGGGGACAGGAAATGATGTGGGAGTGATAGAGACTGCAGATGATGAAGTGTGTTTGAGGGGGTTCTGCACATGATGAAATGATAGGGGGCCTCAAATGATGAAGTAAGGGGGACTGCAGATGAAGTGACGGGGGGGGGGGATAGGGGTCTAAATGATGATAGGGGACTAAATGATGAAGTGGGGATGATGGGGACTGCACATGAAGTGAGTGTGAGGAACGTGGACAGCAATTGAATTGAAGGTGGGGGTGGGGAGAGCCAATGGTGTATTGAAGGTAGGGAGAGCAAATAATGAATTTTGAGGGTGGGGAAGAGCAATTCATAATGAATAGAGGGTGGGAGAGAGAGAAGACATGGCAATGAATTGAGGCAGAAGGGGCATGTAACTATAATGAATTGGGGTAAGGGTTAGAGCGGGAGGTAAATAGTGGGGGTCGTTGAGGATAAAGTGACTGGTAATAAATTGGGAGAAAGAATACAGGTGTTAATTAATTTATATATTACATGGGGAAAGTGGCTATATACAGATAGTGGGGGCACAGTGGCGGATTATAATTTATATTTGGAATGGTGGGTTGCATAATAACCAATTATACATTAATGGCGGGTGAACGTCTGTAGTCAGATGTGTAGTGTAGAAGAAAGGGAAAAAGTGGGGAATGTGCTCTGGAAGTGGTGCTCTAAACAACTGTGTTATTTTATGCAGAGACGAGTCCTGGCAGAAAGAAGTGATAGCGGTCTGCGCTGGATTAAAAAGAAACGCAAAGATGAAGGACTTTAGCTAGATACGTCACTGGTGAGTATGTTACCTGTACACTGACACCATACACTGTATACTGTATACAGAGCTCCTGTGTATAATGTCACTGGTGATCACTATATTAGCTGTACACTATACACTATATACAGAGCTCCTGTGCATAATGTCACTAGTGATCGCTGTATTACATGTACACTGTACCCTATATACAGAGCTCCTGTGTATAAAGTCACTGGTGATCCCTGTATTACCTGTACACTGACACTATATAAAGAGCTCATGTGTATAATGGCATCGGTGACCACTGTATTACCTGTACACACACTGCATACTAAGTACAGATCTCCTGTGTATAATGGCACTTATGGTGATAGTATTTTTTTTAAATTAATGATCAGTATTGTACTAATCAGTCACAATGTGGTGGTAATATGTTGTCCGGCCATGGTGTAGCGGTATTTGTTCCTTGTATGTGCTATTATTCGGTCACAGTGTGGTGGTAATATGTGGTCTGTTCATGTTGTGTTGGTATTTGTTCCTTGTATGTAGTTGGTCACCATGTGATGATAATATGTGGTCTGGACATGCTGCGGTGGTATTTGTACCTTGTATGTGATATTGTTCAGTCACTGTGGTGGTAATATGTGGTCTGCACATGGTGTGGCGGTATTTGTTCCTTGTAGATAGTATTATAGGTCACTATGTGGTGATAATATGGTGTCTGGTCATGGTGTTGTGGTATTTGTCCCTTGTATGTGGTATTATTGGTCATTTGAAAAATTGAAAAATAAATAAAAATACACCTAAATTGTATTGCATATTTTAACAAATGTCTAATAGGTTAGAGTAGAGTAGGGCCCGGTCAAAAGAGTCTACCTTGTTGTCGTCTTAGATTAAAAAAAAACTTTTGGCCAAAACAAACAAAACTATGTGTTTGATCTGGTGATGGGAACTGTTAATGTGTGATTTGTGAGAAGTGGAGTTTTGCCAAGAGACAGCGGTGGGGCTGTGGACAGTTTGAGGGGTGGAGGCGGGGCTGGGGTGGAGCCTGGGCGGAGTCTTAAGGGGGCCCTGAAAATTTTGCCAGTATGGGGCCCTGAAATTCCTAGTGGCAGCCCTGCTGACACATCACTGTGTACTCCGTCATGTGCACATTTGATTAAACACAAGGCACCCATTAGAAAGTGCACCTGACACTGGCAACGTGGCATCAAATGAGCAGCAGTTATTGTGAATCACTTACAGAACTCCATGGCCAATAGGTTGGAAACAATTATTGGAAAGAATTTAAACAGTTTAGAAATAACTTAAAACCATTAAAGCTGGAAAGTTTCTAATCTTACTAATCTCAAATCCCTACTGATATATCACTATAACAAGCCCATCACATAGCACAATTTGTGATACAAACTGCACCACATAAACAAGACCTTAAAGGGGTCCCTGGTCCCGGGTTCAGCATCTCCATTTACAACCGTGTCTTCCCGTGTCTGCACCTCATTAGTACTGTGTGTAAAGGGGGCTGGCTGACTGTCTAATTTAATCACTGTGTCATTCATAAACCATAAAAAAAAAAGGCACAGCTGTATCAAAGAGTCAAAATTTTGCACCTGCACTTTATGCTGCGTATACGGATGGAAATCAAATGAATATAATTATGTATGCATTACTTGATTTCTTTTGTATAAAATATGTGGGGCTAAGGGTGTCCCATCTCTTCGCAAAGCATTCAGTGGGAGTTGGTGCTGTCCTACATACAGTAGAGTTTGGCTCCTTTTAATACCTAAAATCAGCACCTTCTATTGTCTACGTATTTGCAATGTCATAAGAGGGGTTTGGCTTAGCAGCTAAAAAGAGCATTCATAGAGGAAGCTCTATCCCCAGGACCATACCTGGAGCTGCTGAACAAAGCTGGGGTACCGAAGATAATTGAAGTGTACCAGTAATTTGTCAAACTTGTTATTTAAGCATCTTCTTTTTAATGAACAATCCTTTAATATGAAGCCCATAGTTTGTGAAGTACCCCTTAAAGGAATAAAAGTGGAAGCATATGTAGAACAACTACTAACTTGGCTTTGCCTCCAGTTCTAGAACTGCTTTTAACCTAACCTTGTGTTTGAGAGCCTAAAAAATCCAAAGCCGCAAGATATCACGTTCCATGTATGTGTGAAGTCCTGACCCTTCTTTGTCTGCCAGAGTCGTGATTCTTCCTCAAAGTATTCTAGAGTCAATAATACCAACGCAAAGAAACTTGAGCCTCCACCCACCATTACTCCAATGGGAAACTCACACCTAGCAGACTCATGGATCTATAGAAATTCATGCACAGAGAGTAGGTCAGGAATTTTTACAATAAATTGGCACAATAACTACATCCTGAGGCTAGGGTCCCACCAGCATACATTCTCTCATCCCAGAGAATCATGCAGATTACGCTAATCACACTCTGATCTGAGTGAGATTCGATCCTCTCAGATGAGAAGATGGGAAAAAAAATTCTCCATCTTCTCCATTCTATCAGTCTCTGGAAATCGGACTGCACTCAGATGTCATCCGAGCGCAGTCCAATGTTTTCCATGGACTCAGACTTGTATTGCCGAGTGCAAGGGCATGCTGCGCTTTTTTCCTTGGACCAGCTTGGTTGGAGGAAAAAATTAAAAACGGACATGTTCACAGCCCCATAGAAGAACATTGGTCTGATTGAGATCTAAAATTTTGTCGGATCACACTAGGCCCAACAATACAGCAATGTGCATGAGCCCTAAAATAGCACCATCAAGGCCCCAAAGCCAAGCAGCTGAAGTGTCTACCAGTCAATAACAAACTACATAAACAAAACAGAGCGGATTAAGCCTATTACACATTCCACTTTGGTTTTGGATATAATTGTGATTTTGATGGCACAACAAGCACTCTCCCATGCAAGTGACTAATGGCAACGACACCAGGTACAGTGCTATAACCTGTGATACTGTACATGCAGCCCGATCTGTGGACAGTATGGCATAGAGAAGGGGAAACTGAGCAGACTGATGTATAGGTTCCTTGGAAAAGATTCAGTATCACAAGTAATTTATCCATTCAGTTCATGGTGTTGGTACACATGTGTCCAGTGGGCGGGTCTACTAGTGATAGACCGCTATCAGTACATGCAGTCATGCAGGGAAGATCGTCAATCACCGAGTAGGACCGCCCACTGCACTTATATACATACAAACAGCAGGGATTTCAGTGAATAAACTAAATTGAAATTTTTCATAGGAAAATGTCTATCAATCTGATCAGCTCCTCCTGCACTATAACATCCTACCTGCAGATCTGATACTATTTTGAACACAACAAGATCCCTTTAAAGGGAATGTGACACTGACACCTGATACATGCTGCCTAATTCAGGGGTAGTGTATAGAAGTGTTCCATGGCACATTCAATCGTCTTATCAGTGAGAGTCATATCCCCACCAATTTTAATATCGTGGGATCTTTGCTTAGGAAAAATAGTCAATATTAAAGTCTCAGAAAACCCTTAGACTCCATACACATGGGCATGTGAGCATGCATTTCAGATTCAATCTCATTAATAGGAAGAAGAGCACTGCATGCATCCTTTACTTAAAACGTCAAGTTATGATCAAAGATGAGCAAACCTGAACACTTAGGCTATGTGCACACGTTGCGGATTTGCCTGTGGATCCGCAGCAGTTTACACCTGCTCCTCAAAAGGAATCCGCAGGTGTAAAACCGCAGATGGAATCCGCACAAAAACCGCAGGAAATCCGCAAAACTGTGTTGAAAAATCTGCACACGAATCCACAACGTGGGCACATAGCCTTAGTGTCTGGTCTGTGTCTGGGCGGTCCGGTCAGATGGGTGTTGTGGTCCGATCCAGGGCCTCCCATCTTCTTACGATGACGTCCGCTTCTTGTCTTCACGCTGCGGCTCCGGCGCAGGCGTACTTTGTCGGCCCTGTCGAGGGCAAAGCAAAGTGCGCAGGCACCGGGCCTCTCTGACCTTTCCTGTCGCCTGCGCAATTCGGGACTTTGCTCTGCCCTCAACAGGCCAGACAAAGTACGCCTGTGCAGGAGCCGCAGCGTGAAGACAAGAAGAGGACGTCATCGTAAGAAGATAGGAGGCCCCGGACTGCAATGCCCATCGTACCGGATCGCAGCGAGACCGCCCCTGGGTGAGTATAATATAACCTATTTTTCTCATCTTTCAGGTTACATCGGGGGCTTATCTACAGCATTACAGAATGCTGTAGCTAAGCCCCTGATGCAAGTGGGCTTGGCTCACCGTCGATTTTGGGGGTCACGGATTCCCTTTAATGCTCGGAGCTCTAGGGAAGTTCGGGAACAGAAAGATAGAGATGCAGAGAGGGAGCCAGAGAGGGAGGCAGAGAGCTCCAAAGTTCAGGTCCTCATAGATTTCCATGGGCTTCAGGTTCATGTTCAAATTTCATTAAAGTTCTGGTACCCAAATCGAAGTTTGGACTAAAGTTCGATCAGGTACCAGAACCCGAACTTTCACGGGTCAGCCCAATCCCTAGTTATGACACAATGCCAAGTTATAAAGAAAAAAAGGTTATATTTTTGACAGATTAATTGATGTTGGTCAATGGTTAAAAAAAAATATGAGATTAAAAAAATGGACACTAGTCAGGAAAGGCAGCGGAAATTGTCAGTTTCTGGTAACATCAATGGCTATCTTAAAGGGGGAGTGGGATGTCTTGTGTTCCTATTTTCAGGAGCCCACCATTCCCCTACCTCCTGCACTGACAATTGGCCCAGACTGTGCACTCCTTGATGTTTATAGCACAGGCAGCTTTGCTTCTGTAGCATCAAAGGAGCACAGCGGCATGGATGCTAACAATCCAGCCCGCTTCAGAGCAGCGCTTGCAATTTTACCCTTTTAATAAGAGACAACCCTTTTAAGTCATTACTAACACTGCACACTCCTATATCTTGCATTTAGTGAAGAAAAAGAAATGTATATGATTATAGGAAGAAAACTGCCTAAAAGTAAATAAAAGCACAAATATTCAGACTTCCCAGGCTGCCTTTGAGTTTTGCTTCTCCTGCAGAGGTCATAGATCCAGCTGAGCTAACTAGGCCACCAGATCTGTTTGGATAGTAAAGAAGCATCACTGAATGTTTTTTCACCTGCACACTGAGAAGTACTGCTCCCTCCTCTCCCAACACATGAGAAAAGGATTTAAAGTCACAGCGCTCTCGGTAAGTAAGTTGCAATGCCAGTACGCTGATTTCGGACAGGAACATTTGAAATGAACTACATTACTAGTGAAAACCCACCTTAAAGGGGCTATCATTGAATTTAAAATTGTTTACTTTTAAAACAGGCTATGATTAATAGACTGGTGGGGTGGGGTGCCTATTAGCGCTCCTTCCGATCACCTATTTGGAGAGGAGGTGGCAGGTCCATTCTGAACAAGTGCAAAATCTTACAAGTTCGCTAAGTACAAACCAGCCAGGAAGCTGAAGAAAACAAGAGGCAAAGGAGTTGAAGAAAACAGCAGAGCCTTTTCAAACAGCAGATCAAAGAGGAACCCCCCTACCAATGTAACATTGTTGGCTTAAAGGGAATCTGTCAGCAGGATTGTGTTCAGCAACCGACAGACACCGTCAGGTCAGCGCCGTTATACTGATTAAAATTATACTTTGGTTGATGAAATCCGTCTTGTGGTTGTTGTTTAATCCTTATTTTCAGTTAATGATATGCTTGTGCTTCGGGGTGGCCTGTGGGGGGTCTGTATGTGGTGCTCAGATTAGGTATTCATGTGTATGGCTTCTGACAGATAACTGATCCCTCAGTGACATGCCCCCTATCGGAGATCGCCGATAGCTGCCAATCTTGTAGAGCGTTTTTTTTTCTCTCTCTCTACAAAGATGGCGCCGCCTGCGCAGCAGCAGATTTCGGATCACCGATAACTGCTACTGAACAGACTCGGCCGGCGCCATTTTCAAACTGTTTTTTTTCATGAATTTCAGGATAACCTCTAGCAAATGAATGATATACACATTATAGATGTGATCATGCTGCAGCGCAGCCGCCACCAAATGCAGAAGGTCTTTATTTTCCCAAGCTATATATAATATTCATTATGTAAACTAAGGGGCAGGTCACTGAGGGATGAATGACCTGTCAGAAGCCATACATATGACTATGTAAGCAGATCACCACATAAAGACCCCACCCCCCAATAGGCCGCCCCGGAGCACGAGCATATAATTAACTCAAAACTGCAAATAAAGATTAAACAACCACAAGATGGATTTCATCAACCAAGGTGTCATTTTAATCAGCATAACGGAGCCCACCTGAAAGTGTCTGTAGGTTACTGTGCAAAATCCTGCTGACAGATTCCCTTTAGTCTAGGGATAAACTATAAAATGTAAAACACACCAAAATTATCCCATATACCGGGCCTTAAAGCAAAAATATAAATGGACCACCAAAGAAGAACGCTTTAATCAAGGCCAGAATAATATTTAAAAAATAAAAATCTTATTAAATATTACTCATAACATGTAAAAAAAATCATAAAAAGTCAGACACAAGACAACCGGTATGAGGAAAGGAAGGTGGGTACACCCAGACAAGGTTATAGTAGAAAACACCTGGTACACCTCCAAATCACAACCTTCTTGGTATGGCTACTGCCTCAGGCCGGTTTCACACGTCATGATATTTCCAGTACCGGAAAAAACGGAACCGGAGATATCCGTGTGATATACGTGCGGCAGCCGTGTGCCGCATCAGGACCACACGGACGGCCACAGGGAAGCAGCGCTACAGTAAGCGCTGTCCCCTGCGTGTGGTGCTGAAGCCGGCTGTCATCCGTTCTCCCCTGCTAGAGAAGGGATGAAAGAAAAAACCGACATGGGGTCCCCCCTATATTTTACAACCAACCGGCAAAACTCACAGGTGCGAGCTGCTATTCTCAGGCTGGTAAGGGGCCATGTATATGGCCCCCCACAGCCTAAAAAAGCAGCCCGCATCTGCCCAGAAAAGACGCATCTATTAGATGCGCCAATTCTGCAGCTTTGCCCAGTTCTTCCCACTGCCCTGTAGTGGTGGCATATGGGGTAATGAGGGGATAATGTCACCTTCCTATTGTAAGGTGACATTAAGCCGGCTTAGTAATGGAGAGGTGTCAATAAGACACCAATCCATTACTAATCCTACAGTTGTTAAAGGGTTAATAAAACACACAGTAAGAAAAAAAGTCTATTAAAAAAAATAAAACAATACACACAGTTTTGCCATCCTTATTAGTCTGCCACTCCAAGCAAAGCCATCGTTCTCCTGTGATAAATCATAAAATAAAAAAGCAACAATATACCCATACCTGTCCGCCGTACAGTCAAGTCTCACTCAGTAATCCATATCTGGGGCATTTTCAGTTTACAACCGGGAGCGCTGCTAATGCGACCGCTCCCTGCTGTAAACTACTGGGGAATGAATGAAATGATGGGAGCAGAGATTCGGTGATTTTGTATCATGTTTACTATCTTACACATTATGTAGTTGTCGCTCATCAGTCTTGACAATCTTGTGTCTTATATTTTATGTATTTTTTAATCAATATTTAATAAACTATATTTTTTATTCTTATGTAAAAGGATTAATCCCACATGACAAAGTCATGGTATATACTAGCAATATGACATTATATTTTTGGAATAATCAAAATGACAAAGAAGGCAAGTACATAGAAAAAATGAGACATGCATTTTAAAATAGGCAAAGCACATATTTGCCTGGCTCAGCAGTGACTACATTCGAACGTACACCTTATGCATGAACAAACATACAGCATAAGCGCTGCGGAATATGATGGTGCTATACAAGCAATGCATAATAATAATAATAATAATAATAGCAAATATTGCGAAGAGATTTGATGGATTCAATACATTTCCAGTATTAAAGGGGACCTGTTAGTTTTTTTTTTAATCTAATAATGAATGCAAGATGACATCCAAGTGAAGTCCGAATACAGACCTGTGTATTGGCTCCATTGAATAACATTGGTCCAAGAGCAATCTGATGTTTTATCGTATCGTTCCCGTACTGAAAATACGGTCATCTGCAGTCCTACTGCAGTGATCTTAACATAAGTTGCTATTGGAGGGCAGTATGGGAAATCTGTACGGGTAGCGCAACTGAGCGTTTTTTTAACATCTTCTCTGGAAACATGAGCCTTCACCCCTCCATCCCAGATACTGCCAAACACATTTCATCAGCGCCTGTGACTTCTAGGCTGTGTCAGGGAAGAAGGGGCTAAAAGCCCATGCCTCCAAAGAAAACTGAAGAAACACCCATTTGGCCTACAAGACGAAACTACATATAATGAACTCTAAAGTCAACAAATGTGAATAACCCTGCAACACAGTGATGCAGTGTAAAACGAAAAAGTGGCAGAATCGGGGGAGTTCAAGGATTTCTACAAAGTATTTAATTCAATTTTTTTGAGAAAGTGAAAGGTCCTCTTTAATGAATCGGACCCCATTGGTTTCCTATGTAATGTCTAGGAGAGGGCAATACAGCAATTTGTTAGTATGATACCAAGTAGAAAAGTCTAATCTCTCAAGAAATACAGCGGCCTCAATATACAGTATCATAGTTGCTTCTAAAGTTTTCTGGAGTAATATGCATCTACTTCATGGCTTTAGTAATTGAGCCTTTTTCAATAAATTGCGTCTTTTTTTATTGATTTTTTTAAAGTGGTCTTTCTTTTTAAATTCTTTTTTGATTAATCCTTGACATCTTTGCTTATCCAAATGATTTGGACAGATTCATGAAAAGCAGCTTTTTTCACAAGGTGCCATTTTTTGTGCACATCCCACTGCAGTCTCTGCCTGCAGTAAGGTTTCTGGTGGAATTTTTAGTCTGGCGTAGTTGAAGACTAATATGCGACATTTTAAAGAATCATGCAACTTTTTGCACTAAAAAGTTGCAAAAACAGTGATTTTTTAATTAAAGCTAAATTCGTGAACGGCTTCTGTCATTTAAAAACAAAAAAAAGAAAAGTGGCACAAAAAAACGACGACGAATACCAAACAAAAAAGAAAAATCAGTTTAGGAACCGAATTGAGAACACTTACAAGCAATGTAATTGCCTTATGTGCCCTATTGCCTATTACATAATCCAACTTTAATTTTTCAACGATAATGTCTATAAAGCGCAATAGAATTAATGGCACTGTATACGCGAGTAAAATAATTATCAAAATAAAAACTCATTGTTAAAATATGCAACTAGTCATGGTCAAATCTAAATATTTTGTGTCAAATTTTTGTCTTGTTTGCCAGCGGAAGCTCAATCTGTAACAAACACTTGAAAAAATACAAAATAAAAGGGACCCCATAAAAATCTTTGATGAAGATTATATACTAATTCCAATGGAGCTACAAAACTATTCAACTTTGGATTTGAAAAGATCTACCGTACTTTATGTTCAAAATAGAAAAAAAAGTAGCTAAGGACCAGGAAGGGTCTACTCCCCATAAATTGGTCCCACCTCACTCTAGGTCATGTGAAGACCTTCTAAATCTAGTAAGGTTTGACACCAAAAGTGCAGCATAACTTACAAAAGCGAACTTCAAAATGTCCTGCTCCAAAACGTAACCGAGAGCTGAAGTGTGCGGCTTTCTCATCCTCTTCCATCCTTTACTGACTGATGTGGTGGATGATGCCTCCTACGACATCCCCAGTCTTCTCCAGCCTATAATCATTACAATGCGCTTTTGTAGGAAAAAGATTCCCTTCCCTTTTGCTTACGTGTCAGTCCCAATTTGATAAAAACTGTTGATGACACAGAAGTAAATCAACATCAATCAAGGAAACATTGGCAAGGTTACAATTACAACAAACGCCCAGAACAAAATTCAGCCCTCATCTACAAAAGATAAGGACTTTCATAAAACTTTTTTTGTAGAACCAATGGCAGCTTCTAACTCGGGTGGGTTCACACTTTTTTTTTTTTAGATACCTCTGCAGTTTTAGGTTTTTGTTTCTTTGTTTTTCAGAAAAAGCTAGAAGTTATGCTCCATCAAGTTGGCGCCAGCGCAGTAAGATCTATTGGAACGCCGGCGCCATTTTGATTAAGATGTAAATAAAATAATTTTATTTTTTTCAAACAAAACTATATGACTTAATAACTGTTTGACAGCCATGAATCCTACAGCCGCAGGGCCTCGAACATATTACTCGAGCACCCACGGTACACTGATAACATCTGATCTATTCTGTACTAAAAACAGTAGAAATCTTGCCATTTTCTCACTGGACACCAGGGCTATTTTAGATACCGTACATGCTCCCTGCCTAATTTGCCGTAGGAACAAATACTTATTTAAATAATAGGTTATTTTATAACAATACGGTCCCTTTACAGGGCTCACGACAAATCTCTGCAGTCAGTCTGCAGATTTCCAAATCGTGACAGTATGCAATGTGCACACTTTCACGATTCTCCTCTATTTTCTCTGTGAGTGACTGGACACATGGCCACATTGATGCAAACTGCATATCAGTCAGGATGCACACGTGTAGTGTGAGCTCAGGAGCTGACCCTTCTCCACACCGGGCAGATACCAGCTGTATTGTACAGCTGACATTTGCCTGCAACAGTAATGACTGGAGCTACTTCCGTTCGCGGCTATTTAACCATTTCATGCTCAGTGATCCCAGCATACCAAGGGGCTACCATGGGGAAGCGAAATAGACAGGCACAGAAAGAGAAAAGAAATATATAAAAAGATATCTGATATTGTAGTATCCATGATAGACAAATTATCAAAGTATAGCCTAAAAATAAAACCCGAAAAACAATAATTTGCATATTTTTTCACGTTTTCATTTAAGCACCTTAACATTTTTTTTTGTTTGGTATTTTAATACATTGAGGGGTAAAATTACAACTTGTCTAGCAAAAAACAAGCCCTCACTGGGGAGTGTTGATGAAAAAATAAAGTTACGCGCCTCTTGGCAAAAGAAAAGAAAAAAAACAAAAAACCATGACTTTAAAAAACAAAAATTTGGGGTATGATAGGAGTTATAAAGTATATTCTGCTGTATTATATTTTCCTCATTTCTAATTTTCCTGTGATTTTCAGCAAGAGCATTATTTTAGTCACAATTTATTTCTGCAATATTATTGGATACCTTAAAGCACCACTCCAGTGTTTTTTATTTTTACATTTTACTGCTGGATTGACGCTTTGAATCTAAGGTCTGACCCTGATCTTATCCTTAGGCCGGTGTCACACTTGCAACTGCAATGCGAGAAATTTGTGCGAGTCTCTCGCCTCAATCCCCGGCACTGCCGCAGGCACTCGGGACTGGAGTGTGCAGCTGTATGTATTTCTATGTAGCTGAACACTCTGGTCCCGAGTGCCGGCGGCAGTGCCGGGTATTGAGGAGAGAGACTTGCGCACATTTCTCGCATTGCAATTGCAAGTGTGATCCCGGCCTTACCTGCCGCCATCATCACCTTCTATCGCCGCCGCAGCTTGTGACCTGCTAGATCGCTCCAGGAGTTTGCTGTAGTGAGCCAAAAGGTCACAACTCAATACAAGACTTGCACTGAGAGCTTGTGACATGACTTCTAGCAAATCAGAAGTTGCAGTCACAAAACGACAACGCAGGACGAAAACTGTAAAGAGCGGGGGCAGGGTCCTTACAGTAGGAGCACGGCTTCATGCAGAAATAAAAATAAAAAAAACAATAAAACGCTGGAGTGATACTTTATAGGCTTGATTGTACATGCAGTCCGATCTGTGGACAGCATGGTGTAGAGAAAAATGCTGAGCAGACTGACTTCTAGGTTTGTTGGAAAATACTCAGTATAATTTACATTTTATTAATTTCATTCCCTGGTATTTGTATACATGAGTCCAGTGGGCGGTCCTACTCAGTGATTGACAGCCATCTCTGCCTGTATAGTCATAGAGAAAAGCCTGGCAATCACTGAGTATAACCGCCTACTGGACTCATACAAACATCAGGGATTTCAATGAATAAAATGTGATTTTTACTGACACTTTATCCATGTCTGCATACAAGTTTGCTGGCACACGCATATTTTAGCGCCATATTTTTTTTCCCTTTTGCTGACATCCAATTTTATCTTTAAGAAACCAAACATTTAAAGGGAAACATAAAAGGTAAAGTAAAATGACGTAAATTAAACATAATTGTAGGCAAGCAAGGGGGAAACTGAAGCCCCGCTCCGGGCCCCCTGACTTCCTGCGAAGCACAGAGTCTCAACTAGTATCCACTCCTTAATCTGTACTGCCCACCATGTGCAGCTTCAGCGGGATGTGCAGCAAGTCTATTTAGAGTTTGTGTGTACATATTTACACTCACTTAATCACAAGAACACTTGTATAAAACAACCAAACAGCCTTTCTAACCCAGTAAGTTAGGAGTTAAAAGCACATGAATTACATGGAGAGTAACAAAGAAGAGAACTATGTCCTAAATAAGGAGAGTGGGAAATAAACAGCTAATTTGGGGCTAATCGAGTCCATATTTGACATCCACATTGATTCATTTATCAGAATGTGGACTCTCGAGTTTTGGGGAAAGAGCCAAATCTTCCAAGTTTCCCAGGCCCCGTAACCAAGTAATGAGACAAAGTGCAGATTCTATCCGGACCTAATGTAGTCCAACAAGAAAGTCAGTATTTGGAATTTGTGAGCTGATAGATTGGGGTAGCAACAAAATAACAGTGTAAAGAAAAAGACAGAAAAAAAAAAACACAGGATGCGACAGAAAAAGGGAAGGCTTTGAAATCAATATTCACTTTGGAGGAGTCGAGTTTCGGACATTATTGGCCAGAGGCCTGGGATTGCAAATACAAAGACTAGGTGCAGTATTGCTGGGAGGGGATGAAAGCGGCCACTGCAGGGGGGGGACCACTCATCTTGGCTGTGGAGGAATAGGCCACTGGCTGACCCCTTAGTAGACGTAGAACTTTGCTCTGCCAAGAGCCTGAAGAATATTACCACAGTTTAGACCACACATTGTTAGGGGGCGTTTACATCTTCCGTTCCGAGGCCATTAAGCCACAGGAAATTAATTACATGTAAGCCATTTAGTGGTCGTTTAATAGTCTGTTTAGACAGGCCAGCAACACTTAAAGGATTCTGTCAGCAGGTTTTTGCTGTTTAATCTGAGAGTATAACCCAAAAAAAGAAAAGGGAAGCAGATTATGGCTGGGTATTAATAAGGTAAGTGTTTACTAAATGCATAACACACAATTAAATTATAAAATACAAGGAGAAGTGGCAAAGAAAGACCTCTCGGGTCCAGATGGCAATCATAACACCAATGTATTAGAGGAGTAAGTAAAATGCAAGGGCATACAATAGGGATCAAAAAGGTATAAATATTGATCAATCAAAAGCCACCGAGAACACAAAGAAAAAAAATAATGTAGAATTACCAGAAAACAGTAGTATAGGATGATCAAATGGAATCATATATTAGAGAAGTACTCATAAAATAGTTAGTCCGTTTAGATCCTTGTATTGGTAAAATGGTATAAAAAAAAAAAATAGTAGTGCAGCGGGGTTGGTGCAGTGCGAAAGTTCAACATAAATGGTGCCTTTATTTTCAGAACTCACACTTAGGAGTGATGTCCTCTGGATCGCAGCCGGGTTTCCACACACAGTCCAGAACTCAAAATCAGTTGCCGTGGACATTGGCACCACCGTGTCTTTTGGGAGCATCAGCCGCCTGGAAATCCCTGGCTCTGTGTTAGCGCCACACAGACCTGGGTTGCACAGAGCCACCCGCTCTGCAGCTTGCAAACTCCAAACTGACACATCCCATGGCAGAAACTGACAGATTTAAATGGAATCTTGGCCATAGAGCCACTTCCAAAACCAAGAGTGAAGAGAGGGATTCACCCCACTACGAAACCTGCAAATCCCTTAACGAGTCACTACTTGGACCCAATCCATTCTTTCTTTTATTTTGCCTTGTGACTCACATCTGAGAACAGCAGAGAAGTGATAGCCATAGCTGAAGAAAAACAGTTTAGCCAGTAGAAAAAACACAGGGGAAGGTTCATACAACGCATTATTTCTACAGTCGGTGGTCACATTTGCAAAGCCTGTAATATTTAATATCCTAACAAGCTAACATTCTTCCCAAAAACTATATTAAAACAGGTATATGTTATCATATAAGTATCTCACACTCAAACTGGGTGGATTGCAGTGCAATATTATTATTATCGCTCCCCCCAACTAATAGTGCAACATACATGACCCAATTATCACTGCCATAATTGAATCTAAATAGCATTTGGAAATTAAAGGGAATCTGTCAGCAGGTTTTGCTAGGTAATCTGAGGACAACCGAATGTAGAGGTCGAGACACTGATTACAGCAATGTGTCACTTACAGGTTGTGGGCTGTTGTGTCAATACAATTAGTGTTTCATCAGCAGGAGATTATCACTGCTGGACTAGCTGCCTGTGTGCTTCCTGGTCAACCAGCTTTCTGTGCACGGCTACATCTAAAGCAGAGAAAACTACTTGCATAACAACTGCTGCACCCAGTAAAGTGACACATGGCAAGAATCAGGGTCTCTTCTCCTACTTTATGCTGCTCTTAGCTGGGGTAGCAAAAACCTGGTGACAGATTCCCTTTAACAAATTATGGATGAAGTGGCCACAGAGCCCCAGGAGCACCCACTTATGCAAATGGAATGAAAGGTGAAACACCCCTAAGATCGGCCTTGAATAATTTGATCAAAATCATTGTCTTGTATTTGTAGTTAATACTTTTTTCATATTTACTATATAGGCTTATTTAATTTTTATTTCTGAGAAGAAAATAAATCATTAGAATAACTGTACTTTTTTTTTCTTTTCTTTTTTTTTAAATTAGTACTGGATCCCAGCAGAAGAAAAAAAAAAGAAAAGTACATTGTCCCCACTTTCAAATTTACAAAAAAAAAAAACCTTTTCCCAAGCTGGATCTTACAGATCACTAAATAGTGAACCAGTCACAGGACACAGACGGCAGACTATACTCACAAATTGGGAGCTTATCGCATCACAAGGAGCCAGTAGCTGTCAATATCGGTCAGTGTGCACTGATGCATTACATAACTATTCAATAGAATGCTGCTGCTGAAACACTCCCCTCCACAGCATAAGGCCGGTTTCACACGTCAGTGGCTCCGGTACGTGTGGTGACAGTTTTCTCACGTACCGGAGACACTGACTCACGTAGACACATTAAAATCAATGTGTCTCTGCACATGTCAGCGTGTTTTCACGGACCGTGTGTCATTTTGAAAAACACGGAGACATGTCAGTGTTCGTGGGAGCGCACGGATCACACGGACCCATTAAAGTCAATGGGTCCGTGTAAAACACGTACCGCACACGGATGCTGTCCGTGTGCAGTCCGTGTGCCATGCAGAAGACAGCGCTACAGTAAGCGCTGTCCCCCCAGCATGGTGCTGAAGCCGCCATTCATTTCTTCTCTCCAGCAGCGTTCGCTGGAGAGAAGGAATGAAAAATCATTGTTTTTTTATTTTTTTTTGTGTTTAAAATAAAGATCCTTGTCACCTCCCCCCTCCCACCCCCTGTGCGACCGCCCGCTGGAAATAAAATACTCACCCAGCTCCCTCGATGCTTCCTCTCAGCGTCGCAGCTCTTCCTGTATGAGCGGTCACGTGGTACCGCTCATTACAGTGATGAATATGCGGCTCCACCTCCCAGGAGATGAAATACCAATACCCATGCTTGTACATAACAGGCTGATAACAGACATTAGCCATAAAATGTAGCCCTCATGCTTTGGATTAAGCAGACACCCAGTGATTCACAAGCTTGGAATTTATATTTATCAACATTTTTTAACATTAATGAGTCTGAGATATGGGCAGCCAGCCAGCTACATGTGGGGAAAGGTTACATACAGGGTGTGAATCCACAGACATGCATCACTCCAGTTTCCAGCAGAGCACCCATACATTGGCATTTGGGGAAGGTACATCAACAGATGCTCTGGCTTACTAAGGGCAGTCAATGCAAACAAGAAACAGGTTAGTAAAATGCGGCAGACATCACAAGTCCGTGTCATTTGCCTACACATACAGGTCTATAATTAGAGCCTTCTGTATCGGTTTCTCAACCCTTCAGTCCACAAACTGCAACAAATCCTATTTTGACCATTTCAATTCCAAATATCAATCATAATAATAAACCACTGAGATGTAAAGCGAACACCACTGATTGTCTCCTACAATGCCACCTTGTCAAAGGGGCGGAGGATATGTTAGGCAGCAAGGGAATAGTAGGGGGCAAAGCCATATTGGCAGGCTGGTGCATGTGGCCAATGGTCACATGGTTTCAAAGAAATTGATGTGCCCATTGGCCACCATGGGTGGGTAAAGTTTCCGAAGTTTATGGCCAGCCACTTTTAGTGGTCTCATCCTAAGGATAGGTTCACATGATCTTTAAAAAAAAATTAAAGTTCATTCAGAAAAGTAAGGAAATATTTTTATCTCGTCATCCGTGTGCAGTCCATATACAATCAGGTTTTTTTTTGCAGCAGCTATTAATCATTTACAGTTTCCTATGTTACAGAATTACAAAGTATCTGTAAAAATCTGATGCTATACTATGGCTCCATATGGCATCCGATTTTTTTTTCCTCGCACCCATAGACTTGAATGAGAGTGTCCTATCCAATTTTCGGATAAAAAATGTGCATTCTCATCTGCACTGCCTCATAGGTCCAAGTGCGAGTGTGATCAGATTTTTTGGACAAATTGCACTCAGAACAAAAATACATTTCTCAGTAAAATCCGCAGTGGAAAAATCCACACTAAATACTGTTTTGTTTTTTTTGAGTAATGCTGCAGATCTACCGCACCACATCTGCAGCATAAATGTACATTTTGCAATATACCATACAATAGCAGTAGAATAAGACTGCACAACATCCAAATACATTGCATTGATCTATTGTGGATAACACTTTGATTAGACTGCATGAAGGCAACTACCACGTCATGGCGAACCTCTTAGTGGGTCCCTGATCTTGCGCATCAGCAATTCTGGTGTGGTATTTGCTTCGGCAGTGGTTGGAGCATGACATCACATTTTTATGGTTAGGACCCACTGAGAGGTCTGCCGTGATGTGGTAGTGGGTTTCATGCAGTCTGATCATAATGTGAACCAAGAACCTCGTGGTCAGTCCTGTAAATTCTTGCTTAGCCACAATAGACCAGAGTATGGAGTTTTCAATGTGCGACATGTGTCTTTTCTCAACATTTTGTAAAATCTCATCTACGATACTACTACTCTGTTAGGCTGATGGTTATCCATCCAGAAAATATGTACGGTAAATATTTCTAATATATCTAACAAGCATGGACATAACCTAAGAAACAAATACAACTTTTACAGAGTCCAAATTATGCACAACTAGGTCAGAATATCTTCAAACGACAGGTCTTCTGTACAGCACCTACTAAAAGTGGAAGCACAAGAGACAAAACATAATCTCAGGATAAGGGTGCCCGCCGACCCCCGTGTCTCCACAGTAATTGTAGAAAAAGTTAATGCTGCCTATGATAAAAAGAAGATGTCAGACACAGAATCGCATAATGGTAAGAGTGCCCATTTTGCCAAAACACTTACAAGGGGCACATGACCATCAGAACTGGACCATGGAGTAATGGAAAAAAGGTGGTCTGGTCTCATGAAGCTTGTGGCAAGAAGTGCTACACAACCATGAAAGTTTCTAAAGTCAGGAGCCACCTGAACTCTTGCTAGGGGCAATTTAAGGATTTTCTGCACTCTAGTTTTCACCCCAAGCTTACTTTTATAAATGTATCCAGGCATGCAAGATAAATGATGCGGAGCTGACTCCATAGTAGTTTGCAGATGTGAATCATCAGGCGTGAAGAGGGATATGAAACAAATGCTTGAGAGTCTATGGTGTTCGTACAGCAAGAGCTTACCTCCAGACCTTGGAAGAGCATTGATCCTCAGCATACTAATGAGCCAGCCTGTCACAGCCAACAGTGTAATGTATGTCTTTGCTTGTGTGAGCGTCTGCTGATTGGTTGATGATGTTCCTATGCTGCCTACCAGGAAAGAACCACCATTTTCACTACCATGCTACGTGAATTGAATAAGTACTACATAGGGAACATACCTGACTCTGGATTCAGAGAGTGCATCTGAAACCACAGACCATCTATACCCAAGTCATCAACTGTTTGGGAACGTTATCTTGTACTCAGCAGAAGATATATGGTGACCGGAGAAAGAACTAAAGAGGCTTACATTTGGCCATGGCGTCAGGCTCACTTTACGTCACGTCTAGCGCATATGTTGGATTTTTGGGGTCAGGTGTCAGTTGAAAAGTGGTTCATGCCATATTATGCGGAATATCGGTATCTCACCGTTAGAAGGCCAGAGAAAGTCGCAGATTGCGGTAGAGATCGATAAGTGTTTTTATTTTTGCTTTAATTTCGGGCAATATTATTTTTGACAAAAACTTTCACAGAACAATTATAACTGACTAGATGGTGGCCCGATTCTAACGCATCGGGTATTCTAGAATATGCATGTCCACGTAGTATATTGCCCAGCCACGTAGTATATTGCACAGCCCACGTAGTATATTGCACAGCCCACGTAGTATATACCATACTTAATTGTAAAGTGCTGCGGAATATGCAGGTGCTATACAAATAAAAATTATAATTATTAACACCATGCAGGTCTGTAGACACAATCTGACCATAAAACAGCAGCAGAACAAGTCAACCCAATGAAAATCAGATTACAGTAAAGAATAAGAGACAAGAAAGCATCAATAAACCAGGTCTGTAGAGTCGGAGTAGTAGAGTTGGTGTCCACTTTGGTGCAGTCGGTATAAAATGGAGCAACTCTGACAATATATAATACATTGGGTCCAGTAGTACAATGCAGGATGTGCTGTAAATGTTTTCAGGAGAATTTGGGAAAGTTATGAAATGTCCTATAAATGTCTGTTCTGTTCCTGATCTAAAGATCTCGGCTTTTAGTCGAGATGAATCTGTGCTGCACTTTATGTACATGCTGAGTAGTGACCAGTGCTGTGGAGATTAATCTGTGCTGCACTTTATGTACATGCTCAGTAGTGACCAGTGCTGTGGAGTCGGGAGTAGGGAAATTGAGGAGTTGGAGGTTTTGGTTTACTGACTCCACAGCTCCCCCAACCCCCATGACTTCTTTTATTATAGAATTTAAAAAAAAAACGCAAGGGGCTTCTGATTTATTAGTGGCATTCAAAATAAAGCGACATTCCAGCAAAACTATCTTTTAAAAGCACATATTAAAATCCACGTAGAAAAAATCATTCCACCACCATAGAAGAAAAATCATGCACGTTTCTGACTCTATCCTTAGAAATATAAGGTAATGACAGTGACTATGATGATAAAAGGATTTTCTCTACATGGAAGTTAAAGGGAACCTGTCACCCCCAAAATCAAAGTAGAGCTAAGCCCACCACTATCAGGGGCTTATCTACAGCATTCTGTAATGCTGTAGATAAGCCCCCGATGTATCCTGAAAGATGAGAAAAAGAGGTTAGATTATACTCACCCAGGGGCTGTCAAGGTCCGATGGGTGTCGCGGTCCAGCCCGGGGCCTCCCATCTTCATCAGATGACGTCCTCTTCTGGTCTTCACGCTGCGGCTCCGGCGCATGTGTACTTTGTCTGGCCTGTTGAGGGCAGAGCAAAGTACTGCAGTGGCCAGGCGCTGGGCCTCTCTGACCTTTCCAGGCGCCTGCGCACTGCAGTACTTTGCTCTGCCCTCAATAAGGCAAAGTACACCTGCGCAGGAGCCGCGGCAAGAAGACAAGAAGAGGACGTCATCTGATGAAGATAGGAGGCGCCGGACCGCGACGCCCATCAGACCGGACCGCAGCGGGACCGCCCCTGGGTGAGCATAATATAACCTTTATTTCTCATCTTTCAGGATACATCGGGGCTTATCTACAGCATTACAGAATGCTGTAGATAAGCCCCTGATGCCAGTGGCTGCAGCTCAAACGATTTTGGGGGTGACAGGTTCCCTTTAATGGAATTCAAAATACATCTGAAGAAGAAAAAGTGAACATGCTATAAAAAAATAAAAATGTGTGCAGTTAAAAGTTTCCCACCTAGAAAGAACAGAGAGATCTGTAATTGTTATCATAGGTACACTTCAATTGCGAGACTGAATCTAAAAATAAAACCAGAAAATCACATCGTATGATTTTTAAATAATTACATTGAATTTTATTGTGTGAAATAAGAATTTGATCACCTACTAACCAGCAAGAATTCTGGCTCTCATAGACCTGTTAATTTTTCTTTAAGAAGCTGCCCTACTCTGCACTCATTACCTGTATTATTTTGCACCTGTTTGAACTCGTTACCTATATAAAAGACACCTGTCCACACACACAAATCAATCACACTCCAACCTCTTCACCATGGCCAAGACAAAACAGCTAAGAACACTCCAACCTCTTCACCATGGCCAAGACAAAACAGCTAAGAACACCAGGGACAAAATTATAGACCTGCACAAAGCCAGGATGGGCTACAGGACAATAGGCTTGATGAGAAGGCAACAACTGTGGGCACAATTATTAGAAAATGGAAAAAAAACACAAGATGGCTGTCACCCAAGAACTACACAGGAGGACATGGTTAATGACCTGGTGAGACCTGGGATCACAGTCTTAAACATTACCATTCGTAACACACTAAGCCATCATGGATTAATATCCTGCAGGCCACACAAGGTCCTCTATTCACGCCAGCACATGTCCAGGCCCGTTTGAAGTTCGCCAATGACCATCTGGATGATCCAGATGAGGAATGGGAGAAGGTCATGTGGCCAGACGAGACCAAAATTTAACTTTTTGGTATCAACTCCACTCACCGTGTTTGGAGAGAAGGATGAGTACAACCCCAAGAACACCGTCCCAACCATGACGCACGGTGAGGGAAACATAATTTGGAGCTGCTTTTCTGCAAAGGGGACAGGATGACTGCACCGTATTGAAGGGAGGATGGATGGGGTCATGTATTGCAAGATTTTGGCCAACAACCTCCTTCCCTCAAAAAGCATTGAAGATGGGTCGTGGCTGGATGTTCTAGCATGACAATCACCCGAAACACACAGCCAGGGCAACTAAGGAGTGGCTCCATAAGAAGCATTTCAAAGTCTTGGAGTGGCCTAGCCAGTCTCCGGACCTGAACCAATAGAAAATCTTTGGGGGTAGCTAAAGTGCAATGTTGCCCAGCGACAGCCCAGAAACCTGAAAGATCTGGAGATCTGTATGGAGGAGGGGCCAAAATCCCTGCTGCAGTGTGTGCAAACTTGGTCAAGAACTACAGGAAACAATTAACCTGCATAATTGCAAGCAAAGGTTTCTGTACCAAACATTAAGTTCTGTTTTTCTATTGTATCAAATACTTATTTCATGCAAAAAAATGCAAATTAATTATGTAAAAATCATACACTGTGATTGGCTGGATTTTTTTAATATTCGTCTCTCACAGTTGAAGTGTACCTACAATAAATATTACAGACCTCTCCATTCTTTGTAGGTAGGAAAACTTGCAAAATCGGCAGCGTATCATACTTATTTTCCCCACTGTATCATGACAACTTCATAAGACATAAATCTACTTTAACTTTCATGCTGCGACCTTTAACCTGCACAAATGTAGACAGCAGCTGTCCAATATCCTTCCACAACATATAATGTGGGCCTAAGTGACTGGTGAATAATGCACTGCTGGGATAAAGTTATAATCAAAATACAACATAAATCTTACAGCCTCACACACAGCTCTGACTTGCATGAACAGGTCAGTTCCACCGAGTCAGGCTTCTGACAGGTCCATGTGGCAACCAATACTTTTTAGCCTTGGGGACATTAAAGTCAGTATTAAGTTATTTCCACTCACACCCATCTGCAGAAGAATAAATGTAAAGGACCAGTTTGAGCTGGTTGGATTAGCAAGAAATGACAACAAAAATGTGTTTTGCAACCTCCTTAGCTACCACTAATGTCATCAATGGCATTTCAGGATGAAGCAATGCAGAGCAATTATATAGAAAGCTGAATATCGCCTAGCCTTCAAGAGAGGGTGTGTGTCCTCCATGCTGGAGAGGGACTAGGAGGTCAGGACCGTACTCCAATTGTTCTGCTCAAGTACATCCAATATAGCAACAGAACAGAACTAAAACAAACCGGCTGCTAAAGGATACAACATGGGCTCAAACTAAAACCACGGCCAATGGGACTCTGGATTTTTTCTTCAAAGTGTACATTTCTTAATAGCCATGAGCAATGTGTTTAACATTTCTATTTATGAGCTTTAATAAAAATTGATTTCAAGTCACATGTACATTATCAAAAGAATGGGACTATGTATCTCTCTCTCTCTCTCTCTATATCTATATCTATATATATATATATATATATACACACACATATATACATATACATACAGCTGCCTCTCACAAAATTAGAATATCATCCCAAAGTTAATTTCTTTCAGTTCTTCAATACAAAAAAGTGAAATTCATATTATATGGAGTCATTACAGAGTGATCTATTTCGAGTGTTTATTTCTGTTAATGTTGATGATTATGGCTTACAGCCAATGAAAACCCAAAAGTCATTATCTCGGTAAATTAAAATAATTAACAAAAACACCCGCAAAGGCTTCCTAAGTATTTAAAATGGTCCCTTAGTCTGTTTCAGTAGGCTCCACAATCATGGGGAAGACTACTGACTTGACAGATGGCCAGAAGGCAGTCATTGACACACTCCACAAGGAGGGTAAGCCACAAAAGGTTATTGCTAAAGAAGCTGTCTGCTCACAGAGTGCTGTATCCAAACATATTAATGGAAAGTTGAGTGGGAGGAAAAAGTGTGCACAAGCAACCGGGATAATTGCAGCCTTGAAAGGATTGTTAAGAAAAGGCAGTTCAAAAATTTGGGGGAGATTCACAAGGAGCGGACTGCTGCTGGAGTCATTGCTTCAAGAGCCACCACACACAGATGTAGCCAGGACATGGCCTACAAGTGTCGCATTCCTTGTGTCAAGCCACTCATGACCAATAGACAATGCCAGAAGCGTCTTACCTGGGCCAAGGAGAATAAGAACTGGACTGTTGCTCAGTGGTTGAAGGTGTTGTTTTCAGATGAAAGTAAATTTTGCATTTCATTTGGAAATCAAGGTCCCAGAGTCTGGAGGAAGAGTGGAGAGGCACACAATCCAAGCTGCTTGAGGTCTTGTGTGAAGTTTCCACAATCAGTGATGGTTTAGGCAGCCATGTCATCTGCTGGTGTAGGTCCATCAAGACCAAAAGCACGGCCGTCTACCAGGAAATTTTAGAGCACTTCATGCTTCCCTCTGACCACAAGCTTTTTGGAGATGGAAATTTCATTCTCCAGCAGGACTTGGCACCTGTCCACACTGCCAAAAGTACCAATACCTGGTTTAAAAACAACAGTATCACTGTGCTTGACTGGCCAGCAAACTCACCTGACCTTAACCCCATAGAGAATCTATGGGGTATTGTCAAGAGGAAGATGAGACGCCAGACCAAACAAGGCAGACAAGCTGAAGGCTGCTATCAAAGCAACCTGGGCTTCCATAACACCTCAGCAGTACCACAGGCTAATCGCCTCCATGCCACTCCGCATTAATGCAGTAATTGATGCCAAAGGAGTAGTTCATTTACTAGACATACATTTTAGTAAACCAACATTTTTGGATTTTAAAATCATTTTTCAAGCTGATGTTATAAAGTATTCTAATTTACTGAGATAATGACTTTTGGGTGTTCATTGACTGTAAGCCATAATCATCAACATTAATCATCATTCCTTAATCCTGTAGAATGTAAGCCCGCCTGGGCAGGGTCCTCTTCCCTCTGTATCAGTCTGTCATTGTTAGTTTTGTTTACTGTAAGTGATATTTGTATGTAACCCCTTTCTCATGCACAGCACCATGGAATTAATGGTGCTATATAAATAAATAAAAGTAATAATAACATTAACAGAATGTTTGTAATGACTATATGAGTTTCACTTTTTGTATTTTAGAACTGAAATGAATTGATGATATTCTAATTTAGTGAGAAGCACATGTATGTTCCCACTGGAGTGCGGAGGAAGATAACCCTTAGGAATATGCTTGCATGCTGCTCTTTCCGTTTACCTCTCTACAACCTCACTGATATATTTCCACTGATTTGACTACAGAAGACAGACTGTCATTGCTTTCAAGTATCAGAGTGATCGGTGGAGGACTCCTTAGAGGATGTTTTTGCTCAAGGACATCTGACAGTTATGACACTGCCTTCAGGAAGATAGTGAAATTAGTGTTCAGAGAATGAATGAAGTGATCGCGTGGTCCAGGAAGTGGGAGCAGATAAAAGTACCGCAATTTATTTTTTTGCACAACATGATATTCTCATGTTTGTTCCCCTGTCCTCCACTCACATTGCAAACATTTGGTATTTTCACACTGCTAAAAAAGTCAAACATTTCATCTAAATGATAAATTAAAGTCCAGAATGAAACGTTAAAAAGTCTAGAAAGCACTTAGGTTTGTAACATTTTTTCCTCCCAAAACAGGCTTTCTTGTAAAACTTTGAAAATGACAGAAATGTTAAAAATATATCAAATTAAATAAAAAAGGCCTGTAAAAAGTGCCATACAATCTTTGAATTGACATGCTTTTACGTTGAGGTGGGCTAAAAAGGCTCAACTTGAGTGTACAGGGTGAACCAAACCCGCTCTTAGGCCTCATTCACATGTCTGTGGTTAAACACGTACGTGAATAAATTGTAATGATGTCGTCAGATTGTCCTATACTTTGCAGTGTTATACACTCGGATGCTGTATGTGTTTTTCACAGACCCATAAATGTGTGTTGACCTTTGTCATCCGTGCTCCTGGAAAAAAAAGGCATGTCTATGTGTGTTTTGCATAACACACGGTCCGTGAAAAGCACAGACATGTGAATAGCACCATAGATTATAACTGATAAGTGCTGATTCCTTAAGGAAAAAAAAAAAAAGATACAACACATATGTGCAACATGGACGCCTGAATGAGACCTTAGGTCTTGTGCACATGACAGTATTTTCGGTCTGAGTGTGATCTGACTAAACATCGGATCATGCTTTGGACCAATGCTATTCTATGGGGCCATGCACATTTGATTTTTGCCTCTGACCTAGCCGGTCCGATGAAAAAAAAATGGCGGCATGTCTGAGTTGAATCCAATATTCAGATTGCACTCGGCCATACAAGTCAATGAGCGATGGAAAAAGAAAAAAATCTGACTGCACTCAAATGGCATCTGAGTGCTGTTAAATGTTAATGGATGGATAGAATGCAGAAAATGGAGATTTTTTTTTTCCTCATCTTCTCATCCAAGAAACCCTGATCATACACACCCCACCCGGTCCGATTCTCTCGTATGAGAGAATATACGGTTGTGCGAGGATAAAATTATCCCAGTGGACTAAACACAGTAATGCAGGTGGTTACAACAACAAAAATGCAAAAGAAAATGTAAAACCCCACGTACAATCCTGCATAATGCGCAGTCATGCCATAGTCCACATCTCATGGCGTGAGCTTTAATTTCTTACACACTTCCATCTGCTTTCCAAAGTCATTTTTTTACTACTATCCATTGCAGTACAACATTTCCCCACTAAACAGAAGGCAGATTTTCCTGTCATCTCTTCTGTCAAATATCCAAAAATACAATTGGATTTATTCCTTATTTGGGGACACTGTGAGGAGACATGCTACAAATTTCCCAGCTATGCATACCGCTGTTCCCGACTTCTTCATCAGTGCCAGACATGAAAAACATGGCTGTATAGAGTAAGAGCTAGAAAGTGACAGGAAGAGAGAACAAGTAAGGTTAAGTGATGGGATTTAAGGAGTTAATAAGGCCCTTCTGTGAAGCAAGACAGTATCCCTTTCTTTAAATGTGGATATTTGGCTATATAAAAAAAAATACACTCCCTTGTGCATGTGACATTACCATGTGCATAGCTCTACCACAAGACCGCGGACATATAACCCCATTACAGACATCGTGATGCTGTATGATCATGTGAATAACACTACAACAAAACGCCTCACCACACAGCGGACCACTCCTACACTACACACTCCCTTACATATTCCCTGGGGTAAGAAAATAGCACTGAAAACTGAAATGAATGGCAGTAGAGATCTGGGGGTGAAAGGATCAGTAAAGGCCAGATGGCCAGTGTATGATCCTGAGGCGTATACCCATGGGCCCGGCCCACCCAACTGACAGGGCTTGTCTGGCACAAATAGGACACAGCAGATGGGAATGAGAAATCACTACCCAGGAAAAGCCTTCCAGGCAAAGTAATGGACACCCAGCAGCATGGAATCACATCAGCCATATGCTCTCTAGCTAGGATCCTCCCAGTAAACATGATGATGCCTAATCTAGAACTTCCAACTGACCCTGTTTTGCCTTTAAAAAAAAAATGAAAGGTATAGGTAACAACGGTTAGAGTTAATAACTGTAAAAAAAAATTAAAAACTTTAAAAATGCTTGCAAAAACAATCAACTTTGCTTTTTACTCTTTTTAAAAATCCACTATTCTCAACAATGGATGGATTTTTAATTCTTATTTACTCCTGGTTACCTAGGTTACTGTACTGACCACCTCTGCAGTCTAATGAGTGGTGGCCAGCCTCCTAGGCAAGAAGCACACAGTGCTTGCAATCTCTCTGCTACATATCCTGTGAGCAGCTATGTTCATATTGTGTTTCAGTCAGGGCTGTGGTGGAGTTGGAATAAAATGGACAGACTCCTAAAAACATAATAAATTGGGTCCAGTAGTACAATGCAGGATGTGCTGTAAATGTTTTCAGAAGAATTTGGGAAAGTTATGAAATGTCCTATAAATGTCTGTTCTGTTCCTGATCTAAGGATCTCGGCTTTTAGCGGAGATGAATCTGTGCTGCACTTTATGCACATGCTCAGTAGTGACCAGTGCTGTGGAGTTGGAGGTTTGCGGCTTACTGACTCAACAGCCATGGTTTTAGCCTACAATCAGTCACTAGGGATGAGCGGACGTGTGAAAGTTTGGGTTCTGATACCTGACCTTCAACCAGAACCCCACTGAAAACAATAGGGACCTGGTCTTTTGAGCTGCAAAATTCTCTCTCTCTTGAAGTCTGTGTTCAGCATTTATCACCAAACAGTAACTGTCCCGTACACACGCCAAACTTTAAAGTACGGATTTGCTCATCTCCATCAGTGACTCATCCAGGGCTTACGTCTGAAGCCTTGGAAAAAGGGATTTGTATGTTTGCACTAACGGGCCGATTGATTTTAGTGATGCAAGCGGAGTTAGCGTGCTCTTTGTCAGACATTATGTTCATCTGTATCCACCTAATTGAGAAGGGCCTCCAATAGGTCAATCATGCTGAAAATGATGACCAACAAAGAACACAGTGACACCATCTGCATCATAACAGTAAGGCCGGCCTCACACTAGCGAGTTTTACGGACGTAAGAGCGCAGAAATTACGTCCGTAAAACTCGCAAAATAAACGGCACAATTATTCTCAATGGGGCTGCTCCTATTAGCTGTATATTACGGTTCAGTATTATACGGCGTTCTACGGCCGTACAAAATCGCAGCATGCTGCGTTTGTCAGCGTATTGCGCAAAAAAAATCGCTAATGAAAGTCTATGGGGGCGAGAAAAATACGGATTCCACACGGACCTGCAGTGTGACTTGCGAGAAATAAGCAGCGGTGTTAGTGAAAAGTCGGTAATTCAATTGCCGGCTTTTCATTTCTCCTGCACAAACCCGACATGATATGAGACATGGTTACATACAGTAAACCATCTCATATCCCCTTTTTTTTTGCATATTCCACACTACTAATGTTAGTAGTGTGTATGTGCAAAATTTCAGCGCTGTAGCTGCTGAAATAAAGGGTAAAATTGCGGAAAAAATTGGCGTGGGCTCCCGCGCAATTTTCTCCGCCAGAATGGTAAAGCCAGTGACTGAGGGCAGATATTAATAGCCTAGAGAGGGTCCATGGTTATTGGCCCCCCCGTGGCTAAAAACATCTGCCCCCAGCCACCCCAGAAAAGGCACATCTGGAAGATGCGCCTATTCTGGCACTTGGCCACTCTCTTCCCACTCCCTGTAGCGGTGGGATATGGGGTAATGAAGGGTTAATGCCACCTTGCTATTGGAAGGTGACATTAAGCCAGATTAATAATGGAGAGGCGTCAATTATGACACCTATCCATTATTAATCCAATTGTTGGAAAGGGTTAAAACACACACACATACATGATTTAAAAGTAGTTTAATGAAATAAACAGCGGTTGTTGTAATAATTTATTGTTCTCTCAATCCATCAGGAACACCCTCGCTTGGAAAAATAATAAACGCACAAGATACATACCTTCTGGTGAACCGTCACGTCCCACGAGGTAATCCATCTGAAGGGGTTAACTAATATTACAGGCACGAGCTGCGATAAACCACTCGCTCGTACCTGTAATCCCCGGGTGCTGAAAGGAAAGCAGGATCTGTACTTACATTGAGTCGCGGTGAGGCGCCCTCTGGTGGATGTTCTCATGAACTGCAGCCTGGGAACTTTTTCCCACGCTCCAGGTCATATGAGGACATCCACCAGGGGGCGCATCACCGCGACTGAAGGAAATGTAGGTCAATGACCTACATTTCATTCATTCGCCGGGGAATTACAAGCATGAGCACCGCTGCATTTAGCAGGGCTCCTGCCTGTAATATTAGTTAACCCCTTCAGATGGATTACTTCGTTGGACGAGACGGTTCACCAGAAGGTATGTATCTTGTGCGTTTATTATTTTTCCAAGCGAGGGCGTTCCTGATGGATTGAGAGAACAATAAATTATTACAACAACCGCTGTGTTTATTTCATTAAACTACTTTTAAATCATGTGTGTGTGTGTTTTTTAACCCTTTCCAACAATTGGATTAATAATGGATAGGTGTCATAATTGACACCTCTCCATTATTAATCTGGCTTAATGTCACCTTCCAATAGCAAGGTGGCATTAACCCTTCATTACCCCATATCCCACCACTACAGGGAGTGGGAAGAGAGTGGCCAAGTGCCAGAATAGGCGCATCTTCCAGATGTGCCTTTTCTGGGGTGGCTGGGGGCAGATGTTTTTAGCCACGGGGGGGCCAATAACCATGGACCCTCTCCTGGCTATTAATATCTGCCCTCAGTCACTGGCTTTACCATTCTGGCGGAGAAAGTTGCGCGGGAGCCCACGCCAGTTTTTTCCGCAATTTAACCCTTTATTTCAGCAGCTACAGCGCTGAAATTTTGCACATACACACTACTAACATTAGTAGTGTGGAATATGCAAAAAAAAAAGGGGATATGAGATGGTTTACTGTATGTAAACCATGTCTCATATCCTGTCGGGTTTGTGCAGGAGAAATGAAAAGCCGGCAATTGAATTACCGGCTGTTCACAGATATCGCGCTGAATGAAATCTAAATACAGAATATATATATATGTGTCTCAATGACACATATACACATATATATATATACTGTATATATGTTTTCCCGAACATTTGAGCACATAAATCCATTAGATGTCGGTTTTGCAAGCCTGGGCGAAAATCTCGCAGTACGGATGCCATACGGATTAAATACGGAGGATGCCATGCGCAAAATACGCTGACACACCCTGACTACGGATCAATATTTTGGGAACATTTCTCCGTATTACGGCCGTAGTACGGACGTATAATACGTGGCGTATTGTCTTACGCCAAGTGTGAGGCCGGCCTTAGGCCACGTTCACATGTTGAGTATTTGGTACGTTTTTTACCTCAGTATATGTAAGCCAAAACCAGGAGTTGGTAAAAAATATATATATATATACAGAAGCGGTGCTTGTGTTTCTAATATACTTTTCCTCTGATTGTAACCAAAGCCAGGAGTGGAACAAACACTGAGGTAAAAAAACTCACCAAATACGTGTGCATGTGGTCTTACTGGTCCTGTCAGTGCAAACATCCATGGTTTCAGACCGAGCCACTGACCGTAACCTAAAAAAACAATATGAAGATAGCCTGAATCGAGCTTCAGTGCCCCTACCCTCCTCCATAGCTGCCTCTGCCAACATGTTAGCAGCATGGGGAGCATGGAGATCAACCATCCCACCTACCCCAACTGCTAGTCAGCAGAAGTGCACCACCCACTGGAGGGCAAAAAGTAGGGAGGCCTTGTTAGCGGTGCACCCCGAGAACTGATATTGCACAAAGCCTCTTGGAGCCAAAAATTCTCTGACTGTGCACATTCCTTAAAATATATACATATTTCAAACATATCTCATACAAAACCCACATGGGGACAGAATTGTTGGTTCCCTTCTATTAAAGTAAGAAAAGCCCACAATGATGAAATGACTTGAAACTGACTTAAGTAATTTTCCTTTTAATTTAATGAATATCAACTAATAAAAAAGAAAAATAATCAGACATTACTTTTGATTTGAGGCTCAACAGAAAAATATACGGTATATAAAAAAAAAAAACTAATGAGAATCGCCGGACAAAACCGATGGTACCCCTGGAAAAGATTGAAAATAATTTGACCACAGGGACATGTTATGCTAACTATAGGACACACCTTAGTTTAACAGCGGTCTTCAAAACTTGTAATCTGTCAGTCGGCCTATTTA
This sequence comes from Ranitomeya variabilis, assembly GCF_051348905.1. Classification (NCBI taxonomy): domain Eukaryota; kingdom Metazoa; phylum Chordata; class Amphibia; order Anura; family Dendrobatidae; genus Ranitomeya; species Ranitomeya variabilis. The sequence goes on from NC_135232.1 coordinate 298,600,358, forward strand.
GAGGGTGAAAAGTAGTCACTGTGCTGTTTGGCATCATGGTGTGTACCACACCGAACAAGGACAAAAGAAAGCTAAGGAGAGGGTTGTCTCACGAGATTAGAAAGAAAATTACAGACAAACATGTTAAAGGCTATAAAACCTATATATACTAAAAGAAAGAAAATAAAAAATAACAGAGGCCAACTACAACTCTCAATATGCATAGGCGGTAAAAGATCTGCAGGGTGTACTAGTACTGACTGTATGTAACCGAATCCTCCAGGTACCGTCCAGCTATAACACGACCACCTTTACTCAGCAAGTGGAAGGACGGGGCACGAATAATATCTGGACAGCGTATTTTCAGCGACATATTTAACAACTCCTCTGTGCACATAGCTGCCATTGTGGAAGCATCGTGTTCATTCCTGTAGCATAAAACCCATGCTGAACAGTCCTGTGCCTGAAGTCTTGGATGACTGCTATAAAAGGCAATGGCAGAGACAATCCAGCCTATTATGATCAGAACAAAAGTCATTACTGAAATACACAGAACAATGAATTCTCCAATGTCGGCTTTCTTAAACATCCAGGCATAAAAATAAAACACGAGGTATTGTGATAGTGAGCGGTGATCAAACACAGACCGCAATGAGACTTCACTGTTTAGTTCTTCGTTTCGAGGAATGGAGCCTGGGGAACGTGACGCTGAAGATTCATCACGAGTATCAAAGCAGAGGCAAACAATAAAGCAAGCAACTCAGTCCAGGTCCATTTACACTGTACAATTACCGTGAATGAGCGATCAATAACACGGAAAGGTAAAGATACAGGTGCTTTCCATGGTATCATCTCCAGGCACTGCCACATCACACAGATCTGGGAGACGCTACGTCCAGCGAGTCCTACTAAGGGGTGCAAACAACTAGAGGATGCCATAGAAACAGTTGTAGTGGAGCGCATGTCTACCTGCTGCGGTATTATGGGCGCAATAAGTGACGTCACTGAAACCCAACAACGCATTTACCATTTAACGGGGAGGTGTTTTGTGGGCAGTGTACCTAGAGCTTCTGGCACAGAGAACAAGAAGAAATCAGGTTATAAAGCCGTAGATTTACATTTATGTGAGCCATCATTTTCGACTATGGATTTGTAGACAGGGAGTCAACCTGCATCTGCCCTCTGCCGCACCCCTCGCCCCCAAAAAAGCAAAACACGTACATGTTACATATGGTTTCTAATACAAATTGGTTGTGGAATTGTTGCATATTTCATCACTTCAGCAACTAAAAGACACTTAAAGGGATTACTTAATTTTTATTTTCTATGGAAGCGTTTATCGGCAAGTAGTTGCTAACTACCTGCGTACGCTGACCTGTGGGGATCTCTCCCAGATCAGAGCATTCACGGACCACTCCTGATAGTGATTCTATCACTTTCTGTGTTGTCATATCGACAGAGCAGTTCCCTTTTCTTCTGCTTTGCTCTGTCAACAGAGTAAAGAAGAGAAGGAACTGTACTGTCGATGTGACGTCACAGGAAGTGGGAGAATCAATGGCCGGAGTGGTCCGAGACTGGTCTGCAACCAAGGATGAGATTGTCACAGGGAAGTTAGCAAATACAGACCGACAAATGCCTAGCCCATAGAAATAATAGGTTAAAGTCCTGGATAACTCCTTTAAATAGACGAGTATCACACACGATTTTTCAGCTGATAACGTTCAGCTTCACATGAACTGTAAAAACTGAGTTTTTTTGGGCAGAAAACTTGCTGCGTTCTACAATTCAAGCCACAACCTTAAGCTATGTGGTTTCTTGTACATTTATTTCTGATGGGGACCCTGAAAAATACACACATTTTTTAAGTGAAGAATCAAAGCTTTTTTATACTAAAAATCACATTTTAAAAACTTGGCTTCAAATCTGCACCAAAAACACATTAAGTGTAATACAAACGCAACAGATAGCATTAGTATTGTGAATGCTGGTGCAGCCACTAGCACAGAAAGATGCAGCAGGAATAAAGGATGCGGTTACGCTACGTGGGGACATGGCCTCACCGGGCACCCGTCATACATGAAGGTCACGGCACAAAGATCCGCAGCTTCGGCTTGTCAGTAAATAATAAGGAAATCTCCACCCAGCCCCACTTCTGACTGCAGGAAGCTCATGGGGTTAGTCCACGTATCATGCTGCAGCCCCCCAGCCCGGACCCACATGTCTGATCACTGCTGCCTTACACCACACATCATTGCACTGCGCAGATCATACATGACAATCCCTCAGGACAAATCCAACCTGAAAGTGAATTCCACTGGAAAGGTTTGTTATTGCTAATGCTCAGTCCTCATACGCCAGGACTCCTCCAGCTGCAAAGAAGGCTTCACCTCCCAGATAAACAGTGGGGTCCATGTTCCTCCACAGCAGGGGGAGGGATGGGAATTTCCCTGTTCTGCTCTCATTTCTCCCAGTGGTCCATGTTTCCATACGAGGGGTGTCACAGGGAGGGCGTATGTTTACCTTATTTTTCCTTCTCCCAGTCAGGATTTGCAGAATGCGGGATAGGCACAGTAGGAGTGCACTGACCTTTGGATACCACTCAGATTACTGTACATGGGAATACTGCAACTGAAAGAACCTAATAAGGGAAGAAGGGCCACAAATGAGGACTCCGGACTGACACTGACAACGTGGACATCAGACAGTCACTAAGAAGAGAGGGTGGTGGTGTTTGTAAACACAGGAGAGATACAAAGAGAGGATACACAGCAGCCACTTACACAGCAAAGAGCTCGGCACCGGGGACATTTCTATTCTATGCGAAAATATACTACATTCCCCTTCATCAGATAGATGGACTGCGAACGTGGCCTGATAGCGCTGGAGAATGATTACACATCAGAAAGAAATATAGACCCAAAAATTACTACAGAAATATACACTACTTTCCTTCAATCTGTCACAGATTTCACTGTATCATCCAAGTCACACAATATTAGTAACCCCTTCCCTGCCCTAGACCACCAGGGATGAGATTATTAACTTCCTCACTGCCCTATACTACCAGGGACGTTAATATATGAATGCCTTCCCAGCCCTCCATCACCAGGTAGCCAACCCTTTAGTAATCTAAGTTAACAGTATTATGATCAGATTGGAACATTATTTTGTTTGCTAGGGGGCTTCGTGCGCCATTCACTTGTACATCGGAGGTGAGCTGCGCCATTGACGTTACACACCTGCGAAACGCACGCACAACACTCATTAGTATAGCACGTGTGTTCTACACCTGGCCATCAGGCGCAGGCTGTAATGTCATCGGCACCACTAGTCTCCTGTGTGAACGTGCTGGAATTCCCCTATAATACTAGACGATATATGCAGGTATGATGGCAAAAGGGGGCGCACACAGTGCACGCACAGGGACACTGTGATCTGGTGGACACTAAGGTATGTGAAAAGTGAGAGCTGGCGTCTGATTACAGACCATGCCGACGTACAGCGCAGTCACTCGTATACCCACAGATGGCGGACCACGTAACAGCACCGGGACCTCCTGCAGTTCTACCGGATAGGACCTCGCTGCAGCTGTCTGACTACGGGACCTCCAGAGCAAAACTCCACACTTAAAGGGCCAGCCACCTTAACTAATAAACATATGCCATCATGGATCACACACCTGCATGTAAATCTGCCTGGAGCTTCTCTGACACAGAGCAGCGGGAGACACAGAACCTAAATGCCCACCACAGTCAGTCTGCACTGGCTGACATCTGAGAACAGTAACATTGCATGTGGTAGAAAACTCACTAATATACAGAAAATGGCCGGCCCCGGGCACACTCAGAGCCCCCCGTCCCACCCAGAACCCTCTGGTCACACTCAGAACCCCCCCCCTCCGGTCACACTCAGAACCCCCCCTGGTCACACAGAACCCCCCCCCCCCCGGTCACACTCAGAACCCCCCCCCTCCGGTCACACTCAGAACCCCCCCTGGTCACACAGAACCCCCCCCCCCGGTCGCACTCAGAACCCCCCCCCCCCTCCGGTCACACTCAGAACCCCCCCTGGTCACACAGAACCCCCCCCCCCCCTCCGGTCACACTCAGAACCCCCCCTGGTCACACAGAAACCCCCCCCCCCCCTCCCGGTCACACTCAGAACCCCCCCCCCCCCCCCCGGTCACACTCAGAAACCCCCCCCCCCCCCCGATCACACTCAGAAACCCCCCCCCCCCCCCCCGGTCACACTCAGAAACCCCCCCCCCCGGTCACACTCAGAACCCCCCCGGTCGCACTCAGGACACCCCCCCACCCCCCGGTCGCACTCAGGACCCCCCCCCCCCAGTCACACTCAGGAACCCCCCAGTCACACTCAGGACCCCCCCAGTCGCACTCAGGACCCCCCCAGTCGCACTCAGGACCCCCCCAGTCGCACTCAGGACCCCCCCAGTTGCACTCAGAACCCCCCCGGTCACACTCAGGACCCCCCCGGTCACACTCAGGACCCCTGGCACCATGGAGCAAGTTTGGGCTCTACAGCAGAGATCTGCCACCTGTGGACTAACCACAACTCCCAGCATGCCCCCACTCATCCCTTCTACAGTACAGTCATTACAGGGTTAAGCGATCATCCCCTCCTGTGGTCTGGACCCGGCTCTGAGCTTAGGGGAGTAGTTGGCATCCTGCAGCCGTGTGTGCCCGGTGGTGGCAGTGCTACCCGTGTCATGGTGAGCTGCGGGTGGGCGCAGGAAAGTTTCCCGTGCCCCGGTTCCGGAGCACTTACCTGTCCGGCCGCCCCGTCCCCTTTGTTCCCCGGGGTCCGCTCTCACTGCCTTCCTTCCTCTTTCTCCATGTTCCACCTGCCTAACAGAGGCAGCTCCACCCGACCAACCCAACCTGCTGCGAAAGAGCTCTGGCCACGCCCCCTGCCGTGCCGTGCCTTCCACAGGGAACCCCAGCAGGGACAAAGGCCGTGCAACCTAGTTTGTTTGTCAGCCATGTAGGCGGGGCCAATGCTTGGAAGCTGCTTTGTTAGCATGGCAACCTGTGGCTGGAGATAAGGGAGCAGGGTATCGCTGCCGTCTATCGCCATCTGCTGGCTGTGCAGCGCATTGCACGCCCAGTGCTGGCTTCCTCCGTACCGTTGTGCTTGTGCTTCGGTTTGTCAGAAGTGGCTTGTGGTTGGGGAGCGTGTGTCTGTGGTGTTCTAGCGAAACTTCCGCAGCCCCACCGCAGCACTGTCCGCTGCTGAGCTCGCTGCCACCACTAGGGGGTAAAGATCAGCAGTCATATCACCAGCGCTGCAGCCAATCTGTGAGCTCAGAGACTCCGTCCGAGCAATGAGAAAAGCAATGGCCAGAAAAATGCAGCGCCAATACTGCATTAAAGTGTGCACTTTTTGATGATTCTGGTTTTTTTAGGGGGGGGGGCTACACACTTTGCAGAAAATTGTAACTAAATATATTCCACCAAAGCAGTATGTGTAACTGCTCCCCGGGCCTGGCCGGTATTAAGGTACCTTCACACTAAGCGACTTTACAACGACAATGATCCGTGACGTTGCAGCGTCCTGGATAGCGATATCGTTGTGTTTGACACGCAGCAGCGATCTGGATCCTGCTGTGATATCGCTGGTCGTTGCTGAAAGTTCAGAACTTTATTTGGTCGTCAGATCGGCGTGTATCGTCGTGTTTGACAGCAAAAGCAACGATGCCAGCAATGTTTTACAATGGTAACCAGGGTAAATATCGGGTTACTAAGTGCAGGGCCGCGCTTAGTAACCCGATATTTACCCTGGTTACCATTGTAAAAGTAAAAAAAAAACAGTACATACTCACCCTCTGATGTCTGTCACGTCCCCCGGCGTCTGCGCTGCTGTTCAGAGCTTCCTGCACTGAGTGTGTCAGCGCCGGCCGGAAAGCAAAGCACAGCGGTGACGTCACCGCTCTGCTGTTAGGGCCGGCGCTCACACAGTGCAGGGAAGCGGACGCCGGGGGATGCGAATGTAAGTATGTAGTGTTTGTTTTTTTACATTTAACACTGGTAACCAGGGTAAACATCGGGTTACTAAGCGCGGCCCTGCGCTTAGCAACCCGATGTTTACCCTGGTTACCCGGGGACTTCGGCATCGTTGGTGGCTGGAGAGCTGTCTGTGTGACAGCTCTCCAGCGATGCTGCAGCGATCGGCATCGTTGTCGATATCGCTGCAGGGTCGTTTAGTGTGAGGCCATGTGCACACGTTCAGTATTTTTCGCGTTTTTTTCGCGTTTTTTCGCTATAAAAACGTGATAAAAATGCAAAAAAACGCTAACATATGCCTCCTATTATTTACAGTGTATTCCGCATTTTTTGTGCAAATGTTGCATTTTTTTCCACGAAAAAATCACATCGCGGAAAAAAAAGCAACATGTTCATTTAGGGTATGTGTCCACGTTCAGGATTGCATCAGGATTTGGTCAGTATTTTTCATCAGTATTTGTAGCCAAAACCAGGAGTGGAACAATTAGAGGAAAAGTATAATAGAAACATATGCACCACTTCTGCATTTATCACCCACTCCTGGTTTTGGCTTACAAATACTGATGAAAAATCCTGACCAAATCCTGATGCAATCCTGAACGTGGACACATACCCTAAGGGTATGTGTCCACGTTCAGTTTTGCTTCAGGCTTTGGTCAGGATTTTATGCAGGTAAAATCCTGACCAAAAATGCACCTGAGGTCACTGGCAGGTCACCTGTGGTGTTCCTGCGTGTTTTGCTCATTGTAGCAACATGCTGCGTTCTGAAAAAATGCAACGCATGTGCGTTTTTGCAGGAAAAACGCATGCGTTTTTTAATGCACAGTGGAGACGGGATTTCATTAAATCCCCTCCACTATGCTGTAACATCTGGACGCTGCGGCTCAGCGCTGCGTCAAAAACGCAGCGTTTCCTGAACGTGGACACATACCCTTAGGCTCCAGTTTCTGGTTGAGCAGCTAAGCTTCTGCTTCCACTTTTGTCCACTATGATGGAGACCCCAAGGAGAGCGACAGCTTTATAAACCAATGCCAAATCCAGTTCACACTCCACGCCTATCTCTTTCCATAGGATCAAACCAAGATTGCATTTATAGTCTCTGTGCTGTTCGGACAATCCCTGGCTTGGGCAAATCCCATTTGGGAGCTGGGGCTCCAGAGAACCGCAACTTAGGAAAGTTCTTGGAGAAGTTACGAGCGGTGTTCAAGGTTTCAAGCACCTCCTCAGTCACCTCCTCTCTTTTGACTCTAAAACAAGGCACTGGCACAGTGGTTCAGTATGCATTACGTTTACATACCTTGGCTAAGGAACTGGCTTGGAATGAAGAAGCCTTGACCACGACCACCTGGCAGGGTCTGCCTTGTTGTATTAAGGATGAATTGGCAGATATAGATATACCATCCTCCCTGGATGCCCTTATACACCTGGCTATTAGGATTGATCTCCATTTCCATGAGCAAGCTCGGGTTCAAGCTCAAGTATCTTCTCATGTCATAGGCTGGCTCCAGCCTTCCAATACCCTTGGGTGCCACAAGCCACTCCTCCTGCTATAGAACCGATACAAGTTGAGCAGGTCAAACTTTCTGTACAAGAGAGAAAGAAAAGGTATAAAGAGAACGAGTGCATGTACTGTGGAGGAAAGGGCATTATGTTTTCCTCTAGTCACCTTCCACGACAGCAGCATCGGAGGATGTCTCCCCGCCCTAATGGGGGATAGGAAACACAAAGAGGTTAAATACCCTCCCCTTCCTGCAACCACCAGTGTTTTTCTGATATGGGGCATGAAGAGGTCCTGCTGTGGTGCTGCCGTGGCCGGCGACCGGAGTTCCCAGTTTTATTTACCCATAGCCGGGCAGCTGGGGTTTGGGGGCTCCGCTCTCCTCCCTCCATAAGCTGCTCCCATCTCCATGTCACCATGTGACATGAACAGATGACGCTGAGACCTCGATTATTTCATCCTGGTCGGGGGATGCCACCAGGTAAGTCCCACTGTCTGTTCTGTGTGACTGTGGACGGACAGACAGACCATGGATGGCGACAAAATTCCCCTCTCTGCCTCTGCTGAGCCCAGCGTCCTCCCTCCTACTATAAGTAGTGGATGAAGGTCCATTTCCTCTAGGTGGCTTAATAGGCTTAGCCCCTTCTCTCACTTTTATAGGGAGACAAGGCCCCTGCCCCTAGGAAGGATAAAACGTCCAGTCGCAAGTGTGGTGTATGTGCTACCAGGCTTCCTTCCTCATACAACAAGAAGCTTTGCCAATCCTGCACTGACGAGGTGTTACGGGCCGAACAACCCTCCCTGTCTAAAAATATCAAGTCCCTCATTAAAAGGAGGTGAAACAATCTATACAGGACAAAATGTTTAAGGGCCTCAAACCTAGGAAGCTAAAGGGATTTCCCGTGCATGAAAATGTACAGAGCCTCACTCTTCACGAATGGGACTCTCCGGAGAAGGGACCTTTGGGATACTCCTAAGATAGATGAACAGGTATCTAGAGTGATGAAAAAGACAGCCCTCCCATTCGAGGACTTCTCTCAACTCAGGGATCCCATGGATCGCAAAATTGAAAGCCTGCTAAGGTGATCCTGGGATACCTCCACTAACCTCCTAAAAATAAACATAGCATCTACCTGGGTGGCTAGATCTCTGTTTCCCTGGCTCCGAACCCTGGAGGATCACCTAACCCAGGGAACATCTAGGGAGGTGATTCCCTTCCCCGTCTCCAGAAGGCGATGGGGTTCCTTGCTGATGCTTCGGTGGAATCAGTTCGGGTGGCAGCCAAATCCGCAGTCATCTCCAACTCAGCTAGGAGGGCCCTGTGGTTGAAACCCTGGAGTAGCGACATCACATCTAAAGCGAAACTTTGTGCCATTCCATTTCAAGGTCACTATTTGTTTGGTCCAGACCTTGACGATATCTTAGAGAAGGCTACGGACAAAAAGAAGGCACTTCCGGAACAGAGGAATCCCAAGAAATGTTTTTTTCGTTCCCCCAAAGATCAGACTTCCCAAAGAGAATTCAAAGGGAAAGGCAAAACAGACCACTAGAGTTATCCCAAAGGGGGGAAGGGCAGAAATATCCTTGTCCCCCAACATCAGCAAACCCCTGACAAACAGTGACTACTCTCGGCCTGTGGGGGGTCGATAGTCGAGCTTCATCCACCAATGGCGGACCATCTCCTCAAACCAGTGGATGCTCCGTACCATCCAGGATGGATTAAAACTAGAGTTTGAGAGTCCTCCCCCTCAGTGTTAGGTTCACCTCATTACAGGATCTCCATTCCCGGGACGCACTATTTTCGGGTATTCAGGATTTACTACGGGCGGGAGTAATTTCTCCTGTACAGCAACAAGAAACAGGCAAAGGCCATTATTCTCGCCTCTTCTTAATCAGAAAACCTTCAGGGAAGCACAGGATCATCATCAACCTGAAGCCCCTAAATCGAGTAAACACATACAGGAGATTCATGATGGAATCGATCAAGTCGGCAATTCCCCTTATTGGCCAGAACTGGGTGATGGCTACAATAGATTTGAGGGACACTTTGTTAGTGTTGGCAGAATGCACCGAGTAAATATTGAGATAATATAGGTGCGTTTGCAGCCCGGGGTCCACCGTGCAGGAGTGGAACCTGCTTCTAGTAAATGGTGGCACTATATGGCAGTACAACGCCTAAATAGACACGGGTTCCGTCACTTGGTCTGTATAGGAGCGAACTCTGGGATTAGGATAATGCTGTGCCCTGTTAACCTCACAGAGGATCACAGCTCACTAACAGAGCAGGTAGCATACAGTGATCATACAGTCAGCGTCAGCACACAAACAACTCCTCTCCGGAGGTGCCGGAATTCTAGTGGCTATATGTCAGCCATAAATTCACACACACAAACTCCTCTCCGGAGGTGCCGGAATTTTAGTGGCTATACAGCCAAACCTGAGCACATGCAGACACAGACCACAAGGTAGCTAAGCTCATAAACATAAGTTGATACTAGCGCATGGCCATGCAGCCATGCAAACTTTTTATAGCGGAAGCTCTCCAGGACCTTCCTAGTGGTCCAATAGGAACTGCTTCAGGACCTGAGCATGTGACCCCCGACCTCCAATGAGAGGTCGTCCCTTGGGCATGCCCAGTAGAGGGAAAGCAGGACTAAGTCCCAGGAGCATCTGCTTGCCGCAGAACAGTGCTGGTTACAATGGCTGAGTCTGGAAGATCAGCAGTAACCAAGCGCACAGTATCTGCCTGAGCCAGACGCTGGGACCGATGTCTCCGCTGAGCAGGCTCCTCTGTGGCTGGAGAAGAATGGGAGACTGCAGCGGAGGTGGTTCGAGATTCCCCCTGTGCAGCGGCGGGAACTCGACACCTAACACGCTTATTACCATGTTCCCATTCATCAAAAGTACTGGAAATTCCTCAGATTTGCAATTGCCCAAGATCATAAAATCATCCATTACCAATTCAACATCCTCCCGTTTGGCATCTCATCAGCACCTCGAGTGTTCACCAAAATCATGACTGAAGCAGTGATCTTCATTCGACATCAGGGGATTTGTATAATACCATATCTGTACGACTTCCTCATTGACGCTCCAGCCGTCTCTCGTCTAAACTTCGATGTGACAAGGACACTAAAAATCCTGGAAACCTTGGGTTGGATCCCAAACCTGAAGAAGTCAGACCTTCTTCCCTCCACAAAGAAGAAATTTCTAGGGGTCCTGCTAAATTCAGAAGTAAGGAAATCCTTCCTGCCCAGAGAGCGTCAACTCGATCTGGTACAAAAAATCTCAGAATACAAAGTCCTGAAGGCCCCCACCCTTCAGCACTCTATGTCTATCCTGGGTTCCTTAACGTCCTGCATCCAGATGGTACCCTGGGCCAAAGCCCATACAAGAGCTCTTCAGACACATGTACTCTCATCCTGGGACAGACAGCAGAACTCCCTGACTAAAAAAGTTCCTCTTCCCAATCACATCAAGTTATCCCTGGCATGGTGGCGATGCCGCCAAAATCTCCAACAAAGGGTCAGCTGGGATCAGCTTCCCTAAAGATACTTACATCAGATGCCAGTCGAAGGGGATGGGGAGCCATGGTGGAAAAGACCCACTTCCAGGGAATATGGTCCCTAGACATCAGAGCCAGCTCATCAAACTTCAAAGAGCTGAAGGCGGTAGAAGAGGCACTGAAGGCCGCATCGACTCTTGTCCATGATCATCATGTGCGAATATACTCCGACAATATGACCACGGTAGCGTACCTTCGTCACCAGGGGGCACGAAATTCGCAAAGTTAAAATTGGTGGCTGCAAAAATTTTTTCCTGGGCAGAAAGACACCTCCTGTCCATCACAGCGGTCCATCTAAAAGGATCCACCTATATCCAGGCAGATTTCCTCAGCAGGAAGGATGTACATACAGGGAAATGGTGCCTAGACCAGGAGGTCTTCCTCTCCCTAGTAACACGATGGGGATCCCGGATGTGGATTTATTCGCCAACAGCCAGAATGCAAAAGTGGAAACATATTTCTCCCTGAGCACTGCAGACAGAGCGTGGGGCATAGATGCCTTTTCCCACCCCAGGAGGTTCAACCTTGCCTACACCTTCCCACCAATCCTGATCCTGGGAAGGACAATACAAAAAATTTGATCCGATGGGGTCACTACGATTCTGATCGCCCCCATGTGGCCAGGAAGGAGCTGGTACAGTGTCCTGATGGACATGACCCAGGAGTGTCCACTACCATTACCTCAAAAGGATGACCTCCTTCGTCAAGGTCCCCTGTTACATCCGAATTTACACAGGTTGAACCTTGCGGCCTGGCTACTGAAGCCAAAATACTAAAAGCAAGGGGTCTGTCTGATGAAGTGATTCAAACACTTCAGAAAACCAGTGACTAACGCCATTTATGGCAAAGTATGGAAAAAATTCTCATCTTGGTGTTCTCCGAACACTCCAGATCCGTTCCATCCAAATATTGCACAGATACTTGACTTCCTTCAGAAAGGCCTTGATATGGGACTCAGACCTAGCGCCTTAAAGGTTCAGATATCAGCTCTTAGTTATTTTTTAGACGAGAACTTAGCTAGTCATTATTGGGTAAAACGCTTCATGACATCAGACATTAGAATCCGTCCCAGAGTTCATAATCGCACTCCTCCTTGGGATCTTAATTTGGTTCTTAATAGCTTAACCCAAAACCCATTTGAGACATTATCAGAAGCTAGTTTAAAGATTCTTAGTCTTAAAACTGTCTTTTTAGTGACAATTACTTCCGCTAGGCGGATAGGAGAACTACAGGCCCTATCTATGCAGGAGCCTTACTTAACTGTAACAGCAGATAGTATTATCCTCCGTCTAGACCCCACTTTCATGCCTAAAGTAACCGCAGATTTTCACAGAGGGCAGGACATAGTGTTGCTCTCATTCTGCCCAAATCCTTCCAACATAAAGGAAGAGTCCTTCCACACCCTTGATGTCCAAAGGGTAGTTCTCCATTACCTCCAACAGACTGAGAGCTGGATGCTGGACCGGAGTTTATTAATTCAACACTCCGGAAGGAACAAGGGCAAGAAGGTGGCTAAAAACACGATCGCTAATTGGATCAAGCAAGCATATCTCTTGCATACTCATCACAGAACTTATCTCCTCTGTCATCATTAAAGGCCCATTCTACACGTTCGGTATCGACATCATGGGCAGAGAGAGGAGGCGCTTCAACGGAGCAGATATGCAGAGCTACCACCTGGTCTTCAGTCCATACGTTCACCAGGCACTACAGACTAGATTTTAATAGGGATTTAACGTTCGGCAGACGAGTTCGGCAGGCTGTTGTCCCTCCCTAAGAAATTAGATTGTTGGTATTACTCCGATGCTGCTGTCGTGGAAGGTGACTAGAGAAAATAGAATTAGTCTTACCGGTAATTCGGTTACTTGGAACCTTCCACGACAGCACTAATTTCCCTCCCTATCTGATACTCTTATTGGATGATTCCTGCTCTTGAGTGGTAACTATACATGCTACTGTGTCCAGAAAAAACACTGGTGGTTGCAGGAAGGGGAGGGTATTTAACCTCTTTGTGTTTCCTGTCGCCCATTAGGGCGGGGAGACATCCTCCGATGCTGCTGTCGTGGAAGGTTCCTAGAAACTGAATTACTGGTAAGACTAATTCTATTTTCAGTGCCCAGTGAGGACGGTAAACTCCAGCACCTAGTATTGGCCAGAGAGATGACCCCAGGTGCGAAAGATTGCTCTCCAAAATTATTGACTGATGTAACCCTGGTCTGGGGAGAGAGGTATCTCTCTGCGGCAGCCCATGTAAACTCCAGCTCTGCTGCCAAATTCATCAGGACCTGGTTCTTCAACCTCAGATTCTTACACAACAGCTAAATCATCCACTGGCTGTTGCCTCCATTGACGAAAAACTCATGATGGAGTCTATCCTTCAAATCACATTGCCAGTCATGTTGCCGATTGGAGCCTTGCTTTCCGAAATAATTTCTTTCTACTTGCTACCTACAGAAATTAGCACACGATAACAAGGACTTAGGTCTTAGGTGATCTAATATTTCCAAATCTCACAAAATCAATGTAAACATAGCTTGGTGAGAATAGATAAAACTTAACTTTAAAGGTACCTTCACACTAAACAACTTTCCAACGAGAACGACAACGATCGTTGCAGCATCCTGGATAGCGATCTTGTTGTGTTTGACACGCAGCAGCGATCTGGATCCCGCTGTGATATCGCTGGTCGGAGCTAGAAGTCCAGAACTTTATTTGGTCGTCAGATCGGCGTGTATCGTCGTGTTTGACAGCAAAAGCAACGATGCCTGCAAGATTGCCTTGTGCAGGCATGTACTACGGAGGACAGAGAATGAACTTCAATCCCATATTGCAGCCAGCATGCAGCCAGCGGGTAAGGAAAGGGTGAATCAAACACCCGAAAACCCCGCCCCTATGGCTAAAGATTGTTCCCTCCAAATTCAGGTGACAGTGTCTCTTTAACCCTATTCCAGATGGTAGAGAGGGTGGTGGTTGACCGCCTGGTGAGGGCTCTGCCAGCAGCCATACAGCGTTGAGTGGGACAAGGGGACCCAGGCACTCTGGATGAAGTGGTGGGACTGGTAGAGCGATATACAGCCACTCAGGACTTTATACGGGGCACTGCTCCATTTCGGCTGTCACGTAAGGTTTCCCTAGCCCAGGAGCCGGGGGAAACTAAAGCAGCTCCAGGGCACATTCGTGCCGCAGCGATCAGGTATTGGCGCTGCCAAGGTCCCGGCCATGTGGCTGCTAACTGCCCGTTGGTGTCTGAACCTATGGACTGCAAGTATGGTCGCCGTATTTCTATGTATGCTCAGCCAGTCGGTACCACCACTAGAGGCACAGCCGACAGCGAACCCCAGCTGTGCCAGGTACTTGTGAATGGGTGCCGAACAGAGGCTCTCCTGGACACGGGGAGTAAAGTGACTCTGGTCCATCGTTCCCTTGTTGCTGGGGACAACACCAACGGAAAGAAAGTGGAGGTGATGGGTATCCATGGGGAAATCCAGGAGTACCTGACCAGGTCAATGTTTCTACACCATGTGGAGACATTAGACATGTGGTGGGAGTGGCAAAGACCCTTACCTATTGGACTGTGTTGGGAAGAGATTTTCCCCTGTTTTGGTCCCTGTGGGAGACCAGGGTAAACCCTCTCATGGAAAAAGTTATACTGGGTGCAGAACCCAAAGATATTGAAATACCTGCCATAGGGGTTGCCAACCTAGGGACAGAGTGTGATCCCGATAGGCTCCCCCTAGAGGTAATGGCAGGAGAAGCTAAAGATGTCGTTTCGGGCATAGAACCCGAAGATCCTCAGATGTATGCCACAGGGGTCGCCAATTTAGGATTAGAGTGTAATCCCGATAGGCTCCCTCTAGAGGTTGTAGCAGTAGAGGTTGTGGGGACCCCATTGAACCCTGAGCTGGAGGTGTTCCCTGGTAAGGTTGGGACAGCTCAGATCCAGGGTCCCTTTCAGAGACACAGATATAAAAGACGCAGGTATGAGAAGAGCCGAGAGAGTATGGTCGCAGAGGCGACTGGGGACTTGCGCACGAGGAACCCTCTGGCACCGGTCAAGGATGGGGCCGGAGGTCAGGGTAAATTAGACAGAGCACTCGCTAGACAGCAATATCGGGAGGCTAAGGTTCGGGTGCGGCGTAGTACAGATATATGCTCAGAGTTGCCAGCGCGGTCCGCGGCGTTTCAGCATGATATAGTCACTGATGCACGGGTAAGGGTACAGAGGAAACGGTACCAGGGGCCCAAAAGCAGATACTTAAGTGACAGGATGACCCGTGGGGTTAGTGAACCTGAAGTAAACAAAGTAAAGACCACCCAAAACTGGCCCAAATCTGCGGTTAATCAGAAAAGAGGGTTTGGCTTCTGCAATGGAGATCGGGGTGGGTGGTCCCATAATGAAATATGGAGGAGAAATGCAAAAGGGAGGGATGCGTGCGCCGATCGATGGTTCCGGTCCCTACTTTGGCTTCTGAGGCTACTTTCACACTAGCGTCGTGCACTGCACGTTGCTATTCGACGTTGCAGCGCACCGACGCATAGTGTGGAAGCACCGCACAACGGGGGCAGCGGATGCTGTTTTACATCGCATCCGCTGCCACATTGTGATGTGCGGGGAGGCGGGGGCGGAGTTCCGACTGCGCATGCGCGGTCGGAAAAGACGCTATCGACGCACAAAAAAGTTACATGCAACGTTTTTTTGTGCCGACGGTCTGACGCAACACGACGCAAACGTCGCACGACGGTTGCGACGTGTGGCAATGCGTCGCACTGCGTCGCTAATTCAAGTCTATGGAGAAAAAACGCATCCTGCAAGCAATTTTGCAGGATGCGTTTTTTCTACAGAACGGCGCATAGCGACGTGCTGTGCACGACGCTAGTGTGAAAGAGGCCTAATTCACAGAAAAAACTGACGTGGGCTCCCGCGCAATTTTCTCAGCCAGAGAGGGAAAGCCAGTGACTGAGGGCAGATATTAATAGCCTAGAGAGGGACCATGGTTATTGCCGCCACCTGGCTAAAAAAATCTGCCCCCAGCCACCCCAGAAAAGGCGCATCTTAGCCTCTCTCTTCTCATTGCCCAGTAACAGTGGCATATCTGGTAATAAGGGGTTAATGTCACCTTGCTATTCTAAGGTGACATTAAGCCAGGTTAATAATGGAGAGGTGTCAATAAGACACCTATCCATTATTAATCCAATTAGTATGAAAGGGTTAAAAATACACACACACATTAAGAATAAAGTCTTTTAATGAAATAAACACACGGGTTTATCTTTATTGCACTCTCAATCCAAGCGAAGCCCTCTTTCTTCTGTAAAAAAAAATCCAAAATAAAAAAGCAACAATATCCCATACCTATCTGTTGTACAGTCAAGTCCCACACTGCAATCCATCTGAAGGGGTTAAATAGTTTACAACCCGGAGTGGTGCTAATGCTTCCGGCCGGGCTGTAAACCACAGAGGAATGAATGAAAAGCTGCCTGCGCATCCTCCTGCCTGACCAGACATGAACTCATTAGCGTGGGAAAGTTTCTCCACATTTTCCCACGCTGTCAAGTTCACCTCAGGTCAGGCAGGGCCGACTACCGCTGACATCACTGAGCATGCGCAGACTCACAGCCAGACCTGAGGTGAACACTTGTGCCTCTGGAGACCAAAATAATGCTTTGGTTCTTCCTGCCCTCTTAAAGAGCCAGTGCGTGCACTTGCTATTTCCTCCCCAGCCAATGGTTTTGAGGCATTATATATATATTGCTTCCTCTCCACTGGGGAAGTGCTTGAGCAACATTCCTGTTTCAGTCTATGTTGTGTAAGGTCGCATACCAGTGCAGGCCTTGCTGCACTCAGAAGCAAGTCCTGCTTGCTGCACTCAGAAGCAAGTCCTGCTTGCTGCACTCAGAAGCAAGTCCTGCTTGCTGCACTCAGAAGCAAGTCCTGCTTGCTGCACTCAGAAGCAAGTCCTGCTTGCTGCACTCAGACGCAAGTCCTGCTTGCTGCACTCAGAAGCAAGTCCTGCTTGCTGCACTCAGATGCAAACTCTGTCTCTGATACAAGCTCTGCCTGCTGCTCCATTCAGTCTGTCCTTCAGGTCCAGCTGCTGGATTGGAGTGGTACCTGGCATTCATCGAGAGCCAAGTCTAACCTGACGATCAAAGGCTCTAGTGAATAATCAGGTGAATGCTTAGTCATGCCCCTCCAGGCTCTCCGCGGCCCATAGCACAGTGGTTCCACAAACCACGAGTGTGAGTTTGCTCAAGCAATGGATCCCGCTGGATCCCGGACCCTGCCCAAACAGACCATGTACCAGGAGTTTTGCCGACTGGAGAACGCACAGGAAAAGCTGTCCACACAGGTACAGTCCTTAACTACTAAGTTGGCGGCCTTAAATTTTCCTCCAGAGTTCCAGCAAGTCAAAACAGCTGTGTCTCCTCCAGAGACTGTCACGCTCATGCCCTGACTGATGGGCGTGAGCTCGGGGGGTTTGTGGCCCCACTGTGCCACGAACCAGACTACCCTGGAAGGGGCGTGACTATGACAGTTGCCAGGGTTTTCACTGGAGCCTATGATGGTGAGGTCAGGCTTGTGCAGCAGGCAGCTGCCAGGTGCTACTTCAGGGTGGTGTCTGGCTGTGGCTGCTGATCCCACTTGGGAGACAGGAACACCAGGATTGGTGTGGGCATCAGGCAGGACTGGCAGAAGAGCACGGCTGAAACTCAGACGAGTAGGCTGGCATGGCTGAGATACAGGGCTGGCAGAGACACGGCAAAGAACACAGGACTGGCAGAGACACGGCAGAGAACACAGGGCTGGCAGGAACGCAGGACTGGCAGGACGGCAGGAAACATAAGACTGGAAGGCACGGCAGGACTGGCAGGAACACTGGATTGGAAGGCACGGCAGAGAACACAGGACTTGTTGATGTGGTTTATGAAGGAACTGGTAGGGACCTGTTCACACTGGAGGTGCAGGAACGGAAACAAGCAGGAATGAGGTATGAAGGAACAGGTAGGGACCTGTTCATACAGGAAGAGAACCGCAAGGCTGCGGATAGGAATGGTAGAGCAGCAAGAGATAGTGTAGCAACAAAAGCTAAGCAGAGCAGAACCGCAAGGAATACGGAGAGGAGCCGCAGCGAGAGGTTTCTGCAGCAAAGCAGAGCGGAGCCACAAGGAATGTGGAGAGGAGCTGCAGCAAGGGATAACTGCAGCAGCAGAAGATAAGCAGAGTAGAAAGGAGCAGAACCGCAGGAGTGCGGAGCAGAGGTAAAGCCACAAAGGTACAGAGCAGGCAGAGCCGCAAGAGTGCGGAGTGTAAGCAGACTGAGAACATGAGGAAAGACACAGCAGGGAAGAAAGCCACAGACAAGGAGACAGAGATAAGACTAAGTTCAGACAAGGAAATGGGACAAGACAAGAAACAAGGACAAAGACACAGGGACCAGGATATTCTGCCTCCTGGAGGACGGACAACAAGACCAAGGCAATAGCACAGAGAAAAGCCTCCAGAGAGGGAGTAACTCAGAGCAAGGCCTGGCAAACTCAGCAGCTAAACACTAACTGAGCTAACACATTGCACAGGCCCAGACCACTGGGTGGAGCTGCACTAAATACTGGAGGCCTCCTGGCAATTGGTCAGGAACAGATTAGACAGATGCACCTGATTCCTATAAGAACCAGAGAGTTCAGGCGCCGGCCCCCTATACACACAGCCATGAAGCATGCAGAGAGCAGAGACACAGAACATGGAGCTGGCATGAAACAGAAACCACATCATGACCTGGAGCAGTGGGTAAGATAGTGTGAGAGATGCGAGGCCATGCCGTGATGCCAGCAGAGTTGTTACAGAGACTTCCAAGACATTTTGCTTAGTTCAAGATCCTGATCCCTGACTCGCAGCTCCACCACGTTTTGACGGCAGTCCGAAGCTCTGCCGAGGGTTCATCAACCAGTGCCAGCTACATTTTGAACTTCTTCCACACCACTTCCCGCTGGACCGAGCAAAAGTGATGTTTCTAATGTCGCACCTTAGAGGCGAGGCCCTGGCGTGGCTGAATCCATTATGGGAGAGAGAGGATCCGATCATCTCCAATTTGCCAGCATTCTTGGAAGCTTTCCGCAAAGTGTTTGATGAGCCCGGGTGAATCACCTCAGCAACTTCAGCTCTTTTCTGTTTACGTCAGTCCAATTCTATTATGGGGCAATATGCAGTATGCTTTTGCACCCTGGCATCTGAACTCAGGTGGAATAACGAAGCTTTGGTGGTGACATTCTGGAAGGGGCTTTCCAGAGATATTAAATATGTGCTAGCCGGTCGAGATCTACAAACCACCCTCGACGATCTGATCTCTCTCACCATCCGTATAGACACCCGCTTCCGTGAGCATGCTAGTGAAGTGGCCTGTGAAAGGAAACCACAGTGCCTGGCTCTATTTTGTCAAGGACCGGAGAAGCCCCGGCATCTTGGGGTAGTAGGAGATGTCTCTCTAAACAGAAAGGATGTCTCTCAACCCTGATTCTGGCCAGAGGGTTCTTTCAGAAATCCTGTTCACCTGCTGGGGCAGAGTTTTTCTTCGTCAAGAAGAGGGAAGCATCTCTACGACCCTGTATAGACTATCGAGGTCTCAACCAGATCACAGTAAAAAAATAAATATCGTATCCAACTGATTCCAGAGTTGTTTGACCAATTTAGAGGTGCCAGGATCTTCACCAATCTATATTTAAGGGGTGCCTACAATCTAATCCGCATTCGCCGGGAAGACAAATTGATGACGGCTTTCAACACCAGGGACGGACACTATGAATACCGAGCGATGCCCTTCGGTCTCAGTAATGCACCAGCCGTTTTCCAGGAGTTCATCAACGATATCTTCCGGGACCCGCTTTATACCTGCGTTGTGGTGTACCTGGACGATATTCTGATATATTCCCCTGTTCTGGCCTCTCACAGACGAGCAGTTCGGCAAGTTCTTCAGCATCTAAGGGAGAATCGACTCTACGCCAAGTATGAGAAGTGTGTTTTCGAACAGTCCTCTCTTCCTGTCTCCTGTCTCAGATATTGGACTCAGGATGGATCCTGAGAAGGTCTCTTCCATCCTCAAATGGCCGCTGCCCATGGGAGTCAAGGCAATCCAAAGATTCCTTGGCTTTGCTAATTATTATCGTCAACTTATTCCGCACTTCTCCACTCTGACTGCTCCCATCTCTGCCATGACCCGAAAGGGAGATGACCCAAAGAACTGGTCCCCTGTGGCTGAAGAGGCCTTCCACTCTCTCAAACGGTGCTTCTCCACCACACCCGTTCTGCATCGTCCAGATCTGAATAAACAGTTCTTCCTCGAGGTGAACGCATCCTCATTAGGGGCCGTGTGTCCTGCGGCTTCTTCTCCAAGGCCTTCTCCACTCCAAAACCTAACTATTCCATCAGGACTGGGAACTGCTCACAGTTAAGATGGCTCTGGGGGAGTGGTGATATCTGCTGGAGGGCACAGTTTATCCAGTAGTGATCTACATGGATCATAAGAATCTGGCATATCTCCAGTCCTCTCAGAGACTTAATCCTTGCCAAACCAATTGGTCTTTGTTTTTTGCCCTCTTTAACTTTCTTTTGCATATCAGATCCGGTGACAAGAATGTCAGAGCTGACGCCCTCTCTCGCTCATTTCTGTCTGGGGACCAAGAGGAGGATCCTCAATTTATCTTTGAACCCTCTAAGATGGTTACG
Organism: Ranitomeya variabilis; assembly: GCF_051348905.1. NCBI lineage: Eukaryota > Metazoa > Chordata > Amphibia > Anura > Dendrobatidae > Ranitomeya > Ranitomeya variabilis. Next base: position 298,621,138 of record NC_135232.1, read on the forward strand.
GTCACCCCTCTCTGCCTGTTGCAAATTCCTACTGGAAAGACCCTTGTGGGTGAATCTGAGAAAGAATGGGTTTTGTCTAGGGATCACTCCTCCAAGGTGGCTGGTCATGTGGGACAAATGAAGACATTACAGTTGATCTCATCATTACTGGTGGCCATCTATAAGGAAGGAGATCTATGTCTATGTGGCTGCCTGTCAGACTTGTACCCATAATAAAGTTCCTAGACGACGTCCTACCGGTTCTCTCTTGCCATTACCTATACCATCCGTTCCTTGGCAGCAAATAGCAATGGACTTCGTTATGGATTTGTCAGTTACCGAGGGTTGCACCGTCATCTGGGTAGTCGTGGATCGCTTCTCTAAAATGGCGCATTTTACCCCGTTGTCTGCTCTTCCATCCGCTCCTGAATTGGCTGACAGCTTCATTAAGCATATTTTCCGCCTGCATGGATTTCCTCGCCAGATCGTATCAGATCGAGGTTCGCAGTTTATTTCCCGATTCTGGCGAGCACTCTGTAAACATCTGGATATCGTATTGGACTTCTCCTCGGCTTATCACCCTCAGTCCAATGGACAAGTGGAGAGGGTCAATCAGGTCCTGGGCAACTACCTGTGACACTTCATCAATGCCCACCATAATGATTGGGTGAAATTACTTCACTGGGCTGAGTTCTTGTATAACAATCATGTTGGTGAAGCCTCTGGAAAGTCACCATTCTACATTATGTTCAGTCTGCAGCCCAAGGTTTCCCTTCCAGTGACGGTTCCTTCTGATGTTCCTGTGACAGATGTCCTTTCCAAGGATTTTGTGAAGTTGTAGTAGGACACCAGAGTCACGTTAGAAGCATCCTCGGTTTGTATGAAGAGACATACAGACAAGAGGCACCTGGATCCTCCGTGCTTCCATCCTGGAGACAAGGTATGGCTTTCGTCCAGGTATGTCCGGCTGAAGATTCATTCTTACAAGTTGGGTCCTCGTTTTATCGGGCCTTTGGAGGTGTTTAATCAGATCAATGAAGTGTCCTATAAATTGAAGCTGCCTCCTTCTCTGAGGATTCCAAATTCCTTTCATGTATCCCTACTGAAGCCAGACATCCTGAGTCCTTTCTTCAAGGATCCCAGTACAACGCCCATGCCAACTTCCTCATATGATGTTTTTGAAGTGGAGAACATCTTGGCCATGAAGAAGGTCAGAGGCAAGACCTTCTTCCTCGTTGACTGGAAGGAATTTTGTCCTGAAGAGAGCTCCTGGGATCCCAAGGAGAATATCCACACTCCGATCCTTCTCCAGAACTTTCTCAAGGGTCTCTAGAGGAGGGGGCGTAAAGGGGGAGTACTGTTAGCACCATGCCGACTTCCCGGTGTGTCAATTCACTCACCCGCACTGCAGTTGGTTCCTTTCCTCTCTCGTGCTCCACATGCACCCAGCAGCACTTCAAGCTGGGCCTCTAGCTATGTTCTAAGGGAACGTGCACGTGCGCTCCCGCCCTCTTAAAGTGCCAGCACGTGCACTTGCTATTTCCTCCCCAGCCAATGGTTTTGAGGCATTATGTATATATTGCTTCCTCTTCACTGGGGAGGTGCTTGAGCAACATTCCTGTTTCAGTCTATATTGTGTAAGGTCGCATACTAGTGCAGGTCCTGCCTGCTATACTCTAAATACAGATCCTGCCTGCTGTACTCCAAGTACAAATCCTGCCTGCCGTACTCCAAGTACAAATCCTGCTTGCTGCACTCAGAAGCAAATCCTGCTTGCTGCACTCAGAAGCAAATCCTGCTTGTTGCACCCAGAAGTAAATCCCACGTACTGCACTCAGAAGCAAATCCCGCTTGCTGCACTCAGAAGCAAATCCTGCTTGCTGCACTCAGAAGCAAATCCTGCTTGCTGCACTCAGAAGCAAATCCTGCTTGCTGCACTCAGAAGCAAATCCTGCTTGCTGCACTCAGAAGCAAATCCTGCTTGCTGCACTCAGAAGCAAATCCTGCTTGCTGCACTCAGAAGCAAATCCTGCTTTCTGCACTCAGAAGCAAATCCTGCTTGCTGCACTCAGAAGCAAATCCTGCTAGCTGCACTCAGAAGCAAATCCCACTTGTTGCACTCAGAAGCAAATCCTGCTTGCTGCACTCAGAAGCAAATCCTGCTTGCTGCACTCAGAAGCTAATCCTGCTAGCTGCACTCAGATGCAAACTCTGCCTCTCTGCCTGCTGCTCCATTCAGTCTGTCCTTCAGGTCCAGCGGCTGCGTGACGGTTGGTCTGCCCTGGAGTGGTACCTGGAGTTCATCGGAAGCCAAGTCTAACCTCACCATCAGAGGCTCTAGTGAATAGTCAGGTGATCGCTTAGTCACGCCCCTCCAGGCTCTCCATGGCACAGTGGTTACACAAACCAAGAGTGTGACACCCATCCAAACCTTGGTCTGCCATTTGTTGACAAAGTAGATGCCTCAGACTTTGTGGTGGGAGCTGTCTTGTCTCAATTTCTTTCTCATACCATGTCATCTGCAAAAAAGAACTAAGACATTGGAAAAAAAGAACTTTTCTTTATTAAAGTTGCCTTCTCCAAATGGAGACATTTGTTGGAAAGATATAATCAACCTCTGACTGTCCTTACTGACCACAGAACTTTAGAATCTATTCATACAGCTAAGAGATTGTATGGAAAACAAGCATGATGGGCCTTGTTTTTTTCCACATTTAATTTTATAATTTATCTGTCCAGTTCACAAAATGGCAAGGCTGATGATTTGTCCAGGATTTTTGCAGAAGAGATCTAACACTGAGTGTACTTTTTATGCCCCAAACATTTCATGGGAACACTGGACTCTAAAGAATTTTTAACAACGTTCAAAGATGGATAACAAAAATACTCTTTTTTTTATCCATCTATGCATGTGGATCTCTTTTTTAAGAAGGGGTTTTGAATGCAGAATCACTAATTATATTTCCCCAAATCTACTCGACTTGAAGTTCTTCTAAATTTCCAGGACATTCTGGAATTATGAAAACTCAAGTACTGCTTTGCTCATTTTCATGGCCAAATTGTAGTAATGTGAGAAAATATGTTTCGTCCTGTTTATCATGTGCATGAAACAAGACACCACAATCTTCTCCTTTAGGACTCTTTCAACCGCTTCCAGTTCCTTCCTTGCCTTGGGGATCAATCTCAATGGATTTTCATTATGGAGCTTCCGCCAAAGAAATGACTTCCATCTTTATTGTAGTGGACCAACTCATTAAAAATTGTCATTTCCTTCCAACTAATTGAATTTCTATAGCTCAACAAACTGCAGAATTAATGATCAAGAAGATATTTAGGCTGCATGGAATTCCTGACAATCTGGTGTTCAATCTGTATAAAGATTTTGGAAAAGCTTCTGTACAGCTTTAGGAGTCGCTATTAATTTGTATACCGCCTTCCATCCAATGGCCAGACTGAAAGGATTAACCATATTCTCGAACAATACCTCCGATGTTTTATTACCTACCTTCAGGATGATTGGGTGGACTATTTACCAAAACAGAATTTGCCTATAACAACTCTAAACATACAGTATATACTCGAGTATAAGCCGACACAAGTATAAGCCGATGTACCTAATTTTGCCACGGAAAACTGGGTAAGCTTATTGACTCGAGTATAAGCCGGGTACGCATTGTCACCTCATCCCTGTCCTGCTATGTGTGGCTCCCCCGTCCTGTCCTGGTATGTGGCTCCCCCTGTCCTGCTATGCGTGGCTTCCCTCATCTTGTCCTGGTATGTGTGGCTCCCCGTTTTGTCCTGGTATGTGGCTCCCCCATTTTTTCCTGGTATGTGTGGCTCCCACTGTTGTATGCATGGCTCCATGGTCCCACATGGCCCCCATGCTCCCGCATGGCTCCCACGGTCCCACATGTCTCACACACCCCCATCCTACTCACCCTTCTCGTGTTCCTGCATCTCTGTCCCGGCAGCTCTTCCTTGTTCCTGTGCTCAGCGGTAACGTGGTACCACTCATTAAGGTAATGAATATGCGCTCCATTCCTATGGGAGTGGAGACGCGTGCATATTCATTACCTTGATGAGCGGTACCACCTGACAGCTGAGCACAGGAACAGGAAGAGCTTCCAGCACCAGGACAGAGATGCAGCGACAGAGGGTGAGTATTGATGTCTTCTGGAACCCGGAAGCTGTCACTGTGCCACAGCCGCCGCCTCCCCGCTTCCCCTCCCCCGCCAGCTTTCTGGACAATGACTCCTGTATAAGCCGAGAGGGCGTTTTCAGCACAAAAAAAGTGCTGAAAATCTCGGCTTATACCCGAGTATATACGGTAGTTGAACATCTCAAAGTCCATGCTATGCTAAATTTTGCTTGCATCCAATATTTGTTCCTAATTTTCCATTTAATACTATTCCTGCTATTATTGACAGGCTTACAATGTTGCAGGTATCAAAGAAAAAAAAAAAATAGAAATCTTACAAAAGGCCAAATCTAATATATAAAGCTGAATGAGTGTGTGTATGTGTGTATGTCCGGGATTGGCATCTGCACTGTCGCAGCTACAGCCACAAAATTTTGCACAGTCACACGTCTGGACCCCGAGAGCGTCATAGGCTATGTTGTGAGGCAATTTTAACCCCGCGCGTTCCAATTCACCAAACAATTTTGCCCCTATCTACATAATGGGGAAAAAGTGAAAGGAAAAGTGTTGGAGGCAAATTGACAGCCATATACTATATACTGGGGAGATGATATACACGTATATACTATATACAGGAGGAGATGACATACAGCTATATATTATATACAGGAGGAGATGACATACAGGTATATACTATACACAGGGGAGATGACATACAGGTATATACTATATACAGGGGAGATGACATACAGGTATATACTATATACAGGGGAGATGACATACAGGTACATACTATATACAGGGGAGAGGACATACAGGTACATACTATATACAGGGGAGATGACATACAGGTACATACTATATACAGGGGAGATGACATACAGGTACATACTATATACAGGATAGATGACATACAGGTATATACTATATACAGGAGGTGACATACAGGTATATACTATATACAGGAGGTGAACATACAGGTATATACTATATACAGGGGGATGACATACAGGTATATACTCTATACAGGAGGAGATGACATACAGTTATATACTATATACAGGGGAAATGACATACAGGTATATACTGTACTATATACAGGAGGAGATGACATACAGGTATATACTATATACAGGAGCAGATGACATACAGGTATATACTGAGGGGAAAATAAGAGGTGTGAGGTGAAAATGAAGAGGTGTGAGGGGAAAATAGTGGAGTGATTGGAAAAAGACAGGTGTTGGGGGGAAATGAGAGAAGTGAGGGGAGAAAATGAGAGGTGTGAGGAGGAAAATGAGATGTGGGGGAAAATGAGAGGAGTGAGGGGAAAATGAGATGTGAGGGGGAAAATGAGAGATGTGAGGGGGAAAATGAGAGGCGTGATGGGAAAATGAGAGGCGTGATGGGAAAATGAGAGAAGTGAGGTGCTGTAGCTAATAGTGTTGAGCGATACCTTCCGATATCGGAAAGTATCGGTATCGGAAAGTATCGGCCGATACCGTCAAAGTATCGGATCTAATCCGATACCGATACCCGATCCCAATGCAAGTCAATGGGACGAAAATATCGGAATTAAAATAAACCCTTTCTTTCCTTGTAGGTTAATTCTACATGAAGGAAAACAACAAAGAATAATGTAGGATGTATTGGGGGAGGTGGCGGAGACATTAAAGGCACAGAGGTTTAGCCCAAACAAATAGAATAGCAGGGTTTTTTGGGTTTTTTTATGACGTTCGGCATTACAAAGATTTTGACTATGTTTTTTTTTTTGTTTTTTTTTTCAGATATTGATGTTTCACTACTTCCACATCCTTCACTTTCTTTTTTACTTCTCCCACTTTCTTCTTCATTATCCTCATCATCAGCTTCTTTGACATCAACTATCTTCACCTTATTCATCTTCTTCTTCTTCTACCTATATTTTTTTTTTTTTACATTGTTCATATTATTTTTATTTAACTATTATCTTTTTCATATTCAACTTCTTCATCATATTCTTATTTGTGACAGGCATTCCCGTAGTTGTTATCTATAAAAGTTTGAAGATTACACCTTCCGTTCTGCCTGTCACAAAAGAGTTACATTTGTCCGCGTTCAGTTTGGCCTGCAGCATCAGGCTTTATCCAGGGGCACCACGAGGAGAAACGGACTCACCCCCATACACTGCTTAGTCTTCTTCTGCTTATAATTTAGATAATATCTTTTGCTCTGATATTTAGTCTTATGCTTAATGTTCTTCTGCTCTTTGTTCTGCAGCCTCTTGTTCTTCTGCTTCTCGGTCTCCCATGTCGTCGTCGTCTCCAGGGTCGTCGTCTCCGGGGTCGTCGTCATCGGGGTGGTCTTCAGGGTCATCGTCTCCAGGGTCGTCGTCATCTCAGTGGTCGTCGTCTCTGGTGTCGTCGTCATCTTAGGGGTGGTCTTCCGGGTCGTCGTCTTTAGGGTCTTGAACTTGGAAATGTAGCAGAAGGTACAAGAAGGCTGAGAAAATGCCGAGAAACAGCTGATGGAACTGGAACTCGGATGGCTACCCAAAGGTCCAAGAGCCAATGGAACTACCGAGGACCAGCTGACGTTACTGGAACCCGGTTACTAAGCAGGAGGTACCCGTGCCTGAAAGCACTACCAAGGACCACCTGACGTTGGTGGAACTCGGATACCCAGAGGGAGGCACCTAAGCCAAAGGCTCTGCCCGGAACCAGCTGACGGTACTGGAACCAGGATGGGGAGCAGAAGGTACAAGAGCAAAAGACACTGCCGAGAACCAGCTGACGGTACTGGAACCCGGATGGGTAGCCGAAGGTCCAAGAGCCAATGGAACTACCGAGGACCAGCTGACGTTACTGGAACCCGGTTACTAAGCAGGAGGTACCCGTGCTGAAAGCACTACCAAGGACCACCTGACGTTGGTGGAACTCAGATACCCAGAGGGAGGCACCTAAGCCAAAGGCTCTGCCCGGAACCAGCTGACGGTACTGGAACCAGGATGGGGAGCAGAAGGTACAAGAGCAAAAGACACTGCCGAGAACCAGCTGACGGTACTGGAACCCGGATGGGTAGCCGAAGGTCCAAGAGCCAATGGAACTACCGAGGACCAGCTGACGTTACTGGAACCCGGTTACTAAGCAGGAGGTACCCGTGCCTGAAAACACTACCAAGGACCACCTGACGTTGGTGGAACTCGGATACCCAGAGGGAGGCACCTAAGCCAAAGGCTCTGCCCGGAACCAGCTGACGGTGCTGGAACCAGGATGGGGACCTATTCAAGCTTGTCTTCCTAGAGCCCCAACTAGCGGTGTTTGAGCAAAGGGTCATCAGGGGGAGAAGAGTGTAGGCCGAAGCCTGCACTGGCGGCAGCTTTGGGTCTGTTGTGCCTCCGTGGCTCTTGCAGGACACGTTGCTGGCTACACAGCAGGGGAACAGCTGGCGGTGCTGAACCCCACTGACACATTGGCTGGTGTTTTTCTCTGTGCAGCTAGCAGTACCGAGCCCCAACTGGCGGTGTTAGGGCCCAGGCTCTGCAGGGGGAGCAGAGTGTAGGCCGAAGCCTAATTGAACCAATTTCAAAGGTAACCTTTAACCCCCCCTCAGGTGTTACAAAGTAGAAGAGCCACGCCTTATGCAGCAGTAGTGCTGCACAAGTCAAAGGTTGCTCTTTTAATTTTTCTCCTTGCACACGCTGAATGAAACACGTATAACATTTAGCCCTTTATACAGTCAAACTGTGTTGGAGGCGCGAGTTCCCTTCGTAATGAGACGCAGCACAGATGTCAAGAATCCCACCTTGGTGCTGGGCGCAGTCTCCTGAGCGTTGTTATTTGCTGTACAGGAGTCTGCGCTGTCGTGTTATCCCTTGGCCTTGCGCTGTTAGCGCTGCCCATCTTCTGGCATCATTTTATGTCGGCCGTTGCGGTTTGCGATGACCATGAATCCCAGCCCCGCAGTGTCTTGACATAGTTAAAACACTGCGGGGCTGGGATTCATGGCCTGGCGCAGTACATATGTTGGCCTCTCACACTTGGGTCCTTACACCCGCTTCAGACTGTGCGGCGTCAGCTGATCCCTTATCGCATGCCGCGGCCATGAAGCCGCACAGTCTGAAGAAGACGGAAGGAGATGAGTGACAACAGGCGAAGATATGCACTGCTCATGCCCGTCAATCACACCCTCGCAGTCAAAATAAATAAGACACCGAGGGGCGTTGTGTCGGGCAGGGCTGCCGCAGAGGCGCAGCCAGCCAAACAATGATGTCAGAAGACGGGCAGTGCTACCAAGGGGGTTGCTGCGTGTCATTACAAAGGAAAGTCACACCTCAGGGACGTTTTAATGGTCACACAGAGGACACATTTTAGACGTGTTTTCAGTTCCACATGTGCGAGGAGAATACGTTTATGAGCCACCTTGCACACATGCAGCATTACCGCTGTACAAGGTGGCTGTAAAACATACAAACGCCTGGGGGAGGGGGGACAGGTTCCCTTCAATTTCAGTTCTTGTGTCTGCGTGGCTGTTGCAGGACACGTTGCCGGCTACACAGCAGGGGAACAGCTGGCGGTGCTGAACCCCACTGACACATTGGCGAGGTGTTTGGCTCTGTGCAGCCAGCACATCTGGGCCCCAACTGGCGGTGTTAGAGCCCAGGGTCAGCAGGAGGAGGAGAGGGAGCAGAGTGTAGGCCGAAGCCTGCACTGGCGGCAGCTTTGGGTCTGTTGTGCCTGCGTGGCTGTTGCAGGACACGTTGCCGGCTACACAGCAGGGGAACAGCTGGCAGTGCTGAACCCCACTGACACATTGGCTGGTGTTTATCTCTGTGCAGCTAGCAGTACCGGGCCCCAACTGGCGGTGTTAGAGCCCAGGCTCTGCAGGGGGAGCAGAGTGTAGGCCGAAGCCTAATTGAACCAATTTCAAAGGTAACCTTTAACCCCCCCTCAGGTGTTACAAAGTAGAAGAGCCACGCCTTATGCAGCAGTAGTGCTGCACAAGTCAAAGGTTGCTCTTTTAATTTTTCTCCTTGCACACGCTGAATGAAACACGTATAACATTTAGCCCTTTATACAGTCAAACTGTGTTGGAGGCGCACGTTCCCTTCGTAATGAGACGCAGCACAGATGTCAAGAATCCCACCTTGGTGCTGGGCGCAGCCTCCTGAGCGTTGTTATTTGCTGTACAGGAGTCTGCGCTGTCGTGTTATCCCTTGACCTTGCGCTGTTAGCGCTGCCCATCTTCTGGCATCATTTTATGTCGGCCGTTGCAGTTTGCGATGACCATGAATCCCAGCCCCGCAGTGTCTTGACATAGTTAAAACACTGCGGGGCTGGGATTCATGGCCTGGCGCAGTACATATGTTGGCCTCTCACACTCGGGTCCTTACACCCGCTCAGGGCCGGACTGGCCATAGGGCACTTCTGGCAAATGCCAGAAGGGCCGGTGCCAGTGGTGGGCCGCTCAATCCGCCGCCCCCGCCGTCGCATTCAACTATACCGGCGTATAGACGCCGGTACAGTTGAATGCAATGATGGAGGAGAGAGCGTCTACAGACGCTCCTCTCCCATCATTCCCCGCTCTGCCTCTGACACTGCGGGTGCGCGATGACGTCATATCATCGCGCACCTGCTGTGTCCCGGGCAGACTGCAGCTGCTGAGACAGGAGCAGGAACCAGGAAGCAACGCTGGGCACGAGGAGAGGTGAGGAGAGTTTTTTTTTTTTTCTGGACTGTGGGGCCATTCTCGGAGGAGGTGAGGGGAGGAAGAGAAGAGATGTGGGCTGTATATAGTACTCTGTGGGCTGTGCTCTGTGCTGTATACTACTGTGGGCTGTATATAGTTCTCTGGGCTGTGCTCTGTGCTGTATACTGCTGTGGGCTGTATATAGTTCTCTGTGGGCTGTGCTCTGTGCTGTATACTGCTGTGGGCTGTATATAGCTCTCTGTGGGCTGTGCTCCGTGCTGTATACTACTGTGGGCTGTATATAGTTCTCTGTGGGCTGTGCTCTGTGCTGTATACTGCTGTGGGCTGTATATAGTTCTCTGTGGGCTGTGCTCCGTGCTGTATACTACTGTGGGCTGTATATAGTTCTCTGTGGGCTGTGCTCTGTGCTGTATACTGCTGTGGGCTGTATATAGTTCTCTGTGGGCTGTGCTCTGTGCTGTATACTGCTGTGGGCTGTATATAGTACTCTGTGGGCTGTGCTCCGTGCTGTATACTACTGTGGGCTGTATATAGTTCTCTGTGGGCTGTGCTCTGTGCTGTATACTACTGTGGGCTGTATATAGTTCTCTGTGGGCTGTGCTCTGTGCTGTATACTGCTGTGGGCTGTATATAGTTCTCTGGGCTGTGCTCTGTGCTGTATACTACTGTGGGCTGTATATAGCTCTCTGTGGGCTGTGCTCTGTGCTGTATACTACTGTGTGCTCTGTGCTATGTATAGTACTCTGTGGGCTGTGCTCTGTGCTGTATACTACTGTGGGCTGTATATAGTTCTCTGGGCTGTGCTCTGTGCTGTATACTACTGTGTGCTATATATAGTTCTCTGTGGGCTGTGCTGTATACTGCTGTGGGCTGTATATAGCTCTCTGTGGGCTGTGCTCCGTGCTGTATACTACTGTGGGCTGTATATAGTTCTCTGTGGGCTGTGCTGTATACTACTGTGGGCTGTATATAGTTCTCTGTGGGCTGTGCTCTGTGCTGTATACTGCTGTGGGCTGTATATAGTTCTCTGTGGGCTGTGCTCTGTGCTGTATACTACTGTGGGCTGTATATAGTACTCTGTGGGCTGTGCTCTGTGCTGTATACCACTGTGGGCTGTATATAGTTCTCTGTGGGCTGTGCTCTGTGCTGTATACTGCTGTGGGCTGTATATAGTTCTCTGTGGGCTGTGCTCTGTGCTGTATACTGCTGTGGGCTGTATATAGTTCTTTGTGAGCTGTGCTCTGTGCTGTATACTACTGTGGGCTGTATATAGTACTCTGTGGGCTGTGCTCTGTGCTGTATACTGCTGTGGGCTGTATATAGCTCTCTTTGGGCTGTGCTCTGTGCTGTATACTACTGTGGGCTCTGTGCTATATATAGTACTCTGTGGGCTGTATATAGTTCTCTGTGGGCTGTGCTCTGTGCTGTATATAGCTCTCTGTGGGCTGTGCTCTGTGCTGTATACTACTGTGGGCTGTATATAGCTCTCTGTGGGCTGTGCTCTGTGCTGTATACTGCTGTGTGCTCTGTGCTATATATAGTACTCTGGGCTGTGCTCTGTGCTGTATACTACTGTGTGCTATATATAGTTCTCTGGGCTGTGCTCTGTGCTGTATACTACTGTGTGCTCTGTGCTATATATAGTACTCTGTGGGCTGTGCTCTGTGCTGTATACTACTGTGTGCTATATATAGTTCTCTGGGCTGTGCTCTGTGCTGTATACTACTGTGGGCTGTATATAGTACTCTGTGGGCTGTGCTCTGTGCTGTATACTACTGTGGGCTGTATATAGTACTCTGTGGGCTGTGCTCTGTGCTGTATACTACTGTGGGCTGTATATAGTACTCTGTGGGCTGTGCTCTGTGCTGTATACTACTGTGGGCTGTATATAGTACTCTGTGGGCTGTGCTCTGTGCTGTATACTACTGTGGGCTGTATATAGTACTCTGTGGGCTGTGCTCTGTGCTGTATACTGCTGTGGGCTGTATATAGCTCTCTGTGGGCTGTGCTCTGTGCTGTATACTACTGTGGGCTGTATATAGCTCTCTGTGGGCTGTGCTCTGTGCTGTATACTACTGTGTGCTCTGTGCTATATATAGTACTCTGTGGGCTGTGCTCTGTGCTGTATACTACTGTGTGCTATATATAGTTCTCTGGGCTGTGCTCTGTGCTGTATACTACTGTGGGCTGTATATAGTACTCTGTGGGCTGTGCTCTGTGCTGTATACTACTGTGGGCTGTATATAGTACTCTGTGGGCTGTGCTCTGTGCTGTATACTACTGTGGGCTGTATATAGTTATCTGTGGGCTGTGCTCTGTGCTGTATGCTACTGTGGGCTGTATATAGTTCTCTGTGGGCTGTGCTCTGTGCTGTATATAGTTCTCTGTGGGCTGTGCTCTGTGCTGTATACTACTGTGGGCTGTATATAGTTCTCTGTGGGCTGTGCTCTGTGCTGTATACTACTGTGGGCTGTATATAGTTCTCTGTGGGCTGTGCTCTGTGCTGTATACTACTGTGTGCTGTATATAGTTCTCTGTGGGCTGTGCTGTATATAGTACTCTGTGGGCTGTGCTGTATATAGTACTCTGTGGGCTGTGCTGTATATAGTACTCTGTGGGCTGTGCTGTATATAGTACTCTGTGGGCTGTGCTGTATATAGTACTCTGTGGGCTGTGCTGTGTATAGTACTCTGTGGGCTGTGCTGTATATAGTACTCTGTGGGCTGTGCTGTATATAGTACTCTCTGGGCTGTGCTGTATATAGTACTCTCTGGGCTGTGCTGTATATAGTACTCTCTGGGCTGTGCTTTATATAGTACTCTGGGCTGTGCTGTATATAGTACTCTTGGCTGTGCTTTATATAGTTCTCTGTGGGCTGTGCTTTATATAGTTCTCTGTGGGCTGTGCTGTATATAGTTCTCTGTGGGCTGTGCTGTATATAGTTCTCTGTGGGCTGTGCTGTATATATTACTTTGTGGGCTGTGCTGTATATATTACTTTGTGGGCTGTGCTGTATATATTACTCTGTGGGCTGTGCTGTATACTACTGTGTGGACTGTGCTGTATACTTCTACGTGGGCTGTGCTGTATACTACTGTGTGGTCTGTGCTGAATACTGCTGTGTGGGCTGTGTTATCTACTACGCGAGCTGTGCTATAGTATGCAGGCTGTGCTGTATACTATGCGGTTTGTGCTATATAATATGCGGGCTTTGCTATATACTATGGGGAGTATATTATATTCTATGGGGGAGGCCATGTTATGTACTATGTGGCTGTGTTATATACTATTGTGGGGGTATATTATATTCTATGGGGGAGGCTGCGTTATATACTATGGGGGGCTGCATTATATTCTATGGGGGGCTACATTATATATTATGGGGAGGTGGGCTGTATTATATTCTATGGGGGTTACATACTCTGGGGTGGCTGCATTATACTCTGTGGGGTGGCTGCATTATACTCTGGGGTGGCTGCATTATACTCTGGGGTGGCTGCATTATACTCTGGGGTGGCTGCATTATACTCTGGGGTGGCTGCATTATACTATATGTGGGCTGCATTATACTGTATCGAGGACTATGGGGAATACGTTATACTATATGAAGAACTATGGGGTGCATTATACTATGGGAAGTGAATTGTACTACATGGATGACTGTGGCGGTGCATTATACTATATGGAGCACTATGAGGATTGTATTATGCTATATGGAGGACTATGAGGATTGTATTATGCTATATGGAGGACTATGAGGAGTGTATTATACTATGTGGAGGACTGAGCAGTGTATTTTAATATATGGAGGACTATAGGGAGTGTATTATACTATATGGAGGACTATGGAGCACATTATAATATATGGAGGACTATGGGGTGTATTTTACTAAACAAGTAAAATGCTGCATATTCGGATTGTTTTTGCTGGAACAAAAAGCCTTGTTGTCAGCAGCACATTGCCAGTGTAAACTGTAGATGTGCTGCTGAAAACATGATACTGTATGGTGATCTGTTAGTGATCTATTAGTGATCGTTCTGTCTCATCATTATTCCTCAGCTGGTGGAAAGAGGCCGGGAAACAAGCGTTGAACAACTTCAGTATTGTCGATCAAACTCGTTTAGCGGCCTGAACTCAGCGCACGTAAATACAACAGAAAGGCTTCTGTGTGATGTGCAATATGTTAGCATTTGGGGACCCATTTTAAACTTTGCCTAGGGCCCCACTTTGCCTAAAACCGGCCCTGCCTACAAGTGTACAAAGATATTATACAGTCACCATGTGACAAGTGGGCCTGTGTAACTTCAAATGCCAGGGCTGAATTTTAGTCCCAGTCCGGCCCTGCACCCGCTTCAGACTGTGCGGCGTCAGCTGATCCCTTATCGCATGCCGCGGCCATGAAGCCGCACAGTCTGAAGAAGACGGAAGGAGATGAGTGACAACAGGCGAAGATATGCACTGCTCATGCCCGTCAATCACACCCTCGCAGTCAAAATAAATAAGACACCGAGGGGCGTTGTGTCGGGCAGGGCTGCCGCAGAGGCGCAGCCAGCCAAACAATGATGTCAGAAGACGGGCAGTGCTACCAAGGGGGTTGCTGCGTGTCATTACAAAGGAAAGTCACACCTCAGGGACGTTTTAATGGTCACACAGAGGACACATTTTAGACGTGTTTTCAGTTCCACATGTGCGAGGAGAATACGTTTATGAGCCACCTTGCACACATGCAACATTACCGCTGTACAAGGTGGCTGTAAAACATACAAACGCCTGGGGGAGGGGGGACAGGTTCCCTTCAATTTCAGTTCTTGTGTCTGCGTGGCTGTTGCAGGACACGTTGCCGGCTACACAGCAGGGGAACAGCTGGCGGTGCTGAACCCCACTGACACATTGGCTGGTGTTTGGCTCTGTGCAGCCAGCACATCTGGGCCCCAACTGGCGGTGTTAGAGCCCAGGGTCAGCAGGAGGAGGAGAGGGATTAGAGTGTAGGCCGAAGCCTGCACTGGAGCAAGTTGAAAGGGAAACTTTAACCCCCCCCCCCCAAGCGTTTGTAGCTGAAAGAGCCATCGTGTACAGCACTAATGCTGGAAAAGGTAAACTTAGCTCTTTTAATTATGGTCCTTGCACATGCTGAACCTAACACTTATGAAAAGTGTGCCCTCCTACCGTGATACCGTCCGGTTGGTGGAACTTTCCTTTGTGATGTGACGCAGCACAGCCGTCATTCTTACCCCCTTGGCGCCGTGCGCCGCCTCCTCAGCGTTGTTTGAATCAGTCCCGGAGCCTGCGCTGTTAGGTTAGCCCTTGGCCATGCACACATTTTGCGCTGCCCGTCTTCTGACATCATTTGGTGTCAGACTGGCTGCGCCTCTGCGGCTGCGCTGGACGAGAGCCCGCCTCGCGGCCTGGGATCCGTGGCCATGCGCAGTGCATATCCTCACCTCTCACTCCCCTCCCTACGGCTTCTTCAGACTGTGCGGCGTCACGGCCGTGGCATGCTATTAGGGATCAGCTGACGGCGCACAGTCTGAAGAAGGCGTAGGGAGATGAGTGAAAGGCGGAGGTTCAGATATGCACTGCGCATGTCCATGGATCTCAGGCCCCCAGTGGGATTAAATCAGAAGACACTGCGAGGCGGGCTCTCGGCCAGCGCGGACGCACAGGCGCAGCCAGCCTGACACCAAATGATGTCAGAAGATGGGCAGCGTTAAGTGTGCCTGGCCAAGGGATAACATAACAGCGCAGGCTCCGGGACGGAATCAAACAACACTGAGGAGCCGGGGCACGGCGCCAAGGGGGTAGGAATGACGGCTGTGCTGCGTCATATTACGAAGGAAAGTCCCACCTCCGGGACGGTTTTACGGTATCAGTGGACACATTTTATAAGTGTTAAGTTCTGCGTGTGCAAGGAGCTAAACAAAAATAGCTACCTTTTCCTTGTGCAGCATTACTGCTGCACAAGGTGGCTCTTTCAGTAACAAACGCCTTGGGGGGGGGGGTCAGGTTCCCTTACATTTCAGTTGTTGTGTCAGCGTGGCGGTCGCAGGACACATTGCCGGCTACACAGCTGGGGATCAGCTGACGTTACTGAAACCCAATAACACTGGGTCGTATGTTTTGACTGTGCAGACGGCACTTCTGAGTCTCAACTGGCGGTGTTGGAGCCCAGGAATTAAAGTTCAGGTGGTAGAAAGATGAACACAACAGGAGACCTGGATACTGTTGACAGTCACCTAATTATTTAATCAGGAAGAGGAGAGGCAAATTCCTGCGAGATCCAGGCCTTGTTCATTTTCAGGAAAGTAAGCCGGTCAACATTATCGGAGGATAGTCGCATGCGACGGTCAGTTAGTACACCACCTGCAGCACTAAAGACACGTTCCGATAATACACTGGCCGCAGGGCAAGACAGCACCTCCAATGCATACTGGCTTAGCTCTGGCCATGTATCCAGCTTTGAGACCCAAAACTTGAAAGGTGAAGAGCCGTCTGGGAGTACAGCAAGAGGGCAAGACATGTAGTCTGTCACCATCTGACGGAACCGTTGCCTCCTGCTGACTGGAGCCGTCTGTGATGGTGTAGACTTTTGTGGCGGGCACAGAAAACTGTGCCACAGTTGGGCCATACTGGTCTTGCCTTGGGCAGAGGCACTGCTTCTGCTCCCTCTTTGTGCAGAACCTCCACCACTGCCTGGACGCACTGAGCTGCTTTGGAATGCACTAGCAGCACTTCTCTCAGTTGGAATGGAGAAGATGATGGAATTCACCAGTGTGTCTTGGTACTCCCGCATTTTTCGCTCCCGGTTCAACGGTGTGATGAGGCTTTCTACGTTGTCCCGGTAGCGAGGATCGAGGAGGGTGAACACCCAATAATCAGACATGTTGAGAATGTTGGCGATGCGGCGGTCGTTTCTCAGGCACTGCAGCATGTAATCCACCATGTGCTGCAGACTGCCAACTGCCAAAGAAACGCTGTCCCCTGCTGGAGGCGTGATCTCTGCCCGCTCGTCATCACCCCACCCTCTCTGTACACACTGAGTACTGGACAATTGTGTAACTCCCTCCTCTGGACGGATGTCTTCCTCCTCCATTGACTCCTCCTCATCCTCCTCACAAACTGTCGTGGCGCTGACTGTCCAGAAGATGATGGAAATGCTGAATCCTCATCCTCCACCTCTTCCACAACATCCCTTAGCGCTTGCAGTGATTTTTCAAGCAGGCAGATAAGGGGGACAGTCATGCTGACTAGTGCATCATCTGCACTCGCCATCCGCGTGGAATAATCAAAGGGACGCAAAACCTGGCAGACGTCATTCATAGTGGCCCACTCTGTGGTTGTGAAGTCTGTACGGCGCGGAGTGCGACTTCTTTGCGCCTGATGCAGCTGGTACTCCATTACAGCTTGCTGCTGCTCACACAACCGCTCCAACATATGTAACGTGGAATTCCACCTGGTAGGTAGGTCACATATGATGCGATGTTCCGGCAGGCGGTGTCGGTGCTGCAGAGCCGCAATGCGCGCTTTTGCCGTGCTGGAACGCCGCAAGTGAGCACACTCTAGGCGGACCTTGTGCAGCAGTGCATCAAGATCCGGATAGTCCCTCAAAAAACTCTGCACTACCAAATTGAGCACATGTGCCAGACATGGGATGTGAGTGAGGTTGCCGAGGCCCAGAGGTGCCACCAGATTTCGGCCATTATCACACACTACCATGCCTGGCTGGAGATTCGCTGGCACAAACCACACATCGCTCTCCTGCTTGATGGCATTCCAGAGCTCCTGCGCTGTGTGGCTTCGATTCCCCAAATAAATTAATTTCAAGACGGCCTGTTGACGTTTGGCCACGGCTGTGCTCATGTCGGTCGTAACAGGTAAACGTTCATCACGGGTCCATGTGGAGGTGGACTGTGACGGCTCCTGCAGCGATGATTCTGAGGAACTGGTGTAAGAGGAGGAGTCAATGCGTACAGAATGGATTCCTGCAATCCTTGGAGTGGGCAGGACACGTCCTGCGCCACTCGCACGATCTGTACCCGGCTCAACGACATTAACCCAATGGGCAGTGAGGGAAAGGTATCGCCCCTGTCCATGTTGACTGGTCCACGCATCGGTGGTGAGGTGGACCTTGCTACTGACGGCGTTCAGTAGCGCGTGTTTTATGTGTCCCTCCACATGCTTGTGCAGGGCAGGGACGGCTTGCCTGCTGAAGTAAAAGCGGCTGGGCACATTGTACTGTGGGACTGCCAATGACATCAAGTCACGGAAGCTGTCAGTCTCCACCAGCCTGAATGACAGCATTTCCAGTGACAGAAGTTTGGCAATGCCTGCAGTCAGAGCCTGTGCTCGTGGGTGGTTTGACGAGAAAGGCCGCCTTTTCTCCCATGCCTGTACTACCGATGGCTGTAGACTGGGCTGGGAGTGTGTGGATGACTGGGAAAGTGGTGCTGCGGGTGGAATTACAGCGGGTCTCTGGACAACAGGGCCAGAGGTTCTTCCACGGCGATCCTGGGAGGAAGCCGAACCAGCTGCGTGTGAGCTGGAGGAAGAGGCAACATGAGCTGAAGAGGTGGTAGCTGCCGCTGTTGGTTGGCCTAGCTCTTCAGTGCGTTTCTGTAACTCCGCCGCGTGCCTGGTGCGCACATGTTTCCACATATTTGTGGTATTGAGGTTGCTGACACTTTTCCCTCTTTTCACTTTGTGATGACACACCTTGCATTTGACATAGCAAATGTCATCTGCAACTGTGTCAAAAAAGGACCAGGCACTGCAAGTCTTGGGAGCGCCCTTTTTGGCTTTTGGAAGAGACATGCTCCTAACGGGTGCCAAAGCGGAGGCTGCAGGATCCGCAGTCTTCCCCCTCCCTCTCCCTCTTTGGGCCGTGCGGGGAATCTCTTCCTCAGAGCTGCTCCCACCACCTTCCTGTCCCTCACGCCAAGATGGGTCAAGGACCTCATCATCTACACTACCCTCTGCCCCCAACTGCTCCTCCTGGGTAGTCTCAGCAGCAGAGCACGCACCAGTAAGTGGCACCTGAGTGTCATCATCAGCTGATGCAGCCTGCGATGTGGTGACCGGAGCCACTGGCCCACCCGCCTCTTCAGACTCAGAGAGAAAAAGCTGTTGGGCATCACTGCACCCTGCCTCTTCTTCCATTTCTCCAATGCTGCTTGGCTGGCCCCCTGTTTCCAAGCCAAGAGATTCAGAGAACAGAAGTAGAGACGGCTCCTGTCCTGGGCTCCCTGTCTGCCTGGGCAATTTGGCAGGTGGTGAAGAGACAGATGGCTGCTCTCCAGTGCTCTGTGTCTGAGAGGATGTGGCACTAATTGAAGTTGATGCATTAGCTGCCTTCCATCCGACAACGGCTTTAATTTGTTCTTCACGCAGCAGCGGTGTACGGCGCTCTGCGACAAAGCTGCGCATGAATGACTGTTCCCTGGTGAAAGTGGGTGCTGCTGATGAGTCACCGGTGCCCACAGCAGGCACAGAATCCCCACGTCCCCTCCCTGCTCCGCGCCCACGCCCACGCCCACGTGCCTTACTCACTGCCTTCTTCATCTTGGTTGACTGATAAAGATAAGCAGAAAAGTACTAACGGCTTTGTGTGCTTATTCCTGAACAACTCCTAACAGGTATAAGAAACACTAATTTTCTAAAGTGTGGACTAGACTTTAATATGAGCTAATGTGGCCTACACAAATGTAAAGTGGTGTCACTGGTGTGTTTGGTGAACTTTATTATTTATTTATTTTTTGGGGGCTGAACTGACAACAGATAGAGCTGCAGTCACACGGAGACCGTGCAGACAGCCGTAAACGGCGCTGCAAGGCCCAAAAACCCTCCTCTACGTTATCCTATGTAGTGTTTTTCCACAAATTAGCTGGAGACGGGTGGAAAGACACTAATAGGAATTTTTTGAAAAAATGTGCAGCAGCCTGCACTACTTAAAACAAAATGAAAATTGATTTTGCGGTATGACGCAGTGAAGAACCCTGAGCTGGAGACAACCAGGCTATGGCTGCTCACAGACTACAGGGCGAGCTGCAGTCACACGGAGACCGTGCAGACAGCCGTAAACGGCGCTGCAAGGCCCAAAAACCCTCCTCTACGTTATCCTATGTAGTGTTTTTCCACAAATTAGCTGGAGACGGGTGGAAAGACACTAATAGAATTTTTTTGAAAAAATTAGCAGCAGACTACACTACTTGGAAAAAAAAAAAAAAAGAACAGTATGAGGCAATGAACCACCCTCCCTGAACTGAATACAACCAGCTATGGATGGCCTATGTGGCTGCACTCAGACTAGAGAGTGGGCTGCACTCACACACACACACACACAGACCTTGCAGATCGCTGTGAAAACAGCGCTACAAGGCAAAAGCAAGGTGATTAGTAGGTGAACACAGCGGTTGCTAAATTAGCCTTGGAAAAGCACAAAGAAGCAAATCGCTATCTCTAAACTGGCCCTCAGTCAGCAAACAGCGTCCTGTCACTAACTGAATTCACAGCAGAGTGAGCGCAAAATGGCGCCAGCGACTTTTAAACTGCATCATGACATCATTTCAGCAGCCAATCACAGCCTTGCCAGTAGTTTCATGCCCTCCATGCTGAACAGGATGTGCCCACACTTGGAATCATTCTCATTGGCTGAATTTGTGCAGTTTGAATCTGGGAACTTCCGATTCCGGTATCCGATACGCGGCAAGTATCGGAATCCCGGTATCGGAATTCCGATACCGCAAGTATCGGCCGATACCCAATACTTGTGGTATCGGAATGCTCAACACTAGTAACTAACAGTTAGTTACTATGCCTGGGAAACGCCGGGCTCTTCAGCTAGTAAGATTATAAAATAGCTAATAGCTACTTGGTGACAAGTAGTGAAGAGCGAGTATGCTCGTTACACGAGTTTTAGTATATGTCGACACAGCTGCATGATTTGCAAAAATTTCTACATTTCTGGGTTTTTTTCAGTCAAGATGGGGTGTAGAGTGTACATTAATGTGAAAAAAATGAACTTTTTTGAGTTTACCAAATGGCTGCAGTGAAACAAAAAGTGAAAAATTTCAAGAGGTCTGAATACGTTCTGCACCCACTGTATTTGGAATCGGCGTCTAACGCCTCGAAAGGCAAGATGGGCATTGTTCTTTACCAGGTTTGACTTTTTTTTGTCACATATAGGCCGGAGAACAAAAACATTAAGGCAGATGCCTTATCTCATTGTTTTCCTGGTGTCACGCTCACGCCCTGACTGGTGGGCGTGAGCTCGGGGGTTTGTGGCCCCACTGTGCCACAAACCAGACTACCCTGGAAGGGGCGTGACTATGACAGCTGCCTGGGTTTTCACTGGAGCCTCTGATGGTGAGGTCAGGCTTGTGCAGCAGGCAGCTGCCAGGTGCTACTCCAGGGTGGTGTCTGGCTGTGGCTGCTGATCCCACTTGGAAGACAGGAACACCAGGATTGGTGCGGGCATCAGGCAGGATTGGCAGAAGAGCACGGCTGAAACTCAGACGAGTAGACTGGCACGGCTGAGACACAGGGCTGGCAGAGACACGGCAGAGAACACAGGGCTGGCAGAGACCTGGCAGAGAACACAGGGCTGGCAGAGACACGGCAGAGAACACAGGGCCAGCAGGAACACAGGACTGGCAGGAAACACAGGACTGGCTAGGACAGCAGGAACACAGGACTGGAAGGTACAGCAGGAATGGCAGGACTGGCAGGAACACTGGATAGGAAGGCATGGCAGAGAACACAGGACTGGTTGATGTGGTTTATGAAGGAACAGGTAGGGACCTGTTCACACAAGAGGTGCAGGAACGGATATGAAATATGAAGGAACAGGTAGGGACCTGTTCACACAGGAGGTGCAGGAAAGGAAACAAGCAGAAAGGAATGAGGTATGAAGGAACAGGTTGGGACCTGTTCACACAGGAGATGTAGGTACGGAAACAAGCCAGAAGGAAAGGAGAATGAAGGAACAGGTTGGGACCTGTTCACACAGGAAGAGAACCGCAAGGCTGCTGAGAGGAAAGGTAGAGTAGCAAGAGATAGTGTAGCAACAAAAGCTAAGCAGAGCAGAACCGCAAGGAATACGGAGAGGAGCTGCAGCGAGAGGACTCTGCAGCAAAGCAGAGCGGAGCCACAAGGAATGTGGAGAGGAGCTGCAGCAAGGGATAACTGCAGCAGCAGAAGATAAGCAGAGTAGAAAGGAGCAGAACCGCAGGAGTGCGGAGCAGAGGTAAAGCCACAAAGGTACAGAGCAGGCAGAGCCGCAAGAGTGCGGAGTGTAAGCAGACTGAGAACACGAGGAAAGACACAGCAGGGAAGGAAGCCACAGACAAGGAGACCGAGATAAGACTAAGTTCAGACAAGGAAATGGAACAAAACAAAAAACAAGGAGAAAGACACAGGGACCAGGATATTCTGCCTCCTGGAGGGCGGACAACAAAATCAAGGCAATAGCACAGAGAAAAGCCTCCAGAGAGGGAGTAACACAGAGCAAGGCCTGGCAAACTCAGAAGCTAAACACTAACTGAGCTAACACATTGCACAGGCCCAGACCACACGGTGGAGCTGCACTAAATACTGGAGGCCTCCTGGCAATTGGTCAGGAACAGATTAGACAGATGCACCTGATTCCTATAAGAACCAGAGAGTTCAGGCGCCGCCCCTCTATACACACAGCCATGAAGCATGCAGAGAGCAGAGACACAGAGCATGGAGCTGGCATGAAACAGAAACCACATCATGACCTGGAGCAGTGGGTAAGATAGTGTGAGAGATGCGAGGCCATGCCGTGATGCCAGCAGAGTTGTTACACCTGGGGGAGGAAATCATTGTGGACCGGTACCTGTTCTACAATAAAGGGTGGTTATAGCGTCTATATGCTCCCATCTTGTAAGAGAGGTTGTTGATGCTCAGGGGGACACCCCTGCTGCCTGTCCACTAGGTAAACTCCTGGCAATAATGCCACCACTGATCTTATTCACCGTGTTTGGTGGCCCGGGGTTTATCAGGGTGTCCGGGAGTATGTACCCTCCTGCAGTGTCTGTGTGCGTTCTAAGACCTCTCATACTCATCCTTTGGGGGCTCTGCAACTATTGGAGATTCCCAGTATACCTTGGACTCACTTGTCGGTCGATTTTTATCACGGATCTACTTGTGTTGGCGGGGAATACTGTAATTTTAATTGTGGTAGAAAGATTCAGTAAGATGTCTCATTTTATTGCATTACCAGCTTTACCAAACGCCAAGTCGTTGACGCAAATTTTCATCAGGAAAATTGTAAAATTACATGGGATCCCTACCAATATTGCTTCTGACCGTGGAGTACAGTTTGTTTCCAAGTTTTGGAGAGCATTTTGCACCCCTCTGGGGATCCATCTGTCATTTTCTTCTGCATTTCACCTGCAGTCTGATGGATAGACTAAACGGGTTAACCAGAATCTGGAGACTTATCTTAGGTGTTTTGTGTCTGAGAATCAGGAGGATTGGGTTACCTATTTACCATTAGTCGAATTCACAGTAAATAATCGTCATGAATTTACTGATACGTCCCCGTTTTTTTGGGCGTATGGTTTCCATCCTCAATTCAGCTCATTTAATAAAAATCGTCCTTCTGGATTACCTGAAGAGGAAGGTTTTTCATCATCTATTATGTTCATATGGCAGGGGGTTACTAATAATTTGAGGAAAATGGGATCCAAATATAAGTGTCTGGCTGATCAGAGACGTTTGGTGGGTCTGGACCTGTGTGTTAGTGACTTGGTGTTGTTGTCCTCTAGGAACATTGAGTTGAAGGTTCCATGTTGGAAACTGGATCCCAGGTTTATCGGCCCTTATAAGATTGTAGCCATTGTCAATCCTGTAGCATTCCGCCTTGCTTTGCCACCCACCTTTAGGATCCATAATGTATTTCACCAATCTCTCCTCAAAAAATATGTTACATCTTCGAAACCATCACTACTACCACCATCTGCTGTCATTGTCGATGGAACCTTGGAGTTTCAGATTGCGAAAATCATGGATTCTCATTTAGTTCGTCAATCACATCAGTATCTGGCAGATTGCAGGGGGTACAGTCCTGAGGAGAGGATGTGGGTACCAGCATCTGACATTCATGCAGCCAGACTGATCCAGTCTCTTCACAAGGCACACCCCGATATACCCGGTCCTGAGAATAAAGATAAAGAGTCATAGAATGGTAGAGTTGGAAGGGACCTCATGTGTCATCTGTTCCAACCCCCTGCTCAAAGCAGGATTCACTAAATCATCCCAGACAGATGTCTGTCCAGCCTCCTGATTCTCTAGAATCATAGAGTTGGAAGAAAATGTAATTGTTTTTTTTCTGTGAGCTTCCCCAGGTCTCAAACCCACAAACATTGCTGGAAGGCTCTTAAGCTACTGAGCCACAAGCTCTGAGGATCCAGAGGTCCCTCGTAGAAGGGTGGGTACTGTCGCGGGGTTACCACAAGAGAGGAGACAGAAAATCAGAGGGTCTGATTGCTCCTACTCCTGTGCTGAATAGAAGCACTTCTTTTTAAATGGTGATTATTTCATTTGGCAGAACAGGGGTTAATCGGCTATGTTAGAAACTCTGGGAGTATGAGCGCTCACCTGAGCTTGGTTAGCCACTCCCATCCCCTTTATAATCTGGGTCCTGATTCAAACTTATGTCAGATCTAGCTTTGGCTGTATGGCTTGGAGGAGAGGTGTTTACATAAGGAGTTTTAGAGAAGTTATCGGTGACTGCTGTGTGGTTTGTCAGTGTGATAATTCCCTTCCCTCCTCTTACTTTGGTTATTCCCCATCCTTCACTCACTGGTGCATTCCTTTGTTATATGTGAGTGAATATTTGTATGCTTGATGTTTTCAGTTTACCCTTGTTTATGTTGCCTTGTTCGTTCAGTTGGTGTACTGCAGGGCACAGTAGCGCCCTTCTTCCCTGGGATGGGGAAGAGACCAGACAGAGGGTGGATTCAGGAGATAAGTCAAGGGTGGCGGCCCAGGCATGTCCACCTTCAGAAGTACCCCTCTGCCCCAGAATTAGCGTAATGTAATAATAAACTTTTATTTTAAATGTTTAAAATTACATGACTAACTAAAGTGCACATGCAAGGACAGAGAATACATACAGTGGTATGCATACACAACAAGAGTTTGGTCTGTATAAGACCCGCAGTCCTCTTTACCTTAGTAGGATAGCCATGCTAGTATCCAAAAACACAGTACCTATAATATTGTTTGTGCCAAAACGCACCGGATGTATTATCACTAAGGTGACTAAGGATTTTAACACAGTCGTGTGTGAAATCCACCTAGGTACAAACGTAGGAACTATAGTATTGTATGCTCGGTTAATATGTCACCAAAAGCAGCTGTCATTCATTTCAAACCATGGCAATAGGTTCTATACGTTTGTACCCATATTATCATAATGCAGAAATTGCATAAGAAGTGCCTTACCACGCATTCAGACATGCATGGCTCAATGTAGACCCTAAATTAAGGCTGCAGCTCATATTTTCATAGGTGCATCTTATTATTATACGGGGTCAAAATACGACAAGCGTTCAAAGAGAGAAATAACACAGAACATTTGCAGGGTAGTATTATTCAAATATATATCTCACCCATATTGATATCTAAATCTGTACTCCTCCTTAATCTCTCTTTGAGCATACATATAAAAGTCAGTGCGATATTTAGGTGACCTACTCTAACTATACCCTACCTATCGAGGAGGTTGACACCCTAGGACCTTCACAATGGCGCTCCCACTCGTCGACGACTCTAAGCCAACAGCCACTAACTCTCTCCTAAGGTGGGAAAGCAGCCACTCAAGACCCCTAAAGAGAGGCATACCAAAGGGGCAATACCTCAGAATACAACAAAATTGCTTCAATCTGTCTAAGTTTAAAGAACAGGCAGATGACCTACAAAGATAATTTGTGGAAAGAGGTTACCCCAAAGATGTGTTGAGAGAGGCATATAGAGAGTCCCTTTCAATGGATCGAAAAGAGCTACTCACTCCCCCCCCCCAACCACAAAAGAACCAAGGCAATATATCACGCTTTATTACAAGGTTTTCTAATGGAACAGGAGAGATTAGGGATATGCTAAAACGCCACTGGCCGGTGCTTCTCATGGATACAGATATCAGAGATACGGTGAGTCCTTCACCACAAATTACATTCCGTAAAAGCAGGTCCCTCAGAGACAGACTGGTCCACAGTCATTTTCATAATCCTACAGGTCAAACATGGTTTAGTTCACAACCCAGGAGATGCTTTAAAGGGAACCTGTCACCCCCCCCCCCCAGACGTTTTTAACTAAAAGAGCCACCTTGTGCAGCAGTAATGCTGCATCCTGACAAGGTGGCTCTTTTAGTTCTGGGTGCTGTAACTGCAGAAATAATCCATTTTGTAATTTGTCCTAAAAACCTTGTCTTCAGTCAAGGAGGCCGGCGTTTACCCCCTGCTGCAGACACCACACAGCCGTCACTCAAATCTTCTTGGCGCCGGGCGCCGCCTCCTCAGCGCTGTTTTGAAATTAGCGCTGCCTGTCTGTCCTCATATGCAATCTAGCTGACTGCGCCTGTGCGGCCGCCCTGCCTGTGAATCCCAGCCCCGCAGTGTCTTCTGATTTATTCATACTATGGGGCTGGGATTCACAGGCAGGGCGTCCGCACAGGCGCAGTCAGCTGGACTGCATATGAGGACAGACGGGCAGCGCTCACTGCACCTGCCCAAGGCAGGAGAAAAGAGCGCAGGCGCCGGATCATTTCAAAACAGCGGTGAGAAGGAGGCGGCGCCCGGCGCCAAGAAGACTTGAGTGACGGCTGTGTGGCGTCTGCAGCAGGGGGGAAAGGCCTGCCTCCAGGACTGAAGAAAGGTATTTAGGACAAATTACAAAACTGATTATTTCGGCAGTTACAGCACCCAGAACTAAAAGAGCCACCTTGTCAGAATGCAGCATTACTGCTGCACAAGGTGGCTCTTTTAGTTAAAAACGCCTGGGGGGGTGACAGGTTCCCTTTAAGTGCGGTAGGTGTAAAGCATACAGATCGGTACTACCAGGCAAATCATTCGAAAGCAACAACACAGGGAGAGCTTACACCATTACACATTTCATAAATTGCCGGACATCTGGCATTATTTATAAAGCTACCTGTGAGTGTGGTATGAAATATATCAGTAAAACTAGAACGGAATTTCAGAAAAGGGTTGGCGAGCACATCAGAGATATTGCAAATAAAAGAGATACAGCAGTTGCTAATCACATCAACAACTGTCACCAGGGTGACGTGAAAAAAATCACATTTATGGGAATTGATAGGATCAATCCCTTGGTAAGAGGCGGCAACTGGGACCAGATGATACTACAAATGCAATCAAAATGGATCTTCTGTCTACAGACCACATACCCCAATGGTTTAAATGACCAGTTCTCCTTTTCTTCCTTAATTTAGAGTAGTTTGAAATAAGGGACAGATAGTAAGGGTAACATAGTAACATAGTTTTTAAGGTTAATGGAAGATTTTAAGTCCATCTATTTCAACCCATAGCCTAACCTAACATGCCCTAACATGTTGATTCAGAGGAAGGCAAAAAAAAAACCATGTAGCAAACAGTAAGCTCCACATTGAGGAAAAAAATTATTTGCCGACTCCACATACGGCAATCAGACTAGTTCCCTGGATCAACGCCCTATCAAGGATTCTAGTGTATATAGCCTGTAACATTATACTTTTCAAGAAAGACATCCAGTCCCTTCTTAAATTTTAGTAATGGATCACTCATTACAACATCATACGGCAGAGAGTTCCATAGTCTCACTGCTCTTACAGTAAAGAATCCGCGTCTGTTATTATGCTTAAACCTTCTTTCCTCCAGACGTAGAGGATGCCCCTTTGTCCCTGTCTCAGGTCTATGAGTAAAAAGATCATCAGAAAGGTCTTTGTATTGTCCCCTCATATACTTATACATTAAGATAAGATCACCCCTTAGCCTTCATTTTTCCAAACTAAATAGCCCCAAGCAGGGCCGGCCTTTGCCCTGTGCGACCTGTGCGGCCGCACAGGGCGCCAAGGCTCGTTAGCATACAAGGGGCGCATTTGAGCTCAGCAGATTTGAGCTCAGCCGCGCTCCCCGGAGGTGGTCGCTGTCAGGGTCGTCCTCCGTGCAGCCCGGTGTGCTGTGAGCCCCCCGTGTGCACAGCGGTGTACAGGGGCTTGTGACCAGCGCCGGAGCCCCAGGTGCAGCCTCCTCCGGGGGCAGCTGCCGGCACCAGCACCGCGGAAGCTCCCGCCGCCGCCCCGTGCAGGCAGTGGAGCCCGGAGGAAGGAGCCGCCCCCTCTGTCGTGCGGCGCAGTGGTAGGAGCCGGGATCACAACAAAGGAGAGCGCCACATAAAAGCCATAGAAGCGGAGAGAGCAGCAGCGACAGCACCGACCGCACCGGCAGCCACCGGCAGAGCACGACAGGCAGGGAGCTGGCGCTCTACTCCATCACCAGGTCCAGCAGGGAGCCCGCAGCAGCCCCGGCACAGAACTCGGCTCCAGGTAAGCACCGGAGGATGAGGAGCAGCAGCGACGGCGGCGGCAAGTTCTGACAACTGTGTGAGGGGGCAGCAGGGAGGGCAGCGGATGTGTGTGACTGTACGGGGGCAACTGTGTGTGAGGGGCAATTACCTATATGTGACTGTACGGGGGCAACTGTGTGTGTGGGGCAATTACCTATATGTGACTGTACGGGGGCAACTGTGTGTGAGGGGCAATTACCTATATGTGACTGTACGGGGGCAACTGTGTGTGAGGGGCAATTACCTATATGTGACTGTACGGGGGCAACTGTGTGTGAGGGGCAATTACCTATATGTGACTGTATGGGGGCAACTGTGTGTGAGGGGCAATTACCTATATGTGACTGTACGGGGGCAACTGTGTGTGAGGGGCAATTACCTATATGTGACTGTACGGGGGCAACTGTGTGTGTGAGGGGCAATTACCTATATGTGACTGTACGGAGGCAACTGTGTGTGAGGGGCAATTACCTATATGTGACTGTACGGGGCAACTGTGTGTGTGAGGGGCAATTACCTATATGTGACTGTACGGGGGCAACTGTGTGTGTGAGGGGCAATTACCTATATGTGAGGACAGAGGAGCTGTGTGTGACTGTATGGGGTAACCAGGGCCGGCCTTTGCCCTGTGCGACCTGTGCGGCCGCACAGGGCGCCAAGGCTCGTTAGCATACAAGGGGAGCATTTGAGCTCAGCAGATTAATGTCACATTACATCACAATGTAGACGCTTAATGGCCTGAGGGCGCCCGCACCTCTTGTGGCGCCCCCCGCCGCGCCATTTGCGCTATCTGTATCTGCTGCTCGCCTGCTCCTGCCCAGTGCCGCCCGCCCTGTCGCTCGGCTCTCTGCGTGTGACGTAATGTCACACGCGCAAGCCGTTCTCCCCGCTGGGCAGGGACAGCACGCAGAGGAACTTTAGTTCCGCCTTCTGCTGTCCCCGGCGGGAGAGAACGGCTGCACAGCGTGTGACATGATTACGCCACACGTCCCCGCTCGTGCCCCGCCGCTCTCTTCCCGGCACTGAAGAGCAGAGCAGAGGTGGACCTGAGGAGCCAACTGTTACTCAGCCAAGCAAAGCGTGAGTAATAACCACCTCACATGGCCTCTACTATGCTGGCGTGCTGGCGGTCGCCCCGGGGGGGGGGGGGGGGGTTGGGGTGCAGCTTGCTTTTTTGCAGTGTGCGTGTGGGGGGGGGGGGTTGGGGTGCAGCCTTATTTTTTGGTGTGTGTGTGGGGGGGGTGGGGTTGGGGTGCAGCCTTATTTTTTGCAGTGTGTGTGTGTGTGGGGGGGGCGGGGTGGGGTTGGGGTGCTGCTTTATTTTGCAAACGTATTATGTGTGGGGGGGGGGCGGGGGGTTGGGGTGCAGCTTTATTTTGGAAACGTATTATGTGTGTGGGGGGGGCGGGGTGGGGTTGGGGTGCAGCTTTATTTTGGAAACGTATTATGTGTTGCCACAAGCAAGGGGCCCATCCGCAAGCATGGTCGCTGTGACTGGGTCCGGACACTGTGGCTGGGCACCATTGCTGTGACCCTTTTGCTGTGGGGCCCATTGTGTGGCTGGGCCCTGTTGCTGTGGCTGGGCACTGTGCTTGTGGTGGGGCCTAGCCACAGCAATGGGGCCCAGCAGCAAGCACGGGGCCCAACAGCAGCAATGGGGCCCAGCCACAAAAAAAGGGGACCAGCCGCAAGAAAAGGGCCCAGCGACAGCAATTGGGCCCAGCCACAAGCACGGTCACTGTGACTGGGTCCGGACACTGTGGCTGGGCACCATTGCTGTGACCCTTTTGCTGTGGGGCCCATTGTGTGGCTGGGCACTGTGCTTGTGGCAAAAATAAAAAAAAAGGACACACCATGGATGCGGGCGGGCGGCACTGGGCCCCCCCAAGCCACGGGCCTGGGTGCTTCCGCATCCGTCGCATCTATGGTGTGTACGCCACTGCATATGGCTCTAGGAACACAAAAGGGTGTTTAGCCTGATTTTCAGGCGTCCTATGGGTCTACCATGTAACATACTACTATGTCCAGGGCAGAAGGGGCTAAAATAGCCCTATGGTGCCTAACCTAACCATGGCAACCGGGGGGGCAATTGGGGGTTAGGTGCATTGCTCAGGAGCCACCCTACTCTCACTTCCTCCCGCTCCTCTCTGCTAAATGTATTCATCCATCCTTCTCCTTCTCCTTCTCCCCCTCCCACTCTTCCCAGACTTTGTGCAGTGTACAGTGGCTTACTTGTTTCTAGTTACTTATCACCTGCTCACCTCTGCCACCTTAGGTTTAAATGAGCAGATAGATGGTTATAGTAGCATGTGGACTGCACTAATAAGACTTTTGGTCCACACCTAACCTTTTCAGGGAAGAATAACATTTGTCAGGCAAGATGAGCCCTAAGAAAGCATCTGGTGCACAGAACAGAAAGCGAAAGGCCTTAGCAGAACAGGCAAATCAAAAGCAAGCAGGGTCTTTAAAAAGACTGTTTGAAAAATCTTCTGAACATGGTGGCACCAATGTACCGAGCACTGCTGAGGAATCAACATCAGA
The DNA here is from genome assembly GCF_051348905.1 of Ranitomeya variabilis. Classification (NCBI taxonomy): domain Eukaryota; kingdom Metazoa; phylum Chordata; class Amphibia; order Anura; family Dendrobatidae; genus Ranitomeya; species Ranitomeya variabilis. The sequence continues at coordinate 298,652,064 of NC_135232.1, forward strand.
TATTCCACAGCAAGAATGTGAAATAAGGAGTGGTATGGATACAATCCCATTGGAGCCAGGGGAACCATCAACGTCATTGAAAATTAGGATCAGCGAAGTTGACCAAGAGTCTACCATAGCAGACGTTTATGAGGTTGCAGTAGAACAAGATCAGTCTACCACACCAGCCCTCACATCAGAAGGGGATAACACATGCCAGCATGTGGAGGGCATTGATGAGGCTGAAAGCAGTGAAATTTCTGCAATCATTGACTCAGATCCTGCACTTTGGCCTACATTAAATTCTTCATCAATTGATCTAATCGTAGAAGCAGGCCCTGTGCAACTTAAAAATATAGAATTTAAGAGAGATGAGAGGAATCGACATTTTTCAGAGGACTTTTACTCTAGAATTTTGGACAATGGCGTGAAACGAGCAAGAAAGTGGTTGGTGTACTCCAAAAGTTTGAACAAAGTATTTTGCTTTTGTTGCAAACTGTTTGATAGAAGATCCCGTACGGCACTTGCATTGGATGGATCACAGGATTGGAGCCATATGAGTCAGATGTTAAAGGCCCATGAAACTTCCATTAACCATTACTCAGCAGAAACAAAGTGGATAGAAGTTCAGCTTCGCATGAAAAACAAAAAAACAATTGACCATCAGTTACAGAGCAGAATACAGAAAGAGCAGCAGCACTGGAGAAACGTACTGGAAAGACTCATGCGTATTACTCAGTTGTTGGCTGAACGGAACTTGGCATTTCGAGGATCTTCTGATCGTCTATACACCGCAAATAATGGAAATTTTCTTGCTATAGTACAGTTATTAGGAAATTATGACTTTGTAATGGCAGAACATCTGCGACGAGTCAAGTCAAAGGAGACATCTGACCACTACTGTAGTAAAACTATTCAAAATGAAATAATTAATTTGATGGCCAAAAAGGTTATTAGTGAAATTCTTGAAAGATGCAAAAAGGCAAAGTATTATTCCTTAATTCTTGATTGTACAACTGATCTAGCCCATCAAGAGCAGATGTCTTTTACCATCCGTTTTATTGATGTTAAACTTGGGTTATGCCAGATCAGGGAACATTTTCTTGGATATGTTGCTGTAACAGACACAACTGGTAGAGGATTATCAGATATTATTCTTAATTTCCTAATTAGCAAAGAGCTAGATATTGATGACTGTCGTGGCCAGGGCTATGACAATGGTGCCAATATGGCAGGCAAAAATAATGGTGTTCAAGCCAACATACTAAAAAAAAATCCAAGGGCGTTTTTTGTACCATGTGGATGCCACAGCCTCAATTTAGTGGTTGGAGATGCAGCAGAATCTAACATAGATTCTATAACCCTGTTTGGAATTATTCAGCGTGTATATACTATTTTTGCTGGGTCAGCCAAGAGATGGAAGGTTTTGACAGACCATGTATCAGGTCTTACTGTAAAACCTCTATGTACCACAAGATGGGAATGCCGGATAAACTGCCTCAAACCACTGATCCAAAATCTAGCAGGTATACAGGAGGCATTATTTGCCCTTTCTGAAGACAGCAGTACAGAGCCAAAAACAAAACATGATGCTCTAGAGTTGTCCCAACATATCCTTAATTTTAAATTCATGGTGTCCTTAATTGTGTGGTATGACATATTATTTCAAATCAATATTGTGAGCAAAGCTTTGCAAAACCAGACCGCCAACCTCATCACAGCAGCAGACATGATTGAAAAAACCCATGATTTTCTTAAGAAATTCAGGGAGAATGGTTTTGAAGGCTCTTTCCAAAGAGCAAAGAATATAGCAGAGGAAAATGGTGTGGACCCCATATTTAAGAGTACCTCACGTGTTAGAATTAAAAAACCCACTTTTAGCTATGAAGGACGGGATGAACCAATTGTGGATGCAAAGCAGAAATTTAAGGTTGAGTTCTTCAATGTGTTGGTGGATACTGCTTTAAATTCAATGGAGGAGCGTTTCCAGCAACTCAGTATTCATAATAAAAAATGGGGCTTTTTGTACGATATAAAGAGCCATGAATCACGGGAAGACTTGTTGGCACATAGTGTAGAACTGCAGAAGTCTCTGACTTATGGCAATAAGTCTGACATAAATGGTGCTGAACTGTCTGATGAACTCTGGCACATTCGGAATGTGCTCCCTGATGATGTTGAGACTCCGCTGCAGATACTTGGTTTCCTCACCAAAAATGAGTTTACAGAGCACTGTCCACAAACCTGGACTGCACTTCAGATTCTGTGCACCATCCCGATTTCTGTGGCCTCAGGAGAGCGCAGTTTTTCAAAACTTAAGCTCATTAAGACATATTTAAGGTCCACTATGACAGAGAGCAGGTTATCCTCACTTGCAGTCTTGTCAATTGAAAATGATGTGTTGGCATCTCTAGACTTAAATGAAACTATTGATGAGTTTGCCAAAGTAAAAGCACGGAAAGTTGCTTTTTAAATCAGTTTATGTAGCACGTTATTATGTTCTTGTTGTTGCTGGATTACAGTATAGTGCACTTTATTTTTATTTTTTTGTCTTGAAGGTTGAAAATTGTGCACATATTTAATGACAGTTTTTCTCATGTATGTTGCATATTTATTATATTATTTATATTTGATATTTTAAGATATTTTATTTAGTATTAAGGTGGATCAAAAGTCATAGAATGACTCTTGGTCCGCACGGCACCCGACCTGCTGCCACCCGTCCGGAACTCTTCTCCATGCTGGCCATCATCTCTGCACTCCGATTGGCTGTCAGCGTTGGGCTGACAGCCAATCAGAGTGCAGGGCGGTGTTTGGCCTTGCAGGCCGCCGCTCTGCACTCTGATTGGCTGTCAGCCCATATGGCTTTGGACCAAGCGTCATTTTTTCCTTTTGGTCCGCTTTAAAGCACTTTATAATTCCCGTTATTGCAATATTAGTGTTTCTTCAAGTGTTTTGCAGGGAAACACAAGTTTTCTAAGTAAACGTGTTGTTGTGAATATTAAAGAGTTATTGTTTTCTTTCAAAGTTTGGAGGGGGGGGGGCGCCGTCCTGCAGTCTCGCACAGGGCGCCTTTTGGGCTAAGTCCGGCCCTGGCCCCAAGTATAATAACCTATCTTGGTATTGCAGACCCCCCAGTCCTCTAATAACCTTGGTCGCTCTTCTCTGCACCCGCTCCAGTTCAGCTATGTCTTTCTTATACACCGGAGACCAGAACTGTACACAGTATTCTAAGTGTGATCGCACTAGTGACTTGAATAAAGGTAAAATTACCGTATTTTTCGGACTATAAGATGCACAGGGCCATAAGACGCACCTAGGTTTTAGAGGAGGAAATTAGGAGAAAAAAAAATTGAAGCAAAACATGGTCGAATCTGTACTGTAATATCCTGGTACATATGGTCCCCTCATCCCTATTCTGATACACATGGCCCCTCATCCCCATCCTGCTATTCATGGCCCCCTCATCCCTATACTGGTATGCGTGGCCCTCTCATCCCTATCCTGATGGGAATGGCCCCATCCTTATCCTGGCATGATTGGCATGATCCCGTTCCTGGTATGCAAGACCCCATCACAGTCTTGGTATGATTGGCCCCATCACCGTCCTGGTTAGATTTGTCCCATCCTTATTCTGGTATAATTGTCCCCATCCAGTTCCTGGTATGATTGGCCCCATCCCGTTCCTGGCATGATTGGTCCCATCCTTTTTCTTTTATAATTGGCCCCATCCCGTTCCTGGTATGATTGGCCCCATCCCGTCCCTGGTATGATTGGTCCCATCCCTTTTCATGTATAATTGGCCCCATCCTGTTCCTGGTATGCATGGCCCCATCAGGAAAGATTAAAAAAACAAGCCATTACACTCGCCTACACGGCGCTCCCTCGCAGCGTCCTGCTCCGGTGCCAGCAGCTGCTTAATGCTTGTAAGCAGCGTATGGCAGGGATGTCATGCGCTGCTTACAAGCAGAGCACAGCTGCCAGAATACTCACTGGGACCGTTCATTGTAGAGAGCGGTGAGTATCCATTCCTCTTCAGTAGCGCACAGTGTGCTGATACTTAAGAGAAGTGAATATTCCGAATATGATCACTGATCATGTTGTCCGTCACTGGACTTATAACAAACCCCTATCAGTAATTTAATATTTTTTCCCCCTCCCCTTATCTCCACCCATAGGGACTCTACATTTTCATTAGATTCACCTATATTATCACGCAGGATGGGTTTTAAGGATGATTTTACATATAGACACACACCTCCCCCTGGCTTATCCGTTCGGTCATTTCTGAACAGACTATAGCCCTGCAAGTTAACAGCCCAGTCATGGCTTTCATCCAGCCATGTCTCAGATATCCCCACCATGTCATAATTATGTTCCAACAAAATTAATTCTAATTCTTCCATTTTGTTGATGAGGCTCCTGGCATTACACTATGTTCCAAATTATTATGCAAATGACATTTTTCTCGGATTTTCCTAAATGGTCAGTGCAAATGACAGTCAGTCTAATAAAAGTCAGACTCATCACCCGTTAGAGTATACATCGAATTTTATTGAAGAAACCTCCCAATGATAACAGTATAATCTCCAAAATGAATAAAAACTCAAAATGCACTGTTCCAAATTATTAGGCACAGTAGAATGTCTAAACATTTGATAGGTTTTAAAGAACTGAAAATGCTCATTTGTGGAATTTGCAGCATTAGGAGGTCACATTCACTGAACAAAAAAGCTATTTAACTCCAAAACATCCTAACAGGCCAAGATACATTATATATAAGTAAAAAAGTTCGTATATTTTTGTCCTAGTTCATATCAGCATTACTATATTTTTACTATTTTGTGGATTTTTTTGGTACATATCTTCATTATGCTGATTTTGGTTGTCTGTGTGTTTAAATCTAATATATAAAGCTGAATGTGTGTGTGTATGTATGTCCGGGATTGGCATCTGAATCGTCGCAGCTACAGCCACAAAATTTTGCACAGTCACACGTCTGGACCCCGAGAGCGTCAAAGCTATGTTGTGAGGTGAAATTTTAACCCCGCGCTTTCCAATTCACCAAACAATTTTGCCCCTATCTACATAATGGGGAAAAAGTGAAAGTAAAAGTATTGGAGGCAAATTAACAGCTGCCAGATGTGAACAAGGGGGACTTAAAGAATGAGAGCGATGGCGCCAAAGAGTATATACCGTACAGTTGCTAAGGTGGGGCCCCGACATGGGATAATCACCACACCACCACGGGGATATGAACACACACACAAAATGCGCCACACACTACCACGTGCTCGAACACATATACCACCCTCAGCGCACATTTCACCACACAGACACCAACCTCGCCACATAAAAGTTGAAACACAAAAGTCGCCGCTCAAAACTCGCCACGCGCAAAACTCTCCACATGCAAAACTCGCCACAAGTGCAAAACTCACCTCATGGAAAACTCGCCACACGCAAAACTTGCACACGCGGAAAAATTGCCACATGCACAAAAGTTGCAACATATGCAAAAGTTGCCTCACACAAAACTTGCACATACTCAAAAGGCACCACACATAAAACTCGCCACGCGCAAAACTCGCCATGCGCAAAACTTGCTGCACACAACTTGCTACACTAACCTGTCACATGCAACTCGACACACAAAAAGTTGCTACACGCATGTCGCCACACAAAACTCATCTCACAAAAGTCGCTACATGCATGTCGCCACACGCAACTCAACACACACAACTTGACACACGAAACTCGCAGGGGAGATGACACACAGGTATATACTATATGCAGGAGGAGATGACACACAGATATATACTATATACAGGAGAGATGACACACAGGTATATACTATATAGAGGAGGAGATGACATACAGGTACATACTACATACAGCAGGAGATGACATACAGGTATATACTATATACAGAAGGAGATGACACACAGGTATATACTATATCCAGGAGCAGATTACCTACAGGTATATAGTATATACAGGAGGAGATGACATACAGGTATATGCTATGTATAGGAGGAGATGACATACAGGTATATACTATATACAGGAGGAGATGACACACAGACATATACTATATATAGGTGAGATGACACACAGGTATATACTATATACAGGAGGAGATTACATACAGGTATATACTATATATAGGAGGAGATGACATACAGGTATATACTATATACAGGAGAGATGACACACAGCAGGTATATACTATATACAGGGGAGATGACATACAGGTATATACTATATACAGGAGATGACATACAGGTGTATACTATATATAAGGGAGATGACAAACATGTATATACTGAGGTGAAAATGAGAGGTGTGAGGTGAAAATGAAAAGGTGTGAGTGCAAAATGAGAGGAGTGAGGGAAAATAGTGGAGTGATCGGAAAATGACAGATGTGAGGTCGAAATGACAAGTGTTAGGGGGGAATGAGAGGAGTGAGGGGGAAAATAAGAGGAGTGAGGTGGAAAATGAGAGGTGTGAGGGAGAAAATGAGAGATGTGAGGGGGAAAATGAAAGATGTGATGGGGAAAATGAGAGGCGTGATGGGAAAATAAGAGAAGTGAGGTGCTATAACTAACCACAGATATTTACTATGCCCAGGCAACGCCGGGCTCTTCAGCTAGCTTAGATTTACAATCTCCATGCATTTCTCATGGTCAACTTTATGTGGCCTGTTCAAGAGTTGGAACGGCCAAAAATCTGTTTGTCTTTGCACCTGAAGGAAAAACTAAGAATGTCGTTTATCAAAAGGCTCTCGAATAAGTAGTAGAAGATTACTTCACATTACTTGGCCAATTTAGTTAAATCTGTGTGGAATATCTCTGGTGTTGAAATATATGTTGTAAAATGCTTCTATTAGCTTAGTTTTTGCCTTTTAATAATTACATTTCTATCTATTTGTTTTGTGTTTTTTTTGTGCAGAATAAATTTTTGTTAACACATTCTATTTTGCTAACAGCAGTTATTACCCCGGGCGAAGCCGGGTAGTACAGCTAGTATTATATATAAGTAGAATAATCTGAGAACTGTCAAGACTAAATGTCCAAAATTCATAGATTTATTCAGAATTATGACCAGTCATGTAATACACCAACGTTTCGGCCTGATGGGCCTTTGTCAAGGTAATTTATCTGTGTAACAGTACAAAGAAAATACAATCAAAATTTTTTTATATAAAACACCAATAAGACATATTAAAGCAAAACAACTGGTCAATACATACTCAAAATAAATTTCTTGTAGCATCTTCTTAAATACCGTCATACAGGTAACTGTGTCTTACTGATTATTTGCGCTTATATAATTATACTAGCTGTACTACCCGGCTTCGCCCGGGTTAATGACTGCTGTTAGCAAAATAGAATGTGTTAACAAAAATTTATTCTGCACGCAAAAACCACAAAACAAATAGATAGAAATGTAATTATTAAAAGGCAAAAACTAAGCTAATAGAAGCATTTCACAACATATATTAGCTTTGTTATACTGAGAATGTCTTTGTTGCCTATATTAACCAATCAGAGCTCAGATTAATTAACTGTAGCAAAATAGAAGCTGAGCTGTGATTGGTTGCTATTGGCAGCCTGATAAATCCCCAGCCAACAGGAAGCCCTCCCCCCTGGCAGTATATATTAGCTCACACATACACATAATAGACTGGTCATGTGACTGACAGCTGCCGTATTTCCTATATGGTACATTTGTTGCTCTTGTAGTTTGTCAGCTTATTAAATCAGATTTTTATTTTTGAAGGATAATACCAGACTTGTGTGTGTTTTAGGGCGAATTTCATGTGTCAAGTTTTGTGTGTTGAGTTGCGTGTGGCGACATGCATGTAGCGACTTTTGTGAGATGAGTTTTGTGTGGTGACATGCGTGTAGCAACATTTTGTGTGTCGAGTTGCATGTGACAGGTTAGTGTAGCAAGTTGTGTGCAGCAAGATTTGTGCATGGCGAGTTTTGCGCGTGGCGAGTTTTATGTGTGGTGCGTTTTGAGTATGTGCAAGTTTTGTGTGAGGCAACTTTAGCATGTGTTGCAACTTTTGTACATGTGGCAATTTTTCTGTGTATGCAAGTTTTGCATGAGGTGAGTTTTCCATGAGGTGAGTTTTGCACGTGTGGCGAGTTTTGCGTGAGCCTAGTTTTGCATATGGCGAGTTTTGCACGTGGCGAGTTTTGAGTGGTGACTTTTGTGTTTCGACTTTTATGTGGCGAGGTTGGTGTGTGTGTGGTGAAATGTGTGCTGAGGGTCGTATATGTGTTCAAGCACGTGGTAGTGTGTGGCGCATTTTGTGTTTGTGTTCATATCCCCATGTGTGGTGAGTATCCCATGTCGGGGTCCCACCTTAGCAACTGTATGGTATATACTCTTTGGCGCCATCGCTCTCATTCTTTAAGTCCCCATTGTTCACATCTGGCAGCTGTCAATTTTCCTCCAACACTTTTCCCTTCACTTTTTCCCCATTTTGTAGATACTGGCAAAATTGTTTGGTGAATTGGAACGCGCGGGGTTAAAATTTCACCTCACAACATAGCCTATGATGCTCTCGGGGTCCAGACGTGTGACTGTGCAAAATTTTGTGGCTGTAGCTGCGATGGTGCAGATGCCAATCCCGGACATACACACATACATACATACACACATTCAGCTTTATATATTAGATATACCTGTATGTAGTCTCCTGTATATAGTGTATACCTGTGTGTCATCTCACCTATATATAGTATATATCTGTGTGTCATCTCCTCCTGTATATAGTATATACCTGTATGTCATCTCCTCCTATACATAGCATATACCTGTATGTCATCTCCTCCTGTATATACTATATACCTGTAGGTAATCTGCTCCTGTATGTAGTATATACCTGTGTGTCATCTCCCCTGTAAATAGTGTATACCTGTGTGTCATCTCCTCCTGTATATAGTATATATCTGTATGTCATCTCCTCCTGTATTAGCCCTCGTTCACACGTTATTTGGTCAGTATTTTTACCACAGTATTTGTAAGATAAATTGGCAGCCTGATAAATCCCCAGCCAACAGTAAGCCCACCACCTGGCAGTATATATTAGCTCACACATACACATAATAGACTGGTCTTGTGACTGACAGCTGCCGGATTCCTATATGGTACATTTGTTGCTCTTGTAGTTTGTCTGCTTATTAATCAGATTTTTATTTTTGAAGGATAATACCAGACTTGTGTGTGTTTTAGGGCGAGTTTCGTGTGTCAAGTTGTGTGTGTTGAGTTGCGTGTGGCGACATGCATGTAGCGACTTTTGTGAGATGAGTTTTGTGTGGCGACATGCGTGTAGCAACTTTTTGTGTGTCGAGTTGCATGTGACAGGTTAGTGTAGCAAGTTGTGTGCAGCAAGTTTTGCGCATGGCGAGTTTTGCGCGTGGCGAGTTTTATGTGTGGTGCCTTTTGAGTATGTGCAAGTTTTGTGTGAGGCAACTTTTGCATATGTTGCAACTTTTGTGCATGTGGCAATTTTTCCGCGTGTGCAAGTTTTGCATGTGGCGAGTTTTCCATGAGGTGAGTTTTGCACGTGTGGCGAGTTTTGCATGTGGAGAGTTTTGCGCGTGGCGAGTTTTGAGCGGCGACTTTTGTGTTTCAACTTTTATGTGGCGAGGTTGGTGTATGTGTGGTGAAATGTGCGCTGAGGGTGGTATATGTGTTCGAGCACGTGGTAGTGTGTGGCGCATTTTGTGTGTGTGTTCATATCCCCGTGGTGGTGTGGTGATTATCCCATGTCGGGGCCCCACCTTAGCAACTGTACAGTATATACTCTTTGGCGCCATCGCTCTCATTCTTTAAGTCCCCCTTGTTCACATCTGGCAGCTGTTAATTTGCCTCCAACACTTTTCCTTTCATTTTTTCCCCATTATGTAGATAGGGGCAAAATTGTTTGGTGAATTGGAACGCGCGGGGTTAAAATTTCGCCTCACAACATAGCCTATGACGCTCTCGGGGTCCAGACGTGTGACTGTGCAAAATTTTGTGGCTGTAGCTGCGACGGTTCAGATGCCAATCCCGGACATACACACATACACACATTCAGCTTTATATATTAGATTTCTTATCTTTGCTCTAGTTTGAGCTCTTCAGGATATGATCTGTGTATACGACAATGATTTGCAGATGGAACTTGTCTCTACCTCTGAGACATATGAGGATGTTGACCACCTGTGTTTTTGGATTATCGAGCTCTATCTTTGTTTTTTCTGTTATTATGTGGGCACTTAGCCTCTATGTATTATTTGATGGGCTGTTATACATATTGATATTCATGGGATTATAGGATATGTTGGCTCTGTATATTTATTTTGAGTATGTATTGACCAGTTGTTTTCCTTTATTATGCTTTATTATGTCTTATTGGTGTTTATATAAAAAAAATTTGATTGTATTTTCTTTGTACTGTTACACAGATAAATTACCTTGACAAAGGCCCATCAGGCCGAAACGTTGGTGTATTACATGACTGGCAGGGCCGGACTGGCCATCGGGCACTTCTGGCAAATGCCAGAACGGCCGGTCCCTCTAATGGGCCGCTCGATCACCTCCACTCCCTCTTCAGCGTGCATGTCTGCCAGGCGCAGCATTAGCCTGCCTGCACACGCAATCTCGGCGCTGCACTGATGAAACCAGCAGGACCAGGAAGGGGGCGGCGCTGTGCTGTTCTGTGCCGCCCCTTGGCTCTGCTGATTTCAATTCTGCAGCGCGATCATGCACACAAGCAGGGGGCGCTGTGCAGGTCTGCCCCGTGCGGAAGTTTTAGGCCTCCCGGCACTGTACTGTACCATCAAGTTGTACAAGTGCCGGCCCGGCCATCCCAGGATTGCAGACACACCACATGATGTGAGGGTGGACGTCACCTGCGAGCCGGCTGGGCTGAGAGGAGCTTCAGTGATGAGGTCAGCAGAGCAGGGGGCCGGGGCAGGAGGTCTCTGACAGAGTCGGATCTTGTCTTGCCGTGGTGTCTGCAGTCGAGCTGAGGCCGGTGAGATGATTTATTGTCCAGCTTGAAGCTTCCCACAGATGGGGTCGCGCTGTCAGTGGGGGTCAGCAGCTCCAGTGTGGCCTGATCTGTGTGCAGGAACAAGCTGCAGCAATAACTCCCAGCAGGCAGCTGTATACAGGACCATAGGCTGACTGCTCCTGAGCCTGGCTGGAGGACATCATACACTATATATATATCATTATATATATATATATATATATATATATATATATATATATATAGCTCAGTGGCGTAACTACAAAGTTATGGGCCCCGGTGCGAACTTCCAAATGGGGCCCCCCCCTACCCCCCCCCCCACCTTCCCCCGCCCCCACAACCCCCCCACCTTCCCCCGCCCCGCTTCCCCTAGATACGCCTCGGACTGTTGCAGGAATCTCCTGCACTGCAACATGGTGTTGGGTGCCAGCACAGCCCACACAGTGGTATATCCAGCACAGCCCGCACAGTGGTATATCCAGCACAGCCCGCACAGTGGTATATCCAGCACAGACCGCACAGTGGTATATCCAGCACAGACCGCACAGTGGTATATCCAGCACAGACCGCACAGTGGTATATCCAGCACAGACCGCACAGTGGTATATCCAGCACAGCCCGCACAGTGGTATATACAGCACAGCCCGCACAGTGGTATATACAGCAGAGCCCGCACAGTGGTATATACAGCACAGCCCGCACAGTGGTATATAGAGCACAGCCCGCAGTGGTATATAGAGCACAGCCCGCACAGTGGTATATAGAGAACAGCCCGCACAGTGGTATATAGAGCACAGCCCGCACAGTGGTATATACAGCAGAGCCCGCACAGGGATATATACAGCAGAGCCTGCACAGTGGTATATAGAGCACAGCCCGCACAGTGGTATATACAGCAGAGCCCGCACAGGGATATATAGAGCACAGCCCGCACAGTGGTATATCCAGCAGAGCCCGCACAGTGGTATATACAGCACAGCCCGCACAGTGGTATATACAGCACAGCCCGCACAGTGGTATATACAGCACAGCCCGCACAGTGGTATATACAGCAGAGCCCGCACAGTGGTATATACAGCACAGACCGCACAGTGGTATATAGAGCACAGCCCGCAGTGGTATATAGAGCACAGCCCGCACAGTGGTATATAGAGCACAGCCCGCACAGTGGTATATACAGCAGAGCCCGCACAGGGATATATACAGCAGAGCCTGCACAGTGGTATATAGAGCACAGCCCGCACAGTGGTATATACAGCAGAGCCCGCACAGGGATATATAGAGCACAGCCCGCACAGTGGTATATCCAGCAGAGCCCGCACAGTGGTATATACAGCACAGCCCGCACAGTGGTATATACAGCACAGCCCGCACAGTGGTATATACAGCACAGCCCGCACAGTGGTATATACAGCAGAGCCCGCACAGTGGTATATACAGCACAGACCGCACAGTGGTATATAGAGCACAGCCCGCAGTGGTATATAGAGCACAGCCCGCACAGTGGTATATAGAGCACAGCCCGCACAGTGGTATATAGAGCACAGCCCGCACAGTGGTATATAGAGCACAGCCCGCACAGTGTTATATACAGCAGAGCCTGCACAGTGGTATATAGAGCACAGCCCGCACAGTGGTATATACAGCACAGCCCGCACAGTGTTATATACAGCAGAGCCCGCACAGTGGTATATAGAGCACAGCCCGCACAGTGTTATATACAGCAGAGCCCGCACAGTGGTATATACAGCAGAGCCCGCACAGTGGTATATACAGCAGAGCCCGCACAGTGGTATATACAGCAGAGCCCGCACAGGGATATATACAGCAGAGCCCGCACAGGGATATATACAGCAGAGTCCCCACAGGGGTATATACAGCAGAGCCCGCACAGGGATATATAGAGCACAGCCCACATCTCATCTCATCCCCCCCCCCCCCGATAATGGCCCCACAGTCCGGTTAAAAAGAAAAAAAAAAAAAAAACTCTCCTCACCTTTCCTTTTGCCCGCGCTGCTCCTGGCGGCTGAAGTCTGCCCAGGACACTGCAGGTGCGCGATGATATGACGTCATCGCGCACCCGCAGTGTACTGTCAGAGGCAGAGCGGGGAATGATGGGAGAGGAAGCGTCAGGTGACGCTCTCTCCTCCCATCATTGCATTGAACTATACCGGTGTCATAGACGCCGGTATAGTTAAATGCGGCGGCGGCGGCGGCACTGGGGGGGGTTCCGGGGGAGGAACAGTGCAGCGGCCCACTACTGGCATCGGCTCTTCTGGCATTTGCCAGAAGTGCCCGATGGCCAGCCTGGCCCTGCTCAGACCTGCCGGCCCGGGGCCCCTGACCTGCGGGGCCCGGTCGCAATGGCGACCGCTGCGACCGCGGTAGTTACGCCCCTGATATAGCTACTGTATATTATATCATGTATGTCCTGTGGCCCGGTCCAGGAGCAATCGGTCAATGCATATATCATAATATACAATACACAGTGCACATAGTATACACAGTGCACATAGTACACATACTGTACAGGAGAATATGTCACTCATATCCTATACTATGTGCACACACATCTGATCTTATATACAGGAGAATATGTGATGATATAAGATCTGATGTCTGTACTCATAGTGTAATATACAACATGACATATAATCCTGTATATAGCATCTGATGTCTGTACACATAGCATAGGATATATCAGGGATATGATATAAGTGGTGCACAGATATCGGATGTTATATACAGGGAACTATGTGACTGGTGTAACGTCTTATGTCTGTAGCCACAGTATACAGCAGCGCAGCTACCAGGGTGCAGAGTGGACGGTTACCCTGGGCCTCAGGGGGCGCACCCAAAGCTGCACTACCCTCAATTAATCAGCATGTATAATGTGCATATACAGTTGAGCCCTGCAGTAGATCTCCCTGCACTACCGCTCTCTGTTCTGTAGACCGCAGATCACTTTATGCCTCAGGTCTACAGAACCACCGAGGCGCCGACGCACGCTGGGGACGTCAGAGTCCTGGCGCATGCTACACTGCGTTGCCTTGCCACTGGGCTTGTCAGGATCCTGGGTTAGATGAGTATATGACTTTTTTTAATTAAAACTTGTGATGTGATGTGGGGGCATCATAAACAATGGGAGACCCTTCTGCGTAGTGTGTGGGACTCTGAAACTTTGTGGGGGGCCCTCATACAATTCAGGGACTAATTCAGCATCTGTTATACAGCTTGAGGACTAATGCGGGGGCCATTATACAGCTTGGGGACTAATGCAGGGGCCATTATACAGCTTGAGGACTAATGCAGGGGCCATTATACAGCTTGGGGACTAATGTGGGGGCCATTATACAGCTTGGGGACTAATGCAGGGGCCATTATACAGCTTGAGGACTAATGCAGGGGCCATTATACAGCTTGAGGACTAATGCAGGGGACATTATACAGCTTGAGGATTAATGCAGGGGCCATTATACAGCTTGAGGACTAATGCGGGGGCCATTATACAGCTTGGGGACTAATGCAGGGACCATTATACAGTTTGGGAGCTAATGTGGAGGAGCATTATAGTGTACAGTTTGTGAGCTAATGTGCGGGGGCCATTATGCAGTTTGGTGACTAATTTGGAGGCCATTATACAGTCTGAGGGCTACTGTGGTAGTCAGTATTTTGGGGGAGCAGTGGGGACATCATACTCTGTATAGCGGAGCTGTGGGCCCAATATACTGTGTATAGGGGAGCTGTGGGACCACCATACTGTGCATTGAGAAGCTGTGGGCCCACCATACTGTGTATTGGGGAGCTGTGGGCCCACCACACTATGTATAGTGGAGTTTAAGGCCCATAATGCTGTGTAGAGGGCAGTTGTGGGAACATCATTTTGTGTATAGAGTAACTGTGGGTGTATTATACTGTATATAGGGGAGCTGTTTGCCCATCATAATGTATATAAAGGAGTTGTACATTGGGGACTTTAGTAGATGTTAACTGGGCAGTGGGCACTTAAGAAGCATCATTGTTATAGGGGCACTCAGAGTATTATGGCAGTCATGTGCACAAGGGGCATTATTACTTTCTAGGGGAAAAATGTGGATACTGTTTTCAAGTGCATTTGCACAGTGCATTAATATTTTCTAGTGAGGGCAATTTTACCATATAGAGGGCACAAAGGCATTATTACTATTTAAAGGGCACAGTGGTGGCATTATTATGTAGGGCAGTAAAAGGAGTGCTGTTTTTGTACCACACAGCAGCGGCTCAGTATTGGAGTATCAGGTGCAGTAATAGGGACACATACGGCAGCAGAGGCTCAGTATTGGGGTATCAGCAGGATGAGGAGTTTGTGCAGGTTGGGAATAGATAGTGATGGGGCTGGAATATGAGAAGTGAAATTTGTCTTTGTTGTAATCTCTGCAGACGAGTTGTGGCTGGAGAAGTTGTCATGTCGGTCTAGGCCAGATGAAAAAGATGGGAAAAATGAACGAGTCAATCAGAAAGAAAGTAATCTGTAAGTCATTATCTGTAACTGTGCTGTGATCTCTTATACGTTATGCAGAGCTGATATCTACTGCTATATGGTAACGATATGGCGTTAATACAGATCTTGGCCTTTGTAGAGATTTTTGGTGGCTCAGTGGTTAGCACTGTTGCTTTGCAGCGCTGGGGTCGTGAGTTCAAATCCCACCAATGACAACATCTGCAAGGAGTTTGTATGCTCTCCCCGTGTTTGTGTGGGTTTTCTCCAGTTCTCTGGTTTTCTCCCACATTCCAAAGACTCATAGGGAATGTAGATTGTGAGCCCCAATGGGGACAGTGATGATAACGTCTGTAAAGACCTGTGGTGCTATATCAGTGAGTAAAATAAACACATAAATATTAGCTCATTGGTATCTGACCCTTTGCATCACTGTCCATCAGCTACTGTGTATGAAGAGGCCGCAGCACCATGTAGAGCGCAGCATCATCTTCATTATCTATGAGACCCCACTCTGTGTGTAAAATAGCAGTTTTGCCCGCTCCTGCACCTAAGAGCAATAAATAGGACTGAGCTGTAATACTGGGCACAGCTGTGACTATATGTTATATAGTGGTGTTACACTACCCTCACTTCTTGTGACCTACAGGTGCACAAAGATATTACATATTCACCATGTGACAAGTGGGCCTGTGTACCTTCAAATGCCAGGGCTGAATTTTAGTCCCAGTCCGGCCCTGATGACTGGTCATAATTCTGAATAAATCTATGAATTTTGGACAGTTAATCTTGACAGTTCTCAGATTATTCTACTTATATTTTATATTATTTTTCTGAGAACTTTTTTTCTACTTTTTTTCTACTTTTTGGACTGCAATCCCCTTGATTGAATATTATTAGGCAAAGATACATGTTAACATAGGAACCTTTCTTTGATATCACCTTCACAATTCTTGCATCCATTGATCTTGTGAGTTTATGGAGAGTTTCTGCTTATATTTCTGTGCATGAAGTCAGAATAGCCTCCCAGAGCTGCTGCTGCTGTTTTGATGTGAACTGCCTCCCACCCTCATAGATCTTTTGTTTGATGATACTCCAAAGGTTCTCTATAGGGTTGAGGTCAGGGGAAGATGGTGGCCACACCATGAGTTTATCTCCTTTTATGCCCATAGCAGCCAATTACTCAGAGGTATTCATTGTCATGCATGAAGATGATTTTGTTCCTGAAGGCATGTTTCTGCTTTTTAGACCATGGAAGAAAGTTGTCAGTCATAAACTCTATTTACTTTGCTGAGGTCATTTTCACACCTTCAGGAACCTTAGAGGGCCCTACCAGCTGGTTCCCCATGATTCCAGCCAAAAACATGACTCCTCCACCTCCTTGCTGACGTCGTAGCCTTGTTGGGACATGGTGGCCATCCACCAACCATCCACTACTCCATCCATCTGGACCGTCCAGGGTTGCTCAACACTCATCAGTAAAAAAGACTGTTTGAAAATTAGTCTTCATGTATGTCTGGGCCCACTGCAACCATTTATGCTTGTGAACACTGTTTAGGAGTGGCCGAATAGTAGGTTTATGCACCACAGCAAGCCTTTGAAGGATCCTACACCTTGAGGTTTGAGGGACTCCAGACCACCAGCAGCTTCAAATAACTGTTTGCTGCTTTGTAATGGTATTTTGGCAGCTGCTCTCTTAATCCAATGAATTTGTCTGGCAGAAACCTTCCTCATTTTGCCTTTATTTGCATGAACTCTGTCTGTGCTCTGTTTCAGTCACAAATCTCATCAGAGTATGATGATCACTCTTAAGTTTTCATGAAATATCTAATTTTTTCATACCTTGTCCAAGGCATTGCAGTATTTAACGCTTTTCAGCAGCAGAGAGATCCTTTTTATTTCCCATATTGCTTGAAACCTGTGACCTGCATAATAATGTGGAACATCATTTTTGAGTAGTTTTCCTTTAATTAGAATCACCTAGAAAACTAATGATCACATGTGTTTAAGATTGATTTCAGTGATTCATTGAGCCCTGAGACACAATACCATCCACAAGTTTATTTGAAAAACAAAACAATTAAATCTTTATGACACTTAAATCCAATTTGCATAATAATTTGGAACACAGTGTAGTATACATGCACTTTATATATCTCTGTACCTCTAACCCCACCCCCATGCCACCCCAATTTCTTTATTTGTGCCCAGGTCACTATCTGCACTATTTTCCCCTCCTATAAATCCGGAGAATCTTCCCCTCCTATAAATCCGGTGAGCCGCCGATGAGTGGGGGCGCCATTGCACAGGTCCTAGGGTACCAACATCCGCGATAGGTAGGGTATAGTAAGGGTACTGTCTCACAGTGGCACTTTTGTCGCTACGACGGTACGATCCGTGACGTTCCAGCGATATCCATACGATATTGCTGTGTCTGACACGCAGCAGCGATCAGGGACCCTGCTGAGAATCGTACGTCGTAGCAGATCGTTTGGAACTTTCTTTCGTCGCTGGATCTCCCGCTGTCATCGTCGGATCGGTGTGTGTGACACCGATCCAACGATGCGTTCGCTTGTAACCAGGGTAAACATTGGGTTACTAAGCGCAGGGCCGCGCTTAGTAACCCGATGTTTACCCTGGTTACCATCGTAAAAGTAAAAAAAAACAAACAGTACATACTCACATTCCGGTGTCCGTCAGGTCCCTTGCAGTCTGCTTCCCGCTCTGACTGACTGCCGGCCGGAAAGTAAGAGCAGAGCACAGCGGTGACGTCACCGCTGTGATCTGCTTTCACTTTACGGCGGTACTCAGTCAGAGCGGGAAGCAGACTGCAAGGGACCTGACGGACACCGGAATGTGAGTATGTACGTTTTTTTTTTTTTACTTTTAGGATGGTAACCAGGGTAAACATCGGGTTACTAAGCGCGGCCCTGCGCTTAGTAACCCAATGTTTACCCTGGTTACCCGGGGCCTTCGGCATCGTTGGTTGCTGGAGAGCGGTCTGTGTGACAGCTCCCCAGCGACCACACAACGACTTTCCAACGATCACGGCCAGGTCGTATCGCTGGTCGTGATCGTTGGAAAGTTGCAGAGTGTGACAGTACCCTTAGAGTAGGTCACCCTAGAGACTAATAGCCCCCATGCATTTAAATAATCACCCCTTTCTTTCTTTCTTTCTTCCTCACTCCCTTTGTCAAAGAACCCCTCCTGGGGAGTTCGGTTCTTTGTCCGCACGTATGGGTTCACCTTATTGACTCTCCTATATGTCTAACCAAATGTAATGGACTGGGATGTGTCCTCTGTGGATGCTGATCCATCTGATAAGTCATACTGTGAGTAGGAACCTACACATGATATGATGGTCCCTCTTATTTAGAAAGAGATGTTTCTATATTATCAATGAATGCCCACCAGGATGACATATAACTTTACGATCCTACTAATGGGTGCGTAAGCTGCGTATACAGGATAATGATGTCCGTACCTGGGGGCAGAGTAAAAGCTCTGCGGTCAGATCTGAATGGTGCATGAGGACGGCATCTCATGAAGCGGGCATGCGCAGTAAACGACGCTTGCGTTCCACTGCAGTTCACCCACCGGATATCTGCAATGGCTTCTGGAGAAGGGAGGTACAGTACAAAAATACAAAAGAATCCACTACCGATCACTGAGAGGGGAATACAGTAACCAATTTGATACACCACCCCCAAAATCGTGTGAGACCTTTCCTTATATTAATTGCCCAAATGTCGCACTGACTTTTATTTGTCTGTTCAAAGAGAGATTAAGGAGGAGTACAGATTTAGATATCAATATGGGTGAGATATACACTGCTCAAAAAAATAAAGGGAACACTTAAACAACAGAATATAACTCCAAGTAAATCAAACTTCTGTGAAATCAAACTGTCCACTTAGGAAGCAACACTGTTGATAATCAATTTCACATGCTGTTGTGCAAATGGAATAGACAACAGATGGAAATTATTGGCAATTATCAAGACACACTCAATAAAGGAGTGGTTCTGCAGGTGGGGACCACAGACCACATATCAGTACCAATGCTTTCTGGCTGATGTTTTACATAGTAAAATAAGGTTGAAGGAAGACTTTAAGTCCATCTAGTTCAACCCATAGCCTAACCTAACATGCCCTAACATGTTGATCCAGAGGAAGGCAAAAAAAAAACCCATGTGGCAAAGAGTAAGCTCCACATTGGGTAAAAAAATTCCTTCCCGACTCCACATACAGCAATCAGACTAGTTCCCTGGATCAACGCCCTATCAAGGAATCTAATATATATAACCTACAACGTTATACTTTTCAAGAAAGGCATCCAGTCCCCTCTTAAATTTAAGTAATGAGAGTTCCATAGTCTCAAAGCTCTTACAGTAAAGAACCCGCGTCTGTTGTTATGCTTAAACCTTCTTTCCTCCAGACGTAGAGGATGCCCCCTTGTCCCTGTCTCAGGTCTATGATCAAAAAGATCATCAGAAAGGTCTTTGTACTGTCCCCTCATATATTTATACATTAACATAAGATCACCCCTTAGCCTTCGTTTTTCCAAACTAAATAGCCCCAAGTGTAATAACCTATCTTGGTATTGCAGACCCCCCAGTCCTCTAATAACCTTGGTCGCTCTTCTCTGCACCCGCTCCAGTTCAGCTATGTCTTTCTTATACACCGGAGACCAGAACTGTGCACAGTATTCTAAGTGTGGTCGAACTAGTGACTTGTATAGAGGTAAAATCATGTTCTCCTCATGAGCATCTATGCCTCTTTTAATGCATCCCATTATTTTATTTGCCTGACAGCTGCCTGACACTGGCCACTAAATGTGAGTTTGTCATCCACCCATACACCCAGGTCTTTTTTATTGACGGTTTTGCCCAGAGTTTTAGAATTAAGCACATAGTTATACATCTTATTACTTCTACCCAAGTGCATGACCTTACATTTATCCCCATTAAAACTCATTTGCCATTTATCAGCCCAAGCTTCTAGTTTACATAAATCATCCTGTAGTATAAAATTGTCCTCCTCTGTATTGATTACCCTGCAGAGTTTAGTGTCATCTGCAAATATTTAAATTCTGCTCTGTATGTCCCCTACAAGGTCATTAATAAGTATGTTAAAAAGAAGAGGGCCCAATACTGACCCCTGTGGTACCCCACTGCTAACCGTGACCCAGTCCTAGTCTGCTCCATTAATAACCACTTTTTGTTTCCTATCCCCGAGCCAGCTCTTAACCCACTTACACATATTTTCCTTTATCCCCATTATTCTCATTTTATGTATCAACCGTTTGTGTGGCACCGTATCAAAAGCTTTTGAAAAGTCCATATACACTACGTCCACTGCGTTCCCTTGGTCCAGTCCGAAACTTACCTCTTCATAGAAATTGATCAGATTTGTCTGACAGGAACGGTCCCTAGTAAACCCATGTTGATATTGGGTCATGAGGTTATTCCTCTTCAGATACTCCAGGATAGCATCCCTTAGAATACCTTCCAGGATTTTACCCACAGTAGAGGTTCAGCTTACTGGCCTATAATTTCCGAGTTCAGTTTTTGTCCCCGGTTTGAATATTGGCACCACATTTGCTATACGCCATTCCTGTGGTACAGACCCTGTTATTATGGAGTCTTTAAAGATTAAAAATAATGGTTTATCAATGATTGTACTTAATTCCTGCAGTACTCGGGGGTGTATCCCATCCGGCCCGGAGATTTGTCAATTTTAGTGATTTTTAGACGCCGCCGTACTTCCTGCTGGGTTAAGCAGGTGACATTTAATGGGGAATTTTTCTTATCACTGATCATATTGTCTGCCATGGAATTTTCTTGTGTAAATACTGATGAAAAAAAGTCATTTAGCATATTGGCTTTTTCCTCATCCTCATCCACCATTTCACCCAGACTATTTTTAAGGGGGCCAACACTATCATTTTTTACATCAAAAGGAAGAAAAAACCTGCCTAGATAAATGGCAAAGCTTCAAATCAGCATAAACATCAAAAAGAGAATCTGGAAGCTATTTAGCCATAAAATCACAGAACTTTATTAAAGACATACATACAAAGAATGAATTAAAAAGGAGGCAGAGAATATGCAAATAGAGAACCACCAAGAGGTAAGATGATACAATGGTGTTTACATGAAATAACAAATTAATGAACTAGTGTTCTATACAAAAAATGCGCAGGATTCAGGTATAATTAAGTCCATAAAAAGTGCTTCCCTTCATAAAAGTGGTTAGGGGTACTGTACGCATATGTATATATAAACACCCAAGCTTATTAATGATATTATGTCCTACCAATATAAAGTGGCTATGTGCTTTTATATTGAGACTATAATAAATCTTTCAAAAAAACGTTTGTTCAAAAAAAGCCGGTTTGATATGTGTATAAAAATATAGTGGCCTAATGCTGTAACATCTTGCTGCTAGTTGCAACAATACATATAAATAAACCTAATATTATATAATATAGTGTGATAGCCTTCATAAAGAGGATATAATCCTTCACATATCATAAGTTTATTTCATAACAACACATATCAGGCTTAAAGTGCAAGATAATGGCCCAAAAATAAAAAAAGGGCTTAAGCACACGGCTAGTTCACATATAAAAGACTTTGCCAAGTGACATGTATGAGGGGGAAAAAATATAATAGCTTGGGGTATTACCTCTATGATGGTAGCAGCAGCCCGACGCACGTTTTGCGTATTGCTTCGTCTAAGGGAAAATGAAAGATTTATTATAGTCTCAATATAAAAGCACATAACCATGTATGTCTTTAATAAAGTTCTGTGATTTTATGGCTAAATAGCTTCCAGATTCTCTTTTTGATGTTTACTATCATTTTTTAGTTTCTTACTATTTACATAGTTAACCCCTTTCTGCCATTGGACGTACTATTCCGTCCATGTGGGATGGGCCCTACTTCCCAAGGACGGAATAGTACGTCCAGCGCGATCGGCCGCGCTCACGGGGGGAGCGCGGCCGATCGCGGCCAGGTGTCAGCTGCCTATCGCAGCTGACATCCGGCACTATGTGCCAGCAGCGGTCATGGACCGCCCCCGGCACATTAACCCCCGGCACACCGCGATCAAACATGATCGCGGTGTGCCGGCGGTACAGGGAAGCATCGCGCATTTCCATTTTCGGGTTAGGGTTAGGGTTAGGGTTAGGGTTAGGGCTAGGGTTAGGGCTAGGGTTAGGGTTAGGGTTGGGGCTAGGGTTAAGGCTACATTTAGGGTTGGGGCTAAAGTTAGGGTTAGGGTTGGGGCTAAAGTTTGGGTTTGGATTACATTTACGGTTGGGAATAGGGTTGGGATTAGGGTTAGGGGTGTGTCTGGGTTAGAGGTGTGGTTAGGGTTACCGCTGGGATTAGGGTTAGGGGTGTGTTTGGATTAGGGTTTCAGTTATAATTGGGGGGTTTCCACTGTTTAGGCACATCAGGGGCTCTCCAAACGCGACATGGCGGCCGATCTCAATTCCAGCCAATTCTGCGCTGAAAAAGTAAAACAGTGCTCCTTCCCTTCCAAGCTCTCCCGTGCGCCCAAACAGGTGTTTACCCCAACATATGGGGTATCAGCGTACTCGGAACACATTGGAGAACAACTTTTGGGGTCCAATTTCTCCTGTTACCTTTGGGAAAATACAAAACTAGGGGCTAAAAAATAATTTTTGTGAAAAAAAAAATATTTTTTATTCTCATGGCTCTGCGTTATAAACTGTAGTGAAACACTTGGGGGTTCAAAGCTCTCACAACACATCTAGATGAGTTCCTTAGGGGGTCTACTTTCCAAAATGGTGTCACTTGTGGGGGTTTCTACTGTTTAGGTACATTAGGGGCTCTGCAAACGCAATGTGACGCCTGCAGACCATTCCATCTAAGTCTGCATTCCAAATGGCGCTCCTTCCCTTCCGAGCCCTCTCATGCGCCCAAACGGTGGTCCCCCCCCCACATATGGGGTATCAGCGTACTCAAGATAAATTGGAAAACAACTTTTGGGGTCCAATTTCTCCTGTTACCCTTGGGAAAATACAAAATTGGGGGCTAAAAAATAATTTTGGGGGAAATTTTTATTTTTTTTTATAAACTGTAGTGAATCACTTGGGGGTTCAAAGTTCTCACAACACAACTAGATAAGTTCCTTGGGGGGTCTGGTTTCCAATATTGGGTCACTTGTGGGGGGTTTCTACTGTTTAGGTACATTAGGGGCTCTGCAAACGCAATGTGACGCCTGCAGACCAATCCATCTAAGTCTGCATTGCAAATGATGCTCCTTCCCTTCCGAGCTCTGCCATGCGCTCAAACGGTGGTTCCCCCCCACATATCAGGTATCAGCGTACTCAGGACAAATTGGACAACAATATATAGGGTCTAATTTCTCCTGTTACCCTTGGAAAAATACAAAACTGGGGGCTAAAAAATAATTTTTGTGGAAAAAAAAATATTTTTTATTTGCACGGCTCTGCGTTATAAACTGTAGTGAAACACTTGGGGGTTCAAAGCTCTCACAACACATCTAGATGAGTTCCTTAGAGGGTCTACTTTCCAAAATGGTGTCACTTGTGGGTTTTTTTTACTGTTTACGTACATTAGGGGCTCTGCAAACGCAATGTGACGCCTGCAGACCATTCCATCTAAGTCTGCATTCCAAATGGCGCCCCATCCCTTCCGAGCCCTCCCATGCGCCCAAACGGTGGTTCCCCCCACATATGGGGTATCACCGTACTCAGGACAAAGTGGACAACAACTTTTGGGGTCCAATTTCTCCTGTTACCCTCGGGAAAATACAAAACTGGGGGCTAAAAAATAATTTTTGTGGGAAAAAATGTTTGTTTTATTTTTACGGCTCTGCATTATAAACTTCTGTGAAGCACTTGGTGGGTCAAAGTGCTCACCACACCTCTAGATAAGT
Organism: Ranitomeya variabilis; assembly: GCF_051348905.1. Classification (NCBI taxonomy): domain Eukaryota; kingdom Metazoa; phylum Chordata; class Amphibia; order Anura; family Dendrobatidae; genus Ranitomeya; species Ranitomeya variabilis. Next base: position 298,676,485 of record NC_135232.1, read on the forward strand.
TCCTTAGGGGTCTACTTTCCAAAATGGTGTCACTTGTGGGTGGGTTTCAATGTTGAGGCACATCAGTGGCTCTCCAAACGCAACATGGCATCCCATCTCAATTCCTGTCAATTTTGCAGTGAAAAGTCAAACGGCGCTCCTTCCCTTCCGAGCTCTCCCATGCGCCCAAACAGTGGTTTACCCCCACATATGGGGTATCAGCATACTCAGGACAAATTGTACAACAACTTTTGGGGTCCAATTTCTTCTCTTACCCTTGGGAAAATAAAAAATTGGGGGCGAAAAGATAATTTTTGTGAAAAAATATGATTTTTTATTTTTACGGTTCTGCATTATAAACTTCTGTGAAGCACTTGGTGGGTCAAAGTGCTCACCACACCTCTAGATAAGTTCCTTAGGGGGTCTACTTTCCAAAATGGTGTCACTTGTGGGGGGTTTCAATGTTTAGGCACATCAGTGGCTCTCCAAACGCAACATGGCGTCCCATCTCAATTCCAGTCAATTTTGCAGTGAAAAGTCAAATGGCGCTCCTTTGCTTCCGAGCTCTGTCATGCGCCCAAACAGTGGTTTACCCCCACATATGGGGTATCGGCGTACTCAGGACAAATTGTACAACATCTTTTGGGGTCCATTTAATCCTGTTACCCTTGGTAAAATAAAACAAATTGGAGCTGAAGTAAATTTTGTGTGAAAAAAAGTTAAATGTTCATTTTTATTTAAACATTCCAAAAATTCCTGTGAAACACCTGAAGGGTTAATAAACTTTTTGAATGTGGTTTTGAGCACCTTGAGGGGTGCAGTTTTTAGAACGGTGTCACACTTGGGTATTTTCTATCATATAGACCCCTCAAAATGACTTCAAATGAGATGTGGTCCCTAAAAAAAAATGGTGTTGTAAAAATGAGAAATTGCTGGTCAACTTTTAACCCTTATAACTCCCTAACAAAAAAAAATTTTGGTTCCAAAATGGTGCTGATGTAAAGTAGACATGTGGGAAATGTTACTTAAGTATTTTGTGTGACATATCACTGTAATTTAATTGCATAAAGATTCAAAGTTGGAAAATTGAGAAATTTTCAAAATTTTCGCCAATTTTCCGTTTTTGTCACAAATAAATGCAGGTAATATCAAAGAAATTTTTACCACTATCATGAAGAACAATATGTCTCGAGAAAACATTGTCAGAATCACCATGATCCGTTGAAGCGTTCCAGAGTTATAACCTCATAAAGGGACAGTGGTCAGAATTGTAAAAATTGGCCTGGTCATTAACGTGCAAACCACCCTTGGGGGTGAAGGGGTTAAAGAATATTTTGGGATTATTTTTACTCTCTCTGGCAATGAGTCTCTCTGTCTCAATTTTTCTGCCTTGATTTGCTTTTTACAGAATTTATTAAATTTTCTGTATTTATTTAATGCATCATCACAACCTACTTCCTTTAATTCTCTAAATGCTTTCTTTTTGTCCCTTATTGCGCCCCTTACAGCTCTATTTAGCCATATTGGTTTCCTCCTATTTCTAGTATGTTTATACCCATACGGTATATACTGTGCACAGGTCCTATCCAGGATGCTAATAAACATCTCCCATTTTCTTTGTGTATTTTTATGTCTCAGGATATCATCCCAGTTAATTGCACCAAGATCATCTCTCATCCATTGGAAATTTGCCCTCCTGAAGTTTAGTGTCCTTGTAACCCCTCTACTACACGTCTTATTGAAGGATGCATGAAAACTTATTATTTTGTGATCACTATTCCCCAAGTGACCCCCAACCCTTATATTTGATATGCGGTCTGGCCTGTTGGTTAATATTAGGTCTAGCAGTGCCCCCCTCCTTGTTGGGTCCTGAACCAGTTGTGAAAGGTAATTGTCTCATAGTTGTCAAAAACCGATTACCTTTGCTGGAACTGCAGGTGTCATGATTCCCCAATGGCATGGGAACATCAGAAACACAAAAATTACAGACTAGCTCTCGGGTGATGGAAACTCAAGCTGACCGTGACCTAAATCTATCACACAACTAACAGTAGCCAGGGAGCATTCCTACGGCTGCCTAAATGCCACGCGCCAGCCGGAGAACTAACTACGCCTGGAAGAGGAAGGAACAGACCTGGCTTACCTCTAGTGAAATTCCCCAAAGATGATAGTAGCCCCCACATATATTAACGGTGAGTTCAGAGGAAAAGACATACACAGTATGAAGGTAGATTTAGCAAAGCGAGGTCCACTTACTAGATAGAGGAAGGATACAAAAGAGGACTTCACGGTCAGCTGAAAAACCCTTTCAAAAACCCATCCTGAAATTACTTTAAAACTCCTGTGTCAACTCATCACACAGGAGTGGCAATTTCAGTCCACAAGAGCTTCCAGTAACAGGAAATGACAAAACTGTAAACTGGACAAAAATACAAAACAATAAGGACAAGAGTCCACTTAGCTGATCAGCAGACTAGTAGCAGGAACATGCAACTGAATGACTCAGGTTACAATGATGACCGGCAAGGAAGTGACTGGAGAGCAAGGCTAAATAGGGAACTCCCAAAACTGATGGAAGCAGGTGAGCGAGGCAGAAAAGAACACACAAGTCTCCAGTACCACCAGCCACCACTAGGGGAGCCCAAAAAGCGATCACAACAGTACCCCCCCCCTTAAGGAGGGGGCACCGAACCCCCACAAGAACCGCCAGGGCGACCTGGATGAGCCCTATGAAAGGCACGAACCAAATCCGAGGCATGAACATCAGAGGCAGTTACCCAAGAATTATCTTCCTGACCATAGCCCTTCCATTTAACCAGATACTGGAGTCTCCGCCTGGAAATACGGGAGTCCAAGATTTTCTCTATAACGTACTCCAATTCACCCTCAACCAGCACAGGAGCAGGAGGCTCAGCAGAAGGAACCACCGGCACCTCGTATCTCCGCAACAACGACCGATGGAACACATTATGGATAGCGAAAGATGCCGGGATGTCCAAACGAAAGGAAACAGGGTTAATAATCTCCAAAATCCTATAGGGACCGATAAACCGAGGCTTAAATTTAGGAGAAGAAACCCTCATTGGGACAAAACGGGAAGACAACCACACCAAGTCCCCAACACGAAGGCGAGGACCAACCCGACGCTGGCGGTTAGCAAACCGCTGAGTCCTCTCCTGGGACAAATTCAAATTGTCCACCACTTGTTCCCAAATCCGATACAACCGATCCACCACAGCATCCACTCCAGGACAATCCGAAGACTCCACCTGACCAGAAGAAAAACGGGGATGAAACCCCGAATTGCAAAAGAAAGGGGAAACCAAAGTGGCCGAACTAGCCCGATTATTAAGAGCAAACTCCGCCAACGGCAAAAAGGCAACCCAATCATCCTGATCCGCAGACACAAAACACCTCAAATACGTCTCCAAAGTCTGATTAGTTCGCTCCGTCTGGCCATTAGTCTGAGGATGGAAGGCAGACGAAAAAGACAAATCAATGCCCAACCTGGCACAGAATGCCCGCCAAAATCTAGAAACGAACTGGGTACCCCTATCAGAAACGATATTTTCAGGAATACCATGCAAGCGAACCACATTTTGAAAAAACAAAGGAACCAACTCAGACGAGGAAGGCAACTTCGGCAATGGCACCAAATGAACCATCTTAGAAAAACGGTCACACACCACCCAGATAACAGACATCCTCTGAGAGACAGGAAGATCAGAAATAAAGTCCATCGAGATGTGCGTCCAAGGCCTCTTCGGAATAGGCAAGGGCAACAACAACCCGCTAGCCCTAGAACAACAAGGCTTGGCCCGAGCACACACATCACAAGACTGCACAAAAACACGCACATCTCGAGACAGAGATGGCCACCAGAAGGATCTAGCCACCAAATCCCTGGTACCAAAAATTCCAGGATGACCCGCCAGCGTAGAAGAATGAACCTCCGAGATGACTCTACTGGTCCAATCATCAGGAACAAACAGTCTACCAGGTGGACAGCGATCAGGTCTATCCGCCTGAAACTCTTGCAAAGCACGTCGCAGATCTGGGGAAATAGCGGATAATATCACCCCATCCTTAAGGATACCTGTAGATTCCGAATCACCAGGGGAATCAGGCTCAAAACTCCTAGAAAGGGCATCCGCCTTCACATTCTTAGAACCTGGTAGATATGAGACCACAAAATTAAACCGAGAGAAAAACAACGACCAGCGCGCCTGTCTAGGATTCAGGCGCCTGGCAGACTCAAGATAAATCAGATTCTTGTGATCAGTCAAAACCACCACCTGATGTCTAGCACCCTCAAGCCAATGACGCCACTCCTCAAATGCCCACTTCATGGCCAAAAGCTCCCGATTACCGACATCATAATTTCTTTCGGCGGCAGAAAATTTTCGAGAAAAGAACGCACAAGGTCTCATCACTGAGCAATCGGAACTTTTCTGCGACAAAACCGCCCCCGCTCCGATCTCGGAAGCATCGACCTCAACCTGAAAGGGGAGAGAGACATCGGGCTGGCGCAACACAGGGGCAGACGAAAAGCGGCGCTTAAGTTCCCGAAAGGCCTCCACAGCGGCAGAGGACCAATTGGCCACATCAGCACCCTTCTTAGTCAAATCCGTAAGAGGCTTAGCAACACCAGAAAAACCAGTTATAAATCGACGATAAAAATTAGCAAAGCCCAAGAACTTCTGAAGACCCTTTAGAGAAGTAGGCTGCGTCCAGTCACAAATAGCCCGAACCTTGACAGGTTCCATCTCAACAGAAGAAGGGGAAAAAATGTACCCCAAAAAGGAAATCTTTTGAACCCCAAAAACACACTTAGAACCCTTTACACACAGAGAATTCTCCCGCAAGACCTGAAAAACCCTCCTGACCTGCTGAACATGAGACTCCCAGTCCTCAGAAAAAATCAAAATATCGTCCAAATACACAATCATAAATTTATCCAGATATTCACGGAAAATATCATGCATAAAGGACTGAAAAACTGAAGGTGCATTAGAAAGGCCGAAAGGCATTACCAAATACTCAAAGTGGCCCTCAGGCGTATTAAATGCGGTTTTCCACTCATCCCCTTGCTTAATTCGCACCAAATTATACGCCCCACGGAGATCAATTTTGGAGAACCACTTAGCCCCCCTTATGCGAGCAAACAAATCAGTAAGCAGCGGCAACGGATACTGATATTTGACAGTAATTTTATTCAGGAGTCGATAATCAATACAAGGCCTCAGCGAGCCATCCTTTTTAGAGACAAAGAAAAACCCAGCTCCTAAAGGTGATGAAGAAGGACGAATATGTCCCTTTTCCAGGGACTCCTTAACATACTCTCGCATGGCAGCATGCTCAGGTACAGATAGGTTAAACAAACGACCCTTTGGAAATTTACTGCCTGGAATCAGATCTATGGCGCAATCACACTCTCTGTGGGGAGGGAGAGAACCAATTTTAGGCTCTTCAAAAATATCCCCAAAATCCGACAAAAATGCCGGAATCTCAGAGGGAATAGATGACGAGATAGAACCCAAAGGTATGTCCCCATGAGCCCCCCGACATCCCCAGCTTAACACAGACATAGTTTTCCAGTCCAGTACTGGGTTATGAGATTGTAACCATGGTAATCCAAGCACTAACACATCATGTAAATTATGCAACACGAGGAAGCGAATCATCTCCTGATGGTCTGGAGTCATACGCATAGTCACTTGCGTCCAGAACTGTGGTCTATTACAAGCCAGAGGTGTAGAATCAATACCCTTCAGAGGTATAGGAACTTCCAGAGGCTCCAAATCAAACCCACAGCGCCTGGCGAAGGACCAATCCATGAGACTCAGAGCGGCGCCAGAGTCCACATAGGCATCCACGGTAATAACTGATAATGAACAAATCAGAGTTACAGACAGAAGAAATTTAGACTGTAAAGTGCCAATAGAAACAGACTTGTCAACCTTCCTAGTACGTTTAGAGCATGCTGATATAACATGCGCGGAATCACCACAGTAGAAGCACAAGCCATTTTTGCGCCTATAATTCTGCCGCTCGCTTCTTGACAAAATTCTGTCACATTGCATTTTCTCTGGCGTCCCTTCAGAAGATACCGCCAAATGGTGCACGGGTTTGCGCTCCCGCAAACGCCGATCAATCTGAATCGCCATTGTCATGGACTCATTCAGACCTGTGGGCATAGGAAACCCCACCATGACATCCTTAACGGCATCAGAAAGGCCCTCTCTGAAAATTGCCGCTAGGGCACACTCATTCCACTGAGTAAGCACAGACCATTTACGAAATTTTTGGCAGTATATCTTGGCTTCATCTTGCCCTTGAGACAGGGCTATTAAAGCTTTTTCAGCTTGAATCTCCAAATTAGGTTCCTCATACAGCAACCCTAAAGCCAGAAAAAACGCATCCACATTGAGCAACGCAGGATCCCCTGGTGTCAATGAAAATGCCCAATTTTGAGGGTCACCTCGCAGCAAAGAAATCACAATCTTAACCTGCTGAACAGGATCTCCAGAGGAGTGAGGTCTGAGAGAAAGGAATAATTTACAATTACATTTGAAATTCAGAAACCGAGATCTATCTCCGGAAAATACCTCTGGTGTAGGAATCTTAGGTTCAGAAATAGGAGTACGTATAACATAATCTTGTAAATTCTGAACCTTCGTAGCAAGATTATTTAAACCTGCAGCCAAACTCTGAGAGTCCATCCTTAAACCGGAGAGATCAGAGCCATTCAAGGATTAGAAGGAGAGAAAGGCAAGGCTGTAAATAGAGCAGAAATACAACTGAGCCAACTAAGTAGCAAACATGAGAGAAAAAAAAAAAAAAAAAAAATCTACAGACTTCTTTTACTCTCCTTTCTTCTGCCAATTACTTTAACAGTGGCCGGTCATACTGTCATGATTCCCCAATGGCATGGGAACATCAGAAACACAAAAATTACAGACTAGCTCTCGGGTGATGGAAACTCAAGCTGACCGTGACCTAAATCTACCACACAACTAACAGTAGCCAGGGAGCATTCCTACGGCTGCCTAAATGCCACGCGCCAGCCGGAGAACTAACTACGCCTGGAAGAGGAAGGAACAGACCTGGCTTACCTCTAGTGAAATTCCCCAAAGATGATAGTAGCCCCCACATATATTAACGGTGAGTTCAGAGGAAAAGACATACACAGTATGAAGTTATACTAAAAGGCACCAGAGATTATTATGGACCCATGTAGGTACAAAAACTCATATATATATATATATATCAATTTAGGGTTAGGGGTGTGTTTGGATTAGGGTTTCAGTTATAATTGGGGGGTTTCCACTGTTTAGGCACATCAGGGGCTCTCCAAACGCGACATGGCGTCCGATCTCAATTCCAGCCAATTCTGCGCTGAAAAAGTAAAACAGTGCTCCTTTCCTTCCAAGCTCTCCCGTGCGCCCAAACAGGTGTTTACCCCAACATATGGGGTATCAGCGTACTCGGAACACATTGGAGAACAACTTTTGGGGTCCAATTTCTCCTGTTACCTTTGGGAAAATACAAAACTAGGGGCTAAAAAATAATTTTTGTGAAAAAAAAAATATTTTTTATTCTCATGGCTCTGCGTTATAAACTGTAGTGAAACACTTGGGGGTTCAAAGCTCTCACAACACATCTAGATGAGTTCCTTAGGGGGTCTACTTTCCAAAATGGTGTCACTTGTGGGGGTTTCTACTGTTTGGGTACATTAGGGGCTCTGCAAACGCAATGTGACGCCTGCAGACCATTCCATCTAAGTCTGCATTCCAAATGGCGCTCCTTCCCTTCCGAGCCCTCTCATGCGCCCAAACGGTGGTCCCCCCCCACATATGGGGTATCAGCGTACTCAAGATAAATTGGAAAACAACTTTTGGGGTCCAATTTCTCCTGTTACCCTTGGGAAAATACAAAACTGGGGGCTAAAAAATAATTTTGGGGGAAATTTTTTTTTTTTTTTATAAACTGTAGTGAATCACTTGGAGGTTCAAAGTTCTCACAACACAACTAGATAAGTTCCTTGGGGGGTCTGGTTTCCAATATTGGGTCACTTGTGGGGGGTTTCTACTGTTTAGGTACATTAGGGGCTCTGCAAACGCAATGTGACGCCTGCAGACCAATCCATCTAAGTCTGCATTGCAAATGATGCTCCTTCCCTTCCGAGCTCTGCCATGCGCTCAAACGGTGGTTCCCCCCCACATATCAGGTATCAGCGTACTCAGGACAAATTGGACAACAATATATAGGGTCTAATTTCTCCTGTTACCCTTGGAAAAATACAAAACTGGGGGCTAAAAAATAATTTTTGTGGAAAAAAAAATATTTTTTATTTGCACGGCTCTGCGTTATAAACTGTAGTGAAACACTTGGGGGTTCAAAGCTCTCACAACACATCTAGATGAGTTCCTTAGAGGGTCTACTTTCCAAAATGGTGTCACTTGTGGGTTTTTTTACTGTTTACGTACATTAGGGGCTCTGCAAACGCAATGTGACGCCTGCAGACCATTCCATCTAAGTCTGCATTCCAAATGGCGCCCCATCCCTTCCGAGCCCTCCCATGCGCCCAAACGGTGGTTCCCCCCACATATGGGGTATCACCGTACTCAGGACAAAGTGGACAACAACTTTTGGGGTCCAATTTCTCCTGTTACCCTCGGGAAAATACAAAACTGAGGGCTAAAAAATAATTTTTGTGGGAAAAAATGTTTGTTTTATTTTTACGGCTCTGCATTATAAACTTCTGTGAAGCACTTGGTGGGTCAAAGTGCTCACCACACCTCTAGATAAGTTCCTTAGGGGTCTACTTTCCAAAATGGTGTCACTTGTGGGTGGGTTTCAATGTTGAGGCACATCAGTGGCTCTCCAAACGCAACATGGCATCCCATCTCAATTCCTGTCAATTTTGCAGTGAAAAGTCAAACGGCGCTCCTTCCCTTCCGAGCTCTCCCATGCGCCCAAACAGTGGTTTACCCCCACATATGGGGTATCAGCGTACTCAGGACAAATTGTACAACAACTTTTGGGGTCCAATTTCTTCTCTTACCCTTGGGAAAATAAAAAATTGGGGGCGAAAAGATAATTTTTGTGAAAAAATATGATTTTTTACTTTTACGGTTCTGCATTATAAACTTCTGTGAAGCACTTGGTGGGTCAAAGTGCTCACCACACCTCTAGATAAGTTCCTTAGGGGGTCTACTTTCCAAAATGGTGTCACTTGTGGGGGGTTTCAATGTTTAGGCACATCAGTGGCTCTCCAAACGCAACATGGCGTCCCATCTCAATTCCAGTCAATTTTGCAGTGAAAAGTCAAATGGCGCTCCTTTGCTTCCGAGCTCTGTCATGCGCCCAAACAGTGGTTTACCCCCACATATGGGGTATCGGCGTACTCAGGACAAATTGTACAACATCTTTTGGGGTCCATTTAATCCTGTTACCCTTGGTAAAATAAAACAAATTGGAGCTGAAGTAAATTTTGTGTGAAAAAAAGTTAAATGTTCATTTTTATTTAAACATTCCAAAAATTCCTGTGAAACACCTGAAGGGTTAATAAACTTTTTGAATGTGGTTTTGAGCACCTTGAGGGGTGCAGTTTTTAGAACGGTGTCACACTTGGGTATTTTCTATCATATAGACCCCTCAAAATGACTTCAAATGAGATGTGGTCCCTAAAAAAAAATGGTGTTGTAAAAATGAGAAATTGCTGGTCAACTTTTAACCCTTATAACTCCCTAACAAAAAAAAATTTTGGTTCCAAAATGGTGCTGATGTAAAGTAGACATGTGGGAAATGTTACTTAAGTATTTTGTGTGACATATCACTGTAATTTAATTGCATAAAGATTCAAAGTTGGAAAATTGCGAAATTTTCAAAATTTTCGCCAATTTTCCGTTTTTTTCACAAATAAATGCAGGTAATATCAAAGAAATTTTTACCACTATCATGAAGAACAATATGTCTCGAGAAAACATTGTCAGAATCACCATGATCCGTTGAAGCGTTCCAGAGTTATAACCTCATAAAGGGACAGTGGTCAGAATTGTAAAAATTGGCCTGGTCATTAACGTGCAAACCACCCTTGGGGGTGAAGGGGTTAAAGAATATTTTGGGATTATTTTTACTCTCTCTGGCAATGAGTCTCTCTGTCTCAATTTTTCTGCCTTGATTTGCTTTTTACAGAATTTATTAAATTTTCTGTATTTATTTAATGCATCATCACAACCTACTTCCTTTAATTCTCTAAATGCTTTCTTTTTGTCCCTTATTGCGCCCCTTACAGCTCTATTTAGCCATATTGGTTTCCTCCTATTTCTAGTATGTTTATACCCATACGGTATATACTGTGCACAGGTCCTATCCAGGATGCTAATAAACGTCTCCCATTTTCTTTGTGTATTTTTATGTCTCAGGATATCATCCCAGTTAATTGCACCAAGATCATCTCTCATCCGTTGGAAATTTGCCCTCCTGAAGTTTAGTGTCCTTGTAACCCCTCTACTACACGTCTTATTGAAGGATGCATGAAAACTTATTATTTTGTGATCACTATTCCCCAAGTGACCCCCAACCCTTATATTTGATATGCGGTCTGGCCTGTTGGTTAATATTAGGTCTAGCAGTGCCCCCCTCCTTGTTGGGTCCTGAACCAGTTGTGAAAGGTAATTGTCTCATAGTTGTCAAAAACCGATTACCTTTGCTGGAACTGCAGGTGTCATGATTCCCCAATGGCATGGGAACATCAGAAACACAAAAATTACAGACTAGCTCTCGGGTGATGGAAACTCAAGCTGACCGTGACCTAAATCTACCACACAACTAACAGTAGCCAGGGAGCATTCCTACGGCTGCCTAAATGCCACGCGCCAGCCGGAGAACTAACTACGCCTGGAAGAGGAAGGAACAGACCTGGCTTACCTCTAGTGAAATTCCCCAAAGATGATAGTAGCCCCCACATATATTAACGGTGAGTTCAGAGGAAAAGACATACACAGTATGAAGGTAGATTTAGCAAAGCGAGGTCCACTTACTAGATAGAGGAAGGATACAAAAGAGGACTTCACGGTCAGCTGAAAAACCCTTTCAAAAACCCATCCTGAAATTACTTTAAAACTCCTGTGTCAACTCATCACACAGGAGTGGCAATTTCAGTCCACAAGAGCTTCCAGTAACAGGAAATGACAAAACTGTAAACTGGACAAAAATACAAAACAATAAGGACAAGAGTCCACTTAGCTGATCAGCAGACTAGTAGCAGGAACATGCAACTGAATGACTCAGGTTACAATGATGACCGGCAAGGAAGTGACTGGAGAGCAAGGCTAAATAGGGAACTCCCAAAACTGATGGAAGCAGGTGAGCGAGGCAGAAAAGAACACACAAGTCTCCAGTACCACCAGCCACCACTAGGGGAGCCCAAAAAGCGATCACAACATGCAGGTTTCTGTTCCCCAATCTATTTCAGGGTAGTTGAAGTCCCCCATATTAATGACTTCTCCTTGAGTCGCAGCTCCATCTATTTGCTGTATGAAGATATTCTCCGATGCTTCCATTATTTTTGTAGACTTATAACTAACCCCTATCAGTAATTTATTTTTTTTCCCCTCCACTTATCTTCACCCACAGGGACTCTACATTTTCATTAGAGTCACATATATTATCACGCAGGATGGGTTTTAAGGATGATTTTACATATAGACACACACCTCCCCCACTTTTGAATGTTGGTTGTGCTTTCACACTCATGGTAGCATGAAATGGACCCTACAACCACACAAGTGGCTCAGGTAGTGCAGCTTATACAGGATGGCACATCAATGCGAGCTGTGGCAAGAAGGTTTGCTGTGTCTGCCAGCGTAGTGTCCAGAGGCTGGAGGCGCTACCAGGAGACAGGCCAGTACACCAGGAGATGTGGAGGGGGGCCGTAGGAGGGCAACAACCTAGCAGCAGGACCGCTACCTCAGCCTTTGTGCAAGGAGGAACAGGAGGAACACTGCCAGAGCCCTGCCAAATTACCTCCAGCAGGCCACAAATGTGCATGTGGCTGCACAAACGCTTAGAAATCAACTCTATGAGGACGGTCTGAGTGCATGATGTCCACAGATGTGGGTTGTGCTCACAGCCCAACACTGTGCAAGATGCTTGGCATTTGCCACAGAACACCAGGATTGGCAAATTCGCCACTGGCACCCTGTGCTCTTCACAGATGAAAGCAGGTTCACACTGAGCACATGTGACAGACAGGACAGAGTCTGGAGATGCCGTGGAGAGCGATCTGTTGCCTCCAACATCCTTCAGCATGACGGGTTTGGCAGTGGGTCAGTAATGGTATGGGGTGGCATTTCTTTGGAGGGCCGCACAGCCCTCCATGTGCTCGCCAGAGGTAGCCTGACTGCCATTAGGTACCGAGATGAGATCCTCAGACCCCTTGTGAGACCATATGCTGGTGCCACCAACGTCACGTTGCACCACAGACTGTCCAGGAGTTGGCGGATGCTTTAGTCTAGGTCTGGGAGGAGATCCCACAGGAGACCATCCACTGCCTCATCAGGAGCATGCCCAGGCGTTGTAGGGAGGTCATATAGGCACGTGGAGGCCACACACACTACTGAGCATCATTTCCTTGTCTGAAGTTGGATCAGCCTGTAACTTCATTTTCCACTTTGATTTGGAGCATCATTCCAACTCCAGACCTCTGTGGGATATTAGTTGTGATTTAGATTTAGATTCAGTGATATCTAGGATGTGGGATTTTAGTGTTCCCTTTATTTTTTTGAGCAGTGTATATTTGAATAATATTACCCTGCAAATGTTTTGTGTTATTTCTCTCTTTTGAACGCCTGCCATATTTTGACCCCGTATAATAATGAGATGCACATTGACCTATGAAAATATAGGCCGCAGCCTTAATTTAGGGTCTACATTGAGGCATGCAGGTCTGATTGTGTGGTAAGCCACTTCTTATGCAATTTCTGCATTATGATAATATGGGAACAAACATATAGAACCTATTGCCATGGTTTAAAATGAATGACAGGCGCTTTTGGTGACATATTAACAGAGCATAAAATACTACAGATCCTACGTTCGTACCTAGGTGGATTTCACACATGACTGTGTTAAAATTGTTATTCACCTTGGTGATAATACATCTGGTGCGTTTGGGCACAAACAATATTATAGGTACTGTGTTTTTGGATACTAGCACAGCTACCTTACTACAGTAAAGGAAAAACATCGTCCTCAGCGAAGCCATGGGTAGAGTGCCCCATGACTGGGTTTCGTAGGGCAAGCAGCGGTTAAAATGAATATGGTTTGAAGTGCTTATAGGGGTCAAAAGTTTAGAGGGTTTGGATGTAAAGGTGGGGGTGTTTACAGTTGAGCAGGGTTTATATGTCTGAGAAGGGGTGGGGGCTATCAATCGGCACAAGGCACTGAGAGCAAAGGTCCTGCCCTCCCGCCCGTTAATTTAGGGGTGCAAGTAAGGTAAAATTATCAAAAATGTTGGATGATGTTGAAATACGTGATACGTGGCACTGAAATACGTGATATGTGGCACTGAAATATGTGGCACTGAAATACGTGGCACTGAAATACGTGGCACTATGACTGTCAGAAAATGTTCATTAAACCGTTCAGGGGTGAGGTTAGGGGTAGAGTTAGGGTTAGGGTTTGGATGCCTTTATCACCTTGATGGTGGTGGGTGGTTTTTCAGTGTGTTTTCTGTTTTTTTTTGCGTTAAAAACGCATGCGTTTACATAGACAGCAATGCATTTTTTTGCCGCGAAAAAACGCATGCGTTTTTTCGCGGCAAAAAAAACGCGCAAAAAATACTACAGGTAGCATTTTTGAAAATGAACGCATGCAGAAAAAAAACGCGACCAAACGCGTACAAAAAAAACGCATGCGTTTTCAATGTTAAATATAGGGGAAAAAAACGCATGCGTTTGAAAACGCGACCAAACGCGTACAAAAAAAACGCATGCGTTTTCAATGTTAAATATAGGGGAAAAAAACGCATGCGTTTTTTGTGCAAAAAACGCTGCAGACAAAAACGCAAGTGTGAAACCAGCCTCATGCAATTTTAAACATTTAAAATAAAGTAAATTTTTTTTTCTTCAAATTCAAGGTTTTTATTTTTGTATTTATAAAAAAACAAGAAAGTACAATACAAATAGTACAGGTGGTAAAATATAACTATAAATCTATGCAGAACTACAGGATATTGTGGTTATAGGACAGATTTTCCATCAATATCCCGATCAAACATGTGTTTGTCTACATGAAAGCTAAAGAGAGAGGAGCGGACCACAGCAGATCACCAATCAATAGCATGTAATTATGAACATTGTTGTGACGACATCCCGGATAATCTTAGTTGGGGGCTAGATGGTAGGTGTCAGAGTTTTGGAAATCCATCCAATCCCTGCAAATCACACAGTATTTATCAACATCAACCGGTGAGAGGGCAATCAGATGCTCCATACTATAAGGAGAGAGATCTCTGCAAACCATTTCTCCACAGCGGGTGGAGTAGTGCTTTCCAATGCCGCAGAATGACATTCTTAGCCGCCTGTATTAGGTAGCCTATTGACCTTTTATACATGTGTTTGCTTATTGATGACACTGATAAGAGGAGGGCTTCTAGGGTATTGTCCCCTCCACCTACCCACACCTTCAACATCTGTCTGAGACCACGGGTACCATCTTTGAAGGACCGCTGCTACTCAGTACCATGTAGAGATCATTTTGAAGGAGGTTTCCTGAGCTTTTGACCCAGTTGAGGTTTTATGTATTAGGATGAAACACATCCCATTGTGAGTCAGAGAAGGACTTCCCCAGTTCCCTTTCCCATGCATCGCAAAATGCAGGCCTATTGTCAGTTAGCTGGGCAATGAGGAGATTATAAATTAGGGAGATGGAGTGTATAGGGGGTGACAATGATAGGCACAGTTTTTCAAGCTTTGTAAGACCACTATGAAGATTTGCACGCTTCTTCATACTGTAGTTGAATAGAAGTGTTGTAACTGACTATATTCAAAATTAGCCTTCGGGGAAGCAGCTCTTCCCTGTAGCAAGTCATTGAGGGGGAGCAGTGAAGTATTGGAGATGACATAAGAAAAGAGAATCGGATGGGATTTGTTTGAACCGAGAAATCTATTTGCAGATAGGCCTGGTGGGAAATCTGGATTATCTGGAATTGGGAGTAAAGGACCATGGGGGTCGATTAAGGATAAGCTTTTTTATGGGATCTCAAAGCCAGAATAGTGGCGTAGGTACTATATGACATGAGGCCAGGAGAGGGACTAGTTAAATGAGCGCACCATGGGAGAGTGGTAGGAGCTTTAGGACAAATGGATTGAGCTAGTTTGACCCATAATTTGACCCATAATTTCCCCTCCAAATGATGGAAGAAGTCCATTAGTTTGTGTCTGATCAAGACTTCTCCACGAATACGTAGACACCCACTTGCCCAAATAAATCTGCAAAAGCTACTGTGCAGCCTTTTCCAAAAATTGGAGGGAATTGCCCTGGGGATTGTTTGAAAGAGGTATAAGAGTTTAGGTAGGATGTTAATTTTTAGTATATTTATTCTGCCGAACCAGGAAAAATCTTTCACTTTCCAAGAATTAAGATCTCTATGGAGTTGTTCAATAAAGGGCCCAAAATTAAGATCAAATAGACAGGAGAGGTCTCTATGAATATGAATTCCTAAATATTTAATGCCCTGTGAGGGCCAGGCAAAGGGAAAATTTGACTGGATGGAATCCTGTGTGGACTTGGGAATATGAACACGGAGGGCCTCTGACTTAGCTGCGTTGATTTTAAAATTTGACCATGTGTCAAAGTGATCTATTTCAGCTATAAGAACAGGGATGTATATACACTCACCGGCCACTTTATTAGGTACACCATGCTAGTAACGGGTTGGACCCCCTTTTGCCTTCAGAACTGCCTCAATTCTTCGTGGCATAGATTCAACAAGGTGCTGGAAGCATTCCTCAGAGATTTTGGTCCATATTGACATGATGGCATCACACAGTTGCCGCAGATTTGTCGGCTGCACATCCCAAAGATGCTCCATACAAGGCAGGATGGATCCATGCTTTCATGTTGTTTACGCCAAATTCTGACCCTACCATCCGAATGTCGCAGCAGAAATCGAGACTCATCAGACCAAGCAACGTTTTTCCAATCTTCGACTGTCCAATTTCGATGAGCTTGTACAAATTGTAGCCTCAGTTTCCTGTTCTTAGCTGAAAGGAGTGGTACCCGGTGTGGTCTTCTGCTGCTGTAGCCCATCTGCCTCAAAGTTCGACGCACTGTGCATTCAGAGATGCTCTTAGGCCTACCTTGGTTGTAACGGGTGGCGATTTGAGTCACTGTTGCCTTTCTATCAGCTCGAACCAGTCTGCCCATTCTCCTCTGACCTCTGGCATCAACAAGGCATTTCCGCCCACAGAACTGCCGCTCACTGGATTTTTTTTCTTTTTCGGACCATTCTCTGTAAACCCTAGAGATGGTTGTGCGTGAAAATCCCAGTAGATCAGCAGTTTCTGAAATACTCAGACCAGCCCTTCTGGCACCAACAACAACAACCATGCCACGTTCAAAGGCACTCAAATCACCTTTCTTCCCCATACTGATGCTCGGTTTGAACTGCAGGAGATTGTCTTGACCATGTCTACATGCCTAAATGCACTGAGTTGCCGCCATGTGATTGGCTGATTAGAAATTAAGTGTTAACAAGAAGTTGGACAGGTGTACCTAATAAAGTGGCCGGTGAGTGTATATGTGGTTGAGTAATATATAGCAGGACATCATCAGTGGAGCATTTGTACTCTGTGTCTCCCACCTTAATCCCCTTGATATCTGGGTTATCACAGATTGATGAGAGCAGGTGCTCTATCACTAGGATGTATATGAGGGGGGACAGGGGACATCCCTGTCTTGTTCCATTGGCTAGTATGAAAGGTGATGATATTGTTCCATTTATCTTCAGCCTAGCTGACGGATTGCAATACAAGGCCATAATTTTTGTTATAAAAGAGTCTCCTACCACAAGCTTTTTAAGACAGTAAAATATGGAGTGCCAGGAGACTCTATCAAACGCCTTCTCAGCCGAAAGTATTAGTAGAGGAATACCTCTTGATTGGGTATGATGAATAATGTCAATTGTTTTTAAGGTGTTGTCCTGAGCTTCCCTTCCAGAGAGAAATCCCACCTGATCCAAGTGTATTTTTTCGGTTAAGAAAGGTTGCAGTCTGTTTGCCAATATTTTCACATAGATCTTCAGATCCACGTTCAGCAGAGAGATGAGTCCATAGCTGGAACATAAATGTGGGTCCCCACCCTTTTTTGGGAGAACAGTAATAAGTGCCTCAGTGGTTTGAGGAGGGAAAGTGTTGTGGATTCTGTTTGCGGGCTCCCTCTGGTGGTTACTGCTGGTACTGGGTGACTTTGGTGGGTTGCGGCCTTTGGTTTCCATCTGTCCATCAGAGGCTGGGTGTTTCCTATTTTACCTGGCCTCTCTGTCATTTCCCTTGCCGGCTATCAATGTGTTCAGATGTGCTCTGTTTGGTTCCTGCCTACCTGCTCCCAGATCTTTCAGGATAAGCTAAGTGCTGATTTTCAGTTGTTTGGTTTTTTTGTCCAGCTTGCTTAGAATGTCTCTTTGTTAGCTGGTTGCTCTAGTGGACTGAGGTTCTCCCCATGTGCCATGAGTTGGCACATGGGTTCTTGTAATCTCAGGATGGTTTTTTTGATTAGGGTTTTTTGCTGACCGCTCAGTCCCCTTTTGTGTCATTCTGCTTTCTAGTTTTCAGCGGGCCTCTATTTGCTAAAGCTATATACATCATCTCTATGTATGTGCCTTCCTCTCATTTCACCGTCAATACATGTGGGGGGCAACTATATCTTTGGGGTTAATTCCTCTGGAGGCAAGTGAGGTCTTTGTTTTCTCTGCAGTACTAGTTAGCTCTTAGGCTGGTGCGTGGCGTCTAGAACCAACGTAGGCACGCTCCCTGGCTATCTCTAGTTGCGTTTGTCAGGCGTAGGGCAGCGGTCAGCCCAGGTTCCATCACCCTAGAGCTCGTCCGATATTTATTATACTTGCTTATCCTGTGCTATCCCTAGCCATTGGGGATTCATGACAGTATAGCCGGCCCACAAAGTGTTAATTGTTTGGGCTGAAGCAGGAGAAAAAGAAGTGTTCAAGGAAAATTTTTTTTTTTTTTTCCTTCAGAGTTTTGCTGCCTAGCCCTTAATTGCTGTCTAGCTGCTTCTTACCTCCTCTTAACCCTTGAATGGCTCTGATCTTAGCTGTTTATCATGGATGTCCAGAGTTTGGCTTCCAGCCTGAGTAATCTCGCGGCAAAGGTTCAAAACATACAGGATTTCGTTGTTCACACTCCCATGTCTGAACCTAGAATTCCTATTCCAGAGTTTTTTTTCTGGAGATAGATCTACCTTCCTGAATTTCAGGAACAATTGTAAATTGTTTCTCTCTTTGAAATCTCGCTCCTCTGGAGACCCTGCTCAACAGGTCAAGATTGTTATATCATTCCTACGGGGCGACCCTCAGAATTGGGCATTTGCATTGGCACCAGGGGATCCTGCATTGCTCAGTGTGGATGCGTTTTTTCTGGCATTGGGATTGCTCTATGAGGAACCTAACCTAGAGATTCAGGCTGAAAAGGCTTTATTGGCCCTCTCTCAGGGGCATGATGAAGCGGAAATATATTGTCAGAAATTTCGGAAATGGTCGGTGCTTACTCAGTGGAATGAGTGCGCCCTGGCTGCAAACTTCAGAAATGGTCTTTCTGAGGCCATTAAGGATATTATGGTGGGGTTCCCTGCGCCTACAGGTCTGAATGAGTCTATGGCTATGGCCATTCAGATTGATCGGCGTTTACGGGAGCGCAAACCCGTGCACCAGTTGGCGGTGTCTTCTGAACAGGCACCTGAGACTATGCAATGTGATAGAATTCAGTCCAGAAGTGAACGGCAAAATTATAGGCGGAAAAATGGTTTGTGTTTTTATTGTGGTGATTCAGCTCATGTTATATCAGCATGCTCTAAACGCACAAAAAGGGTTGATAAATCTTTTGCCATTGATACTCTGCAGTCTAAGTTCATTTTGTCTGTGACTCTGATTTTTTCACTGTCTTCCATTTCCGTCGATGCCTATGTGGATTCAGGCGCTGCCCTGAGTCTTATGGATTGGTCATTTGCTAAACGCTGCGGTTTTAGTCTAGAGCCTCTGGAAGTTCCTATTCCTCTGAAAGGAATTGATTCTACACCATTGGCTATGAATAAGCCGCAGTATTGGACACAAGTGACCATGCGCATGACTCCCGTTCATCAGGAGGTGATTCGCTTCCTTGTACTGTATAATTTACATGATGTACTAGTGCTTGGTCTGCCATGGTTACAAACTCATAATCCTGTCCTGGACTGGAAAACAATGTCTGTGCTAAGCTGGGGATGTCACGGGGTTCATGATGATGCACCTCCGATTTCTATAGCTTCATCTACTCCTTCGGAGATCCCTGCGTTTTTGTCGGATTATAGGGATGTTTTTGAGGAGCCTAAGCTCAATTTGCTCCCTCCCCATAGAGAGTGTGACTGTGCTATAGAATTGATTCCTGGCAGTAAGTTCCCTAAGGGTCGTTTATTTAATCTGTCACTACCAGAGCATACTGCTATGCGGAATTATATTAAGGAGTCCTTGGAAAAGGGACATATTCGTCCATCTTCGTCCCCTCTGGGAGCAGGTTTTTTTTTCGTGGCAAAAAAAGATGGTTCCCTGAGGCCTTGTATAGATTATCGCCTTCTGAATAAGATTACAGTCAAATACCAGTATCCATTGCCATTATTTACTGATTTGTTTGCTCGCATTAAGGGGGCTAGGTGGTTCACTAAAATAGATCTTCGTGGTGCGTATAATCTGGTGCGGATAAAACAGGGTGATGAGTGGAAAACCGCATTTAATACGCCTGAGGGCCATTTTGAGTATTTGGTAATGCCTTTTGGACTCTCCAATGCTCCATCAGTCTTTCAGTCCTTTATGCACAATATTTTCCGTGAATATCTGGATAAGTTTATGATTGTGTATTTGGATGATATTTGGTGTTTTCTGATGACTGGGAGTCTCATGTTCTACAGGTCAGGAAGGTGTTTCAGGTTTTGCGGGCCAATTCTCTGTTTGTGAAGGGCTCAAAGTGTCTCTTCGGAGTCCAGAAGATTTCTTTTTTGGGGTACATTTTTTCTCCTTCTACTATTGAGATGGATCCCGTTAAGGTTCAGGCTATTTGTGACTGGACACAACCTACATCTGTTAAGAGCCTTCAGAAGTTCTTGGGGTTTGCTAATTTTTATCGTCGGTTCATTGCTAATTTTTCCAGTATTGTTAAACCTTTGACTGATTTGACTAAAAAGGGTGCTGATGTTGCTGATTGGTCTCCTGCGGCCGTGGAGGCCTTTCGGGAACTTAAGCGCCGGTTTTCTTCTGCTCCTGTGTTGTGTCAACCAGATGTTTCACTTCCTTTCCAGGTGGAGGTTGATGCTTCCGAGATTGGAGCGGGGGCGGTTTTGTCACAGAGAAGTTCTAATGGCTCGGTGATGAAGCCATGTGCTTTCTTCTCTAGAAAATTCTCGCCCGCCGAGCGCAATTATGATGTGGGTAATCGGGAGCTTTTGGCCATGAAGTGGGCATTTGAGGAGTGGCGTCATTGGCTTGAGGGTGCTAAACATCGCGTGGTGGTCTTGACTGATCACAAGAATCTCATTTACCTTGAGTCTGCCAGGCGTTTGAATCCTAGACAGGCTCGTTGGTCGTTATTTTTTTCTCGTTTCAATTTCGTGGTTTCATACCTGCCAGGTTCAAAGAATGTGAAGGCAGATGCTCTTTCCAGGAGTTTTGTGCCTGACTCTCCTGGAGACACTGGGCCTGCTGGTATCCTTAGGGATGGGGTAATATTGTCCGCCGTATCCCCAGACTTGCGACGCGCATTGCAGGAGTTTCAGGTGGATAAACCGGATCGATGTCCACCAGAAAGACTGTTTGTTCCGGATGATTGGACCAGTAGAGTTATCTTCGAGGTCCATTCTTCTGTGTTGGCTGGTCATCCTGGAATATTTGGTACAAGAGACTTGGTGGCCAGGTCTTTTTGGTGGCCTTCCTTGTCTAGGGATGTGCGTACCTTTGTGCAGTCTTGTGAAGTGTGTGCTCGAGCTAAGCCTTGCTGTTCACGGGCTAGTGGGTTGTTGTTATCCTTGCCCATCCCGAAGAGGCCTTGGACGCACATTTCCATGGATTTTATTTCTGATCTCCCGGTTTCACAGAAAATGTCCGTTATCTGGGTTGTGTGTGACCGCTTTTCTAAGATGGTTCATTTGGTGCCCTTGCCTAAGTTGCCCTCCTCCTCTGAGTTGGTTCCTTTGTTTTTTCAGAACGTGGTTCGTTTGCATGGGTGTTGTGAATTTGCTTTTTGCTCCCTCTAGTGGTTACTAGTTTTTTGACTCTGGTTTTTCTGTCATTCCTTTTATCCGCACCTGGGTCGTTAGTTAGGGGTGTTGCTATATAAGCTCCCTGGACCTTCAGTTCAATGCCTGGCAACGTAGTTATCAGAGCTAGTCTGCTGTGCTCTTGTCTACTGATCCTGGTTCCAGTTATATCAGCTAAGTCTGCCTTTTGCTTTTTGCTATTTGTTTTGGTTTTGTATTTTTGTCCAGCTTGTTCCTAATCTATATCCTGACCTTTGCTGGAAGCTCTAGGGGGCTGGTGTTCTCCCCCCGGACCGTTAGACGGTTCGGGGGTTCTTGAATTTCCAGTGTGGATTTTGATAGGGTTTTTGTTGACCATATAAGTTACCTTTCTTTATTCTGCTATTAGTAAGCGGGCCTCTCTGTGCTAAACCTGGTTCATTTCTGTGTTTGTCATTTCCTCTTACCTCACCGTCATTATTTGTGGGGGGCTTCTATCCAGCTTTGGGGTCCCCTTCTCTGGAGGCAAGAAAGGTCTTTGTTTTCCTCTACTAGGGGTAGCTAGATTCTCCGGCTGGCGCGTGTCATCTAGAATCAACGTAGGAATGATCCCCGGCTACTTCTAGTGTTGGCGTTAGGAGTAGATATATGGTCAACCCAGTTACCACTGCCCTATGAGCTGGATTTTTGTATTCTGCAGACTTCCACGTTCCTCTGAGACCCTCGCCATTGGGGTCATAACAGTTTGCCAGGCCAGTATTAAATGTTTAATGCATTGCAGAAGAGGGATTATAAGAAAGAAGATTCTGAGTTTTTGTTTTTTTTTTCTCCTTCCCCTTTACCTCAGAGTGGCTATGCTTGCTGCAGACATGAATGTCCAGACCTTGATTACAAGTGTGGACCAGCTGGCTACTCGTGTGCAGGGCATACAAGACTATGTTATCAGAAATCCTAGGTCAGAACCTAAAATACCGATTCCTGAACTGTTTTCCGGAGACAGGTTTAAGTTTAGGAATTTCGTGAATAATTGTAAATTGTTTTTGTCCCTGAGACCCTGTTCATCAGGAGATTCTGCTCAGCAAGTAAAAATTGTTATTTCGTTCTTACGGGGCGACCCTCAGGATTGGGCTTTTTCGCTGGCGCCAGGAGATCCGGCATTGGCTGATCTTGATGCGTTTTTTCTGGCGCTCGGTTTACTTTATGAGGAACCCAATCTTGAGATTCAGGCAGAAAAGGCCTTGCTGTCTATGTCTCAGGGGCAGGACGAGGCTGAAGTGTATTGCCAAAAATTTCGGAAATGGTCCGTACTGACACATTGGAACGAGTGTGCACTGGCCGCTAATTTTAGAAATGGCCTTTCTGAAGCCATTAAGAATGTTATGGTGGGTTTTCCCATTCCCACAGGTCTGAATGATACTATGGCACTGGCTATTCAAATTGACCGGCGGTTGCGGGAGCGCAAAACCGCAAATTCCCTCATGGTGTTGTCTGAACAGACACCTAATTCGGTGCAATGTGATAGAAAAACCGCAAATTCCCTCATGGTGTTGTCTGAACAGACACCTGATTTAATGCAATGTGATAGAATCCTGACTAGAAATGAGCGGAAAATTCATAGACGCCGGAATGGCTTGTGCTACTACTGTGGTGATTCTACACATGTTATCTCAGCATGCTCTAAACGTATAGCTAAGGTTGTTAGTCCTGTCACCGTTGGTAATTTGCAACCTAAATTTATTCTGTCTGTAACTTTGATTTGCTCACTGTCATCTTATCCTGTCATGGCATTTGTAGATTCAGGTGCTGCCCTGAGTCTCATGGATCTTTCATTTGCTAAGCGCTGTGGATTTACTCTTGAACCATTAGAAAATCCTATTCCTCTTAGGGGTATTGATGCTACACCATTGGCAGCAAATAAACCGCAGTATTGGACTCAGGTTACCATGTGCATGACTCCTGAACACCGCGAGGTGATACGTTTCCTGGTTTTACATAAAATGCATGATTTGGTTGTTTTGGGGCTGCCATGGTTACAGACCCATAATCCAGTCCTGGACTGGAAGGCTATGTCAGTCTCAAGTTGGGGCTGTCGTGGTATTCATGGGGAGTCCCTGCCTGTGTCTATTGCTTCTTCTACGCCTTCGGAAGTTCCGGAGTATTTGTCTGATTATCAGGATGTCTTCAGTGAGTCTGAGTCCAGTGCACTGCCTCCTCATAGGGACTGTGACTGTGCTATAGATTTGATCCCAGGCAGTAAATTTCCTAAGGGAAGACTGTTTAATCTGTCGGTACCTGAACATACCGCTATGCGTTCATATATCAAGGAGTCTCTGAAAAAAGGACATATTCGTCCGTCTTCTTCCCCTCTTGGTGCGGGATTCTTTTTTGTGGCAAAAAAGGACGGATCTTTGAGACCTTGTATTGATTATCGGCTTTTAAATAAGATCACCGTCAAATTTCAGTATCCTTTACCGCTGTTGTCTGACTTGTTTGCCCGGATTAAGGGTGCCAAGTGGTTCACCAAGATAGACCTTCGTGGTGCGTACAACCTTGTGCGCATTAAGCAAGGTGATGAATGGAAAACCGCATTCAATACGCCCGAAGGTCATTTTGAGTACTTGGTGATGCCTTTTGGGCTCTCCAATGCGCCTTCAATTTTTCAGTCCTTTATGCATGACATTTTCCGGAAGTATCTGGATAAATTTTTGATTGTTTATCTGGATGATATTTTGGTTTTTTCTGATAATTGGGATTCGCATGTGGAGCAGGTCAGGTTGGTCTTTAAAATTTTGCGTGAAAATTCTTTGTTTGTCAAGGGCTCAAAGTGTCTCTTTGGTGTACAGAAGGTTCCCTTTTTGGGGTTCATTTTTTCCCCTTCTGCTGTGGAGATGGACCCAGTCAAGGTCCGAGCTATTCTTGATTGGACTCAGCCCTCGTCAGTTAAGAGTCTTCAGAAGTTCTTGGGCTTCGCTAACTTCTACCGTCGTTTTATCGCTAATTTTTCTAGCATTGTGAAACCTTTGACGGATATGACCAAGAAGGGCTCCGATGTAGCTAA
This sequence comes from Ranitomeya variabilis, assembly GCF_051348905.1. Classification (NCBI taxonomy): domain Eukaryota; kingdom Metazoa; phylum Chordata; class Amphibia; order Anura; family Dendrobatidae; genus Ranitomeya; species Ranitomeya variabilis. The sequence goes on from NC_135232.1 coordinate 298,701,026, forward strand.
CTGGGCTCCTGCTGCCGTGGAGGCTTTCCAGGAGTTGAAACGCCGGTTTACTTCGGCGCCTGTTTTGTGCCAGCCTGACGTCTCACTTCCCTTTCAGGTTGAGGTGGATGCTTCGGAGATTGGGGCAGGGGCCGTTTTGTCGCAGAGAGGCCCTGGTTGCTCTGTTATGAAACCTTGTGCCTTTTTCTCTAGGAAGTTTTCGCCTGCCGAGCGAAATTATGATGTGGGCAATCGGGAGTTGTTGGCCATGAAATGGGCATTTGAGGAGTGGCGTCATTGGCTCGAGGGTGCTAAGCATCGTGTGGTGGTCTTGACTGATCACAAAAATCTGATGTATCTCGAGTCTGCTAAACGCCTTAATCCGAGACAGGCCCGCTGGTCATTGTTTTTCTCCCGCTTTGATTTTGTTGTCTCGTATTTACCAGGTTCAAAGAATGTGAAGGCCGATGCTCTTTCTAGGAGCTTTGTGCCTGATGCTCCTGGAGTCGCTGATCCTGTTGGTATTCTTAAAGATGGAGTTATCTTGTCAGCTATTTCTCCGGATCTGCGACGTGTGTTGCAGAGATTTCAGGCTGATAGGCCTGAGTCTTGTCCACCTGACAGACTGTTTGTCCCGGATAAGTGGACCAGCAGAGTCATTTCCGAGGTTCATTCCTCGGTGTTGGCAGGTCACCCGGGAATTTTTGGCACCAGAGATCTGGTGGCCAGGTCCTTTTGGTGGCCTTCCTTGTCAAGGGATGTGCGGTCATTTGTGCAGTCCTGTGGGACTTGTGCTCGAGCTAAGCCTTGCTGTTCTCGTGCCAGCGGTTTGCTCTTGCCCTGCCTGTCCCGAAGAGACCTTGGACACATATCTCCATGGATTTCATTTCTGATCTTCCGCTATCTCAGGGCATGTCCGTTATCTGGGTGATATGTGATCGCTTCTCCAAGATGGTCCATTTGGTTCCTTTGCCTAAGCTGCCTTCCTCTTCCGATCTGGTTCCTGTGTTTTTCCAGAACGTGGTTCGTTTGCACGGCATCCCTGAGAATATTGTGTCAGACAGAGGATCCCAGTTCGTTTCCAGGTTCTGGCGATCCTTTTGTAGTAGGATGGGCATTGATTTGTCGTTTTCGTCTGCTTTCCATCCTCAGACTAATGGACAGACGGAGCGAACCAATCAGACTTTGGAGGCTTATTTGAGGTGTTTTGTCTCTGCTGATCAGGACGATTGGGTGACATTCTTGCCGTTGGCTGAGTTTGCCCTTAATAATCGGGCTAGTTCCGCCACCTTGGTTTCGCCTTTTTTCTGCAACTCTGGTTTCCATCCTCGCTTTTCTTCGGGTCATGTGGAGCCTTCTGACTGTCCTGGGGTGGATTCTGTGGTGGATAGGTTGCAGCAGATCTGGAATCATGTGGTGGACAACTTGAAGTTGTCACAAGAGAAGGCTCAGCGCTTTGCCAACCGCCGCCGCGGTGTGGGTCCCCGACTACGCGTTGGGGATTTGGTGTGGCTTTCTTCCCGCTTTGTTCCTATGAAGGTCTCCTCTCCCAAATTTAAACCTCGTTTTATTGGGCCTTACAAGATATTGGAAATCCTTAATCCTGTATCTTTTCGTCTGGATCTTCCTGTGTCGTTTGCTATTCACAATGTATTTCATAGGTCCTTGTTGCGGCGGTACATTGTGCCTGTAGTTCCTTCTGCTGAGCCTCCTGCTCCGGTGTTGGTTGAGGGCGAGTTGGAGTACGTGGTGGAGAAGATCTTGGATTCTCGCCTCTCCAGGCGGAGGCTTCAGTACCTGGTCAAGTGGAAGGGCTATGGTCAGGAGGATAATTCCTGGGTGGTCGCCTCTGATGTTCATGCGGCCGATTTAGTTCGTGCCTTTCATGCCGCTCATCCTGATCGCCCTGGTGGTCGTGGTGAGGGTTCGGTGACCCCTCACTAAGGGGGGGGTACTGTTGTGAATTTGCTTTTTGCTCCCTCTAGTGGTTACTAGTTTTTTGACTCTGGTTTTTCTGTCATTCCTTTTATCCGCACCTGGGTCGTTAGTTAGGGGTGTTGCTATATAAGCTCCCTGGACCTTCAGTTCAATGCCTGGCAACGTAGTTATCAGAGCTAGTCTGCTGTGCTCTTGTCTACTGATCCTGGTTCCAGTTATATCAGCTAAGTCTGCCTTTTGCTTTTTGCTATTTGTTTTGGTTTTGTATTTTTGTCCAGCTTGTTCCTAATCTATATCCTGACCTTTGCTGGAAGCTCTAGGGGGCTGGTGTTCTCCCCCCGGACCGTTAGACGGTTCGGGGGTTCTTGAATTTCCAGTGTGGATTTTGATAGGGTTTTTGTTGACCATATAAGTTACCTTTCTTTATTCTGCTATCAGTAAGCGGGCCTCTCTGTGCTAAACCTGGTTCATTTCTGTGTTTGTCATTTCCTCTTACCTCACCGTCATTATTTGTGGGGGGCTTCTATCCAGCTTTGGGGTCCCCTTCTCTGGAGGCAAGAAAGGTCTTTGTTTTCCTCTACTAGGGGTAGCTAGATTCTCCGGCTGGCGCGTGTCATCTAGAATCAATGTAGGAATGATCCCCGGCTACTTCTAGTGTTGGCGTTAGGAGTAGATATATGGTCAACCCAGTTACCACTGCCCTATGAGCTGGATTTTTGTATTCTGCAGACTTCCACGTTCCTCTGAGACCCTCGCCATTGGGGTCATAACACATGGGATTCCGGAGAATATCGTTTCTGACAGGGGATCCCAGTTTGTGTCTAGATTTTGGCGGACGTTTTGTGCCAAGATGGGCATTGATTTGTCTTTCTCGTCTGCATTCCATCCTCAGACGAATGGCCAGATGGAGCGAACCAATCAGACCTTGGAAACTTATTTGAGGTGTTTTGTTTCTGCTGATCAGGATGACTGGGTTGCTTTTTTACCACTGGCCGAATTTGCTCTTAATAATCGGGCTAGTTCGGCCACGTTGGTCTCTCCTTTTTTTTGTAATTCGGGGTTTCATCCTCGTTTTTCCTCTGGTCAGGTGGAGTCTTCGGATTGTCCTGGAGTGGACGTGGTGGTGGACAGGCTACATCACATTTGGAATCAGGTGGTGGACAATTTGAAGTTATCTCAGGAGAAGACTCAGCAGTTTGCTAATCGCCGTCGCCGCGTGGGTCCCCGACTTCTTGTTGGGGACTTGGTGTGGTTGTCTTCTCGTTTTGTCCCTATGAAGGTCTCTTCTCCTAAGTTCAAGCCTCGGTTCATCGGTCCTTATAGGATCTCAGAGATTCTTAACCCTGTATCTTTCCGTTTGGATCTCCCAGCATCGTTCGCTATTCATAATGTGTTCCATCGGTCGTTGTTGCGGAGGTATGAGGTGCCTGTTGTTCCTTCGGTCGAGCCTCCTGCTCCGGTGCTGGTGGAGGGAGAATTGGAGTATGTTGTTGAAAAGATCTTGGATTCTCGTGTTTCCAGACGCAAACTCCAGTATTTGGTTAAGTGGAAGGGTTATGGTCAGGAGGACAATTCCTGGGTGGTCGCCTCCGATGTTCATGCGACTGATTTGGTCCGCGCCTTCCATAGAGCTCACCCTGATCGCCCTGGGGGTTCTCGTGAGGGTTCGGTGACCCCTCCTCAAGGGGTGGGTACTGTTGTGGATTCTGTTTGCGGGCTCCCTCTGGTGGTTACTGCTGGTACTGGGTGACTTTGGTGGGTTGCGGCCTTTGGTTTCCATCTGTCCATCAGAGGCTGGGTGTTTCCTATTTTACCTGGCCTCTCTGTCATTTCCCTTGCCGGCTATCAATGTGTTCAGATGTGCTCTGTTTGGTTCCTGCCTACCTGCTCCCAGATCTTTCAGGATAAGCTAAGTGCTGATTTTCAGTTGTTTGGTTTTTTTGTTCAGCTTGCTTAGAATGTCTCTTTGTTAGCTGGTTGCTCTAGTGGACTGAGGTTCTCCCCATGTGCCATGAGTTGGCACATGGGTTCTTGTAATCTCAGGATGGTTTTTTTGATTAGGGTTTTTTGCTGACCGCTCAGTCCCCTTTTGTGTCATTCTGCTTTCTAGTTTTCAGCGGGCCTCTATTTGCTAAAGCTATATACATCATCTCTATGTATGTGCCTTCCTCTCATTTCACCGTCAATACATGTGGGGGGCAACTATATCTTTGGGGTTAATTCCTCTGGAGGAAAGTGAGGTCTTTGTTTTCTCTGCAGTACTAGTTAGCTCTTAGGCTGGTGCGTGGCGTCTAGAACCAACGTAGGCACGCTCCCTGGCTATCTCTAGTTGCGTTTGTCAGGCGTAGGGCAGCGGTCAGCCCAGGTTCCATCACCCTAGAGCTCGTCCGATATTTATTATACTTGCTTATCCTGTGCTATCCCTAGCCATTGGGGATTCATGACAGGAAAGGGTTCGTGCAGGATGTGTGGTTAAATCCTCCCAGCAGGAGTGGTGAAAGGAGGGGAAGGAATGTTTCCATAGAATGTAAGTCCGCAAGGACAGGGTCCTCTTCCCTCTGTACTAGTCTGTCACTGTAAACTTGTTTACTGTAAACGATATTTATAACCCTGTATGTAACCCCTTTCTCATGTACAGCACCATGGAATTAACGGTGCTATATAAATAAATAATATTAGAATTTAACTGTATATCCGTCTGGGCACGGGCTTTTTCCACTTGCTAACAACTGGGTAGCCAATTGCATTTCAGACTCTGTTAAGGGTTCATCTAGAGATAAGGCGGGAGACATTTTTAAAGGTTTCTGTGCTTGTGTCTCAGGCGCTTCTGTCCCATTCGAGGATGTATTAACAAGGGATGTGTTGTTTGGTATACCATCAAGATTGTATAGTTGAGTATAATATTTATGGAATTCAGTAGTTATATATTCTGTTATATTTTATTTTTGGGATGTGATTTTGGGCTTGTTGGGATTTTAGAGCTGTCGCTAGCATGCATCCATATTTATTGCTACGTTCATAAAACTTACTGTTACAGACCTGAAGATATCGTACATCGCAAGTCTAATAGTTTTTTGGCTTCCTGTCTGGCTGTTAATAAGTCTCGGAGGGTTGCTGTGGAGAGGGCATGTTTGTGGGCTACCTCAAGGGCTTCTATTCTGCGCAGAGCAAGATTAAGGTTATGTGCCCTATCTCGCTTCAATCGGGAACCATGTTTTATAAATATACCCCTAAGAACGCATTTCCGTGCCTCCCATTTGATTGTCGGGGAAGATTCGTCAAATTTGTGGTCTTCCTCAAAGTTGGATATTGTGTTGGTCACGTCCTGGGTGCACACTGAGTCCAGCAACAAGGATTAATTTAGTTTCCAAGACCACGAAAGCTTGTGTAGACTGGGAATAAAAGTTTATTATTTTTATTCCAATACGCTAATTCTAGATAATTTATTTGTAAATAACCAACCGCTATACTTCACACCTCTACCCCAAATCATTGTCATGTCCCCTCTCCCACCCCCACCCTATATTCATCATCAATAACCCTCACCCACCCCCAATTTAGCATCATTTGTTGTCCTCCATCCTCAATTCATCATTTGCTCTGCCGCTTCCCCCAATTAATTATCATTTGCTGTTCCCACCCCCACTCCCGATTCGTCAATTGTTCTCCTCATCCCCAATCCAAATTTATCATTTTCTCTCCCCACTCCCAATTCAGTATTTGCTCTACTCACCCCCTACTCCCAATTCATCACTTGCTGTCCCCCAAGACCAGTTGATTCTATTAAAAAAAAGTTTTATATACTTAAGTGTAATACAATTCCCTGCAGCCCCACTTCTGGACTGGCATCCTGGCTCTCTTAGTTGACGGCTCATATGCGATGACATCATTGCGTATGTGCCGTCGGCAGCGCATCACAGAGGAGGCGGAAGAACTCCCTTGGAGCTGTGGCCGTGAGTGATCCAAGCCTCCCTGCGCTGAGATGTATGCCCTGATACAGCACACTATACCCTGGGGCCCAGTGAGCAGAAGCACAAGAGGGGGGCCCGGACCCGCTCTTTACTTCTGTTCTCCGGGACAAATACAGCAGTAAGTGCAGTAATGACATGATGGCGGCCATGCACACGACTGTGTGTTTATTTAATATCATAATTATTGCCACTCTATACAATTCCTCATTGGAAATTATTCCTTCCCGTTTTTTTCTACTTGTGTCATTATGTCTTCACCTTCCATAAAATTATAGTGTCATTGTTTTAAATGTATTAATAAAGGAATATTACTTTTAATATACATTATTTTGTTATGTGTTTGGTGTTACTAATTTACTCCTCTCTTTCCAGTTTTGCTCAAATGATTATACAGGAGTACATCACCATTATTTTGTCTATGATATACTATGGGGGAACATTAAACTAATTAGATATGTTCCCAGCCCAACATAATACATCTCTTTGCCGTGTTCTTTTCTTGTTGAGCATTTTGAACGCCCATCTACTACACACAATTTAATAACACTAGGTCATCATATTGAATGTCGTCATAGCGTTATAATTTTTTTTTTGCTTTTGAAACCCTAACCCTAACTGCAAAGAATGAAAGAAATAAAAATAAAAAAATTAAAAAATGTAATTTGACTAAGGGGATGACACACCGGGGTATGATCAAGCACAGCGAGGCATAGCTCAAGCGTTAAAATATTTACTAATTATTGGACTTTTCATCACTGTGAGTCCGGCGTCACACTAGCGAGTTTTACGGACGTATGAGAGGTGCAGAAAATACGGATTGCATACGGTACAATGATTCTCTATGGCCCAGCTCCTATCTGCCGTATTTTACTGATCCGTATTATATGGTCTTGTACTGCCGTAGAAAATCGCAGCATGCTGCGTTTGTCACCGTATTGCGCAAAAAAATCGCCAATGAAAGTCTATGGGGGCAAGAAAAATACGGATTACACACGGACCATGCGTGTGACTTGCGAGAAATACGCACCGGTGTTCTCTAGAAAAGCCGGCAATTCAGTGCGGTGTACAGTAAAATCACACTGACAGAATAGAATAGAATGGGTAGAATAAATGTGTACACATAGAATAGGTATATATATATATATATATATATATATATATATATATATGTCAGTGAGACACACACACACACACATATATATATATATATATATATATATATATATATATATATATATATATATTTATATTTATTTATATTTCATATAGCGCTAGATAGCATAAAAGCCGGTAATTCAATTGCTGGCTTTTTCTTTCTCCTTCACAAACCTGACAGGATATGAGACATGGTTTACATACAGTAAACCATCTCATATCCCTTTTTTTTCTTTGCATATTCCACACTACTAATGTTAGTAGTGTGTATGTGCAAAATTTGGGCGCTGTAGCTGCTAAAATAAAGGGTTAAATCGCGGAAAAAATTGGCGTGGGCTCCCGCGCAATTTTCTCTGCCAGAGTGGTAAAGCCAGTGACTGAGGACAGATATTAATAGCCTAGAGAGGGTCCAGGGTTATTGGCCCCCCCTGGCTACAAACATCTGCCCCCAGCCACCCCAGAAAAGGCACATCTGGAAGATGCGCCTATTTTGGAACTTGGCCACTCTCTTCCCACTCCCGTGTAGCGGTGGGATATGGGGTAATGAAGGGTTAATGTCACCTTGCTATTGTAAGGTGACATTAAGCCAGATTAATAATGGAGAGGCGTCAATTATGACACCTATTCATTATTAATCCAATAGTACTAAATGGTTAATAAAACACACACACATTATTACAAAGTACTTTAATGAAATAAAGACACAGGGTGTTTTAATATTTTATTATACTCGTAATCCACCTGAAGACCCTCATCCTGTAAAAAAGGCAAAATAAAAAATCAACAATATCCCATACCTTCCGTCGTTCCGTCAGTCCCACGATTTAAATCCATCTGAAGGGGTTAAATCATTTTACAGCCAGGAGAAACAGCATTAGTAGAGCTCCTGGCTGTAAAATGATTTAACCCCTTCAGATGGATTTACATTGTGGGACTGACGGAACGACGGAAGGTATGGGATATTGTTGATTTTTTATTTTGCCTTTTTTACAGGACGAGGGTCTTCAGGTGGATTACGAGTATAATAAAATATTAAAACACCCTGTGTCTTTATTCAATTAAAGTACTTTGCAATAATGTGTGTGTATTTTATTAACCATTTAGTACTATTGGATTAATAATGGATAGGTGTTATAATTGACGCCTCTCCATTATTAATCTGGCTTAATGTCACCTTACAATAGCAAGGTGACATTAACTCTTCATTACCCCATATCCCACCACTACAAGGGAGTGGGAAGAGAGTGGCCAAGTGCCAGAATAGGCGCATCTTCCAGATGTGCCTTTTCTGGGGTGGCTGGGGGCAGATCTTTGTAGCCGGGGGGGCCAATAACCATGGACCCTCTCCTGGCTATTAATATCTGCCCTCAGTCACTGGCTTTACCACTCTGGTGGAGAAAATTGCGCGGGAGCCCACGCCAATTCTTTCCGCGATGTAACCCTTTATTTTAGCAGCTACAGTGCCCAAATTTTGCACATACACACTACTAACATTAGTAGTGTGGAATATGCAAAAAAAGGGATATGAGATAGTTTACTGTATGTAAACCATGTCTCATATCCTGTCAGGTTTGTGAAGGAGAAAGAAAAAGCCAGCAATTGAATTACCGGCTTTTTAGCTATCTCGCGCTGAATTAAATACAAATACAGTATATATATATATATTGTAGCATGGCTAAAGGGTGTCTAATCGACGGGAGATATGTGTCACATAGATGGCTTGCCGCTGTGATGTAACCATAGCTACCTATATGTGTGTCAGGACCTGTGGTGAGGTCACAACCACATGTCTAATCATGTGACAGGTACCTGGGTGTGGTTTCAGGCTACATAATGGAGGTGTGTTTGGCACATGGAGGAGAGTGAGTGTGGGAGTCTGTCATGGTGGACAGATTTCCATGTGTCCAGGGCGGACACTACAGACAGGAGTCTGTGTGTGTGGAGGGGCAAGCCTCCACAGTGTGTTAAGGCTTCAGGACTGAGCCTGAAGGAACGGACATTTGTTTCCCTATGCCTGAGCCAAAGGCTATTTGTAAGACTGTTTACCTTTATTTTGCTGACTTAAATGGTTTATGGAGTGAATAAACCTACATGAACACTGAAGAGAATGTGCCTCCTGTTTCATCCTACGCATCTGAGCGAGTGAATCCCTACAATATATATATATATACAGGTCCTTCTCAAAAAATTAGCATATAGTGTTAAATTTCATTATTTACCATAATGTAATGATTACAATTAAACTTTCATATATTATAGATTCATTATCCACCAACTGAAATTTGTGAGGTCTTTTATTGTTTTAATACTGATGATTTTGGCATACAACTCCTGATAACCCAAAAAACCTGTCTCAATAAATTAGCATATCAAGAAAAGGTTCTCTAAACGACCTATTACCCTAATCTTCTGAATCAACTAATTAACTCTAAACACATGCAAAAGATACCTGAGGCTTTTAAAAACTCCCTGCCTGGTTCATTACTCAAAACCCCCATCATGGGTAAGACTAGCGACCTGACAGATGTCAAGAAGGCCATCATTGACACCCTCAAGCAAGAGGGTAAGACCCAGAAAGAAATTTCTCAACAAATAGGCTGTTCCCAGAGTGCTGTATCAAGGCACCTCAATGGTAAGTCTGTTGGAAGGAAACAATGTGGCAGAAAACGCTGTACAACGAGAAGAGGTGACCGGACCCTGAGGAAGATTGTGGAGAAGGACCGATTCCAGACCTTGGGGAACCTGAGGAAGCAGTGGACTGAGTCTGGTGTGGAAACATCCAGAGCCACCGTGCACAAGCGTGTGCAGGAAATGGGCTACAGGTGCCGCATTCCCCAGGTAAAGCCACTTTTGAACCATAAACAGCGGCAGAAGCGCCTGACCTGGGCTACAGAGAAGCAGCACTGGACTGTTGCTAAGTGGTCCCAAGTACTTTTTTCTGATGAAAGCAAATTTTGCATGTCATTCGGAAATCAAGGTGCCAGAGTCTGGAGGAAGACTGGGGAGAAGGAAATGCCAAAATGCCTGAAGTCCAGTGTCAAGTACCCACAGTCAGTGATGGTGTGGGGTGCCATGTCAGCTGCTGGTGTTGGTCCACTGTGTTTCATCAAGGGCAGGGTCAATGCAGCTAGCTATCAGGAGATTTTGGAGCACTTCATGCTTCCATCGGCTGAAATGCTTTATGGAGATGAAGATTTCATTTTTCAGCACGACCTGGCACCTGCTCACAGTGCCAAAACCACTGGTAAATGGTTTACTGACCATGGTATTACTGTGCTCAATTGGCCTGCCAACTCTCCTGACCTGAACCCCATAGAGAATCTGTGGGATATTGTGAAGAGAAAGTTGAGAGACGCAAGACCCAACACTCTGGATGAGCTTAAGGCCGCTATTGAAGCATCCTGGGCCTCCATAACATCTCAGCAGTGTCACAGGCTGATTGCCTCCATGCCACGCCGCATTGAAGCAGTCATTTCTGCCAAAGGATTTCCGACCAAGTATTGAGTGCATAACTGAACATTATTATTTGATGGTTTTTTTGTTTGTTATTAAAAAACACTTTTATTTGATTGGACGGGTGAAATATGCTAATTTATTGAGACAGGTTTTTTGGGTTATCAGGAGTTGTAGGCCAAAATCATCAGTATTAAAACAATAAAAGACCTGACAAATTTCAGTTGGTGGATAATGAATCTATAATATATGAAAGTTTAATTGTAATCATTACATTATGGTAAATAATGAAATTTAACACTATATGCTAATTTTTTGAGAAGGACCTGTATATATATATATATATATATATATATATATATATATATATATACATATATATATATATGTGTGTGTGTGTGTGTGTCTCTCAATGACATTTATATATATATATATATATATATATATATATATATATATATATATATATGTTTTAACGAACATTTGAGCCCATAAATCCATTAGATGTCGGTTTTGCAAGCCTGTGAGAAGATATCGCAGTACGGATGCCATACGGATTACATACGGAGGATGCCATGTGCAAAATACGCTGCCACACCCTGACTACGGATGACATAAGGATCACTATTTTGGGAACATTTCTGCATATTACGGCCGTAAAAAAGACCGTATTTTCATACGCTGAGTGTGACGCCAGCCTGATAGTGTTTCTCAGTGATCAAAACTCAGGAACCAGTAGTAAAAATTACTGCGGGTGTCCAGTGCCGGCTGGCAGATCTCAGTGTGCGCAATGTGCATACGTCTACCATTTTGCTTCAGGAACAGGAGGAGGAGGGCTGGGGGAATAGCAGTTTCAGTGCTAAGGTACCGTGGGGGGCCTGGGGACACCATTTCTCTCTCCTCCAACATGTCAGATCAGATCATGTCAGAGGAGAGAGAAATTATTTTTACACCGGATCTTACTTTTTTACATGAGCACCGTTATTCGTTGGATAATGGCGATCACGTGATCGGAGATAAACAGCCCTCATCGTGGTCTCAAGGGTCTTAGCTACCCCCGATATCTGAAACCCTGGAGATTTTCCGCCCCTATTACCTTATTCCCAATTGCATTTTTAAACCAGTGATGAGGAAATAAGGCCCCTTAGCGGCTGCCATTTTTATGCGTGTCGGTTGTCGTTAAGGGGTTAAACACAATTATTTATGCAATAACAAAGCCATAAGAGACCATAATAAATCTGGGAGTCTTATGGAGGTTTAATGTGAAAGTCCTGTTTCATCTTATAAGGCTGAACGTGCAATGTATAGTTTGATGAAGCAGTGTGATCAAGGACATAAACAGCCATGTGCAAACCAGTTATGGCAACCAACATACTTGTAATATTTTCCATGTGCGGTGTTTTACATGAACCACTTCTCTTGTCATAACATTCAGCCAGTGCAGCAGGATAGTGGCTGCAGTGTGTCTGCTTCTTTGAAGCACTTGATCTACTGCATACTGTGCAAAAGTTTTAGGCAGTGTGGAATGAATGCTGCAAATTAAGATTGCTTTTAAAAACTAGTTTTTCTTTTTTAATAAATTTGCAAAAATTTCTACATTTCTGTTTTTTTTTTTTTCAGTCAAGACGGGGTGCAGAGTGTACATTAATGAGAAAAAAATGAAGTTTTCGAATTTACCAAATGGCTGCAATGAAACAAAAAAGTACAAAATTTAAAGGGGTCTGAATACTTTCCGTACCCACTGTATATTTGAATATAGTTTGCAAAGGAAATTCGTAGGAACGTGGCAGAAACATGTTTGAGAACTAACCAAAGATCTTCTGTGTATGTAGACTTGTGCAAATCTTTCTCTCTTTACATTTAATTTCATACAGACTGGATGATGTTGAGACCATGGTTCTGTGGTAGAGATATCATCACTTCCAGGACTCTTTGTTCAGCTTTACACTGAAGATTAGTGAGGAGCGATGTCACGGGGTTACCGCAACGGAGCAGAGCCAGAAGACCACAGTGTCTGATCGCTCCTACTACGCCGAGAAGAAGCACTTCTCCAGGGTATTAAACGTGTTTATTTCATCCAGCAGAACAGGGGTTAATCGGCCATATTGGAAAACTCCTACATTCAGCTGCGCTCGTTTAGCCACTCCTTTTCTCTATAAAATCTGGGCCCGATTACCTAGTCATCATCAGTGTTAGCAATTTGCTGCGTGATCTTGGAGTGGGAGCAGCTGGTGTTGTGAAGGAGAGCTGGAGAAGTTTATTAGTGAATGTTGGCTGGTTTGTACTCTTGGAATTCTCTTATCCTTCCATGTCTTACTTTCTTCCCCCTCCCTACACACCCTGGTGAATACCTCTGTTATATGTGAGTGTATATTTGTGTGTGTGGAGTTTTCAGTTTACCTTTGTCTTGGTCACTCTGTCTGTCGGGTTGGTGTACTGCGGTACACAGTAGCGTCTCTCTGACCCAGGTGGAGGAAGGGGACAGATGTAGGGCTGTTCTAGGAGATAAGGCAAGGGCGGAGGCCCCGACATCTTCACCATCTGAATTGTCCTGGGGAACAGGGAGAGATAGGGTGCCCCCTAGTGTTAGGGCTAGGAAAGGTGTCCCTGTGTTCCAGGTCACTCAACAGTCGAATCGTGACAAGCAAGCTTTAAAATGCTCGAGAGCTTGTTACTCGAATCAAGCTGGTCAGACGCTTGGACAGGCTCGACTTGAGTAACAAGTATAATGGAAGTCAATGGGAAGCTCGAGCATTTTGCCAACAGACAGAGGACTGGAGTGGCAGGAAAATTGCTGAAATGGATGGAAATAGCGCTCAAATGGAATGTGAACAGCATGGGGAAGATGACTGGATGCATCTCTGACTCCCACGTGCTGCTTGGAACAATGTTGTCAGAGAATTATGCCACTTTTATGGAGTGACAATAAAACATCCAAAAGCGAAGATAAAAATGGATTTTACAGGAAAAATTGCTGGGAAACATTCTTTCCTGCATAATGACTTGCATATAAGCCAAAATTAAAAAGAGAAAAATAAAAAATGCCTCCTCCATCCCTTAGGCTATGTTATCCAAGAAGTATTGTTTCTCCTTGCGGAGATCGACTATGCTAAGCATGCCGAGATGAGGAGACTTAAAGCCGCAATGCTTCTCCGGGTAATATGGTAATTATGCAAATTGTCTCTTCAGAGAGGAAGAAAGCTAGAACTCTAGTGCCACCTATTGGAAGGTAGCAGTCCTACAAGTCAATGTTGACCCTTTAACGAGCCTTGTCACATGACTTAGGATAATAGCCAAACCAGAATCTCAATTTGCAGACACTGTTTCGGGGTACTACCCCTCTGAAGAGACAACTTGCATAATTAGCATATTACCCAGAGGAGCATTGCGGCTTTAAGTCTCCTCATCTCCTTAAGGTATGTTTCCACGGTCAGGATTGCATCAGGATTTGTCAGGAATTGACGCAGGTAAAATCTGCACATGAGGTCACTGGCAGGTCACCTGCGTTTTTCATGCGGATTTGTGTGTGTTTTTGTAAGGTAAATAAAGATATACAAAAAAAAGAATTGTGATGTAATTTCTTGTCCAACCTCTTCATTTACATACTCCATTGAAGAATAATGTTTAGACACACAGATAGATAGATAATAGATAGATCTATCTATCGTATCTATCTATTTATCGTATCCATCTATCGTATCTATCTATTATCGATCTATCGATATATCTATTATCTATAAATATATCTATAGATAGCTAGATAGATATATCGATAGATAGATGGATACGATAGATACGATAGATAATTGCCCAATGTTTAGTAATAAACATAATAAAATGTTAATAAAGAGTTAGTCCAGGATCACACATGCGAGAAACTAGGACGAGTCTCGCATCTTAATACCCGGCACTGCTGCCGGCACTCGGGAGTGGAGCGTGCAGCTGCATGTATTTCTATGTAAGTTATCCCGAGAACTGCAGTGGACGTGCACTTCCGGCGGTGGGACAGGTAAGCCCGCATGTAAATTAGTAGACATGTGTAGTAAGCTGCATTTACGCAGTTACTACACATGTGACTAATCATTAAATGCGGTTTTACCGCATCTAATGATAGTCTATGGTAAATGTACGTTGCGGCGACGGAGCGTCGCCGCATTGTAAACAGAAAACACACGCCGCATGTCCGTCTACGCGGGTCTGCCACAGGCGTCTTTTAATGCATAGTGAAGATGGGATTTCATGAAATCCCCTCCACTATGCTGTAACATTTGAACACTGCATGTTTGACGCTGCGGCTCTACGCAGCGTCAAACACGCAGCATTTCCTGACCGTGGAAACACACCCTTAGACTTCATTGCTGTTATTACTAAAATATTTTTCATTTAATTTTAGACTTTCCCTTTATAAAGTAATTCACATTGGTCTTACTATTAAAGCTTGCTCTGTGTTGGAGTTTTACCTATCTGAATAGTGTTCCTTTCTTAGCCTATTTTCTAATTCTCCTTCTTGACATTTATAGTCTTCAGGTTTGTTAAAAGCTCTATATAATCAAGTGAATTCAGAATGGCTTTTATCGAATGTAGCTGCCAAGAAAGCCGCTTTCTGGGATATCTTGGTGATATACCACTACACATTTGATCTTCCATACATACCAGAACAGCTCATCAACAAATAAATTAACAGCTTGGTTTCATTGGAATAATGGATTATTACCAGCGGACTCTACCTTGAGTTTCTTGCAACTGGAACTCAACGAGGGCCCTCATCCCCACATGTGAAGGAGTTGGGACTATCACACAAATCAAGGTGAGACCACCATCACTATATAACGGTATTTTTTTCTATCCAACACTGCCACCCAGGGCTTTGTATTGTCCAATGTGTTTAATTGACACAATCCATAGTAATATCCACACCTCAAATCTTCTCCAACCTATGGTGTCATTTTTCTTTCATGAGAGGAAACTCTGTCTCATTATGTACGAAGATCTTATTGACCCAATATTTTTTTTTCTTAGAGATATTGATTGTTTTTTTTTTTTTTTAAACTGAGAGTCAATAGAGCCAAAGATTTGGTCCCTATTATGTTACTTAACCCCTTAGTGGCAGAGCCAATTTGGTACTTAATGACAGAGCCAATTTTTACAATTCTGACCAGTGTCACTTTAAGAGGTTATAACTCTGGAACGCTTTATCGGATCCCGCTGATTCTGAGATTGTTTTTTCGTGACATGTTGTACTTCAAGTTAGTGGTAACATTTCTTCAATATTACTTGCAATTATTTATGAAAAAAATGGAAATATGGCGAAAATTTTTAACATTTTGCAATTTTCAAACTTTGTATTTTTATGCCCTTAAATCAGAGAGATATGTCACAAAAAATAGTTAATAAATAACATTTCTCACATGTCTACTTTACATCAGCACAATTTTGGAAACAATTTTTTTTTTTGTTAGGGAGTTATAAGGGTTAAAAGTTGACCAGCAATTTCTCATTTTTACAACACCATGTTTTTTTTAGGGACCACATCACCTTTGAAGTGATTTTGAGGGGTCTATATGATAGAAAATAACCAAGTGTGACACCATTCTAAAAACTGCACCCCTCAAGCTGCTCAAAACCACATTCAAGAAGTTTATTAACTCTTTACGTACTTCACAGGAACTAAAACAATGTGGAAGAAAAAAATGAACATTTAACTTTTTTTTGCAAACATTTTACTTCAGAACCATTTTTTTTAATTTTCACAAGTGTTAAAACAGAAATTTAACCACAAATTTTGTTGTGCAATTTTTCCTGAGTACGCCGATACCCTATATGTGGAGGTAAACCACTGTTTGGGCGCACCGCAGAGCTTGGAAGTGAAGGAGCACCGTTTGACTGTTTCAATGCAGAATTGGCTGGAATTGAGATCGGACGCCATGTCGCGTTTGGAGAGCCCCTAATGTGCCTAAACAGTGGAAACCCCCCACAAGTGACAGCATTTTGGAAACTAGACCCCCCAAGGAACTTATCTAGATGTGTGGTGAGCACTTTGAACCCCCAAGTGCTTCACAGAAGTTTATAACGTAGAGCCGTGAAAATAAAAAATCGCATTTGTTTTCACAAAAATGATTTTTTCGCCCACAAATTCTTATTTTCACAAGGGTAACAGGAGAAATTAGACCACAAAAGTTGTTGTGCAATTTCTCCTGAGTACGTCGATACCCCATATGTGGAGGTAAACCACTGTTTGGGCGCACCGCAGAGCTTGGAAGTGAAGGAGCACCGTTTGACTTTTTCAATGCAGAATTGGCTGGAATTGAGATCGGATGCCATGTCGCGTTTGGAGAGCCCCTGATGTGCCTAAACAGTGGAAACCCCCCACAAGTGATACCATTTTGGAAACTAGACCCCTTAAGGAACTTATCTAGATGTGTGGTGAGCACTTTGAACCCCCAAGTGCTTCACAGAAGTTTATAACGTAGAGCCGTGAAAATAAAAAATCTCATTTTTTCTACAAAAATGATCTTTTTGCCCCAAAATTTTTATTTTCACAAGGGTAACAGGAGAAATTAGACCACAAAAGTTGTTGTGCAATTTCTCCTGAGTACATCGATACCCCATATATGGGGGTAAACCACTGTTTGGGCGCATCGCAGAGCTTGGAAGAGAAGGAGTGTCGTTTTACTTTTTCAATGTAGAATTGGCTGGAATTGAGATCGGACGCCATGTCACGTTTGGAGAGCCGCTGATGTGCCTAAACAGTAGAGACCCCCCACATATGACACCATTTTGGAAACTAGACCCCTTAAGGAACTTATCTAGATGTGTGGTGAGCACTTTAAACCCCCAGGTGCTTCACAGAAGATTATAACGTAGAGCCGTGAAAATAAAAAAATCGCATTTTTTTCTACAAAAATGATCTTTTTGCCTCCAAATTTTTATTTTACCAAGGGTAACAGGAGAAAATGGACCCCAGAAGTTGTTGTACAATTTGTCTTGAGTACGCCGACACCCCATATGTGGGGGTAAACCACTGTTTGGGCGCATGGCTGAGCTCGGAAGCAAAGGAGCGCCATTTGACTTTTCAATGCAAAATTGACTGGAATTGAGATCGGACGCCATGTCGCGTTTGGAGAGCCCCTGATGTACCTAAACAGTAGAAACCCCCCAAAAGTGACCCCATTTTGGAAACTAGACCCCCCATGGAACTTATCTAGATGTGTAGTGAGAACTTTGAATGCCCAAGTGCATCACAGAAGTTTATAATGCAGAGTCGTGAAAATAAAAAATATATATTTTTCAACAATAAAGATTTTTTAGCCCCCAAGTTTTTATTTTCACAAGGGTAACAAGAGAAATTGGACCCCAAAAGTTGTTGTCCAATTTGTCCTGAGTATGCTGGTACCCCATATGTGGGGGTAAACCACTGTTTGGGCGCACGGCAGAGCTCGGAAGGGAAGGAGCGCCATTTTGGAATGCAGACTTTGATAGAATTGTCTGCGGGCGTTATGTTGCGTTTGCAGACCCCTAATGTACCTAAACAGTAGAAACCCCCAACAAGTGACCCCATTTTGGAAAATAGACCCCCCAAGGAACTTATCTAGATATGTGGTGAGAACTTTGAATGCCCAAGTGCTTCACAGAAGTTTATAATGCAGAGTAGTGAAAATAAAAAATATTTTTTTTCCCACAAAAAAGATTTTTTAGCCTCCAAATTTTTATTTTCACAAAGGTAACAAGAGAAATTGGATGCCAATATTTGTTCTCCAATTTGTCCTGAGTATTCTGGTACCCCATATGTGGGGGTAAACCACTGTTTTGGCACACGGCAGAGCTCGGAAGAGAAGGAGCGCCATTTTGGAATTCAGACTTTGATAGAATTGTCTGTGGGTGTTATGTTGCGTTTGCAGAGCCCCTGATGTACCTAAACAGTAGAAACCCCCACAAGTGACCAAATTTTGGAAACTAGACCCCCTAAGGAACTTATCTAGATATGTGGTGAGAACTTTGAAAGCTCAAGTGCTTCACAGAAGTTTATAATACAGAGTAGTGAAAATAAAAAAATATTTTTTTTCCAACAAAAAAGATTTTTAGCCCCCAAGTTTTTATTTTCACAAGGGTAACAGGAGAAATTGGACCCCAAAAGTTGTTGTCCAATTTATCCCGAGTACGCTGATGCCCCATATGTGGGGGTAAACCACTGTTTGGGCGCACGGCAGAGCTCAGAAGGGAGGGAGTACCATTTGACTTTTTTAGCGCAAAATTGGCTGTCGTGTTTGGAGACCCCCTGATGTACCTAAACAGTGGAAACCCCCAAATTATAATTCCAACCCTAACTCCAACACACCCCTAACCCTAATCTCAACCCGATCCATAATCCTAATCACAACCCTAACGATAATCACAACCCTAACCCCAAAACAGCCCTAATCTCAACCCTAACCATAACCCTAATCAAAACCCTAAATCCAACACACCCCTAACCCTAATCCCAACCCTAACCCTAATCCCAACCCTAATCCCAAACGTAACACTAATCCCAACCCTAATCCAAACCCTAACCCTAATCCCAACTCTAACCCTAACTTTAGCCCCAACCCTAACCATAACTTTAGCCCCCGTCGTCACAAAAAAAGTTCAATGTAACCTTTTTTTTGTACATCGCGTCCGCCATTTCCGCGCATGCGTGGCCATAACTCTGCCCCCTCCTCCCCAGGACATAGACTGGGCAGCGGATGCGTTGAAAAACTGCATCCGCTGCCCACGTTGTGCACAATTTTCACAACGTGCGTCGGTAGTAACCCGATGTTTACCCTGGTTACCCGGGGACTTCGGCATCGTTGGTCGCTGGAGAGCTGTCTGTGTGACAGCTCTCCAGCGACCACACAACGACTTACCAACGATCACGGCCAGGTCGTATCGCTGGTCGTGATCGTTGGTAAATCGTTTAGTGTAACGGTACCCTTACTCTTAGGGTATGTTCCCACGGTCAGTAAACACTGCGGGTTGGACGCTGAGTACATCCGCAGCGTCCAACCCGCAGTGGCCAGATGTTAAAGCATAGTGAATGGGATTTCAAGAAATCCCATCTCCACTATGCATGCACCGGCACCCGCGGCTTCCCTGCGGAGACGGACATGCGGTGCGTCTTTCCAGCCCCCAGCATGTCTATTTATCCTGCGGAGACGCTCAGTCTAAGCAACATAAATATCAACTGTACAATATTGAGTGCAACCCGTATGGGGCGCAGTCAATGAACACATGCGGAATCACCTGCGTAAAAAAGCCGGCAGCGCTTTGGACGCAGCGGACATGTGCTGTTTCCACTTCGCTGCCTAATACTGAACGTGTGGACATACCCTAATTCTACTTACCTACCCAAGTTTCTTTTATTTTCAAACCTCTAGTCAGAGAAGTTTTACCAGGATTATTAACTGTATAGCCAATTGTTTACAATTATTAACAAGCCAATTGTTTACACAGCACAACACTGAAAAGACAGCCTACCCCATCATATTTATATCTATATTACTGCAATCAGAAGATGGAGATATTGTCCGTTATTCAGTACCACTCGGACACCCATTGTAAATCTATGATACTTGTTCTACCGACAGTCACATTTGATAGTGTTCATAGCAATTAATCCTCATGATCCAGCACTTCATTAAAGGGAACCTGTCACCCCGTTTTTTCCGTATGAGATAAAAATACCGTTAAATAGGGAATAAGCTGTGCGTTACAATAGTGTATTTTGTGTACCCCGATTCCCCACCTATGCTGCCGAAATACGTTACCAAAGTCGCCGTTTTCGCCTGTCAATCAGGCTGGTCTGGTCAAATGGGCGTGGTGACATCGCTGTTTCTTCCCCCAGATCTTGCTTATTTTTCCGTTGGTGGCGTAGTGGTTTGCGCATGTCCAACTGCCGAATCCACTGCACTGGTGAGGAAAAAGAGCGCGATCTGCGCTATTCCCCTGGTGATCGGTGGGGGCGGCCATCTTCCTGAGGCTGCGCGTGCGCAGATGGAGTGCTCTGCTGCCCGGGGCTTCAGGAAAATGGCCGCGGGATGCCGCGCGTGCGCAGATGGAGATCGCGGCGGCCATTTTCCTGAAGCAGAGTTCGCATCTTCCCTTCCGAGCCCTGCCGTGTGCCCAAACAGTGGTTTACCCCCACATGTGAGGTATCAGTGTGCTCAGGAGAAATTGCCCAACACATTTTAGGATCCATTTTATCCTGTTGCCCATGTGAAAATGAAAAAATTGAGGCTAAAAGAAATGTTTTTGTGAAAAAAAAAGTACTTTTTCATTTTTACGGATCAATTTGTGAAGCACCTGGGGGTTCAAAGTGCTTACTATGCATCTAGATAAGCTCCTTGGGGGTCTAGTTTCCAAAATGGGGTCACTTGTGGGGGAGCTCCAATGTTTAGGCACACAGGAGCTCTCCAAACGCGACATGGTGTCCGCTAAAGATTGGAGCCAATTTTTCATTGAAAAAGTCAAATGGCGCTCCTTCCCTTCCGAGCCCTGTCGTGCACCCAAACAGTGGTTCCCCCCCACATATGGGGTATCTGAATACTTAGGACAAATTGTACAATATCTTTTGGGGTCCAGTTTCTCTTTTTACCCTTGGGAAAATAAAAAAAATTGTTGCTAAAAGATAATTTTTGTGACTAAAAAGTTAAATGTTCATTTTTTCCTTCCATGTTGCTTCTGCTGCTGTGAAGCACCTGAAGGGTTAATACACTTCTTGAATGTGGTTTTGAGCACCTTGAGGGGTGCAGTTTTTAGAATGGTGTCACTTTTGGGTATTTTCAGCCATATAGAACCCTCAAAATGACTTCAAATGTGAGGTGGTCCCTAAAAAAATGGTTTTGTAAATTTCGTTGTAAAAATGAGAAGTCGCTGGTCAAATTTTAACCCTTATAACTTCCTAGCAAAAAAAAATAGTTTCTAAAATTGTGCTGATGTAAAGTAGACATGTGGGAAATGTAATTTATTAACTATTTTGTGTCACATAACTCTCGTTTAACAGAATAAAAATTCAAAATTTGAAAATTGCAAAATTTTGAAAATTTCAGCCAAATTTCCATTTTTTTCCACAAATAAACGCAAAAACTATCGACCTAAATTTACCACTATCATGAAGCCCAATATGTCACAAAAAAAACAATCTCAGAACCGCTAGGATAAGTTGAATCGGTCCTGAGTTATTACCTCATAAAGGGACACTGGTCAGAATTGCAAAAAACGGTCAGGTCATTAAGGTCAAAATAGGCTTGCGTCATGAAAGGGTTAAAATTGTTATCCCCTTAAACAAGAGAGAGGTGTTACACAAAATAGTTAATAAATAACATTTACCACATGTCTACTTTGCATCTGCAACAGTTTTTATACATGTTTTTTTGGTTAGGAAGTTAGAAAGGTTAAAAGTTGATCAGCGATTTCTAATTCATCCAACAAAACTTAAACAAAAAAACATTTTTTCTACGGACCACATCACATTTCAAGTAACTTTGAGTGGCCTATTTGACGAAAATACCCAAGAGTGACACCTTTCTAAAAAAAATTGCACCCCTCAAGGTGATCAAAACCACATTCAAAAAGGGTTTTTTAACCCTTCAGGTGCTTCACAGGAACAAAAGCAATGTGGAAGGAAAACATGAACATTTCACATTTTTCCCAAAGATGTTACTTTAGCCCCCAATTTTTTTTCACAAGGGTAACAGGAGAAAATGGATCCCAAAATAGATTGTGCAATTTTTCCTGAGTACACTGATACCCCAGATGTGGGGGAAAACTTCTGTTTGGGTGCACGGCACGTCTTGGAAGGGAAGGAGCACAGTTTAACTTTTTGAACACATAATTGGCTGGAATACAGAGCAGACCATGTCACCTTTGGGAAGCCCCTGATGTGCCTAAGCAGTGGAAACTTCCCACAAGTGACCCCATTTTGGAAACTAGATGCTTCAATGAATTTATCTAGATATGTGGGGAGTACCTTCAACCCCAAGCAATGTGCTTTACAGAATTTTATAACGCTGAGCCATGGAAATAAAAACATACATTTTTCCCACAAAAATGTTATTTTAGCGCCAAATTTTTTATGTTCACAAGTGTAACAGGAGAAAATGGACATCAACATTTGTTGTGCAATTTCTCTTGAGTATGCTGATACCCCATATGTGAAGGAACACTTCTGTTTGGGCACATGACTGACCTCGGAAGGGAAGGCGCACAGTTTGACTTTTTTTTAACACAGAATAGGCTGGAATCGAGAGAGAACGCCATGTCGTGTTTGGAAAGCATCTGATGTTCCTATTTAGTGGAAATTACCCACAAGTGACCCCATTTTGAAAATTAGACCCCTTAAGGAATTTACCTAGATGAATGGTAAGGACCTTGAACCTCATATATTTGCCATTATATGTGCTAAGTACCTTCTTTTTACTGTAAATTTCCTATAGTAATATTGCAGTTCCAATTTTCTAAATGTACCATCCTAAATAATCCCTTGAACCCCTAGGTGCTTCGCAGAGTTTTACAAGGTTGAGCCGTGAAAATAAAAAAATATATATATTTGTTTTATATATATGTTGTTTTAGCCCCAAATATTTTGTCACAAGGGTAACAGGAGAAAATGGACCCCAAAATTTGTTGTGTAATTTCTCCAGAGTACACTGATACCCAATATGTGGGGGAAAAACTACTGTTTGGGGGCACAACAGGGCTCGAAGTGTAACAAAAGTGATGTTTAGGAGCTCAGACTTTGATGTTTGTAGAGTCCGAATATAGCTAAACAGTGGAAGCCCACCTCAAGTGACCCCATATTGGAAACTAGACCCATTAAGGAATTTATCTAGATGTGTGATGAGCACCTTGAACCCACAGGAGCTCCACCGAATTTTACAACGTTGAATTGTGAAAAAAAATGATTTTTTTTCTTAACAAAAATGTGGTTTTAGCGCCATTTTTTTTTTTCATTTTCACAAGGGTAGCTAGAGAAATTACACCCCTAAATTTGTTGTGTAATGTCTCCTGAGTACGCCGATATCCCATATGTCATGGAAAACTACTGTTTGGACACACAGCAGGACTCAGAAGGGAAGGAGTGACGTTTTGAAGTGCAGACTTTGATGAAATGTTCTTCGGGCATCATGTTGCATTTGGAGAGTCTTGATGTGCTTAAACAATGAAAACCACCCACAAGTGACCCCATTTTGGAAACTAGACCCCTCAAGGAATCTATCTAGATGTGTGGTGAGCACCCTGAACCCACAGGTGCTTCACAAAATTTTACAATATTGAACAGTAAAAAAGAAAATAAAATGGATTATTCTTACAAAAAAATTTCTGCAGCACCAAATTTTTAAATTTTCCCAAGAGTAGTAAGTGAAAATAGACTAAATAAACTTTCTTATGAAATTTCTCCTGAGTACGCAGATATCTCATATATGGTGGAAAATTACTATTTGGGTGCACGGTAGCGCTCGGAAAGGAAGGAGTTACATTTTGGAGAGCAGACTTTGATGGAATGGTTTGTGGGTCCATGTTGCATTTGGAGAGCCTCAGATGTGTCTAAGCAGTGGAAAATCCCCACAAGTGTCCCCATTTTTTAGAATCTACACTCCTCAAGGAATTATCTAGAGGCATTGTTATAGTAATGATAATAATGCTTTCGGTTTTACTGGTGCTTGAATTTGTAATGTGATGGAATGTGGTGGAATGTGCAAGTTGTGCGGTGTACATCAGATTATAAAAGTGTGTTGTGTCAACAGGGTAAAAATAATTTTTATTAATTTATGGATCTGTGGTACTCTTTGAAGCAATCCGTAAGGCTAAGGCCAGGTTTCTCAGGGCAGGTTTCACAATGGGTCATTGTGTCCTTTTGTATTCCCCTCTTAAAGCATACTCTGCACCTTTTTTGTATTCTTCTCTTCTTCGCTGCTTGGGGAACCTCACTGTGAAAATGTTGACCTGGTACGATATGGTCACCGTCAGTTTCAGAAGTGCTGGGGCCTTTACCTTCCTGAGTGCCAAACATTAGGCCTTGATGATTACCTCCTGAAACTGAAGGAAGATCCTCGTACATCGAAACAGCATAAAAGCATTCAACAATGCCATCTATGCAATGTGCAAGGCCAACTTTTTGTACTCTGTATTGTTTGAAGACCTGATCTGAGAGATCTACTCCCCCAATGAACTAATTATAGTCAAGGATACAATCTGGCTTTGGGACTTCTGTTGTGGTACTTCGAATACTGACAAGGGAGCTGTTATCATGGTATATGGTGGTCAAGATAAGGACATCCCTCTTGTCCTTATACTTGACCACCAGCATTATGCTGCTGTATTGGGCTTTGCTGTCGCTGTTTCTCAGCAGTTGCCCAATTAATGGCTCAGGGAAGTCGCTTTGATTTTTTCACATGGTGACGCATGCAACAGTATCTCTGACAGAGAGGGTCTTGATGAGTGGGATGCTGGTGTAAAAGTTATCTACGTAGAGGTGATGACCGTTATCCAGCTGTGGATGCAGCAATTTCCACATAATTTTCCAACTCAACCCCAGGACAGAGGGTGTCTATCTGGGTGTCCCTCCTTTTATTGACCCTAAATCTGTGGGTGTACCCTGAGGTACTCTCGCACAACTTGTACAGTTTAATTCTGTACCTTGCCCTCTTATTGGGCAAGTATTGTAGGAATTGTAGCCTCCTTTTGAAATCGACCAGAGACTTATCTATACAGATGTCCCTTTGGGGTGTGTATGCCTCAGCAAATTTTCTGAAGTGTAGAGATAAGCGAAGCTTTCAAAGTTTGGTTCAGCGAACATACCCGAACCCCACTGAATTCAATGGAAGGCAAAACCAAACGCATACGCATAGACTACACTTTCAGGGGAGGGGGCATAAAGCAGCCAAAACAGCTCAAATTAGGGGCAGACACCAGAAAAAGTGGCATCAATTGACCCAGAATACAAATAGTATAAATGCGCAGCATGGATGCATGGGACAGGGCCAGGGCTTGGTCAAGCATTTCTAGCTTAAACATTGATCAGTGAAAGGTGGATTAGTGACAGGTATAGGCCTGATGCTCTGAGAGCCCTGCTAAACTCAGGCAACACACATAAAGGAAACCGAACTTGGAGTCCAAACATTTAAAAAAAATTAGGGGCTAACACCAGGAAAAGTGGCATCAATTGACCGATAGTAGAAATCTTATAATGCCACAGCAGCCTGAGCTATTTATTAGCTTTGAATTAAAGTTTAAATTAAGGTGAGGTGGGTGAGGTACCAGTGTAAGCCTGCTTTGCTGGGAGCCCTGATAGTTCATACAACAGCTCAAACAGTTTTTTCCCCAGCCACACTCAGGTGGCGCAAATATCAGATGGCAGACCACAAATGTTAGAAAAATGTAAGGATAGTCACACAGGTAGTTGACTGATCAATTCAATCACAGTAGAAATTTTAGAATGGCAAAGCAACATGGGCCATGCATGAGGTATCAGGGTCTAAGCCAGCATTTATAGCATTTAATTTAAAGGGAACCTGTCACCCCGTTTTTTAAAGATGAGATAAAAATAGCATTAAATAGGGGCAGAGCTGTGCTTTACATTAGTGTCTTTTGTGCCTTTATTCCCCACCTATGCTGCTGAAATACCTTTGTAAAGTCGCCGTTTTGGGCTGTCACTCACGCTGGTCTGGTCAAATGGGCGTGGTGACATCGCTGTTTCTTCCCCCAGATCTTGCTTATCTTTCCGTTGGTGGCGTAGTGGTTTGCGCATGTCCAACTGCCGAATCCACTGCGCAGGTGAAGAAAAAGAGCGCGATCTGCGCTATTCCCCTGGTCATCGGTGGGGGCGGCCATCTTCCTGAGGCCGCGCGTGCACAGATGGAGTGCTCTGCTGCACGGGGCTTCAGGAAAATGCTCAGATGGAGATCGCGGCGGCTATTTTCCTGAAGCCGAGATGCGAACAACATTAGCCCAAACTATTTTAATTAGGAAACGTGTCCTCCTGCCTGCACCACAATATTAGTCCATATGATTTTGATTAGGAAATGTGGCGTGGTGCCTGCAACACAAAATTAGACCATACGATTTTGATTAGGAAATGTGGCCTGGAGCCTGCAACACAGTATAAGCCCAAATGATTTTGATTAGAAAATGTGGCCTCCTGCCTGCACAACACTATTAGCACAAACTAGTTAGATGCTGGAAGGTTGATTTTACACAAGGTACTATGTAGCTTAAGTACCTGACAATAAATTGCCTAACTCTCTGTCAATTTGCAGAAGCAGCCTCTTTGTGCTGTTACACTGACAAAATGGTGCCACCAAATCAACATGTCCTCTTTATATGGAGAGGGACATTTGACTTTGGCAGCCAATGACAGAAGCCCTTGTGCCTGGATGTTGCAGATGGTTTTGGGCCCTGATTGGCTGCCAGAATCTCCACACATTAAGTTAATTAAAAATAAAAACCAGACCCCACTCCTCTGACCTCTCCCCAACTCCTACCCCTATCAAACACACAGGGCCGGACTAGCCATTGGGCAGTTCTGGCAAATGCCAGAAGGGCCTGTGGCAGTCGTGGGCCGCTCGCCAGCGCCGACTCACCCCACCCGACTCATGGGGTGCTGTATTATATTCTATGGAGGGGCTACATTATATTCTATGGGGGCTGCATTATGCTCTATGAGGGGACTACCATATATTATATATGCAGGGGCTGCATTATACTATGAGGGGGCTGCGTTATATTCTCTGGGGGGTTACATTATACTCAGGGGGCTACAATATATTCTGTGGGGTGGCTGCATTATACTCTGGGGTGGCATCATTACACTATATGTGGGCTGCATTATACTGTATCGAGGACTATGGGGAATACATTAAACTATATGAAGAACTATGGGTGCATTATACTATGGGAAGTGAATTGTACTACATGGATGACAATGGCGGGGCATTATACTATATGGAGCACTATGAGGAATGTATTATACTATTTGGAGGACTGAGGAATGTATTATACTATTTGGAGGACTGAGGAGAGCATTATACTATATGGAGGAATTGCAGTGTATTTTAATATATGGAGGTCTATGAGGAGTGTATAATACTATATGGAGGACTGAGGAGTGTATTATACTATATGGAGGCCTGAGGAGTGTATTATACTATATGGAGGAATGAGGTGCACATTATAATATATGGAGGACTATGGGGTGTATTATACTAAACAAGCAAAATGCCGCTTATTTATAGAGTGATTGGATTGTTTATGTGGGAACAGAAATGCTTGTTCTCAGCAGCACATCGCCGGTGTAAACTGTAGATGTGCCGCTGATAACATGATACTGTATGGGGTCAGATTGATCTAATTGTGATTGTTCTGTTCCCTTAATTCTTTCTCAGTTGGTGTAAAGAGGTCGGGAAACAAGCGGACGACTTCAGTATTGTCGATCACACTCGTTTAGTGGCCTGAGATCAGCGCATGTAAATACAACAGAAATGCTTGGCAGGGAGACCAGGCAAGGATGATGACAGTTGTAGCATACCTCCCAACTTTCGAGGAAGGGAAAGAGGGACAAAGTTAGCGGCGTGCTTAGCGCGCCGCGGCAAATTTTAGGCCACACCTCTGACCACACCCATTTCTCAACTAGCCACGCCCCAACCACACCCATTTAGCACTTCTGATCACAATGTTTCGTAAACAATAATTATGAACAAAAAAATATGGCCACACACGATGCTCCATACTGTATAATGGCCACACACGACGCTCCATACTGTACAATGGCCACACACGACGCTCCATACTGTACAATGGCCACACACGACGCTCCATACTGTACAATGGCCACACAAGACGCTCCATACTGTACAATGGCCACACACGACGCTCCATACTGTACAATGGCCACACACGACGCTCCATACAGTACAATGGCCACACACGACGCTCCATACAGTACAATGGCCACACACGACGCTCCATACAGTACAATGGCCACACACGACGCTCCATACTGTACAATGGCCACACACGACGCTCCATACTGTACAATGGCCACACACGACGCTCCATACTGTACAATGGCCACACACGACGCTCCATACTGTACAATGGCCACACACGACGCTCCATAGTGTACAATGGCCACACACGACGCTCCATAGTGTACAATGGCCACACACGACGCTCCATACTGTACAATGGCCACACACGACGCTCCATACTGTACAATGGCCACACACGACGCTCCATACTGTACAATGGCCACACACGACGCTCCATACTGTACAATGGCCACACACGACGCTCCATACTGTACAATGGCCACACACGACGCTCCATACTGTACAATGGCCACACACGACGCTCCATACTGTACAATGGCCACACACGACGCTCCATACTGTACAATGGCCACACACGATGCTCCATAGTGTACAATGGCCACACACGACGCTCCATACTGTACAATGGCCACACACGATGCTCCATACTGTATAATGGCCACACATGACGCTCCATACTGTATAATGGCCACACATGACGCTCCATACTGTATAATGGCCACACATGACGCTCCATACTGTATAATGGCCACACATGACGCTCCATACTGTACAATGGCCATTGGCCACATTATGCTCCATACTGTATTATGGTCACACATGATGCTGCGTACAGTATACTTGCCCCACATGATGGTCCATACAGTATAATGGTGCCACATGATGCTTTGTACAGTATAATAGCCCCACACGATGCTGGGTACAATATAATGGCCCCTCACGATGCTCCATACAGTATAATGGCCCCACACAATGCTGGGTGCAGTATAATGGCCACACATGGTTACCCCACCCCCATCATTGCCTTCTCCATCACTACACACAGACACCTTTCACAACGCTTTGTTGCAGCAGCCGGCAGCTTCCACTCCCACGGCGCTGAATGGTGTCACCCAGCTGCGCCGCTGACTGCTCACGTCGCTGCAGCTGTGATACGCCACTGATAAAGACCTCCGTGTCTCCTGTGCCAGTCAGTGTCAGAGCGAGGAGCAATATCTGCTCCGATCCGACACAGCCAGCGTCCGCTCCGTACACCTCGTACACATGCGACTCCGCTCCATACAACTCCGTACACACACAGCTCCACTCCGTACACCTTATGCACACACGACTGCGCTCCATACACCTTGCACATGCGGCTCCGCTCCGTACACCTCGTACACACACGACTGCGCTCCATACACCTTGCACATGCGGCTCCGCTCCATACACCTCGTACATACACGGCTCCACTCCATACACCTCGCACACACGGCTCCACTCCGTACACCTTGTACACACACGGCTCCACTCCGTACACCTCGTACACACACGACTCCGCTCCATACACCTTGCACATGAGGCTCCACTCCGTACACCTCGTACACACACGGCTCCGCTCCGTACACTTCATACACACACGGCTCCTCCCCATACACCTCGTACACATACGGCTCCACTCCGTACACACACGGCTCTGCTCCATACACATTATACACACACGTCTCCGCTCCGTACACCTCATACACACACGGCTGCTCTCCATACATCTCGTACACACACGGCTCCACTCCGTACACACACGGCTCAGCTCCATACACCTTATACACACACAGCTCCGCTCCGTACACCTCGTACACACATGGCTCCGCTCCGTACACCTCATACACACACGGCTCCGCTCCATACACATTGCACACACTGCTCCACTCCGTATACCTTGTACACACATGGCTCTGCTCCGCACACCTCGTACACACGCTGCTCCGCTCCATACACCTCGTACACATGGCTCCGTACACGTCTTACACACACGACTCTGCTCCATACACCTTTCACACGCTGCTCCGATCCATACACCTTGTACACACACGGCTCTGCTACATCCACACTGTAAACACCTCCTGACCTCACACATATGCTTACCTTCCAGCGTCATGACAACCAGCAGAGTCCTGTACACGGAGGTCCTCCCGATCATGTGACCCCCTGACTCCTCCCATCCTGTGACTTCATCACAGGTCCTGAGCCTGTGCGCACAGAGCAGCCAATATGCTGCAGTTCTCTGTTCTCTGCAGGCGGGTGCAGGGGCTCAGGGAGCTGACCGGGTGATATACACACCTCCCAACCAGTGCGGGACAACTAATGTCCCGCCCGGGATCACGGGGCTGACTGTCAAAATCAGGACAGTCCCGCTGGATCCGGGATGGTTGGAAGGTATGGTTGTAGTTAGCACCCGGCGCCTGGGAATAGCGCTAACTCTACTGCTTTTCCCAGCCACCAGAGCATTTAATTCTGGTATGTGTAATGATTTTTAGGGTTGACATCAGCTGCGTAATGTCAGCTGCTATCAATCCCTGGTGTAAGTAATGGAGAGGTGTCTATCAGACACCCCCACTACTAGCCCAGACCTGGCGAGACCCAGGGACTCTGAAGAGCGGTGACTGTAGTAACAATACCACTCTTCACAGTCGCCGAGATCAGTGCAAGACCCGGAATATCTGAAGAGCGGTGACGTTACTGATGTCACCGCTCGTCAGAGTCACCGGGTCTCGTGCTGCGCAGCGGAACCCAAAGTGGCTGTAGGCAAAGTTTATGGAGCATTAAAATGAGGTTCCATAGCCTTCGGTCATCTCATCCCTCCATTATCTACGAGATCCAGTTATGTAGGTAAAGTAGCGGCTTTTCTTGGCACTGCAACTAAAAGCAATAAATAGGACTGAGCTGTAATGCTGGATACAGCTGTGATTATATGTTATATAGTCGTGTTACACTTCCCTCACTTCTTGTAACCTACAAGTGTACAAAGCTATTATACAGTCACCATGTGACAAGTGGGCCTGTGTAACTTCAAATGCCAGGGCTGAATTTTAGTCCCAGTCCGGCCCTGCAAACAGGCCCTCCCACTCATCATAGAGCACCACTATCCTAGCCAAAGCCCTAACAAAAGCATTAGTGGAAACGTGATTATTTACCAAACTGTGTCTGGATCCGGGGGAAAATGCTCGGGAATCTGAACACGAATCCTGTGGGACTGTACCTAACATTCCTTGTGTATTTCCTATGTCTACAGTATATTACTAAAAATCCTTACTTCCTTTTATCTGTAAGATAATTATCTTTTTACACTATGATGGGGTTTCTGCATTTGCTCCTCTATTTTACGCATTACAATAATACATTACAAAGGGATTATACACATACACACTAAATGCATAAAATCGATAACGCTACATTACACATATGCATATGGTGGTTGTCTTCAGGGTAAGGACAAGGTAAGGCTGGTTTCACATTTGCTTTTGTGTACGCAGCATTTCATTCGCATCGATCCGCATGCGTCATGCGAACATATCTTTAACATGGTGTATGCAGGGACATGGGCTTGCATGCAGAGGCGTAGCTA
This sequence comes from Ranitomeya variabilis, assembly GCF_051348905.1. Lineage (NCBI taxonomy): Eukaryota > Metazoa > Chordata > Amphibia > Anura > Dendrobatidae > Ranitomeya > Ranitomeya variabilis. Next base: position 298,732,972 of record NC_135232.1, read on the forward strand.
GAGCTTTGGCCGCCCGGGGCTGTTCCCGAGTTTGGCGCCCCCCCCCCTCTATAATACTATCTACAAGGAACAAATACCGCCACACCATGACCAGATGACATATTACCACCACAGTGATCGAATAATATCAAATACAAGGAACAAGTACCAAAACATCATGACCAGACCACATATTACCACCACATAGTGACTGAATACTATAGTACTGATCAATAGTAAAAAAAACAACACAATACTATCACCATAAGTGCCATTATACACAGGAGATCTGTACTTAGTATGCAGTGTCTGTGTACAGGTAATACAGTGATCACCAGTGACATTATACACAGGAGCTCTGTATATAGTGTATAGGTAATCCAGTGATCACCAGTGACATTATACACAGGAGCTCTGTATATAGTGTATAGGTAATACAGTGATCACCAGTGACATTATACACAGGACCTCTGTATATAGTATACAGTGTATAGTGTCAGTGTATAGGTAACACACTGACTCACCAGTGACGTCTCTAGGTGAAGTCCTTCATCTTTCATCCCGCACAGACCGCCATCACTTCATCCAGCCAGGACTCGTCTCTGCAGGAAATAACACAGTTATCTCGAGTTCCACTTGCAGAACACATTACTTAATTTTCCCAACTTTTACATTACACCACACGAAGAAGGCGACATAGTGTCACTGTACACAGTAATAGGACCGCCCCTCCATTTAAAACAGTGTACTCAAAAAATAAAATAAATACATCACTGCAGTAATAATATCCCTTAATTAGCCCCTATGGTAATAATATTCGCCATCCTAGCCCCTGTGTGTCTCATTCCTGGCGTCAGCCATATGTTCTCCCATCCTGCCCTAATGAGTATCCATCCTGCCCCATCTGTCTCCATCGTATCCATCCTGCCCCATGATCCTGCCCCATCTGTCTCCAATCCTGCCTCCAGTGTCTCCAGTCATGCCGCCATGTCTGTCATCCTGCCCCCTGTGTCTCCAATCATGCCCCGTTTCTCCATTCTGCCCCTGTGTCCAGCAATCTGCCCCCCTGTGTCCAGCTTTCTGCCCCAGTGTCCAGCTTTCTGCCCCCCTGTGTCCAGCTTTCTGCCCCCCTGTGTCCAGCTTTCTGCCCCCCGTGTCCAGCTTTCTGCCCCCCTGTGTCCAGCTTTCTGCCCCCGTGTCCAGCTTTCTGCCCCCCTGTGTCCAGCTTTCTGCTCCCCTGTGTCCAGCTTTCTGCCCCCGTGTCCAGCTTTCTGCCCCCGTGTCCAGCTTTCTGCCCCCTGTGTCCAGCTTTCTGCCCCCGTGTCCAGCTTTCTGCCCCCGTGTCCAGCTTTCTGCCCCCCTGTGTCCAGCTTTCTGCCCCCCTGTGTCCAGCTTTCTGCCCCCGTGTCCAGCTTTCTGCCCCCCTGTGTCCAGCTTTCTGCCCCGTGTCCAGCTTTCTGCCCCCGTGTCCAGCTTTCTGCCCCCCTGTGTCCAGCTTTCTGCCCCCCTGTGTCCAGCTTTCTGCCCCCCTGTGTCCAGCTTTCTGCCCCCCCTGTGTCCAGCTTTCTGCCCCCCTGTGTCCAGCTTTCTGCCCCCCTGTGTCCAGCTTTCTGCCCCAGCGTCCAGTTTTCTGCCCCAGCGTCCAGCGTTCTGCCCCAGCGTCCAGCTTTCTGCCCGTGTCCAGCTTTCTGCCCCCGTGTCCAGCTTTCTGCCCCCGTGTCCAGCTTTCTGCCCCCCTGTGTCCAGCTTTCTGCCCGTGTCCAGCTTTCTGCCCCAGCGTCCAGCGTTCTGCCCCAGTGTCCAGCTTTCTGCCCCCGTGTCCAGCTTTCTGCCCCCGTGTCCAGCTTTCTGCCCCCGTGTCCAGCTTTCTGCCCCAGTGTCCAGCTTTCTGCCCCAGTGTCCAGCTTTCTGCCCCAGCGTCCAGCGTTCTGCCCCAGCGTCCAGCGTTCTGCCCCTGTGCCCCCGTGTCCAGCTTTGTGCCCCCCTGTGTCCAGCTTTGTGCCGCCCAGTGTCCAGCTTTGTGCCCCAGTGTCCAGCTTTCTGCCCCCGCGTCCAGCTTTCTGCCCCCGCGTCCAGCTTTCTGCCCCCGCGTCCAGCTTTCTGCCCCAGCATCCAACTTTCTGCCCCCCTGTGTCCAGCTTTCTGCCCCAGCGTCCAGCTTTCTGCCCGTGTCCAGCTTTCTGCCCCCCTGTGTCCAGCGTTCTGCCCCCGTGTCCAGCGTTCTGCCCCCGTGTCCAGCGTTCTGCCCCCGTGTCCAGCGTTCTGCCCCCCTGTGTCCAGCTTTCTGCCCCAGCGTCCAGCTTTCTGCCCCAGCGTCCAGCTTTCTGCCCCAGCGTCCAGCGTTCTGCCCCAGCGTCCAGCGTTCTGCCCCAGCGTCCAGCGTTCTGCCCCAGCGTCCAGCTTTCTGCCCCAACGTCCAGCTTTCTGCCCCAGCGTCCAGCGTTCTGCCCCCGTGTCCAGCTTTCTGCCCCAGTGTCCAGCTTTCTGCCCCCCTGTGTCCAGCTTTCTGCCCCAGCGTCCAGCTTTCTGCCCCAGCGTCCAGCGTTCTGCCCCCTGTGTCCAGCTTTCTGCCCCAGCGTCCAGCTTTCTGCCCCCGTGTCCAGCGTTCTGTCCCCGTGTCCAGCTTTCTGCCCCCCTGTGTCCAGCTTTCTGCCCGTGTCCAGCTTTCTGCCCCAGCGTTCTGCCCCCGTGTCCAGCTTTCTGCCCCAGTGTCCAGCTTTCTGCCCCCCTGTGTCCAGCTTTCTGCCCCAGTGTCCAGCTTTCTGCCCCAGTGTCCAGCTTTCTGCCCCAGCGTCCAGCGTTCTGCCCCTGTGCCCCCCTGTGTCCAGCTTTGTGCCCCCCTGTGTCCAGCTTTGTGCCCCAGTGTCCAGCTTTGTGCCCCAGTGTCCAGCTTTGTGCCCCAGTGTCCAGCTTTGTGCCCCAGTGTCCAGCTTTCTGCCCCCACGTCCAGCTTTCTGCCCCAGCGTCCAGCTTTCTGCCCCAGCGTCCAGCTTTCTGCCCCCCTGTGTCCAGCTTTCTGCCCCAGCGTCCAGCTTTCTGCCCCCTGTGTCCAGCGTTCTGCCCCCCTGTGTCCAGCTTTCTGCCCCAGCGTCCAGCTTTCTGCCCCCTGTGTCCAGCGTTCTGCCCCCGTGTCCAGCTTTCTGCCCCCGTGTCCAGCGTTCTGCCCCCGTGTCCAGCGTTCTGCCCCCCTGTGTCCAGCTTTCTGCCCCAGTGTCCAGCTTTCTGCCCCAGCGTCCAGCTTTCTGCCCCAGCGTCCAGCTTTCTGCCCCAGCGTCCAGCGTTCTGGCCCCACGTCCAGCTTTCTGCCCCCCTGTGTCCAGCTTTCTGCCCCCCTGTGTCCAGCTTTCTGCCCCCCTGTGTCCAGCTTTCTGCCCCCCTGTGTCCAGCTTTCTGCCCCAGCGTCCAGCTTTCTGCCCCAGCGTCCAGCTTTCTGCCCCAGCGTCCAGCTTTCTGCCCCAGCGTCCAGCGTTCTGCCCCAGTGTCCAGCTTTCTGCCCCCCTGTGTCCAGCTTTCTGCCCCAGCGTCCAGCTTTCTGCCCCAGCGTCCAGCTTTCTGCCCCTGTGTCCAGCTTTCTGGCCCCCTGTGTCCAGCTTTCTGACCCCCTGTGTCCAGCTTTCTGCCCTGGGCCCCCCCGATCGCCGCTCTCAATAAAAAAAAAAAAAAAAGTTCTGCTTACCTGACCGCGATCCTGCTCTCTCTGGTTATCGGTGGGGGCGGCCATCTTCCTGAGGCCGCGCGTGCGCAGGTGGAGTGCTCTGCTGCCCGGGGCTTCAGGAAAATGGCCGCGGGATGCTGCGCATGCGCAGATGGAGATCGCGGCGGCCATTTTTCTGAAGCCGAGATGCGAACAGGTAAATTCTGCGCCGCCGGCGACCCGCCCCTTGTATTGTGCCGCCACCCGCATTGTGCCGCCCGGGGCGGCCCGCCCCCCCCTTCCTACGCCACTGCTTGCATGCACTCGCTTGCGGATGCGTATGCATGCTTCGTTTCTGGCGTTGCAGTGGGGTGCGGGTGTTGCATTTTTGTAGGCGTCAATTATGCGCAATCATCCGCATGCGGATGATTGCGGATGGAGTGCATCAAAACAACGCATTATTGTCTATGGGAATTCAAGCATATGGAAGGACATGCGTACCCTTAATTTCGATACGCATGTGTACTTTTAATGAGTTTGTCCTGGAGGTGATACACCACGTAAAGTTGCCAGCACTATAAAAGGAAGTGTGGACACTGCAAGGCCATTACCCTCTTGACTCTGTGGATGTGAGCATCAGCCTGATATGTAAGTATGGAAGCTTTGAAAATGTCTGTCTGTCTCTGCAGTCTTTACTCTGTACTAATTTTTTTTTTCTATTCTGTGTAGACTGTCTGCTGCTCCGGTTCTTCTGCTGCGGTCCTTCTGCTCAGGTCCTGCTGGTGCCGTCCTGGTGCTTCCATTGGACTACAGGCTGTAAGTATTGTTGTTCATTTTTGGGGGGGTTTGTTTTGCTCTTGACAAGTTTAATTTTTCTTCTCTGCTTTCTGTAGTGTTTCACTTATGCTGCTGTCCCTGGCGCTCCGGTCATTCTGCTGTGGTCCTTCTGCTCTGATCCTGCTGGTGCCATTCTGGTGCTGCCGTTGGACTACAGGCTGTAAGTATTGGTGTCCATTTTTTTGGGCGGGGGGTTTGTTTTGCTCTTGACAAGTTAAATTTTTCTTCTCTGCTTTCTGTAGTGTTTCACTTGTGCTGCTGTCCCTGGCACTCTGGTCATTCTGCTGTGGTCCTTCTGCTCTGATCCTGCTGGTGCCATTCTGGTGCTGCCGTTGGACTACAGGCTGTAAGTAGGGTTGAGCGACTTTTATTTTTATAGGATCGGGTCGGGTTTCACGAAACCCGACTTTCTCAAAAGTCGGGTCGAGTGAAATCGGCCGATCCTATAAAAAAGTCAGGGTCGGGGTCGGCCAAAACACGAAACCCAATGCAGTGCAATGGGATACTATGGTTCCCAGGGTCTGAAGGAGAGGAACCTCTCCTTCAGGCCCTGGGATCCATATTAATGTGTAAAATAAAGAATCAAAATAAAAAATATTGATATACTCACCCTCGGACGTGCCCTGGTACTAACCGGCAGCCTTCCTTCCTAAGAATGAGCGTGTGAATGACCTGCGGTGACGTCGCGGCTTGTGATTGGTCGCGTGACTGCCCATGTGACCGCTCGCGACCAATCACAAGCCGTGACGTCACCGCAGGTCATTCATGCGCTCATTCTTAGGAAGGAAGGCTGCCGGTTAGTACCAGGGCGCGTCCGAGGGTGAGTATATCAATATTTTTTATTTTGATTCTTTATTTAACACTTAAACATGGATTCCGATACCGATTCCCGATATCGCAAACATATCGGAACTCGGTATCGGAATTCCAAAACCAGATTCAGAAGATCGCCGACCTCATGGCCGACCCCACACAGGGGTCGGGTTTCATGAAACCCGACTTTGCCAAAAGTCGGCGACTTATGAAAATGGCCGACCCGTTTCGCTCAACCCTAGCTGTAAGTATTGGTGTCCATTTTTTTGGGCGGGGGGTTTGTTTTGCTCTTGACAAGATTAATTTTTGTTCTCTGTTTTCTGTAGTGTTTCACTTGTGCTGCTGTCCCTGGCGCTCTGGTCCTTCTGCTGCAGTCCTTCTGCTCTGGTCCTGACGCTCCGGTCCTGCTGGTGCCATCCTGGTGCTGCCGTCCCTGTTGCTGTGCTGCCTGACTGCTGTGCTGTCGGACTGCTGCCTGTAATGTAAGTATTGGTGTCTTTTTTTTTTTTTTTTTTCTGTAGTGTTCCACTTGACTGCTGCCTGCGATTGCATGTCCTCAAGCGAATCATCCAAGGGTGATCATGACACTGATTATGTAATCACATTTGATATACTGATTGGTATGTATTGACTGTCAATACTATACATGTGGTAAATCATGTATTTTCTTTACAGGTACCTAGCAGTGGGGAAGAGCAGGAGCAGTCACATGGAAATGAATCTTCCCAGATTTGTCGGCCTCGAGCTTCTAAGGAGGAAAGATGGGGTGTAAGTATTCTTTTCATTATTGGAGTTGTAACTGATTTTTTTGTCAGTTTTACGTACCAATTTTTTTTTCTATTTTTTCTAGAGGTTCCACAATGTGATTGCAAACCAGAGATCAATAACGACACTCTTATTTAATTAGTGCAAGAGCGAGTAGCGTTGTGGGACACCTGTGATAAGAACTATTCCGACTCAGTCTTGAGTCGACGACTCTGGAAAGAAGTGGCAAGATCGCTGCTGGATGATTGGGACCGTGCCACGACACATTCCAGAAAGGATTTTTGTAAGTATTTCAATGTGGTCTGATGTGGCAGTGAACCTGAAAATGTATATGCATTGTTTAACCTGTTTTTATTTTAGTGAACCTGAAAATGTGCATTGTTTAACAAGTTTTTCTTTTTTTTTCCCCCCTTCACAGTGAAGGGAATAAAAGTCCGTTGGCGTTTGATGAAGGATTGCTGCAACAAGGATTTGAGAGAGGAGATGCGGGTTCGAAGTGGTGCTGCTCAAAGGCTGAGAAAATACAAATATCACCGACAGCTTGCTTTTCTGAGGCCTGTGGTTGCTCATCGAACGTGAGTATCTTTTGTGTTGTCTTTTATACAAACTGTCTAAATTTTTTTAGTAACGTTTTTCATTTATTTTCCAAACAGAACCTGGAGCAGCACTGCAGAACCTGGACCATCCTCTGTTGGAGAGGACCTTCATCGACCAGCCAATGAACTGGCCCAATCCCAGCCATCCACCAGCGATGGAGCAACCAGGCAGGCTTCACAGACTGGGGATTTGGCAGCCGGGACATCTATTTTTCCACTCTCCCAGCCCTCTGCCACTGCCTTATTTGGGTCTGCTCGTCAGCGGCATAGGGCCTGGGAGAGACAAGTCTTGCCCGAGTTTGAGAAGGGTCGATCTTCCCGGATGGGAACAAGGTGATTGTAGACAAAATGGATAGTGGGTTCACTCTGTTACACACACTATTCCAGGATGTCAACAAACGCCTTGACCGCCTGGAAGCCGACCATGAGAGACCAGCGCAACAATTTTTTTTCCTCTATAGAACGGTGCGTGATGGAAAACCTACCACCTGATCTCCAGCTGAATGTGATGCAGGCCTGCCAAGTTGCTTACAACCAGGCATTACAGCAGCTTTACCGATATCAGCAGCAGGTACCACCTACATTTCATACAGGTCAACAAGGGCCAGCACAGCAGCAGTGGCAGAATCCTCCAGCACCTTTCAACATCTCACAAGGACTAGGATACCTGTTGGCTCAACCAGCACAAGTGATGTTTCCACCACCACCACTGGACATTAGGACATTCCCAGCTTCACCACACAGCCGAGTTCAAGTGCCACCATGCAGCGGAGCAAAGACATGCCTTCATCTACATCTCAGCAAAGTGCAACACCCCAGGACCGGAGGAGCCAAGCAAAACGGCTAGGAACCAGCAAAACCTCATGCAAAAAACTTTCAAGAAATCAAAACCACCACCTCGACCCTTACCTGTCCTCCCATCTCAACCCTCACCTGTCCTCCCACCTCAACACTCACCTGTCCTAACACCTCAAACCTCAACTGTACCTGATTCTCCGTTTCCAAGTCTCCTTCTGTCCCTTCCAATTTTTCAATCCCTTCCAATGTGTCAATGCCTTCCAATTTGTCAATACCTTACACTTTGTTTGCCTCTCCTAATGTGTCCTCTTCCCACAATGTTTCATCTACTTCCAATGTGTCTGACCCACTCCTCCACTCCTCTGCCACTTCCCCTGTAACCACTTCCCCAACCACTCCTAGCCAATCATCCCAGCCCAAAAAAGCCCAGGTCCAAAATGTCACACCATTGGGCAGAACAAGAAGCAGACATTAATTTTTGTAAAAAAAAATTATTAATGTTGAAATGTACATTGTTTTTAGTTTTGTTAATAAAACACTTTTTTGGTTCACAATCACTGTCTCTCTATTTAATTTATGTATTTATTTAAACATGTGTTAGTTAATGGGTGTTACACTCAAGGGGTTTTGTAAAGGTGTTAAGTAAGCAAACATAACAGGTACAAACATAACAGGTACATTTCATTTACACCATTTCATCTTGCCATGCCACACGTCCAATATCAGACACAAAGTAGGCAGCACATTTATCTCGTTTGGGCAACTGCAACTGTAGTCCTCAGAGGGTGATCTTGGTAATCCTGCAATGTTACACTAGCAGGTTCCTCTAGGGTGGGTCGATCTTTAGCCAGGATGTAGTTGTGAAGAACAACTCATGCTTTTACAACTTGATCAATAGTGTCAATTTTAAGATTAATGGATGCTCCCAAAATGCGCCATTTTGACACCAGCAATCCAAAGGCACACTCAAAAGTTCTTCGTGCCCTTGTTAGTCTGTAGTTAAAAATCCTTTTTGTGTGGTTCAACTCCCGACTTGAGTACGGTTTGATGAGGTTGGAACACATCTGAAACACCTCATCCCCAACCAGAACAAATGGCATTGGCGGTCCCTTCAGTGTTGGGAAGAGGTTGTGGCTGTGGAGAATTAAAATCATTACCATATAAACGTTGGCCCATGTCAGAGTTTAAACAATTGGGAAAATTACAAATTTCCATGAATTTGGCAGCATTTTCCATCCATAGTTCAGTTGTGGGTTGAGGGAGGAATTTTAGGTGCAGAACCTCACATAAAGCACGGCATGTTTCACCAACAGTCCCAGAAAGCGTGGATACTCCAATACTGAATTGGAAATGTAACGATGATAATGTCTCTCCAGTAGCCAGGAATCTGCTGAAAAGAAATTGAGAAACAAAAATCAGCACACTTTTTAGGGATAGGCTTATTTCTGACAGGAGTTTCTCTTTCAACACTACGTACCCTCAGGGTGGCCAAGAGACGTTCCTCAGTAGGAATTGCTCGACGGAGCTGTGTGTCCTGCCTGCTGATGGATACTCTGACATGTTGCAGCAAGTCATGGAAGCTATGTTGCGATATTCTTGTGTAATCAAAAAATTTCTCTGGGTTTTCACACAGCTCACTGTACAATGAGTGGTAGGCCCCACGGCTCCCTCGGACTTCGACAATGGGGTGTTGCCAATACCTTCTTCTTTGTGCTTGACAAGCCACAGCAAAGGCATGAGCCAATTTCAAAGACAAAGCCAGATTAAGCATGAAGCTCTCTTTGCTAATAAGATCCATCTTTCAGCTAGAAACAGCATCAAAAGACTAGGATTTTATCAGTGCAGTGTGTCTATATATAGAAATCCCATGATACACGCCCATAGGGTGTATGGTGTCAAGCCAATTGTACTGGCAAAGCATTGGGAATATCGAACGCATGCACATAAAAAATGCAAACGCATGCAAAAATGTGTACTAACGCATACACACGCTGCGTTTTTTTGCCGTCATGCGTAAGATGATGCGGATAAAAAACGCGGAGTTTGCATGCGTTTTTGCATGCGCAAATGTGAAACCAGCCTTAGACAGTCCACATCCTCATATGAATTCCATATGGAAACCTGGAATGCTGTATAGTATATTAGTACTCCAGTATTGCCGAAATTCAGTTTTTTGACTGTCCATATGTAGCATAATGCCCCATAATGTCATTTTCTGCTTCGTTTACAGGGGACCATCTGGATTGTGATGAAGTGGGATTTTGTGTTAAAAATTGATGGGCATTCAAATTTGTCTTATTTGATTTATTATATGCCTGTTGAAAAAGAATTTGAAAAAGTCAATTTCAGTGAGGCTTGTAAAGTCTAATTGGATTCCTGAAAAAGGAAAAAGTTAGAAGAAACACTTAGAATAAAAAAAAATGTAAAGAAAAAAAAATGTTGGTAGAAAAACGGACGTTATTAACACTGCGACGTATGCTTCCCTAATGCACAAGCTAAAAAGTTATTCAGAGCTATTTTTTTGTGCAAGAGAAGTTACTCAGCGCTATTACCCTATATACTCGTGTATAAGCCGAGATTTTCAGCACATTTTTTGTGTGCTGAAAATGCCCCTCTTGGCTTATACATGAGTCATTGCCAACGGGGAAGGGGGGTGGGAGAGCAAAAAGACATCATACTCACGCTCCTGGTGTCATCGCTGCATATCAGTCCCTGCATCTGGGGCACCAGCATCTCTCTTCCTGTCTTCCTTCCTGTGCTGAGCGGTCACGTGGTACCGCTCATTAGAGTAATGAATATGAACGCGTCTCCACTCCCATAGGTGTGGAGCACATATTCATTACTTTAATGAGCGGCATCACTGACCTCTCAGAACAGGAAGGAAGACAGGAAGAGAGATGCTGGCGCCCGAGATGCAGGGACTGATATGCAGAACCAGGAGGGTGAGTAGGACTGGGGGAGGGGGAGCCATGCGATATTCACCTGTCCCCGTTCCACCGCCGTGCTGTGTCTTCTGGGTCCTCTGGCTGTGACATTCAGGTCAGGGGCCATCATTAACCTTTGTGCAGCATTATATGGGGCATATTTTAATATGGAGCATCTTATGGGGCCATCATTAACCTTTATGGAACATTATATGGGGCCATGGAAGAGAAAAAAGGGAATTTCCAGCACATCCATCCAGTGTGAGTAAAATATCCAAAATTTATTAGAACATTTTTAAAAAAGGATTAAAAGAAGAGAGAGAGAGGCCCTCTCTACCTATATGGGGCCATGATTAACCTTTATGCAGCATTATATGGGCATATTTTGTATGGAGCATCTTATGGGGCCCATCATGAACTTTATGGAGCATTATATGGGGCGGATTTTGTATGGAGCATCTTATGGGGCTCCTGATTCAATATGGATATTCAAAAACATTTAACCTACTGATGTCTCAATTAATTTTACTTTTATTGGTATCTATTATTATTTTTGAAGTTTATCAGTAGATGCTGCATTTCCCACCCTAGGCTTATACTCGAGTCAAAAAGCTTTCCCAGTTTTTTGTGGCAAAATTAGGTGGGTCGGCTTATACTCGAGTGTATACGGTATTTTTCTGAAAGAGTAAAATGGACGTCACTTACACTGCAACATCACCTAATGCGCTAACATCCTACCTACTCTGTACTAACTGCTATAATATTTCTTTCTACAAGAAAATTGGAAGTCACTTACACTGTGACGTCCTTGCTTCCTTTTGTCTGTAAGATAATTATCTTTAAACACTATAATGGGGTTTCTGCATTTGCTCCACTATTTTACACTCTGCCTATAGCTAAAAAAATAAAAAGTAGTATAATAATAATAATAATAATTTTTATTTATATAGCGCCAACATATTCCGCAGCGCTTTACAAGGGGACTTGTACAGACAATAGACATTACAGCATAATAGAAATCACAGTTCAAAATAGATACCAGGAGTAATGAGGGCCCTGCTCGCAAGCTTACAAACTATGAGGAAAAGGGGAGACACGAGAGGTGGATGGTAACAATTGCTTTAGTTATTTGGACCAGCCATAGTGTAAGGCTCGGGTGTTCATGTAAAGCTGCATGAACCAGTTAACAGCCTAAGTATGTAGCAGTACAGACACAGAGGGCTATTAACTGCATAAAGTGTATGAGAACACGATGCAAGGAACCTGATTATGTGGTTTTTTTTTTTCTATTTTTAATAGGCCACACAGGGATAGTTAGGTTAATGCGTTGAGGCGGTAGGCCAGTCTGAACAAATGCGTTTTTAGGGCGCGCTTAAAACTGTGGGGATTGGGAATTAATCGTATTAACCTAGGTAGTGCATTCCAAAGAATCGGCGCAGCACGTGTAAAGTCTTGGAGACGGGAGTGGGAGGTTCTGATTATTGAGGATGCTAACCTGAGGTCATTAGCGGAGCGGAGGGCACGGGTAGGGTGGTAGACTGAGACCAGAGAGGAGATGTAGGGTGGTGCTGAGCCATGGAGTGCTTTGTGGATGAGGGTAGTAGTTTTGTACTGGATTCTGGAGTGGATGGGTAGCCAGTGTAATGACTGGCACAAGGTAGAGGCATCGGTGTAACGGTTGGTGAGGAATATGATCCTGGCAGCAGCATTCAGGACAGATTGGAGCGGGGAGAGTTTGGTAAGAGGAAGGCCGATTAGTAGAGAGTTACAATAGTCCAGACGGGAATGAATAAGAGAAACAGTAAGAGTTTTTGCAGAGTCGAAAGTAAGAAAAGGGCGAATTCTAGAAATGTTTTTGAGATGCAGATAAGAAGAGCGAGCCAGTGATCGGATGTGGGAGGTGAATGAAAGCTCGGAATCAAGGATGACCCCAAGGCAGCCGGCATGTTGCTTTGGAGTAATGATAGAACCGCACACGGAGATGGCAATGTCAGGCAAAGGTAGGTTAGTAGAGGGAGAGAACTGTTATGATCCTTAGTGGCTGAGGATCACCGAACTGACTAGCTAAGTTGCTGAACATAGAACGAGCTCTAGGGAGGTGGTAACTGGACTGACCGCAATTCTGATCCTAACCGAACACACTAAAGGTAGCCGGTGAACGTGCCTGAATTCCTAGACGTCTCGACGCAGCCTGAGAAACTAGCTACCCCTAGAGAGAAGAAAGTAAGACCTCACTTGCCTCAGAGAAATAGCCCCAAAGATATAGAAAGCCCCCAACAAATAATAACGGTGAGGTAAGGGGAAAATACAAACGTAGAAATGAAACAGATTCAGCAAATGAGGCCCGCTAATACTAGATAGCAGAAGACAGATAGGAAACTGTGCGGTCAGTAGAAAACCCTATACAAAATATCCACGCTGAGAATTCAAGAACCCCCACACCAACTAACGGTGTGAGGGGAGAAACTCAGCCCCCCAGAGCTACCAGCAAGTGAGGAAATCACATATTAGCAAGCTGGACTAGGACTGATAATAAACCAGGAAACATATTGAACACTGATGATCAAAAAATGAACAAACAGAAACTTAGCTTCTCTTGGAGAGACTGATAACGAAGGTAGTCAGGAGAGATCAAAATAGCACTGAATACATTGACAGCAGGCAACAACTGAAAGTCCAGGTGAGCTAAATAGGAAACCAACCAGCAGATAACGAGACAGCTGATCCCAGCCACAGACCTGCAGAATGACAAAAAGAGCCACCAGAGGGAGCCCAAAGATAGCACTCACACAGTACCACTTGTGACCACAAGAGGGAGCCCAAAAACAGAGTTCACAACAGAGAACATGAGGAGTTCAGTTTTTGACAGGTTCAGTTTCAGATAGAGGGAGGACATGATGTTAGAGACAGCGTTAAGACAATCACTGGTGTTTTCTAAGAAGGTCGGAGTGAAAGCAGGAGAAGAGGTGTATAATTGGGTGTCATCAGCATAGAGATGGTACTGGAACCCAAATCTACTGATTGTTTGTCCAATAGGGGCAGTATACAAGGAGAAGAGGAGGGGGCCTAGGACTGATCCTTGAGGAACCCCAACAGTAAGGGGAAGGTGAGAGGAGGAGGAACCAGCAAAACATACAGTGAAGGATCAGTCAGAGAGATAGGAGGAGAACCAAGAGAGAACAGTGTCCTTGATGCCGATGGAGCGGAGCATAGTGAGGAGGAGCTGATGATCCACAGTGTCGAATGCTGCGGAAAGATCCAATAGAATTAGCATGGAGTAGTGACCATTAGATTTAGCTGTTAGTAGGTCATTAGAGACTTTAGTGAGGGCAGTTTCAGTAGAGTGTAAAGAGCGGAAGCCAGATTGAAGAGGGTCGAGAAGAGAGTTATCTGAGAGATAGCGGGTAAGACGGGAGTGGACCAGGCGTTCCAGGAGTTTAGAGATGAAGCGAAGATTAGAGACAGGTCTATAATTAGCGGCACAGTTTTGGTCGAGGGAGGGTTTTTTAAAGTAATGGATGTATGATGGCATGCTTAAATGAGGAGGGAAAAATACCGGAAGTGAGGGAAAGGTTGAATATTTTTGTTATGTGAGAGGTGACAGCCGGGGAAAGGGACTGGAGGAGATGTGACGGAATGGGGTCACTGGTGCAAGTGGTCGGGCGAGAAGATGCAAGGAGCCTGCTTACTTCTTCTTCAGTAACTGGTTCAAAGTCAGAGAGTGAACTAGATGCAGTGGGGGAGGGAGGACAGTGCCTGGTATGAAGAGATTGGGAGATGATTTCCTGTCGAATGTGGTCAATTTTTTCTTTGAAGTAATTGGCCAGATCGTCAGCGCGGAGATCTGTGGTTGGGGCCTGCTCTCTTGGGTTGAGTAGGGACTGGAAAGTGTCGAAGAGACGTTTAGGGTTATTGGACAGTGAGGTGATGAGGGTGTTGAAATAGGTTTGTTTGGAGAGGTGAAGGGCAGAGTTGTATGTTTTTAGCATGAACTTATAATGGATGAAATCTTCGGGTAGATTAGATTTTCTCCACAGACGTTCGGCGCACCTGGAGCATCGCTGCAGGAAGCGTGTTTGCAGCGTGTGCCACGGTTGTCGCTGTCTGTGTCGAGTTGCTCTATGTATAGGAGGAGCAGCTTCATCCAGGGCACTTTGCAGGGTTTCATTGTAATGGTTCAGAGCAGAATCAGGACATGAGATGGAGGAGATTGGGGCCAACGAGGACTGCAAGTTCTTCTTAAGTTTCTGGGTGTTAATGGCCTGTATGTTTCTATAAGTGTGGAAAGTGGGGGTGACCTGAGCGGGATGGCAATTCTTGATAGAGAATGAAAGAAGGTTGTGGTCAGAGAGCGGGAGAGGGGTGTTTGTGAAATCATCCACTGAGCAAAGTTGGGAGAAGACCAAGTCAAGGGAGTTTCCATCTTCATGCGTTGGAGAGTTAGTATGCTGTGAGAGGCCGAAAGAGGAGGTTAGAGATAAAAGGTGAGAAGCAGACGGGGAAAGGGGAGAAGCAATGGGGATGTTGAAATCACCCATGATAAGGGTGGGGGTGTCACAGGAGAGAAAGTGTGGAAGCCAGGTGGCAAAGTGATCCAGGAACTGATGAGAGGGGCCAGGAGGACGATACACCACCGCCACTCGCATGGAGAAGAGGACGTAGAGTCTGACAGCATGGACCTCAAAGGAAGGGAATACAAGTGAGGGTACTTGGGGGATAACTTGGAAGGTACATTTGGGTGAAAGGAGCAGCCCAACGCCTCCACCTGCTCTGTTGTCTGATCTTGGGGTATGAGAAAAGTGTAGTCCACCATAGGAGAGAGCAGCAGCAGCGGTTGTGTCTGACTGCTGGATCCAGGTTTCAGTAAGAGCCAGGAGATTAAGAGCCTTAGAAAGGAAGTAATCATGGGTGAAGGAGAGTTTATTACACACAGAGCGAGAATTCCAAAGAGCACAATTGAAAGAGACAGAAGGCATGCATGGAATATTAATAAGGTTAGAGGGGTTTCTGGGTGTAGCAGTTGGGAGGTTTGACTGGCTATAACATGGGGGGCCGGGGTTTGGAGAGATGTCTCCAGCGACTAGGAGAAGGAGGATAGCAGGGTATGATCAGCAGGACCGTATTTAGAGTTTCTGCTGCCCTAGGCACTTTTAGTGCAGCCTTCCCCTTTGGTGAGTATGACACTATCGGCAGTGACTTTGGCAAAAATCGCTGATGTGAACGTAGCCTTTTGCAGCAGATCTGGCAGTTTTTCCGCATCTGCCGCGTAATGGATCACTTAAAGCAACGCTGCGTTCGGCCTCATTCATTCCCTATGGGACTTGCAGACATGTGCGGCACTTGCGGTTTTGACGCGATCCGGCAAATGCGGTACTTGCAGCAATGGAAAAAAACACTGCTAGCAGTGTCTTTTGTATCACCGTAAGTGCAAAACCGCAATTGCCGCACATGTCCGCAAGTAGCCATCACTACCTGTCCCTGCACCTTGCTAGCTCATCCCTATCCATCCCTTCCTGACCTAAAACTACACTATAAAGCTTTAGAAAAACAATTTATTACCTGACATATTCCATTGACATATAATGAGGGCTCCAGGCTACGGCGTCGACTGGGAGGGCCAGTCTCCGGGTCTCCATTCTCTCTCTGTGCACACCCTCAGTGCCTGCCTGTGCACAGACCTCCCTTCACCGGACCCGGTAATCGCCGCTCGCAGTAGCATACCGGCAGAGGTGTATCTAAGGTTTCTGGCACCAGGGGCAAGAATTCATTTTGGTGCCCCCCCCCCTCCGCCAAGGACATATGCGATTTGCACACTCAGTCATGTGCCCACGAGCTCCTCTCCCTAATGCTCTCAATGTTGAGTGAAAAACTGAGAGAAGCAGAAGAGAAGCTCGGTGTCACAGGACCATAAGTGTAAAAGTTGCATATGAGTGAAGTGTCCATGTGACAACTACTGGAACATGCAGAGCTGAATCCTGACATCGCAGCTTCTGAATTCTCACAACGCATGCACTGCACACTTTTAGGATTCTCCCTTGCCGGTGGACGGTCATGTCAGCACAAGTATGTGATCTGTATACTTCTGACCACATTCCGACTAGAAGTGCCCGCCCTCGCTCAGTTCATTTTCATTGACGGAGGCCACACATGTCTAGTCAGCATGTGACCGCATTAATGTAAATCCCTAGCATGAGAGAATTCTGACAGCGTGCAGTGCGCACTGTGAGAATTCAGAAGTCTGCAGTCACAAAGAATGACTGTAGACTAATTGCAAAACTGGACATCCCCTTTAATGCTCCTAACATAAATAAAAACATGAGAGTTAGCATCACAAATAACATTTACATCCAGGTACCTGATAGATGACGTCGCCTCTGGAGCCGTTCTTCTTTTCTTCATTTTGTCCAGATCCCATAATGAGTTTTCTCATCCACAGCCGTCTCTGCAGACTTCCATCTTCTCCGCTCTTTTGCAGAAAGTCTCCACATGACGCCCTTAAAGATACAAGTGTCATTATAATGCTCCAGAATAAAAAATTGCCCCTCACTATATTGTCTGCACAAAATATGACCCCCACACTGTCCCTCTTATGGTACATACTCTTCACACTGACCTCTCCGTTCTATACCGGCCCCCTCTTCACACTGTCCTCTTACACTGTGTCCCCCTATAGGGCCCAGTATTTATACTCCATATTTATACTCCATCCTCCCACCCTGTGTGTATGGCTCCCCCATCTTCCCACCCTGCGTGCATGGCTCCCCCATCCTCCCACCCTGCGTGCATGGCTCCTCTATCCTCTCACCCTGCGTGCATGGCTCCCCCATCCTCCCACCCTGCGTGCATGGCTCCCCCATCCTTCTCCCCTGCGTGCATGGCTCCCCCATCCTTCTCCCCTGCGTGCATGGCTCCCCCATCCTTCTCCCCTGCGTGCATGGCTCCTCCATCCTTCTCCCCTGCGTGCATGGCTCCCCCATCCTCCTCCCCTGCGTGCATGGCTCCCCTATACTCCCACCCTGCGTGCATGGCTCCCCTATCCTCCCACCCTGCGTGCATGGCTCCTCTATCCTTCTCCCCTGCGTGCATGGCTCCCCTATCCTCCCACGCTGTGTGCATGGCTCCCCCATCCTACTCCCCTGCGTGCATGGCTCCCCCATCCTTCTCCCCTGCGTGCATGGCTCTCCCATCCTTCTTCCCTGCGTGCGTGGCTCTCCCATCCTTCTCCCCTGCATGCGTGGCTCCCCTATCCTCCCACCCTGCGTACATGGCTCCCCCATCCTTCTCCCCTGCGTGCATGGCTCCCCTATCCTCCCACCCTGCGTGCATGGCTCCCCCATCCTTCTCCCCTGCGTGCATGGCTCCACCATCCTTCTCCCCTTGCGTGCATGGCTCCCCTATCCTCCCACTCTGCGTGCATGGCTCCCCCATCCTTCTCCCCTGCGTGCATGGCTCCACCATCCTTCTCCCCTTGCGTGCATGGCTCCCCTATCCTCCCACTCTGCGTGCATGGCTCCCCCATCCTTTTTCCCTGTCATACTCACCTCTCACCGCACGGCGCAGAACTTCCCGGCATCTGTGCAGCGTCTTCCTTCCTGTATGAGCGGTCACATGGTAGCGCTCATTAAGGTGATGAATATGCGCATACCATGTGACCGCTGAAGACAGGACGCGCTGCCGGCACTGAGACGCAGTTGCAGCCACCGCTGGAGGAAGGTGAGTATTACGTCTTCAGGGAGGGGGGCGGGAAGGAGGGAGGGAAGGAGGGAGAAAGGAAGGGAGGGCGGGAGGGAGGGGGGGGCGGGCACTTGACCCCGGAGTTTTATAAAAAAGAAAAAGCCTAGCTCAAGTGCGCCCCCCGCATCCCGCCACCCTAGGCACGTGCCCTCAAGTGCCTAGTGGCAAATATGGCCCTGATTATCAGCAGAAATACTGATCAGAGTGCTGTGGCCACAGGAAGAGCATGAATGCTCAGTGCAAGACACCATGCTCACAGAAAAGGCTAAAAAAAAGTGCTCTAAAAATACAATTGGGGAGTGGAGGGAAGAGGGGAGCTGGAACAGGGATTTCGGAACTGCTGCTGCAATCACAATGGGTCACACAGACAGCACACATCACAGAATTAGATCGCAGGAGACATAGGAGATGCAGCAGGATTGCACTGGCCACCAATGATTTCTCTTTCTCTGACAGGAATGCAGGTGCTATACAACCACTCTGCACACCATATCTGAGGAAAAGATGGCATGCAGTGCAGCGAACACTATTTTAAATCCACCCTTTTGGCACCAATTGGTCAGTAACTATTGTTAATCAGCAAAAGTGACGTCACAATCACCCCATCCATTGTGGCTGCTGTGATTGGTGGGTCTGAAATAGCACCAATCACAGCAGGTCACGTTGATTTTTTTATCTATTTTGTCATATCGCTGTGATTAGCTAATCAGAATTGATTGGCCAATCACAGCGATCGCCAATGTCCATGTGCAGGGATGGTCTGCTGTCAGAGACAGCGGACATCTTAACTCGGTCACCACGCGATGCAGGGCTATGACTGGAAAAAGCGGCGCTGTACATGTATAGAGCATGTGATGAAGGGGTTAAAACATACAATGCTGAATGCTGAGCTCTGTATAACCCCGCCCACATCACTAATTGGCATATTTCTGTGTACGCTGTGCATATGCAGAAAGCTGCCAATCAGCGTGGAGAGCATGGTTAGACTAATTTACTACAGGCCAACTAGTCGTATAATAATAATGTCCTACTAATAAAACAATGATTTCATCCAAACTACACCAAGCAGCCTAGTAAGTGATGCATTGCTGGAATCAGGGTCCCTGCTCCTACATAATGCTGATCTGAGATTAATTGTCAAAAACCTGTTGACAGATTTCCTTTAATGAGTTCCATCATTCAGAATCTTGAGCAGCGCTAAGTATAGAAAGCATTGTATGAAGCCTTCTATGTTGCAATGGAATTCCAATATTAATTTTCAAACATAAAACGTGAAAAGTGAATTAAAAGCATGCTATAAAATAACTGACATTAAGGCCATGTGCACACGTTCAGGATTGTTAGCGTTTTTTTCGCGTTTTTTTCGCTATAAAAACGTGATAAAAACGCGAAAAAAACGCTAACATATGCCTCCTATTATTTACAAGGTATTCCGCATTTTTTGTGCAAATGTTGCGATTTTTTCCGCGAAAAAATCGCATAGCGGAAAAAAAAGCAACATGTTCATTAAAAATGCGGAATTGCGGGGATTCCGCACACCTAGGGGTCCATTGATCTGCTTACTTCCCGCACGGGGCTGTGCCCACGATGCGGGAAGTAAGCAGATTATGTGCGGTTGGTACCCAGGGTGGAGGAGAGGAAACTCTCCTCCACGCACTGGGCACCATATAATTGGTAAAAAAATAAGAAATAAAATAAAAAACAGTCCTATACTCACCCTCGATGTCCGGCGCTGTGTTCCCGCCTCTGTGCTGCACGCTGGCTGGTTCCTGTAGCTGGTGTGCGCTGAAGGACCTCGCCGAATGACGTCACTGTCCTGTGATTGGTCGTGAGCGGTCATGTGACCGCTCACGTGACCGGACCGTGACGTCACGGAAGGTCCTGTGCGCACACGCCAGCTAGAGAAAGAGGAACGGACGCCGCTGAGGAGATGTCTGGGTGAGTATAAGCATTTTTTTATTTTTTTTATTATTTTTAAACATTCTATCTTTTACTATAGATGCTGCATAAGCTGCATCTATAGTAAAAAGTTGGTCACACTTGTCAAACGCTATGTTTGACAAGTGTGACCAACCTGTCAGTCAGTTTTCCAAGCGATGCTACAGATCGCTTGGAAAACTTTAGCATTCTGCAAGCTAATTACGCTTGCAGAATGCTAAAAAAACGCGAAAAAAACGGAAAAAAAACGCAAAAAAAAAAATGCGGATTTCTTGCAGAAAATTTCAGGTTTTCTTCAGGAATTTTCTGCAAGAAATCCGCAACGTGTGCACATACCCTAAATAACCTTCAAGGAAACCTTGTAAGCAAATGTTAGTAACGTTCCTGGGCTAAAGTAAATGTACGTCAGTCATAATCTGATAAAGGCACCTTCTCTTAAGAAAGGTCTCCGGTTGTGCAGATTTTAAGAAGCAGAATGATCCAGTTATCCTGATGGTGTAGTGTATGGGATCTCTCTGGGTGGCCTTGTCCTTCATCTTATCACTTATCTTAGGATTCAGCCTAATGTCTTCTGCATGGTTTAAGAATAATAACACTTCTTTTGGCGTGTTCGTCCACTGTGAAGGGAAAATCAGCAACGCATGTAATCAAACTTGCATAGCTTTCTGAACCTTAGAGGAAATTCCAGATACTTCTTGGAAAGTAAGCAGAGAACCATAATGTTTTATCAATATATTGCTATGTTTCGTTCCAACAAGCATCTGTAGGTATGGTAAAGCCATATGAAAAATTAGAATAGTGCCAGATTCTTCCCTCTGAAATGGTATAATACATACAGCGTATATGAGTATTGTGTACTCCTGAGGTTGCTCGTGCCTCTGGGGTTATGATTATGAGCGCGTAGTACTTTATTTGGGATAATCTCCCTATAAACTAGAACATATATTTAACCTACTTTGTGTAAAACAGATTAGATGATTTTAATTTACAAATATAAGATTGCGCTTACCACTTATCTTTTTACTGGTTTATTAATTCATGACTCTGAGGCATGCTATATTGTTCTGTGCACGATAAAAAGAGTAAATATAACTTTAGCCCATAAGAGTATTATATCAAGTAATGCAGGAGGATTGGTGATTTCATCATAATTTGACTGTATGTCTATTTTACGGTTTTGTTTTTTCCTCCCTTTATGCCAAGAGCCATAACTTTTTTTTTATTTTTCCATGAACATAACCATTTGAGGACTTGTTTTTTGCAGGACAAGTTGTACTTTTGAATGACACTATCCATATTATTATATCATGCGATGTACTGGAATGCAGGAAAAAAATTCCAAGTGTGGCGAAATAGCAAAAAAAAGCACAATTCCGCAATTTTCTATAATTATTATTTACAGCATTCATTTTAAGATAAAAATGACCTTGCAATATGATTCTCCAGGTCAGTACGATTATGCAGATAACAAACATACATAGTTTTTGTTTTATTCAAGTGGTGTAAAAAAATTCTGACATAAACAAATAAATAAATCTATCCATGGGATATTGTCAAGAGGAAGATGAGAGACACCAGACCCAACAATGCAGATGAGCTGAAGGCTGCTATTAAAGCAACCTGGGCTTCCATAACACCTCAGGAGTTCCAAAGGCTGATCGCCTCCATGCCACGCCGCATTGATGCAGTAATTGATGCAAAAGGAGCTCCGACCAAGTATTGAGTGCATTTATTGAACATAGATTTCAGTAGACCAACATTTTGGATTTAAAAAAAAATTTTCAAGCTGTTGTTATAAAGTATTATAATTTACTGAGATAATGACTTTTGGGTATTCATTGGCTGTAAGCCATAATCATCAACATTAACAGATAGAAACCCTTGAAATAGATCACTATGTTTGTAATGACTGTATATATGAGTTTCACTTTCTGCATTGAAGAACTGAAATAAATTAACTTTTTGATGATATTCCAATTTAGTGAGAAGCACCTGTAGAACACACATTCTGTAATTTGTTTCTTTTACCTCTAGATTTCAGCAGTGATACTATTTGCTGGTTGACTCCTGTTAAGCTTTGGAGCTTTACTTGTCCTTTCATGGACTGTTATTCCAGCTGGTCTATGTCAGAGAAGGGTCTGCACGCTGGACAGACATACACAGATCATTGCAGGTACAAAACCAATCATTTCATAAGATAAAGCATCTGCAGATGTTCCCTTACTTATTTCCTGTCATGTCCTGATTCAGATATGTACAGCGCAAGATGGTCAACATGAAAATAAAACATACATATTGTACATTTGTCAGATGCTTCAACAGTAGTGTTGAGCATTCCGATACCGCAAGTATCGGGTATCGGCCGATACTTGCGGTATCGGAATTCCGATACCGGGATTCCGATACTTGCCGCGTATCGGATACCGGAATCGGAAGTTCAAAGATTCAAAATGCAGAAATTCAGCCAATGAGAATGATTCCAAGTGTGGGCACATCCTGTTTAGCATGGAGGGCATGAAACTACTGGCAAGGCTGTGATTGGCTGCTGAAATGATGTCATGCTGCAGTTTAAAAGTCGCTGGTGCCATTTTGCGATCACTCTGCTGTGAATTCAGTTAGTGACAGGACGCTGTTTGCTGACTGAGGGACAGTTTAGAGATAGCGATTTGCTTCTTTGTGCTTTCCAAAGGCTAATTTAGCAACCGCTGTGTTCACCTACTAGTCACCTTGCTTTTGCCTTGTAGCGCTGTTTTCACAGCGATCTGCAAGGTCTGTGTGTGTGTGTGTGTGTGAGTGCAGCCCACTCTCTAGTCTGAGTGCAGCCACATAGGCCATCCATAGCTGGTTGTATTCAGTTCAGGGAGGGTGGTTCATTGCCTCATACTGTTCTTTTTTTTTTTTTTTTTTTTCAAGTAGTGTAGTCTGCTGCTAATTTATTCAAAAAAATCCTATTAGTGTCTTTCCACCCGTCTCCAGCTAATTTGTGGAAAAACACTACATAGGATAAAGTAGAGGAGGGTTTTTGGGCCTTGCAGCGCCGTTTACGGCTGTCTGCACGGTCTCTGTGTGACTGCAGCTCGCCCTGTAGTCTGTGAGCAGCCATAGCCTGGTTGTCTCCAGCTCAGGGTTGTTCACTGCGTCATACCGCCAAATCAATTTTAATTTTTTTTCAAGTAGTGTAGTCTGCTGCTAATTTATTTAAAAAAATCCTATTAGTGTCTTTCCACCCGTCTCCAGCTAATTTGTGGAAAAACACTACATAGGATAAAGTAGAGGAGGGTTTTTGGGCCTTGCAGCGCCGTTTACGGCTGTCTGCACGGTCTCCGTGTGATTGCAGCTCGCCCTGTAGTCTGTGAGCAGCCATAGCCTGGTTGTCTCCAGCTCAGGGTTGTTCACTGCGTCATACCGCCAAATCAATTTTAATTTTTTTTCAAGTAGTGTAGTCTGCTGCTAATTTATTTAAAAAAATCCTATTAGTGTCTTTCCACCCGTCTCCAGCTAATTTGTGGAAAAACACTACATAGGATAAAGTAGAGGAGGGTTTTTGGGCCTTGCAGCGCCGTTTACGGCTGTCTGCACGGTCTCCGTGTGATTGCAGCTCGCCCTGTAGTCTGTGAGCAGCCATAGCCTGGTTGTCTCCAGCTCAGGGTTGTTCACTGCGTCATACCGCCAAATTAATTTTAATTTTTTTTCAAGTAGTGTAGTCTGCTGCTAATTTATTTAAAAAAATCCTATTAGTGTCTTTCCACCCGTCTCCAGCTAATTTGTGGAAAAACACTACATAGGATAAAGTAGAGGAGGGTTTTTGGGCCTTGCAGCGCCGTTTACGGCTGTCTGCACGGTCTCCGTGTGATTGCAGCTCGCCCTGTAGTCTGTGAGCAGCCATAGCCTGGTTGTCTCTAGCTCAGGGTTGTTCACTGCGTCATACCGCCAAATCAATTTTCTTTTTTTTTCAAGTAGTGTAGGTTGCTGCTAATTTATTTAAAAAAATCCTATTAGTGTCTTTCCACCCGTCTCCAGCTAACTTGTGGAAAAACACTACATAGGATAAAGTAGAGGAGGGTTTTTGGGCCTTGCAGCGCCGTTTACGTCTGTCTGCACGGTCTCCGTGTGACTGCAGCTCTATCTGTTGTCAGTTCAGCCCCCAAAAAAGAAATAAATAATAAAGTTCACCAAACACACCAGTTACACCACTTTACATTTGTGTAGGCCACATTAGCTCATATTAAAGTCTAGTCCACACTTTAGAAAATTAGTGTTTCTTATACCTGTTAGGAGGAGTTGCTCAGGAATAAGCACACAAATCCGTTAGTACTTTTCTGCTTATCTTTATCAGTCAACCAAGATGAAGAAGGCAGTGAGTAAGGCACGTGGGCGTGGGCGTGGGCGCGGAGCAGGGAGGGGACGTGGGGATTCTGTGCCTGCTGCGGGCACCGGTGACTCATCAGCACCCACTTTCACCAGGCAACAGTCGTTCATGCGCAGCTTTGTGTCAGAGCGCCGTACACCGCTGCTGCGTCAAGAACAAATTGAAGCTGTTGTCGGATGGATGGCAGCTAATGCATCAACTTCCATTAGTGCCACATCCTCTCAGACACAGAGCACTGGAGAGCAGCCATCTGTCTCTTCACCACCTGCCAAATTGCCCAGGCAGACAGAGAGCCCAGGACAGGAGCCGTCTCTACTTCTGTTCTCTGAATCTCTTGGCTTGGAAACAGGGGGCCAGCCAAGCAGCATTGGAGAAATGGAAGAAGAGGCAGGGTGCAGTGATGCCCAACAGCTTTTTCTGTCTTCCTCTGAAGAGGCGGGTGGGCCAGTGGCTCCGGTCACCACATCGCAGGCCGCATCAGCTGATGATGACACTCAGGTGCCACTTACTGGTGCGTGCTCTGCTGCTGAGACTACCCAGGAGGAGCAGTTGGGGGCAGAGGGTAGTGTAGATGATGAGGTCCTCGACCCATCTTGGCGTGAGGGACAGGAAGGTGGTGGGAGCAGCTCTGAGGAAGAGATTCCCCGTACGGCCCAAAGAGGGAGAGGGAGGGGGAAGACTGCGGATCCTGCAGCCTCCGCTTTGGCACCCGTTAGGAGCATGTCTCTTCCAAAAGCCAAAAAGGGCGCTCCCAAGACTTGCAGTGCCTGGTCCTTTTTTGACACAGTTGCAGATGACATTTGCTATGTCAGATGCAACGTGTGTCATCAAAAAGTCAAAAGAGGGGAAAATGTCAGCAACCTCAATACCTCCAACATGTGGAAACATGTGCGCAACAGGCACCCGGCGGAGTTAGAAAAACACACTGAAGAGGTAGGCCAACCAACAGCGGCAGCTACCACCTCTTCAGCTCGTGTTGCCTCTTCCTCTAGCTCACACGCAGCTGGTTCGGCTTCCTCCCAGGATCGCCGTGGAAGAACCTCTGGCCCTGTTGTCCAGAGACCCGCTGTAATTCCACCCGCAGCACCACTTTCCCAGTCATCCACACACTCCCAGCCCAGTCTACAGCCATCGGTAGTACAGGCATGGGAGAAAAGGCGGCCTTTCTCGTCAAACCACCCACGAGCACAGGCTCTGACTGCAGGCATTGCCAAACTTCTGTCACTGGAAATGCTGTCATTCAGGCTGGTGGAGACTGACAGCTTCCGTGACTTGATGTTATTGGCAGTCCCACAGTACAATGTGCCCAGCCGCTTTTACTTCAGCAGGCAAGCCGTCCCTGCCCTGCACAAGCATGTGGAGGGACACATAAAACACGCGCTACTGAACGCCGTCAGTAGCAAGGTCCACCTCACCACCGATGCGTGGACCAGTCAACATGGACAGGGGCGATACCTTTCCCTCACTGCCCATTGGGTTAATGTCGTTGAGCCGGGTACAGACCGTGCGAGTGGCGCAGGACGTGTCCTGCCCACTCCAAGGATTGCAGGAATCCATTCTGTACGCATTGACTCCTCCTCTTACACCAGTTCCTCAGAATCATCGCTGCAGGAGCCGTCACAGTCCACCTCCACATGGACCCGTGATGAACGTGTACCTGTTACGACCGACATGAGCACAGCCGTGGCCAAACGTCAACAGGCCGTGTTGAAATTAATTTTTTTGGGGAATCGTAGCCACACAGCGCAGGAGCTCTGGAATGCCATCAAGCAGGAGAGCGATGTGTGGTTTGTGCCAGCGAATCTCCAGCCAGGCATGGTAGTGTGTGATAATGGCCGAAATCTGGTGGCAGCTCTGGGCCTCGGCAACCTCACTCACATCCCATGTCTGGCACATGTGCTCAATTTGGTCGTGCAGAGCTTTTTGAGGGACTATCCGGATCTTGATGCACTGCTGCACAAGGTCCGCCTAGAGTGTGCTCACTTGCGGCGTTCCAGCACGGCAAAAGCGCGCATTGCGGCTCTGCAGCGCCGACACCGCCTGCCGGAACATCGCATCATATGTGACCTACCTACCAGGTGGAATTCCACGTTACATATGTTGGAGCGGTTGTGTGAGCAGCAGCAAGCTGTAATGGAGTACCAGCTGCTTCAGGCGCAAAAAAGTCGCAGTCAGCGCCGTACAGACTTCACAACCACAGAGTGGGCCACTATGAATGACGTCTGCCAGGTTTTGCGTCCCTTTGATTATTCCACGCGGATGGCGAGTGCAGATGATGCACTAGTCAGCATGACTGTCCCCCTTATCTGCCTGCTTGAAAAATCACTGCAAGCGCTAAGGGATGATGTTGTGGAAGAGGTGGAGGATGAGGATTCACCATTTCCATCATCTTCTGGACAGTCAGCGCCACGTGGTTCCTCACAAACGCGTAGGCAGGGGACAGTTTGTGAGGAGGATGAGGAGGAGTCAATGGAGGAGGAAGACGTCCGTCCAGAGGAGGGAGTTACCGAATTGTCCAGTACTCAGTGTGTACAGCGAGGGTGGGGTGATGACGAGCGGGCAGAGATCACGCCTCCAGCAGGGGACAGCGTTTCTTGGGCAGTTGGCAGTCTGCAGCACATGGTGGATTACATGCTGCAGTGCCTGAGAAACGACCGCCGCATCGCCCACATTCTCAACATGTCTGATTATTGGGTGTTCACCCTCCTCGATCCTCGCTACCGGGACAACGTAGAAAGCCTCATCACACCGTTGAACCGGGAGCGAAAAATGCGGGAGTACCAAGACACACTGGTCAATTCCATCATCTTCTCCATTCCAACTGAGAGAAGTGCTGCTAGTGCATTCCAAAGCAGCTCAGTGCGTCCAGGCAGTGGTGGAGGCTCTGCACAAAGAGGGAGCAGAAGCAGTGCCTCTGCCCAAGGCAAGACCAGTATGGCCCAACTGTGGCACAGTTTTCTGTGCCCCCCACAAAAGTCTACACCATCACAGACGGCTCCAGTCAGCAGGAGGCAACAGTTCCGTCAGATGGTGACAGACTACATGTCTTGCCCTCTTGCTGTACTCCCAGACGGCTCTTCCCCTTTCAAGTTTTGGGTCTCAAAGCTGGATACATGGCCAGAGCTAAGCCAGTATGCATTGGAGGTGCTGTCTTGCCCTGCGGCCAGTGTATTATCGGAACGTGTCTTTAGTGCTGCAGGTGGTGTACTAACTGACCGTCGCATGCGACTATCCTCCGATAACGTTGACCGGCTTACTTTCCTGAAAATGAACAAGGCCTGGATCTCGCAGGAATTTGCCACTCCTCCTCCTGATTAAATAATTAGGTCACTGTATACGTTATCCAGGTCTCCTGTTGTGTTCATCTTTCTACCACCTGAACTTAAATTCCTGGGCTCCAACACCGCCAGTTGAGGCTCAGAAGTGCCGTCTGCACAGTCAAAACATACGACCCAGTGTTATTGGGTTTCAGTAACGTCAGCTGATCCCCAGCTGTGTAGCCGGCAATGTGTCATGCGACCGCCACGCTGACACAACAACTGAAATGTAAGGGAATCTGTCCCCCCCCCCCCAAGGCGTTTGTTACTGAAAGAGCCTCCTTGTGCAGCAGTAATGCTGCACAAGGAAAAGGTAGCTATTTTTGTTTAGCACCTTGCACACGCAGAACTTAACACTTATAAAATGTGTCCACTGATACCGTAACACCGTCCCGGAGGTGGGACTTTCCTTCGTAATGTGACGCAGCACAGCCGTCATTCCTACCCCCCCGGCGCCGCGCACCCGCTCCTCAGCGTTGTTTGATTCTGTCCCGGAGCCTGCGCTGTTATGTTATCCCGTGGCCAGGCACACTTAGCGCTGCCTGTCTTCTGGCATCATTTGGTGTCAGGATGGCTGCGCCTGTGCGGCCGCGCTGGCAGAGAGCCCGCCTCGCAGTGTCTTCTGATTTAATCCCACTGGGGGCCTGGGATCCATGGACATGCGCAGTGCATATCTGAACCTCCACCTCTCACTTATCTCCCTATGGCTTCTTCAGACTGTTCGGTGTCAGCTGGTCCCTAATAGCATGCCACGGCCGTGACACCGCACAGTCTTAAGAAGCCGTAGGGAGGGGAGTGAGAGGCGAGGATATGCACTGCGCATGTCCATGGATCCCAGGCCCGCGGTGGGATTAAATCAGAAGACACTGCGAGGCGGGCTCTCTGCCAGCGCGGCCGCACAGGCGCAGCCATCCTGACACCAAATGATGCCAGAAGACGGGAAGCGCTAAGTGTGCCTGGCCACGGGATAACATAACAGCGCAGGCTCCGGGACAGAATCAAACATCGCTGAGGAGCCAGTGCGCGTCGCCGGGGGGGGTAGGAATGACGGCTGTGCTGCGTCACATTACGAAGGAAAGTCCCACCTCCAGGACGGTTTTACGGTTGCA
Organism: Ranitomeya variabilis; assembly: GCF_051348905.1. Classification (NCBI taxonomy): domain Eukaryota; kingdom Metazoa; phylum Chordata; class Amphibia; order Anura; family Dendrobatidae; genus Ranitomeya; species Ranitomeya variabilis. The sequence continues at coordinate 298,761,785 of NC_135232.1, forward strand.
GGGGACACATTTTATAAGTGTTTAGTTCTGTGTTTGCAAGGAGCATGATGAAAAGAGCCACCTTTTCCTTTTGCATCTTTTGTGCTGCACAAGCTGGCTCTTTCAGCTACAAACGCCTTGGGGGGGGGGTTAAAGGTTCCCTTTCGACTTTCTCAGGCTTCGGCCTACATTGTGTTCCTCTGCTTTTCCACCTGTCCCTGGGCTCCAACACCGCCAGTTGCCGTCCAGAAGTGCTGTACGCACAGTCAACAGTCCCTCCTCTGTTATTGGGGTTCAGTAACGTCAGCTGTTCCCCTGCTGTGTGTGTGGCAATCCCTCCTCCAACCTCCTCCAACCTCCTCCTCCTCCACCTGTCCCTGGGCTCCAACACCGCCAGTTGCCGTCCAGAAGTGCTGTACGCACAGTCAACAGTCCCTCCTCTGTTATTGGGGTTCAGTAACGTCAGCTGTTCCCCTGCTGTGTGTGTGGCAATCCCTCCTACCTCCTCCAACCTCCTCCAACCTCCTCCTCCTCCACCTGTCCCTGGGCTCCAACACCGCCAGTTGCCGTCCAGAAGTGCTGTACGCACAGTCAACAGTCCCTCCTCTGTTATTGGGGTTCAGTAACGTCAGCTGTTCCCCTGCTGTGTGTGTGGCAATCCCTCCTACCTCCTCCAACCTCCTCCAACCTCCTCCTCCTCCACCTGTCCCTGGGCTCCAACACCGCCAGTTGCCGTCCAGAAGTGCTGTACGCACAGTCAACAGTCCCTCCTCTGTTATTGGGGTTCAGTAACGTCAGCTGTTCCCCTGCTGTGTGTGTGGCAATCCCTCCTCCAACCTCCTCCAACCTCCTCCTCCTCCACCTGTCCCTGGGCTCCAACACCGCCAGTTGCCGTCCAGAAGTGCTGTACGCACAGTCAACAGTCCCTCCTCTGTTATTGGGGTTCAGTAACGTCAGCTGTTCCCCTGCTGTGTGTGTGGCAATCCCTCCTACCTCCTCCAACCTCCTCCAACCTCCTCCTCCTCCACCTGTCCCTGGGCTCCAACACCGCCAGTTGCCGTCCAGAAGTGCTGTACGCACAGTCAACAGTCCCTCCTCTGTTATTGGGGTTCAGTAACGTCAGCTGTTCCCCTGCTGTGTGTGTGGCAATCCCTCCTACCTCCTCCAACCTCCTCCAACCTCCTCCTCCTCCACCTGTCCCTGGGCTCCAACACCGCCAGTTGCCGTCCAGAAGTGCTGTACGCACAGTAGTAGTAGAGCATTCATATTACTCATCAAACTCAATTTGACAGGTGGACACGCCCCTATCAAAGTGTATCAAAGTGTGTAACCCCTCCCCTCCTCCCTGTCTTCTAACAGCAGCTGTGTGGCAGCTCCCCCTCCCTTTTTATATAGTTTAATATTATCACTGTATTTGATACGGTGGATATTATCCCCGTAATTGTTTTATATTAGATGTTTATATGATATATTAAGATTAGTCATGTTTGATAATCCTGTGATAGGGAGTGTGCGGGTGTGTTTCTACAGTATTATTCTGTTGTGAGCTTGAAGTCTGGGCACTATAACTGCTAACAGCTGCTAAGATTTTCTGTGGTGCAGATACAAGCACTCAACTTGCTAGCAGCTGTTAAAATGTATCTGTACTGACCACTAACTAGATGTCAGGTTGTGTGATATAGTTTAATTTGTTAATACAGCGAATATTATCCCAGTAATTGTTTTATATTAGATGTTTATATAATATATTAAGATTAGTCTTGTTTGATAAGCCAGTGTTCTGACATTTTCATAAACCTATAGCCCCAATAATATTTATTTGGACTGCAGATAATTAATTAAAAACGCATAAAACGTGTTAAATAGAGATTACACCAAAATCAAAGCGAATCAAAATGTATTAAATTGATTACTGATACGCTTCCAACAAGTTGATAATAATATCAAAAGTGTATAAAATCGCATAAAGCGTGTTAAATAGACACTACGCCAAAGGCATAGCGAATCAAAAAGTATTAAATTGATTACTGATACGCGCCCAACAAGTTGATAATAATATCAAAAGTGTATAAAATCGCATAAAGCGTGTTAAATAGACACTACACCAAAATCATAGCGAATCAAAAATAATATCAAAAGTGTATAAAAGCGCATAAAGCGTGTTAAATAGACATTACACCAAAATCACAGCGAATCAAAATGTATTAAATTGATTACTGATACGCGGCCAACAACTTGATAATAATATCAAAAGTGTATAAAACCGCATAAAGCGTGTTAAATAGACACTACACCAAAATCATAGCGAATCAAAATGTATTAAATTGATTACTGATACGCTTCCAACAAGCTGACAATAATATCAAAAGCGTATAAAACCGCATAAAGCGTGTTAAATAGACACTACACCAAAATCATAGCGAATCAAAATGTATTAAATTGATTACTGATACGCTTCCAACAAGCTGACAATAATATCAAAAGCGTATAAAAAACGCATAAAGCGTGTTAAATAGACACTACAGCAAAATCATAGCGAATCAAAAATAATATCAAAAGTGTATAAAACCGCATAAAGCGTGTTAAATAGACATTACACCAAAATCATAGCGAATCAAAATGTATTAAATTGATTACTGATACGCTTCCAACAAGTTGATAATAATATCAAAAGTGTATAAAATCGCATAAAGCGTGTTAAATAGACACTACGCCAAAATCATAGCGAATCAAAATGTATTAAATTGATTACTGATACGCTTCCAACAAGTTGATAATAATATCAAAAGTGTATAAAAACGCATAAAGCGTGTTAAATAGACACTACACCAAAATCATAGCGAATCAAAAATAATATCAAAAGTGTATAAAAACGCATAAAGCGTGTTAAATAGACACTACACCAAAATCATAGCGAATCAAAAATAATATCAAAAGTGTATAAAAACGCATAAAGCGTGTTAAATAGACACTACACCAAAATCATAGCGAATCAAAAATAATATCAAAAGTGTATAAAACCGCATAAAGCGTGTTAAATAGACATTACACCAAAATCATAGCGAATCAAAATGTATTAAATTGATTACTGATACGCTTCCAACAAGTTGGCGCAAGCAGAGGCTGGCTAAAAATAGTTTACTGTGTGAAGTAAGGCATGGTAGAATTCTCACTAGCTGACCAAACACAGAATTTGCTAGCAGCTGTCGTCCTTGAACGCCCTCTAAGAATTTAAACAATTAGTTAGACCAGTGAAGACAAGTGCAGTTTTGATTAAATTGATTACTGATACGCTTCCAACAAGTTGATAATAATATCAAAAGTGTATAAAAACGCATAAAGCGTGTTAAATAGACACTACACCAAAATCATAGCGAATCAAAAATAATATCAAAAGTGTATAAAATCGCATAAAGCGTGTTAAATAGACACTACGCCAAAGGCATAGCGAATCAAAAAGTATTAAATTGATTACTGATACGCGCCCAACAAGTTGATAATAATATCAAAAGTGTATAAAATCGCATAAAGCGTGTTAAATAGACACTACACCAAAATCATAGCGAATCAAAAATAATATCAAAAGTGTATAAAAGCGCATAAAGCGTGTTAAATAGACATTACACCAAAATCACAGCGAATCAAAATGTATTAAATTGATTACTGATACGCGGCCAACAACTTGATAATAATATCAAAAGTGTATAAAACCGCATAAAGCGTGTTAAATAGACACTACACCAAAATCATAGCGAATCAAAATGTATTAAATTGATTACTGATACGCTTCCAACAAGCTGACAATAATATCAAAAGCGTATAAAACCGCATAAAGCGTGTTAAATAGACACTACACCAAAATCATAGCGAATCAAAATGTATTAAATTGATTACTGATACGCTTCCAACAAGCTGACAATAATATCAAAAGCGTATAAAAAACGCATAAAGCGTGTTAAATAGACACTACAGCAAAATCATAGCGAATCAAAAATAATATCAAAAGTGTATAAAACCGCATAAAGCGTGTTAAATAGACATTACACCAAAATCATAGCGAATCAAAATGTATTAAATTGATTACTGATACGCTTCCAACAAGTTGATAATAATATCAAAAGTGCATAAAATCGCATAAAGCGTGTTAAATAGACACTACGCCAAAATCATAGCGAATCAAAATGTATTAAATTGATTACTGATACTCTTCCAACAAGTTGATAATAATATCAAAAGTGTATAAAAACGCATAAAGCGTGTTAAATAGACACTACACCAAAATCATAGCGAATCAAAAATAATATCAAAAGTGTATAAAAACGCATAAAGCGTGTTAAATAGACACTACACCAAAATCATAGCGAATCAAAAATAATATCAAAAGTGTATAAAAACGCATAAAGCGTGTTAAATAGACACTACACCAAAATCATAGCGAATCAAAAATAATATCAAAAGTGTATAAAACCGCATAAAGCGTGTTAAATAGACATTACACCAAAATCATAGCGAATCAAAATGTATTAAATTGATTACTGATACGCTTCCAACAAGTTGGCGCAAGCAGAGGCTGGCTAAAAATAGTTTACTGTGTGAAGTAAGGCATGGTAGAATTCTCACTAGCTGACCAAACACAGAATTTGCTAGCAGCTGTCGTCCTTGAACGCCCTCTAAGAATTTAAACAATTAGTTAGACCAGTGAAGACAAGTGCAGTTTTGATTAAATTGATTACTGATACGCTTCCAACAAGTTGATAATAATATCAAAAGTGTATAAAAACGCATAAAGCGTGTTAAATAGACACTACACCAAAATCATAGCGAATCAAAAATAATATCAAAAGTGTATAAAATCGCATAAAGCGTGTTAAATAGACACTACGCCAAAATCATAGCGAATCAAAAAGTATTAAATTGATTACTGATACGCGTCCAACAAGTTGATAATAATATCAAAAGTGTATAAAATCGCATAAAAGCGTGTTAAATAGACACTACACCAAAATCATAGCGAATCAAAATGTATTAAATTGATTACTGATACGCTCCCAACAAGTTGATAATAATATCAAAAGTGTATAAAATCGCATAAAGCGTGTTAAATAGACATTACACCAAAATCAAAGCGAATCAAAAATAATATCAAAAGTGTATAAAAACGCATAAAGCGTGTTAAATAGACACTACACCAAAATCATAGCGAATCAAAAATAATATCAAAAGTGTATAAAATCGCATAAAGCGTGTTAAATAGACACTACGCCAAAATCATAGCGAATCAAAAAGTATTAAATTGATTACTGATACGCGTCCAACAAGTTGATAATAATATCAAAAGTGTATAAAATCGCATAAAAGCGTGTTAAATAGACACTACACCAAAATCATAGCGAATCAAAATGTATTAAATTGATTACTGATACGCTTCCAACAAGTTGATAATAATATCAAAAGTGTATAAAATTGCATAAAGCGTGTTAAATAGACACTACACCAAAATCATAGCGAATCAAAATGTATTAAATTGATTACTGATACGCTCCCAACAAGTTGATAATAATATCAAAAGTGTATAAAATCGCATAAAGCGTGTTAAATAGACATTACACCAAAATCAAAGCGAATCAAAATGTATTAAATTGATTACTGATACGCTTCCAACAAGTTGATAATAATATCAAAAGTGTATAAAAACGCATAAAGCGTGTTAAATAGACACTACACCAAAATCATAACGAATCAAAAATAATATCAAAAGTGTATAAAACCGCATAAAGCGTGTTAAATAGACATTACACCAAAATCATAGCGAATCAAAATGTATTAAATTGATTACTGATACGCGTCCAACAAGTTGATAATAATATCAAAAGTGTATAAAATCACATAAAAGCGTGTTAAATAGACACTACACCAAAATCATAGCGAATCAAAATGTATTAAATTGATTACTGATACGCTTCCAACAAGTTGATAATAATATCAAAAGTGTATAAAATTGCATAAAGCGTGTTAAATAGACACTACACCAAAATCATAGCGAATCAAAATGTATTAAATTGATTACTGATACGCTCCCAACAAGTTGATAATAATATCAAAAGTGTATAAAATCGCATAAAGCGTGTTAAATAGACATTACACCAAAATCAAAGCGAATCAAAATGTATTAAATTGATTACTGATACGCTTCCAACAAGTTGATAATAATATCAAAAGTGTATAAAAACGCATAAAGCGTGTTAAATAGACACTACACCAAAATCATAGCGAATCAAAAATAATATCAAAAGTGTATAAAACCGCATAAAGCGTGTTAAATAGACATTACACCAAAATCATAGCGAATCAAAATGTATTAAATTGATTACTGATACGCTTCCAACAAGTTGATAATAATATCAAAAGTGTACCAACAATATTTATTTTCTTTTTATTGACATCGGTTATCGTAGTGCCTGCGAATCTGCACACAATCATTTTGAATCCCTGTTTTGCTGACCTTAAACATTTTGTATAGCAGATGTGTTTCTCCTGATTTTTCTAGCGCAGCTCGCTGAGCGTTACCACAGCACTCACTTCTCTTTGCTGCTTCTGAATGTACACTATTCTCACCCATAGACAGCTTTCCTTTAAAAAATAAAAATAAAAATACGCGTATTATTGAATATAATGTTTTACATATGTTACAGTATTTTATTTTTCCTGGTGTTACTTTAATAATAATGATAATAATAATAATAATAATCATACACCGCAAAATTGTGTCAATATTGGACGACTATGAAATTCGCCATAAAAATCTTCTTGGTTAACCAAGACATGTAAGAAACAAATGTGTGACTTTTAGCACCGCCACAGACACGTATATTATTCCATCTTTCTTTAATTCAACATTATTTTATCACATATTAATTTCACAGATGTCTGTGCCGGCTATTTGCACACAACCATTTGAATCCCTGTTTTGCTGACCTTAAACATTTTGTATAACAGATGTGTTTCTCCTGATTTTTCTAGCGCAGCTCGCTGAGCGTTACCACTGCACTCATTTCTCTTTGCTGCTTCTGAATGTACACTATTCCCAACCATGGACAGTTTTCCTTTAAAAAATATGCGTATTATTGAATATAATGTTTTACATATGTTACAGTATTTTATTTTATTAATAGTTACTTTTAACTATTCTTTTAGAGTGTCTAGTAGATTTATATTCTTTGCCTGATATATTTCTACACAAAGCTTCAAACTATTTTGTAATTTATAATGTATCACAGTAGTTTCATACGAAGTTACATCTTAGGCCCCATTCAGACTATTGTAATATCTGTAGCTTAAAATAGAGCCAAATAGCTACTTTCAAATCCGGACATACAACACTGATTTTAATGGGGTCTAAGGGGGTTCTATCAAGGTTTCCACATAATAGTTATGGAAAGAATAATGCTACAGAATTGGACGCTCCAGTTATAAAACAAAAATGATGAAAATTATCCATGATGTTAATGTGAAAAAGGCTTATGCAGTGGGTTTATGGATCTCTACAATAAACACCATGTGTAGAAATTTGGTTCTAGAACTTGTTGGATTAGTGAATATAATAACGTTTGTCATATTTTATAACATGCAGCTAATGATTCTTGCTTTCAACTTGTATGTAACTGGGTTAAAATAAAGAATAATGACCTAGCTGATTTGGGTGATATTGTAAAACCATTTATTGTTTCTACTACTTGGCAATTGTTACATTCAGTTATTTTTATTTATTTATTTATTTTTATTTTTATTTATTTATTTATTTATTTTTCCATGGAATTTGTTAGTCATTACAATTATTTTTTGCTCCCAAGATAGGCTATTAGAGCCACCAAGCTACATAAATGTGCAGGCTCCTGAATATTACAATTACAAAACATTCAAAGTTTGTTTCTCCACTTTTTTGCAGATAATAAATCTTAATTTCTTTATAATCTGACTTTTAGTTATAGTCTGTCGCAGTTCTTTGGTGCTCTATGTATACCGTAAATTTTGCTTCCTTTCAGTGAATAATATAAGACAGATTATTTTTATTCAATAAACATCTAACTTATGTATACTTTTAAAGCTTTGTTACATTTCTAGCCAGTCTACACCAAGCTGTGTAACATAAATACATGCGGTCTTGTAGTGATTTAATATAGTGCACCAAACATGATATGGTTTTTGGTTTCTCTGAACTGACGCAAACAAAACATATAAGGTAGTACGGCACAAGACGTGAGCGTGCCCGCAGCTCAATCTTTATAGAAATAATACTTCTGCACTCATGGCCGCTTCTCCTCTACCTTTGCCTCCTGAACTCATCATACACTGTGAAATAATGCAAAAATCCAGCTTTGTGCTGTATGTGTTGTGTGTGTTTGTTGTGTGTGTGTTGCATGTGTTGTGTGTGGTGTATGTGTTGTGTGTGTTTGTTGTGTGTGTGTTGCGTGTGTTGTGCGTGTTCTGTATATTGTGTGTGTGTATGTTTGTTGTGGGTGTTTGTTGTGTGTGTGTTGCATGTGTTGTGTGTGCTGTATGTGTTGTGTGTGTTTGTTGTGTGTGTGTATGTTTGTTGTGTGTGCTGTATGTGTTGTGTGTGTTTGTTGTGTGTGTGTTGCATGTGATGTGTGTGTTGCATGTGTTGTGTGTGTTCTGTATGTTGTGTGTGTGTGTGTGTATGTTTGTTGTTTGTGTTGTATGCGTTGTGTGTGTTCTGCATGTTATGTGTGCGTGTGTTCTGTGTGTTTGTTGTGCGTGTGTTCTGTGTGTTGTGTGCTGGATTTTTGCATTATTTCACAGTGTATGATGAGTTCAGGAGGCAAAGGTAGAGGAGAAGCGGCCATGAGTGCAGAAGTATTATTTCTATAAAGATTGAGCTGCGGGCACGCTCACGTCTTGTGCCGTACTACCTTATATGTTTTGTTTGCGTCAGTTCAGAGAAACCAAAAACCATATCATGTTTGGTGCACTATATTAAATCACTACAAGACCGCATGTATTTATGTTACACAGCTTGGTGTAGACTGGCTAGAAATGTAACAAAGCTTTAAAAGTATACATAAGTTAGATGTTTATTGAATAAAAATAATCTGTCTTATATTATTCACTGAAAGGAAGCAAAATTTACGGTATACATAGAGCGCCAAAGAACTGCGACAGACTATAACTAAAAGTCAGATTATAAAGAAATTAAGATTTATTATCTGCAAAAAAGTGGAGAAACAAACTTTGAATGTTTTGTAATTGTAATATTCAGGAGCCTGCACATTTATGTAGCTTGGTGGCTCTAATAGCCTATCTTGGGAGCAAAAAATAATTGTAATGACTAACAAATTCCATGGAAAAATAAATAAATAAATAAATAAAAATAAAAATAAATAAATAAATAAAAATAACTGAATGTAACAATTGCCAAGTAGTAGAAACAATAAATGGTTTTACAATATCACCCAAATCAGCTAGGTCATTATTCTTTATTTTAACCCAGTTACATACAAGTTGAAAGCAAGAATCATTAGCTGCATGTTATAAAATATGACAAACGTTATTATATTCACTAATCCAACAAGTTCTAGAACCAAATTTCTACACATGGTGTTTATTGTAGAGATCCATAAACCCACTGCATAAGCCTTTTTCACATTAACATCATGGATAATTTTCATCATTTTTGTTTTATAACTGGAGCGTCCAATTCTGTAGCATTATTCTTTCCATAACTATTATGTGGAAACCTTGATAGAACCCCCTTAGACCCCATTAAAATCAGTGTTGTATGTCCGGATTTGAAAGTAGCTATTTGGCTCTATTTTAAGCTACAGATATTACAATAGTCTGAATGGGGCCTAAGATGTAACTTCGTATGAAACTACTGTGATACATTATAAATTACAAAATAGTTTGAAGCTTTGTGTAGAAATATATCAGGCAAAGAATATAAATCTACTAGACACTCTAAAAGAATAGTTAAAAGTAACTATTAATAAAATAAAATACTGTAACATATGTAAAACATTATATTCAATAATACGCATATTTTTTAAAGGAAAACTGTCCATGGTTGGGAATAGTGTACATTCAGAAGCAGCAAAGAGAAATGAGTGCAGTGGTAACGCTCAGCGAGCTGCGCTAGAAAAATCAGGAGAAACACATCTGTTATACAAAATGTTTAAGGTCAGCAAAACAGGGATTCAAATGGTTGTGTGCAAATAGCCGGCACAGACATCTGTGAAATTAATATGTGATAAAATAATGTTGAATTAAAGAAAGATGGAATAATATACGTGTCTGTGGCGGTGCTAAAAGTCACACATTTGTTTCTTACATGTCTTGGTTAACCAAGAAGATTTTTATGGCGAATTTCATAGTCGTCCAATATTGACACAATTTTGCGGTGTATGATTATTATTATTATTATCATTATTATTAAAGTAACACCAGGAAAAATAAAATACTGTAACATATGTAAAACATTATATTCAATAATACGCGTATTTTTATTATTTTTTTTTAAAGGAAAGCTGTCTATGGGTGAGAATAGTGTACATTCAGAAGCAGCAAAGAGAAGTGAGTGCTGTGGTAACGCTCAGCGAGCTGCGCTAGAAAAATCAGGAGAAACACATCTGCTATACAAAATGTTTAAGGTCAGCAAAACAGGGATTCAAAATGATTGTGTGCAGATTCGCAGGCACTACGATAACCGATGTCAATAAAAAGAAAATAAATATTGTTGGTACACTTTTGATATTATTATCAACTTGTTGGAAGCGTATCAGTAATCAATTTAATACATTTTGATTCGCTATGATTTTGGTGTAATGTCTATTTAACACGCTTTATGCGGTTTTATACACTTTTGATATTATTTTTGATTCGCTATGATTTTGGTGTAGTGTCTATTTAACACGCTTTATGCGTTTTTATACACTTTTGATATTATTATCAACTTGTTGGAAGCGTATCAGTAATCAATTTAATACATTTTGATTCGCTTTGATTTTGGTGTAATGTCTATTTAACACGCTTTATGCGATTTTATACACTTTTGATATTATTATCAACTTGTTGGGAGCGTATCAGTAATCAATTTAATACATTTTGATTCGCTATGATTTTGGTGTAGTGTCTATTTAACACGCTTTATGCAATTTTATACACTTTTGATATTATTATCAACTTGTTGGAAGCGTATCAGTAATCAATTTAATACATTTTGATTCGCTATGATTTTGGTGTAGTGTCTATTTAACACGCTTTTATGCGATTTTATACACTTTTGATATTATTATCAACTTGTTGGACGCGTATCAGTAATCAATTTAATACTTTTTGATTCGCTATGATTTTGGCGTAGTGTCTATTTAACACGCTTTATGCGATTTTATACACTTTTGATATTATTTTTGATTCGCTATGATTTTGGTGTAGTGTCTATTTAACACGCTTTATGCGTTTTTATACACTTTTGATATTATTTTTGATTCGCTTTGATTTTGGTGTAATGTCTATTTAACACGCTTTATGCGATTTTATACACTTTTGATATTATTATCAACTTGTTGGGAGCGTATCAGTAATCAATTTAATACATTTTGATTCGCTTTGATTTTGGTGTAATGTCTATTTAACACGCTTTATGCGATTTTATACACTTTTGATATTATTATCAACTTGTTGGGAGCGTATCAGTAATCAATTTAATACATTTTGATTCGCTATGATTTTGGTGTAGTGTCTATTTAACACGCTTTATGCAATTTTATACACTTTTGATATTATTATCAACTTGTTGGAAGCGTATCAGTAATCAATTTAATACATTTTGATTCGCTATGATTTTGGTGTAGTGTCTATTTAACACGCTTTTATGCGATTTTTTACACTTTTGATATTATTATCAACTTGTTGGACGCGTATCAGTAATCAATTTAATACTTTTTGATTCGCTATGATTTTGGCGTAGTGTCTATTTAACACGCTTTATGCGATTTTATACACTTTTGATATTATTTTTGATTCGCTATGATTTTGGTGTAGTGTCTATTTAACACGCTTTATGCGTTTTTATACACTTTTGATATTATTATCAACTTGTTGGGAGCGTATCAGTAATCAATTTAATACATTTTGATTCGCTATGATTTTGGTGTAGTGTCTATTTAACACGCTTTATGCAATTTTATACACTTTTGATATTATTATCAACTTGTTGGAAGCGTATCAGTAATCAATTTAATACATTTTGATTCGCTATGATTTTGGTGTTGTGTCTATTTAACACGCTTTTATGCGATTTTATACACTTTTGATATTATTATCAACTTGTTGGACGCGTATCAGTAATCAATTTAATACTTTTTGATTCGCTATGATTTTGGCGTAGTGTCTATTTAACACGCTTTATGCGATTTTATACACTTTTGATATTATTTTTGATTCGCTATGATTTTGGTGTAGTGTCTATTTAACACGCTTTATGCGTTTTTATACACTTTTGATATTATTTTTGATTCGCTATGATTTTGGTGTAGTGTCTATTTAACACGCTTTATGCGTTTTTATACACTTTTGATATTATTATCAACTTGTTGGAAGCGTATCAGTAATCAATTTAATACATTTTGATTCGCTATGATTTTGGCGTAGTGTCTATTTAACACGCTTTATGCGATTTTATACACTTTTGATATTATTATCAACTTGTTGGAAGCGTATCAGTAATCAATTTAATACATTTTGATTCGCTATGATTTTGGTGTAATGTCTATTTAACACGCTTTATGCGGTTTTATACACTTTTGATATTATTTTTGATTCGCTATGATTTTGCTGTAGTGTCTATTTAACACGCTTTATGCGTTTTTTATACGCTTTTGATATTATTGTCAGCTTGTTGGAAGTGTATCAGTAATCAATTTAATACATTTTGATTCGCTATGATTTTGGTGTAGTGTCTATTTAACACGCTTTATGCGGTTTTATACGCTTTTGATATTATTGTCAGCTTGTTGGAAGCGTATCAGTAATCAATTTAATACATTTTGATTCGCTATGATTTTGGTGTAGTGTCTATTTAACACGCTTTATGCGGTTTTATACACTTTTGATATTATTATCAAGTTGTTGGCCGCGTATCAGTAATCAATTTAATACATTTTGATTCGCTGTGATTTTGGTGTAATGTCTATTTAACACGCTTTATGCGCTTTTATACACTTTTGATATTATTTTTGATTCGCTATGATTTTGGTGTAGTGTCTATTTAACACGCTTTATGCGATTTTATACACTTTTGATATTATTATCAACTTGTTGGGCGCGTATCAGTAATCAATTTAATACTTTTTGATTCGCTATGCCTTTGGCGTAGTGTCTATTTAACACGCTTTATGCGATTTTATACACTTTTGATATTATTATCAACTTGTTGGAAGCGTATCAGTAATCAATTTAATACATTTTGATTCGCTTTGATTTTGGTGTAATCTCTATTTAACACGTTTTATGCGTTTTTAATTAATTATCTGCAGTCCAAATAAATATTATTGGGGCTATAGGTTTATGAAAATGTCAGAACACTGGCTTATCAAACAAGACTAATCTTAATATATTATATAAACATCTAATATAAAACAATTACTGGGATAATATTCGCTGTATTAACAAATTAAACTATATCACACAACCTGACATCTAGTTAGTGGTCAGTACAGATACATTTTAACAGCTGCTAGCAAGTTGAGTGCTTGTATCTGCACCACAGAAAATCTTAGCAGCTGTTAGCAGTTATAGTGCCCAGACTTCAAGCTCACAACAGAATAATACTGTAGAAACACACCCGCACACTCCCTATCACAGGATTATCAAACATGACTAATCTTAATATATCATATAAACATCTAATATAAAACAATTACGGGGATAATATCCACCGTATCAAATACAGTGATAATATTAAACTATATAAAAAGGGAGGGGGAGCTGCCACACAGCTGCTGTTAGAAGACAGGGAGGAGGGGAGGGGTTACACACTTTGATACACTTTGATAGGGGCGTGTCCACCTGTCAAATTGAGTTTGATGAGTAATATGAATGCTCTACTACTCACAGTCAACAGTCCCTCCTCTGTTATTGGGGTTCAGTAACGTCAGCTGTTCCCCTGCTGTGTGTGTGGCAATCCCTCCAACCTCCTCCAACCTCCTCCTCCTCCACCTGTCCCTGGGCTCCAACACCGCCAGTTGCCGTCCAGAAGTGCTGTACGCACAGTCAACAGTCCCTCCTCTGTTATTGGGGTTCAGTAACGTCAGCTGTTCCCCTGCTGTGTGTGTGGCAATCCCTCCTCCAACCTCCTCCAACCTCCTCCTCCTCCACCTGTCCCTGGGCTCCAACACCGCCAGTTGCCGTCCAGAAGTGCTGTACGCACAGTCAACAGTCCCTCCTCTGTTATTGGGGTTCAGTAACGTCAGCTGTTCCCCTGCTGTGTGTGTGGCAATCCCTCCTCCAACCTCCTCCAACCTCCTCCTCCTCCACCTGTCCCTGGGCTCCAACACCGCCAGTTGCCGTCCAGAAGTGCTGTACGCACAGTCAACAGTCCCTCCTCTGTTATTGGGGTTCAGTAACGTCAGCTGTTCCCCTGCTGTGTGTGTGGCAATCCCTCCTACCTCCTCCAACCTCCTCCTCCTCCACCTGTCCCTGGGCTCCAACACCGCCAGTTGCCGTCCAGAAGTGCTGTACGCACAGTCAACAGTCCCTCCTCTGTTATTGGGGTTCAGTAACGTCAGCTGTTCCCCTGCTGTGTGTGTGGCAATCCCTCCTACCTCCTCCAACCTCCTCCAACCTCCTCCTCCTCCACCTGTCCCTGGGCTCCAACACCGCCAGTTGCCGTCCAGAAGTGCTGTACGCACAGAGCCAAACACCTCGCAAATGTGTTAGTGGGGTTCAGCACCGCCAGCTGTTCCCCTGCTGTGTATACGGCAACGTGTACTGCGACCGCCACGCAGGCACAACAAGTTAAATTTAAGGGAACCTGTCCCCCCCCCAGGCGTTTGTTACTGAAGGAGCCACCTTGTGCAGCAGTAATGATTTGTGTTGAGCATTCCGATACTGCAAGTATCGGGTATCGGCCGATACTTGCTGTATCGGAATTCCGATACCGAGATCCGATATTTTTGTGATATCGGGTATCGGTATCGAAACAACATTAATGTAAAAATGTGTAAAAGAGAGAATTAAAATAAAAAATATTGCTATACTCACCTCTCCGACGCAGCCTGCACCTTACCGAGGGAAGCGGCAGCGTTCTTTGTTTAAAATTCGCGCTTTTCTTTCCTTTACGTGAGTCCCGGCTTGTGATTGGTTGCGTGCCGCCCATGTGACCGGGACGCAACCAATCACAGCAAGCCGTGACGTAATTTCAGGTCCTTCAGGATTTTAAAATTACGTTCTGGCATTGTGATTGGTTGCGTCGCAGTCACATGGGAGACGCAACCAATCACAGCAAGCCGTGACGTAATTTCAGGTCCTTAAGGATTTTAAAATTACGTCCCGGCTTTGTGATTGGTCCGCGTCCCGGCAACATGGCCGCCATTAACCAATCACAAGCCGTGACGTCACGGGAGGCTGGACACGCGCGCATTTTAAAATGGGCGCGTGTCCAGCCTCCCGTGACGTCCCGGCTTGTGATTGGTTGCGCCGCGGTCAACCAATCACAAGCCGGGAGGCTGGACACGCGCCCATTTTAAAATTTTAAAATGCGCGCGTGTCCAGCCTCCCGGCTTGTGATTGGTTGACCGCGGCGCAACCAATCACAAGCCGGGACGTCACGGGAGGCTGGACACGCGCCCATTTTAAAATGGGCGCGTGTCCAGCCTCCCGTGACGTCCCGGCTTGTGATTGGTTAATGGCGGCCATGTTGCCGGGACGCGGACCAATCACAGCAAGCCGTGACGTAATTTCGTCACGGCTTGCTGTGATTGGTCCGCGTCCCGGCAACATGGCCGCCCTGACCAATCACAAGCCGGGACTTCACGTAACCAAGTAAAAGCGCGAATTTTAAACAAACAACGCTGCCGGTTCCCTCGCTGAGGTCCAGGCTGCGTCGGACAGGTGAGTATAGCAATATTTTTTATTTTAATTCTTTATTTTACACATTAATATGGTTCCCAGGGCCTGAAGGAGAGTTTCCTCTCCTTCAGACCCTGGGAACCATCAGGAATACCGTCCGATACTTGAGTCCCATTGACTTGTATTGGTATCGGGTATCGGTATCGGATTGGATCCGATACTTTGCCGGTATCGGCCGATACTTTCCGATACCGATACTTTCAAGTATCGGACGGTATCGCTCAACACTAGTAATGATGCAAAGGGAAAAAGTGCCTCTTTTCGTGGTGCTCCTTGCAGATGCTGAACCTAACACTTATGAAATGTGTCCCCTCACAGCGTTCAACCGTCCGGTAGGTGGAACTTTCCTTTGTCATGTGACGCAGCACAGCCGTCATTTTTACCCCCTTGGCGCCGTGCGCCGTCTCCTCAGCGTTGTTTGAATCTGTCCCGGAGCCTGCGCTGTTAGGTTACCCCTTGGCCATGCACACATTTTGCGCTGCCTGTCTTCTGACATCATTTGCTGTCAGGCTGGCTGCGCCTGTGTGTGTGCGCTGTCCGAGATTCAGCCTCGCAGTGTCGTGTAATGTAATCCCACCGCGGGCCTGGGATCCGTGGCCATGCGCAGTGCATATCCTCGCCTCTCACTCCCCTCCCTACGGCTTCTAAAGACTGTTCGGTGTCAGCTGATCCCTAATAGCATGCCACGGCCGTGACACCGCACAGTCTGAAGAAGCCGTAGGGAGGGGAGTGAGAGGTGAGGATATGCACTGCGCATGGCCACGGATCCCAGGCCCGCGGTGGGATTACATTACACGACACCGCGAGGCTGAATCTCGGACAGCGCACCCACACAGGCGCAGCCAGCCTGACAGCAAATGATGTCAGAAGACGGGCAGCGCGAAATGTGTGCATGGCCAAGGGGTAACCTAACAGCGCAGGCTCCGGGACAGATTCAAACAACGCTGAGGAGGCGGCGCACGGCGCCAAGGGGGTAAAAATGACGGCTGTGCTGCGTCACATGACAAAGGAAAGTTCCACCTACCGGACGGTTGAACGCTGTGAGGGGACACATTTCATAAGTGTTAGGTTCAGCATCTGCAAGGACCATAATTAAAAGAGCTAAGTTTACCTTTTCCAGCATTAGTGGTGTACACGATGGCTCTTCCAGCTACAAACGCCTGGGGGGGGGGGGTTAAAGGTTTCCTTTCAACTTGCTCCAGTGCAGGCTTCGGCCTACACTCCGCTCCCCCTGCTCCTCCTGCTGACCCTGGGCTCTAACACCGCCAGTTGGGGCCCGGTACTGCTAGCTGCACAGAGAAAAACACCAGCCAATGTGTCAGTGGGGTTCAGCACCGCCAGCTGTTCCCCTGCTGTGCAGCCGGCAACGTGTCCTGCAACTGCCACGCAGGCACAACAGACCCAAAAGCTGCCGCCAGTGCAGGCTTCGGCCTACACTCTGCTCCATCTCCTCCTCCTGCTGACCCCGGGCTCCAACACCGCCAGTTGGGGCCCGGTACTGCTAGCTGCACAGAGAAAAACACCAGCCAATGTGTCAGTGGGGTTCAGCACCGCCAGCTGTTCCCCTGCTGTGCAGCCGGCATCGTGTCCTGCAAAAGCCACGCAGACACAAGAACTGAAATTGAAGGGAACCTGTCCCCCCTCCCCCAGGCGTTTGTACGTTTTAAAGGCCACCTTGTACAGCGGTAATGCTGCATGTGTGCAAGGTGGCTCATAAACGTATTCTCCTCGCACAGGTGGAACTGAAAACACGTCTAAAATGTGTCCTCTGTGTGACCATTTAACCGTCCCGGTGGTGTGACTTTCCTTTGTAATGACACGCTGCAACCCCCTTGGTAGCGCTGCCCGTCTTCTGGCATCATTGTTTGGCTGCCTGCGCCTCTGCGGCCGCCCTGACCCACACAACGCCCCTCGTTGTCTTATTTATTGGGACTGCGAGGGTGTGATTGACGGGCATGATCAGTGCATCAGTTCGCCTGTCCCTCATCTCCTTCCGCCTTCTGCGGACTGTGCGGCTTCATGGCCGTGGCATGCGATAAGGGATCAGATGACGCCGCACAGTCTGAAGCGGGTGTAAGGACCCGAGTGTCAGAGGCGAACATATGTGCTGCGCCAGGCCCTGAATCCCAGCCCCGCAGTGTTTTAACAATGTTAAGACACTGCGGGGCTGGGATTCATGGTCATCGCGAACCGCACCGGCCGACATTAAATGATGCCAGAACATGGGCAGCGCTAACAGCGCTAGGCCAGGGGATCACACGACAGCGCAGACTCCTGTACAGCAAATAACAACGCTCAGGAGGCTGCACCCAGCACCAAGGTGGGATTCTTGACATCTGTGCTGCGTCTCATTACAAAGGGAACTCGCGCCTCCAACACAGTTTGACTGTTTAAAGGGCTAAATGTTATACGTGTTTCATTCAGCGTGTGCAAGGAGCGAAATTAAAAGAGCAACCTTTGACTTGTGCAGCACTACTGCTGCATAA
Organism: Ranitomeya variabilis; assembly: GCF_051348905.1. Taxonomy (NCBI): domain Eukaryota; kingdom Metazoa; phylum Chordata; class Amphibia; order Anura; family Dendrobatidae; genus Ranitomeya; species Ranitomeya variabilis. The sequence continues at coordinate 298,780,393 of NC_135232.1, forward strand.
GCTGTGGCTCTTCTACTTTGTAACCCCTGAGGGGGGGTTAAAGGTTACCTTTGAAATTGGTTCAATTAGGCTTCGGCCTACACTCTGCTCCCCCTGCAGAGCCCTGGGCTCCAACACCGCCAGTTGGGGCCCGGTACTGCTAGCTGCACAGAGAAAAACACCAGCCAATGTGTCAGTGGGGTTCAGCACCGCCAGCTGTTCCCCTGCTGTGCAGCCGGCATCGTGTCCTGCAAAAGCCACGCAGACACAAGAACTGAAATTGAAGGGAACCTGTCCCCCCTCCCCCAGGCGTTTGTACGTTTTAAAGGCCACCTTGTACAGCGGTAATGCTGCATGTGTGCAAGGTGGCTCATAAACGTATTCTCCTCGCACAGGTGGAACTGAAAACACGTCTAAAATGTGTCCTCTGTGTGACCATTTAACCGTCCCGGTGGTGTGACTTTCCTTTGTAATGACACGCTGCAACCCCCTTGGTAGCGCTGCCCGTCTTCTGGCATCATTGTTTGGCTGCCTGCGCCTCTGCGGCCGCCCTGACCCACACAACGCCCCTCGTTGTCTTATTTATTGGGACTGCGAGGGTGTGATTGACGGGCATGATCAGTGCATCAGTTCGCCTGTCCCTCATCTCCTTCCGCCTTCTGCGGACTGTGCGGCTTCATGGCCGTGGCATGCGATAAGGGATCAGATGACGCCGCACAGTCTGAAGCGGGTGTAAGGACCCGAGTGTCAGAGGCGAACATATGTGCTGCGCCAGGCCCTGAATCCCAGCCCCGCAGTGTTTTAACAATGTTAAGACACTGCGGGGCTGGGATTCATGGTCATCGCGAACCGCACCGGCCGACATTAAATGATGCCAGAACATGGGCAGCGCTAACAGCGCTAGGCCAGGGGATCACACGACAGCGCAGACTCCTGTACAGCAAATAACAACGCTCAGGAGGCTGCACCCAGCACCAAGGTGGGATTCTTGACATCTGTGCTGCGTCTCATTACAAAGGGAACTCGCGCCTCCAACACAGTTTGACTGTTTAAAGGGCTAAATGTTATACGTGTTTCATTCAGCGTGTGCAAGGAGCGAAATTAAAAGAGCAACCTTTGACTTGTGCAGCACTACTGCTGCATAAGCTGTGGCTCTTCTACTTTGTAACCCCTGAGGGGGGGTTAAAGGTTACCTTTGAAATTGGTTCAATTAGGCTTCGGCCTACACTCTGCTCCCCCTGCAGAGCCCTGGGCTCCAACACCGCCAGTTGGGGCCCGGTACTGCTAGCTGCACAGAGAAAAACACCAGCCAATGTGTCAGTGGGGTTCAGCACCGCCAGCTGTTCCCCTGCTGTGCAGCCGGCAACGTGTCCTGCAACTGCCACGCAGGCACAACAGACCCAAAAGCTGCCGCCAGTGCAGGCTTCGGCCTACACTCTGCTCCATCTCCTCCTCCTGCTGACCCCGGGCTCCAACACCGCCAGTTGGGGCCCGGTACTGCTAGCTGCACAGAGAAAAACACCAGCCAATGTGTCAGTGGGGTTCAGCACCGCCAGCTGTTCCCCTGCTGTGCAGCCGGCATCGTGTCCTGCAAAAGCCACGCAGACACTTGCTCTTGTACCTTCTGCTCCCCATCCTGGTTCCAGTACCGTCAGCTGGTTCCGGGCAGAGCCTTTGGCTTAGGTGCCTCCCTCTGGGTATCCGAGTTCCACCAACGTCAGGTGGTCCTTGGTAGTGCTTTCAGGCACGGGTACCTCCTGCTTAGTAACCGGGTTCCAGTAACGTCAGCTGGTCCTCGGTAGTTCCATTGGCTCTTGGACCTTCGGCTACCCATCCGGGTTCCAGCACCGTCAGCTGGTTCTCGGCAGTGTCTTTTGCTCTTGTACCTTCTGCTCCCCATCCTGGTTCCAGTACCGTCAGCTGGTTCCGGGCAGAGCCTTTGGCTTAGGTGCCTCCCTCTGGGTATCCGAGTTCCACCAACGTCAGGTGGTCCTTGGTAGTGCTTTCAGGCACGGGTACCTCCTGCTTAGTAACCGGGTTCCAGTAACGTCAGCTGGTCCTCGGTAGTTCCATTGGCTCTTGGACCTTCGGGTAGCCATCCGAGTTCCAGTTCCATCAGCTGGTTCTCGGCATTTTCTCAGCCTTCTTGTACCTTCTGCTACATTTCCAAGTTCAAGAGACTAAACACGATGACCCGGAAGACCACCCCTAAGATGACGACGACACCAGAGACGACAACCACTGTGATGACGACGACCCTGGAGACGATGACCCCGAAGACCACCCCGATGACGACGACCCCGGAGACGACGACCCTGAAGACCACCCCGATGACGACGACCCCGGAAACGACGACCCTGGAGACGACGACGACCTGGAAGACCGAGAAGCAGAAGAACAAGAGGCTGCAGAACAAAGAGCAGAAGAACATTAAGCATAACACTAAATATCAGAGCAAAAAATATTATCTAAATTATAAGCAGAAGAAGACTAAGCAGTGTATGGGGGTGAGTCCGTTCCTCCTCGTGGTGCCCCTGGATAAAGCCTGATGCTGCAGGCCAAACTGAACGCGGACAAATGTAACTGTTTTGTGACAGGCAGAACGGAAGGTGTAATCTTCAAACTTTTATAGATAACAACTACGGGAATGCCTGTCACAAATAAGAATATGATGAAGAAGTAGAATATGATGAAGATAATAGTAAAATAAAAAGAATATGAACAATGTAACCAAAAAAATAATAGGTAGAAGATGAAGAAGATGAATAAGGTGAAGAAGTTGATGTCAAAGAAGCTGATGATGAGGATAATGAAGAAGAAAGTGTGGGAGAAGTAAAAAAGAAGGTGAAGGGTGTGGAAGTAGTGAAACATCAATATCTGACAAAATAAAAAAAAAAATTAACATAGTCAAAATCTTTCTACCGCCGAACGTCATAAAAAAACCCCAAAATCCTGCTATTCTATTACATTGGGCTAAACCTCTGTGCCTTTAATGTCTCCGCCACGTCCCCCAATACATCCTACATTATTCTTAGTTGTTTTCCTTCATGTAGAATGAACCTACAAGTTTATAAAGGGTTTATTTTAATTCCGATATTTTTGTCCCATTGACTTGCATTGGGATCGGGTATCGGTATCGGATTGGATCCGATATTTTGACGGTATCGGCCGATACTTTCCGATACCGATACTTTCCGATATCGGAAAGTATCGCTCAACACTATTCAACAGCAGTCAGCTATCCATCACACAGAGGCTAGTTTCACACTAGCGTTCGTCAGGGCTGCGGATGAAAGCCTTCTTCCTCCATGAAGCCCCGCCCACTGCCGCACCCCTTCCTTCAGCTCTGCCTACATCGGCATGCGTCCTGCGTTCCTTATCTTTAACATTGGGTACGCAGGTCATGTGGATGTATGTGGATACCTCCTCATGCGTTGTTTTGATGCTGCGCCGACCGCAACAAAATGCAACATTGATGCAGCTCAGTGCAGCTTCAAAACGACGCATGCGGAGGCATCCACATGGCCTGCATACCCAATGATAAAGATAGGGAACACAGGACGCATGCAGACGTAGGCGGAGCTGAAGGAAGAGGTGCTGCAGTGGACGGGGCTTAACGGAGGAAGAAGGCTTTCATCCGCAGCCCTGCCAAACACAAGTCTGAAACCAGCCTTACCGATGTGTCCTTAATTTTTTGGCATGTCCCAAGATGTATGGGGGTTGATTTTAAACATCTGAAAAAAACAAAAAGCATCTACATCTGACAGATCCCTCAATCGATGTCATATCTGTCACTCATATTGTACTGTACTATGTTAAAAAATACTCATTAATGACACTTAAAGGGTTTTTTTTTGGTTTCGAAAAACGCATGCAGCGGCTGCAGTTGATTCAAAACAAACTGTGTTTCACTCACCCTCCACGGGTCCAGTGCAGTGTCTCTGCTGCTGCTCCTGGTGTCTGTCAATGTTAGCGGCGCTGCAGGCAGTAATTCAGTTTAGCAGCTGTGGGCGAGTTGACGGCATGAGCTGCTCAAAGCCCCTGAGCTAAGGAATTGGCTGGAGCGCTGTCGACGTGACATCAGTGCTGCAGACAATAACAGACAGCGGGAGCAGTGGTGGGAGACTCAGTGCTGGACCCAGGGAGAGTGAGTCAAGTGCAGTTTTTTTTATCAAACTGCATGTTGGGGACAGGGGTTTCCGAAACCTGTAAGCCTCTTTAATGCAATTAATAGTAAGTTAATGTTATACACATTTGTACCTAGTTTTATATTAAGGATGTTTCAATTGTGGCTTTGCAAAAATTGGAGGAAATTTATAAGAGTAATTTTTTAAGTTTCAGTTTTGCTGTATGTTGCACTATCGTTATTTGCACTTAAGTGATACATTTACATAATCAAATATTTAAAAAGTGGCTAGAAAGGCATAAAATTGTTTTATTCAAGTATGGCACGCAAAAAAATGTTTTGGTGTCAGAAAGCTGGTGTAAGTCCTTGATAAAACTTTCCATCTATGGACATAGCTTTGTATCCGTGTGGATTCATCAGCACAGCACAAAATATACTAGAAATATTATATGTAGGTATTCTGTATTATTGCATGCAGCTAAATGCTCACTAGATGATTGATTGAGGTGAATGAAAAAGGTTTAAAGAAAATATAGTACTTGAAAAACACAATGATGAGTATTTATAAAAGGCTAAAAGTATTATGCCAAAGTGTATCATCTCTGAGTTTGATTGGATAAATCGGCAGATGCTGGCTATGATAGGTGTGACAATACACAGTGCACACCAGCTTGCTTTGTATAAGGCTAAATTCCCACGCTTAGCATTTGCAGCATTTTTGATGCTACAGATTTTGTTGGGCATTTCTGCACCAAATAGCTTACTTGTGTTTTATTCTGTATCTCTTTTTGGTATGTGTGAAAAATATGAAGGGATTTACTGGCAGCTTACAATCCTCCTTCAGGATGTGTAGCTGTAACTGGACACCTGGCTCAGTAGGTAGTCCAGCCACATCAGCTAGTATCCAAGTCATACAAGATGACCTACTGCAATGTCCATACTGTGTGACTGCATTGTCCAATCAGAGGGAATTTCATGAGGAGATTTAAGGAGAATATGGCATAATCGTACGTTCTAGTCATACACAGGTTACATTTTCAGATCTCCGGAACAGGTCGAATGTCTTCAAGGGTCTCAATCCGTTCTAGGACCCCAGGGTGAGGAGATATGCAGAACAGCTAGCAGAAGCCAGGTAGTAAGGCCATGTTTGGTCTCCAAGTGTAAAGGGAGCACGGCTGGAACCTATGGCACCAGAACCGCTGCCCTATGACCTTCCATTGGGAACTTATGATCCTTCCTGGGTTTTGGGACTTTTAGCTTCAAACACCCAGTAGAGGGTGATAAGGCCCCTGCCGGGGGCCAAAGATGTGTGATCAACCAAAGAGATAAATGCTTGTGCCCTGCCATGTGCTCCCTCTCTGTCATGCTTGCTGCTCACTTCTAAAGGGGGGGCCATATGATGTAACATGTTGGAAGGAACTGAACCACCTGGCAGCCCATGCCTCCATGGGGCCCAGCATCCAATAGCCAAACATCAAGCCGTTAATTTACATTATACATATGCTTATATTTTTTGTACTATCACCTGTATTTGCATTACTGACCATTATATAAGTATAGCCATTGTATATATAGTGTATTGTCTAGTGTGCCCTTAAGGCGATTTAATATATAATTTAACCTTGGGCTGTCTTTTATGTCTATCCACAAATCCACACATCTGTGTTCTCGGCTTTAAATTTCCATGCTACTGGGGCTAGTTTCTGGCCCGATATGATCCTGTTAACGGACCCGGCTTATATCTAACGAGGAACTAGTGGCAGTCCTACCGGGCTGATAAGGTTCTGTTCACTGGTGGTAGTGAAACGGGCCTATCAGACTTATAAGCGAGTGTGGAGCCACGTTAGCGACTGCGTGGGCCACATCCTGTCACTCCCCGTGCCTCCCTGGGCCCTTGTGGACTGGGGGTTGTCTGTGTAAAACTGCGCCAAGCTGACCTTATGTGTCTACAAGGGGTGTGAATCGTCATATTTATGCAAGCGAGGAGATTGTACCACGTGATCCCTTTGACGTCATGGTGATGCCAGGCGTGGTGGCGAGGTGTGGGTTCGTCACATGTGGTTGCAGAGGTGGGATGTACGTGTTCTCTCTAGTGCCATCCTTCACAGTATGTAATGTTTTAAATCTGCTGAAGGGTATGTTTCCATGGGGCGTATTGCTTGAGTTTTTGCTGCGGATTGGAAGCTGCGTACAGCCGCAGCGTCTAATCCGCAGCATCCAGATGTTACAGCATAGTGGAGGGGATTTTATGAAATCCCGTCTCCACTATGCGTGCAGGGCCGCATCCGGCGGTCCTGCGTAACCTGACATGTAGCACTTCTTTCCAGACTGCAGCATGTCTATTTATCTTGCAGAGACGCTCCGTCTGCGCAAGATAAATAACACAGTCTATGAATATGATGCGGTGATTCCACATGTGTTCAATGAACACATCTGGAATCACCGTGCATACAACAGGGGGCGGCGCTTTAGGTGGAGTGGGGTATCCACTGCATCCAAAGAGCTGCCAATACGCCCTATGGACACATACCCTTATTTTACAGACTTCCTATTACTTAGCTTTGATAAAACTTTATAAAGTCATGTGTGGATTACATACGTCTTTACTGCATTTATGCTGCGAAAAAAATGCATTTGGTTTTTTTTATCTGATGATTTTCCTAATCTCAATCAAGTCTATGGTGAAATTCCACAAATAAAACATATATTTACAGATAGAGAAACTGACATGTTGCAGATTTGAAAATCATCCCAGAGGCCAATTTCTTCAGCAAAAAATAAATGCACACTGGGCATGAGATTTCTATAAATCCCATCCATTTTCCAGGAGCTGTAAGAAACTGCATTTTGTGTATACAAAAATATACAGCAGGAAGAACACACCAAAAACTTGTGGGAGCTTAGCCTAAGGGTGGGTTCACGCGAGTGTATAAAAAATTCTTGAGACTTTCATCCAGAAAAGTCAGGTAATTTTTTTTCTCACTTGTCATCTGTATTCAATAAGTTTTTTACAGCATCAGCTATAATTACAGATTTGCAAGGCATCAGTAAAAACTGGATATTATACTGTGGCTTCATATGACATCCGATTTTTTGCGCACCCATAGACGTGAATGAGCGAGTCTCATCTGGCTTACGGAATAAAATAGTGCTCTAATTGCTCTTCTGCACTCTCCAAATGAATAATATTGGTCTGAGTGCTGTACGATCCCTAAGACTGTGTTGAGGAGAGCCATAAGATCAAATACTTAACCTCAAGACATAAGAGATTGAGAGAAGCAACCCATATCGTGTATTTTTTAACCTTACATAAGCTTTCTCAGATCAAAATGAGACACTAAAGATGGCTGCCATTTCCTGTGTCAGCACACCATGTGCTGATATCCAAGATGATCAGTGAGACCCTAAAGATGGCTGCCATTTCCTGTATCAGCACACCATGTGCTGATATCCAAGATGACGCCTAACCTGATGACCTCATGGATCCACCCATAGTGACGCCCACCTTGATGACCTCATGGACCAACCCACCCTGATGACCTCATGGATCCACCCACAGACTTGCTCTATGCCCAATCCACTAACCAATGGAATACATACGAGCACTCCCATTTTAGAGCTAACCGAGCCCCCCTTACAGGGGTTATATAACCCTGTGTTCTGATTAAATAAAGCCCCTTGGAGCTGAGCCATAGATTGATCAAGGAGAGTTTACATCTGACTGTGTGTTGTCATATGTTATTTCTTAAGTGTGCACTTGATCAATATCCATTAGGCCAGGAGTAGGCAACTTAAGTGAACATTTTATTTATTGTTTAACCTAACATATTTGGCTGTCCAACCTGGGGCCAGCAGAGGAAGAGCCCTGAACCCCAAGGACCGGCGAGTGGAACAGCAGGACGCGCTGAATACCCCGAACCAGGAGACCGATCACCTCCTTATCAGAACACGGTAAGTCTGCTGATTTTTATAATCTGTAGTCTTTACCTGTGTCCTTCGGGGTATCCTGTGCAGATTGCCTGACCGTGTCCGTTTTTCGGGGTATCTGTAAGACGGCAGAAGGGTCTCTCCGCTGCTGGTCATTTAATTGCAAGCACCGTCACATGTTTTAGTTGCCTACTGCGTGTTACGTGTTGTGAAGAGGGGAGATGACTGCTAGTTAAGAGAGCAAGCGGATTTTTTTCCAGCGTTTTTTTTTTTTTTTTAAAGAAAAGCAAATTTTTCAGTGTAAAAAAAAATAAATAAAAATTCTCTGTGGTACAGTACACGGTTGTCGCCTGTGATACGATTTTCAGTTCTGTATAGGAGAGACTAGGACCTGGAGTGAATTGACTCGGCCTAGTAGGGGCCCGTTAACTTGGAGTGAGATGACTCAGTTCGGCGCCTAATAAATTGTGTAGCGGCCCGTAAACTTCGAGTGAGATGATCAGTTCGAACCTAATAAATATAGTTTTGCCTTGTGACTTGGAGTGAATTGACTCAGCACGGGGCCTGGTAATTTAGGAGTAATTTGATTAAGTAGGGTATAATTGGTTTGTAAAGTACGGAACACGGAAGTCAGACAGGGACCACGTGACAAGAAGGAATAGGAACTGTGTGCTGCAGACTCAGTTCTCTTTAGAATCTCATGTTTGAGTCATCTCCCCCGTCTTATTGTTTGTTTGGTGTTTGTTATCTTGGTAGATATATATATATATATCTATAGAAAGATGGAGAAATTAAAGCAGTTCTGCTGTATTCGCACTAAGCCAAATTCAGATGGCAAGTTAGACCCGTGTACATTAGTGGCGACTCGTGAAGGGAAGAGTCATGTTAAACAATGTAAAAAGCTTATGAAGTTGTGTGGAATGCCAGAAGGGGGGAGGTTACAGCCCCTGGAGTGGAAGATTGTCTTGGAAAAAAAAAGGTATCCTAGAAGATAATGGATTGTTGTCTATTGCTAGGGCAGGAGAAAGTCTCTGAAAGTCTGTAGAGAGAACATTGGAAATTGGGTAGAAGAGGAAAGGAATAAAAAGTTTTGAGTTATGTGTATTACAAAAATATATCCTGTGAGCGGCCACCACCGTATAATAGTGGCCCAGAACCATGTGCTTATTCTGATGGCAGCAGCCATTTTGTGGATGGGCCATGTGCTTATTCTGATGGCAGCAGCCACTTTGTGGATGGGCGATGTGCTTATTCTGATGGTAGCAGCCATTTTGTGGATGGCAAATGTGCTAATGCTGGCAGCAGCCTTTTTGAGGATGGCAGAAGTCCTAGCTCTGGCAGCAGCCATTTTGTGGATGGGCCATGTGCTAATTCTAAGAGCAGCCATTTTGTGGATGGCAAATGTGTTAATTCTTGCAGCAGCCATTTTGTGGATGGCAAATGTGTTAATGCTGGCAGCAGCCATTTTGTGGATGGCAAATGTGCTAATTCTGGCGGTAGCCATTTTGTGGATGGCAAATGTGTTAATGCTGGCAGCAGCCATTTTGTGGATGGCAAATGTGCTAATTCTGGCGGTAGCCATTTTGTGGATGGGCCATGTGCTAATTCCAAGAGCAGCCATTTTGTGGATGGCAAATGAGTTAATTCTGGAAGCAGCTATTTTGTAGATGGCAAATGTGTTAATGCTGGCAGCAGCCATTTTGTGGATGGCAAACGTGCTAATTCTGGCGGTAGCCATTTTGTGGATGGCAAATGTGCTACTTCTGGCGGTAGCCATTTTGTGGATGGGCCATGTACTAATTCTAAGAGCATCCATTTTGTGGATGGCAAATGTGCTAATTCTGGCAGTAGCCATTTTGTGGATGGCAAATGTGATATTGCTGGCAGCAGCCATTTTGTGGATGGCAAATGTGTTAATGCTGGCAGCAGCCATTTTGTGGATGGAAAATGTGCTAATTCTGGCGGTAGCCATTTTGTGGATGGCAAATGTGTTAATTCTAACGGCGGCCATTTTGTGGAAGGCAAATGTAATTCTGGCGACAGCCATTTTGTGGATGGCAAATGTAATTTTAGCGGTGGCCATTTTGTGAATGGCAAATGTGCTGCTCCTGGTGGTGAACATCTTAGTCTAAGGCTACACACCACATCACCAAATCCTTGTTACCCAGTAATGACCACTAACGGCCAATACTATATTACTTCGGGAAGTGAACAGGCTTTACCCATGTTTTCCGTCTGAGTGGTTTCCAGTGGGACACCGACCCTTTCCCCTATCACTCCTGTCATGAATCTAGCAATCCTCCCACCTGGATCGTCCCCGGCACCGACCCTTTCTACTGTCACTTCCACTGCCAATTTAGCTCCAAGCAACGGCCTCTCCTCCCAATGCTTCCACTACAACAGCACTCTCACACAGTCTACCTAACCCTATACCTGATACCTCACAGGCTCTCTTGCAGCCAAGCGCACACCTGTATGGGACGGTGGCAACTGTATCAAGGGGGGCTCAATCTGGGAGGGGGATACCAATAGCACAGGAAGCACAAAGGGGAGGGAATGTTGGCAACCTATTTTTGAAGAACTTCCTGAGGGACCCTTGTTAGTGGTGGGAAAGGGTGACATAACAATGGAGACAGACGCTATTGTTAATGCTGCCAATTCTCAGTTAGAGCACAACAGAGGTATAGCTAGAGCTATAGTGGAAGCAGGAGGGGCGACTATTCAAGCTGACAGTTGAATCATTGTTGAGTCACGTGGTCAGATAGATGTTGGGGACATAGCAGTGACTAAATCTGGCAATCTTCTGTGTAGAATGATCATACACGCTGTGACCCCTACTTTCGACCCTATTTATCCAGAAGTTAGTGCTCGACAACTTCGTGCAGCAATAACTCACATTTTAGAGTATGCGAATATTAGTGAGCAGATGAGCAGATTGAGACCTTGACAATTCCCGCCATTGGTGTTGGCATTTTCGGTTTCCCTGTTCATGCATGTACAAGGGAAATCGTTGGAATTATAATAAACAAGTGTAGCCCCCCAAGCATTTGCTGCCTCTCTGAAATCAGGTTAATTAGTAATGAGGACAGGACTGTTAAAGCTTTTAAGACTGCCAGCGTCACCTGGACCCCACACCATGATACTGGAGCTGCCCAAATAGAGCCCCTCATTCCAGGACTGTTACCTCCTCCTGCTCCTCATACACAAGGGATTACATCTGTACTCCCGGTGCCATCTCTACTCCCTCCTCAGGTGCCACCACCAACAGTGCCATTGCTCATGTCTGAGGAGCCCACCCTCTATGTCAAGTTTACACCCCAGCAAGCTGCTACTCTGTTGAACCAAGTTCTAGATCCAGAAAAACAGCCGATGCCTTTCTACAGAAGCATGCTTTAAATCCAAAGGAATTACTCAGCCATGTGGCAAGATCTCACTTCCCTGGCAAATCTTAAAGCAGGCGATGCATATTGGCCTGTTATGGAAATCGCGTTCAATGATGCCTCACTTGCCAGTGACACTACATGGGACTCTGGTGTTGAGTTCTGCCAACAACTTAATACATGGGCCTCGGATGAGTTGGCTGACCTTTCACTTATTGTCTCCAATGGATTCCAGATGCCTCCAAGCTGATGCAGCCATTGTACGATAACCTCAAGACGTCAGCGTTTCCACTATGTCCCTAATTCGTGGAAGCTTTCTACGCTCTTAAACAGGCCATACAGTCTGCACCAGCTTTTGGAATCCCAAATTATGATATCATCTGAGGACATCCAGTTCTCTTAATGGCTCCACACGACATAATTGCTATTCTTGCAACCTAAACATTTGTTGGTGCAGCGTCTTATGAGACTCCAATGTTCACTCTTGGTTCCGGATGATGTCACTCTTGTCCGCTGCAGCATCCTCAAACTGTCCTTGCTGCTTCCTCTTTCCAGGGGGGATGTGGATGATGATGCTGATGCTCTCGGTGAAGATGCCTCTACACACTCAGAGGATCATGACTGTCTCGAACAAATGCAGGAAGAAGCAGCCTCCAAGAAAAATGTGTCTGAAGACCCATTCCCACATGCTGACCTGACGTTCTTCACTGTTGGTTCCAGATTTCCAGATGAAACAGGAAGGTTCCATATGCCTCCAAGAAAAATGTATCTGAAGACCCATTCCCACATGCTGACCTGACGTTCTTCACTGATGGTTCCAGATTTGCAGATGAAACAGGCAGGTTCCATACGGGATATGTCGTGGTTACACATGACCAGGTCATCTCAGCTGGATTCCTACCACCGCACATGTCTGCACAAGAAGTGGAACTTAAGGCTTTGACGTTGGCTTGTCAGGAAGCGACGGAGAAGGTGGTCAACATCTACACGGATTCAAGATATGCTTTCGCAGTGGCTCATGACTTCGGCAGTATCTGGGCAGCCAGAGGATACCTAACGTCCAGTGGAACTCCTGTAAAACCTGCTGCTACCATACAAGAACTTGTGGCCGCTCTAGATCTACCTTTGGAGGTTGCAGTGATCAAGATCAAAGCTCACGGGAGATTGGATTCTCCAGAAGCACAGGGGAACTTCTTTGCTGACAAAACAGTAAAAACTTATGCTGCGGATCCATTTGGGAAAGAGAAAGCAGCGATGTACGTGTCACAAGACACTGAAGAAGAGCCTAAATGCTCTCTCATGAGGATTATCCATCTACATCAAGACATCAGATGATGAAAAGAAGTCATGGCAAGAAGGAGGAGCTAAAAAATGATGAAGATGGAGTCTGGAGGGTGAACAAAAAGCTGTTTACCCCGTAATCTGTACTCCTCGGTGACAGAATGGGCACACGGTATCACCCACAGAGGCAAGAATCGGATGAATGACCTGATTTGGAAGACTTATATGGCACCTGGGATCTCTACTGTCTCCCAAAAATATTTCAAGTCCTGCCTTGTGTGAGCAACATGCAATCCAGCACCGCCTCAGAAAGTTACTCAGAAACATTTGGCTAAACCAATCTATTCCTTTCAGAGAATTCAGATTGATCACATTCAAATGCCAATAGTAGGAAAGTACAAAAATGTACTGGTAGTGACTGACATGTTCTCAGGATGGCCCGAAGCCTATACAGTAACCAACATGACTACCAGAGTGACTGTTAAGAGACTGATGACTGAAGTAGTATGCAGATATAGGGTCCCAGAGGTAATTGAGAGTGACTAAGTACCCGCATTCATTGCAGCACTGTCTAAGGAACTATGGACATTGCTCTCGGGGTGATATGGAGTATGTAAACCCAAATCAGCTCGGGTTTACATACTCCATATCACCCCGAGAGCAGTGGAAAAGTAGAAACACTGAATGGCACCTTGAAAAATAAAATACTGAAAGCCAGTTAGGTCAGACTTGGACAGACATTTTGCACGTTGCCTTATACTCAGTCAGAAACACTCCAAGGGGTCCCACTAAACTCACACCATTCGAGATTCTTTTTGGGGGGCCTCCAAGGTTGGGTCAATATTTTCCACAACAGCTAGCCTTAGGAAGTGATACTCTTGTAAATTATGTAATTGTCCTTACTAAAGAACTGTCAGTAACACAAGTACAAGTTTTGTCATCCATTCTAGGTCCAGATTCCAGTGAAGGTACCCATGCTCTGCTCTCCAACCTGGTGACTACGTGCTGGTAAAGAAGTTCATCAGAAAGACATCCCTGGAGCTGAGATTTGAGGGTCCCTACCAAGTGCTCCTGACTACTCCTACTTCGGTCAGGGTTGCTGAGCGCCTCCTGGATCCATCTCTCACATCATAAACTTGTTAGACAGTTAGGGATAGAGTAGGATCTGACCTGCTTGTCAAAGTCCAGCTACAAAGGGAGGTTTTCCACAAGGGAAAACTTGTCTCAAACTGGTGAAAACTCCATTTCCCCCGTCCCGGGCGAGACGGTCAGATCTAGGATGTGTTGCATCAGGGTTAGTCACATGTGTATTTTATGAAACCATGGAGATGGGAGATTAGAGAGTAATAGGTCCAGCAGGTAGGAAAGTCCCAAGGACATGGGTAACGGGCTCCGATATACCTCCCCGATATACCCATAATTGGTCACACATTCTCTGGTGTCAATAGCATCTGTATTGTCATGAAGCCTCTGATGTCATAGTGACACTTAACACTGGTGGGTTAGGGAACTACGGTGGGATCAAGAAAAAAAAAAAAGGTTAATAAAGTATTTAGGGGGGACTGTTGAGGAGAGCCATAAGATCAAATACTTAATTAACCTCAAGACATAAGAGATTGAGAGAAGCAATCCATAACGTGTATTTTTTAACCTTACATAAGCTTTCTCAGATCAAAGTGAGACACTAAAGATGGCTGCCATTTCCTGTATCAGCACACCATGTGCTGATATCCAAGATGATCAGTAAGACCCTAAAGATGGCTGCCATTGTGCTGATATCCAAGATGACGCCTACCCTGATGACCTCATGGATCCACCCACAGTGACGCCCACCTTGATGACCTCATGGATCAACCCACCCTGATGACCTCATGGATCCACCAACAGACTTGCTCTATGCCCAATCCACTAACCAATGAAATACATACGAGCACTCCCATTTTAGAGCTAACCGAGCCCCCCTTACAGGGGTTATATAAACCTGTGTTCTGACTAAATAAAGCCCCTTGGAGCTGAGCCATAGATTGATCAAGGAGAGTTTACATCTGACTGTGTGTTGTCATATGTTATTTCTTTAGTGCACACCTGATCAATGTCCATTAGGCCAGGAGTAGGCAACTTAAGTGAACATTTTATTTATTGTTTAACCTAACAACTGCATATCTGGAGCCTGGTCAGCGTGTACATGTTGACTCCTGCACACTACCAGAAGTACCTACAATAAGCATTGGAACATCAGAACTCGACACTGGAAGAATTTATACGATGTGATTTTCTGGATTTTATTTTTGATATTCTATCTCTCAATGTTAAAATTAACCTACCCTTAAAATTATAGACTTTTCATATCTTTGTCAGTGGGCAAACTTACAAAATCAGCAAGGAAACAAATTATTATTTCCCCCACCGTAGGTGGGATATTGCATTCATAGTAAATAGGCTAACCATTTATGATACTGATTTCTATACTATTTAAAAGCTGGTATCTGATGAACGTTTTAAAATATTTTCCCTCCTTCCCACAGCCATGTATTCTTTCCGTTCTTCATTTACAGTGGCTATTACAATTCTTGGTCTATTCCTGTTTCCCGTCAGTCTTCACTCTACATTTGCAAATCAGATCTGCAACTCATCCTTGTCCTACAGAAGTGGAACCTCCTCCCTTGGCTGGGCTTATATGATGGCCATTATTACAGTAATGCTCTCTTGCTTTCTTCCAATCATGGTCCGTTACAATATAAATGAAATGAAGACAAAAGTATTGAGGTCCCAATTAACCCAGAACACATGTATTAACGTTATCAGTGCCAAAAATATACATGTTAGATAATTTCATTCAGTTCTGCTGTATCTGGGCCTCATTTATCACAACTGTCTAAAAAAGAACTTTTTGTTGACCATAACAACCACTCATGGAAGCTAAGCTGGTACTAAGTGCTATGCACAAGGCAGGATTGCTAAACCTGGCCCCCTGTCTCCATTTGGTGAGTCTGTAGGAGGCAGAAGTTGAATGATGTGCCACCATTTTTATGGTGATTCTGCACCAATACATCAATATTCATATGTTCTGTTTGGTCAGCGTACATAATCATAATACCCATATGCCTTTGACACAGTGGACCATTCCCTATTATTACAGACCCTCTCATCCCTTGGCATCACAGACTTGGCCCTATCCTGGTTCTCATCATACCTAACAGACCGGACATTCAGCGTCTCCCACTCACACACCACCTCCTCACCTCGCCCCCTATCTGTCGGAGTCCCACAAGGTTCAGTCCTTGGGCCCCTGCTCTTCTCTATTGACACCTTTGGCCTGAGACAGCTCATAGAATCTCATGGCTTTCAGTATCATCTCTATGCTGATGACACACAGATCTACATCTCTGGACCAGATATCACCTCCCTACTAACCAGAATCCCTCAATGTCTGTCCACTATTTCATCCTTCTTCTCCGCTAGATTTCTGAAACTTAACATGGACAAAACAGAATTCATCATCTTTCCATCTCACGCGACCCCCCCCCCAACGAACCTATCCATTACAGTACATGGCTGCCCACTCTCCCCAGTCGCACTAGCTCGCTGCCTCGGGGTAATCCTTGACGCTGATCTCTCCTTCAAACCACATATCCAAGCCCTTTCCACTTCCTGCCGACTTCAACTCAAAAATATTTCACGAATCCGTACATTCCTCAACCAAGAATCTGCAAAAACCCTAGTCCATGCCCTCATCATCTCTCGCCTTGACTACTGCAACCTCCTGCTCTGTGGCCTCCCCTCTAACACTCTTGCACCCCTCCAATCTATTCTAAACTCTGCTGCCCGACTAATCCACCAGTCCCCCCGCTATTCCCCGGCCTCTCCCCTCTGTCAATCCCTTCACTGGCTCCCCATTGCCCAGAGACTCCACTACAAAACCCTAACCATGACGTACAAAGCCATCCACAACCTGTCTCCTCCATACATCTGTGACCTCGTCTCCCGGTACTTACCTACCCGCAACCTCCGATCCTCACAAGATCTCCTTCTCTCCTCCCCTCTTATCTCCTCTTCCCACAATCGTATACAAGATTTCTCTCGCGTATCACCCCTACTCTGGAACCCTCTACCACAACAGATCAGACTCTCGCCTACCATCGAAACCTTCAAAAAGAGCCTGAAGACCCACCTCTTCCGACAAGCCTACAACCTGCAGTAACCACCGATCAACCAAACCGCTGCATGACCAGCTCTATCCTCACCTACTGTATTCTCACCCATCCCTTGTAGATTGTGAGCCTTCGCGGGCAGGGTCCTCTCTCCTCCTGTACCAGTTATGACTTTGTATTGTTTAAGATTATTGTACTTGTTTTTATTATGTATACCCCTCCTCATATGTAAAGCGCCATGGAATAAATGGCGCTATAACAATAAATAATAATAATAATATCCAATGGGTTGCAGTGATGAATGTGAACAAGCGTTCATTGTGCAGAAATGTTATATTATGCTACAAATACAAGAGAGATAGTAGCAAACATGACCAATGTAGATGTGGAGAGAAAAACATTATGATATAAAGTTTGTATTTTTTTCTATTATAAATTCAAAAAGTTTTTGTTAATATTAAATCATTATAATAAGATCCACAACAAAATGTGGAGTGTTAGTACTCAACTATGAAATCAACCTTGCTAACCTCATTAAAACACAACTGTGAAGGAAGGCAAGCTCTTCAAATATAAAAAAAATAATTTTATTAAATATCTCACATAAAACAATGCAATAAAAATTAGCATCACAGACGCCTAAAATGTGGGGGATCGCCTGCAAGGAAGCCCATATGAGGCCAGCCCAAATATATAAATGCAATAAAGGCTAAAGGAAATAAGTAAACATTGTTCTATTCCACAGCAGTTCCAAGTATTTTTACTAATACAATTTTAATATGCAAAAAGAGGAGAACAGGGAGCATATAGTAAAGGTATAAACAAGCAATCTTTATTAATACAAATTTATAAAAACGGACATCAGTAATAAATGCACATATTACATGAAATAACAGAAAGGGGAAAACCACCCCTCCACTACCCTAGTTCAATAACATGGCTGCACAGAGGGAGGGAGAGAGCACTCCATGTGCAAAAAATAGTAATAGCACGGCAAGTACAGCAGGACACTAAAATGCCAAATGATCCAGGGGGAAAATACCCAACAATTGCATAGTGCCGGACTGGCAATAGTAAGTAGTCCTGTACCAGAACGGTAATAATGGTGAATAGGCTTACCGATGCAGAGGTGAGGTGGAGGAAGGGAGTCCCGCCGGTGAGAAGGCCCCAACGCGCAATTCGCGGCGCTTCCACGCCGCTTCCTCGATTTCCTCACAAATCTACACTTTTACATAACGGTGGCCATTTACACGTTATCTTTTCTGAAGAATGTTCTTTACAGACATTTTCCTCACAAGTGGTACAATATCGCTCAGTTTTCCTAAGTTTCTTAGACAAATGAAACGTTTTGTTTTCTTTCTCCTGGCCCTGGAATATCCTGAAACTGCATGCCACACCGTTTCATTGCTTCTTTAGTTTGCTTTGGCAAGCATTTCATGTTGCTTTGCTCCATCATATGAGGCATTTACAAGTTCATGGCAAAGGTCCTTCAAGAATAGGCGTCTCCTGTCCTTCCTCCTTGCATGGAATTATGGATGAGTTTCTGTATAAATAATGAATGAATTCATGAATTCATGAATTCATGAATTCATGAATTTGAAAAAATTACTACAGGCCAACGTGACACTATAAGAGTAAAGTGCCCCCTTCCTCCTCTCATCCTCAGCAGCTCTTACCTTTTATACTTTCTTTTAGGTGGTGTGGTGTACAATTCTCTGGAATTTTGTGGCTCACAAGCTCTACCCTTTGCAAGCTTCATATAGAAACAAAGAGACTGAAAATGAGTCAGACTTCCTCCCAACATCATATCATCATAGGTCCTTCAGCAATTAGCTCACAGTGTATACTGTCCTCAGTACTCTCTACACAGCTCATTACTGTGTTCAGAAGAACCTGAGATGATGTCATGACTTTATCACTCCCTCACAAAATCATATAACATTCTCACATGGCATGGTCCACCCCCCGGCCCCTCCGCCAGCAACCCTGACTACAAATAAAGTAACTTGAGACACAAACACTGCTGAGTACATGATAAAAATAGCAGGGGCCTAATAGGCCCCCATTCCGTACAGATGTGGTTTTCCCCAAAAAAACATTGTTACACCAAAATGCCTATCAAAAAAATTATAGGAAATGGATATTACCAACAACGACATACTTGAGGAATACCTAGAGTTTCAAAATTCTAACTTAAGTAATTTTGCAGATAATAGCAAAAAAGTAAGCACAGGGCCTAAAAGGCCCCGATATGCATTGTAGGGTTAAGGTCAACCAAGGTATTTCTCCCAATAAAGTGTCAGTGCATATAGAGAAGGTATTACTCAACAGGATAGTGTAAAGAAAGTATCTTTATTTTACCTTTAAAGTCTTGTGCCAGGCATTCCCCTACCCCGACATGTTTTGAACACACTTCTTCAGGGGGCCCAGAGCATAATATATATAAGATTTAAAAATGAATATAAAACCCCCCACATACTGACCTCAACGCTCATCTCTCTCGCCGCTCCCTGTCCTCACTGTCTGGTTCTCCACGCCTCTGACGCGTTGGATGACTGGCTCGGTTTTCACTCTAAGCTAGGGCTTCTGGCTGCAAGCAGGCCCCAGAGTTAACTGCGCAAGTTCTGGGTCCTACTTGCGTTCAAAACTCTCGGGCTAGAGATGTGATGCGACAGAGGACTGGACAGCAGGCAGGGAGTGCTGGGAGGGCCAAACAGGTAAGCAGTTGGCAATAGATGAAAAAGAAAGAAAAAATCTACTTCCTTCATGTTGCATCTCCAGCCTGAAGTTCACATTAGGCTGGTGCTTCAGAATGCGAGCAAGCCTTGGAGATCACTGCGGCTGGAATTCACTGGCCAATATTCATTCTAGGCTGAGACTTAAGGGCGCATGAAGGCCCAATTTAACTCCGGGGACTACTCATGGCTGGAAGCCCAACCCAGAGTAAACAGAAGGCCGGATATGCGACACGATGGAGGTGTGGAGAACCACACTGTAGTGGTAGGGAGCAGCATGGGCGGCCAGAGAGATAAGCAGTGAGGTATGGTTTTTCTTTTTTGTTTTAACCTTTTGCCAGCCCTCTACTGTTCGGTAAGATGGCGGCCACAACTGGCCTCTGCTATGCTGAATTTGTACAGGGAAAATTTAAAAAATATTGTCCAGCCTCATAGACTATACTGGGTGTGTGTTCTCTCTGTGAAAATTGAATAGTGCTCATTACCTATAATGTTCAGGTCACTGTGAGTTCACCCGTTTGTTGTTGTTACCTAACAACTCTCCTAATAAAAAGTACATGAGCATGTCCCAGCGGCAGAGGCAGGAGTTGAGAAGGGGGTGTCCCGAAAGTGCAAGACTACAGGCCATGGGGTTCAAGAAAATGTTGTCGCTGAGGAGCAGAGTCCATGCTCTGTACATTAATTTCCTGGCAGTGTGCTTCAGGAAAATGGAAGCCGGAGGTGGCACATGCACAGATTTAGATCTCGTCTCAATGGCAAGACAAAATCTAAATCTGTGTATACCCAGTCTCCAGCGGCCATTTTCCTGAAACCCATAACCAGGAAGTCAATGTACAGAGGGGGTCTCCTTTCCTGCCTCAGCACCGACATTTCCTTGAAGCCCAGGGTCTTTTGCCTGGCACTGATGGTACACCCCCTCCTCCCAGCCCAGGGCCTGCATCCTTCATGCAGCAGCGACCCTGCCTCCTATGACCCTGCTCCACCACTGCCGTTGCCCCCCTTTACCGGTAAGCATCATAAGCTACATTCGGACTATAATAAACATCTCCATTCTTCTCCCAAATTTTTGGGGAAAAATGTGAATCCTATAGTCCAAAAAACACGGTAACTTATTTTGTGGTGAATGTGATGCTTAAACTTGCTGATTGGCTCTAATTTTCAAGAGCCAAATGAGGTTGTAATTACTTATGATACCTTTCTTGCAGGCTTATAGAAAAATGGTGTCCTTACTATTTCATCATCATTATTGCATTGTTAGTAGCAAGTCTATTACATCATTTATTTAGTCTATTGAACCATCAGTATTCTATCATAAGCCAACTCAGCTCTGATGACATAATTCTAATTACAGTTGCATCACCTTCTTTTATAAATGCTCTCTGCGTAAGTTACATTTTCTCTTCTCCCCCTTCATATTCAAAATCCCTTCATCTTTTTCACTGGTTCTTCCAAATTCTTTCTTCTATCCTAGCATCCTACTTTCCCTTCATCCTCTCAACCACCCATATTGTAGCCTCTGTTTTTTTTTCATATTTATTAATTTGTTTGATGGTGTGTATATATATATATATATATATATATATATATATATATATATATATATACACACATATACATTTTTACTTTACATGTATGTGTGCATGTTTATGTATATACATTATTACACATGTATATATCTGCATATGAAAACCCTTCCTACTCATTTCCCTCCCATATCAATTGACCTTTCACCCCCTTTTTGTATTAGCTGCAATGCTAAATATTTATTCCCTTGATTCAACACAACACTGACACCTCACAACCTTTTTTTACACATCTCAATTTGATTAAAAAAACACTATTCATTAATACTCTACTCACAAATTTAATTTTCAATGTTCCATTCTTCACCACTTTTTATTGAGCTATTTCACAAACAAAACCTCTTCTCGCAATAAAAATCTACTTTTCCACTTCCTCTTATAAAAAATAAGATGATGAAATTTGTATATCTTTTTTTAATTTTGGAGATTCTTTTTTTCTTTCTTTATATGTTTAATCTACACTGCTCAAAAAAATTAAGGAAACACTAAAATACCACATCCTCGATATCACTGAATGAAATATTCCAGTTGTGAATCTTTATTCATTACAAAGTGGAATGCATTGAGAACAATAAAACATAAAAATGATCAAAGTAAATCAAAATTAATATCCCATGGAGGTCTGGATTTGGAATGTTACTCAAAATCAAAGTGGAAAATCAAATTACAGGCTGATGCATTTCAACTGAAGTTATATCACGACAAGGAAATGATGCTTAGTAGTGTGTGTGGCCTCCACGTGCCTGTATGACCTCCCCACAATGCCTGGGCATGATTCTGAAGAGTAGACGAATGTTCTCCTGAGGGATATCCTTCAACTCCTGGATTAAATCATCAGTCAACTCCTGGATAGTCTGTGGTTCAACGCGGCATTGGTGGATGGGACAAGACATGATACAATTGGGAAAAAAAGTATTTAGTCAGCCACCAATTGTGCAAGTTCTCCCACTTAAAAAGATCAGAGAGGCCTCTAATTGACATCATAGGTAGACCACAACTATGAGAGTCAAAATTTAAAAAACAAATCCAGAAAATCACCTTGTCTGATTTAACAAGATTTATTTTGCATATTATGGTGGAAAATAAGTATTTGGTCACCTAAAACATGCAAGATTTCTGGCTCTCACAGACCTGTAACTTCTTCTCCTCTGTCCTCCACTCATTACCTGTAGTAATGGCACCTGTTTAAACTTGTTATCAGAATAAAAGACCTGTTCACAACCTCAAACAGTCACACTCCAAACTCCACTATGGTGAAGACCAAAGAGTTGTCGAAGGACACCAGAAACAAAATTGTAGCTCTGCACCAGGCTGGGAAGACTGAATCTGTAATAAGCAAGCAGCTTGGTGTGATGAAATCAACTGTGGGAGCAATAATAAGAAAATGGAAGACATACAAGACCACTGATATTCTCCCTCGATCTGGGACTCCATGCAAGATCTCACCCCGTGGGGTCAGAATAATCACAAGAACGGTGAGCAAAAATCCCAGAACCACACGGGGGGACCTAGCGAATGACCTGAATAGAGCTGGGACCATCGTAACAAAGGCTACCATCAGTAATACACTACGCCCACAGTGACTCAGATCCTGCAGTGCCAGACGTGCCCCCCTGCTTAGGCCAGTATATGTCTGAAGTTTGGGAGAATGTCATATGATCTGATGAAACCAAAGTAGAACTGCTTGGTGGAAACAAAAATCGTCGTGTTTGGAGGAGACAGAATGCTGGGTTGCATCCAAAGAACACCATACCTACTGTGAAGCATCATGCTTTGGGGCTGTTTCTCTGCAAAGGGACCAGGACGACTGATCCGTGTACATGAAAGAATGAATGTGGCCCTGTATTGTGAGATTTTGAGTGTAAACCTCCTTCCATCAGCAAGGGCATTGAAGATGAAATGTGGATGGGTCTCTCCGCATGATAATGATCCAGTAGCATAGCTACTGGGGTTGCAGAGGGGGCCGTCGCTACGCTACTGTCACTTCGCGCAGGGCGCCGATAGTTACATTCTGCGGCAGAGCAGGGAGAATAAATCTCCCTGCTCTGCCGCTATGGGGCCCCTGAGCAGGCGGGGGGGGCCCATTGCCAGCAGTGGGCCCCCTGCCTGTCATCGCAAGGTCAGCTGTATCGGCATCTAGCCGATACAGCTCACTGCATTGATGAGGGAAGGAGCATTACTCTCCCTCTCCCATCATCCCGTCAGCGTCTGGCGTCGGCGACACAGCGGGCGCGATGACGTCACTGCCCGGCGCCCGCTGTCAGGAGATAAGCAGGAGTGGGAGCACCGCTGGAACAAGGAGGAAGGGAGGTATTGTGTTTTTATGGGGGCTGCCTATGGTGGTACTGTCTTATACTACAGGGTCTGCCTATGGGGTACTGTCTTATACTACGGGGTCTGCCTATGGGGGTACTGTCTTATACTACAGGTTCTGCCTATAGGGGTACTGTCTTTTACTACAGGGTCTGCCTATGGGGGTGCTGCCTTATACTTACAGGGTCTGCCTATAGGGGTACTGTCTTATACTACAGGGTCTGCCTATGGGGTGCTGCCTTATACTACAGGGTCTGCCTATGGGGGTGCTGCCTTATACTACAGGGTCTGCTTATGGGGGTACTGTTTTATACTACAGGGTCTGCCTATAGGGGTATTGTCTTATACTACAGGGTCTGCCTATGGGGGTACTGTCTTATACTACAGGGTCTGCCTATGGGGTGCTGCCTTATACTACAGGGTCTGCTTATGGGGGTACTGTTTTATACTACAGGGTCTGCCTATAGGGGTATTGTCTTATACTACAGGGTCTGCCTATGGGGGTGCGGCCTTATACTTACAGGGTCTGCCTATGGGGGTACTGTCTTATACTACAGGGTCTGCCTATGGGGTGCTGCCTTATACTACAGGGTTTGCCTATGGGGGTGCTGCCTTATACTATAGGGTCTGCCTATGGGGGTTCTGCCTTATACTACAGGATCTGCCTATGGGGAGCTGTCTTATACTACACTGTCTGCCTATAGGGGTGCTGCCTTATACTACAGGGTCTGCCTATGGGGGAGCTGCCTTATACAACAAGGTCTGCCTATAGGGGTACTGTCTTATACTACAGGATCTGTATTTTGGGTGCTGTTTTATACTACAGGGTCTGCCTATAGGGGTGCTGCCTTATACTACAGGGTCTGCCTATAGGGGTGCTGTCTTATACTACAGGGTCTGCCTATGGGGTGCTGCCTTATACTACAGGGTCTTCCTATAGGGGTAGTCTCATACTACAGGGTCTGCCTATGGGGTGCTGCCTTGTGCTATATTGAGGACTATCTGGCACATTATACTATATGGAGGTTATCTATGGGGCCATCATACAGTGTGGGGATTTCAGTGAAGGGGCCAACACAGTGTTGTAGCCATCAAACAGTTTGGAGGCTACTAAGGGGTCAGTATACTGTGTATAAGAGCATCATACTGTGTATAAGAGAGCGTCATGCTGTGTATACGAGAGCTGTGCAGGGGGGAAACTCAGGACATTATTAAATGTAAAGTGGGCACTTATTGTTATAGGGGAACTCAGGTTACTGTGACTGTCAAAGGGGCACACAGGAAAATATTACTTTCTAGGGGGTAAAATATGGGCAGTGGTTTCTAGGGAACTTGCGCCCAGCATTACTATTTTATAGAGGGTTGCTTTAGAATTTAGAAGGCACAGAGAACCACACAGCAGGTGCAGTAATAGGGACACATATGGCAGCAGTGGCTCCATATTAGGGTATCAGCAGAATTAGGAGTTTGTACAGGTTGAGAATAGATGGTGATGGGGCTGGAATATGAGAAGTGAAATGTGTCTTTGTTGTATTCTCTGCAGCCGAGTCGTGGCTGGAAGAAGTTGTTGTGTCGGTCTGGGCCAGATGGAAAAGACGGGAAAAATGAATGATTCCATCAGAAAGAACGTCAGTGGTAAGTCACCATCTGCAACTGTACTGCGATCTCTTATATGTTCTGTAGGGCTGGTTTCTACCACTGACCATATGGCGGTAATATCCATATAGAGATTTGTTATGACCCCAATGGCAGAGGGTCTCAAAAGTACATACCAAGTCTGCAAACACAAAAAACCAGCTCATAGGGCAGTGGTAACTGGGCTGACCGTATATCTAATCCTAGCACCACAAATAGCAGCAGCCGGGGAACGTGCCTACGTTGGTTCTAGACGTCTCGCGCCAGCCGGAGAACTAACTAACCCTAGAAGGGAAAAGATAGACCTTTCTTGCCTCCAGAGAAAAGACCCCAAAAGTTGGATACAAGCCCCCAACAAATAATAACGGTGAGGTAAGGAGAAAAGACAAACGTAAGAATGAACTAGATATTTAGCAAAGAGAGGCCCGCTGACTAATAGCAGAATATAGTAAGATGACTTATATGGTCAGCAAAAACCCTATCAAAATTTCCACGCTGGATATTCAAGAACCCCCGAACCGTCTAACGGCCCGGGGGGAGAACACCAGCCCCCTAGAGCTTCCAGCAAAATCAGGAATCACATTTAGTACAAGCTGGACAAAAAATAAGAGCAAAGCAGATAACCAAAAAACAAGGAAGCAGGACTTAGCTTAATTTTGCAAGATCCAAGACCAGCAGACAGGAGCAAACAGAAAGGAACTGATTACAACGATGCCAGGCACTGGACTGAGAAACCAGGAAGTTTATATAGCAACACCCCTGGACTAACGACCCAGGTGGGTGCCAAACTGAGGAAAGACAATCCCAGAGTCATATCACTAGTGACCACAAGAGGGAGCCAAAAAAGTCTAATTCACAACAGTACCCCCCCTTTAAGGAGGGGTCACCGAACCCTCACCAAGACCACCAGGGCGATCAGGATGAGCAGCGTGAAAGGCACGAACTAAATCGGCCGCATGCACATCAGAGGCAACCACCCAGGAATTATCCTCCTGACCATAGCCCTTCCACTTGACCAGATACTGAAGCCTCCGCCTGGAGAGACGAGAATCCAAGATCTTCTCCACCACGTACTCCAACTCGCCCTCAACCAACACCGGAGCAGGAGGCTCAACAGAAGGAACCACAGGTACAACGTACCGCCGCAACAAAGACCTATGGAACACGTTGTGAATGGCAAACGACACCGGAAGATCCAAGCGAAAGGACACAGGATTAAGGATTTCCAATATCTTGTAAGGACCGATGAAGCGAGGCTTAAATTTAGGAGAGGAGACCTTCATAGGAACAAATCGAGAAGACAGCCATACCAAATCCCCAACACGAAGTCGGGGACCCACACCGCGGCGGCGGTTGGCAAAACGCTGAGCCTTCTCCTGTGACAACTTCAAGTTGTCCACCACATGATTCCAGATCCGCTGCAACCTATCCACCACGGAATCTACCCCAGGACAGTCAGAAGGCTCCACATGTCCCGAGGAAAAACGAGGATGGAAACCAGAGTTGCAAAAAAAAGGCGAAACCAAAGTAGCGGAACTAGCCCGATTATTAAGGGCAAACTCAGCCAACGGCAAGAAGGTCACCCAATCATCCTGATCTGCAGAAACAAAACACCTCAAATAAGCCTCCAGAGTCTGATTAGTTCGCTCCGTTTGTCCATTAGTCTGAGGATGAAAGGCAGACGAAAACGACAAATCAATGCCCATCTTAGCACAAAAGGATCGCCAGAACCTGGAAACAAACTGGGATCCTCTGTCAGACACAATATTCTCAGGAATGCCGTGTAAACGAACCACATTCTGAAAGAACAAAGGAACCAGATCGGAAGAGGAAGGCAGCTTAGGCAAAGATACCAAATGGACCATCTTGGAAAAGCGATCACATACCACCCAGATGACAGACATGCCCTGAGACACCGGAAGATCTGAAATGAAATCCATGGAAATGTGTGTCCAAGGCCTCTTCGGGACAGGCAAGGGCAAGAGCAACCCGCTGGCACGACAACAGCAAGGCTTAGCTCGAGCACAAGTCCCACAGGACTGCACAAATGACCGCACATCCCGTGACAAGGAAGGCCACCAAAAGGACCTAGCCACCAGATCTCTGGTGCGAAAAATTCCCGGATGCCCTGCCAACACCGAGGAATGAACCTCGGAAATGACTCTGCTGGTCCACTTATCAGGAACAAACAGTCTGTCAGGTGGACAAGAGTCAGGTCTACCAGCCTGAAATCTCTGCAACACACGTCGCAAATCCGGAGAAATGGCTGACAGGATAACTCCCTCTTTGAGAATACCAACTGGTTCTGCGACTCCAGGAGAGTCAGGCACAAAGCTCCTTGAAAGAGCATCAGCCTTCACATTCTTTGAACCTGGTAAATACGAGACCACAAAGTCAAAACGGGAGAAAAACAATGACCAGCGGGCCTGTCTAGGATTTAGGCGTTTAGCAGACTCGAGATACATCAGATTTTTGTGATCAGTCAAGACCACCACACGATGCTTAGCACCCTCGAGCCAATGACGCCACTCCTCAAATGCCCACTTCATGGCCAACAACTCCCGATTGCCAACATCATAATTCCGCTCAGCAGGCGAAAACTTCCTAGAGAAAAAAGCACATGGTCTCATTACAGAGCAACCAGGGCCTCTCTGCGACAAAACGGCCCCTGCCCCAATCTCAGAAGCATCCACTTCAACCTGAAAGGGAAGTGAGACATCAGGCTGGCACAAAACAGGCGCCGAAGTAAACCGGCGCTTCAACTCTTGAAAGGCTTCCACGGCTGCAGGAGCCCAGTTAGCAACATCAGAACCTTTCTTGGTCATATCCGTCAAAGGTTTAACAACGCTAGAAAAATTAGCGATAAAAAAACGGTAGAAGTTAGCAAAACCCAAGAACTTCTGAAGACTCTTAACTGACGTGGGTTGAGTCCAATCATGAATAGCTCGGACCTTGACTGGGTCCATCTCCACCGCAGAAGGGGAAAAAATAAAACCCAAAAAGGGAACCTTCTGTACTCCAAAGAGACACTTTGAGCCCTTAACAAACAAAGCATTCTCACGCAAAACCTGAAACACCATCCTGACCTGCTCTACATGCGAGTCCCAATCATCAGAAAAAAACAGAATATCATCCAGATAAACAATCATAAATTTATCCAGATACTTCCGGAAAATATCATGCATAAAGGACTGAAATACTGAAGGAGCATTAGAGAGCCCGAAAGGCATCACCAAGTACTCAAAATGACCTTCGGGCGTATTAAATGCAGTTTTCCATTCATCTCCTTGCTTAATGAGCACAAGGTTGTACGCACCACGAAGATCTATCTTGGTGAACCACTTGGCACCTTTAATCCGGGCAAACAAGTCCGACAACAGAGGCAAAGGATACTGAAATTTAACAGTGATTTTATTCAGAAGCCGATAGTCAATACAAGGTCTCAAAGATCCATCCTTCTTGGCCACAAAAAAGAATCCCGCACCAAGAGGGGAAGAGGGTGGACGGATATGCCCCTTCTCCAGAGATTCCTTGATATACGAACGCATTGCGGTATGCTCAGGTACAGATAGATTAAATAATCTTCCCTTAGGAAATTTACTACCTGGAATCAAATCTATAGCGCAGTCACAGTCCCTATGAGGAGGAAGAGCACTGGACCTGGACTCGCTGAATACATCCTGGTAATCAGACAAATACTCAGGAACTTCCGAAGGAGTAGAGGAAGCAATAGACACCGGCGGGGAATCACCATGAATTCCCTGACAGCCCCAACTTGACACAGACATTGCCTTCCAATCCAAGACTGGATTATGGGTCTGTAACCATGGCAGACCCAAAACGACCAAATCATGCATTTTATGCAGAACAAGAAAACGAATCACCTCCCGATGTTCAGGAGTCATGCACATGGTTACCTGTGTCCAAAACTGCGGTTTATTTTCCGCCAATGGCGTAGCATCAATACCTCTAAGAGGGATAGGATTTACCAACAGCTCAAGAACAAAACCACAGCGCTTGGCAAACGACAGATCCATAAGACTCAGGGCAGCACCTGAATCCACAAACGCCATAACAGGGTAGGAGGACAATGAGCAAATTAAAGTCACAGACAAAATAAATTTAGGTTGCAAATTACCAATGGCGACAGGACTAACAACCCTAGTTAGGCGTTTAGAGCATGCTGATATAACATGTGTAGAATCACCACAGTAAAAACACAACCCATTCTGACGTCTATGATTTTTCCGTTCATTTCTAGTCTGAATTCTACCACATTGCATTAAATCAGGTGTTTGTTCAGACAACACCACCAGAGGATTCGCGGCTTTGCGCTCCCGCAAACGCCGGTCAATTTGAATAGCCAGCGCCATGGAATCATTCAGACCTGTAGGAATGGAGAAACCCACCATCACATTCTTAATGGCTTCAGAAAGGCCATTTCTGAAATTTGCGGCCAGAGCACACTCATTCCACTGAGTAAGCACGGATCATTTCTGAAATTTTTGGCAATACACTTCAGCTTCATCCTGACCCTGAGAAATAGCCAGCAAGGCTTTTTCTGCCTGAATTTCAAGATTGGGTTCCTCGTAAAGCAATCCGAGCGCCAGAAAAAACGCATCAATATTTGCCAATGCCGGATCTCCTGGCGCTAGCGAGAAGGCCCAATCCTGAGGGTCGCCCCGTAAGAAAGAGATAACAATTTTTACTTGCTGAGCTGAGTCTCCAGATGAACGGGGTCTCAGAGATAGAAACAATTTACAATTATTCCTGAAATTCCTAAACTTAAATCGGTCTCCAGAGAACAGTTCAGGAATAGGTATTTTAGGTTCAGACATTGGACTACTGGTAACAAAATCTTGTATGCCCTGCACACGAGCAGCAAGCTGATCCACACTTGTAATCAAAGTCTGGACATTCATGTCTGCAGCAAGCACAAGCCACTCAGAGGTAAAGGGGAGGAAGAAAGAGAGGAA
Source organism: Ranitomeya variabilis (assembly GCF_051348905.1). Taxonomy (NCBI): domain Eukaryota; kingdom Metazoa; phylum Chordata; class Amphibia; order Anura; family Dendrobatidae; genus Ranitomeya; species Ranitomeya variabilis. Next base: position 298,810,479 of record NC_135232.1, read on the forward strand.
GGAAAAAAAAAACAAAAAAAAAACTCAGACTTTCCTTTCTTATAATCCCACTTCTGCAATGCATTAAACATTCAACCTTGGCCTGGCATACTGTTATGACCCCAATGGCACAGGGTCTCAAAAGTACATACCAAGTCTGCAAACACAAAAAACCAGCTCATAGGGCAGTGGTAACTGGGCTGACCATATATCTAATCCTAGCACCACAAATAGCAGCAGCTGGGGAACGTGCCTACGTTGGTTCTAGACGTCTCGCGCCAGCCGGAGAACTAACTAACCCTAGAAGGGAAAAGATAGACCTTTCTTGCCTCCACAGAAAAGACTCCAAAAGTTGGATACAAGCCCCCAACAAATAATAACGGTGAGGTAAGGAGAAAAGACAAACGTAAGAATGAACTAGATATTTAGCAAAGAGAGGCCCGCTGACTAATAGCAGAATATAGTAAGATGACTTATATGGTCAGCAAAAACCCTATCAAAATTTCCACGCTGGATATTCAAGAACCCCCGAACCGTCTAACGGCCCGGGGGGAGAACACCAGCCCCCTAGAGCTTCCAGCAAAATCAGGAATCACATTTAGTACAAGCTGGACAAAAAATAAGAGCAAAGCAGATAACCAAAAAACAAGGGAGCAGGACTTAGCTTAATTTTGCAAGATCCAAGACCAGCAGACAGGAGCAAACAGAAAGGAACTGATTACAACGATGCCAGGCACTGGACTGAGAAACCAGGAAGTTTATATAGCAACACCTGTTGTGAATTTTGATTCTGGGCTCCCCCGGTGGCTACTGGTGGAATTGAACTGGTGTCTTCATCTTCTCTGTTCACCTGTTCCCATCAAGATGTGGGAGTCGCTATATAACCTTGCTGCTCTGTTAGTTGCTTGCCGGTCAACAATGTTATCAGAAGCCTCTCTGTGCTTGTTCCTGCTCCTAGACAACTACTAGATAAGTTGGACTCTTGTCCATGTTTGTTTTTGCATTTTGGTTCCAGTTCACAGCTGTAGTTTCGTTACTGTGTCTGGAAAGCTCTTGTGAACAGGAATTGCCACTCTGGTGTTATGAGTTAATGCCAGAGTTTTAAAGTAATTTCTGGATGGTGTTTTTGATTAGGGTTTTCAGCTGACCATGAAAGTGTCCTTTCTGTCTTCTGCTATGTAGTAAGTGGACCTCAAATTTGCTAAACCTATTTTCATACTACGTTTGTTATTTCATCTTAATTCACCGCCAATACATGTGGGGGGCCTCTGTCTCCTTTTGGGGTATTTCTCTAGAGGTGAGCTAGGACTAATATTTTCCTCTGCTAGCATTATTTAGTCCTCCGGCTGGTGCTGGGCATCTAGAATCAACGTAGGCATGCTACCCGGCCACTGCTAGTTGTGTGTTAGGTTTAGTTCATGGTCAGCTCAGTTCCCATCTTCCAAGAGCTAGTTCCTATATATGCTTATGCTATGATCTCTTGCCATTGAGATCATGACAGTTTGACCGGCCCACTAAAGGGTTAAAATCCTTGGCTGAGAAAGGAGAGAAATAAGTAGTTTGCTGAAATTTTTTTTTTTTTTTTCTCTCCTTTGAATGGCTCTGTGTCCACCTGTTTGTAATGGATCTTCAGAGTGTAACTGCAGGTTTGAATAATCTCGCCACGAAGGTACAAAATTTGCAAGATTTTGTTTGTCATGCACCTGTATCTGAGCCGAGAATTCCTTTGCCGGAATTTTTCTCGGGGAATAGATCTGGGTTTCAGAATTTTCGAAATAATTGCAAATTATTTTTGTCCCTGAAATCTCGCTCTGCCGGAGACCCTGCACAGCAGGTCAGGATTGTGATTTCCTTGCTCCGGGGCGACCCTCAAGACTGGGCTTTTTCATTGACACCAGGGGATCCTGCGTTGCTCAATGTGGATGCGTTTTTTCTGGCCTTGGGGTTGCTTTATGACGAACCTCATTTGGAGCTTCAGGCAGAAAAAACTTTGATGTCCCTATCTCAGGGGCAAGATGAAGCGGAAATTTACTGCCAAAGATTCCGTAAATGGTCTGTGCTTACTCAGTGGAATGAGTGCGCCCTGGCGGCGACTTTCAGAGAGGGTCTCTCTGATGCCATTAAGGATGTTATGGTGGGGTTCCCTGTGCCTGCGGGTCTGAATGAGTCCATGACAATGGCTATTCAGATCGATAGGCGTTTGCGGGAGCGCAAACCAGTGCACCATCTGGCGGTGTCCACTGAGAAATCGCCAGAGAGTATGCAGTGTGATAGAATTCTGTCCCGAAGCGAGCGGCAGAATTTTAGACGGAAAAATGGGTTGTGTTTCTATTGTGGTGATTCTACTCATGTTATATCAGCATGCTCTAAGCGCACTAAAAAACTTGGTAAATCTGTTTCCATTTGCACCTTACCGTCTAAGTTTATTCTATCTGTGACCCTGATTTGCTCTTTGTCATCTATTACCACGGACGCCTATGTCGATTCTGGCGCCGCTTTGAGTCTTATGGATTGGTCCTTTGCCAAACGCTGTGGGTATGATTTAGAGCCTTTGGAGACTCCTATTCCTCTGAAGGGGATTGACTCCACCCCATTGGCTAATAATAAACCACAATACTGGACACAAGTAACTATGCGTATTAATCCGGGTCACCAGGAGATTATTCGCTTTCTGGTGCTGTATAATCTACATGATGATTTGGTGCTAGGATTGCCTTGGCTGCAATCTCACAACCCAGTCCTCGACTGGAGAGCTATGTCTGTGTTGAGCTGGGGATGTAAGGGGGCTCATGGGGATGTACCTGTGGTTTCCATTTCATCATCTATTCCCTCTGAAATTCCTGAGTTCCTGTCTGACTATTGTGACGTCTTTGAAGAATCCAAGCTTGGTTCGTTACCTCCGCACCGAGAGTGCGATTGTGCCATAGATTTAATCCCGGGTAGTAAATACCCAAAGGGTCGTTTATTTAATCTGTCTGTGCCTGAACATGCTGCTATGCGAGAATATATAAAGGAGTCCTTGGAAAAGGGACATATTCGTCCATCGTCATCTCCCTTAGGAGCCGGTTTTTTCTTTGTGTCAAAAAAAGACGGCTCTTTGAGACCATGTATTGATTATCGGCTTTTGAATAAAATCACTGTTAAATATCAATACCCATTGCCGTTGCTGACTGATTTGTTTGCTCGCATAAAGGGGGCCAAGTGGTTCTCTAAGATTGACCTTCGTGGGGCGTATAATTTGGTGCGAATCAGGCAGGGGGATGAGTGGAAAACCGCATTTAATACGCCCGAGGGCCACTTTGAGTATTTAGTGATGCCTTTTGGTCTTTCTAATGCTCCGTCAGTTTTCCAGTCCTTTATGCATGATATTTTTCGCGATTATTTGGATAAATTTATGATTGTGTATCCGGATGATATTCTGATTTTTTCGGATGACTGGGACTCTCATGTCCAGCAAGTCAGGAGGGTTTTTCAGGTTTTGCGGTCTAATTCTTTGTGTGTGAAGGGTTCTAAGTGTGTTTTTGGGGTACAGAGGATTTCCTTTTTGGGATATATTTTTTCCCCCTCTTCCATTGAAATGGATCCTGTCAAGGTTCAAGCTATTTGTGATTGGACGCAGCCCTCTTCTCTTAAGAGTCTTCAGAAATTTTTGGGCTTTGCTAACTTTTATCGTCGATTTATTGCTGGTTTTTCGGATATTGCTAAACCATTGACCGATTTGACTAAGAAGGGTGCTGATGTTGCTGATTGGTCCCCTGATGCTGTGGAGGCCTTTCGGGAGCTTAAGCGCCGTTTTTCCTCTGCCCCTGTGTTGCGTCAGCCTGATGTTGCTCTACCTTTTCAGGTTGAGGTCGACGCTTCTGAGATCGGAGCTGGGGCAGTGTTGTCGCAGAAAAGTTCTGACTGCTCCGTTATGAGGCCTTGTGCCTTCTTTTCCCGTAAATTTTCGCCCGCTGAGCGGAATTATGATGTTGGGAATCGGGAGCTTTTGGCCATGAAGTGGGCTTTTGAGGAGTGGCGCCATTGGCTTGAGGGGGCCAGACATCAGGTGGTGGTATTGACTGACCACAAAAATTTGATTTATCTTGAGACCGCCAGGCGCCTGAATCCTAGACAGGCGCGCTGGTCATTATTTTTCTCTCGGTTTAATTTTGTGGTGTCATACCTACCGGGTTCTAAGAATGTTAAGGCGGATGCCCTTTCTAGGAGTTTTGAGCCTGACTCACCTGGTAACTCTGAGCCCACAGGTATCCTTAAGGATGGAGTGGTATTGTCAGCCGTTTCTCCAGACCTGCGGCGGGCCTTGCGGGAGTTTCAGGCGGATAGACCTGATCGTTGCCCACCTGATAAACTGTTTGTTCCTGATGATTGGACCAGTAGAGTCATCTCTGAGGTTCATTCTTCTGCGTTGGCAGGTCATCCTGGCATTTTTGGTACCAGGGATTTGGTGGCAAGGTCCTTCTGGTGGCCTTCCCTGTCACGAGATGTGCGAGGCTTTGTGCAGTCTTGTGACGTTTGTGCTCGGGCCAAGCCTTGTTGTTCTCGGGCTAGTGGATTGTTGTTGCCTTTGCCTATTCCTAAGAGGCCTTGGACGCACATCTCGATGGATTTTATTTCAGATCTGCCTGTTTCTCAGAAGATGTCTGTCATCTGGGTGGTGTGTGACCGTTTCTCTAAGATGGTCCATTTGGTTCCTCTGCCCAAGTTGCCTTCTTCTTCCGAGTTGGTTCCTCTGTTTTTTCAAAATGTTGTTCGTTTGCATGGTATTCCTGAGAATATCGTTTCTGACAGAGGGACCCAATTCGTGTCTAGATTTTGGCGGGCATTCTGTGCTAGGATGGGCATAGATTTATCTTTTTCGTCCGCTTTCCATCCTCAGACGAATGGCCAGACCGAGCGGATTAATCAGACCCTGGAGACATATCTGAGGTGTTTTGTGTCTGCTGACCAGGATGATTGGGTTGCTTTTTTGCCATTGGCGGAGTTCGCTCTCAATTATCGGGCCAGCTCTGCCACTTTGGTGTCCCCGTTTTTCTGTAATTCGGGGTTTCATCCTCGATTTTCCTCTGGTCAGGTGGAATCTTCAGATTGTCCTGGAGTGGATGCTGTGGTGGAGAGATTGCATCAGATCTGGGGGCAGGTGGTGGACAATTTGAGGTTGTCCCAGGAGAAGACTCAGCTTTTTGCCAACCGCCACCGTCGTGTTGGTCCTCGGCTTTGTGTTGGGGATTTGGTGTGGTTGTCTTCTCGTTTTGTCCCTATGAGGGTCTCTTCTCCTAAGTTTAAGCCTCGGTTCATTGGCCCGTATAAGATATTGGAGATTCTTAACCCTGTTTCCTTCCGTTTGGACCTCCCTGCATCCTTTTCTATTCATAACGTTTTTCATCGGTCATTATTGCGCAGGTATGAGGTACCGGTTGTGCCTTCCGTTGAGCCTCCTGCTCCGGTGTTGGTTGAGGGTGAGTTGGAGTACGTTGTGGAGAAAATCTTAGACTCTCGTGTTTCCAGACGGAGACTCCAGTATCTGGTCAAGTGGAAGGGATACGGCCAGGAGGATAATTCTTGGGTGAATGCATCTGATGTTCATGCCTCTGATCTGGTTCGTGCCTTTCATAGGGCCCATCCTGATCGCCCTGGTGGTTCTGGTGAGGGTTCGGTGCCCCCTCCTTGAGGGGGGGGTACTGTTGTGAATTTTGATTCTGGGCTCCCCCGGTGGCTACTGGTGGAATTGAACTGGTGTCTTCATCTTCTCTGTTCACCTGTTCCCATCAAGATGTGGGAGTCGCTATATAACCTTGCTGCTCTGTTAGTTGCTTGCCGGTCAACAATGTTATCAGAAGCCTCTCTGTGCTTGTTCCTGCTCCTAGACAACTACTAGATAAGTTGGACTCTTGTCCATGTTTGTTTTTGCATTTTGGTTCCAGTTCACAGCTGTAGTTTCGTTACTGTGTCTGGAAAGCTCTTGTGAACAGGAATTGCCACTCTGGTGTTATGAGTTAATGCCAGAGTTTTAAAGTAATTTCTGGATGGTGTTTTTGATTAGAGTTTTCAGCTGACCATGAAAGTGTCCTTTCTGTCTTCTGCTATGTAGTAAGTGGACCTCAAATTTGCTAAACCTATTTTCATACTACGTTTGTTATTTCATCTTAATTCACCGCCAATACATGTGGGGGGCCTCTGTCTCCTTTTGGGGTATTTCTCTAGAGGTGAGCTAGGACTAATATTTTCCTCTGCTAGCATTATTTAGTCCTCCGGCTGGTGCTGGGCATCTAGAATCAACGTAGGCATGCTACCCGGCCACTGCTAGTTGTGTGTTAGGTTTAGTTCATGGTCAGCTCAGTTCCCATCTTCCAAGAGCTAGTTCCTATATATGCTTATGCTATGATCTCTTGCCATTGAGATCATGACAAACACCCCTGGACTAACGACCCAGGTGGGTGCCAAACTGAGGAAAGACAATCCCAGAGTCATATCACTAGTGACCACAAGAGGGAGCCAAAAAAGTCTAATTCACAACAGAGATCATCTTCAGTAACAGTGCGGTCATCTGCTAAGGTTCTCCTCCACGATTAGGGGGTGTCACCGAGTTGTAATCAACGTTACCTGGTTAGGGGCCCACTCAGACACTTCGCCCCCCCTGAACCAAAACACTAGCTATGCCTCTGTAATGATCCCAAACACACCGCTAGGGCAATGAAGGAGTGGCTTCATAAGATGCATATAAAGGTCATGGAATGGCCTAACCAGTCTCCAGATCTCAATACCAAAGAAAACCTTTAGAGAGAGTAGAAAGTCTGTGTTGCCCAACGACAAGCACAAAACATCACTGCTCTGGAGGAGATCTGCATGGAGGAATGGGCCAACATACCACCAAGAGTGTGTGCCAAACTTGTGAAGACTTACATAAAACGTTTGACTTCTGTCATTGCCAACAAAGGATATATAACAAAATATTGAGATGAACTTTTGTTAATGACCAAATACTTATTTTCCACCAGAATTTGCAAAAAAAATCTTGCCAAATCAGACAAGGTGAATTGCTGGTTTTATTTTCTCATTTTAAGGGCTCATACTCACCTGCGAGAAACTCGGATGAGTCTCGCACGTCAATACCCAACACTGCACCCGACACTCAGAAGCCGCCGCACGCTCCGATCGAGTGCCGGCAGCAGAGTATTAACATACGAGACTCATCCGAGTTTCTCGCAAATGAGTATGAGCCCTAACTGTCATAGTTGTGGTCTACCTCTGATGTGAATTACAGGCCTCTCTAAACAGGTGCCATTACTACAGGTAATGAGTGGAGGACAGAGGAGAAGAAGTTACAGGTCTGTGAGAGCCAGAAATCTTGCATGTTTTAGGTGACCAAATACTTATTTTCCACCATAATATGCAAAATAAATATTGCCAAATCAGACAAGGTGATTTTCTGGATTTGTTTTCTAAATTTTGACTCTTATAGTTGTGGTCTACCTATGATGTCAATTAGAGGCCTCTCTGATCTTTGTGTGAGAACTTGCAAAATTGGTGGCTGACTACTTTTTTCCCCCACTGTATCCTAGATGTGCTCGATTGGAATGTGATCTGAGGAACTGGCAGGCCAGTGCATAGCATCAATCCCTTCATCATGCAGGAACTGCTGACACACTTGAGCCACGAGGCCTAGCATTGCTATGCATCAGAAGGAACCCAGGGCCCACTGTACCTGCATATTGTCTTACAATGGATATGAGGATCTTATCCCTGTACCTAATGGCAGCTAGCACATGGAGGGCTATATAGCCCTCCAAAGAAATGCCTCCTTACACCATTACTGACCACTACCAAACCGGTCATCCTGGAGGATGTTGCAGGCCGAATATTTTCTGTGGCATCTCCAGACTGTCACATGCTCAGCGTGAACTTGATCTCATCAGTGAAGAGCACAGGGTGCCATTGACGAATCTGCCAATCTTGGTGTTCTCTGGCAAATGTCAATCACCCTGCACGATGTTGGGAGGTAAGCACAACACCCACTTGTGGACATCGGGCACTCATACCACCCTCACGGAGTCTGTTTCTGACAGTTTGAGCAGACACATGGATGTTAGGGGCCTGCTAGAGCTCATTTTGCAGGGCTCTGGCACAAAGAAAGAGGTTGCGATCCTGCTGGGTTGTTGCCCTCCTATGGCTCCCTCGACGTCTCCTGCTGTACTGGCCTGTCTCCTGGTACCTGCTCCTTATTCTGGACACTGTGCTGACGGACACAACTACCCTTTTTGCCACAGCTCGCATTGATGTGCCTTCCAGGATGGGCTGCACTACCTGAGCAACTTCTTTGGGTTGCAGACACTGCATCAAAACTGCCACAAAATGCAAAAGTGACCAAAACAACGGCCAAAAAGGATGAGAACAGAGAAATGGTCTGTGGTCATTCCCACAAACATGAACCCCACTTGCCGCAGCTAGAGGGCAAGTGGGAAGAGACCGGCAAAGAGCTAGAATTGGCTCATCTAATAGATGTGCCTTTTCTGGGCGGCTGCGAGCTGCTACTTTTAGGCTGGGGGGACCATTATCCATGACCCCTTACCATTCTGATATAACCAGCCCCCAGCTGTTTGCTTTAGCAAGGCTGGTTGTCAAAAATGGGGGGGCCCCAAGCCGTTCTTTTAATTATTTATTTAAATAATTTAAAAATACGGCATGGGGACCACTCTATTCTTGATAACCAGCCTTGCAGGTTTTTTTTTAAATTATTTATTTACAGAGCAGGAGCCGGCTGATGAACACTCCCATCAGCCGCCCCTGTTCTGTTTTTAGTCGCAGCAGACATTGAATGATGGGAACAGTAGTCCCCTTAGCGGACACCAGTGACTGGACTTAAATTTTATACCTCCAATCAAAGCTGCTGGGAACCGCAGCTCTCTGACCGGGGGTGATGATTTTACTGCCTATCAGAAGCGGTGTTTGCTGCGCTGTCAGCAAATACGCTGCAAAAAAATGATACCTGCGTTTTTGTAGCATTTTGTCACCATTCATTCAAGTCAATGGGTGAAAAATGCTGCAAAAATGCTGAAGACGTGACATGCTCTATGTAAGAAAAACGCAGCAAAGCACAAAATCCTGATGACAAAAAAAAACAATGTGTGTGCATGAGATTTCTGAAATCTCATAGGCTTTGCTGGTACTGTGAAAAGCAGCTGAAAATTATAATTAAAAACACAGCAAAAAAGCAGCAAAAACTACTAGTATGAGAAAATAAGTTTTCAAACACTATTCAACAGTTTTTGCAGCTTTATTTACTTTATTTATGCAAAACACAGTGGCGAAGCCAGCTGAAGAATGGACAGGTCACTTCTTTTAGCTGCTTCATGATTTTCAAAAGCTGAAGAAGTTCAAAGAAAAGACAGAACATATGCACAGCAAGGATCCAGGCAGAATCTGCTTAAAAAAGATTCAATGTGCACAAATGTTTAGGGAAAAAAAAAGCTTAAAAAAAAAACCTTCAGATGAGCAGCAAAGTGGATTTCCCACAAAATGAAGTGGACGAGTTTTCCAGGGTTTTTTGATGAAGATATGCTCTAAAAACATCTTAAAAACTCAGTGTGAACAAAGCCTTAGTGGAAATGCATTTCTTTACATTGCAGTGTGTTAAAGCATGCCCACTTGTGTGTACACTTTTGTGAGAGTTCATTGCATATGGATGAATTTATTGTCATTCACATGCATATATATTATTATTATATGTGGTTTTTGTAGTTCATATACAAATCTACTATGTTTATACATACAGTTGTGGCCAAAAGTATTGACACCCCTGCAATTCTGTCAGATAATACTCAGTTTCTTCCTGAAAATGATTGCAATCACAAATTCTTTGGTATTATTATCTTCATTTAATTTGTCTTAAATTAAAAAACACAAAAGAGAATGAAGCAAAAAGCAAAACATTGATCATTTCACACAAAACTCCAAAAATGGGCCAGACAAAATTATTGGCACCCTCAGCGTAATACTTGGTTGCACAACCTTTAGCCAAAATAACTGCGACCAACCGCTTCAATGAGTTTCTTACAAAACCATCAATGAGTTTCTTACAATGCTCTGCTGGAATTTTAGACCATTTTTCTTTGGCAAACTGCTCCAGGTCCCTGATATTTGACGGGTGCCTTCTCCAAACTGCCATTTTTAGATCTCTCCACAAGTGTTCTATGGGATTCAGGTCAGGACTCATTGCTGGCCACCTTAGAAGTCTCCAGTGCTTTCTCTCAAACCATTTTCTAGTGCTTTTTGAAGTGTGTTTTGGGTCATTGTCCTGCTGGAAGACCCATGACTTCTGAGGGAGACCCAGCTTTCTCACACTGGGCCCTACATTATGCTGCAAAATTTGTTGGTAGTCTTCAGACTTCATAATGCCATGCACACGGTCAAGCAGTTCTGTGCCAGAGGCAGCAAAGCAACTCCAAAACATCAGGGAACCTCCGCCATGTTTGACTGTAGGGACCGTGTTCTTTTCTTTGAATGCCTCTTTTTTCTCCTGCAAAACTCTATGTTGATGCCTTTGCCCAAAAAGTTCTACTTTTGTCTCATCTGACCAGGAACATTCTTCCAAAACGTCAATATGGCTTTTTTATGTCTTGGGGTAAGAAGTGGGGTCTTCCTGGGTCTCCTACCATACAGTCCCTTTTCATTCAGACGCCGCCGGATAGTACGGGTTGACACTGTTGTACCCTCGGACTGCAGGGCAGCTTGAACTTGTTTGGATGTTAGTCGAGGTTCTTTATCCAACATCCGCACAATCTTGCGTTGAAATCTGTCAATTTTTCTTTTCTGTCCACATCTAGGGAGGTTAGCCACAGTGCCATGGGCTTTAAACTTCTTGATGACACTGTGCACGGTGGACACCGGAACATTCAGGTCTTTGGAGATGGACTTGTAGCCTTGAGATTGCTCATGCTTCCTCACAATTTGGTTTCTCAAGTCCTCAGACAGTTCTTTGGTCTTCTTTCTTTTCTCCATGCTCAATGTGGTACACACAAGGACACAGGACAGAGGTTGAGTCAACTTTAATCCATGTCAACTGGCTGCAAGTGTGATTTAGTTATTGCCAACACCTGTTAGGTGCCACAGGTAAGTTACAGGTGCTGTTAATTACACAAATTAGAGAAGTATCACGTGATTTTACGAACAGTGCCAATACTTTTGTCCACCCCCTTTTTTTATGTTTGGTGTGGAATTATATCCAATTTGGCTTTAGGACAATTCTTTTTGTGTTTTTTCATGTAAGACAAATTAAATGAAGGTAATAATAACAAAGAATTTGTGTTTGCAATCATTTTCAGGAAGAAACTGAGTATTATCTGACAGAATTGCAGGGGTGTCAATACTTTTGGCCACAACTGTATTTACAGTTGTGACATCTGCCTTTTAAAAAGGCCAAGTAAGAAAGGAAAGGGGGAAGGGAGTCAGTGCACTATATCTACTGTTGGAAGAATCACAATGGAGACAAAACACGGAGCCGCCCAGGTAGGAGCTGTAGAAGCCACATAAGAAAAAATAATTCTCCTGTGATAAAACTTCACATTTGATACGTGTAGTGCAGCGGGGTTGGTGCAGAGTGATATACAGGCAGTGACCACAGGAAAGTTCAAAAGCAAAGTCTCTTTAATGTTCAGCGTACTCACAAAATAGAAAACAAAAGGATATCCTCCGGCTCGCAGCCGGAAAACAAAACAGTCCGTAACCTGTTGCCGTGGGTGACTGCACCGCCGTGTAAGCTGAGGACTGCCAGGCCCCTTTGGCTCTGTGTTGCCTCACACAGGTTGAGGCTATGGCAGAGCCTTCTGTTCTGCAAGCTTGCAAAACCAAAACTGACCCACCCAAACCTCTGCTGCAAGGTTTTTTTTCTTACAAGGAACTCGAGGCCGTGGCCACATGGAAAAACCGGCTGGGGAGGAAATGGACCACCCCACTACCTTCCAGTAGTCCGGTTAAAAAAAAAATAAAAGCCCATGGCAGGTTTTCCTAAATCTGCTTTGAACTACTAGCTTGCCCAAGACCAACACTCACTATTCTGCATTTAAATCACACTATGCCTGTGACTGCAATGTGCTCCCACGGCCTCAATATGTTTCTGTGCGCATCTTGGGGGACACATCGCGACCCTTGCATATAACCCCGGTCACTGCCTCACACACGTTAAGATATTACAGCAACCTTATTTCACACACTAAACCTATGCTTTCAGATACAGAGCGTTACTTATGGTCTAGATAGTAGCTGGTGAACCACCATTAAATACTATTGGCTGTTAGCCACATGTTGTTCATCAGCCAATGGAGAAAAAAAATGCATATGATTAGTTCACCTGCTGAAACAAATAAATGTAAAACTGTTAAAAACTATGAACAGAGAGAGAAGCAACGCACAATCAATCACATATATTGAAGGATAAGATCCTGTCTCACATTTAGTCCTAGTGGGGTTCTGGTGTTTAACTTGAAGACACATAATGATTCTCTGATCAGGATTTTCCCTTTCAAGTTACTACCCCGAGTTGGTCTATAGACCCTTTCTATGCCTGCAAATATTAAAGATGGTATATCCCCTTTGTATGTGTGCAGAAAATGCTTGGAAACCAGAGATATTAATGGTTGTCTGATTTACCGCATCTGACATGTGCCTTCTGATGCGTTTTTTCAAGGGTCCAATTGTACAGCCCACATATTGGATTTGACACATTGTACATTCAATTAAATAGGTAACTCCAGCTGTATTAAAGTTTATAAAGTTTTTATATTAAAACTCTGACCCATAACATAAAAACTTGTGAATTTCTGGACATGTTCACGATACATATTTGGAGTGGTCGTAATTGTAAAAACCTTTTAAAGCAAGCCAAATATCTGATTGTTGTTTTAGATCTTTGATAAAAAGGCAAGGAGATAAAATGGAGCCTAAAGTGGGAGATTTTTTACTACTTAGCATATATTTGTATTACTAATAATACTGGCCAATTTAGTATTGGTTCAAAATTGGCAAATACTTTTTTACTATATAAACAATATTGTCATATTATGGGCTGCAGTGCGGAAATAAGTATTTGATCAATTGCTGATTTTGTAAGTTTGCCCACTGACAAAGACATGAACAGTCTATAATTTTAAGGGTAGGTTAATTTTAACATTGAGAGATAGAATATCAAAAATAAAATCCAAAAACACTGGTATTACTTACCTGGTAATGTGTTTTTTCGTGACCCATGATGGCACTACGAAAGAGGGGATCCGCCGTTCAAGGACAGGAAACCTTCAAGATAAAAAGGGTGGCTCCTCTCTCCGCATCAGTTTTCCAGAACATGAGAGGAACTCTGCTGATTAGTGTACATTCAAAATCATACATCCATTTATACTTTACATTTCTAGCTACCAACACCCAAGGGAGTGTCTTAACTATAATGATGCACCGAAACAAAAAAACGTGATCAATAGGGAGGGAATATAAGGATGCCGTCATGAGTCACGAAAAAAACATTACCAGGTAAGCTTTCCACGCCTATGCGTGTGTAATGTAGTGAATATTCATTTCTCTTAAGCAGCGGGCACAGGTGTTCGCCGCCGGCTCCTGCCTCCTGTGACCCGCTGCTCTGCCACTGCCACTCTCCCACCACAGCCAGAGCAGGTACATCCGGACTATTCTCCTCCATTTTCCTCCACATTTTTGAAGGAAAAAAAGTGCGTCTTATGGTCTGAAAAATATGGTACATCCAAGTATTAAGTCTTGTTCACCAGAGTGATCAAATACTTATTTCTCACTACAAATTGCAAATAAATTTATATAATTTATACAATGTGATTTTTTCAGTCACCCATGACGGTACCACGAGAGAGGGGATCCGCCGTTCAAGGACAGGAAACCTTCAAGATAAAAAGGGTGGCTCCTCTCTCCGCATCAGTTTTCCAGAACATGAGAGGAACTCTGCTGATTAGTGTACATTCAAAATCATACATCCATTTATACTTTACATTTCTAGCTACCAACACCCAAGGGAGTGTCTTAACTATAATGATGCACCGAAACAAAAAAACTTGATCAATAGGGAGGGAATATAAGGATGCCGTCATGAGTCACGAAAAAAACATTACCAGGTAAGTAATACCCGTGTTTTTCAGTCACCCATGACGGCACCACGAGAGAATTACAGGTACTTGTAGTTACCGTATTTTTCAGACTATAAGACGCACCGAACCATAAGGCGCACCCCAAATTTGGGGTGAAAATTGCAGAAAAAAAGTTTTTTTATAAGATGGGGGTCCGTCTTATTGTCCGAATTTACAGTATCTTACCTGAGGGCTGGCGGTGGCAGAGCAGGGTCACAGGAGGCATGGTGTCGGCAGAGGTGGGGTGATGCGGTACGGCGTGCACCTGAGCAGGGTCCCTTCCTGCTTAGGTGGGCGACGCCACGGCCTGGTGTCCATGGGAGGGTTGCAGCAGTGGTTACCGGCAGAGGTGCTGGGATGAGGAGGTCCTGGGATGAGGAGGTCCTGGGATGAGGAGGTGCTGGGATGAGGAGGTGCTGGGATGAGGAGGCGCAGTGAGAGGGATGGCGTCAGAGGGGTCCCTTTCCCCGGTGAGGTGATGCAGCAGCCCGGTAAGCAGCAGAGCCGGGTGAATACTGTTGTTAGCGGTGGTGGCGGCCATCTTCCCGAGGCCGCGGGTGTGCAGTGAAGCGCTCTGCTTCCCGGGGCTTCAGGAAAATGGCCGCGGGATGCCGCGCGTGCGCAGATGGAGATCGCGGCGGCCATTTTCCTGAAGCCACGAACTTCAGGAAAATGGCCGCCGCGATCCCCATCTGCGCACGCGTGGCATCCCGTGGCCATTTTCCTGAAGCCCCGGGAAGCAGAGCGCTCCATCTGCGCATGCACGGCCTCCGGAAGATGGCCGCCACCACCGCTAACAACAGGATTCACCCGGCTCTGCTGATTACCGGGCTGCTGCATCACCTCACCGGGGAAAGGGACCCCGCTCACAGCACCTCCTCATCCCCGCACGTCTGCCGCCGCACCTCTGCCACCACACCTCTGCCACCGTACCTCTGCCGCCACGGTAAGCCTGCATTGCGACTATTAGACGCACCCCCCCATTTTCTCCCCTTTTTTTGGGGGGAAAAGTGCGTCTTGTAGTCCGAAAAATACGGTACTTAGGGAGGGATCACGGCTTGTAACACCCTTCTTCCGAATGTGAGGTCAGAAGAAGCAGACAGATCTAACCTATAGTGTCTGAAGAAAGTAGAAGGAGAGGACCAAGTGGCTGCCTTACAAATTTGGTCGATGGAAGCATCTGCTCTCTCCGCCCAGGATGTCCCCATTGCTCTTGTGGAATGGGCCTTCAGACCTTCAGGAATAGCCCTGCCCGCACTGACATAAGCTAGTTTAATGGCCTCTGCCACCCATCTAGCTATATAGAGAATATAGTACACCGCACACTCAATATGTGTATTTGCAAAAAAAGTGAAAAATTTATTTGACATGAAAAGCGACCAGAGGTAATTATAATGACGTTTCGGCCCTACCAGGGCCTTAATCATACAATCGCTATGGAAAAAAAATAAAGACAGAATGTATAAACATGTGATATATACAATAACTCATATTCCAAAAACAAAAATAGAGTTCCCAACCTGGATAAAAGAAACAAAGGATAGGTAAAACAAAGGGGTATAAAATATGACATCAGTGGCATGGCATGATACATATGTCTAAAGCAATATTATACAGATCTCCACCTGGAGATATAATCAGAAGTAAGGTCACAGGGCCAGACTAAGGCTCCTGAAGCCAGTACATATGACAATCAACATAAAAGATACACAGGAAGGAAAAGTATTACCTTTAACGTGCACATAGAAGAGGGAAGAGTCCTTGTAGTTAGAGGCATACACTGTAGAGAGGATGATATATGTATATGAGATAAAGCAGGTACATAGAGAATAAAAAGTGGTAAAGGTATGTGATGTACCTTAAATGCCGGGTAATAATGCGTGTATTGACGCAATGACCGCCCTGAGGTGGGTTTTGTGGACCTGTGGGAGATGAGCATTATCAGGGGCATGCCATGACCAAAGTTATATTGCGGTACAAGTGACAGGGTGGATAGCAGTGGATGGCCCAGTAAGAGAGAGTGTATTACCTGGTACTTGTGGTAACTGTGCGGCGCTCCCGCGCCTTGCTGCCGGTGTATAGTGTGGCCGGGGCCGCAATGTTTTAATGGCGCTGACAGGAAGTGGTGCCACTGACACCGGAAGTAAGGTCGGCGGTCAGGGACCGCTATTGCGCATGCGCGGCCGGCGATTCAGTGTGTGCCTGGTTGCTGAGTAACCCAGGCGCTGTGTGTAACAGCAGCTGATGACCGACAATTATGTCTGCATGTGCTGTACCATTAGAAGGCTCTAGTAACACTGGGGATGCTGTAAATAGCCAGGGGGGGCGGGGGCCATGCCTAATGTGTGCTGTGTTTAATAACTATATCCCCAGAGGGGAAACCATGGGGCATGTAGAAAAAATGGGCAGGGCAGTATGAATTAAAGAATGGTAGGAAGACTGTGGCGCCAGTGGCACATAGTAGGATGGTCAACTAAACTACGGGTGATAAATTTGGTGTGGATAGATGATATGGATGGGTAATATAATGTTAATAAAGAGGACTCACCAGGTGACTTAACGGATCTGCAAGGAAAGAGGAAAATATTAGTGAGCTACAACAATTAGATCAGCCAATCTATTTCCCTATTTAAGCCCCTAGGTGCAAGGGTGTCTAGTGTGTATATCCAAAATGTTTCCCTGGATCGCAGACGTTTGATGTGATTACCCCCCCGTCTAGGACGGGGCACATGTTCCAGGACCTGAAATTTAAGTTGGGCCACTGTGTGTCTTGCCTTTACAAAATGGTCAGGAAGGGGAAGCCAGGTTTTGCTACACCTGATGGTAGACTTGTGGCTTGCGATTCTCTCCCGTATGTGCTGCGTGGTTTCGCCCACGTAGAGTAGGCCGCAAGGGCACTTAATGACGTAAATTACAAAATTTGAGTCGCACGTAAAGAATCCGCGAATAGGATAAGATTTCCCAGTCCTCGGGTGTGTCACGTTATCCGATTTTATCACATTTGAACAAGCGGCGCAGTTCAAGCACGGGAAGGTCCCATTGCGGCGTGAGCTCAAGAATTGCTGTCTTGGTATACGATGTGTGCTGCCCATATCCGCCTTGACTATTTGGTCACGGATATTGGGAGGTCTCCTTGTGCTCATAAGTGCGGGAACTTTGAAGGACGGGATTTCGGGATGAGCTCTGGTCAGAAGGGGCCAGTGCTTTTTTATGACTGAATACACCTTAGTCATAAAAGGGTGATGGGTGTGCACGAACGGTATCCTTTCTTGGGGCTGGCGTGATGCGGGACTCAACGGTGGATTGGAAGACCTGTTGAGTTCTTGTGTCAGGAGACTGGAAGGGTAGCTCCTGTCGCTGAACTTCTGTGCCATGGTTGTGAGTCGAACCTGTCGCATCTCGGGGTCCGTGACAATGCGGGAAACTCTTTTGAATTGAGACCTGGGCAAACTGTTTTTAGTGGTGGCTGGATGGCAGCTGGAGTACAGTAGCAAACTATTGCAGTCCGTGGGTTTTGTGTAAAGATCTGTTTTTAGGAGTCCGTTGGCATCTTTCAATACTAGGGTATCCAAGAAGGCTATTTGTGCTTCGTGAGTATGAATGGTAAATTTCAGCTCCTGGAAGGTAGAGTTGAGGGTAGAGTAGAATGTATCGAGGGTATTGGATGACCCTGTCCAAATCAGGAAGATGTCATCGATGTACCTGCAGTAGTCAAGGACATGTTGAGAGAAAAGCTCATTGGTGTAGACGTGGTGTGATTCAAAGTAATCCATGTACGCATTGGCGTAGGCCGGGGCTACATTCGAGCCCATCGCGGTCCCGCATATTTGGACATAGTAGGTGTCCTCATATAGGAAATAATTCTCAAAAAGGACCATATGTAGAAGTTCAAGACAGAAAGATATAGCATTCCTGGACATGTCTGTGTGTTCCAGAAGTTCTCTGGTGGCACGTATGCCCTTCTCGTGGGTTATGGAGGTGTATAAACTGTTCACGTCCATGGTGACGAGGACACTGTGGGGAGGTACCTGGTGTATCTGTTTAATTTTGTCAAGAAACTGGTTAGTGTCTAATATAAAGGACCTGGTGTTTTTTGTCAACGGTGTCAGAATCTTTTCGAGAAATATGGAGAGTGGTGAAAGAACCGAGTCGGTGGAGGCCACAATTGGTCTTCCAGGGGGGTTATGTAGGGATTTGTGGATTTTTGGCAAAACATAGAAAACCGGAATGATTGGATGGGGGTTCTGCAAAAACGTGGCCGTCTTGCCATCGATCGTGTCATTTGCTAGATATATTTCAATGAGTTCCCTAATTTTTTTGGCGATGGCTGTAGTGGGGTCCCTAGGTATGGCCTTGTAGGTGTTGGTATCTGCTAGTTGTCTAAATATTTCACCCCGGTATTGTGACCGGTCCATGACAACCGTGGCTCCCCCTTTGTCTGCAGGTTTTATGGTGATGGAATTGTTGGACCGTATGGAATAAAGTGCCTGTTTCTCTTCAAGTGTCATGTTGGTATGTGTAGGATAGAAACCCAATCTATGTTCATGTGATAGGGATTTAATATCACGATCCACCAGAGAGATGAATGTTTCGATAGCATGGTAAGAGTGAAGAGGAGAAAAAGTACTGACATTACGAAGTCCCAGAGAAGAGATAGATAGTGCCGGGATGGTATCAACAGATCCGGAGGGCCTCCCAACTGGGTCCGATGTAGGTATATTGCCAAAATGAGTCTTAAGTCTAATGGATCTGTAGAAGCGATGTAAGTCTTTCTCAAGTTGGAATGGATCCCAGTGGGGTGTTGGACAGAAAGATAATCCTTTCTGTAGGACTGTCAGTTCCGCTGGTGATAAGGAGTAACTGGAGATGTTAACCACTTGATTGGCTGGCTTACCTGGCTTCGGGTCACCATTCTTTCGCCGCGATCTTCGGGTTGGTCTGTTGGATGACGTCCTCCCCTGCGGCCTGCGGCTAAAAAATGTTGCCTGTTGGAACCGGTGGAGGAGTCGCTGCCGGAGCTGTAGGATCCTGGTCTCCTGGAATGGTTGCGATATCGCCAGTTTGTGGTTTTGGACAAGTCGCTCCATCGATATACCCTGTCGGTAGCGTAATCTTCACTGTCTCTCTGGAACTTAAGTCTCTTGCGTTCCTGTAGGGTCTTCTCGAACTCCGTGATGGCTTTGTCCGTTTTCGTTTTGAGTGCCGTCCAGTCGGTAGATGAAAGGGTGGTCGTCAGCTGGGTCTCAATGGCCTGGATATTTTTTTGAACGTCAATAATTTCCTTCTGGAGGTATTCAATTGTGAGGACGATAATGTCCAATGAGCATTTATTCAGAATGTGTTTGTATTTTTCACAAAATTCCGGATTGTCTGCAAATAGTGTAGGTCGCAAATTATATCTCAATCCCCTTGGGATTTTGCTTTGGCGAAAGTATTCAGCCAGGGTAGTGCAATGTAAATCATATGAGACTAGCTTCCGCTTAGTCTTTTCATAGTCCCTGGTTCTCAAATCGGTAGCGGGTATTCTGAGAAACTCAGTGGAGCCAGTCACTGCTGAAACAATGTTAGCGCTAGTGGCTGTATCATATGCAAAAGTAGAGGTGGACATTAGGGCAGACTGGTGCAGCGGCCAAGACTATGGTAAGATGAGTAAAGAAAATTGGCGCGCACTCAGAGTAATGGGGGAGCGAGGTGCAGGTGTAGTGGGCTGTATAAGCCCTACGTACATAGAGAATATAGTACACCGCACACTCAATATGTGTATTTGCAAAAAAAGTGAAAAATTTATTTGACATGAAAAGCGACCAGAGGTAATTATAATGACGTTTCGGCCCTACCAGGGCCTTAATCATACAATCGCTATGGAAAAAAAATAAAGACAGAATGTATAAACATGTGATATATACAATAACTCATATTCCAAAAACAAAAATAGAGTTCCCAACCTGGATAAAAGAAACAAAGGATAGGTAAAACAAAGGGGTATAAAATATGACATCAGTGGCATGGCATGATACATATGTCTAAAGCAATATTATACAGATCTCCACCTGGAGATATAATCAGAAGTAAGGTCACAGGGCCAGACTAAGGCTCCTGAAGCCAGTACATATGACAATCAACATAAAAGATACACAGGAAGGAAAAGTATTACCTTTAACGTGCACATAGAAGAGGGAAGAGTCCTTGTAGTTAGAGGCATACACTGTAGAGAGGATGATATATGTATATGAGATAAAGCAGGTACATAGAGAATAAAAAGTGGTAAAGGTATGTGATGTACCTTAAATGCCGGGTAATAATGCGTGTATTGACGCAATGACCGCCCTGAGGTGGGTTTTGTGGACCTGTGGGAGATGAGCATTATCAGGGGCATGCCATGACCAAAGTTATATTGCGGTACAAGTGACAGGGTGGATAGCAGTGGATGGCCCAGTAAGAGAGAGTGTATTACCTGGTACTTGTGGTAACTGTGCGGCGCTCCCGCGCCTTGCTGCCGGTGTATAGTGTGGCCGGGGCCGCAATGTTTTAATGGCGCTGACAGGAAGTGGTGCCACTGACACCGGAAGTAAGGTCGGCGGTCAGGGACCGCTATTGCGCATGCGCGGCCGGCGATTCAGTGTGTGCCTGGTTGCTGAGTAACCCAGGCGCTGTGTGTAACAGCAGCTGATGACCGACAATTATGTCTGCATGTGCTGTACCATTAGAAGGCTCTAGTAACACTGGGGATGCTGTAAATAGCCAGGGGGGGCGGGGGCCATGCCTAATGTGTGCTGTGTTTAATAACTATATCCCCAGAGGGGAAACCATGGGGCATGTAGAAAAAATGGGCAGGGCAGTATGAATTAAAGAATGGTAGGAAGACTGTGGCGCCAGTGGCACATAGTAGGATGGTCAACTAAACTACGGGTGATAAATTTGGTGTGGATAGATGATATGGATGGGTAATATAATGTTAATAAAGAGGACTCACCAGGTGACTTAACGGATCTGCAAGGAAAGAGGAAAATATTAGTGAGCTACAACAATTAGATCAGCCAATCTATTTCCCTATTTAAGCCCCTAGGTGCAAGGGTGTCTAGTGTGTATATCCAAAATGTTTCCCTGGATCGCAGACGTTTGATGTGATTACCCCCCCGTCTAGGACGGGGCACATGTTCCAGGACCTGAAATTTAAGTTGGGCCACTGTGTGTCTTGCCTTTACAAAATGGTCAGGAAGGGGAAGCCAGGTTTTGCTACACCTGATGGTAGACTTGTGGCTTGCGATTCTCTCCCGTATGTGCTGCGTGGTTTCGCCCACGTAGAGTAGGCCGCAAGGGCACTTAATGACGTAAATTACAAAATTTGAGTCGCACGTAGAGAATCCGCGAATAGGATAAGATTTCCCAGTCCTCGGGTGTGTCACGTTATCCGATTTTATCACATTTGAACAAGTGGCGCAGTTCAAGCACGGGAAGGTCCCATTGCGGCGTGAGCTCAAGAATTGCTGTCTTGGTATACGATGTGTGCTGCCCATATCCGCCTTGACTATTTGGTCACGGATATTGGGAGGTCTCCTTGTGCTCATAAGTGCGGGAACTTTGAAGGACGGGATTTCGGGATGAGCTCTGGTCAGAAGGGGCCAGTGCTTTTTTATGACTGAATACACCTTAGTCATAAAAGGGTGATGGGTGTGCACGAACGGTATCCTTTCTTGGGGCTGGCGTGATGCGGGACTCAACGGTGGATTGGAAGACCTGTTGAGTTCTTGTGTCAGGAGACTGGAAGGGTAGCTCCTGTCGCTGAACTTCTGTGCCATGGTTGTGAGTCGAACCTGTCGCATCTCGGGGTCCGTGACAATGCGGGAAACTCTTTTGAATTGAGACCTGGGCAAACTGTTTTTAGTGGTGGCTGGATGGCAGCTGGAGTACAGTAGCAAACTATTGCAGTCCGTGGGTTTTGTGTAAAGATCTGTTTTTAGGAGTCCGTTGGCATCTTTCAATACTAGGGTATCCAAGAAGGCTATTTGTGCTTCGTGAGTATGAATGGTAAATTTCAGCTCCTGGAAGGTAGAGTTGAGGGTAGAGTAGAATGTATCGAGGGTATTGGATGACCCTGTCCAAATCAGGAAGATGTCATCGATGTACCTGCAGTAGTCAAGGACATGTTGAGAGAAAAGCTCATTGGTGTAGACGTGGTGTGATTCAAAGTAATCCATGTACGCATTGGCGTAGGCCGGGGCTACATTCGAGCCCATCGCGGTCCCGCATATTTGGACATAGTAGGTGTCCTCATATAGGAAATAATTCTCAAAAAGGACCATATGTAGAAGTTCAAGACAGAAAGATATAGCATTCCTGGACATGTCTGTGTGTTCCAGAAGTTCTCTGGTGGCACGTATGCCCTTCTCGTGGGTTATGGAGGTGTATAAACTGTTCACGTCCATGGTGACGAGGACACTGTGGGGAGGTACCTGGTGTATCTGTTTAATTTTGTCAAGAAACTGGTTAGTGTCTAATATAAAGGACCTGGTGTTTTTTGTCAACGGTGTCAGAATCTTTTCGAGAAATATGGAGAGTGGTGAAAGAACCGAGTCGGTGGAGGCCACAATTGGTCTTCCAGGGGGGTTATGTAGGGATTTGTGGATTTTTGGCAAAACATAGAAAACCGGAATGATTGGATGGGGGTTCTGCAAAAACGTGGCCGTCTTGCCATCGATCGTGTCATTTGCTAGATATATTTCAATGAGTTCCCTAATTTTTTTGGCGATGGCTGTAGTGGGGTCCCTAGGTATGGCCTTGTAGGTGTTGGTATCTGCTAGTTGTCTAAATATTTCACCCCGGTATTGTGACCGGTCCATGACAACCGTGGCTCCCCCTTTGTCTGCAGGTTTTATGGTGATGCAGACAAAAGTGCCCTTGCGGCCTACTCTACGTGGGCGAAACCACGCAGCACATACGGGAGAGAATCGCAAGCCACAAGTCTACCATCAGGTGTAGCAAAACCTGGCTTCCCCTTCCTGACCATTTTGTAAAGGCAAGACACACAGTGGCCCAACTTAAATTTCAGGTCCTGGAACATGTGCCCCGTCCTAGACGGGGGGGTAATCACATCAAACGTCTGCGATCCAGGGAAACATTTTGGATATACACACTAGACACCCTTGCACCTAGGGGCTTAAATAGGGAAATAGATTGGCTGATCTAATTGTTGTAGCTCACTAATATTTTCCTCTTTCCTTGCAGATCCGTTAAGTCACCTGGTGAGTCCTCTTTATTAACATTATATTACCCATCCATATCATCTATCCACACCAAATTTATCACCCGTAGTTTAGTTGACCATCCTACTATGTGCCACTGGCGCCACAGTCTTCCTACCATTCTTTAATTCATACTGCCCTGCCCATTTTTTCTACATGCCCCATGGTTTCCCCTCTGGGGATATAGTTATTAAACACAGCACACATTAGGCATGGCTATTTACAGCATCCCCAGTGTTACTAGAGCCTTCTAATGGTACAGCACATGCAGACATAATTGTCGGTCATCAGCTGCTGTTACACACAGCGCCTGGGTTACTCAGCAACCAGGCACACACTGAATCGCCGGCCGCGCATGCGCAATAGCGGTCCCTGACCGCCGACCTTACTTCCGGTGTCAGTGGCACCACTTCCTGTCAGCGCCATTAAAACATTGCGGCCCCGGCCACACTATACACCGGCAGCAAGGCGCGGGAGCGCCGCACAGTTACCACAAGTACCAGGTAATACACTCTCTCTTACTGGGCCATCCACTGCTATCCACCCTGTCACTTGTACCGCAATATAACTTTGGTCATGGCATGCCCCTGATAATGCTCATCTCCCACAGGTCCACAAAACCCACCTCAGGGCGGTCATTGCGTCAATACACGCATTATTACCCGGCATTTAAGGTACATCACATACCTTTACCACTTTTTATTCTCTATGTACCTGCTTTATCTCATATACATATATCATCCTCTCTACAGTGTATGCCTCTAACTACAAGGACTCTTCCCTCTTCTATGTGCACGTTAAAGGTAATACTTTTCCTTCCTGTGTATCTTTTATGTTGATTGTCATATGTACTGGCTTCAGGAGCCTTAGTCTGGCCCTGTGACCTTACTTCTGATTATATCTCCAGGTGGAGATCTGTATAATATTGCTTTAGACATATGTATCATGCCATGCCACTGATGTCATATTTTATACCCCTTTGTTTTACCTATCCTTTGTTTCTTTTATCCAGGTTGGGAACTCTATTTTTGTTTTTGGAATATGAGTTATTGTATATATCACATGTTTATACATTCTGTCTTTATTTTTTTTCCATAGCGATTGTATGATTAAGGCCCTGGTAGGGCCGAAACGTCATTATAATTACCTCTGGTCGCTTTTCATGTCAAATAAATTTTTCACTTTTTTTGCAAATACACATATTGAGTGTGCGGTGTACTATATTCTCTATGTACGTAGGGCTTATACAGCCCACTACACCTGCACCTCGCTCCCCCATTACTCTGAGTGCGCGCCAATTTTCTTTACTCATCTTACCATAGTCTTGGCCGCTGCACCAGTCTGCCCTAATGTCCACCTCTACTTTTGCATATGATACAGCCACTAGCGCTAACATTGTTTCAGCAGTGACTGGCTCCACTGAGTTTCTCAGAATACCCGCTACCGATTTGAGAACCAGGGACTATGAAAAGACTAAGCGGAAGCTAGTCTCATATGATTTACATTGCACTACCCTGGCTGAATACTTTCGCCAAAGCAAAATCCCAAGGGGATTGAGATGTAATTTGCGACCTACACTATTTGCAGACAATCCGGAATTTTGTGAAAAATACAAACACATTCTGAATAAATGCTCATTGGACATTATCGTCCTCACAATTGAATACCTCCAGAAGGAAATTATTGACGTTCAAAAAAATATCCAGGCCATTGAGACCCAGCTGACGACCACCCTTTCATCTACCGACTGGACGGCACTCAAAACGAAAACGGACAAAGCCATCACGGAGTTCGAGAAGACCCTACAGGAACGCAAGAGACTTAAGTTCCAGAGAGACAGTGAAGATTACGCTACCGACAGGGTATATCGATGGAGCGACTTGTCCAAAACCACAAACTGGCGATATCGCAACCATTCCAGGAGACCAGGATCCTACAGCTCCGGCAGCGACTCCTCCACCGGTTCCAACAGGCAACATTTTTTAGCCGCAGGCCGCAGGGGAGGACGTCATCCAACAGACCAACCCGAAGATTGCGGCGAAAGAATGGTGACCCGAAGCCAGGTAAGCCAGCCAATCAAGTGGTTAACATCTCCAGTTACTCCTTATCACCAGCGGAACTGACAGTCCTACAGAAAGGATTATCTTTCTGTCCAACACCCCACTGGGATCCATTCCAACTTGAGAAAGACTTACATCGCTTCTACAGATCCATTAGACTTAAGACTCATTTTGGCAATATACCTACATCGGACCCAGTTGGGAGGCCCTCCGGATCTGTTGATACCATCCCGGCACTATCTATCTCTTCTCTGGGACTTCGTAATGTCAGTACTTTTTCTCCTCTTCACTCTTACCATGCTATCGAAACATTCATCTCTCTGGTGGATCGTGATATTAAATCCCTATCACATGAACATAGATTGGGTTTCTATCCTACACATACCAACATGACACTTGAAGAGAAACAGGCACTTTATTCCATACGGTCCAACAATTCCATCACCATAAAACCTGCAGACAAAGGGGGAGCCACGGTTGTCATGGACCGGTCACAATACCGGGGTGAAATATTTAGACAACTAGCAGATACCAACACCTACAAGGCCATACCTAGGGACCCCACTACAGCCATCGCCAAAAAAATTAGGGAACTCATTGAAATATATCTAGCAAATGACACGATCGATGGCAAGACGGCCACGTTTTTGCAGAACCCCCATCCAATCATTCCGGTTTTCTATGTTTTGCCAAAAATCCACAAATCCCTACATAACCCCCCTGGAAGACCAATTGTGGCCTCCACCGACTCGGTTCTTTCACCACTCTCCATATTTCTCGAAAAGATTCTGACACCGTTGACAAAAAACACCAGGTCCTTTATATTAGACACTAACCAGTTTCTTGACAAAATTAAACAGATACACCAGGTACCTCCCCACAGTGTCCTCGTCACCATGGACGTGAACAGTTTATACACCTCCATAACCCACGAGAAGGGCATACGTGCCACCAGAGAACTTCTGGAACACACAGACATGTCCAGGAATGCTATATCTTTCTGTCTTGAACTTCTACATATGGTCCTTTTTGAGAATTATTTCCTATATGAGGACACCTACTATGTCCAAATATGCGGGACCGCGATGGGCTCGAATGTAGCCCCGGCCTACGCCAATGCGTACATGGATTACTTTGAATCACACCACGTCTACACCAATGAGCTTTTCTCTCAACATGTCCTTGACTACTGCAGGTACATCGATGACATCTTCCTGATTTGGACAGGGTCATCCAATACCCTCGATACATTCTACTCTACCCTCAACTCTACCTTCCAGGAGCTGAAATTTACCATTCATACTCACGAAGCACAAATAGCCTTCTTGGATACCCTAGTATTGAAAGATGCCAACGGACTCCTAAAAACAGATCTTTACACAAAACCCACGGACTGCAATAGTTTGCTACTGTACTCCAGCTGCCATCCAGCCACCACTAAAAACAGTTTGCCCAGGTCTCAATTCAAAAGAGTTTCCCGCATTGTCACGGACCCCGAGATGCGACAGGTTCGACTCACAACCATGGCACAGAAGTTCAGCGACAGGAGCTACCCTTCCAGTCTCCTGACACAAGAACTCAACAGGTCTTCCAATCCACCGTTGAGTCCCGCATCACGCCAGCCCCAAGAAAGGATACCGTTCGTGCACACCCATCACCCTTTTATGACTAAGGTGTATTCAGTCATAAAAAAGCACTGGCCCCTTCTGACCAGAGCTCATCCCGAAATCCCGTCCTTCAAAGTTCCCGCACTTATGAGCACAAGGAGACCTCCCAATATCCGTGACCAAATAGTCAAGGCGGATATGGGCAGCACACATCGTATACCAAGACAGCAATTCTTGAGCTCACGCCGCAATGGGACCTTCCCGTGCTTGAACTGCGCCGCTTGTTCAAATGTGATAAAATCGGATAACGTGACACACCCGAGGACTGGGAAATCTTATCCTATTCGCGGATTCTTTACGTGCGACTCAAATTTTGTAATTTACGTCATTAAGTGCCCTTGCGGCCTACTCTACGTGGGCGAAACCACGCAGCACATACGGGAGAGAATCGCAAGCCACAAGTCTACCATCAGGTGTAGCAAAACCTGGCTTCCCCTTCCTGACCATTTTGTAAAGGCAAGACACACAGTGGCCCAACTTAAATTTCAGGTCCTGGAACATGTGCCCCGTCCTAGACGGGGGGGTAATCACATCAAACGTCTGCGATCCAGGGAAACATTTTGGATATACACACTAGACACCCTTGCACCTAGGGGCTTAAATAGGGAAATAGATTGGCTGATCTAATTGTTGTAGCTCACTAATATTTTCCTCTTTCCTTGCAGATCCGTTAAGTCACCTGGTGAGTCCTCTTTATTAACATTATATTACCCATCCATATCATCTATCCACACCAAATTTATCACCCGTAGTTTAGTTGACCATCCTACTATGTGCCACTGGCGCCACAGTCTTCCTACCATTCTTTAATTCATACTGCCCTGCCCATTTTTTCTACATGCCCCATGGTTTCCCCTCTGGGGATATAGTTAATAAACACAGCACACATTAGGCATGGCCCCCGCCCCCCCTGGCTATTTACAGCATCCCCAGTGTTACTAGAGCCTTCTAATGGTACAGCACATGCAGACATAATTGTCGGTCATCAGCTGCTGTTACACACAGCGCCTGGGTTACTCAGCAACCAGGCACACACTGAATCGCCGGCCGCGCATGCGCAATAGCGGTCCCTGACCGCCGACCTTACTTCCGGTGTCAGTGGCACCACTTCCTGTCAGCGCCATTAAAACATTGCGGCCCCGGCCACACTATACACCGGCAGCAAGGCGCGGGAGCGCCGCACAGTTACCACAAGTACCAGGTAATACACTCTCTCTTACTGGGCCATCCACTGCTATCCACCCTGTCACTTGTACCGCAATATAACTTTGGTCATGGCATGCCCCTGATAATGCTCATCTCCCACAGGTCCACAAAACCCACCTCAGGGCGGTCATTGCGTCAATACACGCATTATTACCCGGCATTTAAGGTACATCACATACCTTTACCACTTTTTATTCTCTATGTACCTGCTTTATCTCATATACATATATCATCCTCTCTACAGTGTATGCCTCTAACTACAAGGACTCTTCCCTCTTCTATGTGCACGTTAAAGGTAATACTTTTCCTTCCTGTGTATCTTTTATGTTGATTGTCATATGTACTGGCTTCAGGAGCCTTAGTCTGGCCCTGTGACCTTACTTCTGATTATATCTCCAGGTGGAGATCTGTATAATATTGCTTTAGACATATGTATCATGCCATGCCACTGATGTCATATTTTATACCCCTTTGTTTTACCTATCCTTTGTTTCTTTTATCCAGGTTGGGAACTCTATTTTTGTTTTTGGAATATGAGTTATTGTATATATCACATGTTTATACATTCTGTCTTTATTTTTTTTCCATAGCGATTGTATGATTAAGGCCCTGGTAGGGCCGAAACGTCATTATAATTACCTCTGGTCGCTTTTCATGTCAAATAAATTTTTCACTTTTTTTGCAAATACACATATTGAGTGTGCGGTGTACTATATTCTCTATGTACGTAGGGCTTATACAGCCCACTACACCTGCACCTCGCTCCCCCATTACTCTGAGTGCGCGCCAATTTTCTTTACTCATCTTACCATAGTCTTGGCCGCTGCACCAGTCTGCCCTAATGTCCACCTCTACTTTTGCATATGATACAGCCACTAGCGCTAACATTGTTTCAGCAGTGACTGGCTCCACTGAGTTTCTCAGAATACCCGCTACCGATTTGAGAACCAGGGACTATGAAAAGACTAAGCGGAAGCTAGTCTCATATGATTTACATTGCACTACCCTGGCTGAATACTTTCGCCAAAGCAAAATCCCAAGGGGATTGAGATGTAATTTGCGACCTACACTATTTGCAGACAATCCGGAATTTTGTGAAAAATACAAACACATTCTGAATAAATGCTCATTGGACATTATCGTCCTCACAATTGAATACCTCCAGAAGGAAATTATTGACGTTCAAAAAAATATCCAGGCCATTGAGACCCAGCTGACGACCACCCTTTCATCTACCGACTGGACGGCACTCAAAACGAAAACGGACAAAGCCATCACGGAGTTCGAGAAGACCCTACAGGAACGCAAGAGACTTAAGTTCCAGAGAGACAGTGAAGATTACGCTACCGACAGGGTATATCGATGGAGCGACTTGTCCAAAACCACAAACTGGCGATATCGCAACCATTCCAGGAGATCAGGATCCTACAGCTCCGGCAGCGACTCCTCCACCGGTTCCAACAGGCAACATTTTTTAGCCGCAGGCCGCAGGGGAGGACGTCATCCAACAGACCAACCCGAAGATTGCGGCGAAAGAATGGTGACCCGAAGCCAGGTAAGCCAGCCAATCAAGTGGTTAACATCTCCAGTTACTCCTTATCACCAGCGGAACTGACAGTCCTACAGAAAGGATTATCTTTCTGTCCAACACCCCACTGGGATCCATTCCAACTTGAGAAAGACTTACATCGCTTCTACAGATCCATTAGACTTAAGACTCATTTTGGCAATATACCTACATCGGACCCAGTTGGGAGGCCCTCCGGATCTGTTGATACCATCCCGGCACTATCTATCTCTTCTCTGGGACTTCGTAATGTCAGTACTTTTTCTCCTCTTCACTCTTACCATGCTATCGAAACATTCATCTCTCTGGTGGATCGTGATATTAAATCCCTATCACATGAACATAGATTGGGTTTCTATCCTACACATACCAACATGACACTTGAAGAGAAACAGGCACTTTATTCCATACGGTCCAACAATTCCATCACCATAAAACCTGCAGACAAAGGGGGAGCCACGGTTGTCATGGACCGGTCACAATACCGGGGTGAAATATTTAGACAACTAGCAGATACCAACACCTACAAGGCCATACCTAGGGACCCCACTACAGCCATCGCCAAAAAAATTAGGGAACTCATTGAAATATATCTAGCAAATGACACGATCGATGGCAAGACGGCCACGTTTTTGCAGAACCCCCATCCAATCATTCCGGTTTTCTATGTTTTGCCAAAAATCCACAAATCCCTACATAA
Organism: Ranitomeya variabilis; assembly: GCF_051348905.1. Lineage (NCBI taxonomy): Eukaryota > Metazoa > Chordata > Amphibia > Anura > Dendrobatidae > Ranitomeya > Ranitomeya variabilis. Next base: position 298,841,038 of record NC_135232.1, read on the forward strand.
CCCCCCTGGAAGACCAATTGTGGCCTCCACCGACTCGGTTCTTTCACCACTCTCCATATTTCTCGAAAAGATTCTGACACCGTTGACAAAAAACACCAGGTCCTTTATATTAGACACTAACCAGTTTCTTGACAAAATTAAACAGATACACCAGGTACCTCCCCACAGTGTCCTCGTCACCATGGACGTGAACAGTTTATACACCTCCATAACCCACGAGAAGGGCATACGTGCCACCAGAGAACTTCTGGAACACACAGACATGTCCAGGAATGCTATATCTTTCTGTCTTGAACTTCTACATATGGTCCTTTTTGAGAATTATTTCCTATATGAGGACACCTACTATGTCCAAATATGCGGGACCGCGATGGGCTCGAATGTAGCCCCGGCCTACGCCAATGCGTACATGGATTACTTTGAATCACACCACGTCTACACCAATGAGCTTTTCTCTCAACATGTCCTTGACTACTGCAGGTACATCGATGACATCTTCCTGATTTGGACAGGGTCATCCAATACCCTCGATACATTCTACTCTACCCTCAACTCTACCTTCCAGGAGCTGAAATTTACCATTCATACTCACGAAGCACAAATAGCCTTCTTGGATACCCTAGTATTGAAAGATGCCAACGGACTCCTAAAAACAGATCTTTACACAAAACCCACGGACTGCAATAGTTTGCTACTGTACTCCAGCTGCCATCCAGCCACCACTAAAAACAGTTTGCCCAGGTCTCAATTCAAAAGAGTTTCCCGCATTGTCACGGACCCCGAGATGCGACAGGTTCGACTCACAACCATGGCACAGAAGTTCAGCGACAGGAGCTACCCTTCCAGTCTCCTGACACAAGAACTCAACAGGTCTTCCAATCCACCGTTGAGTCCCGCATCACGCCAGCCCCAAGAAAGGATACCGTTCGTGCACACCCATCACCCTTTTATGACTAAGGTGTATTCAGTCATAAAAAAGCACTGGCCCCTTCTGACCAGAGCTCATCCCGAAATCCCGTCCTTCAAAGTTCCCGCACTTATGAGCACAAGGAGACCTCCCAATATCCGTGACCAAATAGTCAAGGCGGATATGGGCAGCACACATCGTATACCAAGACAGCAATTCTTGAGCTCACGCCGCAATGGGACCTTCCCGTGCTTGAACTGCGCCGCTTGTTCAAATGTGATAAAATCGGATAACGTGACACACCCGAGGACTGGGAAATCTTATCCTATTCGCGGATTCTTTACGTGCGACTCAAATTTTGTAATTTACGTCATTAAGTGCCCTTGCGGCCTACTCTACGTGGGCGAAACCACGCAGCACATACGGGAGAGAATCGCAAGCCACAAGTCTACCATCAGGTGTAGCAAAACCTGGCTTCCCCTTCCTGACCATTTTGTAAAGGCAAGACACACAGTGGCCCAACTTAAATTTCAGGTCCTGGAACATGTGCCCCGTCCTAGACGGGGGGGTAATCACATCAAACGTCTGCGATCCAGGGAAACATTTTGGATATACACACTAGACACCCTTGCACCTAGGGGCTTAAATAGGGAAATAGATTGGCTGATCTAATTGTTGTAGCTCACTAATATTTTCCTCTTTCCTTGCAGATCCGTTAAGTCACCTGGTGAGTCCTCTTTATTAACATTATATTACCCATCCATATCATCTATCCACACCAAATTTATCACCCGTAGTTTAGTTGACCATCCTACTATGTGCCACTGGCGCCACAGTCTTCCTACCATTCTTTAATTCATACTGCCCTGCCCATTTTTTCTACATGCCCCATGGTTTCCCCTCTGGGGATATAGTTATTAAACACAGCACACATTAGGCATGGCCCCCGCCCCCCCTGGCTATTTACAGCATCCCCAGTGTTACTAGAGCCTTCTAATGGTACAGCACATGCAGACATAATTGTCGGTCATCAGCTGCTGTTACACACAGCGCCTGGGTTACTCAGCAACCAGGCACACACTGAATCGCCGGCCGCGCATGCGCAATAGCGGTCCCTGACCGCCGACCTTACTTCCGGTGTCAGTGGCACCACTTCCTGTCAGCGCCATTAAAACATTGCGGCCCCGGCCACACTATACACCGGCAGCAAGGCGCGGGAGCGCCGCACAGTTACCACAAGTACCAGGTAATACACTCTCTCTTACTGGGCCATCCACTGCTATCCACCCTGTCACTTGTACCGCAATATAACTTTGGTCATGGCATGCCCCTGATAATGCTCATCTCCCACAGGTCCACAAAACCCACCTCAGGGCGGTCATTGCGTCAATACACGCATTATTACCCGGCATTTAAGGTACAATCACATGATTAAGGCCCTGGTAGGGCCGAAACGTCATTATAATTACCTCTGGTCGCTTTTCATGTCAAATAAATTTTTCACTTTTTTTGCAAATACACATATTGAGTGTGCGGTGTACTATATTCTCTATGTACGTAGGGCTTATACAGCCCACTACACCTGCACCTCGCTCCCCCATTACTCTGAGTGCGCGCCAATTTTCTTTACCCATCTAGCTATAGTCTATTTGGACACCCTAAGGCCCTTCCTCGACCCTTGAAAAGAGACAAACAGGGCCCTCTGTTTCCTCCAGGGCTCTGTTACCTCTAAGTAGCATAGGAGGCATCTCCTAACATCCAGGCAATGAAGCCTCTCTTCCTTCCAGTTACTCGGGTTAGGACAGAAAGATGGCAGTATTATTTCCTGAGCTCTATGGAATTTTGATACTTTGGGCCTTAGGGTGTCCAAATAGACTATAGGAGGTAAGCTGGTCCAACCTCAATACTACTCTATCGTCCATGAACTGAGTGTAGGGAGGATCTGCCGATAAAGCTTGTAAGTCCCCTGTCCTACAGGCTGAAGTGAGTGCCACTAGTAAGGCTATTTTTAACAAAATTACCTTATCCGAAATAGAGTGTAATGGCTCAAAGGGACTCTCCGCTAAGGCTGTCAAAACCAGATTTAGATCCCAAGGAGGAGGTACAGGAGACAGGACAGTTTGCTCGACTACAGGCTCTGATGAACCTGGCCACCCATCTATTAGCCAGGTCACAGTTGTATAAGGCAGCCAGAGCTGAAACCTGCACCTTGAGGGTACTGACTGCTAAACTCAGTTCTACCCCCTCCTGCAAAAACTCTAGTATAGCCACTACCGGAACCTCCCCTTCTTGTACCGGCCCGCAAAAGGACAAAAATTTCCTCCAGACTCTCCCATAGATCTTAGTGGTTATCGGCTTTCTGCTACTAAGCAGCGTAGAAACTAACTCTGATGAAAAAACCTTTCCCCTTTAGAAGCGACCATTCAAATTCCAGGCTGTTAAATGCAACCCGGACATTTGAGGATGCAGGAAAGGTCCCTGTGTCAGCAGGCCTTGATTCTCTGGGAGGACCCAAGGATCCGTTACTGACATTGTCTTTAGCCAGTAGAACCATGGCCTCTTTGGCCAAAATGGGGCTATTACAATTATTCTGGCTCTGTCTTCTCTGACTTTTCTCAAGACCGCCGGTATTAGGCATATTGGAGAGTAGGCATATAGGATGTCCACTCTATCCTGAAGGCATCTACCGAGTACGGAATGTCCGCTAGGCTTAAAGAATAAAATCTCTGGACTCCTGTTGTTCCTTGAAGCAAAAAGATCTATTGTGGGCTGACCCCACATGTCCACAATCTGACTGAATATTGATCTTTTCAGAGACCATTCTCCTTGCCTTAACTGATTGCGACTTAGGAAATCGGCTTTCAGGTTGTCTACTCCTCGGATATGCAGAGCCGATAATGAGGAAGTGATGTTCTGCCAGACTTAAGATTCTTTCTGTTATTCCCATCAGTGGTCGAGACAGAGTGCCTCCCTGATGATTTATGTAGGCTACTGCGGTCTGATTGTCCGACAGGCTCTCACATGCTGCTTTTGAAGCTGGGGTAGTAGCCCCTTCAGTGCCCTTTCGATGGCCAGAAGCTCCCATTCGTTCGATGATAAGCCCTTCCTCATGGGACCATAGATTCTGGAGCCACAGGGTGTCTAAGTGGGCTCCCCACCCTCAGGGACTAGAGTCCGTTGTGACCATTCTGGATGCCCTGTATACCCAGGGAACCCCTCTTGGAGCGGACTCGATCTGCAGCCACCAATTGAGTGACTGAATTACTGTTTCTGGGAGGGTAAGCTTTCCTTCTAAGTGACCCTGTAGTACTAGATCGTTCACTGAGTGTTATTTCTGGCTTCTTTATTGAGGCCAAGACTAATCATTTGACCTTTTCCACTTTCTCCTCTGCTTGCTGGCACTCTTGTGCCACCGAGTCTATTACTAGCCCCAAGAAAATTTGTACTGTTGCTGGATTCAGTCTGGACTTTTTTTTTAGATTTAACTGCCAACCAAGAGTCTTTAAGGACTCCTTGACTATCCAGACAGTGAAGAAAACTTCTCACCACAATCAGGTAGTCGTCCAGATACAGTATTATTAGAATGTCTTTTTCTCTGAGATGGGCCGAGACCTCTGAAACCAGCTTGGTGAATACCTGAGGGGCTATTGCTAACCCAAAGGGTAGAGCTCTGAACTGAAAATGGGCTATTAGAGATTTGATTTTCACTGCTACTTGAGGAATTTGCGATCCTGCTCGCGGATAGGGACGTGGTAGTATGAGTCCTTGAGGTCTAGTACCGCCATGTAACACTGTGGGAAGTGAAGTTTTACCGCTGATCTTACTGTCTCCATCCTGAATGAACTACCAGATAGCTGTTGAGATGTTTTAGGTTTATGATGGTTCTCCAGGAATCGTCCGTTTATTTATTAGAAAGAGAGGGGAACAAAACCCCCTCTTTCTCCCCTCCACAGGAACTTCCTCCAGCACATGTTTTTCTAACAGTGATATTACCTCTTTTTCCAGGCTCCATTGTTTCTCTTGAGAGGGCTGTACCGGGGTTTGTATGCATCTTTGAAGTGGCAGACTGTGGAAATTCAATTTTAGGCCTGACCTCACAATCTGCCGAATCTAAAAGTGCTGGATGAAATTTCTTCCCAGGCGGGGAGGAAGTGAGAGAGCCTCCCTCTTACCTGGGAGAAGGCACTGAGATGGCTTCTTGGTGTCTCTGGATGGTTTGCCGAAATAAAAGCCTCTCCCTCCTCTGGACCGCTTGTTAGCTCTGTCTCGGTCTGTGTATGGCTGGCCCCTGGATCTGCGACCCTTGCGAAAGGAGTGCGAAAAGATGAAAATTGCTGCTTCAGAAAACCTATTTTCTTATCTCCTACTTTCTCCAGCACTTCTTCTAGCGCTGGCCCAAATAAGACCTTCACAAGAGCTTTACTTTTTCTTGTATATCTCCCAGCCAGCATTTAAGCCAATGTGAGACCTCCTGTGGTAGCCAGCGCTGCTGACTTGGCCGCCAGCCTTGCCGAGTCTGCCGAGGCATCCACCAAAAACACTTCTGCTGCTTTGATGGTTGGAAGTGCATCTAAGATGGTCTCTCTGGAGACTCGCTGCTCCAGCTGATCTTCTAGGTTGTCTATCCAAACCTTCAAAGATCTAGCCACACTAGTGGCCAAAATGGCTGGCCTTAATGCCCCAGCCGAGGACTCCCAAGCTGTTTTGTGAAATCTGTCCGTCTTCCTATCCAATAGCTCCCTCAGGGACCCCTGGTCTTCAAACGGGAGGGAAGACTTCCTAGTTATTTTTTTTTTTTAAATTGCCACATCCAGTCTTGGTGCCTTATCCTAGGATGAAGAAGATTCTTCATCAAATGGATACTTTTTCTTCAATGAAACAATTGTTTGCGTCTTTCTTTCCGGTTTCTCCCACTCACTTTTAATAAGACTTTGTAACTGCTCATTAATGGGGAAGGCTCTATGCTTTCTTCTTTGTAAGCCACCGAACACGAGTTCCTGAGCAGATCTGTTGGCTTTCTCATCTACCAATCCCATAGTGGACCGAACTGCTTTTATTAGATTGTCCGTGGCCTCCACCGGTTAACTAATATCTTCCTCTGAACTACTCCCAGAGTACTGTGATTGATCTGAGTCCTCTGGCTCAGAACATGTGGAGTCTTCTTGCGATACAAAAGAGGGGCTGGATCTATCTCTCCCCTTACTGTCCGTGTCCATTGGGGTCTGCAACGCACTAACTGACCTACGAACCTCCAACTGTATCAGGATTCTTAAATTTGCTGAAAACATAGGAGTTTCTTCTGCAATGGTCTTGTCAATACAGTCCTGACAATTTTGTATTTCAGGACCCCCTAATTGGCATCTGCATAGGGAACACTCCTTATGTTTAAGCTTGGCCTTGCTCTTTTTAGGGACCCCCTACACTCCACCCCAGTAATATATAGAAAAAAAATGAGAGAGTAGGAGACAGGAGAGAAAGAGAACAGACATTAGTGTACTGTACTTTCTCGGAGATCACTCACCACTCGGACGCTCCAAATGGGTACCGGATGCAGAGGTTGAATGGTGTTCTCAATGTCTCCTCCAAAGACTAAGGACCCCTTCTTACTAGAGCCACGGAGATCCACCCGTGTGCTGCCCGAGTGGCCCCCATTGCTGCTACAGCTTTTTCTCCTGTGAGTATGACCGATGCCTCTATGGCTCCTGCTGCTGATGATGCTGCAAGTGCTCCGGCAAAAAGGCTTCCACGATTGCCACCGCCTGCATGTCTGCTGCCCTTAAATACTTTTAGGCTTCATTAACACAAGGGCGCTACCCCTTCCTCACCCACACCTGGCCATCATTCCCGGTATGTCCCGATGCTGCTGATGGCATATTCTCTTTTTCTGAGCGCCACCATCTGCTCGTTCTCTGGGGGTACGCGCATGCATTCACCACTCCCCACGTGTTCCCGGTCCTTTTTCGGTGCACGCTGCTTCATTCTTGTTGCGCGCACCCCTGTATCTTCCGACTCTGCGCACACCCTGCCCAATGTTATGTGCCGTGACCCCCATTTTTGCCCAGACACCGATGTGTCTTGCGGGCTGTGTGGCCACCATGCGCTTCAGGGAGGGGCATGGCAAGACGCGGCCTCAAAGGCTTGTTTCACCCGGGCACCGATGAGCCTCGCGGGCTGCGTGGCCACAATGCACTTCAGGGAGGGAGCGGCGAGATGTGGCCTCCGAGGGCTTCTGTTTCACCTGAGCATCGCCTCGCAGGCTGTGTGGCAATGCTTCACACAGTGAGAGCATGGCAAGACGTGGCCTCCGAGGTGCTACCGGTACCTGGTGATGGATGCAGCAGAACTCTGCCTGCCAAAACACCATCCGACCCAGGCATCCTCTTCTGTCTTATTAAGATTTCATCTGAGGGTTCCCCATCAAGGACAGGAAACCAACTGATGTGGAGAGAGGAGCCGCCCTTTTTATCTTGAAGGTTTCCTGTCCTTGAACGGCGGATCCCCTCTCTCGTGGTACCGTCATGGGTGACTGAAAAAATCACATTGTATAAATTATATAAATTTATTTGCAATTTGTAGTGAGAAATAAGTATTTGATCACTCTGGTGAACAAGACTTAATACTTGGATGTACCATATTTTTCAGACCATAAGACGCACTTTTTTTCCTTCAAAAATGTGGAGGAAAATGGAGAATAGTCCGGATGTACCTGCTCTGGCTGTGGTGGGAGAGTGGCAGTGGCAGAGCAGCGGGTCACAGGAGGCAGGAGCCGGCGGCGAACACCTGTGCCCGCTGCTTAAGAGAAATGAATATTCACTACATTACACACGCATAGGCGTGGAAAGCTTTGAATATTCATTTCTCTTTAACCCCTTCATGACCCAGCCTATTTTGACCTTAATGACCTGGCCATTTTTTGCAATTCTGACCAGTGTCCCTTCATGAGGTAATAACTCAGGAACGCTTCAACGGATCCTAGCGATTCTGAGACTGTTTTTTCATGACATATTAGGCTTCATGTTAGTGGTAAATTTAGGTCGATAATTTCTGCGTTTATTTGTGAAAAAAAATGGAAATTTGGCAAAAATTTTGAAAATTTCGCAATTTTCACATTTTGAATTTTTATTCTGTCAAGCCAGAGAGTTATGTGACACAAAATAGTTAATAAATAACATTACCCACATGTCTACTTTACATCAGCACAATTTTGTAAACAAATTTTTTTTTTGCTAGGAAGTTATAAGGGTTAAAATTTGACCAGTGATGTCTCATTTTTACAACAAAATTTACAAAACCATTTTTTTTAGGGACCACCTCACATCTGAAGTCAGTTTGAGGGGTCTATATGGCTGAAAATACCCAAAAGTGACAACATTGTAAAAACTGCACCCCTCAAGGTGCTCAAAACCACATTCAAGAAGTTTATTAACCCTTCAGGTGTTTCACTGCAGCAGAAGCAACATGGAAGGAAGAAATGAACATTTAAATTTTTAGTCACAAAAATGATCTTTTAGCAACAATTTTTTTATTTTCCAAGGGTAAAAGGAGAAACTGGACCACGAAAGTTGACGTCCAATTTGTCCTGAGTACGCTGATACGTACGAGGAAAGGAGCGCCATTTGACTTTTTGAATGAAAAATTGGCTCCATCGTTAGCGGACACCATGTCGCGTTTGGAGAGCCCCTGTGTGCCTAAACATTGGAGCTCCCACATAAGAGACCCCATTTTGGAAACTAGACCCCACAAGGAACTTATCTAGATGCATAGTGAGCACTTTAAACCCTCAGGTGCTTCACAAATTGATCCGTAAAAATGAAAAAGTACTTTTTTTTCACAAAAAAATTCTTTTAGCCTCAATTTTTTCATTTTCTCATGGGCAACAGGATAAAATAGATCCTAAAATTTGTTGGGCAATTTCTCCTGAGTATGCCGATACCTCATATGTGGGGGTAAACCACTGTTTGGGTGCACGGCAAGGCTCGGAAGGGAAGGCGCGCCATTTGACTTTTTGAATGGAAAATTAGCTCCAATCGTTAGCGGACACCATGTCGCGTTTGGAGAGCCCCTGTGTGCCTAAACATTGGAGCTCCCCCACAAGTGACCCCATTTTGGAAACTAGACCCCACAAGGAACTTATCTAGATGCATAGTGAGCACTTTAAACCCCCAGGTGCTTCACAGAAGTTTATAACGCAGAGCCATGAAAATAAAAAATAATTTTTCTTTACTCAAAAATTATTTTTTAGCCCGGAATCTTTTATTTTCCCAAGGGTAACAGGAGAAATTGGACCCTAAATGTTTTTGTCCAGTTTGTCCTGAGTACGATGATACCCCATATGTGGGGGTAAACCACTGTTTGGGCACATGCCGGGGCTCGGAAGTGAAGTAGTGATGTTTTGAAATGCAGACTTTGATGGAATGCTCTGCGGGCGTCACGTTGCGTTTGCAGAGCCCCTGATGTGCCTAAACAGTAGAAACTCCCCACAAGTGACCCCATTTTGGAAACTAGACCCCCAAAGGAACTTATCTAGATGTGTGGTGAGCACTTTGAACCCCCAAGTGCTTCACAGAAGTTTATAACGCAGAGCCGTGAAAATAATAAAAGTTTTTTTTCCTCAAAAATAATTTTTTAGCCCGCAATCTTTTATTTTCCCAAGAGTTACAGGAGAAATTGGACCCCAAAAGTTGTTGTCCAGTTTCTTCTGAGTACGATGGTACCCCATATGTGGGGGTAAACCACTGTTTGGGCACACGTCGGGGCTCAGAAGGGAGAGAGCACCATTTGACTTTTTCAACGCAAGATTGGCTGGAATCAATGGTGGCGCCATGTCGCGTTTGGAGACCCCCTGATGTGCCTAAACAGTGGAAAACCCTCAATTCTCACTCCAACACTAACCCCAACACACCCCTAACCCTAGTCTTAACCCTAATTCCAACCCTAACTCTAATTCCAACCCTAAGGCTATGTGCCGACGTCGCGGATTTGTGTGCGGATTTTTCCACACCGTTTTTGAAAAATCTGCAGGTAAAACGCACTGTGCTTTACCTGCAGATTTACCGCGGATTTCCAGTGTTTTTTGTGTGGATTTCACCTGCAGATTCCTATTATGGAGCAGGTGTAAAACACTGCGGAATCCGCACAAAGAATTGACATGCTGTGGAAAATACAATGCAGCGTTTCCGCACTGTATTTTCCGCACCATGGGCACAGCGGATTTGGTTTTCCATAGGTTTACGTGGTACTGTAAACGTGATAGAAAACTGCTACAAATCCACAGCGACCAATCCGCTGCGGATCCGCAGCCAAATCCGCACCGTGTGCACATAGCTTAATTCTAACCCTAATTCCAACCCTAGCCCTAATTGTAACCCTAACCCTAATTGTAACCCTAACCCTAATTGCAACGCTAACCCTAATTCTAACCCTAGCCCTAAGTGCAACCCTAACCCTAAGTGCAACCCTAAGTGCAACCCTAGCCCTAAGTGCAACCCTAACTCTAAGTGCAACCCTAGCCCTAAGTGCAACCCTAGCCGCAACCCTAAGTGCAACCCTAACCCTAAGTACAACCCTAAGTGCAACCCTAACCCTAAGTGCAACCCTAACCCTAAATGCAACCCTAACCCTACCCCTAACTCTAACCCTGCCCATAACCCTACCCCTAACCCTAACAGAAAAACAAAAATAAATATATTTTCTGTATTTTATTATTGTCCCTACCTATGGGGGTGATAAAGGGGGGTGTTATTTACTATTTTTTTTATTTTGATCACTGTGGTAGGTTCTATCACAGCGACCAAAATGTACAGGGAACGAATCTGCCTGCCGGCAGATTCGGCGGGCGCACTGCGCATGCCATTTTCCAAGAAGGCGGCGCCCATGCGAGAAGACCGAGGACACCGGGACTAGGTAAGTATGGGGGGGTGCAATCGGACAGCAGGGGGGGGGGGCGGAGGGGAGAGGAAGGCGCTTAGGACAGGACGGAGGGGTACGGAACACTGGCGGCAGCTGCAGTCAGTCGGTGGGGGGGCCAGATCGGGGTCTCCAGCCATGGCCGATGCTATTGCAGCATCAGCCATGGCTGGATTGTAATATTTCACCAATTTTCATAGGTGAAATATTACAGATTGCTCTGATTAGCTGTTTCACTTTCAACAGCCAATCAGAGCGATCGTAGCCACGGGGGGGGCGAAGCCACCCCCCCTGGGCTGTAGTACCACTCCCCATGTACCTGCATGTCGGGTGAAATTGGGAGTTAACCCTTTCACCCGGCCTGCAGGGACGCGATCCGACCATGACGCATATGCTGCGTCACAGGTCGGATTGGCAGTTTTTCATGACGCATACGCTGCGTCAAAGGTCGGGAAGGGGTTAATAGTGGACATGCTTAGCCTCAACAGCTGGCTTCTTGCAGCTGGCGGGTGTTCGTGTGAGCCCGCTATTTAAGACAATGAATATTCACTGCTCTCCTCTCCCATAGGCATGGAATGCAGTGAACATTCATTCCCTTTAGTAGCGGCACACTTCAACGCCAGGCAGCTGCAGGAAGCCGGTGCCTGCAACTAACACTGTGCTTGCTATTAAAGAGCAATGAATATTCATTGCTCTTCACGCACATAGTCCCGGCGTGGGGAGCAGTGAGTATTCTGGTAGCTGTCCTTGGCTTGTAAGCAGCACATGACGTCCATGCCATGCACCGCTTAGAAGCACAAATCAGCTGCTGGCATCGTAACAAGACGCTGCAAGGGAAGGTAAGTATAATAGTTCATGTTTTTTTTAATGCTTTTCTGATGGGGTCATACATACCAGGGTAACTGCACACAACGGAGACTTTTGCATTGAATCCAATAAAGTTCTCACTAGACCTCAGGACAGGAGTTATATAGATTGGACATTAAATCGAGCTAACAGGATAGTCGCTAAAATAGTAAGACAAGACCTACTTGAGGATACAAGGAACCGCGGCAAAAATCGCTCTTGTAACAAAAACCTTAGAAATAACAATAAATGTCTAATTTTCTCTACATAATATGGCCCATGATACCTTTTTACTACAGAAACTAAATTATTTGCCTATTTTGAACCATCACTCTAAATTGGCCAATATTATCTACTATATAATTGTCTAAGGGTCACTTCCGTCTGTCTGTCTTTCTGTCTGTCCCGGAAATCAGCGACGGGCACAGTCCGGCCGAGAATTAGTCTCTCCCTACTCCCCAGGCGTCAGTGCCTGCTCCATACTCCCCTCCAGTCAGGGCTCACACAGGGTTAATGGCAGCGTTAGAGGACCGCGTTATGCCGTGGTGTAACGCACTCAGTTAACGCTGCTATTAACCCTGTGTGACCAACTTTTTACTATTGATGCTGCCTATGTGGCAACAATAATAAAAAGATCTAATGTTAAAAATAATAAAAAATCATTATATACTCACCTTCCGTGGGCCCCCGGATCCAGCCGAGGCCTTTCCCCGCTCCTCGCGATGCTCCGGTGACCGGTCCATGCATTGCGGTCTCGCAAGACCGCTATGTCATCATCTCGTGAGACCGCAATGCACTCTTGGGACCGGAGCATCGCGAGGAGCATCAGTAAATGCCTCGGCTGGATCCGGGGGGGCCGACGGAGGGCGAGTATATAACTATTTTTTACTTTAATTATTTTTTTTTAACAGGGATATGGTGCCCACATTGCTATATACTACGTGGGCTGTGTTATATACTACATCTCTGTGCTATATACTATATGGGCTGTGCTATATACTACGTGGCTGTGGTATATATTACGTGGCTGGGCAATATACATCGCTGTGCTCTATACTACGTGACCTGTGTTATATACTGCATGGGCAGTGTTATATACTACATCTCTGTGCTATATACTATGTGGCTGTGCAATATACTAAGTGGCTGTGCAATATATTACGTGGCTGTGCAATATACTAAGTGTCTGTGCTATATACTACTATACTACATGTCTGGGCAGTATACTACGTGTCTGGGCAATATACTACGTGTCTGTGCTATATACTATGTGTCTGTGCTACATACTACGTGTCTGTGCTATATACTATGTGGCTGGGCAATATACTATGTGGCTGGGCAATATACTACTTGGCTGGCCAATATACTATGTGGGCTGTGCTATATACTACATGGCTGGGCAATATACTACGTGGCTGTGTTATATACTATATTCTAGAATCGGGCCACCATCTAGTTAGTAATAAAAGTATACGATATGTAGCTAAGGAAGCTCCCATTTTAGGCTCCATTTTATCTCCTAGCCTTTTTATCAAAGATACAAAACAACAATCAGACACTTGGCTTGCTCTAAAAGGTTTTTACAATTACGACCACTCCAAGTGTGTCTCATGTGAACACGTCTAGAAATGCACAAGTTTTTCCTCATATATTATCGGTCAGAGTTTTAATATAAAAACTTTATAAACTTTAATAACACTGGAGTTATCTATTTAATTGCATGTACAACAGGTCAAAACCAATATGAGGGCTGTACAATTGCACCCTTGAAAAAATGCAACAGAAGGCACATGTCAGAGCGGTAAAGACCAACTCATTTTTGATCTTCAAGTTAAACACCAGAACCCCACTAGGACTAAATGTGAAACAGGATCTTATCCTTCAATATATATGATTGATTGTGGTTGCTTTTCTCTGTTCATAGCTTTTAACAGTTTTACATGTATTTGTTTCAGCAGGTGAACTAATTATATGCATTTTTTTCTACATTGGCTGATGAACAACATGTGGCTAACAGCCAATAGTATTTAATGGTGGTTCACCAGCAGCTATCATGACCATAACATAAGTTAGGCTCTCTAGCCGCGTAGATTTATTATGTAATATGAGGTTGCCATAATCTTTTAACGTTTCAATAAACGTGAAGTTTTATACTTGCCTTGCTTCATCGCAGGAGAAATCTTCTTTCTCATGGGCTTTTAAAAAAAACCCTGCATACTGATCCCTTTATATTCTTTGCAATATTCAAATAAACTGTATGGATAATTCTATGAGAAAAATTTAGCCTGGTTAAGAGATATGTTTCTTAGTTTGCTTATAGTGTAAACGTAAATCCCTCGTCTACAGAATTCATCTGCACTTTAGCTCATGGAATGCAACCACTCCCATGTCAATCGAGTTATCTGTCAGCTACTGTAAAAACAGGTTTACATAGTGTGAGCTACATGAGTGTAGACTACCTATGGCACCGACTTCTAAAAATATGGAACACAGGTAAGCAGAGTCAGCAGTCCTGAAAATTAAAAAAAAGATATTCATAATAAACAGGCGTGCAACACATAGGTAACAACAAAGATTTGTTTTTATTTGTTTGAAAATACATATACCATTTAGAATATATTCTTAGTCTGCCTCTCTGAGCAACAGTATAGAGAGATTTACATTAAAAAAAATAAAATGTGAATAAAATCATATAAATAGCGTTCACCGTTGTTGAGTTGTGGAAATACAGCATTACATATATACCATTAAACATAAGACTTTACATATGTGTGCTACAGTTTTTAATATTCATTACATTGTGGCATGGTAAATACCACACTTGCAGAATATTTATTGTTAAAAATATGTTTTTTGTAAAAAGTTGACTACAGATGATTACATTATTATATCACTCAAACATGTTCTATACAGTATACTCATATAAATGGTAAAACCAAATGACTGGATGTGACTGCTGCAACCAAGCACTGGCCTCAGAAATCACGCTTGTCTTTCAGGTTGAAAACAATCTATATATTTTCCTGTTATCAGACATTTCAGGCTGGAGTGAGGCTTAGGGATCTTTAAATTAGATGATCTTTGGGGTTAAAAAGACAACTAATCAGTCATATGTTTGCCAATCGACAATCAATTAACAGTCAATTAACAGCATTAGGGCTCATTCAGGCATCCATGAAACTCAGTCTGAGCACAGACTGACCTTGGATCTGCTGAAGCGAACCCAACAGCCATATGAGGCTGCCGAGTCCGGATCAGGAGACCCATGGCCAGTCCGTGGATTGTGGTCCATGCTCGGACTGAGTTTCATGGAAGTCTGAGTGAGTCCTCCTTATAATGCGCACAGAACAATCAGTAATATATCTTAACAGATCTTTCTGTGCGAAAGGTGGTCGACGTTCATTAACAACATTGCGTGTTTATAAAGGACGATGCACTGCAAAGAACTTAATTTTTAAGCAAGCCAAAAGATAATTTCACCCGAGGAACAAGCATTATGCTTGTTAGTTGTGTGATTGGCAGCCTGTTTACACTGCACAATTATCGGTAACAAGATCTCTGAGGAATGCTCATTTCAGATAATCATGTAGTGTAAAAGCAACCAAACTGTAGTGTTCTTCAAAAGGATTATTAATAGGAACTTAAGAAAAATATTTCAAATTATAAGAATTTCCAAAAATATGTGTACTCATTACCTGCTCGTCTTATATTCTACATTTTAGGAAGCTATAGATTTTAGTTTAGTTCATCCTTCAAAGATGACCTCTCAGCTCTTCTGACTTGTCTATTTTTCTAAATATTCAATAGAAAATAAATAAAAACAAAAATGAAACTTATAATACTTTAACATTAAAAAAACAAGAAATCTGGAGCATGTTTTTTTTCAACCCTGCATTGTACTTACTGTTCCTTAGTTACTTCTGGAAATCTATGTCCCTTTGGCGATAGGGAGAACCCCAACACACTGTCGGCACTGACTGGACTGTGTCACATTGTGAAGGAACATGCTCCATTCATAAGGGTACCTGTAAATACCAATTGCTGAAGGGGTTGTCTTGCGTTCTTCATTCTCTTTAGCATTAAAGGAGCGTAACGGGACTAATGCTCGTCGGATTCAGTGATTTAGCCAGCTTCAGAGCAGTTCACAAGCTCTAAAGCAAAGACTGCAATTTTATGCTTTTAGCCTATGAGATAAGACATCTGTGCAATTTATCAGTCTATCCAACCTAGGCAGCAAGTACTAAACCATAAAATTACAAATACTTCCATTTTTGTGAACAGAGGTGATTATTAATAAGAGGTAAATTGTAGAAATGCTTGCAATTTTAACCAAATGGCAAAATGTGTCCCCAAATTGAAAAATGCTGAGGCTAAGCTATATTACACATTCAGTGAAATAAAATAAGGTTTGGGCTATACGCCCCTAGCCAGCTCCCCGACTGCCACAGGTGCACGGAACTCCATTAGGACTTGATGTAGATCAGCAGGAATACAAAGGCAATTGTTCCAGCTCCAGTTTTAAGAAGCCTTGGTATTCCATTACACATTCAGTGCCTATGAAATTCAATGCTTCAAGATTAATTTATTCATAAATATGGAATAAGAGGAAAGTGCAATGTAAAGTTCAAAGAAAAGATGCTCAAGAATTGTAATATTATAGGGAATACAGCTATTTTTAATAGGGATATGACAGTACTGCCCACAACTCCTCTGTAAATGCAACATATCTGTTTATACAAATGAATAAGAACTCCTAATTGAAAACTGTAGCTGTCATTAATGACTATACTTATAATTAACAATTAAAATGATTGACAAGATAAAAATAGATATGTTCAGATATAAAGCTGCCAAAATTTCTGAAACATATCTGCCATACTCTAGGAAGTCCTGGTGTAACTAGTATGACATATACATCAAGAAACAAATGCTCATTTGGGAAGGATAAAAGTGCACATCTTGATAAAAGTGTCTAAAATAAGACAAATGACTAAGGATAGGAGAAAATTTGAAGACAACCTTTCAACAGCTTGAGCATGTTTAACTGGCTACATCATAAAATAGTGATTGCAGAACAGAGTAATTTTTTCCCCTCTCCATTGCAGAGATATTAACTTGTAAAGTTTGTTACAACTCTAATAAGCCCGACTGGGCATTGCCAGAGATTTGCCTGTAGGGTGTGTACCTGTTCCCTTGGATGGCGCTGACCCATCATAAGCAGACAAAAATGCACCCACAATATCTTAGAACAGGTTTGCTCCTGTGTGAAATATCTCCAGTCTGCTTTCCTCACTAGTCTCACTGCAGAGCTGTGGGTGATTACAAAGTGCCTGGAGTAGAACAGTGATGCATGTAATTACAAAACCATGGTTTCAGGCCATGTGCACACGTTCAGTATTTTTCGCGTTTTTTCGCTATAAAAACGTGATAAAAACGCGAAAAAAACGCTTACATATGCCTCCCATTATTTTAAGTGTATTCCGCATTTCTTGTGCAAATGTTGCATTTTTTTCCGCGAAAAAATCGCATCGCAGAAAAAAAAGCAACATGTTCATTAAATTTGCGTTATTGCGGGGTTCCGCACACCTAGGAATGCATTGATCTACTTACTTTCCGCATGTGGCTGTGCCCACCATGCGGGAAGTAAGCAGATCATGTGCGGTTGGTACCCAGGGTGGAGGAGAGGAGACTCTCCTCCACGGACTGGGCACCGTATAATTGGTAAACAAAAAAAATAATTAAAATAAAAAATCGTGATATACTCACCTTCGATGCCCCCCGCCTCTCAGTGCTGCATGCTGCCGCTTCGGTTTCTATAGATGGTGTGGTGAAGGACCTGCGATGACGTCGCGGTCTTGTGATTGGTCATGTGACCGCTCACGTAACCGCGACGTCATCGAAGGTCCTGCACACACACACCATCTATAGGAAAGGACGCCGCTGAGGAGATCGGCTGTCTGCAGGTGAGTATAACCATTTTTTTAATTATTTTTAAACATTCTATCTTTTGCTATTGATGCTGCATAGGCAGCATCTATAGTAAAAAGTTGGTCACACTTGTCAAACAATATGTTTGACAAGTGTGACCAACCTGTCAGTCAGAAATCCTGACATGTGTACATACCCTCAGCTCATGGAAGTCAGTGTGATTGAGAATACATGAGCGCACTATGAAAGGAGAGCTACAGAGGTGTTTATAATGAGACAAAGCTCTGTTCTGCCGTACTGCCCCTTCCACAGCACTATAGAAAATTATGAATTCGGCACTCCTAATTCAGATGCAAAAAAAAATTGAAATAATTTTATTGGTATGGGTACATCCAATGTTTGACGTTTCGGCCAACACTAGGCCTTCATCAGAAATTCTCTTTAGCTCTTGAGGATGAAAAGGTCAGGTGCACCTGAGCAGAAAAGACATGGAGAAACCGAATAGAGCGCTGGAATTTTCTATATTATTGAAGCAGTATCATATTCATGCACCCCAGAATATTGGAGTGCTGCGCAGCCCCTTTTTGTATGTCCTTCCCCAACACTGTCAGGTAGTGAGATAAAAATTGAAGAAGTGTTAGTACTCAAAATTATCTCAACTCTTGTCACAACCTTGGCAATCAGACACAGCTCTGCAATGAGTTCAGAGACATCAGACTGTCATTACATGTCACACAGGAGAAAGCCTCTTCTAACCTATTGTGGATGCGTGTTCTTTTTTTTTCTACTGTAAATTACTTCCTGCTTATGATTGGTCAATGTCATACAGTGGAAAAAAATACCGTATTTTTCAGACCATACGACGTACTTTTTTCCTCCAAATTTGGGAGGAAATGCGGGGTGTGTCTTATGGTACGGATGTAATATGTGGAGAGGGGGCAGCGTCGAGATTACACTGGGATCCCACACATACGAGACAGGAAAATGTCCCTGCTGCAGGAATCCGGCGCTGGGGAAACCATGTGGTCCCGATACTTAAAGTGAGGTGAATATTCCTTAGCCACTTCCCTGGCCACCTGTCAGCGCCAAGCAGTGAGCAGCAAATAAAGATTCCTTCACTTAAACAGCAGACCCACATGGTTTCCCCAGCGCTGGATTCCTGCAGCAGCTGGGGAGATAGTGTGTCCGGTGGAGGAGGGGGCAGGAACAGGTTGCCAGAGGAGGGATCGCCACATACCCGACAGCGCAGCACCGGCCGGGCTTTGCTGGATGCTGAGTGCTCCCTGCTCTGGCATAGGACCTGTGTGAGGTCATGAAGAGGGCGGGCAGGAGCATCACATGACAACACAGAGCCCTCCCTCTTCATGTCGTAATCACAGGTCCTTCAGACATGGCATAGAATCTGCAAGCTTCTTGTTATGACCTGTGGAGAGGCAACAAGAGGGAGGGCTCTGTGCGATCATGGGATGCTCCAGCTCTTTACCTCACCACAGTGTGGCTGACTGGCTGCAGGACCTTCACAGCCTGAACAACTAAGAATTCATTAAAAGGATAGTCACTACAACACACAAAAAAGCACTTCGCTACTCCTGTGGTCAACTATAACTTCCAGCATGCCATATAATCTGCAGGGCATGCTGGGAGTTATAGTTCTCCCATGGGATCTTAAAGCAGCACTCCAGTGTTATTTTTCAGTGCTGGAGTGGTGCTTTAAATATAAGCCCTGTGCCCCGATTCTTATACTCACCCTCCAGCGTCTTCATATAGTACTTTACAGACACCACACTGGTCCCACAGCACCGTCTTCTACCTGTAGCT
Source organism: Ranitomeya variabilis (assembly GCF_051348905.1). Lineage (NCBI taxonomy): Eukaryota > Metazoa > Chordata > Amphibia > Anura > Dendrobatidae > Ranitomeya > Ranitomeya variabilis. The sequence goes on from NC_135232.1 coordinate 298,860,443, forward strand.
TCCAACATAATAACATACTATTATATATAATAACACCACATATAATAGTATGCTATTTATGTTATTAAATATTTTACCACATTTTTTTGCTTCAAATATTTTTGCCCTATTTTCCTCCCCTAAAACCTAGGTGCGTCTTATAGTCCGATGCGTCTTATAGTCCGAAAAATATGGTATATATACCCAGAGAAAAATGTAAAGTAACGCCTACTTTGGCTTATAAATTATAATCTATACTTTTGCAAGCTAATATTTCTAATGACATATTAAAATATAAAAACTATGTTTTAGTTCTGCTGCATTTCCACAATGTGGCCAGTTTAACATGCTCAAACTGGAGGAAAGGTCCTCTTTAAATATAAACCATGCAGAATAATTTTCTTGTATTACACATTTATACTTACAAGTAATGAAAAAAACTCAATAAGGGAACGCATTTCCATATGAGTTCGTTCAGGTTCTTATAATGTACTCTAAAAGCATCACACTTTAAAAAACATAATCATTACCACTTTGAAATGTTTCACAATTAATGCCAAGTATGCAGTATTTATTTTGTTGCACCTTGTTAAAACTCATGCTGAGGTATCATTAGGCCTTTAGAGTTAAATTGTTAGCTAGCTATACTCCATGTATGTTCCTTTTAGTACACATGCAAAGAAAGTGATACAGTGACCTCTCATGGTGACTTGCCTATAAAATGTGTATCATTTATGTGTTAAATAAATTTCTCATATACATAGTATTAGAGATATTTAATATTAGTCATGAAACAAATACATTTTTTAAAAGAGATGACAGAGTTTTGTTTAGTTTTTTTAGATAAAGATATAGTCTTCTTCTGGAAAGAACTGCACTCTTTTCCATAGGTTGTATTTCATGCTGCAATTCCCTTGAATGGAGTTTAGCTGCAACACCAGACAAAGTGTGATTAGTCACTATAACATTTTTTTTTCTTTGAAAAGAAGACCCCATAATAGTTTCAGATGAGTAAGTATCCACTAGGACTGGACACAATGCTGCTACCTACAATACAATGTGAGAGATTTCATTCCTCTAAAATGTAATTCCAGAATCTTAATTGTGCGTATGTTCACACAGAGTTTTTTTGAGGCAGTCAAAATAGTGAGCTTTCTACTGGAAACTGCATTAGGAAACTCTCCTTTGTGAGGAATTTTTTCATTTCCGGAAGCATTTATGCATTTTTTTTTCGTAAAATGTATTTATTTTTTGCAGCCTTTTGTTTGGACAGTGTCTATTTTGGATCATTTGCCATCACCCCCTGCATGAAAGTAAACCAGGAAAATGTACCAAGATAGAAAAAATATTATTGACAAGGGAATGATGCTAACCATGACAGTACTGCAATTGCTGTCATGATCCAATCATGGCCTCATGCTATGTGGGAAGGGTGCATTCTGGCTTCTCGTAGGGAAACAAACAGGCAGTGATACCATGGAAAGACCAGAAGCATTGATACATTTCATCTGTACAAGTTATTTTGCACAACTTTGTGTTAGACACAATACTTGAACAAGGATCTATTGATAAGCAGAAGGCTGAAACCATACAGATAGAATGGAAAAAAAATTCAAGAGTCAACATCCCCTAAGCAAATAAAATAAATGTTAGGGCCACAAAAACAGAATAGATTTATATTGGCTAAACCAGCCGATATCGACAGGTTCAAACATCTGTCAAAAGTGTACGCGGGCACTGGCCAACTGATGGTCAGAAGAGGTGTTGATCATGCATGTCTGATTTCGAACTGCTGGTTGCTTTGTTCTCCTGAGATAAGACACTGGCCGACATATCAGTTTGCGGCTTTTTCTTAGGCTACTTTCACATTAGCGTCGTGCACTGCACGTCGCAATGCGACGTTGCGGCGCACCGACGCATACTGTGGAAGCGCCGCACAACGGGGGCAGCGGATGCTGTTTTTCAACGCATCCGCTGCCCCATTGTGAGGTGCGGGGAGGCGGCGGCGGAGTTCCGGCCGCGCATGGGTGGTCGGAAAAGACGGGCACAACGCACCAAATACGTTACAAGCAATGTTTTTTGGTGGCGACTGTCCGACGCAACATGACGCAAACGTTGCACGACGGTTGCGACGTGTGGCAATGCGTCGCACGGTGTCGCTAATGAATGAAAGTCAATGGAGAAAAAACGCATCCTGCAAGCACTTTTGCAGGATGCGTTTTTTTCTACAAAACGACGCATAGCGACGTGCAGTGCACGACGCTAGTGTGAAAGTAGCCTTAGAAAACACAGGAGTGCTCGGCCCAGCCTTGCACTTTTGTTTAACAGAACTGAGTCAGCCAAGCTATCGGCTGAAACATTGTTTACACAGTTCAATAGAAAAAAATTGCCGGCACCGCTCAGCGAGAGAATCCTATGTCACAAGTGTTATGAGCAAATGCAGGCTGTACTTTGGGATTCCGGTGGTCCTCCAGAATAAACATAATAAATATCATGGAAAAAAGAAGATGAATAGCACTCACCGATCCTTATCAAAATTCCATACTTTATTCAAACGATTAAAACATCATGGCCAGGAGAGTGGGTCTAGGAGTGTGCGAGCAAGTGGGAAAAACCCAATGTGGCTAAACAAAGAAAGGGGCAATTAACAGTAAAAAGAAAGCATTTAAACTACTAAAGCAGGATGGAACCGTTGAAGCTCTAAAAAACTATACGGAGAAAAATACTTTACCTAAAAAACTAATTAAAGCTACCAAAAAGGAAAGAGAAGCACATTGCTAAGGAGAGTAAAACTAATGCCAAACTGTTCTTCAACTATATCAATAGTAAAAGAATCATAAGTGAAAGTGTAGGCCCCTTAAAAAATTGAGAGGAAAGAATGGTTGTAGATGACGAGGAAAAAGCTAATATACACTGCTCAAAGAAATAAAGGGAACACTAAAATACCACATCCTATCACTGAAATATTTCAGTTGCAAATCTTTATTCAATACATAGTGGAATGTGTTGAGAACAATAAAACATAAAAATGATCAATGTAAATAAAAATGAATATCCCATGGAGGTCTCGATTTGGAATGATACTCAAAATCAAAGTGGAAAATCAAATTACAGGCTCATCCAACTTCAGTGGAAATGACTCAAGACAAGGAAATGATGTTCAGTTGTGTGTGTGTTGCCTCCATGTGCCTGTATGACCTCCCTACAACACCTGGGCATGCTCCTGATGAGGCGGCAGATGGTCTCCTGAGGGATCTCCTAACAGACCTGGACTAAAGCATCCGCCAACTCCTGGACAGTCTGTGGTGCAACGTGACGTTGGTGGATAGTGCGAGACATGATGTCCCAGATGTGTTCAATCGGATTCAGGTCTGTGGAATAGGCGGGCCAGTCCATAGCTTCAATGCCCTCATCTTGCAGGAACTGCTGACACACTGCAGCCACATGAGGTCTGGCATTGTCCTGCATTAGGAGGAACCCAGGGCCAACCGCACCAGCATATGGTCTCACAAGGGGTCTGAGGATCTCATCTCGGTACCTAATGGCAGTCACGCTACCTCTGGCGGGCACATGGAGGGCTGTGCGGCCCTCCAAAGAAATGCGACCCCACACCACTACTGACCCACTGCCAAACCGGTCATGCTGAAGGATGTTGCAGGCAGCACATCGCACTACATGGCGTCTTCAGACTCTGTCGTATCTGTCACATGTGCTCAGTGTGCACCTGCTTTCATCTGTGAAGAGCACAGGGCGCCAGTGGTGAATTTGCCAATCCTGGTGTTCTGAGACACCGTCCGGCACGGTGTTGGGCGGTGAGCACAACCACCATCTGTGGACGTTGGTTTCTAACCGTTTTTGCAGACACATGCACATTTGTGGCCTGCTGGAGGTCATTTTGCAGGGCTCTGGCAGTGCTCCTCCTGTTCCTCCTTGCACAAAGGCTGAGGTAGCGGTCCTGCTGCTGGGTTGTTGACCTCTTACGGCCCCCTCCACGTCTCCTGGTGTACTGGCCTGTCTCCTGGCAGCGCCTCCAGCCTCTGGACACTACTCTGACAAACACAGCAAACCTTCTTGCCACAGCTTGCATTCATGTGTCATCCACGAGTGTGAAAGCACAACCAACATTTAAAAGTGACGAAAACATCAGCCAGAAAGCATTGGTACTGAGATGTGGTCTGTGGTCCCCACCTGCAGAACCACTCTTTTATTGAGTGTGTCTTGATAATTGCCAATAATTTCCATCTGTTGTTTATTCCATTTGCACAACAGCATGTGTAATTGATTGTCAGTGTTGCTTCCTAAGTGGACAGTTTGATTTCACAGAAGCTTGATTTACTTGGAGTTATATTCTGTTGTTTAAGTGTTCCCTTTATTTTTTTGAGCAGTATTAAACACCTTCTTCTCCACAGTATTCACGGTGGGAAATGAAATGCTAGGTGAAATGCAGAGAGACAAAGAAAACCCTATATTAAGGGTCACCAATTTAACCCAAGAAGTGGTGCGAAACCGGCTAAATAAGATTGAAATAGATAAATGGCATACACCCACGAGTACTAAGAGAACTAAGTAATGTAATAGACAAGCCATTATTTCTTATATTTAGGGACTCTATAGCGATGGGGTCTTTTCCACAGGACTGGCACATAGCAAATGTGGTACCACTATTCAAAAAGGGCTCTAAAAGTGAACCTGGAAATTATAGGCCAGTAAGTCTAACCTCTACTGTTGCTAAAATATTTGAAGGGTTTCTGAGGGATTTTATCCTGGATTATCTCAATGAGAATAACTGTTTAACTCCATATCAACAAGGGTTTATGAGGAATCGCTCTTGTCAAAGCAAGCTAATCAGTTTTTATGAAGAGGTAAGCTATATACTGGACAAAGGTGAGTCATTGGACATGGTATAGCTTAATTTTTCCAAAGCGTATGATACCGTGCCACACAAGAGGTTGGTACACAAAATGAGGATGCTGGGTCTGGGGGAAAATGTGTGTAAATGGGTAAGTAACTGGCTTAGTGATAGAAAGCAGAGGGTGGTTATAAATGGTATATTCTCTAACTGGGTCGCTGTGACCAGTGGGGTACCGCAGGGGTCGGTGTTGGGACCTATTCTCTTCAGTATATTTAGTAACGATCTGGCAGAAGGTTTGTACAGTAAAATATCAATATTTGCAGATGATACAAAACTATGTAAAGCAGTCAATACAAGAGAAGATAGTATTCTGCTACAGATGGATCTGGATAAGTTGGAAACTTGGGCCGGAAGGTGGCAGATGCAGTTTAACAATGATAAATGTAAGGTTATACACATGTGAAGAAGGAATCAATATCACCATTACACACTAAATTGGAAACCACTGGGTAAATCTGACATGGAGAAGGACTTGGGGATCCTAGTTAATGATAAACTTACCTGGAGCAGCCAGTGCCAGGCAGCGGCTGCCAAGGCAAACAGGATCATGGGGTGCATTAAAAAAGAGGTCTGGATACACATGATGAGAGCATTATACTGCCTCTGTACAAATCCCTGGTTAGACTGCACATGGAGTACTGTGTACAGTTTTGGGCACCGGTGCTCAGGAAGGATATAATGGAACTAGAGCGAGTATAAAGGAGGGAAACAAAATTAATAAAGGGGATGGGGAACTACAATACTCAGAGAAATTAGCAAAATTAGGATTATTTAGTCTAGAAAAAAGACGACTGAGGGGCGATCTAATAACCATGTATAAGTATATAAGGGGACAATACAAATATCTCTTCGAGGATCTGTTTATACTAAGGAAGGTGACGGTTACAAGGGGGCATTCTCTGCTCTGGAGGAGAGAAGGGTTTTCCACCAACATAGAAGATTATTCTTTACTGTCAGGGCAGTGAGAATCTGGAATTCCTTGCCTGAGAAGGTGGTGATGGCGAACTCAATCGAGGGGTTCAAGAGAGGCCTGGATGTCTTCCTGGAGTGTAACAATATTGTATCTTACAGTTATTAGGTTCTTTAGAAGGACGTAGATCTGGGGATTTATTCTGACGGAATATAGGCTGAACTGGATGGACAAATGTATTTTTTTTGGCCTTGCTAACTATGTTACATTTATGTACCTTGTAAACAAAAAAAAAAAAAAATCATGTACGTAACATCTCTTACTAAGTAGCAGATAATAACAATAAAAATGTCCATACATAAGTGATAACAATGGTTTGGCTGACAGCTCTATCTCCCAACTCACCCATACACATTAATCTTAGGCTTGGCTAAGCATTCATGTGTTCTCAGTGGGGAGAGAGAGAAAAGCCTCTGCCAGAGAGCTTGGCAGTGGTTTATTTCACACAGATCAAAAGGGTCGTGTGTTAGAATTCAAAGTGCCTGATGCTTATCTCCCTTGGGAGTGCTTTGGGAGGCCCTATACAAAATTAGATGGTTGGTCAATACAGCAGATATTAAGCACGTTAACTCAACTTGAAGCTAATCTGTTTTGGGTCCACTAGTTTTTCAATAAAAGAGGATTAGAAACCTCTGCAGCTCAAAAGGAATCTCTTCCCAAGCCTTTTGATATGGTGAGATGTAAAATATAATAGTACCTATATTTAGATCTTGGGCACACAATTATGCATATGTTTTGCAGAGCTTCTAAAGATGCAACAAAAGAAACACCTAAAATGATATCACATAGATAAAGGCAATACAATAATGATCTGTACCATTTATAAAAACAAAAGTAGTCCTTGAAAAAATAACGCCACTCTTGATGTGTTGTCTTCTCTTCACACAAACAGAATTCGCTGAACACATTTACAAGATAAGTCGGCAACATTTAAGAGATATTGTTACTGGTAAAATGATTCACACACACTGACTTTTACAAAGACACACGGAAATGTACAGTAAATAGAATAAATAAATACTTTTCATCATCTTTATAAGTTATTTAAAAACACTGATATCTGAGGACACAAAATGTACTCTTAGTAAGAGCCTATGATAATAGCAGACTATTATAGCATTTTCTAAATTTATGGAGCCTTTATTAAACACTTTGTAACACTGTTTATGCCAAGGTGCCTTGCCTATACGACCCTGAATTCATAAATCAAAATGTCACACCCATGGCAGATATCTAAAAAATAAGATTAAAAACCTACCTGGGAAATGCTGCTTAAAGTTTCCAAATACATTAGCTGATGACTAACTGTAATATGTAGGTTCTATTTATAGACAGTTGTTTCACTAGCGATTTCTTACTTTTATTGTGATATGTTTAAGCTTTTTTCGAAGTATCCATTCTACTTAGAAAAGCAAATAATACTAATTTAAGACAAATTGGTGATACTATCAGGCTAACTTCAATCTTTTATTATGGCCGGAAGTCCAAGCAGGAGCAGTTTGAGCAAGATATGCAGCATTTCATGCTGAGCAGTGATGCCTGACAGACCCGATGACTAACTGTGTTTATCAGGAAACGGACAATTCCACAATACAAAAGATCTTACACAGAAGTGCACTTTGCGTAGTATAGCGGTATGCCACAAAGCATATATATCTAATCCTGCAAGTTATAATGAATGGCTCTCACATTGAAAGGGTGTTGTACTTGTATAGTTATTTCTGCCTTGCTGTGATATTTAGTACATAATGTACTTTAATTATGAAAATCAATGCAAAAAAAGCTGCTCTGTTGCTGAGAGCAACTAGAATTTTTCTAGTGCAGGTTAGAAAATGAAAGCATTGACCTACTTGATACAGACAACTCCTTTTCTTGTGCACTAATTTTCATAAATGAGCCCATTGTTGGCATGAAGTCCATTGCATCGCTTAATTAGTTATGAAACCGCACATTATGAGCGCTCCTAAATAGAGACATGCCAGTATTTTCAAATTCAGATAAACTGCCTGTAAAAAGTGATGAGTGATGATCTACCAAGTCAGTCTATGCTAGTTTTGAATGTTTCAATAACTGTGAGACTTTTTATATGAACAAATGTTTCTGTGCTCATTTGTGTCCCTTCCATCCAACCCTTCAGTTGCATTACAAGTAGATGTCTGTTTACAAGAGTGAAGGTGCTGAAGACAAACCAAAATGGTCTGGAGTCACCAGAAAACATGCAATCAAGAACAAACAAGTGGATTATCGCTTGAAATTTGATAATGGACTATCTTTATAATGGGCCAAGAGTGTTTGGGCAATTATTATTCCAGGTAATTCAGCGCAGACCAAATGGGGTCTGACATGAGGAGAAGTGCAGTCCATACACTGTGTGCACAACTATTAGGCAAGTGAGTATTTTGACCATATCATCATTTTTATGCAGATTTTCCTACTTCAGGCTATATAAGCCTGAATGCTTATTGGATGAAGCCGATCAGGCAATGTATATTTGTGTAATGAGGAAGGGATGGCCTAAGGATATCAACACCCTTCATCAAGGTGTGCAGAATTATTAGGCTGCTTATTTTCCTCAGGCAAAATGGGCCAAAATTAATTTAACTGACTGTGAAGAGTCAAAAATTGTTAATGGTGCTTTCACATTGAATTCAGGCACTTGTTCCTTGGCCTCGTCGGGGCTTGCTTCCAAACCACTCGCAAACCGTATGTGCCAACATAGACTGTTATAGTGCCGGCAGAGTGAACGTCCACACTCTGATGTGCATCATTTTCGGGAGCGTACTTCTACTCGAGGCGAACACTCGGATGTAGTGGACTGCGTCCGAGTGTCCACCTCCAGTAGGAGTACACTCGAGAAAATTATACATGTCAGAGGGCACTTTCACTCTGACAGCACCATTACAGTCTATTGTCCCGTCGGTGTGTAGATCCGAATCCAGTGTTGCGGGGTTTTGTATGCAAACCCCGACGGGGCTACTGAACGCAATGTGAAAGCACCCTTAGTGTTACAGAGGGATGCAATTGTAGCACTTTTGAAATTAATAATATATTGGGGTGTGATCACAGAACAATCAAAAATGTTGGAAATAGTCAACAGGGTCGCAACAAATGTGCTAAGAAAAAAAGACACATCAACTGCCAAAGATTTGAGAAGAATCAAACATGAAGCAACCAGTGAGCCCATTATCCTCCAGGGTTGTCAGTGCCCAGAAATACATTTTAAGTTGTTGGTTATTATTCTCACTATAACGGATGAATACAAACTATTGAGATAATAAAATTTAGAAGCACAATAATTCGGCACAATTATATTTGCAGAAATGTTCTGTACACTTAGACATTCTCCTAAGTAAGACAAAACTTCACTGTTATTTTTTTAAATATTCAGGTTTACTAACCTTTTGGATTTACCCACAGCACTGTAGTTGTTCAATAATAAAATGAATAATCAAAAATACAAATTGTGTAATAATTCTGCACACAATGAAGTCCGACATATTGGCAGAGAACTAAGTAAGATGGATTAGAGTGCCTTTACACTGGCTGAAAATTGGAAAAAGCATTCTTAGCAGGCGCCCAATCACTTGACAATTGAGCAACATGCTCATTTATGGGGTGAAATGATTTGTAATCTTGTTTAGAAATCATTGTTCTCGCCAGCACATCGCCCTGTGTAAACAGGAGACAAGCTGCGATAATATTGAAATTCTATCCATGAAGCACAGGTGGCCTGTTGTACGGATCCTGATGTGTGGGTGTCCTTAAATGACTGCAGATCAGTTTGTATAGAGCCGATCAGCGTTCGCTTAATGGCCATGTTCGACCAGTGTAAATACAGACTTGCTGGAATTCAGCTTCTCTATATTTTACAACCATATCAAAGTTTTGTAAATTGTTTTACATGAAGATAATCATTAATCCATATTTCAAATGAGTCTCTGCATTGTAAGGTTTTATCAGATTTGATCTGCTTAACATAACCTTGAATGTTACTTGCCTTGCACATCGAATCTCCCTGTTGCTAAAATGCATCTCATCCTAATTAGTGTAGAAAAGGGACTTTGCTGTCTGTATCTACAGGACAATAGTAGTGTAGCTGTGCAAAAAGGGTCTTAAGAAGCATTACGCAACTGACAAGGTATTAGTAACTGCAATCATTCTCACTGTAAATTCCACAACATAAAAGATGTAAAATAATAGATTCAATAAAAAATAAATAATATCAATATACATTTATACATTTTCTCTGCTAAACTCCAATAGATTGTGCCTATAAATAGTCCCTGCAATGATAAAGCTGTGCAGTCAAATAGTAGGAAGTAAATTTCGTAATAAATGTCTAACCAGAAACTCCAGACAGGAAAAACACAAGCCCAACTTTGGGGAATTTGCATACAGTAGAAAGTAGCTGCTCCTGGCAGGTAATGAGTTTACTCATAATCACTGGATATGAAAAATAATCTGCTCTGTTTGTGCTAACATGTAACTACAGAAATCTGGATCTTGATATCTATAAACTGTAATCCAATTAAAATCATATTTTAACAAGGATCACTAGCACATTCACACTCACCTATTTATATGAAGGGTTTCTGAAATCAAGATCAACCTTGTATTGAGTTCTTTGGTTTAACAATAAACTAACAAGGCCAAATGGAAAAAAAAAAAAAGAAACTAAATAAGGAAATAACGGGAAACCCTTTCTTTCAGTAGCGGTTTCCTCTGCTACTAGAACTGGCTTCAGTTCCTGGCACTTATTAACGTAAATAAACTGGCCATTAAGATATTTTATAACCCTTTCACTTCTGATGGGACTTGATTGCATTGCTGAACAAATGATTTCCAGGGCTCCATGACAGTGGGAGATTTCATGCTGTGGTGGATGTGACTGTGCTTCTTAGAAGAGGCCCCTTTACTTGTTCTCGATCAGTGTCTGGACCTTGTACACAAGATCTCGGGCAAGCTTCAGGATATGCTTTATGTTGTGTCTCTCTGCCATTTCTAAAAAACAAAAATGTAAAGATGAAAGACTTGCATTTACATTATAGTTATAAACAAATGTATCAATTTATTGTGTGATGGAAAGTTCCAGGTACACCTTTTGGTCAACAGATCAGAGGGAAGTTTCTGGTATGTTTCAGCTGTGCCATCTGTGTTAATTATTTTACTTATGTAGTTATTTTAATTAATAATTGGACATTGGAGCAAACTGTTAGCTGCGCAAGGATGGAAAACAAGTTTGAGCCTTAGAATATAGATAATATTTTCAAGCAGAGATGGCTCAGTAATCAAAGTACCACATATATCATATATTGTGGACACTTTATAAAAAAAAAAAAGATGTTGCTAAAAAGTGTGTGTGTGATGCTAGTCACTACCCACGGAGAGACCGTGAGGCAGAGAAGTCAGAAGTTCCGGGGTCAGTACCAAGAGAGCACATAGATAACCAAGGTAAAAGACAAAGGCGTCAGTCAGGTCATGGTCCAAGGATCAAAATACCAGGAGATAGCACACCAAAGCAAAAGGAAAAGACAAAGGGATAGTCAGTACACGGTTCAAAGGGTCAGGCAGCAGAAGATCAGAACTCAGCACACCAGATTCAGACAAACACTCACCAGTAAGCACAAGCTACATCTGGCTGGGATCAGGGGCAGACAGCTCAGTTAAATAGCTTGGGCCATCTCCTGAACACAGAACACCAGGAGAAAGTCCAGCACCTCCCAGTCACAGAATGGACAGCCGAGCCATCAATCAAGGCACTGACAGCTAAGAATGCCCATCACAAGACTGGATAGCCAAGCTGTCAATCAAAACACTGACAGCGCAGAATGACCCAGTTTCCATAGGACAAAGTAACAATCACTCACTGAGTGAAGGAATCGTGACAGTTTGCATTGTATACTCTGAGCCTGCTGACAACTACACCACCCCTTATCACCTCCTTAAGGAGAATCTTTGAGCAGAAGTTTACTATTAAATCTGACAGAAGCATAATGTAGGGGCAGAGAGCCCGATTCCAGGGATGTGTCACTAACTAGGTCATGTGCTGAAGTTTCAATAAAATATTTTGCTTTATCAGCAGGAGATTATAACTAGAGAAATAAGGGTCGCATGCCAGGAAGTCCAGCTAATCGGTTTAACCCTGCCCCACCACTGACTGACAGTTTATCACTAATGTACAGTGTGAGCAGAAAGCAGCTAATAAGGTGTGTAGGCTTGGATATACAGACCTCAACATTTTGATCACTGCTAGATCTACAGCAGAGAAAACAGGGATTGTATCAAAATTGCAGCCAGCAGTCCAGTAAGTGATACATCGCTCAAGCTCTTTGCCAAAACATCATGCTCTCAGATTCCATAACCAAAATCTGCTGCCAAATTCACTTTAACGTTCAGGCATAAGGCTATTCGTAACGATATTCCCAGCTGCACAGTTCTATCTTTTCCTTCAACAGTACAGTACAAAATAGTAAAGTGCTTTTCCACTATTATTATAGTGATGACCTATTCTCAACACCAAGGCTATGTGAACGTTGTGGATTTTGATGCGTTTTTGCGGCATTTTTGGCTGCATCAAATCCGCAGTGCAGTGCACAGCCAATGTTAGTCTATGTGAAATTGACATTTGTTGTGCACATGCTGCGAAAAAAATGGCGGCTTTTTTTCCCGCATCATGTCAATTCTTTTGGTGGATCTGCAGCGTTTCTGCACCCATTGACTTCCATTGAGTCAGGCACATCCGCAGCAAACCCGCAGATGTAAAAAAGATCCGTGGTTTTGCTGTGGATGAATTGCATATCGGGAGGAGGGAGTGTGAGGGCAGAGCGTCGGTGGAGCTATGTGCGTGTATATTGTGTACAGGGGTCTACGTGTTTGTGTGTGCCCCTGTGTGTGTGCGTGTCTGTGCGTGTGTCCCTGTGTGTGTGTGGGTCTGTGTAAGCAGCAATTGTCTGATAGGACTACTGCTCCCATCTGGCAATGAATGCTCAGAGACAGCATTGCCGATGATGGGAAAGTAGTCCCATCAGACAATGGCTGTGTTCAGTAGTAAAAAAAACAAAAACAAACATACAGAACATACAACATTTAACATACAGTACATACACATAACATACAACATATAACATAGAGTACATACTTACCAAACACCTAGTCCCCGAAGCCCTCGATTCTCCTGTAATAAAAATAACATAATAAATCAACCTATACTTACCTTTCCGCCATAGTCCAGCTAATAACGAGTGTCCCACAACGATCTCCCGTGTAGAACAGTGACATCGGGCGATGCCAGCGCTCTACAGGGGCTCTTCGATGAACTGACAGCGGAGGTAATCCTCCGCGATGTATATCCCGCCGCCACTGCCGGAGAGAGGTCACTTAAGTTCATTGTCTCACTGGCAACGCTGTGTGAGAAAATTTCCACGCAGCATTGCCGTAAAGCGAAAGAATGAACTAAGGTAACCTCTTCAGCTATGCACTGCAGGAGCCATTATCTCCTGTCAGTGTGACACTGGAGCACCTTTAGAGCAGTGACCCGATGTCACTGTTCTATAGGGGAGATCGTCTTGGGACACTCGTTATTAATTGGACTGTATCGGACCAGGGAGTATAAGGTTGGTTTATTATTTTTATTTTTTGCAGGTGATCGATGGCTTCGGGGAATTAGGTCTGGTTATAAGTATGGTGAAATTAAGAATATTATAAAACCTTTTTCTGGCTGTGTCTTTTTTCTTTTTGTTTTAACTTTTACTACTATAGGATTATGGGTCGGTGCCTTATTGACAGATGACATTAACCTCTTATTACCCCACATGCCACCGCTACAGGGCAGTGGGAAGAGAGAGGCTAAGTGCCGGAATTCTGGGGCGGCTGGGAGCTGGTATTTGTAAGCAATATCCATGGCCCCTCTCTAGGCTATGAATATCAGCCAGCAGCTGTCTGCATAGCCTTTCTGGCTATAAATTATAGGGGGACCCCATGTAATTTTTTTTGGGGGGTCCCCCTATTTTAATAGCCAGTAATGGCTAAATATACAGCTGCGGGCTGATATTCATAGCCTGGGAAGATCCATGAGTATTAACCCCTTCCCAGGCTATAAACATTGGCCCCCGGCCGTCGGCTTTCCCTCTCTGGCACAGAAAATTGTGCGGGAGCCCACAAAATTTTTTTTTTTTTTAGATTAAACAGATATTGCGTTTAATAACGCAGATTTTGTGTGTGTTTGTGTCTGTGTGTCTTTATTTACAGTGCCTTGCGAAAGTATTCGGCCCCCTGGAACTTTTCAACCTTTTCCCACATATCATGCTTCAAGCATAAAGATAACAAATGTAAATTTTTGGTGAAGAATCAACAACAAGCGGAACACAATTGCGAAGTTGAACAAAATTTATTGGTTATTTTAAATTTGGATGGGTTAGGCTAGGTTCACATTGCGTTAGGGCAATCCGTTAAGCGCATAGCGCTAGCGGATTGCGCTAACGCAATGTTTCTTTAGGGTTCGCGTTCATCGTTCCTGCTAGCGCAGATCGCGGACCGGACCTCGGACGCACTTCAGACGCTGCAAGCAGCGTCCGAGGTCCATCACAAAAGAACGGCACATCGCTAGAGCGTGCCGAAAATGGCATGCGCTAGCGATGCGCTACAGAGACAAATCACATTGCTGTCAATGGGTGCGCTAACGGACCCGTTGCACGGCGTTAATTGCGACAATTTCGCCGTGCAACGCAGTCCGTTAGCGTTAACCCATAAACGCAATGTGAATCTAGCCTTACATGGGAGCCGGTCTTTGACCATCCATTTCTCCAGCGACTTGCATGATGTGAGCATGTTTACTTGGTGTTTATCCTAAACCTGTCTGGAGAGGCATTTTGCACATTGAGCAATAGTGACAACTTTAGCTATGATGCTTTTATTATTACGGTATTAATTGCTCTTGTTGCGTTCAGGTTACCTATTTTTTCCTCATGGGCTGTTACAGAGACTGCACTTTGCACTTTCTGTATCTATATTGGGTACCAATCTTCTATAGGTTTGAGCATATATTATACTGTTTATGAGGTAATATGATGGACCGTACCCATGCTTTCTATTCTGTCCCCATATTGTGTTTTTGGGTATATTTTGTGTTTTGTGGGTTTTAAATGTTTTTAAATTGTTATTTGTGTGGTTCAAAAACTTTGGATAAATAAAATTTGTTAACTTTTCTTGTTGATCCCTGCATATATGCATGTCTCTTTCGTCTTTTTCTACTTAATACTTTGTTGCGCCACCTTTTGCTGCGATTACAGCTGCAAGTCGCTTGGGGTATGTCTCTATCAGTTTTGTACATCGAGAGACTGAAATTCTTGCCCATTCTTCCTTGGCAAACAGCTTGAGCTCAGTGAGGTTTGATGGAGATCGTTTGTGAACAGCAGTTTTAAGCTCTTTCCACAGATTCTCGATTGGACTGAGGTCTGAACTTTGACTTGGCTATTCTAACACCTGGATACGTTTATTTGTGAACCATTCCATTGTAGATTTTGCTTTATGTTTGGGATCATTGTCTTGTTGGAAGACACATCTCCGTCTCAGTCTCGGGTCTTTTGCAGACTCCAACAGGATTTCTTTAAGAATGGTCCTGTATTTGGCTCATCTTCCCTGTCCCTGCTGAAGAAAAGCAGGCCCAAACCATGATGCTGCCACCACCATGTTTGACAGTGGGAATGGTGTGTTCAGGGTGATGAGCTGTGTTGCCTTCATGCCAAACATATTGTTTGGCATTGTTGCCAAAAAGTTCGATTTTGGTTTCATCTGATCAGAGCACCTTCTTCCATATGCCACTTCATGTATGCCCATCAACCACGGCAAGGTGACCTCCCTCTGATGGGTCCTACTCTACTGTACATGCTTTCTCCTTGCTGTGGTTGATGGGCATACATGAATTGGCCAATTTATGTGCTAAGAACCTTTATTTTCATTCATTTCCGTAAGTTTTAAAAAAAAATTTTGAGTAGTAAAATCTAGATTATGTTATTAATGTCTTTCTGTGTTTTCACATGACCTAATCTTATACATAGTGCTGCTGTGCTTTCTTTTTTCTACATAATGCAGTCTGGAAGCTGGCACATGTTCACACTTAGGAGGTGCTGGTCAGTCTTTTTGTAGATAGATCTATAGATGGATAGATTTATAGATGGATAGAACTATAAAAACGGAACAGCACAGTATCTACTGTCGGGTGCACAGGCCTTCACTGCAATCAATCCATTAAGCAAAAAGATCCAATAAAAATAGAAAAAGAAGGCAGCACTCCTTTTTTAAGGTGAAAAACTGTGGTTTAATTCAGACCCACATGGCAGGCGACGTTTTGGCTCCGGTTGAGCCTTTCTCAAGAAGTGAATCAATTACAACAGAGTGTACAAATACATGCGTTAATTGCTCATAATCTTTACAAAAAGTGCTTAAGAATAGCTTATAAAAGCTTACAATTTTACATTACGTTCATAAATCCAATGTGCAGCGTAATGAGACTATTCTTAAAAAGTGCCCTTTGCATAAAGTGCGTGATACAGTGTGAACAGGACAATCATTTGGTACATATTGTTAATAAAGTGCAGCTGTGCTTAAATATATATGAAAAAAACGCACCCTGTTGGGGTCACAACAAAACACATGGAGGATGCTACTTCGCCACATTCGGCGTGCAAAGATCTCTACTGCGCATGTGCTAATGTCTCATTACGTCAGAAGACGCTTTCAATCAATGTAGATCAATGTGTGTCAATTTCCCATACAGCGCCTGCGCACTGTATCATTGCTGACATCTAGGTGCCATCTTGGACTATGACTCAGGAAATGTGTATGCTTGGCAAAAAGATGGAGCCAAAACTATGTGGAGAAGAAGAAGTTATACAAAAACTAGTGAAAATCTAGTTTCTGATGATTGACTGTTATTAATAACTATGCTTTTTTCAGATATCGAGAAAGGGACGGCAGAGTTAGAAAAAGGAGAGGGGGCAGGCGACACCACCGACAAAAAAAAAAAAAAAAAAAAAAAAAATACAAGAAACACAGGACACAACCACAGAGGCTAGCAACACAGAAGAGAAAAGAACAGAATTAGTATTGAACATCTCAAATAAGGTACTGACTGACTCACAAATTTCCATTCTTAGTAAAGGACTATCTTTTAGCCCATGTTCACATATGGATTGGTTTAGGCTGCAAGTTTACTTGGAAAAATTCTTCACGAATATCAAATTGAAGGAATGGTTCCAAAATAGTAGTGCTGACAGAGAAGATAAAAATTGTGAGTTTGTCCTTAATAAACTGGGATTAAAAATCCAAAGTAATTTTGTACCCTGCTGACACTGACAGGGGGTCGCGATGACATCGTTGCTGTCTGGAGACGAGCGGGTGCTCAGAGCACCACGGGAACAAGGAGGAAGAAAGGTGAGTATTGGATTTTTTTTTTTTTTTTAATCGGGTGCATCATACTGTACTGGCTGCCTAATGGGGGTGTATTATACTGTACTGGCTGCCTAATGGGGGTGCATTATACTGTACTGGCTGCCTAATGGGGGTGCATTATACTGTACTGGCTGCCTACTGGAGCCTGTTCTCTCCACACTCCCCCACACTTCGGGGCTATTATGCCTGGCTTTTCTCCCTTTTGATAAGGAATTGATATTCCTTTTGGAGTCCTGTCCTATATATCCCTGTTACACTCTCATGGTCCATTCTGCTTATCCAGTGATGCCAGGAATAGGATGCCTTGGACTTTGATTTACTACTAGCCACTAATCAGGTTGTATCCTTTTGAATCACATATATTGCCTTTGCCTTGGGGACTGCTTATATATTGTTCTAAGGATATCCATTTCTTGGTTTTGAGCTGCCAGGAACATTTTTGCAGTGGGTATACATAGCTCATGTGATTCAGCCCAAATAGGGACTACATGTAGGGTTGGTGCTTTTGTGCATACAGGGTTTAATGCATATACAATATTATTTGTTATGATTATTTTTTGCGAGTATAGGGGGCTCAAACTTTGGGGTGTGATTTTTTGTACTGATTCTGGTACTATGTTTTAAATGTTTTTATGTATATTTGCGAGGTGTTAATAAAGGTGTTTTGATACTTTTATAATAGTTGTGGTTGTGCATACCATATTAGTCTACCTTTTTCTTGTTTCACATATTGCTATGTATAGACTAGGTATTGCACCCCTCTGCCATTGTCATTGTATGAACAAATAGTGCACCCCTTTTCGCCTAAACTCGTGATCTGTTATATGCTCTGCAGGGCTGGTATTTACCACTGACCATATGGCGGTAATGTCAATGTTGCTCTTGGTATAGAGATTATTTTCAGCAACAGCGCGGTCATCTGCAGAGGTTCTCCTCCACTATTAGGGGGCGTCACCCAGTTGTAATCAAGGTTACCTGGTTAGGAAGCTTCGCCCCCTGATCCAAAACCCTAGCTACGACTCTGACTATAGTACAATAAGTGGCTTTACGTTTACCCACACTAGTAAAGACCTGTTCTTAAATTTTAATTGGACAAATACCAGTGAGCATGTGCAGTAGGAAGCTGCTCTACTGTAACCTGGAGATAACAATAACCAAGAAGTGTCAGGGTATGTGCACATGTTGAGGACTTGCCTGCGGATCCGCAGCGAATTGGCCGCTGCGGATTCGCAGCAGTTTTCCCATCCGGTTTACAGTACCATGTAAACCTATGGAAAGGTTTATTTTCCGCAGTGCGTTTTACCTGCGGCTTTTTAAAAAACTGAGCGGAAAAAATCCGCACAGAAATCCGCAACGTGGGCACATAGCTTCAAACTATCAACAGGTCATATCAGCATTCAGAAAGACATGGTGGACAGATGTGTCAACAGCCTCTTTTTACTTCAGCTCCCCTGATAGCTATAGCATTGGAACAGGATATCCATTGGAAGTACATCATCTTAAAGATAAGAGAAGGAGGCAGAGCTTCCTACTGCACATGCTCACAGGCACCTGTGCTATTAACATTCCAGTTGTGATGAGCGAGCTTGCTCGGATAACATGCTATCCGTGCACGCTTGGGTATCATCCTAGTATCTTGGGCGTGCTGGAATAATATGTTTGAGTCCCTGCGGCTATATATTTTGCAGCTGTTAGAAAGCCACAACACATGCGGGGCTTTCATAACAGGCAGCCGAAGGAACTCGAACATATTATTCGAGCACACCAAAGATACTCGGATAACACCCTAGCATGCTCGGATAACACGTTATCCGGCTATGTTCACTCATCACTACAATGTAGTGTACCAGAATGGTGGGTATTTTACAGTACTATAGCGATAACCTCCCTAGTCAAAGTGAATGTGATTTGCTAATTAAAGTTACTTAGGAATTTAAATGTAATTACTTTGTTATTTAACTATTTTCTTATCTAAGTGAACCCCTTTAATCCTTAATGCCACTATTCATAGGAATATTAAAATAATGAAAACACTGACAAAGTGGAGACAGGAAAGTCTAATTTGGAACTAATCACAGGTTAGTTTAATTTTGCCCTTTGTTTCAAACTAAACAAAGGCTAACAGTAATCGTGTCCTGTTATTGTTTGCAATTTTATAATCTTTTTTCTGCCAAGTTTATACTTTTGTGCTTTTTTGGGATCCATCGGAAGCGTTCAAATATAACCGAGCATTTATACTAAAAGCTTTATTTCAGGATATACTACACAAGGGGTGCTACATAATCACGGGTGCCAATACATTTTGAACACATCTGTAATCCCCTTTATGAAACATGCAGGTGGAGGCGAATGACTTCACAAAGCAGAACTAGGCAATAGTGTAATATGAGCGAAATATGAGGTATAGGCACTGTAATTTGTAAGAAATACCTTTGTAAGAAATATATTGTGTAAAACAGAATGTGTCAACTGCTTTGTGAAAAGGAATTTCAGTCCAGGAGTACCGATTTAAAAAAAAAGTCTCTCTACATGGCAAAGAGTTGCCCAAACAATATTAAATAGGAAATAGGTTTCATTAAATATTCCATCATTATCTGTAATTGACTGAACAAGTAACATTTTGGATATTTGAGTCATGCGAATTTGGGAAGAAATGATTATCTACAATATGTATATGTATTATATGTTCACTAAATAAATAGATGCACTATTATAAAAGAGGCTGTCCTAGCCCCAAATATTCATGTGTCTGTCCACCCATGGCAATTCTATTATTTATAATAACATCCCAAACGGCCACATTACTTAGTGTACAATCTACTTGGCTGTTCGGATAGCTTATAACATACAGTGTAAATAAAATTAATATTACTTGCCATTAAAGAACTTTATTATATCAGTAAAGTCCATATTATTTTCCAGGATAATATCACGATAAACTTCCACCAGAGCCAAGGCAATGAAGAGGACAAAGTGAGAAGATGACACTTGCTTAGCAGCCCAGATGGTTTCCCAAACTGAGAATACATCATCGTACACCAATTCTGTGAAACAGATGCAGATAATTATAGACAGCCATAAACATTATCCTGATCTCTGATTACTTTTGTGTGCACTGATGTAATGAGCTGATTTATATTGTGTATTTGTGTTCATTGCTCACCTCTTTTGAAGTCTAGAAGAAACCAGCGGTAACAGAAGTAGAAGTGAGTATAGTCACCATTTTGATGCATAAGTTCAAAGAGCTCAGAATCCAAAATCTAATAAAATAAAAAAAGTTAGTCGGAAAACGCAAATAATAAAACGACTCAAACAACAATGTGATGCATGCATATGTGGAACATCAACAGACTGAAAAAAATGTCATGTGTATTTAAAGTATACCTAGCATTCTTTTGATATAACTTATATACTCGAGTATAAGCTGAGTTTTTCAGCACATTTTTTGGTGCTGAAAACGCCCCCCCCTTGGCTTGTATTCGAGTGATGTGTCCAGAAGATGGAGGGGGAGAGGCAGCGGTGGAGCAGCGGGTCACAGGAGGCAGGACCAGGCTGCTGCGGCTAACTCCTGTTCCAGCTGCTAAAGAGAAATGAATATTCACTGCACTGACAATGAATATTCATTTCCCTATAAGAGTGCTTACAGTGTCAACCACAGAAGCTGGCTCCTGCAGCTGCAGGGCGGTCATGCATGCCCGCTACTCAAGAGAAATAAATATTCACCTCTCTCCACTCCCATGGGCGTGGAGAGAGGTGAATATTCATTTCTATTAATTAGCAGCACATGTGCCCGCCCGGCGGCTCACACTGTGCGCGCTACTTAATACTCACTGACTTCCACGCCCATAGTTCCAGCGTGGGGAGCGGTGAGTATTCCGGTAGCTGTGCTCTGCTTGTGAGCAGCGTATGACGTCCCTGCCATGCACTGCTTATGAACATAAAGCAGCTCCTGGCACCGGAACAAGACGTGTTGAGGGAGCGTAGGAAGGTAAGTATAATGGTTTGGTTTTTTATGTTTTTTGATGGGGGCCAATTATACCAGAATAAGGATGGGGTCATGCATACACGGATAGGGATGGGGCCATGCATACACGGATAGGGATGGGGCCATGCATACACGGATAGGGATGGGGCCATGCATACAAGGATAGGGATAGAGCCATGCATTCAAGGATAGGGATGCAACCATGCACACAAGGATAGGAATGGGGCCATGCATACAAGGTGAGAGTAGCTGACATGTTTAACTGCTTCCTCAGGTAGAAACAGGAACAATTTGGTGGTGAAGCACCTGCTGGTTTATTGGAGTCAGCATACACCAAGGCGGGGTTCACAAAACAAAGCCTTTCTGGCTTAACGGAAAAACAAAATAAATAAATTGCAACAGAGTCCTTTTCTCCGCAGGTCTCAACCTGCAGGCACCTGGCAATGTCGTCCGCTCCCTTCCTCTACAAAGCCAGTGACTCTGTCACAAAGGATATGGATGGAGCCATGCATGCAAGGATAGGGACTGGGCCTTGCATACAAGGATAGGGATGGAGCCATGCATACAAGGATAGGGATGGAGCCATGCATACAAGGATAGTGATGGAGCCATGCAAACAAGGATAGGGATTGAACCATGCATTCAAGGATAGGGATGGAGCCATGCATACAACGATAGGGATTGGACCATGCTTTCAAGGATAGGGAGGGATGGAGCCATGTATTCAAGGAAAGGGATGGAGCCATGCATTCAAGGATAGAGATGGGACCCTAGGATAGGGATATAGTTTGCTTAGTATTTATTGGTTTTATTTATTTCACTCATGTATATAGCACCATTAATTCCACAGCGCTTTAGACATTATAATCACTGTCCCCATTGGGGCTCACAATCTAAATTGCCTATCAGTATGTCTGGAGAATGGGAGGAAACCAGAATAAACAGAGGAAACTCCAGGAAACACAGGGAGAACATACAAATTAATCTTTTCTTTTTAAATTTTATATATAAATATATCTTATATGATCTGCCTAGGTAGTGCCATATGATGAAGGAATAAATGGAAGTTAATTAACAGAGAAAAATTAGTGACTATTATGGAGGTTTTTCAATAATAAGAGTTATCTCTCCACATGATAGGCTATAGATTTTTAATTGCAAGGGGTATGACCACTGAGACCCCAACCGACTGCCAAAATGGGGAATTTTTTACTCTCGTTTAAATGGAGCGGAAGTGTGCATTCTCAACGTTAGCTCTATTAATTTTCTAAGGGACTGCCAAAGATAGCTTAGTTATCTCTGGCAGTATCATAAAGAATGAATGGAGCACACATATGCACTGCTGGTCCATTTAAATCGTGGACAAAGGCAGGCTACATTTAATGTAATAAGTCATGTATCAAACAGAAAGCATATAGTGAAACAGTAGGGGCTCCATATACTTCAAAAACAGAGGCTGCAAAATAGTACAGAGCAGTAATATGGTTAACAAGGAGAACCAGAGTCAAATATGCTAAAAAATCAATACAAAGTTTATTTTGACAAAAAATAAAATAACAATGAAAAAAATTACAGTATAAGAGTATTATGGGTACATAGGACATTATTCGGAGACGGCAGACGAGGGTGCACGGTGACGAAGTTGGAAGACGGCGGTTTCGCACCTGGACCAATTGAAACGCAGTCGGCGCGAAACGGCCGTCGTCCAACTTCGTCACTGTGCACCCTCGTCTGCATCTGCTGTCTCCGAATAATGTCCTCACCCCATGATATGGGAAAATAAAGGACTTTGATTGCAACACAACTTGGTGAGTGCCACATCTTCATTTTTCTTCTATAAGTATTGCTAATATAATATATACATTCAAAATGTGCAACTGGTACTTTTGCAATACAGTAGTAATATGGTTGGATGAATTGGGTCGAATTGACATAAAAATGTAATTTTTTTACAGGCTCCAGGAAATGTAGAAGTACAAAATCAGAGACAAGGGAATAAGAAAAAAGATGCATACAGAGCTTTATCAAAGTGTATAATGTGTCTATCCTTCCTTAGGACTCATTTACACTGGCCAATAATCTGTCAGATGCTAACACTAACGACCTAACGATCACGATAATTGTGTAATGTAAATGGGTAGAGTGACTGAACAATGTGTCCAGAATCACTTGTTTTCTATACATGCATACTTAGTGACTGGGGGAATTTTGACCTTAAAGACCAGGCCAAATTTGTAAAATCTGATCAGTCTTACATGATTTTATAGAAAACGATAACGTAGGCACTACTAATTAGTGGTGCTCAAGTAGGTGCCAAACCGTGTTAGTTTGACAGATAAACTTGGCACACACAGAATGTAGATGCAGTGAAATTTAACCCCTTCATGACCCAGCCTATTTTGACCTTAATGACCTGGCCGTTTTTTGCAATTCTGACCAGTGTCCCTTTATGAGGTAATAACTCAGGAACGCTTCAACGGATCCTAGCGGTTCTGAGACTGTTTTTTCGTGACATATTGGGCTTCATGATAGTGGTAAATTTAAGTCGATAATTTTTGCATTTATTTGTGAAAAATATGGAAATATGGCGAAAATTTTGAAAATTTAGCAATTTTCAAATTTTTAATTTTTATTCTGTTAAGAGAGAGTTATATGACACAAAATAGTTAATAAATAACATTACCCACATGTCTACTTTACATCAGCACAATTTTGGAAACAAAATTTTTTTTTGCTAAGAAGTTATAAGGGTTAAAAGTTGACCAGCGATTTCTCATTTTTACAACGAAATTTACAAAACCATTTTTTTTAGGGACCACCTCACATTTGAAGTCAGTTTGAGGGGTCTACATGGCTGAAAATACCCAAAAATGACACCATTCTAAAAA
This sequence comes from Ranitomeya variabilis, assembly GCF_051348905.1. Classification (NCBI taxonomy): domain Eukaryota; kingdom Metazoa; phylum Chordata; class Amphibia; order Anura; family Dendrobatidae; genus Ranitomeya; species Ranitomeya variabilis. The sequence goes on from NC_135232.1 coordinate 298,884,625, forward strand.
CTGCACCCCTCAAGGTACTCAAAACCACATTCAAGAAGTTTATTAACCCTTCAGGTGCTTCACAGCAGCAGAAGCAACATGGAAGGAAAAAATGAACATTTAACTTTTTAGTCACAAAAATGATCTTTTAGCAACATTTTTTTTATTTTCCCAAGGGTAAAAAGAGAAACTGGACCCCAAAAGTTATTGGACAATTTGTCCTGAGTATGCCGATACCCCATATGTGGGGGGAACCACTGTTTGGGCGCACGACAGGGCTCGGTAGGGAAGGAGCGCCATTTGACTTTTTCAATGAAAAATTGGTTCCAATCTTTAGCGGACACCATGTCGCGTTTGGAGAGCCCCTGTGTGCCTAAACATTGGAACTCCCCGACAAGTGACCCCATTTTGGAAACTAGACCCCCCAAGGAACTTATCTAGATGCATAGTGAGCACTTTGAACCCCCAGGTGCTTCACAAATTGATCCGTAAAAATGAAAAAGTACTTTTTTTTTCACAAAAAATTTCTTTTAGCCTCAATTTGTTCATTTCCACATGGGCAACAGGATAAAATGGATCCTAAAATGTGTTGGGCAATTTCTCCTGAGTACACCGATACCTCACATGTGGGGGTAAACCACTGTTTGGGCACACGGCAGGGCTCAGAAGGGAAGGCGCGCCATTTTACTTTTTGAATGAAAAATTAGCTCCAATCATTAGCGGACACCATGTCGCGTTTGGAGAGCCCCTGTGTGCCTAAACATTGGAGATCCCCCACATGTGACCCCATTTTGGAAACTAGACATCCTATGGAACTAATCTAGATGTGCGGTGACCACTTTAAACCCCCAAGTGCTTCACAGAAGTTTATAACGCAGAGCCGTGAAAATAAAAAATCATTTTTCTTTCCTCAAAAATTATGTTTTAGCAAGCAATTTTTTATTTTCACAAGGGTAACAGGAGAAATTGGACCCCAACAGTTGCTGCCCAGATTGTCCTGAATATGCTGGTACCCCAAATGTGGGGGTAAACCACTGTTTGGGCACACGACGGGGCTCAGAATGGAAGTAGTGACGTTTTGAAATGCAGACTTTGATGGAATGGTCTGCGGGCGTGACGTTGCGTTTGCAGAGCCCCTGATGTGCCTAAATCCGCAGGTAAAAGGCACTGCGTTTTACCTGCGGATTTACCGCGGATTTCCAGTGTTTTTTGTGCGGATTTCACATGCGGAATCCTATTGTGTCACAGGTGTAAAACGCTGCAGAATCCGCACAAAGAATTGACATGCTGCGGAAAATACAATGCAGCGTTTCCGCGCTGTATTTTCCGCACCATTGGCACAGCGGATTTGGTTTTCCATAGGTTTACAAGGTACTGTAAAGGTGATGGAAAACTGCTACGAATCCGCAGCGGCCAATCCGCCGCGGATCCGCAGCCAAATCCGCACAGTGTGCACATAGCCTAATTCTAACCCTAACCCTAATTCTAACCCTAACCCTAGCCCTAACCCTAACCCTAGTGGAAAAATAAAAGTAAATATATTTTCTTTATTTTATTATTGTCCCTACCTATGGGGGTGATAAAGGAGGGGGGTTCATTTACTATTTTTTTTATTTTGATCACTGTGACAGGTTTCATCACAGTGATCAAAATGTACCTGGAACGAATTTGCCGGCCGGAAGATGGCGGCGACCATGGAGCAGACGGACACCGGGAGGCTTGGTAAGTATGAGGGGGGGATTGGAGCACGGGGGGGGGGAAATCGGAGCACGGGGGTGGGATCGGAGGACAGGGGGTGGGATCGGAGGACAGGGGGTGGGATCGGAGGACAAGGGGAGCAGACAGGCGGATGGAGGGGAGTACGGGACAGAACGGAGGACTGGGGAGGAGATCGGTGGCAGTGGTGGGGGGAAGATCAGGGTTTCCAGCCATGGCCGATGATATTGCAGCATCGGCCATGGCTGGATTGTAATACTTCACCAGTTTTCATAGGTGAAATATTACAAATCGCTCTGATTGGCTGTTTCACTTTCAACAGCCAATCAGAGCGATCGTAGCCACAGGGGGGTGAAGCCACCCCCCTGGGCTGAAGTACCACTCCCCCTGTCCCTGCAGATCGGGTGAAATTGGAGTTAACCCTTTGGCTGGATGTATCCACTGCTTGTCCAGTGTGGTGCTCCGACCTCCGAGCTGAACAAGAGCTGGGGTGGGACAAGTCCGTGATGAGCACAGCTCCTCAACTTCACGAGGGGCTGGAGTAAAATTTGTGGTGAGGAACACGCGGAGGTGTATGCCCCTTGTCTGGCACTCCTGATTCATGAAAAGGAATCAGGAGCATCTGACTCCAGCCCATCTCCTCATCAAGACCGGGTGAACAATGCCTATCTTGATGAAACGGGTCCTTTTGGAGCTAGAAACAAATGCATACTACCATAACACTCTAGAACACCACTGTAATCTGTAGGAAAACCAGCCAGTAAGTGTTCAGTTTTCATACAGTTCCACCACTTGGGTAATTAAGCAATACACAGCAGTCTCCTAAAATCAGTAGGTTATTCGTATAATGCAAAGCTGCACAGGTCCTCTAGACTAAAAACCTCACATGCTGTATACACACTAAATAAATAAGCCACTTAACTAGTTGTATCATTTGCTGTTCCTATGAAATTTTAGATAATGGCTTCAGTTTACCTGTATAAGAGACCTCATGTTGGCAAAGTGTGTATCCATAGCACCTCCATGGGGAAAGTTCTGGTTCATCCTCTTCATGAGTTCTGTAAAGCAGCTGAATGCCAGAGCCTCTGTGGGATAGATATGTGAAGAAGCCCATTATTATCCAAACTGGACTACAATGAAAAACAAAAACATTTTCTCTGCAAAACACACTTCCTTTTATATAATTATAGTATTTCTTTTTTTCCTTTGATATATCGGCTACATGAGCCAAAAGGAGAGGTAAGGGGTACTACATCTAATGACATGGGTTCCACAATCACCCAACCTCAATTCAACTGACACGGCTTGTGATGAGTTGGACAACAAAGTGAAGGCAAAGCAGCAAAAAATGCTCAGCACCTCTCGGAACTCTTTCAAGACTGTTGGAAAGCCATTCAAGGTGACGATCTAACTGTTGAAGCTGCTTAAAAGAATGCCAAAGAGGTGAAAAACTTAGATTCTTCTTTGCTTCACACATATTTCTTTATTCCTTGTTTCCATATAGTGGCATTTAAATGTTTGGGCACCAATGGTCAAAATTACTGTTATTGTTAACAGTTAAGCAAGTTGAAGATGAAATGTTCTCAAAAATGGCTAAAGTTAAAGAGGACACATTTCCTTTGTATTTTAAGCAACAAAAAAAAAAATTACTAAAAGGAAAATGGGCTGATGTAAAAGTTTGTGAAAATGGGGAGAGAAAGACACTACATAAGGATGTGCACACCAGATATATTATGATATACAAAGGTTTATTGCACAACTTAGCACAATGTTAAAAACATTTAAAATCCAATCAACAGTGCAAAAAACATCCCGAGCAACAATTTACACATTGAACATGCAGCAAATCCTATAAACCACAATTATAGGAATAATATCCCTGGGCGATGTATGTGGTCTAAATATAAAGGAGGACCCAGACAATTAGAGGAAAATCGTGATGGGTTTCTCTGAAAAGAAATGTACATATGTGCTGTTTATATCATATAAGCAGTACTTAATTATGCCATCAATAGTTGCAATGTACACATACATAGAAAGGGGTCCATATCAACTCTCTAGGTACAGGATAGAAAATAATAATGCCAATGGTGCCAGTCCTAAAATAAACAAACACTGATCCTTGCTCTATGCGATTATAAGCAGTCATGAAGTTCTAATGAACAATGGGCCCATGAACACCCGATCTCTAATAGTACCTATCCATATGCAACACATGATGACCATCAGATAAGCCTAGATCATAAACGACTGAGGTTAAGAAGATTGCAGAAATGGTCCGAATGTCATGATGGTAACAAGACAATAGATAGATGAGAAACAATAGCAATAATAGGGACAGGTGAGGATCAAGTAGAAGGGTGAGGTAGGAAGATCAGAATATAACTAATGGGACCTATACCAGGCAACTCTGGAGGGTTGATGTAAAATAAAGGGGATGTAGGGAGGACTCCACGTGTATCACTGTGACACGCACAGCTTCCTCAGGGAAGTGTGGTCTCCCAGTGATCCAACAAACATATATATATATATATATATATATATATATATATATATATATATATATATATATATATATATATATATATATATATATATATATATATATATATATATATATATACACCCAGAATTAATTAAGTACGTACCGGTCATTGGGCATGCAGCGGAAATTCAATGGACCAGAAAAAAACATGATGGATCTCTTAGAATATTATCCACCTGTGCACAGCGGCTGTATCACATGTCCCCTGTCATGTGCACGGAAGGGGTGGGCCACTGAGTCAAAGGGTTTAATCACAGTCGTGTGGGCAGAGCGAATGATTGGCTTCTACAAATGGATAATGATCCGAAACACACATCAAAATCCACAATAAACTACCTCAAAAGGTGCAAGAAGAAAATGTTACTATGGCCCTTACAGTCCCGTGATCTCAACATCATTGAAAATCTGTGGCTAGACTTCAAAATAGCAGTGCATGCAAGAAGACCCAGGAATCTCACAGGACTGGAAACATTTTCCAAGGATGAATGGATGAAAATCCCTTAAACAAGAATTGAAAGACATTTGGCTAGCTACAAAAAAGCATTTACAAGCTGTGACACTTGTAAAAACGACTGCTACTAGGTACTAAATATGCAGGGTGCACAAACGTTTGCATCTGCCCATTTACCCAGATCATTTTTATTTTTCCATCGACAAAACTGTATGAAGACTTATTTTTATGCCACTTGCAACTTAAGTTTACTTACTCTCCTCTTGATTTTGTGTGTTGATATTATCGCATGGGTCGTAGTTATTTTATAAAGGAATGGGTATTTGATAATGTTATTTATAGTATAGGAAATGTTTTATTTTTTTAATTTTTAAGTCTTTTGATTATTTCATCCTAGTAGAGGACTTGAACATTAAATACTTTCATTGCTTCCAGCAACTGCACCATTTAAGTTTTTCTGTCAGTGGAATCTAAATGGTTAACAGCAGTTCGGAGCTAGCACCTGCTTTTGGTGTTACAGAAAAATGCCAGCTATGTATATCAGTCAGCATTTACTGCATATAAAGTGGGCTATGCTCCTAAGCCATCTTGATCTAAATGTTTGGCCCTGATAAAATAAAAAAAGCTTATACTCACCTCCAGTGCAACCGCTGCTCTAGCCGTCACTGTCTCCACCTTTGGACAAATTGAACATGAAGAGAAAGTCAGGTCTGTAGCTGATCTCATTTCCTCTTCATGTTCAATTTGTACAAAGATGGGGACAGTGACACCAGCGCTGATTCAGTGTCGGGCACGTGTCAATCAACGAGAGCCCAGGGACTGCGAGTGCAGAAACTGTTGGAACGGTGCCGGCATAGGAGGGGAGTATAGGCTTTTTTTTTTATTTTATTGGGGCCAAACATTTAGATCAAGAAGGGGTTGTTCTAGTAGTGGACAAACCCTTTAAGATATTAAAAACAGTGTGGTCACTTCTGTCATTAGCAAACCTCCTCAGAAAATTAAAGGGATTGTCCAAGACTTGGACAACCCTTTCTCAATCACTATATTCCCCAATAATAATTATACTGAGCTCCTGTGCAGGTACCATTCCGTCTATTCAACGCTTGTTATACCAGGGCCACTTTACTCCCATCTCCTTCAGACGTAAAGGACATCCGAAGGCCGTGACAAAGCAGAGGTATGTTCTCAGTTGTTCCAGGTGTCAGTTTTGTCTGCAGGAAGTGAGTGCCTGCTCTTTGCCTGCAGGACTTGTTTGACATAAACGTTACACAAGCCCAGGCGCCGAGAACATTGGAATGGTGCTTGCACCGGCGGAAGTACAGCTGTCATTATTTTACATGGGGGAAATATAGTAATTGAGAAGTGGATGTCCATGTAGTGAACAACCCCTTTATTGAAATATAATTGCCTGCTATAATAACGAAAGTTGCACTTAAAACAGTTTTTTTGCAAATTTATAATATAATAAGTGTACAATAGAGATAACAGAACGCATTACAGATAACAATTGGAGTTTGCATAAAATATCATACCATCATCCAATATTACCAACAGAGGAGCCAGCAAATCACACATCCCTTGTACATAGCCGATCTCAATGTGCTGCCACACGTAGCTGGAAAAAAAATATATACACAGCAAAAGACTAACGTGACAATCGTTGGGGAAGAAGAATATTTTTGGGAAAGTTTTGACAAAACACAAGTTTCACAAAGTAATTACCATTTTGAACAGGTCATTTGTAAACTGCTAATATTATATGTTTTTGTGTGTGTATATAACACTATCATCATTTAACAAATAACCTGTATAAAATGGTGATCAAAGTGTAAAGCATGCACTCGAAATTTATATAAAAACAAACGCACCTATTGCCATCCATTATGGTAATGCATGTCAAAATCGGCATGCGTTAGCGATGATGCGTTACTTTGTGATGCACCCTCGAACGCAGTCTACCTCGTTTTCGGGTGCGTTAGGTCTAATGCACAGCGAACGGACGCGTTTGCTGTGCATAGACCTCTATTACTAACGCATGCCAACGCAATGCTACCATGTGTTAGTGTAATCGTAGAGAAAAAGTGAATTTGGGAATCAGCGTTAGCGCATCCGTTTAACGGATAGGTTAAACGGCACTAACGAAATGTGAACCTAGCCTAACAGCATTTCTCCTGGTCCTGTGACCTGTGGGTTTGCAGTAACTAGTACTTATGCTTTATATTTTTGTTGCAATTGCAAATCCATCGGGTGATCAAGGACTCTACACCAATACTTGTCACCACCGGATAAAACCCTATATGCGCTCTGATTGTTCCCCTTTGATAAACCCTGTTATTAGTGCACTATTGCTCTGATCAGATAAATGTATACAGTACAGACCAAAAGTTTGGACACACCTTCTCATTTAATGATTTTTCTGTATTTTCAGGACTATGAAAATTGTACATTCACACTGAAGGCATCAAAACTATGAATTAACACATGTGGAATTATATACTTAACAAAAAAGTGTGAAACAACTGAAATTATGTCTTATATTCTAGGTACTTCAAAGTAGCCACCTTTTGATGCCTTCAGTGTGAATGTACAATTTTCATAGTCATGAAAATACAGAAAAATCTTTAAATGAGAAGGTGTGTCCAAACTTTTGGTCTGCACATGTATTATTAAGGCACTGAGCATCTTTAACCACTGGAGTCCTAGGGAGCAAATAACACTGCACCAGAAAAAAACAATTTATGGACGGACCCCTTGTTCCTCTTTGGACCCCTTGTTCCTCTTTGGACCCTAGGCTGCAACCAAGTAATCAGGCAATCGGAGCTGTAGGTAACCGATGCTACTGATGCTGCGTCCGCAAATAATTCAAATATGCGGTAAAAGGTGGCAGTGCGGCTTATTCTCAACGTGTTTCGAAGTTCTCAAACTTCTTTTTCAGGACAACCACAATAATTCTTGTTATGTAGATATAACCCTTTTGCACTCAAATTGTGCCTACGCATTTCCTGAGGCTCCAACCTAGTCAGCCTTCTGAATAATACAGTCCTGAGGACTAGGTGAAGTAAAACTAGTGTATTGGCAGGTATGAGATCAGAAATCCTGAGAAACAAAATATAATTATAAAAATGACCATGGAGTCTTTTTATGATGTAATGGCCTTACCTGCACATGACATTCCGAAGCTTCTCCAAGTTAGTGGGTGTGAAATACCAATAGTTACGATCACACCTCTGGACATCCTTCTCAATACGGTGTAAATTGATAGTGTACATATCCAGTATTTCTTGCTATTTAGTTTTAGAAACAAAAAATAATAATTTCAGCAAAAATATTGAAATGTATCAATACAATAAATCTTGTCTCTCCTAGAATAGTGATGGGCAACAAAAGGCCTTGCTCATATCGTGGGGACAGTGATGCAAAGAAGCATTCACAGTAAAACATCCATGATATAAACTGTGTATATATATATATATATATATATATATATATATATATATATATATATATATATATACAGGTCCTTCTCAAAAAATTAGCATATAGTGTTAAATTTCATTATTTACCATAATGTAATGATTACAATTAAACTTTCATATATTATAGATTCATTATCCACCAACTGAAATTTGTCAGGTCTTTTATTGTTTTAATACTGATGATTTGGGCCTACAACTCCTGATAACCCAAAAAACCTGTCTCAATAAATTAGCATATGAAGAAAAGGTTCTCTAAACGACCTATTACCCTAATCTTCTGAATCAACTAATTAACTCTAAACACATGCAAAAGATACCTGAGGCTTTTAAAAACTCCCTGCCTGGTTCATTACTCAAAACCCCCATCATGGGTAAGACTAGCGACCTGACAGATGTCAAGAAGGCCATCATTGACACCCTCAAGCAAGAGGGTAAGACCCAGAAAGAAATTTCTCAACAAATAGGCTGTTCCCAGAGTGCTGTATCAAGGCACCTCAATGGTAAGTCTGTTGGAAGGAAACAATGTGGCAGAAAACGCTGTACAACGAGAAAAGGTGACCGGACCCTGAGGAAGATTGTGGAGAAGGACCGATTCCAGACCTTGGGGAACCTGAGGAAGCAGTGGACTGAGTCTGGTGTGGAAACATCCAGAGCCACCGTGCACAGGCGTGTGCAGGAAATGGGCTACAGGTGCCGCATTCCCCAGGTAAAGCCACTTTTGAACCATAAACAGCGGCAGAAGCGCCTGACCTGGGCTACAGAGAAGCAGCACTGGACTGTTGCTAAGTGGTCCCAAGTACTTTTTCTGATGAAAGCAAATTTTGCATGTCATTCGGAAATCAAGGTGCCAGAGTCTGGAGGAAGACTGGGGAGAAGGAAATGCCAAAATGCCTGAAGTCCAGTGTCAAGTACCCAGTCAGTGATGGTGTGGGGTGCCATGTCAGCTGCTGGTGTTGGTCCACTGTGTTTCATCAAGGGCAGGGTCAATGCAGCTAGCTATCAGGAGATTTTGGAGCACTTCATGCTTCCTGGCACCTGCTCACAGTGCCAAAACCACTGGTAAATGGTTTACTGACCATGGTATTACTGTGCTCAATTGGCCTGCCAACTCTCCTGACCTGAACCCCATAGAGAATCTGTGGGATATTGTGAAGAGAAAGTTGAGAGACGCAAGACCCAACACTCTGGATGAGCTTAAGGCCGCTATTGAAGCATCCTGGGCCTCCATAACATCTCAGCAGTGTCACAGGCTGATTGCCTCCATGCCACGCCGCATTGAAGCAGTCATTTCTGCCAAAGGATTCCCGACCAAGTATTGAGTGCATAACTGAACATTATTATTTGATGGTTTTTTTGTTTGTTATTAAAAAACACTTTTATTTGATTGGACGGTTGAAATATGCTAATTTATTGAGACAGGTTTTTTGGGTTATCAGGAGTTGTAGGCCAAAATCATCAGTATTAAAACAATAAAAGACCTGACAAATTTCAGTTGGTGGATAATGAATCTATAATATATGAAAGTTTAATTGTAATCATTACATTATGGTAAATAATGAAATTTAACACTATATGCTAATTTTTTGAGAAGGACCTGTATATACACACATACATATATTTACAGTACAGACCAAAGTTTGGAGACGCCTCATTTAAAGATTTTTCTGTATTTTCATGACTATGAAAATTGTACATTCAAAACTATGACATAACACGTGTGGAATTATATACTTAACAAAAAAGTGTGTAACAACTGAAATTATGTCTTATATTCTAGGTTCTTCAAAGTAGTCACCTTTTGCTTTGATGACTACTTTGCACACTCTGAGCATTCTCTTGATGAGCTTCAAGAGGTAGTCAAAGGGAATGGTTTTCACTTCACAGGTGTTGGGACCATCAGTTGTGTTGTGCAGAAGTCTGATGGATACATAGCTGATAGTCCTACTGAATAGGCTGTTAGAATTTGTATTATGGCAAGAAAAAAGCAGCTAAGTAAAGAAAAAAGAGTGGCCATCATTACTTTAAGAAATGAAGGTCAGTCAGTCAGAAAAAGTGGGAAAACTTTGAAAGTGTTCCCAAGTGCAGTGGCAAAAACCATCAAGCGCTACAAAGAAACTGGCTCACATGAGGACCGCCCCAGGAAAGGAAGACCAAGTGTCACCTCTGCTTCTGAGGATAATTTTATTCGAGTCACCAGCCTTAGAAATCGCAGGTTAACAGCAGCTCAGATTAGAGACCAGGTCAATACCACACAGAGTTCTAGCAGCAGACACATCTCTACAACAACTGTTAAGAGGAGACATTGTGCAGCAGGCCTTCATGGTAAAATAGCTGCTAGGAAATCACTGCTAAGGACAGGCAACAAGCGGAAGAAACTTGTTTGGGCTAAAGAACACAAGAAATGGACATTAGACCAGTGGAAATCTGTGCTTTCGTCTGATCAGTCCAAATTTGAGATCTTTGTTTCCAACTACCGTGTCTTTGTGCGACGCAGAAAAGGTGAACGGATGGACTCTACATGCCTGGTTCCCACTGTGAAGCATGGAGGAGGAGTTGTGATGGTGTGGGGGTGCATTGCTGGTGACACTTTTGGGGATTTATTCAAAATTGAAGGCATACTGAACCAGCATGGCTACCACAGCATCTTGCAGTGGCATGCTATTCCATCCGGTTTGCGTTTAGTTGGACCATCACTTATTTTTCAACAGGACAATGACCCCAAACACACCTCCAGGCTATGTAAGGGCTATTTGACCAAGAAGGAGAGTGATGGGGTGCTACGCCAGATGACCTGGCCTCCACAGTCACCAGACCTGAACCCAATCGAGATGGTTTGGGGTGAGCTGGACCGCAGAGTGAAGGCAAAAGTGCCAACAAGTGCTAAGCATCTCTGGGAACTCCTTCAAGATTGTTGGAAGACCATTCCAGGTGACTACCTCTTGAAGCTCATCAAGAGAATGCCAAGAGTGTGCAAAGCAGTCATCAAAGCAAAAGGTGGCTACTTTGAAAAACCTAGAATATAAGACATAATTCCAGTTGTTTCACACTTTTTTGTTAAGTATATAATTCCACATGTGTTAATTCATAGTTTTGATGCCTTCAGTGTGAATATACAATTTTCATAGTCATGAAAATACAGAAAAATCTTTAAATGAGAAGGTGTGTCCAAATTTTTGGTCTGTACTATATGTGCTCTTTTTTATTCATTTTTGTTTATACATATAGAGTGGCTTGTGAAAGTATTCACCCCCATGAGAATTTTCATGCTTTGTCATCTCACAACCAGTGATTTCACTGTTTTTTTGAAGGTTTGCATTTGGTTTTCTTTATATTGTGAAGCAAACAACTACGGTAATAGGACATAATTGCTGAAACTTAGTGTGCATAAATATTCATGTCCCTAAAGTCAGTACATTGTAGAGCCTCCTTTTGCAGCAATTACAGCTGCAAGTTGCTTTGGATAAGTCTCTGAGTTTGCCACTGAGATTTTTTCCCATTCCTCAAGGCAAAAAGGCTGCAGTTAGATGGTTTCCTCCAGTGAACAACAATTCTGAAGACTGACCACAGATTCTCAATTGGATTAGGTCTGTCCTTTGATGAGGCCACTCTAAAACATGTTTCCCCCTAAACTACTCGAGTGTTGCTTTAGCAGTATGCTTTGGGTCATTGTCTTGGTGGAAAGTGAACCTCCATCCCAGTCTGAAATCACTAACAGGCTGAAACAGGTGTTGCTCAAGAATATCCCTGTACTTCACACCATTCATCTTCACCTTGACTAGGACAATTTTCCCTGTCCCTGCTGCCAAAAAACATCTCTACAGAATTATGCTGCTACCACCATGAGGTATGTTGGTTTTGTGCCAGACATAGGGTTTACCTTGGTGGCCAAAAATTTCAATTTTGGTCTCATCTAACCACAGCACCTTCCTTCATATATATAGGGATTCTCCCACGTTTTTTGACAAACTAAAAACAAGCTTATAATTTTTGTGTGTAATTAAAGGCTTTTTTATGCCCACCCTTCCATAAAAGTCACCTCTATGGAGTGAATGGCTTATTGTGGTCACATGGACAGATACTCCAGTCTCTGTTTGGGAACTCTGCAGCTCCCTCAGGGTTACCATTTGGTCTCTGTGCTGCATCTTCGATGAATTCCTTCCTTGCCCGGGCTAAGAGTTTTGGTGGTTTGTTGTGGTACCATGTTCTTTCCAATTTGAATTGATTTGGTCGTGCTCTGGGGATTATCAGAGATCGGGACACTTTTTTTTTATAACCCAACCCTGACTTGCACCAGGTGGACTTCATTTCACTAAGCATGTTACTTATGAAGGTAATTTCTTGCACCAGAAATTTAGAGGGGCTTCATCACAAAAGGGGTGAATACATATGCACATGCCAGTTTTTAGTTATTTGATCCCATACATTTAATTTATGCCTATATTTTCTCACTTCAGTTCCCAACTTAGACTATTTAGTGCTAATGCGTTAGAAATTGGGTAACAAATATATTTAAATACAGGTTATAATGTAACAAAATAGGTAAAAACCCATGTGTATGTCATGGCAATAACAGCTATAGCTAAGTCATCAAATGCATAACTCAGGGTGATCCATACAGCATAAAGGATCTGTAATGGAGTAACAGAAGAACTCTGAAAATAAACAGGTATGAGAATGATTAAAGTAGTTCAGTCAATTTACCACTATTTGTGACCATGCACATTTTTGGGTAATTTCGTACATGTGGATTAAGGAATTGTAAAATTTTTCTCATTCAGATATTCAAATAACTTTAGCATTTTTTGAGATACATGGACTTAATTTTTATGTTCCTCTCCTATATTATTATTTTGCCAATATGAAGGCTATATTTTGTTTGAAATGCTGGGGCTGTGCCAGGAGGAAAAAGTGATGTGTGTGCTTCCTATTACTGTATGCATAGAGCATTTTTAGTGCTGTGTATGCAGCGATCAAGAAGGCAGAGATGATAACAAACCATCTGTACCTTCTCTATGGTTAACTCGTCTGTGTCTGGCTGCTAGAGCTCCCACAGCTGCTCTACTATAGAGTCAGGAAAGATATATATCTTGGTACCGTGTTAGCCAGTAGATAGAAAAATATTTAGAATTGAGAGTTCTCAGAGGAAGAGACAGAAGCAAACACATACAAGTTCCCCTAAAACGATGGTTGCGAATTAAGGCATTAAGGATTCACACATTTATGTTTCGTCTTTTGAGACAGAGACAGGTTAGGATCTCCTAACTCAAATTCGCCAGCCTCATATATCGATATCTCAGGTCAGGAAACCTGTGGCCAATCTATGTCTGTACTTAGAAGGTAAAGCAAAAATGTGTGAATCCAGCCTAATAAAACATATGGAAAAACTCTTGATTTGGTTGAAGTTTTGTTATGAATGATAAAAATACACTTTTCTTCACTGCCAACTGAGTGATTGGAGAGTATCATATATTCAGACTATTGAAACCATTTAGATAACCAAACAAATAACAGACTAGTGTACCTCTGCCCAATACTTACAGAGTACGTCACTCCAGTAGAAGAGACTGGAGACATTTCAGCCATCGTTGCATCAATGACAACCAATGAATCAAGTTGTGGATAAAGACTCTCCATCTCTGGCTCTTCAGATAAGTTGTCTTCACTTCCCACTAGACTCTCTTTCTCAGCCTCACTGTCTGGCCAAGCTTCCACTACAGAGAGAACTGTGCTTTCCTTGTCAGGCAAGATGTCCTCTGTGCTTTCAGTAATTGATAAAAAGTCATCTAAACTTTCATTGGCGTTTGCTTCTGCGTCCATGGTGTCTTGAACTGCAAGTTCCTCTTCTACGGTTTTGTTATCTAATGTACTGTCTAAGCTGTTTTGTTTCTTTCCACTTGCCAATCCTGACTTCATGTGGAGATAAAGTGCATTTTTAGTGGTCTCCATTGAGGCATTGTCATCTGTGCTGAAACTATGGTCAGAATAGCCTGACGTGATAGAGAAGTTCCTGGAAGAAGGGTGGCCGGAGTCTGGAGAGCAAGTCCCATTTGGAACGGTTCCATTGGCTATTTTTGGTTGCTTACTATCCTCACTTCTAGTGTCTATTTGGTCAGCTTCTTCTACAGATTCAAAAACCTGCAGTGAAGATAGAACCGTGTTAGCATCTGTATGTTTGCATGCTTTGATTATCGAATCACCCAAGATATAGCATTGAGTTTTACTTTTGTAAACAGTACAGAAATGCAATAGCTATTGAATTAGGGAGTATTTGTTATAACAAAAAAAAAAAAAGATGTAAATGCAGGTTCACAAGGTTTTCTTCAAAGGCTGAAACAGGCTGCTGAATATTGTTACTTCTTGACAGTCCACAATAATTCTCCATTAATGACCTCCATACATGGGGTCACTCCAGTATCTACAGTACAGACCAAAAGTTTGGACACACCTTCTCATTTAAAGATTTTTCTGTATTTTCATGACTATGAAAACTGTAAATTCACACTGAAGGCATCAAAACTATGAATTAACACATGTGGAATTATATACTTAACAAAAAAGTGTGAAACAACTGAAAATATGTCTTATATTCTAGGTTCTTCAAAGCAGCCACCTTTTGCTTTGATGACTGCTTTGCACACTCTCGGCATTCTCTTAGTCACCGGGAATGGGTTTTACTTCACAGGTGTGCCCTGTCAGGTTTAATAAGTGGGATTTCTTGCCTTATAAATGGGGTTGGGACCATCAGTTGTGTTGTGCAGACGTTTGGTGGATACACAGCTGATAGTCCTACTGAATAGACTGTTAGAATTTGTATTATGGCAAGAAAAAAAGCAGCTAAGCAAAGAAAAACGAGTGGCCATCATTACTTTAAGAAATGAAGGTTAGTCAGTCTTAAAAATTGGGAAAACTTTGAAAGTGTCCCCAAGAGCAGTGGCAAAAACCATCAAGCGCTACAAAGAAACTGGCTCGCATGAGGACCGCCCCAGGAAAGGAAGACCAAGAGTCACCTCTGCTTCTGAGGATAAGTTTATCCGAGTCACCAGCCTCAGAAATCGCAGGTTAACAGCAGCTCAGATTAGAGACCAGGTCAATGCCACACAGAGTTCTAGCAGCAGACACATCTCTACAACAACTGTTAAGAGGAGACATTGTGCAGCAGGCCTTCATGGTAAAATAGCTGCTAGGAAACCACTGCTAAGGATAGGCAACAAGCAGAAGAGACTTGTTTGGGCTAAAGAACACAAGGAATGGACATTAGACCAGTGGAAATCTGTGCTTTGGTCTGATCAGTCCAAATTTGAGATCGCTGGTTCCAACCACCGTGTCTTTGTGCGACGCAGAAAAGGTGAAAGGATGGACTCTACATGCCTGGTTACCACCGTGAAGCATGGAGGAGGAGGTGTGATGGTGTGGGGGTGCTTTGCTGGTGACACTGTTGGGGATTTATTCAAAATTGAAGGCATACTGAACCAGCATGGCTACCACAGCATCTTGCAGCGGCATGCTATTCCATCCGGTTTGCGTTTAGTTGGACCATCATTAATTTTTCAACAGAACAATGACCCCAAACACACCTCCAGGCTATGTAAGGGCTATTTGACCAAGGAGGAGAGTGATGGGGTGCTACGCCAGATGACCTGGCCTCCACAGTCACCAGACCTGAACCCAATCGAGATGGTTTGGGGTGAGCTGGACCGCAGAGTGAAGGCAAAAGGGCCAACAAGTGCTAAGCATCTCTGGGAACTCCTTCAAGATTGTTGGAAGACCATTTCCGGTGACTACCTCTTGAAGCTCATCAAGAGAATGCCAAGAGTATGCAAAACAGTCATCAAAGCAAAAGGTGGCTACTTTGAAGAACCTAGAATATAAGACATATTTTCAATTGTTTCACACTTTTTTGTTAAGTATATAATTCCACATGTGTTAATTCATAGTTTTGATGCCTTCAGTGTTAATTTACAATTTTCATAGTCATGAAAATACAGAAAAATCTTAAATGAGAAGGTGTGTCCAAACATTTGGTCTGTACTGTATATAAAATTCAACTTTCAGTACATTGTGGTAAAATATAAGTAGACTGCAAATATGGCAATGGGCTACATAAAAGTAGTTACACATTACAGGGGGTCATCTCCCAAGAATGTCGGTATTTCTTTAATAAAGAAGGTAATGGCATATTCACCATATATTACCATGACCATATGAGAAGGGTGGAGTGCTATAATTGACAATCCTCAGACAGTTTTTATCAAGCAATGCAAAAACAAGACTACTAGTTAATTTTTGCTTTTAGGATAGAATAGTGGAGAAAGCACAATTTGTAGATATTTCTTCATGTGCAGGAGTGCACACAGCATGCATCCCAGGCACATCAGAAATAGTGGGCAAACTTGTTCTGACTACACATGTCAACATACTGTATAAAAACCTCTTTAATTAGGATATCATCATCCATGTGCACTGAGCTTGTCTTAGGACAGAGAGCTCTAAGGCATCGATATTTAATTAGTGCCATGCATTAAAACATAGACAAATCACAGCATATGTCCAGCTGCATTAAAACACTGAGAAGTAGATAATATTATTGGAAAACTCTTTAATTTATCTACAGAGCAGAATATCACTCTCACAATGCTCTCAGTAACAGTAAATGTTGCAGTGTATGCAGATGGAAGTATGTACAAAATTTTCACTTCACTCCAATGCTTGGCTCAATCTTCCGGCAGAGAAATCTCCATATAGTGGAGAAATCTCTCTCTCAAGCTATAAAATCTTTAAAGTACATATACCTAAAATCAGTTTGTGAGGTACACCAAAACATTTCTGCCCACTTCAAGTTTCTCCAATTCTGGCTTCTTTCAAGGGTACAACCTTTCTCTGAAATATTGTCTTATCGCACAGATCTTGAACGTATATCCTAATATTATGAAGTTTGTGCAAATCATTTTCCAAACACCATGATGCATATTCATCAAACGTCCACTGGAAAAATATGCACAAAATTAATTACAAAGAGAATCTTTTAGGCTATCCATGAAAAATTTATCTAAATCTAAAATTTATGCCAAATATGGAAGGGCAGTTAAGGTGACTAAGAAACAGTATCTTGATTATTTTTCTGTTTGCAATATTTACCAACTGAGTTAATATTTAGAAAGATCAGACATTCATGGTTGCAGTGATAACTAGTGATGAGCAAATATACTCGTTACTCGAGATTTCCCGAGCATGCTCGGGTGTCCTCCGAGTATTTTTAGTGCTCGTTTTCAGTGCTCGGAGATTTAGTTTTCATCACCTCAGCTGAATGATTTACATCTGTTAGCCAGCTTGATTACATGTGGGGGTTCCCTAGCATCCAGGTAACCCCCACATGTACTGTAACAGATGTAAATCATTCAGCTGCGGCGCTAAAAACTAAAACTCCGAGCACTAAAAAATACTCTGAGGACCCCCGAGCATGCTCGAGAAATCTCGAGTAACGAGTATATTCACTTATCACTAGTGATAACACATGTGTATTTTTTTTTTTAATGAGAGATAATTGGGATGATTTGAATTTTTATGTTTGTTTGTTTTTTTTATTAATATTTAAAAAAAAAAAAAATCCTGCATATGCTAGTTCCCTTAGGGGACTTGAACCTAAAAACGCCGGATCACTTACGCTACATAGAGAAACCCTTTAGTATAGAAAAAATGTGTTGTGTTGGGAAGGGGTTAATTTACAGGGTGCTAGTCTGTCTGAAATGACTGTACAAATAAGTAAGGGTGAGAGGGTTTGCTTATTTGTAAAATCTTCCTTAACACTGATGAGATCCTACGGATGGAAATAAAGGGAGGGAGAAAGAATAAAATACTGATATGAGTTTACTATGAGTCTCCAAGCATAACAGGAGCAACAGAAAATATCTTCATAAAGCAAATAGATGATGAAGTAAATCAGGGAGAAGCAATTATTATGGGGGACTTAAATTAGTCTGAAATAAATTGGGAAGTAGAAACCTGCAGGTCTATTTAAAAAAATGGATTTTGACAATAATAAAAGACAATAAGCTTTCACAACTGGTGTAGGGCCCAACAAAATGAGGGCAAAGTTTGGCAAAATTAGAACAGACAGATTATCAAATATACAATATACAGGTTGGCGGTCACTTGGCTAATATTAATCCCCCAATAGTACATATTCACTCATACTTTCATTAGATGTATAGTAGAGGTAGAGGGGCTACAAGAAAACAAAACTTCAGAAAGACTAATTTCCATCGACTATGAGAAGATCTTAGTGCCATAAACTGCAACAATGTATTTGAAATTAAAAGTACACAAAGCAAATTGGACGCTTTTACAAGCATCCTTAATAGGTCGTGCACAATTTATATACTGTATGGGATTAACCCATTTGTGACAGAACCAATTTGGTACTTAATGACCAGGCCAATTTTTACAAATCTGACCACTGTCAGTTTCTGAGGTTATAGCTCTGGAATGCTTCAACGTATCCCATTTATTCTGAGATTCAATGTATCCCACTGATTCTGAGACAGTTTTTTTGGTGACATATTGTACTTCATGTTAGTGGTATAATTTCTTCGATAAAACTTGCGTTTATTTATGAAAAAGACTGAAATTTGACCAACATTTTTAATTTTGTACCCTTAAATCAGAGAGAGTGGTGTTACACAAAATAGTTAAGAAATAACATTTCCCACATGTCAACTTTACATCAGTACAATTTTGGAAACAATTTTTTTTAATGTTAGGACGTTTCCAACAAAATTTACAAAACCATTTTTTTAGGGACCACCTCACATTTGAAGTGAGTTTGGGGGATCAATATAACAGAAAATACCCAAAAGTGACACCATTCTAAAAACTGCACCCATGAAGGTGCACAAAACCACATTCAGGAAGTTTATTAACACTTCAGGTGCTTCACGAGAACTAAAGCAAAGTGAAAGGAAAAAATGAATATTTAACTTTTTTCACAAAAAAATTATTTTGGAACCAATTTTTTTTATTTTCACAAGGGTATCGGGGGAAATGGACCACAAAATTTGTTCAACAGAAGAGCAGGTGTGTCCAGGGAATAGTGAGGGTAAAAAATAACTTTTAATGAAAGTATAATAAAAATACGTCCATATATATGGTATCCAGCACTCAGTACACAATGGCTACAGAGCCTAAAAACGATCTACGCGTTTCGACCTGGTGGTCTTAGTCATGATCATGACTAGACTAAAATTAGAGAGATGGGACTAGGGGAAAAATTGTGCAATTGGGTTAACAGGATCAATGATACGAATAAAAAAGTGGTTATTAATCGAGCACAGTCTGATTAGGTCACAGTTAACAGTAGGGTAACCACAGGGGACAGTATTGGCTTTTTTCTTTTAAACATATTTATTAATGACCTTCTGGAGGGCATACAGCGTAAACTTTCAATAAGTACAAATGATAATAAACTCTGCAAAGTAATCATTGCAGAGAAAGGTAATTTATTATTTTGAAGGATTTATGAATCGGTACAATTCAAGTTTATTGCAATAAATATAAGCTCATGATATTGGGCCGAAATGCACAAAGTGTACAGTTATGTGATAAATTACACTGGTTAACAGCATTTTTGGTGCCAAAGATATTTCATCGAATTTAGGGTATTTTTGGGGTGCTGATTCTGAATATGTCATCAGTTTTGCCAGATTGGCTCAAGTTTTTGAGATTTTTGGTATCTTATTTATAGCACTTGTTGGTAAATGCGACGCATCATCTCATTAATTTCTTTGGATTAGTATTTGAACTGAGCAGTTCTCAATATAGTTTTGTGTTAATTAGTGTTCTAAAAGTTTGTTCATAGCTTGATTTTTGCACTAACTTTATGTTGTTGTCTGTTTTCCAGTGAAAAGCATGAACTCATCAAGAAGAAGTTGTCTTAACGATCCAGACTCATTCTGTTACATTTGTGGTGAATACACACTGCCAAAACATAGAAGAAACATAACAGACTTCGTAAAAAAAAGTGCATTTTGCCTATTTTGGGGTTATGCTTGGGGACCAAGACAAGTTTTGGGCACCACACATAGTGTGCAAAGCATGTATCGAATTATTACGAAAATGGAGCAAAGGACAAAGAAAAAGCTTCAAATTTGGTGTTCCAATGGTGTGGAGAGAGCCAAAAAATCATCATGATGACTGTTATTTATGGTAAACACAGGTACAGGCACATCTTCACAATGAGGGACAGGCCTTCTTGCAGATTCCATGTTACTCCCATTTTCGTTTCTTATGCTTATTGAATCCTTGCACTTGCACTGCACAGAAATAACAGTCATCATGATGATTTTTTGGCTCTCTCCACACCATTTGAACACCAAATTTGAAGCTTTTTCTTTGTCCTTTGCTCCATTTTCGTAATAATTCGATACATGCTTTGCACACTATGTGTGGTGCCCAAAACTTGTCTTGGTCCCCAAGCATAACCCCAAAATAGGCAAAATACACTTTTTTTTTACGAAGTCTGTTATGTTTCTTCTATGTTTTGGCAGTGTGTATTCACCACAAATGTAACAGAATGAGTCTGGATCGTTAAGACAACTTCTTCTTGATGAGTTCATGCTTTTCACTGGAAAACAGACAACAACATAAAGTTAGTGCAAAAATCAAGCTATGAACAAACTTTTAGAACACTAATTAACACAAAACTATATTGAGAACTGCTCAGTTCAAGTACTAATCCAAAGAAATTAATGAGATGATGCGTCGCATTTACCAACAAGTGCTATAAATAAGATACCAAAAATCTCAAAAACTTGAGCCAATCTGGCAAAACTGATAGCATATTCAGAATCAGCACCCCAAAAATACCCCAAATTCATTAAAATATTTTGGACACCAGAAAAAAATTTTTTTTTTGTTGACCTGTGTTATAGAACACTGGATAAAATGGTCACCAAAAAAAGACTTGCATGTATGGATGGACAAAAACTCACCTTATGTGATCAGTGTAAGTCAATAGCTGCTAACAAGGCAAATAAGATAAAGGGATGCATTAAAAGAGGCATAGATGCTCATTACAAAAACACTGTCTTGCCCCTATGCAGGTCACTGGTATGGCCATACTTCGAATACTGTACTGTATACTGTTTTACGTTCCAGTTTATAAGGAGGACATAGCTGAACTACAGCAGGTGCAGAGAAAAGAAACCCAAGGGAATGGTGGACTGCAGAACCAAGACAGGTTATCAAATGTTCCGTTATTTAGTTTGACAAAACACCCTTAGTACAATTTACAAATATATGAAGGGACAGTACAGAGAGATCTTTCTTATGATCTTTTAACACCTAGGTCAGCAACGATGACAAGGGGGCAATATCAACATCTAGAGGAAAGAAAGTTAAATCATCATGACACATGGTGATTGTTTACTGTAAAAGCTGTGAAATTATGGAAGTCTTTGCCACATGATGCTGTAATTGTTGATTCACTAGAAAAGTTCAAGGAGGCCTTGAGTGCATTTCTTGAGAATTCTAATATTACAGGTTATGGGTACTAGATTCTGTGATGGGACGTTGATCCAACTGTGGACCCCTGAAGGAATTTTTCCCCAATATAAGGCAATATGCTTCTGCCTCATGCAGTTTCTGCCCTCCAGTGGATCAACATGTGAGGTTACAGGTTGACCTCGATGGACTTCACTGTAGTTTCAACTTTAAAAACTACAGGGGCTTGTACAAATATTCACCCCCTTTGGGCATCTCACAACCTGGAATTTCACTGTTTTTTTGAGAGTTTGCATCAGTTCATGCAAAGAACATGCCTACAACTATGGACATTTGTTTTTCTTTTTATTATAAAGCAAACAAATAGGACAAAATAACTGAATACTTCAGTGTACTATTCACCCCCCTAAAATCAGTACTTTGTAGAGCCTCCTTCTGCAGCAATTACAGCTGCACGTCGCTTTGGAAAAGTTTCTATGAGCTTTCCACACCTTGCCACAGGGATTTATGCCCATTCCTCAATTCAAAACTGCTCTAGCTACTTCAAGTTAGGGCCCCTTCACACTGGTCGATTCTGCTACGATTACGACGCATTTGCGTCATATTCGACATCGCAGTACGAGCTCGTAGCCAGCGGTCACACTCTACGATGTTAACGCTTTTTCTGACGTAGTTGCGATGTGAACGTCACGCGTCGCAATCGTACGCTACCCTTCACACCGCAATAGTCCTACGACTCCGAGCGTGACGTATTACCAGCATGGGCGTGCTAAAACGTCACGCCCAATCAGGAGACAGGTATGCGGAAGCCCAACCCACGTAGTCGCATTACGAGCTCGTATGACCGCCGTCACATACTACGATTTCGACCGCCACAGCGAGACATTTACGACGAAAGAAAGTTCTGCTCTTTCTTTCACATCGTACGATGCTGGGCTGCGTCGCAAATCGTAACGCCATGTCACACTTTGCAACCTCGGAACGAGGACGGATAAACGTCACAAATCGAACGCTCGTTCAGACTTTGATTGCACAGTGTGAAGGGGCCCTTAGATGGTTTCTTCTGGTTAAGAGCAATCTTCAAGTCTGATCACAGATAAGATTAAGGTCTAGGCTTTCACTAGGCCACTCCAACACATTTATACGTTACTTCTAAAACCATTCAAGTGCTGCTTTAGCAGTATGCTTTTGGCCACGGTCTTGTTGGCAGGTGAACTTCCATCCCCATCTCAAATCACTGATACCACCCATCTTCCCCTCGACTCGGATCATCTTCCCTGTCCCTCCTGCCGAAAAAAATCACCAGGATGGTGATTGTACTTTTTGGCCACCAAGGTAAACGCTATGTCTGGCGTCAAATCAACACAGCTCATCACGCCAAGAACACCATCCTCAGTGTTTCACCTGAATAGCGTTACTCAGAGATTTAGACGGAAACCCCAAAGTAAGTGCTCTGCATAGAGCGCATGATAAATGTTATTCAAAATGTTCAGCAAAATGTTTCCAACAAAAGTTTAAAATGAACCCACAAAAAAGCAAGTCCCCCTCCGGTCCATAATATATCAATGGAAATATAGGGGCTTTCCACGTTACTGGTAGCACAAAGGCTCTAAAAAGGGCTATGGCTCCTCACCCCCCAAAAGAAATCCTGAAAATTCTGCGCTCCCAAATCCAAATGCCCCCTCCCTTCTGATCCCCAGTGTGCTTAAACCACATTTAGCATCCACATGTTTGGCATTTCTGTAGCAATGAAAGCCCGCCTTATTTACGGGTGTGTGTCTCCAGGAAAACAAGCTGGGCATAAAGTACCGAGCACTGCAACGTACTGGGCACTACAAATCACTGGTGACTATAATGGCAGTTTACAATTTTCACTGAGCAACATCCGCTGCTGCTTGTTTCTGGTAAACACCCATGGAGTCAAAATTTTCACTACACCTTTAGATAAATTGCTAAAGGGGTATAATTTCCAAAATGGGGTCACTTGATGGGGTGTTAGGCTCTTCTGACACCTAGGGGCTCTGTATAAGGAGTCTGCAAACTATTCTTGGAAAATCTGTTCTCCAGAATACAAATAGTGCTTAGTCACTCCCGAGTCTTGCCGTATGGCTAAGCAGTATTGTACAGCCACACAAAATTCACACAGAATTCTACATTCAGTAGAAATTGTGGGACAAATTTTGGTGCCATTTTTACCCATTTCCCAGTGTGAAAATGTAAAATCTGGGGCTTAAACTAAATTTTGGTGGTAAAAAGGCAATTTTTCTTTCTTCACTGCCCAATAGTATAAAATTCTGTGACTCACCTGTGGTGTAAACATTATCACTGCACCCCTAGATTAATTCATTGAGAGATATAGGTTGTAAAATTGGGTCGATTATGGGGGGGTTCTGCTACCTCAGGGGCTCTCCCAGTGGGTCTTGGCACTCGCAAACCATAATAATAAAATCAGCACTATAATATGGCGCTCCTTCCCTTCTGAGCTTTGCACTGCGCAAAAAAGGTATTTGCAATTACATGTTGGGAATTGGTGCACTTAGGAGAAATTTTTACAACAAACTGTGGTCCATTTTTTCCAACAGGCCCTTAGAAAATTTAAAAACTTGGGGCTAAAACATTTTTGTGGTAAAAATGTAATTATTCTTTCTTTGTTAACCGCCCAATGGTATAAAATTCCGTGAGGCACACGTCATGTTTTGATCACTGAACCCTTAGATGAATTCATTGGGGGGGGTGTAGTTTGTAATGAGGTCAGTTATAGGAGGGTTCTGGCACCTCAATGGGTCTGCCAATGTGACATGGCACCCTCAAACAAGTCAAACAAAATGTGAACTCCAATATGGTGCTTCTTCCCTTCCGAGCTTTTGACTGTGTCTCAAAATTATTATTTGTCATATATTGGCGTACCAGGAACAATTGCACACCAAATTTTGGGGTCCATTTTCTATTGCTATCCTTGTGAAAATGCAAATCTTTGGTGCTAAAAATTTTTTGAGTGGGAAATAATATATATATATATATATATATATATATATATATATATATATATATATATATATATATATATATATATTTCATTTTCAAAGATCAACGTTGTAAAACTCTGTGAAGCACCATCAAAGTCTGCGTTACAAAACGTTGCTCCTTTCTTTCTAAGGTATCAGCGTACTCAAGTGAAATTGCACAACATATTTTGGGGTCAATTTTTTATGTTACCCTTGTTAAAAAAAAAAAAATTGGGGGCTAAATTATTTTTGTGGGAAAAATTAGATTTTTTTTATTTTTAGGGCTTTATGTTAGAAACTTCTGTGAAGCACTTGGGGGTTCAAGATGCTCAACACACATCTAAATACATTCCTTGAGGGGTTTAGTTTTCAAAATTGGGCCACTTGGGGGTTTCAACTGTTTAGGCACATCAGGGGCTCTCAAAATGTGATGTGGCGTTCGCAGCCAATTTTGGTTTCAAAAAGTAAAATGGTGCTCCTTCCCTTTTGATCCCTGCTGTGCGCCTAAACAGTAGTTTTACCCCACATATGGGGTATTGGCGTACTCAGGAGAAATTGCACAACAAATTTTGGGCTCCATTTTCTTCAGTTAACCTTGTGAAAAAAAAATTGGGTCTAAAGTTTAATTTTTGTGAAAAAAAGTTAAAATGTTAATTGTTTCCTTCCACATTCCATTAATTCATGTGAAGCACCTGCATGGTTAATAAACTTCTTGAATGTGATTATGAGTACTTTGAGGCGTGCAGTTTTTAGAGTTGTGTCACTTTTGGGTATTTTATGTCATTTAGGCACATCAAAGTCACTTCAAATATGATGTGGTCCCTAAAAAACTGGTTTTACAAACTTTGTTGTTAGAAAAATCAGAGATCGCTTGTCAACTTTTAACTCTTCTAACTTCCTAACAGAAAAAAATTAAGTTTCAAAAATTGTGCTGCTGTAAACTAGACATTTATTAACTATTTCGTATGACATAACTCTCTGGTTTAAGGGCATACAAATTAAAAGTGTGAAAATTACAACATTTTCACCAAATTTCCAATTTTTTCACAAATAAATGCAAGTGATATCAAATAAATGTTACCACTATCATAAAGTACAATATGTCACGAAAAAACAATCTCAGAATCAGTGGGATCCATTGAAGCGTTCCTAGTAAGTAAGGGTACCGTCACACAGTGCCATTTTCATCGCTACGACGGCACGATTCGTGACGTTCTAGCGATATCGTTACGATATCGTAGTGTCTGACACGCTACTGCGATCCGGAACCCCGCTGAGAATCGTACGTCGTAGCAGATCTTTTGAAACTTTCTTTCGTCGTCTAGTGTCCCGCTGTGGCGGCATGATTGCATCGTGTGACACAGGTTGTATACGATGTGCGCACAGTAACCAACGGCTTCTACATCGCAAATACGTCATGAAATTATCGCTCCAGCGCCGTGTATTGCGACGTGTGACCGCAGTCTACGACGGTGGAGCGATAATCATACGACGCTGCAACGTCACGAATCGTGCCATCGTAGCGATGAAAATGGCACTGTGTGACGGTACCCTAAGACTTGTAAAATTTGGCCTGGTAATGAAGGTAAAAACAGGCTTGGGTGGTGACGGGGTTAAACGAATGTTGACAAACAATAAGCCTTCTGTTTCTGAAGTGCACTGAATGCTCAGTAATAGAAAATACACAGTAGGTAGGTTGCCATTGTTCTTATCATCACAGATCCTGTTTACACAGGACAATGCATGGCTGCTGAAAAAGATTATCTTATCTGTGTAGCGCGAAAGATAATTTCACTCAACGAACAAGCATTTTGCTTGCTTATTGTGTGATGAACATCCTGTTTAGACTGCACAATTACTAAGAAGAGAGCATTACTAGAAATGTTCGTTCATGATAAGTGTGCACTGGACCTTAAAGGGGTTGTCCACTACTAGGAGAACCCCTTCTTGATCAAAATGTTTGGCACTGATAAAATAATATAAGCTAATACTCCCCTCTCGTGCAGTCGCCATTCTCGCAGTGTTAGCACTCGCGCTCTCTAGGGCTCTTATGCGGTGTTGCAACATGTGATGCCAGCGCCCAATCAGGGCTGATGTCACTGTCCCCACCTTCAGAAACCTCAAACATGAAGAGGATGCCAGGGATCAGCTGCACCCTGGATGACTTCTTGATGTTCGATTTGTCCGACAATGGAGACAGTGATGCCAGAGCTGATTGGGCGCCTGCGTCACATGTCACAACACTGCACAGTAGCCCTGGGGAGAGCGAGTGCCAAACACCGTGGGAACAGCACAGGCATGGGACGCAAATATAGGCTTTATTATTTTAATCAGGAAAAGCGAGGAGTATGAGAAGTTGTCCAAATAGTGGACAACTTCTTTAACCCCTTCCCGACCCATGACGCCACGTAGGCGTCATGAAAACCCGTGCCAATCCGACCCATGACGCCTATGTGGCGTCATGGAATGATCGCGTCCCTGCAGATCGGGTGAAAGGGTTAACTCCAATTTCACCCGATCTGCAGGGACAGGGGGAGTGGTACTTCAGCCCCGGGGGGGTGGCTTCACCCCCCCGTGGCTACGATCGCTCTGATTGGCTGTTGAAAGTGAAACTGCCAATCAGAGCGATTTGTAATATTTCACCTAAAAAACTGGTGAAATATTACAATCCAGCCATGGCCGATGCTGCAATATCATTGGCCATGGCTGGAAACCCTGATGTGAGCCCCCCCACCCCACCGATCGCCCCCCCAAGCCACCGATCTGTCCCGTAGTCCCCTCCGTCCTGTGCTCCGCTCCCCCGTCCTCCTGTCCGCACCCCCCGTGCTCCTATGCCACCCCCCTGTGCTCCGACTCCCCCCCCCCCCCCGTGCCCAGATCTCCCCCCCTTATACTTACCGAGGCTCCCGGTGCCCGTCCGTCTTCTCCATGGGCGCCGCCATCTTCCAAAATGGCGGGCGCATGCGCAGTGCATCGTTACAAGTACATTTTGATCGCTGTAATAGAACCTATCACAGCGATCAAAATAAAAAAATAATAAATAACCCCCCCCCCCTTTATCACCCCCATAGGTAGGGACAATAATAAAAAAAAGAAAATATTTTTTTTTCTTTTTCCACTAGGGTTAGAACTAGGGTTAGGGTAAGGGGTAGGGTTAGGGTTAGGGCATGTGCACACAGTGCGGATTTGGCTGCGGATCCGCAGCGGACTGGCCGTGGATGCGCAGCGGATTGGCCGCGGATCCGCAGCGGATTGGCCGCTGCGAATTAGTAGCAGTTTTCCATGAGGTTTACAGTACCATGTAAACCTATGGAAAACCAAACCCGCTGTGCCCATTGTGCGGAAAATTCCGTGCGGAAACGCTGCGTTGTATTTTCCGCAGCATGTCAATTCTTTGTGCGAATTACGCAGCGTTTACACCTGTTCCTCAATAGGAATCCGCACAAAAAAACACTGGAAATCCTCTGTAAATCCGCAGGTAAAACGCAGTGCCTTTTACCTGCAGATTTTTCAAAAATCGTGCGGAAAAATCTCACACGAATCCGCAACGTGGGCACATAGCCTTAGGGTTAGGGTTGGAATTAGAGTTAGGGTTGGAATTAGGGCTAGGGATTAGGGTTAGGGGTGTGTTGGGGTTAGCGTTGAAGTTAGAATTGAGGGGTTTCCACTGTTTAGGCACATCAGGGGTCTACAAACGTAACATGGCGCCACCATTGATTCCAGCCAATCTTGCGTTCAAAAAGTCTTCCAAGCCCCGACGTGCTCCCAAACAGTGGTTTACCCCCACATATGGGGTACCAGCGTACTCAGGACAAACTGGGCAACAACTATTGGGGTCCAATTTCTCCTGTTACCCTTGCAAAAATAAAAAAATTACTTGCTAAAACATAATTTTTGAGGAAAGAACAATTATTTTTTATTTTCACGGCTCTGCGTTATAAACTTCTGTGAAACACTTGGGGGTTGAAAGTGCTCACCACACATCTAGATAAGTTGCTTGGGGGGTCTAGTTTCCAAAATGGGGTCACTTGTGGGGGGTTTCTACTGTTTAGGAACATCAGGGGCTCTGCAAATGGAATGTGACGCCTGCAGACCATTCCATCAAAGTCTGCATTTCAAATGTCACTACTTCCCTTCCGAGCCCTGACGTGCGCACAAACAGTGGTTTACCCCCACATATGGGGTACCAGCGTACTCAGGACAAACTGGGCAACAACTACTGGGGTCCAATTTCTCCTGATACCCTCGCAAAAATAAAAAATTACTTGCTAAAACATAATTTTTGAGGAAAGAACAATTATTTTTTATTTTCACGGCTCTGCGTTATAAACTTCTGTGAAACACTTGGGGGTTGAAAGTGCTCACCACACATCTAGATAAGTTCCTTGGGGGGTCTAGTTTCCAAAATGGGGTCACTTGTGGGGTGTTTCTACTGTTTAGGCACATCAGGGGCTCTGCAAATGCAACATGACGCCCGCAGACCATTCCATCAAAGTCTGCATTTCAAATGTCACTACTTCCCTTCCGAGCCCTGACGTGCACCCAAACAGTGGTTCCCCCCCACATATGGGGTATCAGCGTACTCAGGAGAAACTGGACAACAACTTTTGGGGTCAAATTTCTTCTGTTACCCTTGGGAAAATAAAAAATTGCTTGCTAAAACATTTTTTGAGGAAAGAAAAATGATTTTTTATTTTCACGGCTCTGCGTTGTAAACTTCTGTGAAGCTCTTGGGGGTTGAACGTGCTCACCACACATCTAGATAAGTTCATTGGAGGGTATAGTTTCCAAAATGGGGTCACTTGTGGGGGGTTTCTACTGTTTAGGCACATCAGGGGCTCTGCAAACGTAACATGATGCCCGCAGACCATTCCATCAAAGTCTGCATTCCAAAACGTCACTACTTCCCTTCCGAGCCCCGGCATGTGCCCAAACAGTGGTTTACCCCCACATATGGGGTATCAGCGTACTCAGGAGAAACTGGACAACAACTTTTGGGGTCAAATTTCTCCTGTTACCCTTGGGAAAATTAAAAAATTCTGGGCTAAAAAAATATTTTTGAGGAAAGGAAATACATTTATTATTTTCACGGCTCTGCGTTATAAACTTCTGTGAAGCACTTGGGGGTTCAAAGTGCTCACCACACATCTAGATAAGTTCCCTTGGGGGTCTAGTTTCCAAAATGGGGTCACTAGTGGGGAGTTCCTACTGTTTAGGCACATCAGGGGCTCTGCAAACGCAACCTGACGCCCGCAGAGCATTCCATCAAAGTCTGCATTTCAAAACATCACTACTTCCCTTCCGAACCCCGACGTGTGCCAAAACATTGGTTTACCCCCCACATATGGGGTATCAGTGTACTCAGGAGAAACTGGACAACAACTTTTGGCATCCAATTTCTCCTGCTACCCTTGGGAAAATAAAAAATTGTGGGCTAAAAAATAATTTTTGAGAAATGAAAAATTATTTTTTATTTTCATGGCTCTGCGTTATAAACTTCTGTGAAGCACTTGGGAGTTCAAAGTGCTCACCACACATCTAGATTAGTTCCTTGGGAGGTCTAGTTTCCAAAATGGGGTCACTTGTGGGGGAGCTCCAATGTTTAGGCACACAAGGGCTCTCCAAACGCGACATGGTGTCCGCTAATGATTGGAGCTAATTTTCCATTCAAAAAGCCAAATGGCGTGCCTTCCCTTCCGAGCCCTGCCGTGCGCCCAAACAGTGGTTTACCCCCACATATGGGGTATCATCGTACTCAGGACAAACTGGACAACAACATTTGGGGTCCAATTTCTCCTATTACCCTTGGGAAAATAAAAAATTCCGGGCTAAAAATCATTTTTGAGGAAAGAAAAATTATTTTGTATTTTCACGGCTCTGCGTTATAAACTTCTGTGAAGCACCTGGGGGTTTTAAGTGCTCACTATGCATCTAGATAAGTTCCTTGGGGGTCTAGTTTCCAAAATGGGGTCACTTGTAGGGGAGCTCCAATGTTTAGGCACACAGGGGCTCTCCAAACATGACATGGTGTCCGCTAACGATTGGAGCTAATTTTCCATTCAAAAAGTCAAATGGCGCTCCTTCCCTTCCGAGCCTTACCATGTGCCCAAACAGTGGTTTACCCCCACATGTGAGGTATCGGTGTACTCAGGAGAAATTGTCCAACAAATTTTAGGATCCATTTTATCCTGTTTCCCATGTTAAAATGAAAAAATTGAGGCTAAAAGAAATTTTGTGTGAAAAAAAAAGTACTTTTTCATTTTTACGGATCAATTTGTGAAGCACCTGAGGGTTTAAAGTGCTCACTATGCTTCTAGATAAGTTCCTTGGGGGGTCTAGTTTCCAAAATGGGGTCACTTGTGGGGGAGCTCCAATTTTTAGGCACACAGGGGCTCGCCAAACGTGACATGGTGTCCGCTAGCGATGGAGATAATTTTTCATTCAAAAAGTCAAATGGCGCTCCTTCCCTTCCGAGCCTTACCATGTGCCCAAACAGTGGTTTACCCCCACATGTGAGGTATCGGTGTACTCAGGAGAAATTATCCAACAAATTTTAGGATCCATTTTATCCTGTTGCCCATGTGAAAATGAAAAAATTGAGGCTAAAATAATTTTTTTGTGAAAAAAAAGTACTTTTTCATTTTACGGATCAATTTGTGAAGCACCTGGGGGTTTAAAGTGCTCACTATGCTTCTAGATAAGTTCCTTGGGGGGTCTAGTTTCCAAAATGGGGTCACTTGTGGGGGAGCTCCAATGTTTAGGCACACGGGGGGCTCTCCAAACGCGACATGGTGTCCGCTAAAGATTGGAGCCAATTTTTCATTCAAAAAGTCAAATGGCGCTCCTTTCTTTCCGAGCCCTGCCGTGCGCCCAAACAGTGGTTTACCCCCACATATGAGGTATCAGCGTACTCAGGACAAATTGAACTAAAACTAAAGCAATACAGCAAGGACCAAATACCAAAGAATTGGGAAAATAAAAAAATTGTTGCTAAAAGATCATTTTTGTGACTAAAAAGTTAAATGTTCATTTTTTACTTCCATGTTGCTTCTGCTGCTGTGAAACATCTGAAGGGTTAATAAACTTCTTGAATGTGGTTTTGAGCACCTTGAGGGGTGCAGTTTTTAGAATGGTGTCACTTTTGGGTATTTTCAGCCATATAGAACCCTCAAAAAGACTTCAAATGTGAGGTGGTCCCTAAAAAAAATGGTTTTGTAAATTTTGTTGTAAAAATGAGAAATCACTGGTCAAATTTTAACCCTTATAACTTCCTAGCAAAAAAAAAAATTGTTTCCAAAATTGTGCTGATGTAAAGTAGACATGTGGAAAATGTTATTTATTAACTATTTTGTGTCACATAACTCTCTGGTTTAACAGAATAAAAATTCAAAATGTGAAAATTGCAAAATTTTCGCCAAATTTCCGTTTTTTTCACAAATAAACTCAGAAATTATCGACCTAAATTTAACACTAACATGATGCCCAATATGTCACGAAAAAACAATCTCAGAAACGCTAGGATCCGTTGAAGCGTTCCTGAGTTATTACCTCATAAAGGGACACTGGTCAGAATTGCAAAAAACGGCCAGGTCATTAAGGCCAAAATAGGCTGGGTCATGAAGGGGTTAATTAGTTTATGTCTGCTCTTTTGTGAAAACTTTAAAAAGAAGTTTCTTTGGAATGGGGAACACATATCTCCACTCTGTGAAAATGCATCTACCTGGAGACGGAGCCTAATGATGGGGTTAAAGGGAACCTGTCACCCCCAAAATCAAAGATGAGCTAAGCCCATCAGCATCAGGGGCTTATCTACAGGAAAGGTCGGGAAAGGTCAGAGAGCCCTGGTGCCTGCGCACTGCAGTACTTTGCTCTGCGCTCAACAGGGCAGACAAAGTATGCCTGCGCCGGAGCCGCAGCACGAAGACAAGAAGAGGACGTCATTCTATGAAGATGGGAGGCCCCGGACCGGACCGCCCCCCCAAGTGTGTATAATATAACCTCTTTTTCTCATCTTTCAGGATACATCGGAGGCTTATCTACAGCATTACAGAATGCTGTTGATAAGCCCCTGATGCTGGTGGACTTAGCTCATCTTCGATTTTGGGGGTGACAGGTTCCCTTTAAGTGAGAGCTCACTCTTCTCAATCTGTTCTTCGGATAATCCTACAAGAAAACCCTACAAAATTATTACATCTAGAGTAAATGCCAAGCAAAAGCACCTAGAGTCAATGCTGAGCAAAAGTTCAGCAACAGAAATTATACTAATATTAATGCATTATTCAATTACAAAAAAATTGTGAAAAATTTGAGAGTTTTGTATCTGAAGGAAAATAACATGTCCTTCCTTCCATTCAAATCCAGCATAAATTAACAGTATATTTTTATGATCAGGTTTAGCTAGTGGCTTAATAACATGTCTGCAACAATACCTAGCAAACCCTTCCTTACCTGTGTGCTTGTGCTGGAGTCACTTTGCAGACGAGCATGATTTTGTCGATCAGAACTACAGCTTTGGGAAGACTGAAAATAAAATGTAAATTCAATGGTATTGTAATGAGCATCAAAGTTCAAAGTAGGAGGGACACTGATGAGCTCTCAATCAGGCTAGGTGGGCGGAGAATTCTAATGTCTAAGGATTATTTAGCAAATCATAGAAAGTAAACATAGCACTATTAATATAACGTTTATATTCATAAACTATCTATTGACATTATTACGGGTATAGGGTATACTTTTCACACTGCAGATTTATTGCAAAAACTTCTGGGGCTCATTAGCAATGACAAACAACTTTTACTATTTAAAGGCAATCTGCTGGCAGAATTTCACCCCCCAATCTTTTTATATACACAAGTAGCTCTTTTGAACACAAAGCCAGTAATATCTTCACATTGCCAGTCTATTACTCCATTACCGAGAAGTCAGTGTACAAATTAATATGCAAACGAGACTGTAGATCTGAATCCTCTGTCATGCCAGCTTTTTACCCCACCCAGTGCTGCCTCCTCCTGCTTGACAGACAGCCCTCTAGGGTTTGGGACTTTAGGCAAATGAGCTGTCAATCAAGCTGGAGGAGGCAGTGCTGGGTAGGGAATAGAGCAGGAGTGACATAGGCTTCTGATATACAGCCTCTTTTGCATCTCATCAATTCAAATGTTAATTTCTTAGTAACAGAGGAATGGATTGGGCATATAAAGGTATTGCTGGACTTGTCTTTGAAAGAGCTGCAGTCACAAATAAATAGTGTGGGAAGTGAAATCCAGCAGATGTATTCCCTTTAAATGAGGCATAATACATTTCTATGTACTTCTTACATATGCCTGTAAATCGTTTTTTTTTCTATTTATCATGTTCTGTTTTTAAAGGGAATCTGTCACCAGGTTTTTGTTACCACATCTTAGCAGAATGATTTAAAGGGAAGTGACTGAAATTCCAGCAATGTGTCACGTACACTGCTGCTTGCTATAGTTTTGATAAAATCAATGTTTTATCTGCTGCAGATCTAGCAGTTCTATGAATGCTGATGTCATGCCTCAGGATTCGACCCAGTAGTCTTGTGTTTGTCTGCCAGCTTCTCTATCAACTGAGTCACTGTAGATTAGGTTGCTGTTCAAGTGCTGATTACCCTTTGCCTTTTTGTCCACTCCTGTCTTAAGGTACCGTCACACTCAGCGACGCTGCAGCGATATAGACAACGAGCCGATCGCTGCAGCGTCGCTGTTTAGGTCGCTGTAGAGACGTCAAACACAGCAGCTCCAGAACGATGCAGGAGTGATCCAGTGACGTAACGGTGACTCACTTATCGTTCTCACAGGTCGTTAGCTCCATGTAAAAGATTGCTGGCATTGTTGCTTTTGGTGTCAAACACGACGATACACGCCGACCTGACGACCAAATAAAGTTCTGGACTTCTAGCTCCGACCAGCGATATCACAGCGGGATCCAGATCGCTGCTGCGTGTCAAACACAACGAGATCGCTAACCAGGATGCTGCAACGTCACAGATCGCTGTCGTTCTCGTTGCAAAGTCGCTTAGTGTGAAGGTACCTTTACAGCAGGTGTTTACCCTTTACTATTTGGCCTATCTTATCACTCTGCAGGTGCTTTTATTTAAACATCAATGTTTCCTCTGTTCACTGCTGGTGATAGTTTACAACTACCCGGTTCGGTGGTCCTTTTGTGACAATCTGTTTGTGTCTTCTCTAGGAGTTCTCTGAGTGGTTTTGGTAGTGTGTGTATTTCCTTATTCTCTCTCATTTGCTTGGTCGCGCCTACTGTTTCCTTTTATCCCAGTCTGTTACCTGTCTGTCTGGTTTGTGCTGTTTCACGTCAGTCCCATACCTCCTGGGTGGGGGAGGGAATAGTTTCAGTGTGCATTCAGTAGCATATTAAGGTTGGAGACCCAGGCCTCTCTACCTTCAAGAGTACTTCTGGTACTAGTGAGGGTCCCAGCTCCAGGAACAGTTGCAGGCCCCCCTCTCCCTTACTTCAGATTAACACATCACGACAGCTGAGCTCTGTATAACCCGCCCACACCACTGATTGGCAACTTTCTTTTCACATTGTGCACAAGCAGAATGAATGGCAATATAGAGCTCATGAATATGTAGTACTAAATTGCACAACAACTAGTCCTCAATTGATAAACAGTGATTTTATCAAAACTACAGCAAGCAGCCCAGTAAGTGACACATCACTGGAATCAGGGGTCTTTGTCTATGTTTATCTCAAACTAGGTGGCAAAAACCTGGTGACTGAGTGATTCCCTTTAAATCATCTCATGTTATTCTCCATTCATACAGAACAGTAAATTCATAATTTGCTAGACTCCTGTTTCCATAGAGCAGTGCATTGAGCAATCTCCGATGTCAATTACATAGTTACAAAGTTGAAAAAGCTTATATATTAATTGACAGTATTTAAGGAGTAAACAGCCCACATTAGACAGTTGCTAATCTCTTTAAAAAAAGGAGGTAAAATCCTTTCTGAGTCCCGTGGCAGTCCAAAAAGATCCCTGAAAGAATAAACTTGTACAAAATCCTACATTTAACTTTAATATGTATTTTTATGGCCCCTATTTATAAAAAAAATAACTGTGATAACCAGGGTGTTCTACTAGTAAGAGAAAATCAGTTATCACCTCGACTGTGTTCCCTCCTGTCCTTTATACCAGAGGTGTCAAACTGCATTCCTCAAGGGCCGCCAACAGGTCATGTTTTCAGGATTTCCTTAGCATTCCACAAGGTGCTGGAATCATTCTGTGCAGGTGATTAAATTATCACCTGTGCAATACAAGGAAATCCTGAAAACATGACCTGTTGGCGGCCCTCGAGGAATGCAGTTTGACACCTCTGCTTTATACTAGGTGCCTTTATGCTGCTCCAAGATCTTTAGTTAAAAATATTTCTGTATATTTAATATATAATGGTCATTCCTGGAGTTGGAACTTTGGCTTACCAACGTCACAGCTTCACAGAAATATTATTACATTGTAACCTGAATGCCGTAACCAACCTCGTTGCTGACTGTGGAGTCCCTATGCATCATTCTCTGGATTTGTATGTCTAGACTGGCTCCAGAAGAACACTTCAATAGAGCCGCTGCGTGAGATTCCTTCTCTCTCTGCCGCACAATAGCCTCACAACCAAGCCACTCTGCCATAGTTTGTTCATAACAGGCCCGGATCTGATCGTCCACCTAGCCCAAGGACAAAGAAAAGGCAACACAAAATGTCTGTCGTGAATTCACAGTAACAGCAGAATATGACACAGATGACTGCATGCAATACGATCACCACGGGTTATTAAGGCCTAACGATTTTCTTATGATCTGGTCTGTGTATCACAGCAACATTTAGAAGATTCCCACAATGTAATAATACCATATGGAGCCATGCCAAACAGGCACTGCTTAATCAAATGTCTGCTGAAGCTTCCGGTTATAAGTACACTGTGTCTAATATTAGAACGGTAAAATAAAATGCAATACATATCACTGCAATTCTTAGATGGAATTAAAGGTTTACTCTGAGAAGTACCTCTCTCCTCTCTGCATCTGTCATTCCAAACTGATAGTGTCCAAGAAGAAAAGGCCAGACTTCTTTGCGGATCTCATGCTGAATTCCCCCATTATAAATAAGACGTAGAAGTTCTTGCTCTTCATATCTCTGATTGAAGAGGAAAAAAATACATTTTGAATACTCCATTTGCTTATATTATTATTTTTTTTATAAATATAAACAGCATATACCATAAAGCAGCATAACTCTAAAGATAGATGCATTTATAAGGGCTTGCTCACACACGTTTTTTCCGTGGAATTTTTATAGGTGAAAAATGCTGCTTTTTACAGTATCAGCAAGCAACGTGAATGAGATTTCTGAGACCTTTCGGAGAGAGGGTTTGCAATTTATGAATCAGTTAGGCGAAAGCTTAATTACCTATTCTACAACATTTTACCTCTAACAGCCACAGTATTAACTCACTTGGTTTCCAAATTTTGGAGGAGGTTTTACCCTCTTGTCAATTTAAACTACATGAGTCCTTTTGGATTCATAAACTGAAAACCCTCTCCGAAAGGTTTAAATAGGGACTATGATGGATTTTTGTAGGATCAACATATCTTCTATATTTTTAGGTGTGACCCTGCGTTTGCCTCTCACTTTTACCTGTTTTTATTATAAGCTAATAAAATAGTTGCAGTTATGTGTATATAAGGTGGGCCTTTGGTCTTCCTTATATATCCATCGTTCACTGTGTGATTGAGTGGACTTCTGGAGAGGTTCTGGCCAGAGATTTCCAGCGTCTGCCTGCCTCCATGGACCATGTAATTATCAGTTACCTTACCTATAATTTTTGGGGGCACATGTACGATGAACACACACGTTACTGTAACAGGTTTATCTCATAATCCTTTATTTAACCCCTTCATGACCAGGGGTATTTTTCGTTTTTGTTTTTCGCTCCCTTCCTTCCCAGAGCCATAATTTTTTTTATTTTTCTGTCAATATGGCCGTGTGAGGGCTTATTTTTTGCGGGATGAGTTGTACTTTTGAACAACATCATTGGTTTTACCATGTCGGGTACTAGAAAACGGGGAAAAAGTTCCAAGTGAGGTGAAATTGCAAAAAAAGTGCAATCCCACACTTGTTTTTTGCTTTGCTTTTTTGCTAGGTTCACTAAATGCTAAAACTGACCTGCCATGGTGATTCCCCAGGCCATTTCGAGTTCATAGACACCAAACATGTCTAGGTTCTTTTTTATCAAAATGGTGAAAAAAAATTAAAAACTTTGCTAAAAAAAAAAAAAAAAGAAAAAAAATTGTGCAATTTTCCGATATTTGTAGCGTCTCAATTTTTCATGATCTAGGGTTGGGTAAGGGCTTATTTTTTGCATGCCTAGCTGGCGTTTTTACTGAGACCATTTTGGTGCAGATTAGTTGTTTTGATCATCCGTTATTGCATTTTAATGCAATGTAGCGGCGACCAAAAAAAGGTCATTCTGGCGGCTTGAATTTTTTTTATCGCTACGCCGTTTAACGACCAGGTTAATCCTTTTTTTTTTTATTGACAGATCAGGCGATTCTGAAAGCAGCAATACCAAATATGTGTATGTTTGATTTTTTTTTTATTGTTTTATTTTGAATGGGGTGAAAGGGGGGTGATTTGGACATATT
This sequence comes from Ranitomeya variabilis, assembly GCF_051348905.1. Taxonomy (NCBI): domain Eukaryota; kingdom Metazoa; phylum Chordata; class Amphibia; order Anura; family Dendrobatidae; genus Ranitomeya; species Ranitomeya variabilis. The sequence continues at coordinate 298,922,965 of NC_135232.1, forward strand.
TTTTTTCATATTTTTAAACACTTTTTTTTTTTTACTTTTGCCATGCTTCAATAGCCTCCGTGGGAGGCTAGAAGCTGGCACAACTTGATTGGCTCTGCTACATAGAGGCGATGCTCAGATCGCTACTATGTAGCAGAATTACTGCATTGTTATAAGCGCCGACCACAGGGTGGCGCTCATAGCAATCTGGCATCAACAACCATAGAGGTCTCAAGGAGACCTCTGGTTGTCATGCCGACGCGCTGATGACCCCCCGATCACGTGACGGGGGTCACCGATGTGTGCATTTCCATCCGGATGCCCGGAAGCGCTTGTTAAATGTCGCTGTCAAGAGTTTGACAGTGGCATTTAATTAGTTAATAGGTGCGGGTGGATCGCGATTCCACCCGCACCTATTGTGGGCACATGTCAGCTGTTCAAAACAGCTGACATGTCCCGGCTTTGATGCGGGCTCACCGCCGGAGCCCACATCAAAACGGGGGTTCTGCCATCGGACATACTATTCCGTCCGATGGCAGAAAGGGGTTAAGCCATTTGGCTGCTGCATTTGATTACCATACAAATGTAACATGAAAATATACATTAAAATGTATTTCTACATAAATATTCTAATTTTCAATTAATTTGCCTATTTACGTCATTTTTGTATTATGTGTCTCCATTTTAGTTTGTCTTATTCTCTTCCATTTTATCCTTTATACTTTCCCTCCATGTGTATTATTTAATTCATTATGTTCTAATTTCCTCTCAAGTATATCCTCTTTTCTGGTACTACAGTGCCTTGAAAAACTTTTCCATATTTTTTCATGTTACACCCAGAAACTTAAATTAATTTTATTGGGATTATATATGATATACTTTCACACAAAATAGTAAGTATTTGTGAAAAAAGAAAAAGAAATTATATGTAGTTTTCGAAATATTTTTAAAAAATATAAATCTGAAAATTGTGACGTGCACTGTATTAAGCCCCCGTGAGTCAACACTCTGTAGGACCACTGCTCTCTGCAATTACTATAGCAAGATATTTTTCTATCAACTTTGCGCATCTATAGGCAGAAATCTTTGCACCTTCTTTTATTGCAAACTAGCTCTATCTCAGTAAGATTGCATGGAGTGGATCTGTGAACAGCAATTTTCAAGTCTTGCCACCGATTCTCAATGAGACTTAGGTCTGGACCTTGACTAGGTCTTGCTGTGTATTCCATATGGTATTGGAGAGAAGTACCAGTGGGCTTGGGTGCCCTGTACTTGCAGAACAGTTGTAATCAATCCAACATTTAAATATCGTTTGTAGGAAGACACCTTTAAGATTTAGTGTGGCACCTTCATGTAGCGCTAACTGATTATGTGGAATATTGACCAAATAAAGAGTGTTGACTCCTGTTTTACAAAGTGTAGATGAATTCTCATGCAGCAGTTAAATGCAATGTAGCTTTCCAATTAACACTCTGCATTGCATTGAAGCATCAGGAAGGGCTTTTCCATAAAAAGTATTAACTCACCGTACTATCTTCCAAGTATTTTTGCCACATATCTAAAGTAAGACCGAAGCTTGCATCAACTGGGGCATCAGGATAGACTATTTTATGATTTACCAGTGCAGATAAATGTGTTCTCACAGTAGACAAATGTCTGCAGTAGGCAAGCCCTATAATAAAACATACAAGATTTTTATTTAAAAAGAAAGTAAAAAAAATATATATATATATTTTTAGAGATGTTTGAAGTTAAAAATGAGCAACATTAATGTAATGTAGGGCTGTACTCCAATTACCCATAGAAGAACAACTGTGATTGACAGCTGACTTCCAGTGGTATTAGACAAAATAGGAGCTATCTATGACATTGGTTGTTCAATAAGTTAGATGCCATGGTCAAAAGCGATCAAGTGGCAGCATCTATGTAATCAAAAGTATGGGGCTCCTTTTGTAACGCCATCCCACACACTATGACACCTGAGGGGTCAATGGCTAAATATGGCAGCAAAGTACACTGCCCTATGTAGTTGACCAGCTCAGTTTTTCCACTAGCTGTCCCCAAATCTATTAGGCTAGGTTCACATTGCGTTAATGTGTGCACGCTAACGGACAGCGTTGCACGGCGAAAATGTCACAATTAACGCCGTGCAACGGGTCCGTTAGCGCACCCATTGACAGCAATGTGAAGTTTCCCTGTAGCGCATCGCTAGCGCGTGCCTTTTTCGGCTCGTGCTAGCGATGTGCTGTTCTTCTGTGGCGCGCCTCGGACGCTGCTTGCAGCGTCCGCGGCGCGCCCGAGGTCCGTTCCCCGCTCTCGCAGATCGGGGATCTGCGAGAGCGGGGACGTTAACGCGACCCCTAACGCGGCCCCTAAAAAACCATTGCGTTAGCGCAATCCGCTAGCGCTAAACGGATTGCCCTAACGCAATGTGAACCTAGCCTTAGTTTACTGTGACAATATAATGTAATAACGATTACAAGTAAAATAAACAGTAAAAGTCTTACAGTGGTATAAAGAAGTTAAATAAAATTCATGCAAGTTGGTAAAAAGTAACAAACATAACAATACAAACAGTAAAGTTAACAAATAATGTATACTGCATGGTAAACAGCATAAATAAAAAAATTCAAACAACAGCAGCAGCAGAAGTGCCTAGAGGGTGGTCCGGATCACCATTCCACTGTGAATGTTTTCCCAACTCCTCCCTACTTTTTAATGATTCACAGCGCAGGCTTCATTTACCGAAGCAGGTGTAGGAGCTGGGTGGCCTGTCTGACTGAGGCATGGTATTCCAGACTACTCAGGCTCAATAAGTCACTAGTTTGCATATTACTTTGGAGATTGTTTTCTTGAAAAGAAGCCCATGCATTTTGAAACTACAGGTAAGCTTCTTCTCAGGGAAAGCTGCACTACATGGATAGGTGCTTACTTCATACCGAAAGTTGTCCCTCACAGAGTGCCCTTATGGGAGGAATTGCTGGGAGTTTTTTTTTTTTTTTGAAACTTTTCTAAAGGATTAAACTACATGAGGTCTAGTCTACATATTGTGAATATGTACCTGAATTTTGTCAATTTACTGCAGTGATATGATGAGACAACTAAAAATATGATGCTCACACAATGAAACAGTGCAACTTGCTTTGCATCATGCCCTATCCATATGTTGAAATACCAATTATCTTAAATAAAAAAACTTTTCACTACAAGTGATAGCTGCATAATTGGTTTAAGTGTTGGCTATTGGCAAACTTTTTAGAAATAACAAAAAATAAAAGCATAATGGCAAACTAAATGCAAACATTCACTTTCACATATACATCAGCAGTACTAGTTTGTACCAGAGTCTGAGCTTCCACTCAGGCAAGTGGCAAATCTGAGTGAAGAAGGATATATATTTAGTTTGGGCTGAAATATTTCCTTTAAAGGGGATATCAGAGACTTAAAAAAAATAAAAATAACGTCTTGTAGTTGCCAACAGAGGCAACTACCTGCCTGTTGTAGCCAACGCCGGTCACTGACCGCTCCTGCCAGAGAGATTCAGCTATTCCCTGGCAACAGAGCAGCAGTTTCTCTTCCTGTTAACAGGGAATGTCAATCAGCATAACACCAGTAGGCACACCAGGTCAACAGGAAGAGATACTGCTGCTCTGTTGCGAGGGAATAGCTGAATCTCTGGCAGGAGCGGTCAGTGACCGGAGCCAGGTAATACACACAGGCAGTTGTGTTAGCAACTACATGCCCGGAAATCTCCTTTAATGACTGAAAGTTTGTCACAAAATTCAAAGCACTGATATATTTACTTAAATAGCTGTGTGTATAGCTGCTGCGTCAGAGAGATCCAGCAATGAAAATCTTTGTGCGGTGCTAATTGAGTTTTGGTGAGTTATCGTTTTAGAAATTGTTACTCCAACAATGTGATCTTATATGACCATATATTACATGTCAGCAGAATCTATGTAGATTTGAGAGACACTGATCTTAAAAAAAAATAGAATATACTTCTTGTCCATGCCAGTTTTTCATTGCTGAGAAGGGGAAATCTGTCTCTATACAGGGAACACAAACTGTAGGGATTATGGAAACAATCAAGTGGACTGAGTTTAGCTGTAAATGGGAGTTAAGGAAGCAGTGAAGCTCTGATTGATTTACTGTTTCTATAAGTACTTCTTCTACAGGTGTTATGGAAACATCACAGCTTAGCCATCGGCTGCACCTGTACTGATGATGTATGATTTGGGAATCACGTTGACGGATAGATAGATTGATAGATAGATGAACAATTAGATAAATAAATCAATAGTGAGATAGGCAGATAGATGGAAAGAAGTACTTACACCCATAGAAGGCTCTGGAGACAATTTGATACTTCATATTGTCGCATAACATTTTAAGAGGTGCTCTTAAATAAAAGTAGTTTCAGGTTAAAATATTTTCATAGTAAAATTATTAGCATACAACAATTTATCTTTTGATTTTCGAATAAATGGCCAATTTTATATTCTGGATATAATTATAGCTTTATTCTTTACAACAGTTTTTTTCGCTTATGCATATACCGTATATACTCGAGTATAAGCTGAGATTTTCAGCTCATTTTTTTAGGCTAAAAGTGCCCCTCTCGGCTTATACTCGAGTCATTGTCCCAAGGAGTGGGCAGGGAAGGTGGAGCGGCAGCTGTCACATCATACTCACATGCTCCTGGCACGGTCTCTGCACTTCCCTGCTTCTCCGATGGTCTCCGGCGCCCGCAGCTTCTTCCTGTGTTCAGCGGTCACGTGGTACTGCTCATTAAAGTAATGAATATGGACGCGAACCCAACTACCACAGGCGCGGAGCGCATATTCATTACTTTAATGAGCGGTACCATGTGACCGCTGAACACAGGAACAAGCTGTCGGCACAGGAGATGATCTGAGAAGCAGAGACCGCGCCAGGAGGGGGTGAGTATGACGGGGGAGGGTGAGCCATGCCATATTCACCTGTCCCTGTTCCGCCGCTGGGCCGTGTCTTCTGCGTCCTCTGGCTGAGATGTTCAGGTCAGAGTGCGTGATGACATGGTTAGTGCACACCCTCTGCCTGAACTGTCACTGCAGAGACCCAGAAGACACAGCAGCGCGCGGCGGTGGAGTTGGGGACAGGTGAATATCGCAAGTGCCGTGTGTCATGATATGTACTTTTGCCCTGTCCTGTATTTGAAAATATGCCATTTGATGTATGTAACTGTTCTCTGGTTTCTATTAGCTGTAATTTATGTATTTTCTTGTGCTGGGAGTTCACCTGTAACAATGTCTCCTTCCCCCAATACTTGCAGCCCTAAGCTATAATGTAATTAAGCTTTGTCAACACCTCTAGTGGAATAGCTATTCTTCCTCACAGCAGGTGGCTAGTCAAATGTACATACTACGTAGACTAAGCGGAGCCGACCAGAATAGAATCTTCTGATGGACCCAACCATTGATAGAAGGTGTGACCCCTACCCCCTTCATGGGCGGATCCCAGGAGCTCAGACAATCCATTCTTATTTTTGAGATCAGATGTGAGTTGACTTTTGAAGGAGAAGGAGTGGGGATTCTTAGCTGAGGCAAGACCCCATGTCCATCTGTGACTGCGGAAGCGAACGGGGCTAGACTTGAGCTGAGGACATATCTCGTCGTTCGTGGGATTGTTTTGTGATCGCTTGGACTCGTGTGGACTATTGTTTTGTTAGCTGGCACAAGGATTATTGGGAGGTGCCCCCGAACCTGTTCCGTTGGACTAATTGTGGACTCTGTAGATCTACCTGCATGAGTTGTTCCAGCGTTCTTGATAATAAATCTGTGGAATCATCCCTTGGCCTGTTGTCCCTTCTTGCTCTGCCGTACACCCCGTCACAAACTGGTGGCAAGCAGCGGGATCAGAGCAGAAGGAATGGAGGACAATGGCCCAACATCGGGAACCAGCACCGCAGAGTACAAGAACTGGACTTGGGGAGCCTACAATCAAAGGCCCGTGAAGTAGGAGTCCGTTTTAAAGGACTCTCCAAGGAGCAGCTAATTGAGGCTTTGGAAGGAGTTCGCCTGCAAGATGACGCTGAGGAAGGATCCTCACAGCAAATGGAGGAAAGACTGCAGCCGGAGGTAAATACCCAAAAAAGTCAGTGGGTTGTGTGGTACGAGGAGGAGTTGGCATTGCTCGGAGAAGAGGCCACCATAAACGATAAGAGGGAGGCCATTCACAGAGCTCAGGAGAGGGAGAGGGAGGCCATTCACAGAGCCGAGGAGAGGGAGAGGGAGGCCATTCACAGAGCCGAGGACAGGGAGGCCATTCACAGAGCCGAGGAGAGAGCTCAGGAGATGGCATTGCTGGAGAGGCAGATCGCTTTGGAAACAGCTAGAAGCTCCAGACAGACTGTAACCCCAGCACCCACCATGAGGGAACTCCCCAGAGTGTCCCGCAAAGACTTCAAGCCGTTTAATGAGGCTGCAGGCGACATTGAGGGCTTCTTCCAGGACTTTGAGCATCAGTGTCGATTAATGGAAGTCCCGGACAGGGAGCGAGTCCGACATCTTGTGGGGCTCTTAGAGGGTGGAGCTGCCGAAGCCTATAGAGCTATGGACCCTCGGGGGAACCGTGAGTATGCGGAGATTAAACAGACTATTCTAGAACATTATGCTGTGACGCCAGACACTTACAGGACTCAGTTCCGTACTTTAGCTTGTGATGGGGAAGTGTCTTTTAAGATATATGCTCATAGACTCAAACAAATATGTCATCGCTGGCTGGAGGCAGAGGAGGCCTTAACCTGGGAGACCTTCCTCCAGGTTATCCTAAAAGAGCAGTTTTACTTCAAGTGCCCTGCTGAGATCCGGGAATGGGTGCGTGAGAAGAGACCAGCGACAGTGGAAGAAGCTGCATCTCTCGCTGATGAGGCTCTCACCATCAAGCCTCAGTGGAGGGTTCTGTTGGAGGATGGAGAGAGGCCTACCAGCTCCACAACATCGGTGGCCCCCAGTTCTTCTGTCCCCATTGTTCCCTGTTCCTCTAAGCCACCACCTCATGCTGATACCCGTGTAAATGTGCCTCCAGTTGCTTCTACTGCATTTTCTGGAATACGACGAGGAGAGGAAGTAGCAGAGCGCAGGTGTTATGGTTGTGGGCATCCGGGGCATCTGCAGGCCTCATGCCCAGCCAGCCCATGGAGGAATCGTCCTCAAACCCCTACAGCACCTTTAGGTGGGAGCCGGCCTCCAGGTTCCCTTACCCCTCGCCCAAGAGGACGCCTTGGATGGAGTGAGACCCAGCACAGATGCTATCGATGTGGGTAACTCGGGCATCTGCAAGCCTCCTGCCCAGCTGTTCAAATGAGGATTGATCCTGTACCCAGTCATATTATTAATTATGTACAGCCAAGTGCCATGGAGGAAGACATGTCACCACTAAGTGAGGACTGGCCTAGTGCCTCACCCACCCATGTTGCACCACTAGGAGTTTATGGTGTGCGACCTGCAGCTATGACGACTTCTGCTCATCGAGGTAAGCACTTGCAGGAGGTCGTGCTGGATGGACAGAGACTTATTGGATTTTGTGACTCAGGGGCTTTCCTCACACTGGCTGATCCCCGAGTGGTTCGGCCTGAGGCAATCCATAGAGGACCTGGGATTGTCGTTGAACTGGCTGGTGGACAATGGAGGACTATTCCCACAGCCACTGTGGATCTGAACTTTGGTTTTGGGGTCAGGCGATGTGTGGTTGGGGTGATGGGTGGTCTGCCTGCAGATGTTCTCCTGGGCAATGATGTGGGAGAGCTAAGATGCCAATTCGTGGCTGCATGAAGCCACATGTAAGTTACGCTCTGCCCGTGTGTACTTAACCAGTGACCTGTAGAGGTCCCTAGTACATACACAAATTGGGAGGGGAAGGGATTGTCATGATATGTACTTTTGCCCTGTCCTGTATTTGAAAATATGCCATTTGATGTATGTAACTGTTCTCTGGTTTCTATTAGCTGTAATTTATGTATTTTCTTGTGCTGGGTGTTCACCTGTAACAATGTCTCCTTCCCCCAATACTTGCAGCCCTAAGCTATAATGTAATTAAGCTTTGTCAACACCTCTACTGGAATAGCTATTCTTCCTCACAGCAGGTGGCTAGTCAAATGTACATACTACGTAGACTAAGCGAAGTCGACCAGAATAGAATCTTCTGATGGACCCAACCATTGATAGAAGGTGTGACCCCTACCCCTTCATGGGCGGATCCCAGGAGCTCAGACAATCCATTCTTATTTTTGAGATCAGATGTGAGTTGACTTTTGAAGGAGAAGGAGTGGGGATTCTTAGCTGAGGCAAGACCCCATGTCCATCTGTGACTGCGGAAGCGAACGGGGCGAGACTTGAGCTGAGGACATATCTCGTCGTTCGTGGGATTGTTTTGTGATCGCTTGGACTCGTGTGGACTATTGTTTTGTTAGCTGGCACAAGGATTATCGGGAGGTGCCCCCGAACCTGTTCCGTTAGACTAATTGTGGACTCTGTAGATCTACCTGCATGTGTTGTTCCAGCGTTCTTGATAATAAATCTGTGGAATCATCCCTTGGCCTGTTGTCCCTTCTTGCTCTGCCGTACACCCCGTCACACCGTGTCCTGAGCCAGCGGCGACTCCGGCACCTGACCCCCATAGCGCGCCGGTGTCCTCGCCTGCTTAGGACACCAGCACCTCTCCCCCAGCGACGAGAGGTGAGTATGTCTTTTTTTAAATCGCAGCAGCATATGGGGCATATTATTCTATGGAGCATCTCATGGGGCCATCAAACTTTGTGCAGCATTATATGGGGCATAATATTCTATGGAGCATCTTATGGGGCCATCAACCTTTATGGAGCAGCATTATATGGGGCATAATATTCTATGGAGCATCTTATGGGGCCATCAACCTTTATGGAGCAGCATTATATGGGGCATAATATTCTATGGAGCATCTTATGGGGCAATCAACCTTTATCGAGCAGCATTATATGGGACATATTATTCTATGGAGCATCTTATGGGGCCATCAATCTTTGTGCAGCATTATATGGGGCATAATATTCTATGGAGCAAATTATGGGGCCTTCAACCTTTGTGCAGCATTATGTGGGGCATAATAATCTATGGAGCGTCTTATAGGGCCATCAACCTTTGTGCAGCATTATATGGGGCATAATATTCTATGGAGCATCTTATGGGGCCATCAACCTTTGTGCAGCATTATATGGGGCATAATATTCTATGGAGCATCTTATGGGGCCATCAACCTTTGCGCAGCATTATATGGGGCATAATATTCTATGGAGCATCTTATGGGGCCATCATTAACCTTTTATGCAGCATTATATGGGGCATATTTTAATATGGAGCATCTTATGGGGCCCATCATGAACTGTATGGAGCATTATATGGGGCTCCTGATTCAATATGGATATTCAAAAACACAACCTACTGATATCTCAATTCATTTTAATTTTATTGGTATCTATTTTAATTTTTGAAATTTATCAGTAGCTGCTGCATTTCCCACTGTAGGTTTATACTCGAGTCAATACGTTTTCACAGTTTTTTGTGGCAAAATTAGGGGTCTCAGCTTATACTCGGATTGGCTTATACTCGAGTATATACGGTACTTAATTTTCATAAAAATTGTAACTTGGTGAGTAAGTTTAATTATTTATTTTGTACTCAGTTCTGAGCTGGGCACTTCAGAGCAGCAATCTTCCAGAAATGTCTTCACAAGTTTGCTCTGGTAAATTGCAGTCAGGGAAGTGTAACCCCAGGCACTGTACAGAAATTTGATGTACATTAAAGCTAAAGATGACACTATACATTAGATGTACATCTGACGAATGTATCTGGGCCTCCCAACTCTATCCCAAGGACAGAGATAAAGATTGCGGTGTTGGATTGCTCAGGGGAGAAGCAGGAATAAAATAAGAGAAAATGGCTACATATAACCTGGTGACAGGTCCTCTTTAAGAGCGCAAATACAGTTCTGAATGATATAGAAACTCATCTGGTAGCGGCTTATCTCCAAGACAACAGAATGGACAGTCAATGGAAATCCAACATGCCAGATCATTCTCGCTCTCTTTGGAATGCCCACATACACATTAAAAACCCAAACGATCCCACTAATAAAGTAATTTTTCCTTTTTTTTTTTTTTTTTTTTGTAAGTATTTTTCACAGGTTGTTGCTATGAGAGGGTCTGAAGCAAATAAAACTTATTTTTATCATATGTCCACATCATAAACAATGGCCCAAATTCACTATTAGTGTGTTGGTGTTACATCAGAAGTTGAAACTTCTATTTTTAGCAAAAAAACTAAGACTAATTCATGCACTTACCTCTCATGATTGCATCCATTGGATGGACCTCCATCTGAAGATCCACTATGAGAGCATGAGGAGCAGGAGGATTTGCGAGTACTGGGCTGCCACATTGAAGGCAACCCAACCCCTTGAGGATCTATAAAATCCTGAGGCACTAAAGAGGAAAATAGCATTAGAAAATGTACTGAAAATCCTGATCAAAAACAAATTTTCAGAATCTGGGGCAAATCACTGCTGGTAATAGATTTGATTTAATAAAGCGATTTGTTATACAATCACGAATGTGCACTCTCCACGGGAAACAGGAAATATATCCAGTGTCTTTTATGCAACAGACTGAATTGGGAAGTGAGTGAATCTTTACAACACTGAGTAAATCCATGGCACCTTCAACGAGCTAAAAGTCTCAATAAGAGGTCTAGCTTGTCATAATGTAAGAGGGACTTGTAAACTTAGGCTATACTTCAGTTCATAAATAGGAAGTGTGTGACCACACTCCCTTTTAAAAGTGCCAAGTATAATCTGACCATACTGAATTGATTTACTCAAGCAATCATATATTTTTTTTAGTCAAAGTTTGTTCAGGACATTGATGACAATAGTCACAAAAGGGTTAAACTCTTTCTGTGTTGTTTGGGTGATAGAGAATAACCATGAATGGAAGTGCACATTCGAAGAAGTAGCTGTAGCTGTAAGATGATATCTGTATCACATACCATCAGGAACACAAAGGCAGGTTTTTAATCAATAGATTTTAATTATTAAAATTTGAAAAACAGGATCTGAATAAATGCTGAAGGCAGGGTCACTCAGAGGGCAGCCGAGATGCAAGCGCAATGCGGCTTCTTCAGCAAAGTCACAGTGTCTTTCAAGTGTACATTGTACGCTTATTGTTAACGGCTGCACAGTTCCTTCATGATCATGCAGACATTAACAATATGCAATCGATCTAGAATCAATTTTGTTATAATCCATTTGACATCCGCTTCAGATGTAATGAAGCTGAGTGTCGACTGCTGTGTGTGACTCTACCCTCACTGAGAAACAGAAGCTGCAAGTGCTGGAAAGCAGGCACTTTATGTTCATTTATAACAGCTATGATTGAACAGTAATTGGGAGAATCTGCATAAATTGTACTGATCAAGAGGCAGTACACTATTAACCATAATTTTAAGCATTTAGAAATGAGTTTGTGTAAAAGGAGAGGTAAGATGTATGAGCTGGTAGCCATCATGCCACCATTCGTAGAAACTGTACTGCAGAGGAGGATGCGTATGTGTTTGTGCATATATATATATATATATATATATATATATATATATATATATATACACACACACACACACACACACACACACACACACACACGTAATATATATATACACATACATACATACATACAAATATATGTACGATAATATCTCACAAAAGTGAGTACACCCCTCACATTTTTGGTAATATTTTATTATATCTTTTCTTGGGACAACACTGAAGAGATGACACTTGGATCTAATATAAAGAAGTCAGTTTACAGCCTGTATAACAGTGTAACTTTGGTGTGCTCTCTAAATAACTCAACATACAGCTATTAATATCCAAAAGATAGAACCAAAACGGAAGCTTTGTGCCAATTAAAAAACATGAATTTTATTAGTAATACATTAAAAATTCTAGTAAAGTCCAAATGACAATCAGTGGAGAAACATAAGACAGAACATATACTGTCTGCTGAGGAAATACATATATAGATACACCTATCCAACATAAAGTGTTCCCTAATAAATAAAGCCCAGTAAAGAAAGAAAAAATATATAGATAGTTCAAGCAAATAATAGCCTAAGTGCTAAAATGCACAGTATTCCATATATGTGGGCTAGATGGAAATGCATGGGTCAGCACTACATGTCATATATAAGCTGGGGCTACAAGATATATATAATAGAATAAAGAGGTATATTAACCTAAAAGAGTATAAATAAGCCCTAGAGAAGTTGACAATAGTGCCACTGTATATAACTTAACATACTGGCCACATTGTAATGCTCAAATATAAGGCATAATATAGGTATATAGAATAATGCCACTATGTATGTCAATATACTGACCACATGCTAGATAATGCACAAACATTAGGCATAGAGAGAGGTGAGAGTAGGTTTACCTGTAACAGCAGAACAGTAAATGGACCCCATGCTGCTGCGTGTCAAACACAACGATATCGCTAGCCAGGACGCTGCAACGTCACGGATCGCTAGCGATATCGTTGTAAAGTCGCTTAGTGTGAAGGTACCCTTAGTCTGCTTCTCTTCAGCAACTTGCAGGCTTTCTCGTGCATTATCTTTAGAAGAGGATCTCCTTCAGAGATGACAGCCATGCAGACAATTTGATGCAGTGTGCGGTGTATGGTCTGAGCACTGGCAGGCTGACCCTCCACCTCTTTAACCTCTGCAGGAATGCTGGCAGCATTCATACGTTTAATTTGAAAAGACAACCTCTGGATATGAGGCAGAGCACATGCATTCAACTTCTTTGCTCGACCATGGCAAGGCCAGTTCCGAGTGGAACCTATCTTTTTAACCATTGTCCTGTGTTGGTCATCGTGCTGCAGCTCAGTTTTAGGGTGTAGGCAATCTTCTTAAAGCTTGGGCAATCTTTATGTACAGCACCATTTCTTTTTTTATGATCCTCAGAGAGTTCTTTTCCATGAGGTGCAATATTGAACTTCCAGTAGCCAGTTGTTATGTGCTACGCAGAGAAACCCAGCAAGACTGGCACCAAATAAAAATCAAAGGCGCAGCCACAGACGCACATGGCGCAAGCTGACCAGCTAGATGGGCCCTTGAGGACCGGGAATACTCTGCACCCTGCTCCCAGAGATACCTGGCAGCTGGCGATGCAGCCGATGCCTCGTCTAGAACCAGATGGGTACCTCTGCAAGAACCCCTGGGAGTGTAGCACAAAGAGACCAGGGGAAGAACCCTAAGGAAAACCCTGAAAAGAAGCTACCAATATTGCCTGCACCACTCACCTCCAAAGCACATAGGAACTGCAATAAACAGCAAAGACCTGATCAGGGAGCAGGGTTAAATAACCCGCCTGATGCTGAAGGAATTGATAAGGTGTTGACTACCTCCCAATCATCCCTAGAAAACCACTCTCTGCTACCTTTCACAGCAGAATGGACACAATCCCACCACTGCCTAGTACCAGAAACAGCAGCATCCAGCGTTGCCTGGCAACTGGAGAACACAGGGTCCCATGTTCCCCGGGCAGTGAAATCCGTGGGAGATATGGCTTCCCGCCTCCTCACACATCCAACTACTCCAGAATGCAACACTCCAAGAGATTGGAACGGTTTCCCTGCATGCATGGCAGCTCCACCTCCAATGACGGCAATTGCGACTGGAGCAGCGTCACACCGGACCCAAATCATTCCCAGTTGGGTGCACAGAATCACAATCCCTAACACCAGTATGAGAAAGTGTGAGAATGATAACACCACATTTAACACACCTGCTCCCTATTCACACCTCAGATCTTGTAACACTAATGAATCACATGACACTGGGAAGGGAACATGGCTAATTAGGCACAATTTGTCCATTTTCATTTAGCGGTGCACTCACTTTTGTTGCCAGCGATTTAGGCATTAAAGAGAACCTGTCAGCAGGATTTTGCTAAGTAAACTACAGGCACTGTCATGTTAGTGAGGTTACTCTGATTTAAATGATACCTGCGGTGAAGAAATCCGTTTTGTGGTTCTTGTGTAATGTTTGTATGAAGTTTTCATTTAATGAGATGTTCATGCTTTGGGGCGGGACTGTAGGCAGGTCTTATATTGGTGTTCTAGGCCCGCCCCAAAGCACAAGCGTGTTCATCATCATAGAGATAGACACAGAGACAGAGAGAGACAAAGAGAGTAACACAGACAGAGAGAAATACAGACAGAGACAGACATATAAAGACAAAGAGACAAACTCTCTCTCTCATACATAAACCACTCATACGTACGCAGCCCCTTCCAGAGATCCTGCCACAGCAGCAGAGTATGTAAGTGACCCCCACCACAGCAACGCAAAGTATGTCAGAGACCCCGCCACAGCATCTCTCTTCTGTCTCTAACTCTCTCTGTGTATCTGTCTGTGTCTCTCTCTATGTCTGTTTCTATGCTAACGAACATGCTTGTGCTTGGGGATGGGCCAGTGGGCAGGTCTTTTCTTGGTGCTCTGGTCTAGAGCACCAAGATAAAACCTGCCTACAGGCCTGCCCCAAAATATGAGTATATTATTAAATGAAAACTTAACACAAATATTACACAAGAACCATAAAACGAATTTCTTCACTGTATCATTTTAATCAGGGTAACAGCGCCAACATAACAATGACTGTAGTTTACTTAGCAAATTCCTGCTGACAGGCTCTCTTTAATGGCTGTGTGTTGAGTTATTTAGAGGTCATACCAAATTTACACTGTTATACAAGCTGTACACTGACTACTTTACATTGTATCAAAGCGTCATATCTTCAGTGTTGTCCCATGAAAATATATAACATATTTACAAAAAATGTGAGGGGCGTACTCACTTTTGTGAGATATTGTATATGTACACACATATGTGAGATATTGTATATGTACACACACACACACACACACACACAATGCTGATGAAAACAACCTGCATGTGTCCAGGTACAGTAAGTCATCAGATTTGCTTGAAAAGATGTTGGTGTCAGCACATACAAAAGCAAAGAAAGTGTGTTAAAGCAAACCCGGGATGTCAGGGGTATGGCAACACTCCTCAGCATGTGTTTGGACCATTGAAGTTTGACTTTCAGGCCTCATATGGTAGGCGGAGGTGAAACATGGGGAATGTGTTAAAGAAAGATGAAAATGATGGTGAACTGTAACTACAAACAAAAGAGAAGCATAATGAGAATACTATACAGTCATGCCAGCATTACTACTCAATGACGTATGTTGAAAGAGCATTTTCGCATTTAGATATTGGCCCTGATTTATCATTGCCATTGTGACAATTTGCTAGTTTTGTACCGTTTTATGTTTGTACCCAATTCATTATTGTATTTGCACTTTTTTAAAGTCTACTTTGTCTAGTTTTGTTTTCCGCTGGGTGAAGCAGCAATTCCAGATGTTTTTGCCTGGTTCATCAATTGCGTCTTTTTAAAGTCTCAAAATTTGACAATTTCACTCCAGTCCACCCCTGCTGTGTTTTCAAGTACATTCAAATTTTGGCACAATTTTTTGCGACTTTTCATGCCAAAAGTCACAAGAACAGTTCATAGATAGCAAAGAAGCCAATTTTTTGACTCTGCACCAAATTCATGAATCATATGTACCATTTTGATGAATATGGTGGTAAAAACAGCAACTAATACCAAGAGATTAAAAAAGGACTTAAAAAAAATGCAAATGATGAATCGGGGACCAATGTCTATAGATTTTCAACTTTTGGTTACGGTAATTAAATGTTAAAAATAAATCCATTGATCAAGTTACTGTATTAAATTTCCATTCCTTAAAGGGATTTTCTAGGCCTGTAATATTAATGACCAATTCTTAGGATAAGTCAGCAATAACAGATTGGTGTTTGCTTAATTCATGACACCACCTATGATTAACTGACTGAAGATGATGCCGCATACTGGAAGTAGCATAGCTCTATACATTGTACAGAGACTGCGAGTGATACCGCACGCTTTCTATCATACAAATGAATGGGTAAGGGCTTGCAGTACAATTCACAAGTACTACACAATGTACAACTTTCAGTGTGCTGAAAAATCAGTGGTAGAAAATACCTTTAACTTGAGTCTGCTAGAGGGTTTACAGAGGGGTTAAATATTCTAGCTTTATCAGATTATCACAACAAAATGTACAATATTCTCCATACCAAACTCAGATTGGCTCCCTGGGTATATTATTCTGAATACATAGTCTGTTGCTTCGTCTTCTTCCTTATCAGAGGTGGACTCCGAAGAACCCTGAGGACTCCTCTTTCTCAGCTTGGGAAATACTTTGCCCTATGTTATATAAAAATGAATAAAAATTACGCAAAATTTGACAAAATAAAAAAAAAGTTTATTATTTGATTCAGTAATTTCAAATTTCAGGCTTCACGAAAAAGTGGATGTTTTTATCATTTTCAAATATACTGCATAAAAAATATAAAACACAGTACAATGAAAAAAATGAGTGTCTTACTGATCCACAAAAGAAAATGGGAGCTGCACTGCACTGCACATCCATATTTCAGTATTCCACCCTCAGTGGTAAACTTGGATTTGTAATAGGAAATTTGCTAACTGGAAGCCAATTTTATTTTTTTATTTTAAAAAAACAGTACATTGTAAAACAGAGTATAAACTTGCAATTAGCTTTAATCATTACAGATAGGTAACAAGTGTTGAATTAGCATATATACAGTGGGGCAAAAAAGTATTTAGTCATTCAGCAATAGTGCAAGTTCCACCACTTAAAAAGATGAGAGGCGTCTGTAATTTACATCATAGGTAGACCTCAACTATGGGAGACAAACTGAGAAATAAAAATCCAGAAAATCACATTGTCTGTTTTTTTATCATTTTATTTGCATATTATGGTGGAAAATAAGTATTTGGTCAGAAACAAACAATCAAGATTTCTGGCTCTCACAGACCTGTAACTTCTTCTTTAAGAGTCTCCTCTTTCCTCCACTCATTACCTGTAGTAATGGCACCTGTTTAAACTTGTTATCAGTATAAAAAGACACCTGTGCACACCCTCAAACAGTCTGACTCCAAACTCCACTATGGTGAAGACCAAAGAGCTGTCAAAGGACACCAGAAACAAAATTGTAGCCCTGCACCAGGCTGGGAAGACTGAATCTGCAATAGCCAACCAGCTTGGAGTGAAGAAATCAACAGTGGGAGCAATAATTAGAAAATGGAAGACATTCAAGACCACTGATAATCTCCCTCGATCTGGGGCTCCACGCAAAATCCCACCCCGTGGGGTCAGAATGATCACAAGAACGGTGAGCAAAAATCCCAGAACCACGCGGGGGGGGACCTAGTGAATGAACTGCAGAGAGCTGGGACCAATGTAACAAGGCCTACCATAAGTAACACACTACGCCACCATGGACTCAGATCCTGCAGTGCCAGACATGTCCCACTGCTTAAGCCAGTACATGTCCGGGCCCGTCTGAAGTTTTCTAGAGAGCATTTGGATGATCCAGAGGAGTTTTGGGAGAATGTCCTATGGTCTGATGAAACCAAACTGGAACTGTTTGGTAGAAACACAACTTGTCGTGTTTGGAGGAAAAAGAATACTGAGTTGCATCCATCAAACACCATACCTACTGTAAAGAATGGTGGTGGAAACATCATGCTTTGGGGCTGTTTCTCTGCAAAGGAGCCAGGACGACTGATCCGGGTACATGAAAGAATGAATGGGGCTATGTATCGTGAGATTTTGAGTGCAAACCTCCTTCCATCAGCAAGGGCATTGAAGATGAAACGTGGCTGGGTCTTTCAACATGACAATGATCCAAAGCACACCGCCAGGGCAACAAAGGAGTGGCTTCGTAAGAAGCATTTCAAGGTCCTGGAGTGGCCTAGCCAGTCTCCAGATCTCAACCCTATAGAAAACCTTTGGAGGGAGTTGAAAGTCCGTGTTGCCAAGCGAAAAGCCAAAAACATCACTGCTCTAGAGGAGATCTGCATGGAGGAATGGGCCAACATACCAACAACAGTGTGTGGCAACCTTGTGAAGACTTACAGAAAACGTTTGACCTCTGTCATTGCCAACAAAGGAAATATTACAAAGTATTGAGATGAAATTTTGTTTCTGACCAAATACTTATTTTCCACCATAATATGCAAATAAAATGATAAAAAAACAGACAATGTGATTTTCTGGATTTTTTTTTCCTCAGTTTGTCTCCCATAGTTGAGGTCTACCTATGATGTAAATTACAGACGCCTCTCATCTTTTTAAGTTGTGGAACTTGCACTATTGCTGAATGACTAAATACTTTTTTGCCCCACTGTGTGTATGTATATATATATATATATATATATATATATATATATATATATATATATATATATATAAACACACACACACACACACATGTACATACATGTGCATACATGTGCATCTCACAAAATTAGAATATCATCAAAAAGTCAATTTATTTCAGTTCTTCAATACAAAAAGTGAAACTCATTATATAGAGTAATTACAAACAGAGGGATCTATTTCAAGTGGTTATTTCTGTTAATGTTGATGATTATGGCTTACAATCAAGAAAATCCCAAAAGTCATTATCTCAGTAAATTAGAATACTTTATAACACCAGCTCGAAAAATGATTTTAAAATCCGAAATGTTGGCCTACTGAAATGTATGTTCAGTAAATGCACTCAATACTAGGTCGGGGCTCCTTTTGCATCAACTACTGCATCAATGCGGCGTGGCATGGAGAAGACCAGCTTGTGGCACTGCTGAGGTGTTATGGAAGCCCAGGTTGCTTTGATAGCAGCCTTCAGCTCATCTGCATTGTTGGGTCTGGTGTCTCTCATCTTCCTCTTGATAATACCCCATAGATTCTCTATGGAGTTAAGGTCAGATGAGTTTGCTGGCCAACCAATCACAGTGATACTGTTGTTTTTAAACCAGGAATTGGCACTTTTGGCAGTGTGGACAGGTGCCAAGTCCTGCTGCAGAATGAAATTTCCATCTCCAAAAAGACGGCTGCGCTGACTTTGGTCTTGATAAAACACAGTGGACCTACACCAGCACATGACATGGCTCCCGAAACCATCTTGATTGTGGATACTTCACACTATGGAAATTTAATTCTCCAGCAGGACTTGGCACCTGTCCACAATGCAAAAAGTAACAATATCTGGTTTAAAAACAAGTTTCACTGTGCTTGATTGGCCAGCAAACTCACCTGACCTTAACCCCATAGAGAATCTATGGGGTATTGTCAAGAGGAAGATGAGACACCAGACCCAACAATGCAGACGAGCTGAATGATTCTATTAAAGCAACCTGGGCTTCTATAACACCTCAGCAGTGCCACAGGCTGATCGCCTCCATGCCACACTGCAATGATGAAGAAATTGTTGCAAATGGAGCTCCCACCAAGTATTGAGTGCATTTACCAAGTATACATTTCAGTAGGCCAACATTTCGGATGATTTAAAATAATTTTTCAAGCTTGTGTTATAAAGTATTCTAAATTCTCGAGATAATGACTTTGGGTTGTTATTAGCTGTAAGCCATAATCGTCAACATTAACAGAAATAAACACTTGAAATACATCACTATGTTTGTAATGACTCTATATAATATAGGAGTTTCATTTTTCGTATTGAAAAACTGAAATAAATTAACTTTTTGATGATATTCTAATTTTGTAAGATGCACCTGTATGATTTGCCAGTAGCAAGGCATTTTTTATAACATTTATATCATTGTAGGTAATCCAATAACTTTCATTGAATCACCCAAGAGGCATAATGGATTCATTGAGTTATGCTAAATCCCCAAATAGAGCCTCTGTGGCGAATATGAAAAGAGCCAAGCAGAGCTCATCGAGATGGCAAAACGTGCTGTTCGTTTTTGAGCGGATCTGCCCTTTAAACTATAGATAAAAAAAAATCTCAACAGTGCACTAATATCTGGAATACCTTTCCTCTTTGAGACCACAATGGAGGATCAAGTTGTCCATGTGGAAGTAGACCATTTTCAAGACACGAGAGAAACTGGAGGAGATGCCCGCCACGGGGAAACCTGAGGGGCGGTCTCTGTATTCCATCCTGACTGACTAAAACTACGGTGCCACCACTGTCCACTGAATATAAAAACAGATTTAAAGTGTGATTACAATAATAGTTACTCCTGCCATTGGACAATGAGGTACAGAATATGAAAAATGCTTTTCTCCTATATACCCTAAATTATTTTTATAATGAAGGCATTTTCCACCATTAACTTTTTAACTTTCTCTGTGTAACCATATAAATCAATCTTAGTCACACTGTGCTGCTCCAACGCTGCCTATTAGCTGCTCTGTAGTCATTTGTTGACATGGCCACAGCAGCCACGTCACAATTGTATGTGACTGTTGCAGCCAATTACTGGGCTCACATGTCATTCCCTTGTAAATGGCACAAGTTGACGATACCAGTGATTGGTGGTAATGGTCACAGGCTATAATCGTGACGTCACTGATGCAGCCAAGTTAGCAATGACTGAGGGCAGCAGCGGAGAGGTAGTGCTAAAGCGGTGAGGGCAACAATGATTTGTTGTTGCATAGAGTTCACCTTTGGACTTTTAAACACAATTTAAAATAAGCATATATTTATTTATGGGACTAAGTCCCTATACAAATCATACCTTTACCACATTAATCTGTCCCTCTGTTGTGCAAAAAAATGTTCCTTATTTCTATAAACTAATTAGGTTGCTGGCTGTACCTTTGGTGTGGCCAAACAGCTTCAGTGTACTGTCCCAGCCCTTGAATTTGGATAACCCTGCCTCCTTCTCTGTTGATTGACAGCGCTTGCTTGCCCAGAGTCAGGTTGTCTCGGGAGTAGGCAGGAGCCTGTGGTCTCACATGGCACACACAGCTCTCCCCTCTCTGCTGTGACTGCACACTACACAGTACAACTAAGCAGTTGCAGTTGAGAGGAGAGAGTGGCGAGCACACACATTCAAATCTACAACCTGTTAAAGGAAGTGAGCACAGGAACCAACAGTCTCCTGAGACAGCGCTGGCTCTGGACAAGAGAACACTGTCCATAAGCAGAGAAAAAGGAGAGGGACATCCAAATTCTGGAGGAGAATGGTGCACCGAAGCTGCATGACTACACCAAGGGTGTATAATTAATAACCAATACAGTTTCCTATCTTAATAATTGCAATGGATCAGTGAAAAATACACAACATAATGATGGTAATCTAAATGTAATTCGTTTTTTTGCGCACCCATTGACGTATAATGGACGAGTTTGTCCCGGAAGATAAAAGTAGTATATACTTCAATTTTTAAATTGCAGACCATCAGAGAATGTGTACAAACGTTCATAATATCAGTTTTGCATAAAGATAGCATACGGATGTTTCAACTACTCACCTGAACGAGCCCCCTTTAGGATACAATGGAATGAAAAATTTACAGTACAAAAATGACAAATCTGGGTAAATGCATGACATAATCTTCTATATTTGCACTAAACCTTTTCATTGCTGAGCCGTAGAAAATTAGATACGTTGTTCTTACAAAGCCCACAAAATAAGAATTGAATGCATACCTTGTTGGTGACAATGAAGATACACAATTTCCTCAAGACGAATAGTCATTGCATAGTCCCAATAAACACTGGAAAATATTTAAAGAAATAAAGAGATACAAATAATATAGGGGAATGTTTAACAATTTAGTCTAGCTGTATATACAGTATTTACTCTTCTAGGTTCCCTGTCTCATGATTGTTGCATACAACTATGTCTCATACACTACAAGAGGTCCTTTTGGCATACACTGGCCACTTTACCTCAGTTGACTGAGCTTTATTATATGGTCGCCCCCTGCAGAAACATTATACATTTTATTGACATGGGAGCCTATGGATGACAGATATACACTGCTCAAAAAAATAAAGGGAACACTTAAACAACACAATGTAACTCCAAATCAATCACGTCTGTGAAATCAACCTGTCCAGTTATGACACAACACCAATTGTTAATCAATTTCTCTTGCTGTTGTGAAAATGGAACAGACAAAAGGTAGAAATGATAGGCAATTAGCAAGACAGCCCCTATAAAGGAGTGGTTCTGCAGTTGGTGACCACAACAACCATTTCTCTATTCTCATCCTTTTTGGCTGTTGTTTTGGTCACTTTTGCATTTTGTCATTGCTCTTACCCCTGGAGGTACTGTACAGTAGAGTGAGGCGGTGTCTACAAAACACAGAATTTGCTCCGGTAGTGCAGCTCATCTAGGATGGCACATCAATGTGAGATGGAAATAAGGATAGCGGTGTCTGTCAGCACATTATTTAGAGCATGTAGAAAATACCAGTAGACGTGGAGGGGGACGTAGGAGGTCAACAACCCAGCAGCAGGACAGCTAACTCCTTTGCAAGGAAAAACAGGATGAGCAGTGACGGAACCCTGCAAAATTACCTCCAGCAGGCCCCTAACATGCATGTGTCTGCTCAAACTGACAGAAACAGACTCCATTAGGGTGGTATGAGGGCTCGAAGTCCACAAATGGGTGATGTACCAACAGTCCAACACTGTGCAGGGCGACTGGCATTTGCCAGAGAACACCAAGATTGACAGATTCCACATTGGCACCCTGTGCTCTTCACGGATGAGAGCAAGTTCACACCGAGCACATGTGACAGACATGTCTGGAGACGCCATGGATAACGTTCTGCTGCCTGCAACATCCTCCAGCATGACCGGTTTGGCAGTGGTTCGGTAATGGTGTGGGAAGCATTTATTTGAGGGCTGCACAGCCCTCCATGTGCTAGCCAAAGGTGCACCGACTGAGAATTACCAGACCGAATTGTGAGCATTCTCAGTCAGAGTACCTATGATGTTCCTTCTGATGCATGACAATGCTGGGCTTCATATGGCTGAAATGTGTTAGCAGTTTCTGCATGATGAGGGCATTGATGTTATGGACTGGCCTTCCCATTTTCCAGACCTGAATCCCAAACAAACACATCTGGGGCATCATGTCTTGCTCCATCCACCAACGCCACGTTGCACCACAGACTGTACAGGAGTTGACTAATGCTTTAATCCAGGTCTGGGAGGTAATCCCTCAGGAGAACATCCGCCACCTCAACAGGAGCATGCCCAGGCGTTGTAGTGAGGTCACACAGGCACGTGGAGGCCACACGTAATTCTGAGCATCATTTCCTTGTCTTGAGGCATTTACCCTGAAGATGAATCAGCCTGTAGTTTGATTTTTCACTTTGATTTAGAGCATCAGTCAAAATCCAGACCTCCAGGGAATATTAATTTTGATTTAGATTGAAATTGTTATGTTTTATTGTTCTCAACACATTCCACTATGTAATTAATGAAGATTGTAACTGGAATATTTCATTCAGTGATATCTAGTGTGAAGACACAGCACTATATCTTAATTAACCAGACGAATATTATTTCAGTAGGCCCAGGGACTTGAGTTAGAGTTAATATCAGAATGACTGTTGACCCTTATTGTCATTAATTTAATGTTCAATGGCTGCCATTTGTTGACTGATTGCTTATTAGCTATTGCAGCTGTCATAGTATTGCATTACTAGTTTTGTTCTACGATCTTTGGGAAACAAAGGCACAATGTTTGAATGTTTGTTAATATTTTGATGACCCATTCGTGCTCTGCAATATGAAGGACAATCTATATATGTTGTTTGAACACTCCAACAGTGATGGATGGCCTCCTTCCACCTTCCCCCAAGACTGTGGTGGAATGCCTAAATAAAAAGTTGTGACCTATAAAAAAGAGGATCTGCCTGTGTTCAGAAAAAGAGAGAGACAGATATTCTGCCAAGACATTCAAACATCCAGACTCTACAGAACTGCTTCAAAAACATTATGAGGGACACAGATCTATCATTCTACAGGAAACAACCTATGGGACCTCAGCCCCGGTTGGAAGAATACAGATCTGCTCCATTGACCATCGCTAAACTATAGATACGTTTGGAGAAAGCCAGAATTGGAACCTGCCGGTTGTCTGGCTCCATGGAGATGTTCGGAGAAGCCAGGTTGTGACCCTGCGGTCAACTGGTCTCGTACCTGAATGGACTGTCATCTTCCTATGCTTGTCGTTACCTCCTCTCTGTGTGTGTGCCACAGGTGGTGTAGTCGACACTAGGAGCTCTGAAGTAACAGCTGCCATTATCCCGGTGAGTAAGCGGAAGGTTGAGACTCTAATGTGCACCATTGTCAGGACTCTGAACATTTTTTACCTTTTGTGCATTACTGCCCTTTTCCAAGATGGCGTCTTTGGTCTCATGTGCACTGTGTCTTCATGCTATAAAACTCCACCCCAGCCTTCAGTCTGTGCTAGAGTACTCTGCCTTGCATCCAGCTCCTGACCTCTGATTACTCCCTGGCTATACACCTGCTCCTGTGAACCTGTGTGGTGATCCTGCTACTGTGCTCTGTGTTCCTGCTGCATACACAAGTTTCCAGTAATCCTCCTTCATCTGCTGCTCGTGTTTACTTCCATCTGCATTTGCTGCATGTTGCTGCTTTGCAATAACCTGAGACTATTAACCAGGCCTCCCTGGTTGAGCTAAGATATGATTTGAACTGCCTAATAAGCATATCTATCTGTGTCTGGACTAAGACAAGGATTTATTCGTGTCTGTGTCAAGTATCCTCAAGAATAACTGTGCTTCATAGACTTTCTGCTTGATTGCATTTTCCTCTGATGTTTCCTATAGACTGCTAAGCTGCGCTTATTATTTGCACCAAGTGTTGTGGACTTGAATTTCTCTCTGCACCTGTTTGAATCACCGTGTGATAATATAGACTTTACCACTTATAAAACTGTGTCCTGTAGTTGTCTTGTTCCACGCAAAGAGTCTCCTGAGTTATCCCCTATAATTATTACAGAATACTCTAGCCTAAAAAAAAAAGGAGACTGCTTGAACAATGACAGCAGAAAGCAGATTAGAGCAGGTGTTTTCCATAATTAGATCACTGCAGAAAGATGTGGAAGGTCTGCAAAAGAAGTTTGGAAGCTTTGAACACAATCAACAAGTGTTTGGACAAACTTTGCAGGACTTGAGCAACCGCATGGCAGCCCAGGAAAACAAACTTGCTGGCATAGAGTCCCAGTATGGACGGGCTTTTCAGGACATAAGCACGCAAATAGCTGCACAAGTGACTTCACCCTCTGGGCAACCGCCACCAGCTAGCCCACCTAAGTTGCCCCCATTCAGATTTAATGGTGATCGCGACAAATTTCGTGGCTTTGTGAATCAATGTATGCTATATTTTGATGTGCATGCTGACCGTTTTCCTACTGATAGATCCAAAGTATTGTGTGTAATAATGCTACTGACCGCACGAGCGCTCGCCTGGGCGAACCTGATGATTGAGTCTCGTGACCCACGGTTAAATGACTTGGATGATTTCTTGGCCGCTATGGCATTAATGTTTGATGACCCTAATCACCGTGCAACCGCTGAATCTGCTTTGTTGTCTTTATGCCAGGCTAAACGTTCTGTTATTGAGTATGCCACTGAATTCAGGAGATTGGCGGTAGATACCAATTGGGACAGTTATGCACAATTGCCTATTTTTAAAAGGGGTCTGTCTAGTATTGTAAAAGATGAACTAGCCCGCTCTGAGTCACCACAAGAGCTAGAGACATTTATACAGCATTGTGTGCGCATAGACATTCGCCTTACTGAGCGTAGGCAGGAGAAATTTGCTGCATATAACCGTGTTTCTAACTTTTCCCTTCCTTCCAAAGAGCCTGCAGGTAAAACCTCTCGGGAGGTAGAGGAGGTGCCCATGCAAATTGATTCCGTTCAGAGGCGCGAGATCAATGAGCGCCGGGAGCATCGCCTTCGTGAAAGTCTATGTTTCTACTGCGGCCAGTCTGACCACTTCTTGATCAATTGTCCTAAGTGTCCTAGACGGCCTAACAAGGTGCTAGCAGCAATAGGGGAGTATGACAACTGTGATGATGAATCTGACATCTCTGAATGTAGCCTGCCTTTAAACGCTGTATTCCATTCACTTTCTATGACTTCACCCCCCAAGGAGCTGAAGGAAAAGAACTCTCACTGTTCTCTCCCTATTAAGATCCTGTGTTCAGGACAGTGGATTTCCAGTTCAGCTATGATTGCCACCTGCACCAGAGTCAATTTCATGGATATCGCATTTGCAAAGGAACATGGTATTAAAATTCAGCAAAGAGCCTCTCCAATTACCATGGAAACAGTGGATGGGTCACCTTTAATCTCTGGGCCTGTGGATCAGGAGACTGTACCCCTTGAAATTTTGTTGGAGCCTAATCATCAGGAGCAACTTTCTTTCTTGCTAATTTCCTCTTCTCATTTTCCTGTGATTTTAGGCATTCCTTGGTTGCATTCTCAGAACCCAATTATCAACTGGGAGACCAAGGAGATTATCTTCCCAACAAGGAGCAACTCAGCATTAACAGAAGCTGTCCCTGAGTCCACGTCTACGGAACCTCACGTACAGGTATTTTCTTTAACTCCAGCTTATAAAGAGTTCTCTGACATCTGTGACAAGAAGAATGCAGATCAGCTTCCTCCACACAGGCATTATGACTGTCCCATTGAGCTGCCTCCCGGGGCAGCCATTCCTTTTGGTAACGTATACCCTTTGGCGGCACCTGAGCTTCAAGCCTTAAAAGAGTATATTGATGAAAATCTGGCCAAAGGCTTCATATGTCCTTCTTCCTCACCAGCAGGGGCACCTATCTTTTTTGTAAAGAAGAAGGATGGGACCCTGAGACCCTGTGTTGACTATCGAGAACTCAATAAGGTAACCGTACGAAACCGTTACCCTTTGCCTCTGATTCCCGAATTACTGGAAAGAGTCCGCCATGCTACGGTGTTCTCTAAACTGGATCTTCGTGGGGCTTATAATTTAGTGCGTATTCGTCCAGGGGATGAGTGGAAGACAGCATTCAGATGCCGGTATGGACACTTTGAATCTCTTGTGATGCCCTTCGGGCTTTGTAACGCCCCTGCAACATTTCAACACCTTGCTAATGACATTTTCAGAGATTTGTTGGACCAGTTTGTAGTGATCTATTTGGACGATATGCTAATCTTTTCTGGCTCACTACAGGAACATGAAGAACATGTCAAAACTGTTTGAAGACGTCTGAAAGAGAACCATCTGTATATTAAGCAGGAGAAATGAGAGTTCCATCGTTCTGAGATACAGTTCTTAGGTTATATCATCTCTCCCCAGGGGCTGAACATGGAATCTGGTAAGATTCAGGCTATCCTTGACTGGCCGGTACCCAAGAACCTTAAGGAGGTCCAACGTTTTATTGGTTTTGCAAATTTCTACAGACGCTTCATTCGAAATTTTTCTGATATTGTCCGTCCCATTACTTCCTTGACAAAGAAGGAAAAGCCCATTAAGTGGTCATCACAGGCTCAAGAAGCTTCTGATCGGCTTAAGATCTGTTTCACATCAGCACCGCTGTTGATACACCCAGATCCAACACTTTCTTTCATTGTGGAGGTGGACGCTTCTGATAATGCTTTGGGGCCTATTCTCTCCCAAAGAACTGGAGAGAAGGGTCTGCTACATCCTTGTGCTTTCTTTTCCCGTAGACTAACCTCAGCAGAGAAGAATTACGACGTGGGAGACAAGGAATTGCTGGCTATTATTGTGGCTTTCAAAGAATGGAGGCATCATCTGCAAGGAGCTGCACAACAGATCACAGTGCTAACTGACCATCGCAATCTAGAGTTCCTAAGATCCGCTAGATGTCTTTCTCCTCGTGAGGCTCGTTGGAACTTATTTTTAAATCAATTTAACTTTGTTATCTCGTACCGTCCAGGTTCTCGTAATGGGAAGGCTGATGCTTTATCCCGTCCAAGACCATTCTATCTGATGCCAATTTCATCGGAGTTATCCACGATCAGGACTTGTGGAAGGAGTGCAGGGAGGCCTATGAAGGTGATGTATTTCTGGCCAACCCACCTGTGGATATTAATCTTGTCTTTAAGGGTGGCATGTGGTTCAGAGATCGACGTATCTACGTCCCGGAGGTCGTCCGTCTGCAGATCCTCAAGTTGGTACATGACTCCAAGTTGGCTGGTCACAGGGGGGTACAGAAGACACAAGCGTTCCTGAGCCGATTCTTCTGGTGGCCAACTTGCCTGAAGGATACCAAGGACTATGTTCTCTCTTGCGAGGTATGTGCCCGTTACAAGACTCCTCATGTGGCACCTATGGGTCTTCTACAACCATTACCTGTTCCCTCCCGCCCTTGGGGGTCTATATCAATGGACTTTATTGTGGAGCTGCCTACATCGGGGGGCATGAATACAATCATGGTGGTAGTTGATCGCCTGACTAAAGCTACTCATTTTGTTCTGTGCACCGGCCTCCCCTCAGCTAAAGATACAGTGAACTTGGTTATACAGAAAGTCTTTCGGTTGTACGGGGTTCTGGATGAGATCATCTCTGACCGTGGAGTACAGTTCACCTCAAGATTCTGGAAGGGGTTTTGCTCTGCACTCAATATTAATGTCTGTCTCTCTTCTGATTACCATCCCCAGACAAATGGTCAGACTGAGCGTACCAACCAGACGCTGGAACAATATCTAAGATGCTATGTCAGCCATCTCCAGGATGATTGGTTGGAGTTGTTGCCGTTAGCCAAATTTTCATATAATAATTCTCAGAGCGCCTCCTGTTATGATCCGGTGACCTTGGAGCCGCATGAAAGACTTTCTCAGGAGTAGGTGGTACCTGTACTGACCGCAAACCCTAAACTAACACCGCAACTAGAAGTAGCCGTGGGATGTACCTAACACGTCCTAGACACCTCGACACAGCCGGAGGATTAAATACCCCTATAGATGGAAATGGAATTCTATCTTTCCTCAGAGCAGAACCCCAAAGAATAGGCAGCCCCCCACAAATATTGACTGTGAGTATAAGAGGAAAGACACACGCAGGCAGAAAAACAGGCTTTAGCAAAAGAGGCACTTCTAGCTAAATAGAAAAGGATAGGACAGAATTCTAAGCGGTCAGTATTAAAATCCTAAAAATATCCACAGCAGATGGTACAAATATTCTACATCTAACTAAAGACATAGAAAGTATATCTGCATCTCCTGAGAATCCAGCATGACTGAAAAATCCAAACAAAGTCTAAGCTGGACAAAAACACAATGAATAGCATTGAATTGCAAAGCACACTGCATGTGTGCACAGAGACAAAAAAACAGACACTTATCTTAGCTGAATTGGCAGCAGGGCATGAGAAACCAGAGAGAGATGCAATCCCTCCATGAACCATGGACAACTGGCAAGGACTCATGGATCCTGCACACCTAAATACCTAATAGAGCTGCAATCAGCAGAAACACCTGCCCTGGATTACAACCCCTAGACAACTGCACTACCACCAACAACCACCGGAGGGAGCCCAAGAGCAGAATTCACAACAGCCTTCACTAAATTTACACCTTTCTTTACCAATCTGGGTTATCATCCGTGTATTTTACCTAGGTCTCCAATTAATTCTCCGGTTCCAGCAGTGGAGGAAAGGCTGACTGCGATGAGACAAATTATGGAGGTTCTGAAGGAATCCCTGACCACAGCTCAAGAACGTTATAAGAGATCGGCTGATAGATTCCGTAAACCTGCACCCATGTTCAAGGTAGGAGATTCCGTGTGGTTAGCAACTAAGAATCTGAAGTTAAACATTCCTTCACAAAAACTTGGACAGAAATTCATTGGCCCTTTCAAGATCAACGGTATTGTGAGCTCTGTGGCCTGCCGGCTGAAGCTGCCTAGGACAATGAAGGTACACCCAGTTTTTCATGTATCTTTACTAAAGCCTGTATCTCCTAATACCTTCCAAGGACGTGTTGTGCCACCTCCGCAGCCTGTGGTGATTGATGGGCAAGAACAATTTGTGGTGAAGGAAATTGTTGATTCCAGGATTCGCAGGAATCGGCTCCAATATCTGATAAGATGGCAGGGATATCCCCCTGAGGAA
Source organism: Ranitomeya variabilis (assembly GCF_051348905.1). Classification (NCBI taxonomy): domain Eukaryota; kingdom Metazoa; phylum Chordata; class Amphibia; order Anura; family Dendrobatidae; genus Ranitomeya; species Ranitomeya variabilis. Next base: position 298,953,070 of record NC_135232.1, read on the forward strand.
GACTCTTGGGAACCTGTGGAAAACATCAATGCCCAACAGAAGATTTCTCGTTTTCATCAGAGATTCCGAGAAACCAGGTCCAGGATCATCCTGAGGCCGCTTCTAAGGAGGGAGTAATGTCAGGACTCTGAACATTTTTTACCTTTTGTGCATTACTGCCCTTTTCCAAGATGGCGTCTTTGGTCTCATGTGCACTGAGTCTTCCTGCTATAAAACTCCACCCCAGCCTTCAGTCTGTGCTAGAGTACTATGCCTTGCATCCAGCTCCTGACCTCTGATTACTCCCTGGCTATACACCTGCTCCTGTGAACCTGTGTGGTGATCCTGCTACTCTGCTCTGAGTTCCTGCTGCATACACAAGTTTCCAGTAATCCTCCTTCATCTGCTGCTCATGTTTACTTCCATCTGCATTTGCTGGACATGTAAGCTGTTGCTGCTTTGCAATAACCTGACACTATTAACCAGGCCTCCCTGGTTGAGCTAAGATATTATTTGAACTGCCTAATAAGCATATCTATCTGTGTCTGGACTAAGACAAGGATTTATTCGTGTCAAGTATCCTCAAGAATAACTGTGCTTCATAGACTTTCTGCTTGATTGCATTTTCCTTTGAAGTTTCCTATAGACTGCTAAGCTGTATTTATTATTTGCACCAAGTGTTGTGGACTTGAATTTCTCTCGGCACCTGTTTGAATCACCGTGTGATAATATAGACTTTACCACTTATAAAACTGTGTCCTGTAGTTGTCTTGTTCCACGCAAAGAGTCTCCTGAGTTATCCCCTATAAATATTACAACCATCTTAGGTATTGTTCTATGTGTTAACTGCCTATTATGTGGTTCAATAACGCATTGCCACACTTTTTTATCCTCACCCTGTGTCTGAGCAGCGTTATGCCCACGTTAAAGGGAGAGCAGGCGTTCGGTGGGACGATCTCTGGTCCGTGGGGTTTCGACTAGTTGACTGGGGTGCCTCACAACCTCCCCCCCGTGTCTCCACTTTATGGTGGCAGCAGTAGGATACTACTCTTCCTGGCAGAACTGGGGGAGATGCAGAGGACTGGTGTTCTCACACACCGTCTAGGGCTCCACAACCAGGGAGGTATACAGACAGACCCAGCAGACTATTGATGAGGCATGTACAGCAGGTTTCGGACGATACTAAGTCCAACTCCACAACTCGACCTTCGGAAGAAGACCAGAGTGGATGTATAGCTGCAACAGGAAACGGAAACTACAGGAGCTGTGCCAGCTTCAAAGGATTGAATGGGATTTAATCCCGGAACTACAGAATGTGGAGGACGCCATGTGTGGACACAATGAATACCAGTTGTTTCTCATCAATTATGTGTGGAGTTTATTTTTGCAAGGAAGACACAGAATATGCTCTGAGGAAACTGCATGATAGAATGTTTTGTCGTCATAAAGGTGAGACCTCTTCCATCCGTGACTGTGCTTAAAGACATGTTGTGAACTGTTCCCCATAGGTGGTGAAGGATGATCGGAATCCTATCATGTATGACTAAGTAAGATAGGGGAGCAATATGAAGACACAGCATTGTGTTGATGACCCATTCGTACTCTGCAATATGATCGACAATTTATGTATGTTTTTTGAACACTCCAGCAGTGAGGCACGGCCTCCTTCGACCTTCCCCCAAGCCTATGGTGGAATGCCTAAATGAAATGGAGGATCTGACTGTGTTCAGAGAGAAAGACAGAGACAGCCAGAGATTCTGCCAAGACATCCAAACATCCAGGGGACACTACAGGACTGCTGCTAATAGATCACGGCTCCATCACGAGGGACATGGATCTATCATTCTACTGGAAACAACCTAGGGGACCTCAGCCTCAGTTGGAAGAATACAGATCTGCTCCCTTGACCAATCGCTGAACCATGTATACATTTGGAAGAAAGCCAGGACTGGGACCCGCCGGACGCCTGGCTCCATGGACATGTTCGGAGAAGCGAGTTTGTGAACCTTGAGTCAACTGGCCTTGCACCTCTATGGACTATCATCTTCCTAAGCTTGTCGTCAACTCCTGTCTGTGTGTGTGCCACAGGTGGGGCAGTCGACCCTGGAAGATGAAGCCAGGTTGTGACCCTCCAGTCAACTGGCTTTGTACCTTAACCCCTTCACCCCTGGAGCTTTTTCGGTTTTTTTCGTTTTTCGCTCCCCTCCTTCCCAGAGCCATAACTTTTTTATTTTTCTGTCAATATGGCCATGTGAGGGCTTATTTTTTGTGGGACAAGATGTACTTTTGAACGACATCATTGGTTTTACCATGCAGTGTAACAGAAAACGGGAAAAAAAATCCAAGTGTGATGAAATTTCAAAAAAAAGTGCAATATCACACTTGTTTTTTGTTTGGCTTTTTTGCTAGGTTAACCAAATGCTAAAACTGACCTGTCATTATGATTCTCCAGGTCATTACGAGTTCATAGACACCTAACATGTCTAGGTTATTTAATGATACCATTTTGGTGCAGAAACGTTCTTCGCCCGTTATTGCATTTTAATGCAATGTTGCGGCGACCAAAAAAACGTAATTTTGGCGTTTCGATTTTTTTTTTCGCTACACCATTTAGCGATCAGGTTAATCCTTTGTTTTTATTGATAGATCGGGCGATTCTGAACGCGGCGATACCAATCAAATATGTTTGATTTTTTTAATTGTTTTATATTGATTGGGGCGAAAGGGGGGTGATTTGAACTTTTATATATTTTTTATTTTTTTTATATTTTTAAACACTTTTTTTTTTTTTGGCATGCTTCAATAGCCTCCATGGGAGGCTAGAAGCATGCACTACACGATCGGCTCTGCTACATAGAGGTGAAGTACAGATCACCTCTATGTAGCAGAAAGGCAGGTGTACTTTGAACGCCGACCACAGGGTGGCGCTCATAGCAATCGGCCATCAACAACCATAGAGGTCTCAAGGAGACCTCTGGTTGTTATGGCAATGCACTGTTGACCCCCGATCATGTGACGGGGGTCAGCGGTGCGAGCGCCCCCGGCCGCGAGCGCTAGTTAAATGCCGCTGTCAGCATTTGACGGCGGCATTTAACTAGTTAATGGGCGTGAGCGGATCGCGATTCCGCTCGCGCTCATTGCGCGCACATGTCAGCTGTACAAAACAGCTGACATGTCGCGGCTTTGAGGTGGGCTCACCGCCGGAGCCCACCTCAAAGTGGGGGATCTGCCATCTGACGTACTATTCCGTTAGTTGGCAGAAAGAGGTTAATTGACTGTCAGCTTCCAACACTTGTCGTTACCTCCTCTCTGTGTGCATGCCACAGGTGGGGTAGTAGACCCTGGGAGCTCTGAAGTAACAGCTGCCATTATCCCAGTGAGTCAGAGGAAGGGTGACACTCTAATGTGCACCATCTTGAGGTATTTGGTTGTTCTACATGTTATCTGCCTGTTTTGTGGTTACCCTCACCCTGTGTTGTCTGAGTAGCGTTATGCCCACGGTAAAGGGAGAGCGGGCGTTCGGTGGGAAGGTCCTATGCAGTTTCAACTAGCGGACCGGGCCGCCCGCCTCCACATTTAGGCTATGTTCACACTTTGCGGTTTTTGCTGCGGATCCGCAGCAGTTTTCCATGCACGGTACAGTACAATGTTACCCTATGGAAAACAAAAACCGCTGTGCCCACATTGCGGAAAATCCCGGAAAAAAACGCGCGGAATTGCTGCGGAAAAAAAGAAGGAGCATGTCACTTCTTTCTGCGGATTCCGCAGCGGTTTTCAACATGCACCAATAGGAAAGTGCTGTTGAAAACCCGCAGAGGAATCCGCAGAAGAAACCGCAGGAAAATCCGCAGTGAAAACCGCAGCGGTTTGGCACTGCGGTTTTTCCAAATCGGCTGCGGAAAAATCCGCACCAAAATCCGCAAAGTGTGAACAAGCCCTTAGGATGTAGTATTTTAGTGCTCCCTTTATTTTTTCAAGCAGTGTATAAATATTGTATAACACTGGAATATGACAAAGTTTTACACTGGGTGCTTATGCAGGGATATGCTGTTTTTCAGATCAAAATGTGAATTCAACAGTTTTTCTTAAATGTTTATAATTCAATATCCCGTAGGTAGTTAAACAGCTAGGCACTGCAAAATGAGGTCTGCATTCAAATAGGATGCATTGTGATCACAGAATTTCCATTAAGCCCTTTAAAAAGCATACAAAGATGATAATAATTGCATGAGAAAGGCATATAAACTGACCCCAAAATGTTGCTTTTGTTTAAATATCAAGCTGTCACTTTTAAATCCCTATTGAAAAGCTTCGCTTCATCTGTGAGCCAATTTAAAACGGCTTATAAAAATATCAAAATAAAGTATCTCAAAAGTATTATAATTGCTGCCAAAATGTATGGCAATTTATATACATTAGGCTAGTTTCACACTAGCGTTAACTGCATTACGTCGCAAATCCGTTTTTTACCGAAAAAACGGATGCGTCAAAAAAAGTGAAAAACGTATGCAACGCATACAGCATTTCGACGGATCCGTCGCAAATCCGTTAAACGTTTCCGTCTAAAATACTGGATGCGTTGCATACGTTGCATCCGTTTTTACCATCCGTTGCATCCGTTTTTACGACTGATCCGTTTTTAAAATGGGAGGCTCCCACATTTGATTGGCTACTGGAAAATATGGAAAACTATATAGTTACTGTTTTTACAGCCCATCTTTGAGGGTTTTAGTTTTGTGGCAGCGATGGAAGGTGTTCTTGTGAGCATTGCTAGTTTGGTTACCGACATTATCTTTGAGACGAATCGCCTGGATATCATAGTGCGGGAGAAGGAGGCGGCAGCGGAAAAACGGAGGATGCTTCTGCAGCAACGGAGACGGAGGCGACTCTGGATACATCCGATTAATGAACTATGGATGATGATAAAGGGATCCAAACCCTAACCCTACCCCTAACCTCACCCCTAACCGTTTAATGAACATTTTCTGACAGTCATAGTGCCACGTATTTCAGTGCCACGTATTTCAGTGCCACGTATTTCAGTGCCACGTATTTCAGTGCCACGTATTTCAGTGCCACGTATATAAGTGCCACGTATATAAGTGCCACGTATATAAGTGCCACGTATTTCAGTGCCACGTATTTCAGTGCCACGTATATAAGTGCCACGTATATAAGTGCCACGTATATAAGTGCCACGTATAACCACGTAGTTATAGTATTTATAGTACGTGGCACTTAAACACGTGGCACTTATATACGTGGCACTTATATACGTGACACTTAAATACGTGGCACTGAAATACGTGGCACTTATATACGTGGCACTTATATACGTGGCACTTATATACGTGGCACTTATATACGTGGCTGGCTGGGGTCTTGTGGCTGGCAGTCTTCTCTCTGGGTCTTGCTGGCATATGTGGGGTTGAAGGCCCAGGCCAGGTTTATATAGATTTGGGGGTGTCTGGCCAATTGGCAACAAAATCCAGCTTCTGAGCATGCTCAGTGTAAAAAAACGTATTGCAGCGCTGCATTGCGTTGTACGACGTGTCCCGACGCATCCGTCGCTCATAGGCTTCCATTGTAGCCAACGACGTATGCCGCAGGATGCGTCGCGACACGTTTTTTAAGCGGAGACAAAAAACGTTACAAGCAACGTTTTTTGCCGACGACGTGTGGCCAAATTTCGACGCATCCGTCGTAAAACGGACACGACGTATGCCAATCCGTCGCAATACGTCGCCAATACAAGTCTATGGGGAAAAAACGCATCCAGCAAAAACTTTTGCTGGATGCGTTTTTTCTGAAAAAAGACGTTTTGAGACGTAATGCAGTTAACGCTAGTGTGAAAGTAGCCTTATTCATTGATGGCCTATGATAAGGGTGAAAGGCCAAAATAACCCCTTCAAATTAGTGTTTTCATTTAACAAGTTTCTATACATAAAGAGTAGTGATGAGTGAATATACTCGTTACTCGAGATTTCCCGAGCACGCTCGGGTGACCTCCGAGTATTTTTTAGTGCTCGGAGATTTAGTTTTCATCGCCTCAGCTGAATGATTTACATCTGTTAGCCAGCATAAGTACATGTGGGGGTTGCCTGGTTGCTAGGGAATCCCCACATGTAATCAAGCTGGCTAATAGCTGTAAATCATTCAGCTGCGGCGAAGAAAACTAAATCTTCGAGCACTAAAAAATACTCGGAGGTCACCCGAGCGTGCTGGGGAAATCTCGAGTAACGAGTATATTCGCTCATCACTAATAAGGAAGTATCAACCACTGAGCACTCTCAATTCTAAATATTTTTCTATACATAGGAGGGACACTTAAAGGTAGCCTGTCACCCCCAAAATGGAAGTTGAGCTAAGCCCACCACCATCAGGGGCTTATCTACAGCATTCTGGAATGCTGTAGATAAGCCCCCGATGTAACGTGAAAGATGATAAAAAGAGGTTAGAGCCGAGTGTGACCTGAGCGTAAGTGTTAACGGCGGGTAAGTGCGACTTGTGATTCAGTGAAGAGGTATTTGGAAAACCTTTAACAAATACCTGTGTGAATTGGTGTCAGTTACTGAATTGGGAATAGCTATATTCACAAGGGGTTAATTTAGGGTGGGGGCTCATAATTAAGGGTTTATAAGGGGCAGCTGGTTGGGGCTCAAGTCTTTTTTTGGAAGTGCATTGAACAGCAAGGTGGATTGCCGCTGAGGGGAAAAAGAAAAAAAAATCTCTTTAAATCTTCAGCTTAGCAAGTGTAAACGAGCTGAGTGTGACCTGAGCGTAAGTGTTAACGGCTAGTGTGTGACTTGTGATTCATTGACTTTGGATTCAGGGAGTTTCCAAGGGAGTAATTACTGAATTGCTGTCTGTATTTTATTAATACTCTGCATTTATTTTTTATTTAACTTTCCTGTCTGGTGCAATCCCCATTAGGAAATGTGCTCCACTACTGTTAATGCCATCCAGTGCACATCTTGCCACATGTATGCAATCCTTGAGCAGCCGGTCGAGGGTGCATACTGCTGTGCGAGATGTGAGCACTTGTTGAGCATTTGGAAGCCCAGATTCTGAATCTAAATGTGCAGCTGACAACTCTGAGATCAATAGACAATATGGAGAGGAGTGTAACTGGGTGACAGTTAGAAAGCCGGGTAGAGGGAAGAGTGCCAGGGAGGCAAGTCCTGATCTGGCACACCCCAATAAGTTTGCTCAGTTGGCAGATGAGTGGGGTGCCAGTACACGGGTAGCACTGCTGCAGCCAGGCATGTCCTCTGAAAGCCGGAGGAGTGACTGCTACAGGAAGGAGGGAAATAGGAGAGCAGCGCAGGCCAGACAGGTACTGGTAGTGGGGGACTCAATTATTAGGGGAACAGATAGGGCAATCTGTCACAAAAACAGGGATCGTCGAACGGTGTGCTGCCTACCTGGCGCTCGAGTCCGACACATCGCTGATCGGGTTGACAGATTACTGGGAGGGGCTGGTGAGGACCCAGCGGTCATGGTGCACATTGGCACAAATGACAAAGTTAGAGGTAGGTGGAAGGTCCTTAAAAACGATTTCAGGGAATTAGGCTGCAAGCTGAAAGCAAGGACCTCCAACGTGGTATTTTCAGAAATACTGCCTGTTCCACGTGCAATGTCAGAGAGGCAATGGGAGATTAGGGAGGTTAATAAGTGGCTCAAGAATTGGTGTAGGAAGGGGGGGTTGGGTTCTTGCAGAACTGGGCCAACTTCTCAGTTGGCTACAGGTTCTACGCTAGGGACGGGCTGCACCTCAATGGGGAAGGTGCAGCTGTGCTGGGGGAGAAAATGGCTAGAAGGTTGGAGGAGTGTTTAAACTAGGGATTGGGGGGAGGGCATTCATTTTATAGGAGGGGAAGATAGTTCATATAGAGACCTGGGCACAAATAAGGAAGTTGGGGGTGGCGGTGGCATGGGGGGTGGGGTTAGAACAATTAATAATTTAAGAAAGAATAGAGGTACAGAGAGACACATACAGTGCATGTATACTAATGCCAGAAGCCTAGCCAACAAAATGGACGAATTAGAATTAATGTTGTTGGAGCATAATTATGACATGGTGGGGATATCTGAGACATGGCTGGATGAGAGCCATGACTGGGCTGTTAACTTGCAGGGCTATAGTCTGTTCAGAAATGACCGAACGGATAAGCCAGGGGGAGGTGTGTGTCTATATGTAAAATCATCCTTAAAACCCATCCTGCGTGATAATATAGGTGAATCTAATGAAAATGTAGAGTCCCTATCGGTGGAGATAAGTGGAGGGGGAAAAAATAATAAATTACTGATAGGGGTTTGTTATAAGTCTCCAAAAATAATAGAAGCAATGGAGAATATCCTCATAAAGCAAATAGATGAAGCTGCGACTCAAGGAGAAGTCATTATTATGGGGGACTTCAACTACCCTGAAATAGATTGGGGAACAGAAACCTGCAGTTCCAGCAAAGGTAATCGTTTTTTGACAACTGAGAGACAATTATCTTTCACAACTGGTTCAGGACCCAACAAGAAGGGGGGCACTGCTAGACCTAATTTTAACCAACAGGCCAGACCACATAGCAAATATAAGGGTTGGGGGTCACTTGGGGAATAGTGATCACAAAATAATAAGTTTTCATGTATCCTTCAATAAGATGTGTAGTAGAGGGGTTACAAGGACACTAAACTTCAGTAGGGCAAATTTCCAAGGGATGAGAGATGATCTTGGGGCAATTAAATCCTGAGACATAAAAATACACAAAGAAAATGGGAGACGTTTATTAGCATCCTGGATAGGACCTGTGCACAGTATATACCGTATGGGAATAAAGATACTAGAAATAGAAGGAAACCAATATGGCTAAATAGAGCTGTAAGGGGCGCAATAAGTGACAAAAATAAAGCATTTAGAAAATTAAAGGAAGTAGGTAGTGATGAGGCATTAAATAAATACAGAAAATTAAATAAATTCTGCAAAAAGCAAATCAAGGCAGCAAAAATTGAGACAGAGAGACTCATTGCCAGAGAGAGTAAAAATAAGCCCAAAATATTCTTTAACTACGTAAATAGTAAGAAACTAAAAAATGATAGCGTTGGCCCCCTTAATACAGTCTGGGTGAAATGGTGGATAAGGATAAGGGAAAAAGCCAATATGCTAAATGACTTTTTTTCATCCGTATTTACACAAGAAAATTCCATGGCAGACAATATGATTAGTGACAACAAAAATTCCCCATTAAAAGTCACCTGCTTAACCCAGCAGGAAGTACGGCGGCGTCTAAAAATTACTAAAATTGACAAATCTCCGGGCCCGGATGGGATACACCCCCGAGTACTGCAGGAATTAAGTACAGTCATTGATAGACCATTATTTTTAATCTTTAAAGACTCCATAATAACAGGGTCTGTACCACAGGAATGGTGTATAGCAAATGTGGTGCCAATATTCAAAAAGAGGACAAAAACAGAACTTGGAAATTATAGGCCAGTAAGCTTAACCTCTACTGTGGGTAAAATCCTGGAGGGCATTCTAAGAGATGCTATACTGGAGTATCTGAGGAGGAATAACCTCATGACCCAATATCAACATGGGTTTACAAGGGACCGTTCCTGTCAGACAAATCTGATCAATTTCTATGAAGAGGTAAGTTTCGGACTGGACCAAGGGAACCCAGTGGACATAGTGTATATGGACTTTTCAAAAGCTTTTGATACGGTGCCACACAAAAGGTTGATACATAAAATGAGAATAATGGGGATAGGGGAAAATATGTGTAAGTGGGTTAAGAGCTGGCTCAGGGATAGGAAACAAAGGGTGCTTATTAATGGAGCACACTAAGACTGGGTCGCGGTTAGCAGTGGGGTACCACAGGGGTCAGTATTGGGCCCTCTTCTTTTTAACATATTTATTAATGACCTTGTACGGGGCATACAGATTGGAATTTCAATATTTGCAGATGACACTAAACTCTGCAGGGTAATCAATACAAAGGAGGACAATTTTATATTACAGTATGATTTATGTAAACTAGAAGCTTGGGCTGACGAATGGCAAATGAGCTTTAATGGGGATAAATGTACGGTCATGCACTTGGGTAGAAGTAATAAGATGTATAACTATGTGCTTAATTCTAAAACTCTGGGCAAAACCGTCAATGAAAAAGACCTGGGTGTATGGGTGGATGACAAACTCACATTTAGTGGCCAGTGACAGGCAGCTGCTACAAAGGCAAATAAAATAATGGGATGCATTAAAAGAGGCATAGATGCTCATGAGGAGAACATAATTTTACCTCTATATAAGTCACTAGTTCGACCACACTTAGAATACTGTGTACAGTTCTGGTCTCCGGTGTATAAGAAAGACATAGCTGAACTAGAGCGGGTGCAGAGAAGAGCGACCAAGGTTATTAGACTGGTGGTAGGCCAGTCTGAACAAATGCATTTTTAGGGCACGCTTAAAACTGTGGGGATTGGGGATTAATCCTATTAACCTGGGTAGTGCATTCCAAAGAACCGGCGCAGCACGTGTAAAGTCTTGGAGACGGGAATGGGAGGTTCTGATTATTGAGGATGCTAACCTGAGGTCATTAGCGGAGCGGAGGGCACGGGTAGGGTGGTAGACTGAGACCTGAGAGGAGATGTAGGGTGGTGCTGAGCCATGGAGTGCTTTGTGGATGAGGGTAGTAGTTTTGTACTGGATTCTGGAGTGGATAATTTGTAAAGCGCTGCGGAATATGTTGCCGCTATATAAATAAAATTATTATCATTTGTTTCAATCCCTGGACCACCACCTGTTACTCCCTCCCTCTCTAGACATTTCTTTCATACAAGGAGTACTTGCTCCCCTGCCTTTCAGCTTCCTATTTACTTCTCTATGGATTCCGCAAGGGAACATAGCTTTCATCGTGCATCTTATTCATCTATGCCTGTGGTAGGTTTCCTTTCAGCATGTGGGCAGCTTGATCCGGCCCTCAACAAATTTCTTGTGACACCGTCACTGACCCATCAATTTTTCTGGAGGGTGCACACACACATTACTCACTACTAGAGATCTGTGGACCTGTCTATGACCAGTGGTAATCCTACTGAAGTCACCGCTGGTCACAGCCGCTGTGTATCGCGGTTCCCACGCTGTCATACAGAGGACTGTGAGCCAGTGGCTGTGACCGGTGGTGAAGAGGTTACTGCCGGTCAGGTGTCGGCTGATGACTGCTACTGTCATCAGTGTCGCCTGCTCTCGCTGATAGCATGGCTGTGATGGAGCCAGAAGTGCCCACACTGGAAAAATTTGTTGATTGGCTGTGCTGCAGCCTTTCAACAAGCTTGGTTTGGGCTGTCGAATTCAAACCCGGGAGAAGTCCTTATTTGGTATCCGTACTCTAACATGAGGTTTGCCCATCCCTGGTCACTACTGAACGCTGCTGGGGTACACAAAACTGGATTTAGTTTGACACTGGCCTGTATATACAGAAGGATCTCAGTGTATCCTATGTGATGCTTACAACAGTCTATGTGTCTTCCATGTGATGCATATACAGCAGAATCTCAGTGTCTCTTATGTAATGTATACTGCAGACCCTCCATAGCCTAAATTATATAAATGTTATGCAAGCAAACAGAAATTTCCCACTTTAAGGAAACATGCATTGAAATATGCATCTGCAGCAGTTCTTTTCAAAACTACCATCACAAAGAGTAGACTGCGCTAAAGAACCACTTAGGTAAACCAGGAACATCAGTCAAAAGTAACAATATATTCAATATCACCTAATATCAATTAAATAGAGAAGCAGTTCACATTAGAGGAGAGTTAAATAACTATTTGGCCAAATATAGCAAGTTAAGATATACACTGCTCAAAAAAATAAAGGGAACACTTAAACAACAGAATATAACTCCAAGTAAATCAAACTTCTGTGAAATGAAACCGTCCACTTAGGAAGCAACACTGTTTGACAATCAATTTCACATGCTGTTGTACAAATGGAATAGACAACAGATGCAAATTATTGGCAATTATCAAGACACACTCAAAAAAAGAGTGGTTCTGCAGATGGGGACCACAGACCACATATCAGTACCAATGCTTCCTGGCTGATGCTTTGGTTACTTTTGAATGTTGGCTGTGCTTTCACACTCAAGGTAGCATGAGACGGACTCTACAACCCACACAAGTGGCTCAGGTAGCACAGCTCATCCAGTATGGCACATCAATGCGAGCTGTGGCAAGAAGGTTTGCTGTGTCTGTCAGCGTAGTGTCCAGAGGTGCTTACCAGGAGACAGGCAAGTACACCAGAAGACGTGGAGGGGGCCATAGGAGGGCAACAACTCAGCAGCAGGACCGCTACCTCAGCCTTTGTGCAAGGAGGAACAGGAGGAGCACTGCCAGAGCCCTGCAAAATGACCTCCAGCAGGCCACAAATGTGCATGTGTCTGCACAAATGGTTAGAAACCGACTCCTTGAGGATGGTCTGAGTGCCCGACGTCCACAGATGGCGGTTGTGCTCACAGCCCAACACCATGCAGGATGCTTGGTATTTGCCACAGAACACCAGGATTGACAAATTCGCCACTGGCACCCTGTGCTCTTCACAGATGAAAGCAGCTTCACACTGAGCACATGTGACAGAGTCTGGAGACGCCGTGGAGAGTGATCTGCTGCCTGCAATATCCTTCAGCATGAAAGGTTTGGCAGTGGGTCAGTAATGGTGTGGGATGTCATCTCTTTGGAGGGCCTCACAGCACTCCATGTGCTCGCCAGAGGTAGCCTGACTGCCATTAGGTAACGAGATGAGATCCTCAGACACCCTTGTGAGTCCATATGGGGGTGCGGTTGGCTCTGGGTTCCTCCTAATGTAGGACAATGCCAGACCTCATGTGGCTGGAGTGTGTCAGCAGTTCCTACAAGATGAAGGCATTGAAGCTATGGACTGGCCCACCCGTTCCCCAGATCTGAATCCGATTGAACACATCTGGGACATCATTTCTCGCACCATCCACCAACATCACGTTGCACCACAGACTGTCGAGGAGTTGGCGGATGCTTTAGTCCAGGTCTGGGATGAGATCCGTCAGGAGACCATCGCTGCCTCATCAGGAGCATGCCCAGGCGTTGTAGGGAGATCATACAGGCACGTGCAGGCCATGCACACTACTGAGCATCATTTCCTTGTCTTGAGGCATTTCCACTGAAATTGGATCAGCCTGTAACTTCATTTTCCACTTTGATTTTGAGCATTATTCCAACTCCAGACCTTCGTAGGATATTAGTTGTGATTTACGTTGATCATTTTTAGGTTTTATTGTTCTAAACACATTCCACTATATAATGAATAAAGATTTACAACTGGAATATTTCATTCAGTGATATCTAGGATGTGGGATTTTAGTGTTCCCTTTATTTTTTTGAGCAGTGTATATACAGTGGGTACAGAAAGTGTACAGACCCTTTAAAAATGTTCACTCTGTTTCATTGCAGCCATTTAATAAATTCAAAACAGTTCATTTTTTTCTCATTAATGTACACTCTGCACCCCATCCTGACTGAAAAAAAAAACAGAAATGTAGAAATGTTTGCATATTTATTAAAAAAGACAAACTGAAATATCATATGGTCATAAGTATTCATGCTCAGACACTCATATTTATGTCACATGCTGTCCATTTCCTTGAGATCCTCTACTCCTTCATTGGAGTCCAGCTGTGTTTAATTTAAATGATAGGACTTGATTTCGAAAGGCACACACCGTGAATATCAGACCAAATGAGAATCATGAGGTCAAAAGGAACTGGCCAAGGAGTTCAGATACAGAATTGTGCCAAGGCACAGATCTGGCTAAGGTTACAAAATAATTTCTGCAGTACTCAAGCTTCCTAAGAGCACAGTGGCCTCTATAATTCTTAAATGGAAGAAGTCTTCCTAGACCTGGCCGTCCAGCCAAACTGAGCAATCGTGGGAAAAAAGCCTTGGTGAGAGAGGTAAAGACCCCCAAGATCACTGTAGTTGAGCTCCAGGGATGCTGTAGGGAGATGGGAGAAAGTTCCATAAAGTCAACTATCACGGCAGCCCTCCACCAGTCGGGCCTTTATGGCAGAGTGGCCCAATGGAAGCCTCTCCTCAGTGCAAGACATATGAAAGCCCGCATAAAATTTGCTAAAAAACTCATGAAGGACTCCCAGACTATGAGAAATAAGATTCTCTGGTCTGAGGAGACAAAGACAGACCTTTTTGGTGATAATTCTAAGCGGTATGTGTGGAGAAAACCAGGCACTGCTCATCACCTGCCCAATACAATCCCAACAGTGAAACATTGTGGTGGCAGCATCATGCTATAGGGTGTTTTTCAGCTGCAGGGACAGGAAGACTGGTTACCATTGAAGGAAACATGAATGTGGCCAAGTACAGAAATATCCTGGATGAAAACCTCTTCCACAGTGCTCTGGACCTCAGACTTGGCTGAAGGTTCACCTTTCAACAAGCAATGACCCTAAGCACACAGCTAAAATAACAAAGGTGTAGCTTCAGAACAACTCTGTGAGCATTCTTGACTGGCCAAGCCAGAGCCCTGACCTAGACCCAATTGAGCATTTCTGGAGAGACCTAAAAATGGCTGTCCACCAACGTTCAACATCCAACCTGACGGAACTGGAGAGGATCTGCAAGGAAGAATGGCAGAGGATCCCCAAATCCAGGTGTGAAAACTTGCTGCATCATTCCCAAGAAGACTTATGGCTGTACTAGCTCAAAAGGGTGCTTCTACTCAATACTGAGCAAAGGGTCAGATTACTTATGACCATGTGATATTTCAGTTTTTCTTTTTTTTGAAAAATTTGCAAAAATTTCTACATTTCTATTTATTTATTTTTTCAGTCAAGATGGGGTGCAGAGTGTACATTAATGAGAAAAAAATGAACTTTTTTGAATTTACCAAATAACTGCAATGAAACAAAGACTGAAAAATGGAAAGGAGTCTGAATACTTTCCGTACCCACAGCATAGTGGTATAGTTGGGGGACTAGTAACAGGATGAATAAAAACAATTGGACTGCTACTTTAATTTCCCAAAGCTTATGTTTAGACATATCCTAAGTGATTGGAACTGCACTTAGGAGAGAGTTAAGGTATATGTAATCATTGAGAATATTAATTTTGAACTGCGTTATAACCACAAGTTATATGAAAAGAAAGGTTAGATGAATTTTGAATTGTATTACTGTTAAGCAGCAATTAAACAATGCAATTACAGCAAACGGCACCTGTATATTTTTTGTCATTTTGCTAAAAAATTTAACGTTTTCAAAATGTAAAATCCTCTGCTTCAAAAATTGATAATGAAACCATCATTAAAGGGGTAGTCTCAAGTTGTCTCCTAAGTAGCTCACAGTTCTGCAGTCTCTTTAGTTCTTGGTTGCCGAGGGGGACAGTTCAGGTCATTTTCCTACTGCTACTGTGATTGTTCTGAAGTCTACACTGTTATAGAGATAACAAAACATTTGAAGAAGCTCACAGCTCAGGAAAGTGTAAGCCACAATTAGAAGAGCTGCTCTGAAAACTGCCAATGCAGGGGAGAGGAGGGAGGGGAATTGTGATCATGCAGGACCAATAAGAGCAGAGCAGTCAGGAGTTAAGTGGAAAGGGGATGGAGTTGAGCAGCTAACCTCTGTGCTGAAATCAATTAGCTGGAAAGAACTGTCTGGTTTCTTAGGAGTTAACTCCACTAATGGAATGTAACTACTGTGCATACTGCGCCAGGCACTAGTGACCAGGTTCCTTGTAAACAAGTTGTAGACTATGTAAGATAAAAGCGCTCACAGCAGAAAAATGAAAGCAGATAGAAAAAACAAGTCCATTGCAAACCTGCTTATGGTCATGCTGACTAAATAACTATAGCAATTTCATAACACGAATTCCCTTTAATATGGATGGCACAATATATAAAATCCAACTCATCCATGAGATAAATGGATGTCATGTTATGGGAAAGGGTAAATGTGCCATTAGAAGATGACCTAAGATTTGAACAAAGTTTTTATTGTAAACATTTATTTCTGAGAATGTTTCTTTTTAACATTCTACATCTTTCTACTTATCTATCTATATACACATACTGTATATACATAAATATATATATATATATATATATATATATATATATATATACACATATTTTGCCATTTTAACTGTCAGTAGAGAACAGTTTTCAGTATTCATGTCACGACACAGCTGTCGAGTGTACTGGGACCAGGGGCTCCTTTCCTGGAACTGTTCCCTGGGATACTTCAGATGGTCAAGACGCCTCTGCCTTATCTACTAAGTTAGCCCTTCGTCTGTCCCCCTCCCCCACTCAGGGAAGAGGCGGCACTACTGTGCACTGCAGTACACCATCCCGACAAACAGGGCAACAAAGACAAGGGGAAACTGAAAACTCCACACACACAAAATATTCACTCACATATAATACAGGAATCCACCGGGGTGTGCAGGAAGGGGAAGAAAGCAAAACAGGGAAGGAAAAGGGATTATCAATTGTACAAACCAAACAACAGTCACTTTAAACTCCGCCAGCTCTCCTTCACATACCAACTTCCCTCCCTCCTTTTGTCGTGCAGCAAGAGCTAACTCTGACGTGGACTTGGTAACAGAGCCCAGATTTTATAGGGAAAAGGAGTGGCCAACTGAGCACAGCTGAACACAGGGATTTCCAATATGGCCGATTAACCCCTGTTCTGCTAGAATAAATGCATTAAATAAACCAGAGAAGTGCTTCTGCTCAGTGGCGGAGTAGGAGCAACCAGGCGCTGGGGTTCTCTGGCTCCGCTCCATTGCGGTAACCCCATGACAATTCATTATCATCACATGGGAATAGAATAAACTATAACACCTATAAATACATAACACAGGATAACACTATTCACAAAGTGCAATAGTCACAGCTTTTCACAATGACCACACACAACGCAGATCATGTCTGTAAGATTCTCCCACAGCAGTCCAGAAGCATCTGTACTCTAGTTCCCAATGTCCATGTAACTGCTGTAAAGCAGCAACAGCATCTCAGGCAAGTCGCTACTATCATAATAATGCACCCAAAATTTAATAAAAAGTCTTATCTCAAAAATAAAAAGAGACTAAAAAAAATGTATTGGTTATTTTATTAGTAAAAACTATTTAGACGATACATTTCCATTAAAAATATAAATAGTAATTATTTTGTAATATTAGAGGTTTTCTGCTTGCTATATAGCTTGCCATCAGCCGCACAAGACAATCCAACATTCTGAGACTTTTTTTTTTTTATATAAGATAATTCAAGTTTATGGACCTTGACTATTTTAAATCAAAGGCATTTTATTTCAAGCTGGATTCACGAAGCAGAAGCCTATGACATATGTTCTGCAGCAGTCTTTTTTACAATAATTGTTTTATTGTAAGCATGATTATTTGATATCAGGGCTGTAATAAGGTTTGCTTTCATTACATTTTATGGAAAAGCTTTTGCCTTCAAATACGGATCCATTTACTGTGCATCTACTTCAAGGAAAATTATAGTGTTCACAAAACTAGTGAATCACAAAAGATCATTGTTTCTTTTTTTCCCTCTCTATTAACATTTTCACTCATTCTGCCTGTCTGTACCAGAATGAAGTCACGAAACTGACAAAATGTAGATTTTGACTGCATTTCCTTAACATTAACATGTGATTAGTCACTGAGCATTATTTATTCAAACTTTCATTACCCTTTTCTTTGAAAGAACGACAATATCACCAGGCTGAAGTGCACACCATACTTGAAAGCACCACTCCAGCATTTAGTTTTTATTTAGTGTTGCTTCTAATCTAAGGTCCCTGACAAGTCTTAGATTTACCCGCCGCCGTCTTCACCTTCTGTCGGCGGTGCCCTGGTTGGTCTCCAGTAGGTTCTGACCTGCTGGATCACTCCAGTGTTTGCCGAAACAAGCAGGAAGTCACTTTTCACAAGCCACTGATTGACTGCAGCACTGTTGATGTGACTTAAGCGCTGCAGACAGTAACAGACACTAACGTAGACTCAGCGCTACATCTAGGTAAAGCGAATAAAGCATAGTTTGTTTTTAAAACATACTAAACCTAGGGTTTTCTGAAACTGGAAAACATCTTTAAAACATTAAACTATCTTTTCTTGAACATACTTCCTGTGCAAAAAAAATTCAAACTGTTATGGTATAAACAACCGTGCTCTGTATTAAAGTGAATCTGTCAGCAGAATTTCACCCCTAAAACTACATGTGAAGGTAGCTCTTTCAAAGACAAGTCCAGCAATACTTTTTACATGTATGGCTTGTTCCTCCGTTACATCATCTGAACTGATATGCAAATAACTAGGAAGAACTATTTGTAGATCTGAAGCCTCAGTAATGTACTCACACCCAGTGAGACTGATAGTTTGTATTCTGTGTGATTTCAGTCAAGCAGGAGAATGAGCTGCTGGGCGGAGAATTGAGCTGGAGTGACGGAGGCTTCAGATTACCATAGCCTTAAGGGCAGCATGGTGGCGCAGTGGTTAGCACAGCAGCCTTGCAGCACTGGAGTCCTGGGTTCTAATCCCACCTTGGACAACATCTGCAAAGAGTTTGTATGTTCTCTCCTTGTTTGCGTGGGTTTCCTCCGGGTACTCCGGTTCCTCCCACATTCCAAAGACATACTGATAGGAAATTTAGATTGTGAGCCCCATCGGGGACAGCGATGAAAATGTGTGCAAACTGTAAAGCGCTGCGTAATATGTTAGCGCTATATAAAAAAAAATAAAGAAGAAGAAGAAAGCCCTTCTGCCTAATTTCCATATCAATTCACAAACTGATTTCTCAGTAATGGAGACCGGATGTAAATGTAATGCAGGTAATGTGGATATAAATAGTTTGGGGTGTAAAATCATGCTGACAGATTCCCTTTTAATACTCTTAGTTAGAACTATTGCTGGTGACGTCGATGACGTCACCTCCAGACACTGACGCTGCGCTTGCAGCAGTTCATTCCCAAGTGGTTCTCAGCCTGGATGGTCGCATCTTGACACCATCCAGGTTGAAAACTATTTCTCCCCCAGACATTGATTATGGTGTGGGACAAAACGACAGACAGGTATGGTATATTGTTGTTTTATTATTTTTTGTTAATTACAGGAGCTCAAGGGCTTCAGTGGAATTAGGCGAGGTGGTAAGTATGGTTTAATTGAGATTATTAAAGAAGTCTATGTCATTTTTTCAATTAAAGGAGTTTATTCTGGCTGTGTCTTTATTTATAATAGTAAAAAAGGGGGAGGCTTTGTTTGATTGTGCACCTGTGTCCAAGCCTGTCTCACCCTTCATCTGTGGTGCTGGTTAGGCAGTGTGGAGGTTGGACCTGAAATGTCTATATCCAGACCTGGTCAACCTTTATCTGTGCTGTCCTCTCTGGTGCCATGGGAGTGATTCAGAAATGCTTCAGGTACAGCTTGCATTTAATGTGGTCTTGCTTTTTAGAGGCCGTAATGGCACAGCGAATATAAAAAACGTAGAGTAGGACTGCCCCATTATGAGAATGCCGTGAAGTGACAGGGTGGCTCAAAGAATTGATCAATTGTTTGCTAAATGTCTCATTTTTGAAACTCAGTTAGAAATCAATATGTGCATGCGCACTTTATGTTTTGCGTTCTGACCACAAGCAGCGCTGACTTCTCCCCCTTTTTTACTTTATTTATAATACAGTAAGATAATGAATAAAAGGGAAGAAAAACAGAAAAGGTTGGAGGGGGATGGAGATTAAAAGAAAACATGATAAATGCTTGAACATTCAATGGTATAGACACAGAATGACAAGGTCCCATATTTGCTGTCTCCAGTAAAAAATGTACTGTTTCTCATTTTTAGTTTAAAAAAAAATTACTACCTTAGCAATTCACTCCTACCAACAGCATTCTTCATTTCAAGGCCAATAGTTTAAAGATAAACTGGATGAACATATAAACGTACAGAAAGTACAGCATCAGTCCTTAAATGATAAAGCAAGCGAGAAATGTGTCTCCAGAGGAAAGTAAAGATCTCGCCATAAAACACCTAGACCGTATGTGTCACATCTTTAGCCTGAGCCAGATAGAACAGTGGTGGTTTACATTTTGAGGAATTATAGCTCTGGCAACAGCATTTAAGTCATAGACTGTATATTTGTAAGTGATATGTTGTGCGTGGAATGGAGATCTTTTTAATCACTTCAATATTAGAAATGTCTCTAGTTACATTGAAGCAGACCCACAAGATTAGAACAATAAAAGGAAAGTTCACTTAAAGAAAATTCTGTGTCAAACCTGCTGTCATGGGTTTACAGCGACTGTCTGATTTCTCCTACTCCTGCCCTAACTAGAAGCACTTCACCTTCATATTAAACAGTGAAGGTTATTTCTAGCAGTGAAGGGCTAAATCTCTTCAGTTGAGAGTTCCTGGAAGCTTACTTGAGTTGATGCTCCCAGCTGTTCAGTGTTGGCCACTCTCCTCTCCTATAAATACAAGCAGGCATTGCCAGACTTAGCTTCAAGCTGCATGGTTCAGGAGCTGGAGGAGTTTTGTTGTGTGAGGAGGTGTTTGGTGCATTTATCTAAAGACTGTTGTTTGGTTTTGGTTGTGTGCAAATCATCTTCTTCTCCTGCTTTGATTTTTCCCTTCCTTCACTCTCTGGTGATTCCCTTTGTTGCTTGTGAGTGCATATTTGTGTGATTGATATTTTTCTGTATCCCTGTACATATTCAATTGTTAGTCTGGTTGGCAGGGCCGTATTTGCCACTAGGCACGTGATGGCACGTGCCTAGGGCACCAGGATGCAGGGGGGCGCACTTGAGCAAGGTTTTTTTTTTAATTATAAAGTTTGGGGTCAACCGCCCGCCCCCCACCTCCCTGAAGACGTCATACCCTCCTCCAGCGGAGCCTGCAACTCCGTCTCAGCGTCGGCAGCTCGTCCTGTCCTCAGTGGTCACGTGGTATACCGCTCATTAAGGTGATGAATATGGAAGCATATTCATCACCTCAATGAGCGGTACCACGTGACTGCTCATACAGGAAGGAAGACGCTGCAAGGACAGAGATGCCGGGAAGTTCAGCGCCGCGTGGTGAGAGAAAGGTGAGTATGACAGGGGAGGATAGAGGAGGACGGAGGATGGAGGAGGACGGGGGGAGGATGATGAAGGAGTCATGCATACAGGGTGGGAGGATGAGGGAGCCATGCATACAGCGTCAGAGGATGAGGGAGCCATGCATACAGGGTGGGAGCCATGCATACAGGGTGGGAGGATGGGGGAGCCATGCACAGGGTGGGAGGATGATGGAGGAGTCAGGCATACAGGGTGGGAGGATGATGGAGGAGTCATGCATACAGGGTGGGGGGATGGGGGAGCCATGCATACAGGGTGGGAGAATGGGGGAGCCATGCATACAGGGTGGGAGAATGGGGGAGCTATGCATACAGGGTGGGAGGATGGCGGAGCCATGTATACAGGATGGGGGAGCCATGTATACAGGATGGGGGAGCCATGCATACAGGGTGGGAGGATGGGGGAGCCATGCATACAGGGTGGGAGGATGGGGGAGCCATGCATACAGGGTGGGAGGATGGGGGAGCCGAGCCATGCATACAGGATGGCAGGATGGGGGAGCCATGCATACAGGGTGGGAGGATGGGGGAGCCGAGCCATGCATACAGGATGGGAGGATGGGGGAGCCATGCATACAGGGTGGGAGGATGGGGGAGCCATGCATACAGGGTGGGAGTAAGGGGGAGCCATGCATACAGGGTGGGAGGATGATGGAGACGTCATGCATACAGGGTGGGAGGATGATGGAGGAGTCATGCATACAGGGTGGGGGGATGGGGGAGCCATGCATACAGGATGGGAGGATGGGGGAGCCATGCATACAGGATGGGAAGATGGGGAGCCGAGCCATGCATACAAGATTGGAGGATGGGGGAGCGGAGCCATGCATACAGGACGGGGGAGCCGAGCCATGCATACAAGATGGGGGAGCCATGCATACAGGATGGGGGGGCCATGCACACAAGATGGGAGGATGAGGGAGCCGAGCCATGCATACAGGATGGGAGGATGGGGGCATATATGAGGAAACAGTACTGGGGAATGGGGGGCATATATGAGGAAACAATACGGGGGATGGGTGCAGACAGTATGGGGAGCGAACGGGGGAATGTATGTGGACACAGTATGGGTAGCGATGTGAAAAATGGATGTGGACAGAGTACGGGGAGTGAGGGTGATGGGATGTGTGCAGACACAGTATGGGGAGTCATGTGAACAGCCAGTATAGAAAGTGAGGGGGTAAATATATGAGGAGACAGTATGGTGAACAGGGGGGATGTGAGAGGAGACAGTATAAGGAGGGAGGGGAATAGTGTGAGGAGACCGTATGGGGGCAGAAAAGTGAGTGGGCACAGAATAGAAACTGAGTAGTGGGGTTGTAGCATGGGGACAGTGTAAGGGCACAGCCAGGAGGGGACAGTATACCAAGGAGGGGGAGTGTGATGAGAGAGTACAGTATAAATACTGGGCCCTATAGGGGTACACAGTGTGAGAGGACAGTGTGAAGAGGGGGCCGGTATGGAAAGGAGAGGTCAGTGTGAAGAGCATGTACCATAAGAGGGACAATGTGGGGGTCATATTTTATGCAGACAATATAGTGAGGGGCAATTTTGTATTCAGGAGCATTATAATGACACTTGTATCTTTAAGGGCATCATGTGGAGATTTTCTGCAAAAGAGGGGAGAAGATGGAAGTCTGCAGAGACGGCTGTGGATGAGAAAACTCATCATGGGATCTGGAAAAGATGAAGAAAAGAAGAACGGCTCCAGAGACAACATCATCTATAAGTTACCTGGATGTAAATGTTATTTGTGATACTGACTAACTCTCATGTTTTTATTTATGTTAGGAGCATTAAAGGGGATGTCCAGGTTTGTAATGAGTCTGCAGTCATTCTTGGTGACTGCAGACTTCTGAATTCTCACAGTGCGCTCTGCACGCTGTCAGGATTCTGTCGTGCTGGCGATTTACATACATGCAGTCATGTGCTGACTAGACATGTGTGGCCTCACTCAATGAAAATGAACTGAGTGAGGCCGGGCACGTCTAGTCGGAATGTGGTCAGAAGTATACAAATCGCATACTTGTGCTGACATGAATGTCCACCCGCAAGGGAGAATCCTTAAAGTGTGCAGTGCATTATTTGTGAGAATTCAGAATCCTGCGATGTCAGGATTCAGCTCTGCAGGTTCCAGTAGTCGTCACATGGACACTTCGCTCATATGTGGTCATACTTGTGGTCGTGTGACATCGAGCTTCTCTTCTGCTTCTCTGTTTTTCACTGAACATTGAGAGCATGAGAGAGAGGAGCTCGTGGGTACATGACTAAGTGTGCAAATCGCTTATGTCCTTGGGAAGGGGGCACCAAAGTGAATTCTTGCCCCTGGTGCCAGAAACCCTAGATACAACTCTGCCGGTATGCTACTGCGAGCGGCAACTACGGGGTCCGGTGGAGGGATGTCTGTGCACAGTGCAGCACAGGCAGTGAGGCAGGGACTGAGGGTGTGCACAGAGAGACAATGGAGACCCGGAGACTGCCCGTCGCAGTGTACGCCTTAGCCTGGAGCCCTCATTATCATAGGAATATGTCAGTTAATTAACTGTTTTTCTAAAGCTTTATAGTGTAGTTTTAGGTCAGAGAGGGATGGTTAGGGATGAGCTAGCAAGGTGCAGGGACAGGTAGTGATAGCTACTTGCGGACATGTGCGGCACTAGCGGTTTTGCACTTGCGGTGAGACAAAAAACACTGCTAGCAATGTTTTTTTCCATTGCTGCAAGTACCGCATTTGCAGGATCGAGGCAAAACCGCAAGTGCCGAACATGTCCGCAAGTCCCATAGGGAATGAATGAGGCCGAACGTAGTTGCCGTAAGTGATCCGTTACACAGCAGATGCGGAAAAACTGCCGGATCTGCTGCAAAAGGCTACGTTCACATCAGCGATCTTTGCCAAAGTCACTGCTGATAGGGTCATACTCACCAATGCGGGAGGCAGCACTAAAAGTGCCTAGGGCAGCAGAAATTCTAAATACGGCCCTGCTGGTTGGTATATTTTTATACACTACTATTCCCCTCTGACCCTGGGTGTAGGGAGGGAACAGACTAAGGGCAGATTCAGGATTTCCGCATAGTACGTGGCCCCGATGTCTTCATCATAAGAAGTAATCCGGCAAGCAGGGATAGCTAGGGCGCCACCTAGAACTTGGTACAGGGTAGTCATGAGACCTGATTTTTTCCACACACTACAGAAAGATATAATTTAAGAAGAAAAGTATTGTGGCACACCTCGGAATCACTGAATTCAGGATTTTCATTCAGTCCCAATACCACAGAGGTATAAAACAAGGCACTTAGCCATGCAGTCTGTGTTCTCCATTATTTGTGATCAAACGGCTTGTTCTATGGTCATGTTTAAGTTTGTACACACATTGAGTATTTGGTGCAGAGATTTCTGCATCTCTTGGTAACATAAAAGAAACACATTTTTGCCACATTTTTGACATGCGTGTTTAACGTTCAAATTTTTCCCCACTGATTAGTGTGGGTGAAATCTTCTCAATTCTTTTAGCATTTTTGATGATTTAAATCTGCACAAAATCTACAAATCAAAAATAAGCAACGTGTGCAAGAGACTTCCGGATTCTCACTCACTTTGCTGGTATCAGGAAACTTCAGGTTTTGAGACAAAGCTGCACAGAACAAAAAACTCAGAAAAAAATACACAACAAAAATGCAATATGTGCAGTCAGCCTAATAGTATGTCACTGGTGTAATGAGTCAGTTCATTTCTTCCCTCCTAAATACTCCATGATTTACTGAAAGTGGCATTATTGAAAAATGGAAGCAATTAGAAACCACATCAACTCAGCCACAAAGTGAAGACTGCGTTTTTTGGGGGACAAGTTGTACTTTTGAACGACATCATTGGTTTTAGCATGTAGTGTACTAGAAAACGGGAAAATTGCAAAAAAAAAAGTGCAATCTCACTCATGTTTTTTGCTTGGCTTTTTTGCCAGGTTCACTAAATGCTAAAACTGACCTGCCATTGTGATTCTCTCCAGGTCATCATGGGTTCATAAAACCAAACATGTCTAGGTTATTTTTTATCAAAGTGGTAAAAAAAAAATTCCAAACTTTGCTAAAACAAAAATTAAAAATTGCGCAATTTTCCGATACCCGTAGCGTTTTTCGTGATCTGGGGTTGGGTGATGGCTTATTTTTTTGTGTTCCGAGCTGATGTTTTAATTATACCATTTCAGTGCAGATACGTTCTTTTGATCGCGTCGACCAATAAAACGTAATTCTGGAGTTTCAATTTTTTTTTTATAGCTATGCTGTTTAGCGATCAGGTTAATGCTTTTTTTTATTGATAGATGGGGCAATTCTGAATGCGGCGATAGCAAGTATGTGTAGGTTTGATTTTTTTTTTTATTGTTTTATTTTGAATGGGATGAAAGGGGGGTGATTTAAACTTATATATTTTTTGTATTTTTTTCAAAAAAAATTTTTCTTTTGCCATTCTTCAATAGCCTCCATGTGAGGCTAGAAGCTGGCACAACTCGATCGCCTCTGCTACATAGGAGCGATGCTCAGATCGCTCCTATGTAGTAGAATTGCTGCATTGCTATGAGCGTCGATCACAGGGTGGCGCTCACAGTAATAAGGCATCAACAACCATAAAGGTCTTCAATAGACCTCTGGTTGTCATGCTGAAGCATCGCTGACCCCTGATCACGTGACGGGGGTCAGTGATGCGCTCATTTCTGGCCCGATGGCTGGAAGCGCTAGTTAGATGCCGCTGTCAGCGCTTGACAGCGGCATTTAACTAGCTAATAGCGGCGGGTGGATTGCGATTCCACCGCCGGAGCCCGCATCAAAGCAGGAGTTCTGACCTCAGACGTACTATCCCGTCCGAGGTCAGAAAGGGGTTAAAGAAAAATAATTCACACATTTAGATCCTGTATAAATTTTAAGTTTTGGCTGCAATGATGCCATAAGAATCACGGTCTAACAAGCTTATATGGCTAACTGCGCTTATTTATCATCTGTGCTAGTTCATGTCCCTTCTTTTCTGTTAAGCTGCTGGGTACCTGTGTTGCAGATGACACGTGAGTGCTACAGTCCTGTTTTATTCCTGGTAATTTTGGTACCGCTAGATCACGGAACTATGGGGTTAATTGTTTGAGTTTTATTACTCCTGGAGAGCCCTAGGTAGGGCTATCAACAATTTAACCCTTGGGCCTCTGACCTTCACAGACAGTCAATACGTTCTGTTTACATGGTCTATTGCCCTGGTCCTTGCTCTTGTTGCGTCTCCTGATTTATTCAATTTTCTGATCTCTGCTTATATTCTGTCCACCTTCTTGTATTCTGATTTTATCCTTGATGTGATCTCTTGGTATTGACTACCTTTCTTGCCTTTGTTGCTCTTTCGACCAGCAGCCCTTCGGTGGAAGCAATCCAGTGGATCCCATTGTACTGCTAGATCCCTGTACAGGGTTGGGTTTAAAGGGTGAAGGCTGTGGTTCTGGAGCTTGCCCGCTGGAGTGGCTCGTGCCAAGTCTGTCTGAGGTAGCCTTTTTGAGCCTGTGGCCTCTGACAGACGTAACAACTTGCCTGTCAAATGTAAATATTATCCATGATAGGAATGTGACGTGGCATGATTAGTAATAGAAAATATACAATTTTGCATTGCACAGTTGGAATGCACTGTGTAAATATAGCATAACTCACATTTACTGTTACTAAAGTAAAGTTACAAAAGTTCATAACAACATCATAATAAAATCATTAAAAAATGTACGCACCTTTTCTCATAATCTAAGTCACCAACTGAGCCATTCATAAGTTGGTTAGGGGTCCATTTTAAGGTCATTGTATCCGCAGTTTGATGAAGAGACAAATATCCAGGGATTGCTTCCATATCATCTCTCTAAGGAAATGAATTAAGGTATTCAGACTGAACGTTACTTTGTTTCTCGTCAAACAATAAAGGGAATCTGTCACCAAGCTTTTGTTACCTAATCTGAGAGCAGTATAATGAAGTAGCAGAGACCCTTATTCCAGCGTTGTGTAACTTACTGGGCTGCTTAGTGTAGCTTGGAAAAATCCGAAATTCTCACTAAAGGACTACTTGGCTTGCTGCCAGGTAGTCCAATCCCGCCCCCATTACAGTTTGGCAGCAAATCTGCTTATGCATCGAGTACACAGAAAGCTGCCAATCAGTGCTGTGGGTGGGGTTATAAAGAGCTCAGCACTCAGAACTGGTAGATCTGCAGAAGTAAAAACGGTTTTTTAAGTGCTCAGTGCAGATACACTGCTGAAGTCAAAGTCTATGCCTTTACAGCATGCTGCTCTCAGATGGGGTAGCATTTCTAGTATGAAACACGTTTGTTATAATTTCCAGCTTTCTCAAGAACTGGAGTGAAAACCCAACGAGTTTTTCAAATCTCAAACAAAAAAAAATATATTTTTCTATTTAATAGAGACACAGTGTTCACTGTTGTCCGAGGGACGTGAGTGGCAGTGCAGCATAGTCTTTTTTTTACTTGAAAAGGGATTAGAGCAGTATCTGCCCACTGTCAAGAATAGCATTTCCAGAAATAAAGCAGATTCTTGTTCTTTAATTTTAGGTAACCATTTCAATATGACAAAAAAACACAATATTAGGCTGGTTTCACATTTGCGTTTGTTGCCGCAGCATTTGTACCGCATATAAACGCATGCGTCGTGTATTCCTATATTTATCATTAAAAACGCATGCGTTTTTTTTTGTTCGCGTTTTGCCGCATTTGACGACGCATGCGTCGTCTCGTCGTTTGTGGCTTGGTGCGGAAATGCAAAATGTAGTAATTTCTAGAGGCGTCTATTTGCCGCCTGGAAACGCATGCGGTCGATTGCGCAAGGATTGCGACAAAAAAATGCATTGCTGTCTATGTAAACGCATGCGTTTTTAAGCACATGCGTTTTGTTGCGTTTTTGAACACATGCGTTTCAATTGAGAAAAACATGTCTAGACACTGATAAGCCACCCCCCACCATCAAGGTGATAAAAGGGAGGGTGTGGACAGTTGCAGGTCACTTCTCACCAGACTCTGAAGCAGACGGGACACAGACAGGCTACATCTTGGAGGAAAACAAGACCCTGAACAATGTGAGTATATCCTAGCCAATGCCTTCATTTTCTATTTTCTGTCTCTACATGTCCTAATTTCTGCCATTTCTTTCTTTCTACATGCATCAGAATGTCTTCTTCGGATTCTTCATCTGGTGAGGAGTTTCGGCCAGGACAGTCGGAAGTGGAGCATGTCAGTGAGGTGAGTACTTGCCTCGTCAGATTGGTAAGTATTCACTGTCACATCGACACATGTGACAATTTTTTTTTTCTCTTTTTTAGAGCTCTTCTACTGCGGCAGAGACAGGGCAGGAGCAGCGGAGTCAAGGTCCGGTGGCAAGACGGCAGCGGTACGTATACAAGGCTGACTGTCCTCAGTGTAATATTCTTGAATCTTCCTTTCTTTCTACTTGTATTTCTTTACTTTTTTCTTCTGGAATCCTTTTGTATGTTGACTTTCCTATTCATGCCATTTCTCAGCATCTTTTTTTCTTTCTTTTCCTTATGTTAAGTGAGCAAACTTTAATGACTTTCTTTAGTTTTTAGGTTTCACAACGGGAGGATGACCTAATCGAGAATGACCTCCTTATCACCCTGGTCCAGGAGCGAGTCACGTTGTGGGACACCCGGGACCCACTGCACTCGAACAACATCACGATCCGGCGGTTATGGAATGAGGTGGCCCAAGCGATGTGGGATGGCTGGGATAACGCCCCGACACGGGTCCGAGCTGCATTTGGTAAGTATTGCACTGCAGTGTGAAGCAGCAGAGACCTTGGCCGTGCTCACTCGACTGTGTGTGATGAAAGAAACTCTCAGGAGTTTCTCTCATCACACACAGTTGTGTGAGCACGGCCGAAAGTCCTTTTTCTGACCACAATTTTTTTTTAACAGTATCCAAAGTCAAAACACGTTGGCGTTCGATGAAGGACCGCTTCAACAAGGACCTGCGTCAAGAGAGCCGTGTTCCCAGTGGTTCAGGAGCAAGGATCAGACGCTACAAATACCATCGAGTACTGTCATTTTTAAGACTGGTCCTTGCCCAGAGAACGTAAGTATTTATCACGTGCATTAGGTTGTATTGTATTGCCATAATCTGTATTTTTACATTCCACAGGATTTTGTGTCTGGTAAATTTTTGATAGTAATTTTCTTTTTCCACAGCACATACAGCACTACTGTTGGCCCAGGTTCTGGAGCGGTCCTTCATCCGACAGCCACGGACCCGTCCCAGCCATCAAGCAGCGCAGCAGCAAGTGGGCCTTCCACACTAACTGGAGACCAGGGAGCTGGTCCATCAGGTCTTCCCCTTTCACAGTCCTCTTCCACTGCCCCCTTTTTTTGGGGCTCCTCCCGGCAGTGGCAGAGGGCTTCGGACAGGTCACTCATGCCCGAGTTTTTGCACTTGAGCTCGGTTTTACACGAAGCAATCAAGGCTTTGGGTGACCGAATGGATGTTTCACATAACCTCTTGAATGCACGTATCCAGGTGGTCAGCAAAAGCCTTGATCAAGTGAAAGCCGACCTCCAGAGACCAGCACATCATTTTTTTAATCAAATTGAGCAGGGCATGTCGGAACACCTTACTCCTGATCTCCAGCTGAGTGTCATGCAGGCCTGCAATGCTGCTTACGTGCAGGCTATGCAGCAGAGTCGGTATTTCCAGCAGACAGTTGGGGCATATCCACCTGTGCCTTCACTGTCACGATTGTCCTCAATGCCGACCTCTGCTGCATCCCACTGCACGGCCACCTCAATTCCTTCCACAGCCGGACACCACTACAGCACCACCACCATGCCGAGTGCAGTTGGACATCCAACCGCCACCACCATGACATCCGCTGCTCCTGCTTGGACCTCCTCCACTGACACCACGATGCAGCAGGACCCTGGCATGGCCTTCCGTACCGCCACCTCCACGATGCAGCAGGACCCTGGCATGGCCTTCCGTACCGCCACCTCCACGATGCAGCAGGACCCTGGCATGGCCTTCCGTACCGCCACCTCCACGATGCAGCAGGACCCTGGCATGGCCTTCCGCTCTACAAGCGCTATGGACTCTGGCATGGCTGCACGCTCTACGAGCGCTATGGGCTCTGGCATGGCTGCATGCTCTACGAGCGCTATGGACTCTGGCATGGCTGCACACTCTACGAGCGCTATGGACTCTGGCATGGCTGCATGCTCTACAAGCACTATGGACTCTGGCATGGCTGCATGATCTACGAGCACTATGGACTCTGACACAGTGCAGCCGGACCCTGATAGGTCACCCGCCACCACGCCACGCCATATGAGCCCACCAAGACCTCCTACAACCAGGCAAACCAAAAAAAAAACAGAAAAAAAAAAAACAGAGGACTTTTAGCATTCCTCCCCCTTCACCTCCCAATGTGTCTGTAATGTCAGGTTTGTCTCACCCTTCCAGTGCGTCTCAAGTTTCTCATTTGTCAAGCCTCATCCCCGAACTTCCAGACCCTTATAGTTTCATTGCCCCTTCTCCTGCCACCTCTGCATCGTCCACGGTTAGCCAGGCCTCAGTTCTTCACACCCCCCGTTTACATCACTCTACCCCAGGCCGGCGCAGTAAAAAATAATTTTTTGAGTTGTTAACAAAATAAAAAAAGTTTGATTTACCACAATTATGTTTGGTTTACTGTGTCTTCTGCCGCCAGTAACACACACCGTGCGCCAAGAAACTTCGCCACACACTTACTTTTTGGGCCACATCAGATCTCCACTAGTTAAAAATAAAAAGACTGCAGCTTTGTGTGTCTTTAGTATACAGATATGAGGTGGCCCAAAAAATATTACATGTATCTCCATAATCTCTTTTTGTCTGTGCCTAGTGTGGCAGTCTGAAGAGAAAATGGTGGCAATACAGTGCAGACCTCTACTGAACAGGTCAGGTGTCAAAAAACTCATTAGTTATGACAACTGACCTGTTGAGTAGAGAACTGCCTTGTATAACCACCATTTTCTCTTCTTATATTACACACAACTTGAGTTACAATGGTGCACAGGTGTCAGAAATAGTGAATTCATGAGCCTGTATATGTTTATCATGAATTCATTATTTCTGACACCTGACTTGATGACTATAGATAGTGTGACAGTGATTGTCTCTTCAGTTTGTGTCCAATGGATACAGGAGAAGAGAATCATGACGCAATGACGTCAACAAGCTTACCAATAAAGCAACATGGCTGCCATTACTAGCAGTATGTGGCCAGTGTTTTATATCAGTATTTGTAAGCCAAAACAAGGAGTGGAACAATTAGAGGTAAATTATATTAACATAATAACTAGCACCTATGCTTTTATCACCCACTCCTGATTTTGGATTACAAAAACTGATATTAAATACAGATCAAATACTGCCAGTTTTAGGACAGCCTTGGTTTGGAGAGGAAAAAGATAGGAGACATGGTCAACACAACCAAAAGTAAAGTTTATTAATGAGAAATATTATTATCATTGTAGAAAATTACTGGTACAGATGTAATTACAACAGGACATTTACACAACATTGTCCTGCCATGACACACGTCCAATATCTGGATCAAAAAAGGCAGCAAATTGGTCCCACATGTGACCAACGGCTGCAGTTGACCGCAGCGGGTGATGCTGGAAATCGGGCAGTGGGTGTGCAACTAGTTCATCCAGTTCAATGTTGGGTTGCTCCTTAACCATTATATAATTGTGCAGAACGGCACAGGCTTTGACCACCTCGTCGACTGTTTCCACTTTTAGATTTATGGCTGATGCAAGAATGCGCCATTTAGTGACCAGAATGCCAAAGGTACACTCTACTGTTCTTCGGGCCCTGGTCAGTCTGTAGTTAAAGATCCTTCTAGTGTGGTTCAAGTCCCGACTGGAATAGGGCTTCAGTAGGTTTTCACACATCTGAAAGGCCTCATCCCCAACCATAACAAATGGCATCGGTGGACCTTGAGTGTTGGGGAGAGGTTGTGGCGGTGGAAAATCGAAATTTTTGCCATACACACGGCGGCCCATATCCGAGTTCTTGAAAGTCTGGGAATCGTTGCCACGGCCAAAAGCTCCAATGTCCATGGCGATGAAGCGACACTTCGCATCGGCTATTGCCATGAGCACAACAGAAAAATATTTTTTGTAATTTAAGTACTCCGATCCTGTTCTGGCTGGTTTGATAATGCGAATGTGCTTTCCATCCACCGCTCCTAAACAGTTGTGGAAATCACACACACTCCAGAATTGTTCCGCAATTTCAAGCCACATGTCCACGGTGGGTAGGGGTATAAACTCATCCCGGAGTACATTCCACAAAGCCCGGCAGGTGTCCACAACTATTCCGGACAGGGTGGATATTCCAAGCCGGTATTGGAAGTGGAGGGATGATAAACTCTCTCCGGTTGCCAGAAATCTGGAAGAAAAACACACACAAAAAACATTACAATCTATTCTTTTTATGGTGTGGTTACGCTAAAGAAAGAAAGGAAAATATCCAATAAATACATGTCAGAAAACACTAAATTTGGACTGTCATTGGTTTAGATTTTGCAAAAGAAGA
The DNA here is from genome assembly GCF_051348905.1 of Ranitomeya variabilis. Taxonomy (NCBI): domain Eukaryota; kingdom Metazoa; phylum Chordata; class Amphibia; order Anura; family Dendrobatidae; genus Ranitomeya; species Ranitomeya variabilis. The sequence continues at coordinate 298,985,811 of NC_135232.1, forward strand.
AACGGACAGCACCACAGCAATTGTGACAGAACAGCTTACGTGTTTATTCTGCTATCTGCAACGTTTCGGTCCTGAGACCTTTATCAAGCATCAGGGATCCCCTGGTGTGGACGGGCACCCTGTTGTCCATAGAGACGTTATTGATTTAGGGTGCGGCCTGACTTCCAATTTTTTATTTTTGGTTTAGATTTTGAACGTACCTTAATGTAACCAGCAGATGTTCCTCCGGTGGAATCGCTCTACGGAGCTGGGTGTCCTGTCACCGTATGGCTCCTTGGACACGAGAAAGCAAATCCCGGAACGAGTCTTGCAACATCCTGGTGTATTCCTGGAATTTCTCCGGGTTGGCATTAAGCTCGGCATAGAGCGTGTGATAGGCTCCACGGCTCTCACGTAGTTCGATAATGGGGTGCCTCCAAAAACGCCTACGTTGTCTCCTCCTCCATCTTTTGCGATTTCTGTCTTGCTCCCAAGCAAAAGCACAGGCAAGAAACAGATTGAAGCTGAAATCCAGGTTGAAATAAAAGCTCTCCATGCGAAGATCCATCATGACACAGGATACAGTAGCAAACTGTTAAAATTTCAGTAGCCCTAGGGTCTATATATAGAGATCTCATAATACACGCCCTCTGTAGTCCCATTGGCGGTGTCTGGTTATCTAGATTTTTCTGTGAAATTTCTCATCATGCGCACCAAAAATGCAAACGCAGGAAAAAACGCATGTAAACGCGTACAAACGCGGCGTTTTTTTAACCGCATGCGACAACGCATGCGTCTAAAAAACGCTGCGTTTGTACGCGTTTATATGCGTTTTTTCCACCACTTGCGGATGCGTTTTAAACGCTGCGGATTTAAACGCAAATGTGAAACTAGCCTAACAGCCACTGAAAGAGTAACCATAGTTTTAATTTTTTATTTCATAAATCAATAGTACACATGAAAATAAACAACTTTGTAATATATATTTTATCAGAAAAATTTGCTTCTTTCTCTGCCAAAAATGGATCACTTATTATCAAAATTCTCAATTCTGAGGAAAAATCTGTATTCAGTGAAGACAGACTTTCCCATTACTTAGACAGGAAATGGAAGTTGCTATGGATACAATTCTATGTAGTGGGAGGGAGGAGCTAAAGACAGAGCTCCTCCCTCCTCACTACATAGAAGCCGCCATCTCCTATGTCTATTAAAACATTCACAGGAAATCTTGAAAATAATTTCAGCTGGGAGCATGTTCATTATCAAGGCACCATGGTCCCCTATTAATAATTATACTGCAAACATAAAAGAAGATACTCCCTCTCTGCAAAATTCAATAAGCTGGACAGAATGGAGTGCTGACTTCAAGATATCTAATGAAATATCGTAACTGTTATTAAAAAAGATTTATATATACAGTAGTAATATGCAATAAAAAGAAGTGAACATAAAGAAGATATAATATCCCTGGGAATAACAATCAAACGCAAATACTAGTAAGTTCTTAGGTGCCAAAAAAAGGTTTTTAACCAATCATAGGAAAAAAGGGGAAGGTTCAAGGTGCATAGTAGTCTGACTCTCCTATCTTATAATCCCCATATATTAGTAACCTAGCAGCAAAAATATCAACAAAGTGCACATGCATATAAGTAACAACTGAGAAATAACCCATTATAAGAAGCAAGCGCAAAATCCTAGGGGACAGCCCTGATGTGCGTTTTGCATTTGCTTTCTCAAAGGGGTATGTTTGATATTTATCAAAGTCGTCCGTGAAGGCAAAATAAGCTAGAGGCAAGCCAGGTAAATTTGATGGAGTAGCCAGAGGTCGAGTGGGGAGCAGCCATTTCTCATGACAGTACTGACCCCAACACAGTACTTCTTCGGATCTCCAATCCAGAACAAGCTCAGGAACATAAGATGGGACAGACCTGGTAGCACATAAAATAAAATTTTCTCCCAGTGCAACATTCCTACCCAAAGTCCCACAAGCTTGAAAAGGGAGAAAACAGCTTCGGATAGAGGTCTCCCATCCACGGATGATACCACCAATGGACTCTGAAGGCTTTGAATGTGGATTTGATACTGATTCACCATGGCCTGTTGTATGAAATTTCCTGCGGAACCAGAGTCCAGACAGGTTGATTCAATGAAATGGGTGTTGCAAAAGGAAACTGATAAGGACAGAGTCAGCGGAGGAAAGGAGTAATTCTGACCAATGACAGCCTCTCCTACTGACCCTAGGCTCTGGAGTTTCCCAGCTTCTCTGGACAGGAATGAATCAGATGTTCGGGACTACCGCAGTAGAAGCACCTTTCCCCTCAAAATGCGGGACCTCTTGATGATGCTTTGCCAGTTTCACTCAATCAACCTGCATAGGTTAAAATGAGGGTGAAACGCGTTGGGGTGGCTACATGACCCTATGGGTAATATATTTATAGTTTTACACTAGGGTACTGCCCTTGTGAGGGCGGCAGCAATGCAGGGGCACGACACGGAGTATGTAATCAATATATGTCCTCCCTTTTCGTCCTGACCCCTTAATCATATCATATGATACCAATGGTAACGGATCTGTAATCCGGTGAGGCGGTAAGTCCATACGACGGAGATCACAACAAGCCAACTTGGGTGAGATTGAACCAGTTTTTTTACTTGAGCACGGTTTGGTGTACAAGCACTGGCACCTTATTGTTTTGTATTGTTGTCCTAATGTGTATTGTTAGTATTTTAATATATATTAAAGGTTATGTTTAAGGCTATGTGCACACGTTGCGGATTGGGGTGCAAAATTTTCCGCACAAAATCCGCATCTCCTGGCAGAAACTGCAGGTGCAGATTTGCTGCGGATTTTGTGCGGTTTTGATACGGAATTGATGCGGATTCCCCCCTGCGGATTTCTATTATGGAAGGGGTCAGAAACACTGCAGTTCCGCACAAAAGAAGTGGCATGCTACTTCTTTTGTTCCGCAGCGGTTTTAATGCGGATTTTTCCGCACCATTAGCAAGGCTTTTTTTTTGCTATTGATTTACATTGTACTGTAAATCACAGTGCGGAACTGCGTTTATGCGCGGAAAAATCCGCTGCGGATCCGCACCAATTCTGCATCGTGTGCACACAGCCTAAATGGTTACCAATCCTGCTGCTAGATATAAAATGAGGGTGTCAAAGCGCATATATTTTCTATCGCGAGTCACCTCTTTGAAGTGCTCCTGAAGCCTGATGTTGATCCGGGTAGACAGGGACACAAGGCCGTCCAACGAAGTTGGAATATCACGACCAGTTAGCTTGTCTTTAATTCTCCCAGTAAGACCCTCCCAGAAAACGGCCACCAGCGCCTCGTTGTTCCAGGCGAGTTTGGCGGACAGTACGGAATCGGATGGTGTACTGACCCACTCTGAGGCTGCTTCAGGGGAAACGCAGCCAGGCGTCTAAGAAAGTCTAGAGGGTGGAGACAAGAGGATCTCCTCTCTCCCATAGGGGATTGAGCCACGCCAGAGCTTCGACAGTGAGATGAAACATGATGAATGCCACTGTGGCCAGATCAGAAGAGAGCTGGTGTGCCAAGAGCGCAAAATGCAATGTGCAATGACTCATGAATCTTCGGCACAGTGTAGGACAATTGTCATAACGTGGTGGAGCAGACAGACGGGTCCAGAACCAGGAACATAGCTGGTAGTCTGGAGATTCTTGGTTGAGGTCGCTGCAGCTTGAGCAAGGATGGAAGCAGCCACAGATGTCAGGGTATCGAGGCGGGTGGTCACTGTCCGTATATAGGACATAATTTTGTCCCGCTAGTCCCTCTGGTGGGAGACCTCTTGGTAAAGGTCAGAGACTGGAGAAATTGGAGCGCCAGTGCGTTCCATGGCCTGAGCAAACTAACAGGAGTGGTGGTGGAACCACTGTGCTGTTGTCCGATGAGAGCCTGGAGGGGCATAACTAGAACACTTGACACTTCGCTAGAGCCCCTGATGGTGTGGTTAAACTTGGCTCCAGATGGACACCAGGACGGACCTCAGACGCATGGCAGCTGACCCCCAAGGGGCAGGAAGCTGGAACAAACTAGAAGGGAAAGTTCAGCTGGTACAGGGAGGCACGGCAGGAACACAGGAGTGGCATGTGCTTACGGGGACAGCTGGAATACAGGCAGGCACTGGCAGATGATGACAGGAACAGCTGGAATACAGGCAGGAACGAGCAGGTGCAGGCAGATACGGCAAATACGGATGGTATACAGGTGGGCACTGGCAGGTACGGCAAGTAGGGCTGGTATACAGGTGGGCATGGCAAGTGCAGGCAGGTACAGCTGGTATACAGGAGGGCACGGAAAGTGCAGGTAGGTACGGCAAGTACGTCTGGTATACAAGCAGACACTGGAAGATAAACTAGAACTGGGGACCTGAGAACTAGCAAGCATACAGACAAAAAGAGTATACACAAGGCTTAGGCACATGCCATCAGGACGGTGCGTGGAAGAAATGCGGGACAATGGCGGCGGTAAGTGAGTTGGGTTCCCTGCTGGGATAGAAGGGAAGCGTGCAGGGATGCCAGCGCTACAACAATTTACTAGTCCCTGCCTTTGATGTTATTCCCAGGGAGATATCTTCTTTACATTGACCTCTTTTTATTGCATGTTACAACTGTATATATAAACCTTTTTTGAATAATAATGTTATATTTGATTATATACACTATGTTCCAAATTATTATGCAAATGACATTTTTCTTGGATTTTCCTAAATGGTCAGTGTAAATGACAGTCAGTCTAATAAAAGTCATCACCCGTTAGAGTATACATCGAATTTTATTGAAGAAACCTCCCAATGATAACAGTATAATCTCCAAAATCAATAAAAACTCAAAATGCACTGTTCCAAATTATTAGGCACAGTAGAATTTCTAAACATTTGATATGTTTTAAAGAACTGAAAATGCTCATTTGTGGAATTTGCAGCATTAGGAGGTCACATTCACTGAACAAAAAAACTATTTAACTCCAAAACATCCTAACAGGCCAAGTTACATATTCACATAGGAGCCCTTCATTGATATCACCTTCACAATTCTTGCATCCATTGAACTTGTGAGTTTATGGAGAGTTTCTGCTTGTATTTCTTTCCATGAAGTCAGAATAGCCTCCCAGAGCTGAGGTTTTGATGTGAACTGCCTCCCACCCTCATAGATCTTTTGTTTGATGATACTCCAAAGGTTCTCTATAGGGTTGAGGTCAGGGGAAGATGGTGGCCACACCATGAGTTTATCTCCTTTTATGCCCATAGCAGACAATTACTCAGAGGTATTCATTGTCATGCATGAAGATGATTTTGTTCCTGAAGGTACTTTTCTGCTTTTTAGACCATGGAAGAAAGTTGTCAGTCAGAAACTCTATTTACTTTGCTGAGGTCATTTTCACACCTTCAGGAACCTTAAAGGGCTCTACCAGCTGGTTCCCCATGATTCCAGCCCAAAACATGACTCCTCCACCTCCTTGCTGACGTCGCAGCCTTGTTGGGACATGGTGGCCAATCACCAACCATCCACTACTCCATCCATCTGGACCGTCCAGGGTTGCTCGACACTCATCAGTAAACAAGACTGTTTGAAAATTAGTCTTCATGTATGTCTGGGCCCACTGCAACCGTTTCTGCTTGTGAACACTGTTTAGGAGTGGCCGAATAGTAGGTTTATGCACCACAGCAAGCCTTTGAAGGATCCTACACCTTGAGGTTCGAGGGACTCCAGACGCACCAGCAGCTTCAAATAACTGTTTGCTGCTTTGTAATGGTATTTTGGCAGCTGCTCTCTTAATCCAATGAATTTGTCTGGCAGAAAACTTCCTCATTATGCCTTTATTTGCATGAACTCTGTCTGTGCTCTGTTTCAGTCACAAATCTCATCAGAGTTAGATGATCACTCTTAAGTTTTCGTGAAATATCTAATTTTTTCATACCTTGTCCAAGGCATTGCACTATTTAACGCTTTTCAGCAGCAGAGAGATCCTTTTTATTTCCCATATTGCTTGAAACCTGTGACCTGCATAATAATGTGGAACATCATTTTTGAGTAGTTTTCCTTTAATTTGAATCACCTGGAAAACTAATTATCACATGTGTTTAAGATTGATTTCAGTGATTCATTGAGCCCTGAGACACAATACCATCCACGAGTTTATTTGAAAAACAAAACAATTAAATCTTTATGACACTTAAATCCAATTTGCATAATAATTTGGAACACAGTGTATATTGAAGTCAGCACTCCATTTTGTCCAGCTTACTGAATTTTCCTACCTCAGTAATTAACAATCTGTCTTAACTGAATACAGATTTTACCTCAAAATTGAAAATTTGGGCAGAGAAAGAAGTTTTACATGTATAATATACCCCAACAATCACCAAGTCCAGCAATGATTTTCAAGATAATGGCACGAAACAAGCACAGTCTCCAGAAATTGTCTAAAACCATTGTTCTAAACTATCCATTTTCTAAAACATTATGACTTGGACTAGAGGCTAATCTAAATCAGCCTGGAGTGAAAAGTTGAAGGAAAAAAAAGTTGATTTTTGCTGGCACAAAACAATAATGCTAGCCTTACTTTATGTAATCTCCTTATTTGCTGCTCATCTTCTATCTTTAGCTTTCTATCTATGCATTTCCCAGCTTAAGGGGAATCTGTCCACAGGTTTTAGGGGCAGAGAGCCTGAATACAGGAATGTGTCATTTCTTCAGCAGCTTGCTGTTGTTTCACTACAATTAGTGTTCTAGCAGCAAAAGATTAAAGAAAGCCTGTCATAAGGATTTTGCTAAACTACAGGCATGGTCAGGTTGGCGCTGTTATACTGATTAAAATGATAGCTGGGTTGAAGGAATCCGTCATGTGGTTCTTATTTCATCTGTGTTTTAATGTTTTAGTTAATGATATGCTCATGCTTTGGGATGGGCCTGTGAATGGGTCTTTTTTTGGTGCTCTGGCCTCATTGTCATCATTCTGGGGTTAAATGACAAGTCACTGAAATGTCAGTGACTTGCCTCCTACTTTAAATACAGCGCCTGCACAGTTATTGTGGTCTCCAACAAAATGTTTTAGAAGAATCTTGTGATGATCTTACTAATGTGAACAGCAACCGTATGTTGTTACAATCTGCAACTAATAAAAAGAGAAATGATACTTATTTTTTTTTTTTTAAGAGGGACTACTACACAAGAAGAAACTGATACATCAAGCAACAGTGGGAGCCTGGATAAGGAGGACAGAAGGAATCCAGGAGGAAGGTACAGGAAACAGATAAGAAAAAGAGAAGATATATCAGGACAGTTAAAACAAAGTAGTTCCTTTGATCCTAAAATAGTGTGGGCTTCTGCAGTCCTTTCAGGATGCAGTGATAAGAGAAGTAAAAGGTAAATGGAAAAGTTGCGACAATTTTAAAAAAAATTTTTTCCAACTTGACAAATAAACTGCTTTAAAAGTTACTGAGAAAATTAATTGATTATAATAAAAAAAAAAGCAGACAAGGGGGAGGAATAGTAGTGCAGGATAAAATAAGCGATATAAAAGAAGCGGATAAACAACTTGCTGAAAATAAAGAGTATAAATTGGTTTCTGGTGACCCCTCTGCCTCCATTAAGAGAGAAATAGAATATTTTACAAGAGGGTGTTGATGATTGCGCTATAAGCATCACTCCCCTCTCAACTCTTCTTCCCACAACCGCATCCAAGACTTCTCCCGTGCTTCCCCCATACTCTGGAACTCTCTACCCCAACACATCAGACTCTCGCCTACCATAGAAACCTTCAAAAAGAACCTGAAGACTCACCTCTTCTGACAAGCCTACAGCCTGCAGTGATCCTGAACTTACTGAACCGCCGCACAACCTGCCCTACCCTCTCCTAGTGTTTCATCACCCATCCCCTGCAGACTGAGCCCTCGCGGGCAGGCTCCTCCCTCCTTATGTACCCGTTTTTTGCTCATGTTTAATGTATTTGTCTATATTTGCCCCATATTCACATGTAAAGCGCCATGGAATAAATGGCGCTATAAAAATGTATAATAATAATAATAATAATTAAAAAAAGGTTAACTGATGAGAACCCCAGGATACCATTGTTTTATTTGTTATCTAAAATCATAAAAAAATTGAGGGTTCCCCTGTGACTTGCATTGTTTCGGGGGTGAATTCAGTTCTTCATCAGATTGCAATTTATGTGGATGGGTTCCTTCAAAAGATTGTACAAAAAACTTCCAAATTGTTTAAAAGATACAGAACACTTTCTGTCCAGAATAGCGTAGATGGACTTATCAGAGATGAAGTTATTATGCTTATTTGATGTATCTAGCCTGTGCACTAACAATCCCAATCATGAAAAGATCCAAACAGTGAGAGATCAGTTACGTGAAGATCCTAGACTTCGTAATCAAAAACTTGTATTTATTTTGTTATTATTGGAGGCGACTGAGTAAAAATTACTTTGGATTTGGTATTGATTATTACTTGCAGCTGCAGAGGACTTTGATGGGGTCCCCTTCAGCACAAAGATTCACTAATATTTTTATGGCAGGTTTTGAAACAAAATATGTGGACAATATATTTATTTTTTAATCAGTGTCTGTTGAATATACGGTATTTATGCATTTGATCGGCATATTAATGAATGCCATCCACTGATTAAATTTACACTAGAAAAACTAGAGAGTGAACTAAAAAGTTTCTAGATGTTAAAATTATGATTAAGAATGGCTCTTTGGAAACAAGTATTTATACTAAGGAAACTGTTAAAAATGGCCTAGTAAGTAGACATAGTCTTCATGCTTCTCATGTGTTTAATAGTATACCCAAGGGACAATTCACACGGTTAAGTAGGATATGCTCTGAGGATAGGGGTTATCAGGATAAGAAACAAATTATGAATCATACATTTGTACAAAAAGGATATGATGGGAGGATGGTGACTATGGCTAGTGATGAGATTGCCATGAAAACAAGAAGAGAAGTGAGAAAGAGGAAAGACATTGAGGATAGGTGCACATTTATCTCCATATTTGATGAGCATTCTGTTTTGATTAACAGATCCATCAAAAATATTTGTTGCAGCATGATCCCAAATTTGGCAGACTTTTTAAACATCCGGCTAAGGTCATTTACACTATGTTCCAAATTATTATGCAAATTACATTTTTATCGGATTTTCCTAAATGGTTGGTGCAAATGACAGTCAGTCTAATAAAAGTCATCACCCGTTAGAGTATACATCGAATTTTATTGAAGAAACCTCCCAATGATAACAGTATAATCTCCAAAATGAATAAAAACTTAAAATGCACTGTTCCAAATTATTAGGCACAGTAGAATTTCTAAACATTTGATGTTTTAAAGAACTGAAAATGCTCATTTGTGGAATTTGCAGCATTAGGGGGTCACATTCACTGAACAAAAAAGCTATTTAACGCCAAAACATCCTAACAGGCCACGTTACATGTTAACATAGGAACCTTTCTTTGATATCACCTTCACATTTCTTGCATCCATTGAACTTGTGAGTTTTTGGAGAGTTTCTGCTTGTATTTCCTTGCATGAAGTCAGAATAACCTCCCAGAGCTGCTGTTTTGATGTGAACTGCCTCCCACCCTCATAGATCTTTTGCTTTACGATACTCCAAAGGTTCTCTATAGGGTTGAGGTCAGGGGAAGATGGTGGCCACACCATGAGTTAATCTCCTTTTATGCCCATATCAGCCAATGACTCAGAGGTTTTCTTTGCAGCATGAGATGGTGCATTGTCAGCATGAAGATGATTTTGCTCCTGAAGGCACATTTCTGCTTTTTATACCATGGAGGAAAGTTGTCAGTCAGAAACTCTATATACTTTGCAGAGGTCATTTTCACACCTTCAGGAACCTTAAAATGCCCCACCAGCTGTTTCTCCATGATTCCGGCCCAAAACATGACTCCTCCACCTCCTTGCTGACGTTGCAGCCTTGTTGGGACATGGTGGCCATCCACCAATCATCCACTACTCCATCCATCTGGACCATCCAGGGTTGCTCAACACTTATCAGCAAACAAGACTGTTTGGAAATTAGTCTTCATGTATGTGTGGGCCCAATACAACCATTTCTGCTTGTGAACACTATTTAGGGGTGGCCGAATAGTAGGTTTATGCACCACAGCAAGCCTTTGAAGGAGCCTACACCTTGAGGTTCGAGGGTCTCCAGAGGCACCAGCAGCTTCAAATATCTGTTTGCTGCTTTGTAATGGCTTTTTAGCAGCTGCTCTCTTAATCCGATGAACTTGCCTGGCAGAAATCTTCCTCATTATGCCTTTATCAGCACAAACACATTTGTGCTCAGATACAGCCACAAATCTCTTAACAGTACGATAATCATGCTTAAGTTTTGGGGAAATTTCTAATGTTTTCATCCCTTCACCAAGGCATCGCACTATTTGATGCTTTTCAGCAGCAGAGAGATCCTTTTTCTTTCCCATGTTACTTGAAAACTGTGACCTGCTTAATAATGTGGAACATCATTTTTAAGTAGTTTTCCTTTAATTAGAATCACCTGGAAAACCAATTATCACATGTGTTTAAGATTGATTTAAGTGATCCATTGAGCCCTGAGACACAATACCATCCAAAAGTTAATTTGAAAAACAAAACAATTAAATCTTTATGACACTTAAATTGAATTTGCATAATAATTTGGAACACAGTGTATTGATAAGGAAAAATGCGGTCTAACAGTCTGCTGCGGTCAGATGTAAATAATTAGAAATTGCCAAAACAAGTTTTTTTTTTAGACCCAAAGGTACCCATCCATGTATGAACTGTCAGAATTGTAGCTCCATAATTAAAGGCAACAATATACCGTATATACTCGAGTATAAGCTGAGATTTTCAGCCCATTTTTTTAGGCTGAAAGTGCCCCTCTCGGCTTATACTCGAGTCATTGTCCCAGGGGGTTCGGCGGGGGAGGGGGAGCAGCGGCTGTGACATACTCACCTGCTCCTGGTGAGGTCCCTGCATCTCCGGTCTCCGGGAGCTGACAGCTTCTTCCAGCGTTGAGCGGTCACATGGTACCATTCATAACAGCAATAAATATGGATGCGACTCCACTCCCATAGGGGTGGAGCTGCATATTCATTACTGTAATGAGCGGTACCATGTGACCCCTCAATACAGGAAGAAGCTGTCAGAGCCTGGAGAACCAGGGATGTGCAGGGACAGCGCCGGGAGCAGGTGAGTATAATGGGGAGGGGGAGAATTGTGGGATAGTCACTTGTCCCACGTTCCGGCGCCGCTCCGTCTTCCGCGTCCTCTGCAGTGACACTCAGGTCAGAGGGCGCGATGACATGGTTAGTGCGCGCCTTCTGCCTGAACGTTAGTGCAGAGGACGCGGAAGACACAGCGGTGCCGGAACAAGGACCGGTGAGTATTGCAAGTGCAGGGGGCCTGAGCAACAAGAGGTGAGTTTGTCATTTTTTTTTTTTTATCGCAGCAACAGCATATGGGGCAAATATATCTATGGAGCATCTTATGGGGCCATAATAAACGTTTGTGCGGCATTATATGGGGCAAATATCTATATGGAGCATCTTATGGGGCCATAATAAACATTTGTGCAGCATTATACGGGGCAAATATCTTTATGGAGCATCTTATGGGGTCATAATCAACATTTGTGCAGCATTATATGGGGCAAATATCTATATGGAGCATCTTATGGGGCCATAATCAACGTTTGTGCATTACTATATGGGGCAAATATCTCTATGGAGCATCTTATGGGGCCATATTCTATGTGTGTGCAGCACTATATGGGGCAAATATCTTTATTGAGCATCTTATGGGGCCATATTCAACGTTTGTGCAGCACTATATGGGGCAAATATCTTTATTGAGCATCTTATGGGGCCATAATGAACGTTTGTGCAGCATTATATGGGGAAATATCTATATGGAGCATCTTATGGGGCCATAATCAACATTTGTGCAGCATTATATGGGGCAAATATCTTTATGGAGCATCTTATGGGGCCATATTCAACGTTTGTGCAGCACTATATGGGGCAAATATCTATATGGAGCATCTTATGGGGTCATAATCAACATTTGTGCAGCATTATATGGGGCAAATGTCTCTATGGAGCACCTTATGGGGCCCTTATTAACCTTTATGCAGTACTGTATGGGACAAATGTGTCTATGGAGCATCTTATGGGGCCATTATTAACCTTTGAGCAGCATTATATGGGGCATATTTCAATATGGAGCATTTTATGGGGCGCATCATGAACTGTATGGAGCATTATATGGGGCTCCTGATTCAATATGGATATTCAAAAATACTTAACCTACTGATATTTCAATTAATTTTACTTTTATTGGTACCTATTTTTATTTTTGAAATTTACCAGTAGCTGCTGCATTTCCCACCCTAAGCTTAAACTCGAGTCATTAAGTTTTCGCAGTTTTTTGTGGCAAAATTAGGGGGGTCGGCTTATACTCGAGTATATACAGTATCCCACCTTACTATGGACACAAAAAATACCTATAAAAATGTTTTCTACATGTAATTCCACCAATGTGGTATATTTTTTAAAATATGCATGTGGATTAGGATATGTGGGCCAAATGTTGTGTAGTGTAAAGGGTGCAAATTATTGAACACCGATCTGCGAATACAATTTATGGTGAAAAACAAAAGAGACCAAATAAAAATGAAGAAAAAATAAAAACAATTGAAAATAAAAAATTTAGTGAAACAACAGTAGTGAGACATTTTGGGAACATAAACAAATGCTTTCAGAATTAAAATGCATGGTTCTTGAAGAGGTGTATACTAAAGATATAAGTCAGATAAAAAATAGGTTATTACAAAGAGAAGTACCGTATATTGGATGTTTTCTCTTGATATGGTTTTCCCAAAAGAGTTAAATAAGAGATGTAATTTTAATGTATTTTTGTAAACATTACATGAGATGCGTTTCTAATGTGTTCTTGTATAATACTTGCTTTTTATAATGCAGTCGTGAAAAGATTGATTACTATAGTTCTCTATATTAATAGATGTAAACAAGCTGTATTAAATTGGTATTATACTGTATATTTTAGCACCTGGTGTCAGGATTGGCGCTGGGTCACATGGTGTGCATTGTTAAAAAGAAGGAATGGAAGACAGATTGCAAGCTTGAGAAAGTGGGAGGTCCCCAGAAATGTCGCTGCAGGTGTGTTTCCCTCATCATCGGTCAATGTCTCTGCTATCCTGCTCAATCTATGGAAGTGCATGTCTGCCAAGAGATCACCCTCACCCTGGATCTGTCTGCAAATTGGAAGCTTGCTCAAGCCCGTACCGCAGTCTAGATGTTTTGTTCACAGTGGTGATTATACTGCAAAGTTATTTCTATTACTTGTATATACATACTGGATTAAATATTTTTGAATAAATTATGAGGACAAATAACTTGTGCCATATTCTGCTTTGAATGGACTAGCGAACAACTGCTATGCGGCTATTATAGGTGTGGGACTTTAGTATTAAATAAGCCACTTTTCCTATTTTTGGACACCCAATTATGCACATCTATTCCTGACATCACCCCCTCACTACAAAAAAATGCAAGTAATTGTCCATTGGCTCTAACGTGTCTTCCCTCTATCTGAAACTGAATCTTTTCAGAATTTAACTTCTTGTGTGTTGACCCTCTACTAACCTACCTGAAACTGATATTACCATTTCCATGTGTGGTTTTACCATTATTCTCAAGCAGCATGCCCACTGTTCTGGGGTTACATTTGACTCATATCTTTCCTTCAACTCTAATCACACACTTGCTTATGCAACGTGCACCTCAAAAATATCTCCAGAATACTTTTCTTACCACTGAAACTGCAAAAACTCTTAAAGGGAACCTGTCAGCAGGATTGTGCACAGTAACCGATAGACAGTGTCAGGTTGGCGCTGTTATCCTGATTTAAATGATACCTTGGTTGATGAAATTTGTCTTTTGGTGGTTGTTTAATCTTTATTTTCAGTTTATGATATGCTAGTGCACTGAGGGATCAGTGACTTGTCAGAAGCCATACAGATGAATATCTAAGCAGAGTACCACATGAAGACCCCCCACAGGCCGCCCGGAGCAAGAGCATATCATTAAATGAAAACTAATCAGTATAACGGCGCCGACCTGACACTATCTGTAGGTTAGTCGGCACAATCCTGCTGGCAGGTTCCCTTTAATGTTGTTCTTATTCATTCTCGGCTGAACTAGTGCATCGCTCTACTAATCGGCCTCCGTCTTACTAAACACTCCTTTTTCAAGTCTATCCTGACTGCAGGAGCAAGACATTTATTTCTGCCCAGGTGCTACACTGATGTCTCCACCCTGTGTCGGTCAATGCACTGCTTGCCCATCCACTAAAGAGTATAATACAAATGTATCATTCTCACCCAGAAAAATCTCCACAGTGCTGAACCACCCTTCATCTCCTCCCTCTTCTCCGTTCGTATACCACCCTACCCATGCTCTCCGTACTGCTAATGATCTAAAACTAACATAATCCATAATAGAAATCTCCCACTTTTCTCATGCTGCTCCAATTCTCTGCTATGCACCATCCAGAAGGATCTGGTTAATTCCCAGTTTCCACAGTTTTCAGCCCTAAAAAAATATCTCTTTAGAAAGGCATATCACCTCACTTCGCAAATATAACTGCTCTCTGTTCTCCATACCCATATTTTCTAAGAATCTGGTCTCTTTTATCATCGGTTCCCACACCCTCCATGCCCTCAGTAGCATTTTGTTTCTTGGACATACAGTAGGTACAGAAAATATTCAGACCCCTTTAAATTTTTCACTCTTTTTTTCATTGGAGCCATTCGGTAAAATCAAAAGTTAATTTTTTTCACATGAATGTACACTCTGCACCTCATCTTGACGAAAAAAAAACAAAGAAAAACTGAAATATCACATGGTCATAAGTATTCAGATCCTTTGCTCAGTGTTGAGTAGAAGCACCCTTTTAAAGGGCCACTGTCACCCCCCCCCCAGCCGTTATAAACTAAAAGAGCCACCTTGTGCAGCAGTAATGCTGCAGTCTAACAAGGTGGCTCTTTTAGTTTTTGATTCATTTATTACCTCAAAAAAGCGTTTTAAAAATTGGCCACACATACCAGATATTGTACCAGGAGGCGGTCCGAAGCGTCCTGTATGAATCCCCCAACTGCCGTCACTCTTCTCTTCAGGGGCGATGGTCCCCGCCCCCTGGGCACTGTTATCTTCTGAAATCCGGCGCCTGCGCTGTGCGTGCCTGCCTGGGGCCTGCGCAGTGTTCATTGTCAGTGCGGCCACACTGTTGCTGAATCCCCCGCCCCGCACTGTTATTCATTATGCACAGTGCGGGGCTGGGGTTCCAGGGCATGCGCACTGCGCTGTTTAGACGCTCCCCAGCTCCGACGCTCCCCAGCTCCGACGCTCCCCAGCAACCCCGCCTTCCCAGGAACCCCAGCCCTGCACTGTTATTCATTATGCACAGTGCGGGGCTGGGGTTCCTGGGCATGCGCACTGCGCTGTTTAGACGCTCCCCAGCTCCGACGCTCCCCAGCTCCCCCACCTTCCCAGGAACCCCAGCCCCGCACTGTTATTCATTATGCACCGTGCGGGGCTGGGGTTCCTGGGCATGCGCACTGCGCTGTTTAGACGCTCCCCAGCCTTCCCAGGAACCCCAGCCCCGCACTGTGCATAATGAATAACAGTGCGGGGCGGGGGATTCAGCAACAGTGTGGCCGCACTGACAATGAACACTGCGCAGGCCCCAGGCAGGCTCGCACAGCGCAGGCGCCGGATTTCAGAAGATAACAGCGCTCAGGGGGCGGGTACCATCGGCCCTGAAGAGAAGAGTGACGGCAGTTGGGGGATTCATACAGGACGCTTCGGACCGCCTCCTGGTACAATATCTGGTATGTGTGGCCAATTTTTAAAACGCTTTTTTGAGGTAATAAATGAATCAAAAACTAAAAGAGCCACCTTGTTAGACTGCAGCATTACTGCTGCACAAGGTGGCTCTTTTAGTTTATAACGGCTGGGGGGGTGACAGTGGCCCTTTAAGCTAGTACAGCCATGAGTCAAGTGATGTCTTGCCACATTTCTGTCTCTGAGCTCCTTGGCCAGTTCCTTTGACCTCATGATTCTCATTTGGTCTGAAATGCACTGTCAGCTGTGAAGTCTTACATAGACAGGCGTGTGCCTTTCCAAATCAAGTCTAATTAGTTTAAATAAACACAGCTGGACTACAATGAAGAAGTAGAACCATCCCAAGGAGGATCACAAGGAAATGGACAGCATGTGACTTAAATATGAGTGTCTGAGCAAAGGGTCTGAATACTTATGACCATGTGACACTTCAGTTTTTCTTTTTAATAAATTTGCAAAAATGTCTACATTTCTGTATTTCTTCCAATCAAGATGGGGTGCAGAGTGTACATTAATGTGAAAAAAATGAACTTTTCTAAATTACCAAATGGCTGCAATGAAACAAAGTGAAAAATTTTACCTCTTTCTGACCTCAGACGGGCTAGTACGTCCGAGGTCAGATACCGCGCTTTGATGCAGGGCTCTGGCGGTGAGCCTGCATCAAAGCCGCGACATGTCAGCAGTTTTGAACAGCTGACATGTGCCCGCAATAGCGGCGGGTGAAATCGCGATTCACCGCCGCTATTAACTAGTTAAATGCCGCTGTCAAACGCTGACAGCGGCATTTAACTAGCGCTTCCAGGAGGGCGGCCGGAAATGAGCGTATTGCCGACCCCCATCACATGATCGGGGGTCAGCGATGCCTCAGAATGGTAACCATAGAGGTCCTTGAGACCTCTATGGTTACTGATGCCGGCCTGCTGTGAGCGCCCCCCTGTGGTCGGCGCTTATAGCACACCTGCATTTCTGCTGCATAGCAGCAATCTGATGATCGCTGCTATGTAGCAGAGGCGATCGAGTTGTGCCAGCTTCTAGCCTCCCATGGAGGCTATTAAAGCATGGCAAAAGTAAAAAAAAAAAAAAGTTAAAAAAAATGTGAAAAAAATAAAAATATAAAAGTTTAAATCACCCCCCTTGCGCCCCATTCAAAATAAATCAATAAAAAAAAAAAATCAAACCTACACATATTTAGTATCGCCGTGTTCAGAATCACCCGATCTATCAATAAAAAAAAAGGATTAACCTGATCGCTAAACGGCGTAGCGAGAAAAAAAATTGAAATGCCAGAATTACGTTTTTTTGGTCGCCGCGACATTGCATTAAAATGCAATAACGGGCGATCAAAAGAACGTATCTGCACCAAAATGCCATCATTAATAACGCCAGCTCAGCACGCAAAAAATAAGCCCTCACCCGACCCCAGATCACGAAAAATGGCGACGCTACGGGTATCGGAAAATGGCGCAATTTTTTTTTTTTAGCAAAGTTTGGAATTTTTTTTCACCACTTAGATAAAAGAGAACCTAGACATGTTTGGTGTCTATGAACTCGTAATGACCTGGAGAATCATAGTGGCTGGTCACTTTTAGCATTTAGTGAACCTAGTAAAAAAAGCCAATCAAAAAACAAGTGTGGGATTGCACTTTTTTTGCAATTTCACCAGACTTTGAATTTTTTTCCCGTTTTCTAGTACAAGACATGGTAAAACCAATGATGTCGTTCAAAAGTACAACTTGTTTCGCAAAAAATAAGCCCTCACATGGCCAAATTGATGGAAAAATAAAAAAGTTATGGCTCTGGGAAGAAGGGGAGCAAAAAACAAACATGGAAAAACGTAAAATCCCAAGGTCATGAAGGGGTTAAAGGGGACTGAATACTTTCCGTACCCACTGTATACAGAAACTGGTGACTGGTAAAGGCAGCTTTACTTTAATATCCTCATTATTATAATGATTACTGGACCATACACTAGAAGTAGGGCTCCGACTCCTCTTATTTAAATTGTAATGTTTGGACTTCCACGCCCTCTGAATTGTAAAGTGCTACAGAATATGTTGGCACCATATTAATAACATTGTTATTTACTATTTGAAAAGTAGGTCTCGACATGTCTTTCACCCATAAAGCAAAATAAAAAAAGCATTACTTTTTCATTTCTTCCTGTACCCCCAAATTCAGATAATGCACATGTTATATAGTGAGCATAACGGACTATAAATATCCATTGTTGACACTGATTGCTACAAGGGCTGTGGAGTCGGTAAGCCAAACCTCTGACTCCGACCCGTCAATTTCCATGACACCGACTCCACCAAAATGGGCTCCGACTCCACAGCTCTAATTTGTACTATATAAAATTGATTGTGATTTTAAACTTTCAAAACACAAAGTGCGTTACTTACAGGTTGAACCATCACATTGTTTTTGCCATAAAGAAGGGTTGCCCTTGAATTCTGATGTAATGACTCCACATAGTCTCTTGCTGACATAGATGGTCTATCATCCATACTCCCACTTGAGTGTCTTTTCTGGATCTGTGTAGCAATGTATACAGTTACATATAAGTAAAGTACAAAACATACACATACAAATACATACAGTAGATATAATTGGGCCTGCCCCTGTAGTGTCTGTTTGTGACAAAATGTGTTGCATGACATGGCACCTAATAAAAATTATAGCCAGCTGGTCTGTGATAACACTAGAGCAGTGTTTCCCAAATTCCAGTCCTCACGGCCCCCACAGGTCATGTTTTCAGGATTTCCATGGTATTGCACAGGTGAGAGAATTCCTGAGGCCTTCAAGATATTCCCATCACCTGTGCAATACTAAGGAAATCCTGAGAACATGACCTGTGGGGGGCCGTGAGGACTGGAGTTTGGGAAACACTGAACTAGAGAAACACTTAAAAGGTTTTTACCCAGAGTAAATGTTGCACTTCAAAGATAAGAGCACTTCCCCATCTTATCGAAGTGGTGTATGTGGTGCATATCTTAGGGGGTCTATTGAAAAAAACCCAAAAAGAAATTAAAAATGTAGGACAGCAAATACTTGGATGGAAAAATATTACATTAGAGGCGATAAGAATTTGCAAGTAACATAATGCAAAGATTATGCTCAGTCATGAGTAGTGAAAGGAGAGACCTACACAGCCAGCAACCACAGGTTTAACCCCTTCCTGTGTCACACAGCCATCATCTGCTTCTGAGAGCAGCACGTGGCGCTGAGTTCCGCCCGCTGTTGTGAACCATGTAAATGCTGCTGTCAATTTGTGGCAATGGCAATTAAAGCACGTGGACCGGGGGAGTAACCCCATCCCACAAGCTCATTTATCCTCCTGGCTACGAGATTATGGGGTATCAATGGGATGCCATGACAGCTAGGGCTCTGATAAGACCCATGTGTCTGCAATCGATAACAGTGCCCATATAAAGACCAGTCTGTAGCTGGCATTCATAGGAGATCATGATTTTTACTACAAAATGCTATACTTTGGTATTGCAGCAAAAAGGTTAAGCGATCAGTCATCTCTTGAGTGGACCAAAAATGAAGACAAAAGAAAAAAAAAAAAACTAAAAAATGAAATCTAAGAAAAAAATTAGAATTCCCCAATTTTCCCAGATTAAAAATACAGTAATAAATGTAAAAAAAATATTTGGTATTGTGCATCTGTAAATGACTGATGGTCAAAATGTTAAGTTAATTAACCCAATCAGTAAGATATAAATAGCAATGTTAGAATTGCATTTTTTTTTTTGCAAAATAAGTGATGAAACCATTCTACTGATGTGGAGACTCATATTGCCAGATCTTTTTATAGCACAATGAACATCGTGGAAAAAAAATCTGAAAAACAATTGAAAACGCGCTTTTCTGCACCATTTCAGCACATTTGGACTTTTTCTCCCATGTTGCAGTACATTATATGATAAAATGAAGGATGTCACTCAAAAATTCAACTTATCCAGAAAGCCCTCATATAGCTATGTGAACGAAAAAAGTCAAAAAAAGCTATGACTCTTGGAACAAGGAGTGGGAAAAATGAAAGAACAAAAAACCGAAAATCATTATGTTAAGAAAGTGTTAAAAAGGTGTTTTCCGATGTAGTGACTGAAGTCTAAATTAGACTTCAAGCCTTGCACAGTAGATCTGTATAATTGCCCTGATTTGACGTCAGCGTATTTCTGCTGGAGACCAATGCTTCTGATGCTCCTCCACTAAACTGGAGTAAGATTTGCAGCAAGGAACATGCCACGCAGTGCCTCATCTGATCCGTGTGCCTCAAGATCAGCGAGAAAAACACCACTCTTTATGAATCAGAATCAATGTGTTACAGCTCTTCACTAAGAAAAACTAAACACAGAAGTTTAAGGATGATGGACATGCATAGTAGGACAGTGCCTCCAAAGATAGGACTTATGTGAGAAGGTGTCATTAATCATATCATATGATTAAGGGCGCTTTTCATGAGCCAGAAACGCATCAGGTGTTTCTTATGTTTTTAACTTGGTTTGACATGCCGAAATAACGTTTTTTTCTTTTATTCCTAGGTTGGAGTGCTTTCACTTTCTCCTTCCTTTCCAATTTTTTGTTGTGCTCACCAGCGGATAGAGCTGCCACCTAGTTTTTGAATTGGACTCTACGCACTCAATCATTGTCTGGATAGCGTCTGCGTACCTCTCTCTCCTACCTATGTGAGAAGATACTCAAACACACAAATTTTGACTCGGGGATGATTCAAAATAATCATTCCTAAGATGGACGAGGGAGACATTGTAGCAGTGCCGCTACCATGGCCTCATTCAAACATCTGTGATTTTTTTTAGGTATGCAAAAAAATAGTCCGAGTTTCATCAGTGTTTGGTCAGTGTGTCAGTTTTTATCATCAGTGATTCATCACCGATTTTCACTTCTGAAAAATAAATTGCAAAGCTTCTTCTATTCATTGCAATGTTAATAATGGATAGCACACAGATTACACAAAGATGATAATAATGTGTGCTATCCGTGATTTTCACAGACTCGTAGACAAGTACGAGGCGTGATTTGTGACTCCAATCAAACACGGACAAGTCAACGTGATTTTTTAATGGACAAAAGGTCTACAAAAAACCCGCGGACACATGAACCGCAAAACAGACTTTAAATACAATTTAAATGTAGATATAGACTTTTATATACCGGATATACTCGAGTATAAGCTGACCTGAGTATAAGCCGACCCCCCTAATTTTGCCACAAAAAACTGGGAAACCTTATTGACTTGAGTATAAGCCTAGGGTTGGAAATGCAGCAGCTACCGGTTAATGTCAAAAATAAAAATAGATACCAATAAAAGTAAAATTAATTGAGATATCAGTAGGTTAAGTGTTTTTGAATATCCATATTGAATCAGGAGCCCCATATAATGCTCCATACAGTTCATGATGGGCCCCATAAGATGCTCCATACAAAATACACCCCACATAATGCTTCATAAAGTTTATGATGGGCCCCATAAGATGCTCAATATTAAAATATGCCCCATATAATGCTGCACAAAGGATAATAATGTCCCCATAAGATGCTCCATAGAAACATTTGACCCATACAATGCTGCATAAAGGTTGATGGCCCCATAAGATGCTCCACACATTATGGTCCCATGAGATGCTCCATACATTATGGCCCCATGAGATGCTCCACACATTATGGCCCCATACGATGCTCCATACATTGTGGCCCCATACGATGCTCCATACATTGTGGCCCCATGAGATGCTCCACACATTAGGGGCCCCATGAGATGCTCCACACATTACGCCCCATAAGATGCTCCTCATATATGCCCCATAAGATGCTCCTCATATATGCCCCATAAGATGCTCCTCATATATGCCCCATAAAATGCTCCTCATATATGCCCCATAAGATGCTCCTCATATATGCCCCATAAGATGCTCCTCATATATGCCCCATAAGATGCTCCTCATATATGCCCCATAAGATGCTCCTCATATATGCCCCATAAGATGCTCCTCATATATGCCCCATAAGATGATCCTCATATATGCCCCATAAGATGCTCCATACATTTGCCCCATTTGCTGTTGCTGCGATTAAAATAAAAAAAAATCACATACTCACCTCTCTTCGCTCAGGCCCCCGGCACTTGCGATAGTCACCTTCCACGTTCAATCGCTGCGCGCTGCTCTGTCTTCCATCCTCTGCACTGACTGTTCAGGCAGAGGGCGGCGCGCACACTAATTGCGTCATCGCGCCCTCTGACCTGTACAGTCACAGCCAGAGGACGGAAGACAGAGCAGCGCGCAGCGATGGAACGAGGAAGGTGACTATCGCGCAATGCTCCCCCTCCCCTGATATACTCACCTGCTCCCGGCGCGGTCCCCTGGCAGCGTCTCACTGTCAGATGGTCTCCGGGAGCCGGCGGCGTTTTCCTGTGTTCAGCGGTCACGTACTGCTCATTACAGTAATGAATATGCGTGCATATTCATTACTGTAATGAGCGGTACCACGTGACCGCTGAACACAGGAAGAGCTGCCCGGAGACCATCGGACATGCAGGGACCGCGCCAGGAACAGGTGAATATATCACAGCCGCCGCTCCCCCTCACCCGCCGACCCCACACCGACACTGACTCGAGTATAAGCCGAGAGGGTCACTTTCAGCCCAAAAAAGTGGGCTGAAAATCTCGGCTTATACTCGAGTATATACAGTAATTTACACAGTGTGATTTTCTGGATTTTATTTTTGATATTCTTTCTGTCAATGTTAAAATTAACCTACTCTTAAATTTATAGACTGTTCATGTCTTTGTCAGTGGGCAAACTTACAAAATCAGCAAGGGATCAAATAATTATTTCCTTCACTGTATGTACATGTTCTACCTGGAAAATACACAGACAGAACATATACCGTATGTGATTCACAGATATCTAAAGGAAGCCTAAATTAGCATGCTTATGTCATGATATAAAGCTACTTGTGTCCTGTTGAAGTGAAAAAGCAATGTGATATAATAAAAATTCTCCACATGCTAATCATCTGACTATGTCAAGCTCATGAGTTTATTTACCCAAATTGTCTCCATTTACATAATTGATTTTTTTCTGCTTTAAGTCGAGATTGCTGAAATATAGCTGACTGTAATTAGTGTACATGTTAAAGGGTTTTTCCAATCTCAAATATTGAAGGGGCTGTCAAGGTTTGGCACTCACAAAGCGCACTGTCAGGATACTCTTGGCCACATTCTGACTAGACGTGCGCGGCCTCGCTCAGTACAACTGAATTGAATGAGAAGTGCATGGAATGTGACTAAAATTATGAATATTGCCTACTTATGGTCACATAACAGCCCGCTTCCAGCAACAGCACCGGAGAATCTTGACAGTTTGCACCGTGCTAAACCTGGACAACCATTTTAATGGCAAAAAGAACATAAGTGCCATCCCTCGAACATGAAGCTTTTGTGAAAGCTAAGCCCAGTCTCACACCTGCTCTAAGTCTATCTATATAAATACTGCCTGAAAAAAATCCAGAAAAATTGGAGGCAGCACACAGTTTGTAGTGAAAAGGAGCTATTTAAGCAGCCCAGAAGGCGACGTTTCAGTCCTATATATATATATATATATATATATATATATATATATATATATATATATATATATATATATACTGTATATCTATAAATATGTAAATATATATATCATCAGATATTAATCAGTTATTTATAGCATATTCTACGGATATACCACAAATGTCTTAGACTATCCCCGTAGCTGGTTACTGTTTTGACACAACCAAACATACTGTATTTAGTCTGGGTTCAGACGGAATTATCTCATGGACTGTATATATGGGCACCACAATGCTGGACTTACCCTGGGTCTCCCAACCTGATCTTACAGCCTCATATGTGTGAAAGAGTCTATGAGGCTGTAAGTTTGGGTCGGAAGATCTCCGGTCAGTCTGGGAATTGTGTATAAAAATCATGAAATACCCCTGTGCTAACATGGTCTTAGATTGATATCAGGCAGCGGAGGAGCTGAGCATACTCACACACAAGGCAGGCCTTTTTGTTGGAGAATCCTGTCGGCAATAAGAACTATGGATGCGATGTCTCTGAACAAGTTCATCTGCTGATGGATCGGTCCAGAAATGGTCTGCGGTTTTCATTTTTGTATACTCCAGGGCACATGGGCCAACTACAAATTAAATGATCAGATAATAATATAAAAAGCTATTGAAGGGAACCTGTCAGTAACACTACCCTTGTAAAAGCAGACCTAGTGTGTGATAGGAGAGTGCAAAACATTATGAAAAATGCTCATTATAGAGCCATAATTTGTGTCATAATTCGGCTTTTATTAATATGGAAAGTATTTGGCAAATCAGTGCCTCATTTTCTTCTCCATTCCGTCAGTAGAGGCTCTGCTACATAATGTCACCTTGGCTCTTCATTTTCAGGTTTCCTTAAAAAGATTCTTCTTATTTGGCTACATTCCTACGAGGAATATTTGAATTTTTGATGTTGAAGCATTTTTGAACCTAGTAGAAAATTTAGTCTTCTTGCATTTTTTTCATTGCACTTTTCAGTATTTTTGTGTGATTTTATCGCATTTTTGTCACTGCTATTTTTGTCTCTTTTGTATGTCATGTTTTAATTAAAGCTGCTTTCATTTTGATACTATCTGATATTTGACTTTGACAAAACTTTATTGATACTGTCATGAGTTGATTACACGCAATTTTATGGGGAAAATCTGCTCATAATAATGGATGTCCTATCCTAAAATAGGTACTCAATAACATAGTAGCAGAAAATCCTTTAGATGTCACCATGTATACTATTTGTATGTACATTTAGCTCTGTTAAAGACAAGTCCAGCAATACCTTTACATGGCCAGTCCGTTCCTCCATTACTGAAAAATTAGCATTTAAATTGATATACAAATGGTAGATATGAAGCTTCTGCAAGGAGATCTGGGTGGGGAATAGGGCTGGAGTGGCAAGGGTTTCAGATCTACTATAATCTGTCAGCCTCATTTGCATATCAATTTAATAGGCAATTTCTCAGTAATTAATGAACAAACTGGTCATGTAAAGATACTGCTGGACTTGTCTTTGAAAGAGCTATATGCACATATAAATAGTAGGGGGGATATAATTGTGCTGACTGATACCCTTTTGGGTATGTTCACACGTTCAGTATTTGGTCAGTATTTTACCTCAGTATTTGTCATCCAATATCAGGAGAGGAACAATCAGAGGAAAAGTAAAATGTAAACACGTCACCATTTCTGTATTTATCACCCACTCCTCGATTTGGGCTTACAAACACTGAGGTAAAATACTGACCAAAAACTGACCGTGAAAACGTGGCCTTAAGTAAAGTATAACATATTAACTTAATGACCCACCTTGCCTATGTCAATCTCTATTTCTACACTTTGCACACAACCTGATAGCTTTGTCCCAAATCCATTGCACTGATGTACAGAAGCTACACTTTGAAAATTCTGCCACTGTTGTAATATTTCTGAACCCAACTGTGTATGATGTCAGTGGATAAGAAAACAGTGGAACCCGGCACCAGGACTGAGATGCTGGTCACAATGTACCATGCTAGACAGCTACTCAGGAGTCCGCTAAAACAGTAGTAGTCTGGGTGCTTGCCAGATATAAAGCGCAACGAGAATGTCTAATAGAAAGAAAAGGCTGCACTCACCGTATTGGTTATGATTAGTGATGAGCGAATATACTCGTTACTCGAGATTTCTGGAGCATTATCGGGTGTCCTCCGAGTATTTTTTAGTGCTCGGAGATTTAGTTTTTCTTGCCTCAGCTGAATGATTTACATCTGTTAGCCAGCATACGTACATGTGGGGGTTGCCTGGTTGCTAGGGAATCCCCACATGTAATCAAGCTGGCTAATAGCTGTAAATCATTCAGCTGAGGTGAGGAAAACTAAATCTCCGAGCACTAAAAAATACTCAGAGGACCCCCTGAGCGTGCTCGGGAAATCTCGAGTAACGAGTATATTCGCTCATCACTAGTCATGATACTTTATTCAAAGCGGATTAACACAACACAAAGCAGGGAGAAGAGGTGGAGTCAACGACAGGACAATGGTAAAGCTATTATTCGTCTAGTTCACAAAATTTGGGATTCACAAATCGGCTAATTTTACTAAATTTCAGTCAGTAATCAGTCCTTCATTGAATACACATAGGTAAAATCTGTTCAGGTATGTTCACATTTAGCAGGTTTCATTGCAAATTCTGCTAACAATTTGCATCCTATTCATGTGAGTGAGATATCTTTGAACCTTTTTGGACGCATCAGAGAATTTCTCTGCAGATTTTTAGCTATAATGTGTGGCACCTACTCCTATTAGAAATGCCAAGGATCACGTGAGGAATATTTTTGCCAGAAATCCAATGGTACAACCTTGGATCTCTATTCTGGAAGTAAGTTTTGGATTTTTATCCAGTGAACAAACAAGCCCTAGTTAGGGAGAAGTTATCATAGCAAGCTGTAATAGAGACACCTGCCAGCTTCAATACACCTCATTCTGACTATTTTGTTGCACATATTTTCATGAAGCCATCTTATTAGTGTTTTTAAAAATCTCAAACTGTTTACCTAGCAAAGAAGCAAGGATTGGTCCCTCCACAGGATCCATTAAAAGCGCTTCCTTCTCATAATATTTGCTGTGAATAAAAAAAGTAAATAAATCAAAAAGTTACTACAATTCAAAATAAACTGACACATTTTGACTCAAAACTCCTGCATTACCGTATTCATAAAATGCAGAAAGCACATTCCTAAATACCACTTTATAAATTCGTTACACAATGCCTCATACTCCCTATACCACAATGGCACCATTTGGTATTTACCTTCCTCTACCTGAGATGAAAGATAAAGAGTAACCGTAGTTTTAATTTTTATTTGATACATTAATAGTACACATGAAAATAAGCAACTATGTCATATATTTTATCAGAGAACTCTGCTTCTTTCTCTGCCAGAATTTATCATTCATTTTCAAAATTCTCAATTCACAGGTAAAACCTGTATTCAGTGAAAACAGACTGTCCCATTACTGAGATAGAATCTTATGAGTAGTAACTGCCATTTCCTATCTAGAAAGAAGGGAGAGGAGGGAGGCGCTCCTCTCCTCGCTCTTCCCATCTACAGAGAATCTCATCAGTAGCTCCTTCCAACTCCTACGTCAGAAATGGGACAGTCTGTCTTTACCGAATACAAATTTTACCTGAGAATTTTAATAATGACTCATCAATTCTGGCAGAGAAAGAAGCACGTTTTTTGGATAAGATATATTACATAGTTGCTTATTTTTATGTGTATTATTGATTTATGAAATAAAAATTAAATCAAGGCTTACTCTTCACAGAATTTTACGTTGAGCCATGAAAATTAAAAAAAAAAATTCACGCAAAAAGGTGGCTTTTAGTACAAAATGTTTCATTTTCACAGTAAAAAATGGACAGCACAATTTGCTGTGCAATTTTTCTTGAATATACCGATACCCCATATGAAAAATTACTGTTTGGGTAACGGCAGGGTTCGGAACGGAAGGAGCGCCAATGGAATTCTTGAGTACAATTTTGGCAGGAATACATTACGGATGCAATGTCACATTTGAAGAGCCCCTGACATGCCAAAAATCCCACAAGTGACCCCATTTTGGAAACTAAACCTCTTGAGGAATTCATCTAGGGGTGTAGTATGCATTTTTAACCCTTAGACGATTCACAGAGTTGTATAACATTGGGCTGAGTAAATGGAAAATTACAATTTTATTTCACTAAAATGTTGCTTTGGCCTTAAGTTTTTAACCCCAGTTTTGCGTTTTCGTTTTTTGCTCCCCTTCTTTCCAGAGCTATAACTTTTTTATTTTTTGGTCAAAATGGCCATGTGAGGGGCTTGTTTTTTGGGGCAAAAAGGAGGGTGAATTGAACTTTTTTCTTTTTTTTTTTTCAAAATTTTAAACCATTTTTTTTTTTGCATGGGAGACTAAAAGCTGCAGTACTTTGATCTCTGCTACACACAGGCGATGATCAGATCACCTGTGTGTACCAAAAATGCCCACTGGGCGGCGCTCATAGCAATTCGGCTATGACAACCTGCTGGAGACCTCTGGTCCTCATGCCAACCCATCAGCGACACGCAATAACGTGACGAGGTTACCGATGGGCGGGATTTCAGGCGCGCTTCTGGTAAGAGTGAGTTAAATGCCGCTGTCAGAGATTAACAGCGGCATTTGACAAGTTAATAGCCGTGGGTGGATCGAGATTCCACCTGTGGCTGTTAGAGGCACATGTCAGCTGTTCAAAACCGGTGCTGAGCTCACATGAATGGGAGAGATTCCGATGTGGCACAGTGCAAAGCTCACAAGGAAAGAAGCTCCATATTGGAGTTCAGGATTTGCTGGAATAGTTTGAGGTACAATTGAAGCTCTGACTGCCGAGTCAGAGCGACGTCAGCAGCATGATAAGGTCATGTTATCATGCTGCTGACATCACTCGTCGGCGCGGAGAGCATTGGTGGTAATTGGTGGCAACCATCAGGCTTCCGAGATGACATCACGGGGCCGCTGATCAGACAGAAAAAGCGGAGTTCCCTCCCTCTTTTCTTAATGCTGCAATCGCTATTGATTGCTGCATTTTAAACAGCCTGGGGCAGTGTGATAGCCGGATCTCGGCTATCACTTCAGTTGAGCTCCCAGAAGCAATTGTGCAGGCACCGCTCCTGTGCCCATACGATCGTCAGGACATACTGGTGCATCCACTTGCGGGAACGCACTGCAAAATAGGTATTGGTACATCCAATGTCTTGAAGGGGTTAAGAGAACACTTTATTCAGGTTTTAAATGTAAGACTGATCAAGTCATAACAAATCAATTAGCCAAAATTATGTAAAAGTTACAATATATATAAAAAAAACACATGTAAGTCTGTGTTAAGTAATGACAAAAATCTACTGAATACACAATAACAGTGGTAAGAGAAAAATCATGCGTTTACCTGGAGTTTTCCACTAAGTGAAGAACAATTTTATCTAACACTTTTTCAATAAGTGCTGTACGAATCCATAGATGCTTGATGGCCTGTGGTGATAGATTAGGAAGTCTCTGGTTCTTGCGAACAGTTTCCTGGGCACCTTGCATTTGATTCTTTCTAGAAATAAATGTCAGGCAGATCAGTGAGAGTAAAAGAGATAGACAAATGAGGAACAGTTGGCAGCAGAGATTACAAAGCCCATCATGACATGGTTTTAAGGTTCAAAGAGCATCCACCACCAGGTTTTTGCTACCCCATTTGAGAGCAGCTTGATATAGGGGCAGAAAAACTGATTCCAGCAATTTGTCACTTAGGCTACTTTCACACTAGCGTCGGGCACTGCACGTCGCAATGCGTCGTTGTGGAGAAAAAACCGCATCCTGCAAAGTTGCCCGCAGGATGCGTTTTTTCTCCATAGACTTTTATTAGCGACGCATTGCGATGCAGTGCCACACGTCGCAACCATCGTGCGACAGTTGCGCCGTGTTTTAGCGGACCGCCACCACAAAAAAAGTTACATGTAACGTTTTTTTGTGCGTCGAGTCCGCCATTTTCTACCACGCATGTGCGGCTGAAACTCCGCCCCCTCCTCCCCGGACCTTGCAATGGGGCAGCGGAAGCGTCGTAAGACTGCTTCCGCTGCCCACGTCGGGCATTTCTTTCACAGCATGCGTCGGTACGTCGGCCCGACGCACTGCGACGGGCTCGTACCGACGCTAGTGTGAAAGCAGCCTTAGCCTCTTTCACACTTCCGCAGGCAGTGTCCCGTCGAGATACGTCGTCTTGTGAGAAAACAGGATCCTGCAAAAAAATTTGCAGGATCCTGTTTTTTCCCATAGACTTGTATTAGCGATGGATTGTGACGGATGGTCATCCGTCGTGCACTGGATACGTCGCCAAATTAGTGGTCGGAAAATCGTTCAGTGACGGGTCCTGCATTATCCGTCATCGGCTACAATGGAAGCCTATGGACGCAAGATCCGTCGCTGACCGTCACTCGCAGGAATCCAGCGACGGATCTCGTTTTTTCATTGTGCGCATGCCCGGAAATATTTTCAGACCCCGGAAAAAAAAAAAAAAAAAAAATCTCTCTCTCTCTCTCCCCCGTGTCCGGACATTTGATTCCCGAAAATTTATCAATTGAAATCGTGGCAACAACACAAACGAAGCATCCGTCATTACACTGGATCCGTCGCACACATTTTTCACAATTTTAGTGACGTCCGTCTACACGTCATTTTGCTGCACAACGACGCACAGCAGAAGACGGAAGTGTGAAAGAGGCCTTAAGGTATGCACACATCATCATTTCAGGTGGGTGTGCTGTGAAAATCACTTGAATAATCTCCCACACAATGCTTAACCAATGAACATATGCATTTCCATATAAAAACTAATTGCTGTGCATATGTTCCGTTTTTTGAGCTTCTTTTAAACACTCCATGTTTCCAAGATGCCAAGTGGTCAAAAGACCAAGCTGACCATTCTTCAGGCATTTTCCACTCTGAAGTTGCTCTATACTTTACTGTACAATTCAAGGCAATGGGATGGCTCATAAAAAGATGGCCAAAAATTAAGAAAAAGGTATGAGGAACCGACAAAAAAAGATGCTTCATGAAAGATATGCCAGAGCTTCCTGAAGAGTATTCCTCTTGGTATATTCAGTGGATTCGCCCAATTGTGGAAGATATTTGCACATATCCTAAATGGGCTGCTTGCTTCAGTTTTGATACAATCCCCCAGTTTTTTCTTCTGCAGATCTCTAAATGTGGAACTCTGTAAAACCCGCCCACACGACTGATTGACAGCTTTCTGTGTATCCTATGCATAGGCAGAAAGCTGCCACTTGGCGGTGGGAGCGAAGGTTATACAGATCTCAGCATTCAAAGATCTACAGCAGAAAAAAGAAACAACTAAATTAAAATACAAAATAAAATAAAACAAACTCTGCAATAAGTTAGGTCCTAAGACACCAAGTTTTATACACATACTTGGTATCATTTTAACCATAAAAGCGTGTAACAGTGACAAGATCCTATTTTATCAGCTTTCTGTTATGGCATTAAAGAATCTAGAACTAGAATTATTATAATAGGAGCTGAAAGCCTACAATTTATTGCAGTCATCTATATAAATTGGGTGAAAATAATAATTACACTAAAAGATTTTCTGGAAAAAGTAAATTTCTTACTTGCTCTCTAAAAGCTGTTCAAGATCCTGTACCTTCCTGCAAAGCTCATCTGCAAGAGGAAAGCTCTTTCCCACTTTCATAAATAATGCGGCAATTTTGTTACTGCGCAAAAATCCAGCAGCCCTGCGTCTCAGACCATGAAGAACGCAGGCTTCCACTGCAGCTGTAATCACACAAAGGAAAACTTTCAGAGAGTTACATCAGTATAATGTACGTAAAAAACACTATACTTTACATCTATTTATTTTTTAGCTGAGTTTTTGTACAATTTTCAATGTAGGCAATCTACATAAAAAATAAAAGAAACAATGTAAATGAGCAGTAAACGGAAAGCCTGCTTGTTTCCTAACTCCAGTAAGAAACAATATCAATTCCATATGTTCAGATAGAGTTTATTTGGATAATTTTAACACCCATGCTTTTGCAAACTCTTGCTTATATACCTTAAACAGATGCTGACACCCACATCCTAATTATGCACTAGTCAAGAAAAGTATGAATCAGAACAACTTTTTAATGTTCTGATTCATTCATAAATTTGTGTTACCATTTGTCATATGGAAATTTTGTGGTCCCATTAAAAAAGAATTTGAGCCAGAACAAAGTACAGTTTAACCCCTTCATGACCCAGCCTATTTTGGCCTTAATGACCTTGCCGTTTTTTGCAATTCTGACCAGTGTCCCTTTATGAGGTAATAACTCAGGAACGCTTCAACGGATCCTAGCGATTCTGAGATTGTTTTTTCGTGACATATTGGGCTTCATGTTAGTGGTAAATTTAGGTCGATAGTTTCTGAGTTTATTTGTGAAAAAAACGGAAATTTGGCGAAAATTTTGAAAATTTCGCAATTTTCACATTTTGAATTTTTATTCTGTTAAACCAGAGAGTTATGTGACACAAAATAGTTAATAAATAACGTTTCCCACATGTCTACTTTACATCAGCACAATTTTGGAAACAATTTTTTTTTTCGCTAGGAAGTTATAAGGGTTAAAATTTGACCAGTGATTTCTCATTTTTACAACAAAACTTACAAAACCATTTTTTTTAGGGACCACCTCACATTTGAAGTCATTTTGAGGGTTCTATATGGCTGAAAATACCCAAAAGTGACACCATTCTAAAAACTGCACCCCTCAAGGTGCTCAAAACCACATTCAAGAAGTTTATTAACCCTTCAGGTGTTTCACAGCAGCAGAAGCAACATGGAAGTAAAAAATGAACATTTAACTTTTTAGTCACAAAAATGATCTTTTAGCAACAATTTTTTCATTTTCCCAAGGGTAAAAGGAGAAACTGGACGTTGTTGTCCAATTTGTACTGAGTACGCTGATACCTCATATGTGGGGGTAAACCACTGTTTGGATGCACGGCAGGGCTCGGAAGGGAAGGAGCGCCATTTGACTTTTTGAATTAAAAATTGGCTCCAATCTTTAGCGGACACCATGTCGCGTTTGGAGAGCCCCCGTGTGCCTAAACATTGGAGCTCCCCCACAAGTGACCCCATTTTGGAAACTAGACCCCCAAGGAACTTATCTAGAAGCATAGTGAGCACTTTAAACCCCCAGGTGCTTCACAAATTGATCCGTAAAAATGAACAAGTACTTTTTTTTCACACAAAAATTATTTTAGCCTCAATTTTTTCATTTTCACATGGGCAACAGGATAAAATGGATCCTAAATTTTGTTGGGCAATTTCTCCTGAGTACACCAATACCTCACATGTGGGGGGGTAAACCACTGTTTGGGCACATGGTAAGGCTCGGAAGGGAAGGAGCGCCATTTGACTTTTTGAATGAAAAATTATCTCCATCGTTAGCGGACACCATGTCGCGTTTGGAAAGCCCCTGTGTGCCTAAACATTGGAGCTCCTCCACAAGTGACCCCATTTTGGAAACTAGACCCCCCAAGGAACTCATCTAGAGGCATAGTGAGCACTTTAAACCCCCAGGTGCTTCACAAATTGATCCGCAAAAATGAAAAAGTACTTTTCTTTCACACAAAATTTCTTTTAGCCTCAATTCTTTCATTTTCACATGGGCAACAGGATAAAATGGATCCTAAAATTTGTTGGGCAATTTCTCCTGAGTACGCCGATACCTCATATGTGGGGGTAAACCACTGTTTAGGTGCACGGCAAGGCTCGGAAGGGGAGGCGTGCCATTTGACTTTTTGAATGGAAAATTAGCTCCAATCGTTAGCGGACACCATGTCGCGTTTGGAGAGTCCTTGTGTGCCTAAACATTGGAGCTCCCCTACAAGTGACCCCATTTTGGAAACTAGACCCCCCAAGGAACTTATCTAGATGCATAGTGAGCACTTATAATCCCCAGGTGCTTCACAGAAGTTTATACCGCAGAGCCGTGAAAATAAAAAATAATTTTTCTTTCCTCAAAAATGATTTTTAGCCAAGAATTTTTTATTTTTCCAAGGGTAATAGGAGAAATTGGACCCCAAATGTTGTTGTCCAGTTTGTTCTGAGTACGATGATACCCCATATGTGGGGGTAAACCACTGTTTGGGCGCACGGCAGGGCTCGGAAGGGAAGGCACGCCATTTGGCTTTTGGAATGGAAAATTAGCTCCAATCATTAGCGGACACCATGTCGCGTTTGGAGAGCCCCTGTGTGCCTAAACATTGGAGCTCCCGCACAAGTGACCCCATTTTGGAAACTAGACCTCCCAAGGAACTAATCTAGATGTGTGGTGAGCACTTTGAACCCCCAAGTGCTTCATAGAAGTTTATAACGCAGAGCCATGAAAATAAAAAATAATTTTTCTTTTCTCAAAAATGATTTTTTAGCCCACAATTTTTTATTTTCCCAAGGGTAACAGGAGAAATTGGACCCCAAAAGTAGTTGTCCAGTTTCTCCTGAGTACGCTGATACCCCATATGTGGGGGTAAACCACTGTTTTGGCACACGTTGGGGTTCGGAAGGGAAGTAGTGACGTTTTGAAATGCAGACTTTGATGGAATGCTCTGCGGGCGTCACGTTGCGTTTGCAGAGACCCTGATGTGCCTAAACAGTAGGAACTCCCCACAAGTGACTCCATTTTGGAAACTAGACCCCCAAAAGAACTTATCTAGATGTGTGGTGAGCACTTTGAACCCCCAAGTGCTTCACAGAAGTTTATAACGCAGAGCCGTGAAAATAATAAATGTGTTTTCTTTCCTCAAAAATATTTTTTTAGCCCAGAATTTTTTATTTTTGCAAGAGTAACAGGAGAAATTGGACCCCAAAAGTTGTTGTCCAGTTTCTCCTGAGTACGCTGATACCCCATATGTGGGGGTAAACCACTGTTTGGGCACATGCCGGGGCTCGGAAGGGAAGTAGTGACGTTTTGGAATGCAGACTTTGATGGAATGGTCTGCGGGCATCATGTTACGTTTGCAGAGCCCCTGATATGCTTAAACAGTAGAAACCCCCCACAAGTGACCCCATTTTGGAAACTAGACCCCCCCCAAGGAACTTATCTAGATGTGTGGTGAGCACGTTCAACCCCCAAGTGCTTCACAGAAGTTTACAACGCAGAGCCGTGAAAATAAAAAATCATTTTTCTTTCCTCAAAAAAGATGTTTTAGCAAGCAATTTTTTATTTTCACAAGGGTAACAGGAGAAATTGGACCCCAATATTTGTTGCCCAGTTTGTTGTGAGTACGCTGATACCCCATATGTGGGGGTAAACCACTGTTTGGGCACACGTCAGGGCTCGGAAGGGAAGTAGTGACATTTGAAATGCAGACTTTGATGGAATGGTCTGCAGGCGTCACATTGCATTTGCAGAGCCCCTGATGTGCCTAAACAGTAGAAACACCCCACAAGTGACCCCATTTTGGAAACTAGACCCCCGAAGGAACTTATCTAGATGTGTGGTGAGCACTTTCAACCCCCAAGTGCTTCACAGAAGTTTATAACGCAGAGTCGTGAAAATAAAAAATAATTGTTCTTTCCTCAAAAATTATGTTTTAGCAAGTAATTTTTTATTTTTGCAAGGGTAACAGGAGAAATTGGACCCCAACAGTTGTTGCCCAGTTTGTCCTGAGTACGCTGGTACCTCAAATGTGGGGGTAAACCACTGTTTGGGCGCACGTCGGGGCTTGGAAGGGAGGGAGCACCATTTGACTTTTTGAACGCAAGATTGGCTGGAATCAATGGTGGCGCCATGTTGCGTTTGGAGACCCCTGATGTGCCTAAACAGTGGAAACCCCTCAATTCTAACTTCAACACTAACCCCAACACACCCCTAACCACAACCCTAACCGCAACACACCCGTAACCCAAATTCCAACCCTAACCCTAATCCTAACCCTAATCCCAACCGTAACCCTAATCCCAACCCTAACCACAACTGTAACCCCAACACACCCCTAACCCTATCCGTAACCCTAACCACAAGCCTAATCTTAACCCTATTTCAAACCCTAGCCCTAATTCCAACCCTAACTCTAATTCCAACCCTAACCCTAAGGCTATGTGCCCACGTTGCGGATTCGTGTGAGATTTTTCCGCACGATTTTTGAAAAATCTGCAGGTAAAAGGCACTGCGTTTTACCTGCGGATTTACAGCAGATTTCCAGTGTTTTTTTGTGCGGATTTCACCTGCGGATTCCTATTGAGGAACAGGTGTAAAACGCTGCGGAATCCACACAAAGAATTGACATGCTGCGGAAAATACAACGCAGCGTTTCTGCAGGGAATTTTCCGCACCATGGGCACAGCGGATTTGGTTTTCCATACGTGTACATGGTACTGTAAACCTGATGGAAAACTGCTTCGAATTCGCAGCGGCCAATCCGCTGCGGATCCGCGGCCAATCCGCTGCGGATCCGCGGCCAATCCGCTGCGGATCCGCGGCCAATCCGCTGCGGATCCGCGGCCAATCCGCTGCGGATCCGCAGCCAAATCCGCACTGTGTGCACATGCCATAACCCTACCCCTAACCC
Source organism: Ranitomeya variabilis (assembly GCF_051348905.1). NCBI lineage: Eukaryota > Metazoa > Chordata > Amphibia > Anura > Dendrobatidae > Ranitomeya > Ranitomeya variabilis. Next base: position 299,021,979 of record NC_135232.1, read on the forward strand.
TAACCCTACCCCTAACCCTACCCCTAGTTCTAACCCTAGTTCTAACCCTAACCCTAGTGGAAAAAGAAAAAAAAATATTTTCTTTATTTTATTATTGTCCCTACCTATGGGGGTGATAAAGGGGGGGGGGTTTATTTATTATTTTTTTATTTTGATCGCTGCGATAGAACCTACCACAGCGATCAAAATGTACTTGTAATGAATCTGCCGGCTGGCAGATTCGGCGGGCGCACTGCGCATGCGCCCGCCATTTTCCAAGATGGCGCCGCCCATGGAGAAGACGGCCGGACACCGGGAGGGACATCGAAGCTAGGTAAGTATGGGGGGTGGGATCGGAACACGGGGGGGGGGGGATCGGAGGACCGGGGGAGCGGACAAGAGGACCGGGGTAGCGGACAGGAGGGAGGAGGGGAGCAGACAGGAGATCGGGACAGGAGGGAGGAGGGGAGCGGACAGGAGATCGGGGCAGAAAGGACGACTGGGGGGGCGATGGGTGGGGGGGGGCAGATCGGGGTCTCCAGCCATGGCAGATGCTATTGCAGCATCGGCCATGGCTGGATTGTAATATTTCACCATTTTCATAGGTGAAATATTACAAATCGCTCTGATTGGCTGTTTCACTTTCAACAGCCAATCAGAGCGATCGTAGCCACGGGGGGGTGAAGCCACCCCCCCTGGGCTGAAGTACCACTCCCCCTGTCTCTGCAGATCGGGTGAAAATGGAGTTAACCCTTTCACCCGATCTGCAGGGACGCGATCTTTCCATGACGCCAAATAGGCGTCACAGGTCGGATTGGCACCGACTTTCATGACGCCTACGTGGCGTCAAAGGTCGGTAAGGGGTTAAAGACAGCCTGTCACCAAATCAAAAGTGGCCAGTTTTTGCTTCTATATTGTTCTCACTGCTCCCCAAGTATGCCTTTTTTGGCTTTATATCTCTCACATGGGACCCGAGAAATAGCACCTTTTTATTTAGTGCAAGACTTTATGGTTTTCACCAATGGGACGTGGCTCACAGGAAATGCAGTGGACGTAGTGTATATGGACCTTTCAAAAGCTTTCGATACGGTGCCACACAAAAGGTTGATACATAAAATGAGAATAATGGGGATAGGAGAAAATATGTGTAAGTGGGTTAAGAGCTGGCTCAGGGATAGGAACAAAGAGTGGTTATTAATGGAGCACACTCGGACTGGGTCGCGGTTAGCAGTGGGGTAACACAGGGGTCAGTATTGGGCCCTCTTCTTTTTAACATATTTATTAATGACCTTGTAGGGGGCATACAGAGTAGAATTTCAATATTTGCAGACAACACTAAACTCTGCAGAGTAATCCATACAGAGGAGGACAATTTTATATTACAGTATGATTTATGTAAACTAGAAGCTTGGGCTGACAAATGGCAAATGAGCTTTAGTGGGGATGAATGTACGGTCATGCACTTGGGTAGAAGTAATAAGATGTATAACTATGTGCTTAATTCTAAAACTCTGGTCAAAACAGACAGTGAAAAAGACCTGGGTGGATGACAAACTCACATTTAGTGGCCAGTGACAGGCAGCTGCTACAAAGGCAAATAAAATAATGGGATGCATTAAAAGAGGCATAGATGCTCATGAGGAGAACATAATTTTACCTCTATATAAGTCACTAGTTCGACCACACTTAGAATTCTGTGTACAGTTCTGGTCTCCGGTGTATAAGAAAGACATAGCTGAACTAGAGCGGGAGCAGAGAAGAGCAACCAAGGTTATTGGAGGACTGGGGGGTCTGCAATATCAAGATAGGTTATTACACTTGGGGCTATTTAGTTTGGAAAAACGAAGGCTAAGGGGTGATCTTATTACAATGTATAAATATATGAGGGGACAGTACAAAGACCTTTCTATTGATCTTTTTAATCATAGACCTGAGACAGGGACAAGGGGGCATCCTGTACATCTGGAGGAAAAAAGGTTTAAGCATAATAACAGACCACACCCATAGACTTCCATTAGTGTAACGGATCCTAACGCATGTCAAAATCGGCATGCGTTTGCAATGGTCCGTTAGTTCGTGACCCACTTTCCAACGCGGACTACCACGTTTTCGGGTCTGGTACGGCGAATGCACAGTGAACGGAAGCGTTCGTTCTGCCATAGAACTCTATTGCAAATGCAAATGACCTAACGCAGCCACATGCGTTAACGCGATGGCAAAAACACCACAGAAAGACAATTTTGGGCTCATTTTTACCACATCCGTTTAACAGATCAGTAAAACGGATTGCCCTAACGCAATGTGGACCTAGCCTAACCCGTTTGGTAAAGATCATAAAAAAGAGCACAAAATATATCTTTAGAACAATATGGAGGATTAAAAAAAAAAAGTTACCTTCTCAGGGAAGCAGTGGAATTAAAATAAGAGCCACTAATTACCTGATGACAGGTCCTCATTAACATTATAACAAGTGCATACATCTCAAACAACTAAACTTTCCTCAAATAAATAAAAATAAATAAATGCAAGTTTGGCCCGATGGTCAAGTTCCAAAGCCGTACGGTAAAAAAACAAAAAAAACAAAAAAAAAAAAAAAAAACATTTGAAAAATACTTTTCCAGTTAAAAATGTTTCATTACATAAAATATATAAAGAATAAAGTACACATTTTTGGTATTTCTGTGTTTGCAACAACCTCAAATATAAAATGATAAGGTTATTTAACCAAGACAACAGATTTAGAATACAAATATTGCACAAAATTATACCACAAAAACACATCAATGATTTTCTTCAAAACTGTTTTTATAGCACAAAAAGTTGGAAAATATTGAAGTACATTTAGTATTGCCCTGCCCATTAAATAGGTAACGTAAAGTTAACATGACAATTAGACTACAGAGCGAGCACAACAAACACAGATAATGAGACCCAATTAAGGGTAAAGAAATTGCTTTTTTTCCATAGTAATTATAAATGTAATAAATCATTATTTCCTGCTTGTTTAGATGGGCTGATCTTTTTCAAGTTTGGATAAGTAGAGCGCTGTTCACTTTGGAATTATGGCTTTTTACAGGAACCATAACAATTATGACAGAATAATTATAATTTTGATAGATCCCTCATGATCAAGTTTTTTTTTAAACCTACATTGATTTAAATTAGTTTATAAAGCTTTATTTTTTCACTCATCATTTTATCATATGATTCTGCCCCTCAAAAGTAAAGTGAAGAAAAAGTGCAAACATAGCCTAAGTATAGCTTACGTAGAGTCCCATTGCCTGACCCATCATTTATAGCTTTATTGTACCAGTTTACTGCATGTGAAAAATTAATGCCAAAAGTCCATTCTATTTTGGCATATTATTCTCACTTATGAAGAGTTTCTATAATTTTGATCCCCATACATGATGCAATATCTCAGCATCTCTGGGCATTTCAGAAATTACAATAAAACATGAACTATATTTGTCAGCTGGTATTTATTGACCAATACAAGACTAAATGGTAATTTAATACAAATGTTCTGAAATACAAGCCATAGGGCTTTTTAATAAGCTGAACATTAAATATAAAACATTTCAACAAATCTAGATATAGCTAGTAAGTGCAATACCTCCACATTGCTTTAGTTCTCATGAAGCACCTGAAGGGTTAATAAACTTGAATGTGATTTTGAGCACCTTGAGGGTGCAATTTTTAGAATGGTGTCCCTTTTGGGTATTTTCTGTCATATTGACCCTCCCAAACTCACTTCAACTGTGAAGTGGTCCCAAATAAAAAAAAATGATTGTGTTGGAAAAATGAGAAATCGCTGGTCAACTTTTAACACTTATAACTTCCTAACAAAAAGAATTATGTTTCCAAAATTGTGCCGATGTAAAGTGGACATGTGGGAAATTTTATTTTTTATCTATTTTGTGTGACACGACTCTCTGATTTAAGGGCACCAAAATTAAAAGTTTAAAAATTGCTAAATTTTCAAAATTTTAGCCAAATTTCCTTTTTCCATAAATACACGCAAGTCATATCAAAGAAATTTTACCACTAACATGAAGTACAATATGTCACAAAAAACAATCTCAGAATCAGTGGGATACGTTCAGGGCCGGACTGGGACTAAAATTCAGCCCTGGCATTTGAAGTTACACAGGCCCACTTGTCACATGGTGACTGTATAATATCTTTGTACACTTGTAGGCAGGGCCGGTTTTAGGCAAAGTGGGGCCCTAGGCAAAGTTTAAAATGGGTCCCCAAATGCTAACATATTGCACATCACACAGAAGCCTTTCTGTTGTATTTACGTGCGCTGAGTTCAGGCCGCTAAACGAGTTTGATCGACAATACTGAAGTTGTTCAACGCTTGTTTCCCGGCCTCTTTCCACCAGCTGAGGAATAATGATGAGACAGAACGATCACTAATAGATCACCATACAGTATCATGTTTTCAGCAGCACATCTACAGTTTACACTGGCAATGTGCTGCTGACAACAAGGCTTTTTGTTCCAGCAAAAACAATCCGAATATGCAGCATTTTACTTGTTTAGTAAAATACACCCCATAGTCCTCCATATATTATAATGTGCTCCATAGTCCTCCATATAGTATAATACACTCCCTATAGTCCTCCATATATTAAAATACACTGCTCAGTCCTCCACATAGTATAATACACTCCTCATAGTCCTCCATATAGCATAATACAATCCTCATAGTCCTCCATATAGCATAATACAATCCTCATAGTGCTCCATATAGTATAATGCACCGCCACAGTCATCCATGTAGTACAATTCACTTCCCATAGTATAATGCACCCCATAGTTCTTCATATAGTATAACGTATTCCCCATAGTCCTCGATACAGTATAATGCAGCCCACATATAGTATAATGCAGCCACCCCAGAGTATAATGCAGCCACCCCAGAGTATAATGCAGCCACCCCAGAGTATAATGCAGCCACCCCACAGAGTATAATGCAGCCACCCCAGAGTATGTAACCCCCATAGAATATAATACAGCCCACCTCCCCATAATATATAATGTAGCCCCCCATAGAATATAATGCAGCCCCCCATAGTATATAACGCAGCCTCCCCCATAGAATATAATATACCCCCACAATAGTATATAACACAGCCACATAGTACATAACATGGCCTCCCCCATAGAATATAATATAATCCCCATAGTATATAGCAAAGCCCGCATATTATATAGCACAAACCGCATAGTATACAGCACAGCCTGCATACTATAGCACAGCTCGCGTAGTAGATAACACAGCCCACACAGCAGTATTCAGCACAGACCACACAGTAGTATACAGCACAGACCACACAGTAGTATACAGCACAGCCCACGTAGAAGTATACAGCACAGTCCACACAGTAGTATACAGCACAGCCCACAGAGTAATATATACAGCACAGCCCACAAAGTAATATATACAGCACAGCCCACAAAGTAATATATACAGCACAGCCCACAGAGAACTATATACAGCACAGCCCACAGAGAACTATATACAGCACAGCCCACAGAGAACTATATAAAGCACAGCCCAGAGTACTATATACAGCACAGCCCACAGAGCAATATATACAGCACAGCCCACAGCGTACTATATACAGCACAGCCCACAGAGCACTGTATACAGCACAGCCCACAGAGCACTATATACAGCACAGCCCACAGAGTAATATATACAGCACAGCCCACAGAGTACTATATACAGCACAGCCCACAGAGTACTATATACAGCACAGCCCACAGAGTACTATATACAGCACAGCCCACAGAGTACTATATACAGCACAGCCCACAGAGAACTATATACAGCACAGCCCAGAGTACTATATACAGCACAGCCCAGAGTACTATATACAGCACAGCCCAGAGAGTACTATATACAGCACAGCCCAGAGAGTACTATATACAGCACAGCCCAGAGAGTACTATATACAGCACAGCCCACAGAGAACTATATAAAGCACAGCCCAGAGTACTATATACAGCACAGCCCAGAGTACTATATAAAGCACAGCCCAGAGAGTACTATATACAGCACAGCCCAGAGAGTACTATATACAGCACAGCCCAGAGAGTACTATATACAGCACAGCCCACAGAGTACTATATACAGCACAGCCCACAGAGTACTATATACAGCACAGCCCACAGAGTACTATATACAGCACAGCCCACAGAGTACTATATACAGCACAGCCCACAGAGTACTATATACAGCACAGCCCACAGAGTACTATATACAGCACAGCCCACAGAGAACTATATACAGCACACAGTAGTATACAGCACAGAGCACAGCCCACAGAGAACTATATACAGCCCACAGTAGTATACAGCACAGAGCACAGCCCACAGAGAACTATATACAGCACAGAGCACAGCCCACAGAGAACTATATACAGCCCACAGTAGCATACAGCACAGAGCACAGCCCACAGATAACTATATACAGCCCACAGCAGTATACAGCACAGAGCACAGCCCACAGAGAACTATATACAGCCCACAGTAGTATACAGCACAGAGCACAGCCCACAGAGAGCTATATATAGCACAGAGCACACAGTAGTATACAGCACAGAGCACAGCCCACAGAGAGCTATATACAGCCCACAGCAGTATACAGCACAGAGCACAGCCCACAGAGAACTATATACAGCCCACAGCAGTATACAGCACAGAGCACAGCCCACAGAGAACTATATACAGCCCACAGCAGTATACAGCACAGAGCACAGCCCACAGAGAACTATATATAGCACAGAGCACACAGTAGTATACAGCACAGAGCACAGCCCACAGAGAGCTATATACAGCCCACAGCAGTATACAGCACAGAGCACAGCCCACAGAGAACTATATACAGCCCACAGTAGTAAACAGCACAGAGCACAGCCCACAGAGAACTATATACAGCCCACAGTGGTATACAGCACAGAGCACAGCCCACAGAGTACTATATACAGCCCACAGTAGTATACAGCACAGAGCACAGCCCACAGAGAGCTATATACAGCCCACAGCAGTATACAGCACAGAGCACAGCCCACAGAGAACTATATATAGCACAGAGCACACAGTAGTATACAGCACAGAGCACAGCCCACAGAGAGCTATATACAGCCCACAGCAGTATACAGCACAGAGCACAGCCCACAGATAACTATATACAGCCCACAGTAGTATACAGCACAGAGCACAGCCCACAGAGAGCTATATACAGCCCACAGTAGTATACAGCACAGAGCACAGCCCACAGAGAACTATATACAGCCCACAATAGTATACAGCACAGAGCACAGCCCACAGAGTACTATATACAGCCCACAGTAGTATACAGCACAGAGCACAGCCCACAGAGAACTATATACAGCCCACAATAGTATACAGCACAGAGCACAGCCCACAGAGAGCTATATACAGCCCACAGTGGTATACAACACAGAGCACAGCCCACAGAGAACTATATACAGCCCACAGTGGTATACAGCACAGAGCACAGCCCACAGAGAACTATATACAGCCCACAGTAGTATACAGCACAGAGCACAGCCCACAGAGAACTATATACAGCCCACAGTGGTATACAGCACAGAGCACAGCCCACAGAGAACTATATACAGCCCACAATAGTATACAGCACAGAGCACAGCCCACAGAGTACTATATACAGCCCACAGTAGTATACAGCACAGAGCACAGCCCACAGAGAACTATATACAGCCCACAATAGTATACAGCACAGAGCACAGCCCACAGAGAGCTATATACAGCCCACAGTGGTATACAACACAGAGCACAGCCCACAGAGAACTATATACAGCCCACAGCAGTATACAGCACAGAGCACAGCCCACAGAGAACTATATACAGCCCACAGTGGTATACAGCACAGAGCACAGCCCACAGAGAACTATATACAGCCCACAGTAGTATACAGCACAGAGCACAGCCCACAGAGAACTATATACAGCCCACAGTGGTATACAGCACAGAGCACAGCCCACAGAGAACTATATACAGCCCACAATAGTATACAGCACAGAGCACAGCCCACAGAGTACTATATACAGCCCACAGTAGTATACAGCACAGAGCACAGCCCACAGAGAACTATATACAGCCCACAATAGTATACAGCACAGAGCACAGCCCACAGAGTACTATATACAGCCCACAGTAGTATACAGCACAGAGCACAGCCCACAGAGAACTATATACAGCCCACAGCAGTATACAGCACAGAGCACAGCCCACAGAGAGCTATATACAGCCCACAGTGGTATACAACACAGAGCACAGCCCACAGAGAACTATATACAGCCCACAGTGGTATACAGCACAGAGCACAGCCCACAGAGAACTATATACAGCCCACAGTAGTATACAGCACAGAGCACAGCCCACAGAGAACTATATACAGCCCACAGTGGTATACAGCACAGAGCACAGCCCACAGAGAACTATATACAGCCCACAGTAGTATACAGCACAGAGCACAGCCCACAGAGAACTATATACAGCCCACAGTAGTATACAGCACAGAGCACAGCCCACAGATAACTATATACAGCCCACAGCAGTATACAGCACAGCCCACAGAGAACTATATACAGCCCACATCTCTTCTCTTCCTCCCCTCACCTCCTCCGAGAATGGCCCCACAGTCCAGAAAAAAAAAAACTCTCCTCACCTCTCCTCGTGCCCAGCGTTGCTTCCTGGTTCCTGCTCCTGTCTCAGCAGCTGCAGTCTGCCCGGGACACAGCAGGTGCGCGATGATATGACATCATCGCGCACCCGCAGTGTCAGAGGCAGAGCGGGGAATGATGGGAGAGGAGCGTCTGTAGACGCTCTCTCCTCCATCATTGCATTCAACTGTACCGGCGTCTATACGCCGGTATAGTTGAATGCGACGGCGGGGGCGGCGGATTGAGCGGCCCACCACTGGCACCGGCCCTTCTGGCATTTGCCAGAAGTGCCCTATGGCCAGTCCGGCCCTGGATACGTTGAAGAGCTATAATCTCAAAGTGACAGCGGTCAGAATTGTAAAAATTGGCCTGGTCATTAAGGAATAAATTGGCTCGGTCACTAAGGGGTTAAACTATCCAGCATTCGGGAAATACCCTAATGGAAAATAAACAGACCCCCCCAGTATAAATAATGGGATACATGTGACGGTTTTTGAGTTGTGTGACAAATACAGCTTGCACAAAACTGATGGTGGTTCTGTTGATATATTCCGGTTCTGGTGACATATTCATGTAGTGATTATGATGATTCCGGTGATATACATTCATCACCAGAACCATCATCAGTACATGAATACGAAGCCAAAATCATCATCAGTACATAATCAGAGCACCAGACCCATCAATAGCACATGAAAATGGCACCAGAAACATCATTAGTAAACAAATACATCACCAGAACCACCATCAGTACATGAATGCATCACTAGACCCACCATCAGTACATGAATACATCAACAGACCCACCATCAGTACTTGACTACGTCATCAGAAACACCATCAGTAAATTAATACGTAACTAGAACCTCCATCAGTACATGATTACATAAACAGAACCAAGAGTAGTTGAATTTAAGATCCAAGCTTAGCACAACAATCAATTGTAATATCAAGTCAGCCCCATAAACAAATATATAGCATGAACCTACAACCCTACAACTTCCAGTATGCCCTTAACAATGGTAGAGAGATACAGGGAGTGGTTTTTAACACCTCACCACTTGTGAACTTGACCCCATCCCATCCTTCCTCCACCACACTTATCCAATCCCTAACCCATCTCTTCAACCTACCACTAACTTCTGGTACCTTCCCGTCTGCTTTCAAACATGCCACAATCACACCTATCCTCAAAAAGCCATCCCTTGACCCGAGCGCTATGTCCAGCTAACGCCCCATACCGTTGCTCCCAAACTCCTTGAGCAGCACGTCCAAACTGAACTTTCCTCTCACTTTGCATCTAACTCACTCTTCAACAGTCTACAATCTGGCTTCCGTCCCCACCACTCCACTGAAACTGCCTTGACCAAACTTGCTAATAAGTTATTTACAGCCAAAGCTAACAGATAATACTCTACTTCTCCTTCTAGACCTGTCCTCTGCCTTCAATACAGTTGACTACTGCCTCCTACTTCAGATCCTATCTTCCTTTAGTGTCAAATGCCTTGCCCTATCCTGGATCTCCTCATACCTTACCAACCACACATTTAGCATTTCCTACTCCCACATTACCTCCTTATCTCACACTCTCTCTGTTGGTGTCCCTCAAGACTCTGCCCTAGGACCCCTACTCTTCTCCATCTATACCCTTTGCCTGGGACAACTCTAAGTCCTATGGTTTCCAGTACCATCTATATGCGGATGACACTCAGATCTACCTCTCTGTCCCAGATGTCACCTTTCTGCTGTCCAGAATCCCAGAGTGTCTATCAGCCATATCATCCTCTCGCTTCCTCAAGCTCAATGTAGACAAATCTGAACTAATTATATTTCCTTCATCTCGCATATCTTCCCTACCTGAACTATCACAATAAATTACACCACACTTTCCCCGGTCCTGGAAATCTGCTGCCTCGGAGTAACCCTTGACTCTGTCCTGTCCTTCAAACCGCACATCCAAGCTCTCGCCACTTGCTGTCGCCTTCAGCTTAAAAATAATTCGACAATCCTCAACCCTAACTCCACCAAAATGCCTGTGCATTCCCTAATCATCTCCCTCCCTCGATTATTGCAACATCTTCCTCTGTGGCCTACCTTCTAACACTTTCAATCCTCTCCAGTCTGTCCTTAACTCTGCTGCCCAACTAATTAATCTCTCTCCTTGCTACACTCCTGCTTCCCCCCTTTGCAAATCCCTACACTGGCTCCCAATTTCCCAGCATATCCAGTTCAAACTATTAACACTGATTTACAAAGCCATCCATAACCTATCTCCGAACTAATCTCCCAATATCTTCCCTCATGTAATCTCTGGTCCTCCCTCCCAAGAACTCATTCTCTCCTCCACACTGATTTGCTCATCACCCAATCGTCTCCAAGACTTCTCCTGAATATCCCCCATCCTCTGAAATTCTGTGCCTTAACACGTTCGATTATCCACTACATTTGGATCCTACATCTGGAACCTGAAAACCCATCTCTTCAAGAATGCTTACAATCTGCAATGACCACGCTGCATCCTCAACATCATCGGAGCTACTGCAACTTCTAACTACTGTCTCCTTCCCCAAAAACTTGTAGAATGTAAGCCCATAAGGGCAGGGTCCTCTTCCTCTGCACCAGTCTACCTTTGTTAGTTTGTCTACTGTAAGTGACATTTGTATTTTGATGTAACCTCTTCACATGTACAGCACCATGGAACCAATTGTGCTATGTATATAAATATATAATAATATTCTCTGGAGTAATCTCTTTTCATCTCCATCCTGTGTAGATACTATGATGACTTTTGACATTCACAGCTGTTTTCTTCAGACCTACATCTTCTGTAGTCTTTTTATAGCACATCCCGACACAGTGCCCTTAAAAACAAGAGTGTTATTAAAATGACCTCTGCATAAAAATATCTGTCCATATTATGACTCTAAATAAGCCTCCTATGGTATATGACCCTCCACACTGTATACCATTATCAGCTAAAACTGCCACAGTGTCCGCCGTTATGAACCATTGCCTTTACCATGACTGTCACCGCTAATTTTCCATTATACTTTCTATATCTCCAAACTGTCCCCCTAACATGCTAACTCTTCTCCATATTGTGCCTCCATTTCATGTTATCCCCTCTCCAAATCCAGTCTGTGCTCCTTCTCACATTATGTCCTCATACTGCACACCATGCTGTCCTCTTCAAACTGTAACCATTCCTCACACTGTCCCCCTACCTACACGGTTTGATGGGCACCACAGTGGCCCATGCGGAAGGATATCCACAACAACCCCCCAATATATAGTATGGTCACCACCACAGCCCCCATTTATAGTACAATATCCACCACAGACCCCTATAAATAGAATTATGTCCCAAACAGCACCCACGTATACTATAATGATCCCCACAACAGTATTATGGGCCACAAACACCCCACATGCACAGCCCATTTTATTCGCCCATCTGCACAGCGCCTCAGTTTATTCCCCATCTGTACAGCCCCTCATTTTATCCCCCCTGTGCACAGCCTCTCAGCTTATTCTCCCATCTGCACAGCCCCACATTTAATCCCCCAATCAGCACAGCCCCTCACCTCATTTTATTCCCTCTCATCAACACAGCCTCTCCTCTAATTCATTTAAATTCCCCCCATCTGCACAGTGCCTCATTTTATTCCTCCGCATTAGCACAGATCCTCCCCCTTATTTTATGGCACTCTACACAGTAATATAAGAATTTAAAAAAAACAACCCTCATACTCACCGAATCCAGGCTCCCGTCTCCTCTGTGCAGCAGTGGGTGCTGGATGGTGCGATGACGTCACTGCACCGCACCACCCAACATCCCGTGCGTGCACCTTCTTGAAGAAGTTGCAGGCCAAAAGTGGCATGCAATTGAGTGCAGAGAAGGAGCGATGGCTGGAGCGAAGGAAGAAAGAGGGGTGAGCGGTGTCAGTGACTTTCCATCACTGTACTTGTCTACGGCCGCAGGAAGATGTCGGGCGACCGCAGATATTCAGTATTTTTTTTATTTTTTTTTTTAAGATGTCCTTCTCGGGTAGGCAGGAGGTGGCGCCCTAGGCAGGTGCCTACCCCTCGTACCAGCCCTGCAAAAAAGTAAAAGAATAAGAAAGCAAGTGGTGGCTACACGTTTGGAGGAAATCCCATGAAAGATGGCAATTCGAGATTGAGTAAAGGGGAAACTATTATAAAAAAGTATTGTACAAGCTACATTATTAGCAAAATAGTGTTTCTGCGTATCACAGAACAACATACATACCAGCAGTCAACATCTATAATATAACGCTGGGAGCGTCACTCTGTCCGAAGCCTCTATAGACTGCGCAAGCGCAAGCGCCGGCGCAGTCTGGACCGCACAGAGCGACGCTCCCAGGAGATCGCGGTATGCGTAAGCGCTGAACGCACACCGCGATCTCCACCGGACAAGCAGGGACGAGCCAGGAGGCGGAGGGTGAGTATACTTACCTGACCCGTTCCACCGACGCGCTTCCGGGCCGTGACTGTCCCCCTGCTCCCGGAATCGGCGCCTGCGCAGTCCGCGCTTTCCGGCGCCATTTTCTTGAAGACACATTGCAGTGTCTTCAAGAAAATGGCGCCGGAAAGCGCGGACTGCGCAGGCGCCGACTCCGGGAGCAGGACCAAGAAAATGGCCGCACCCAGCACAGCCGCCGCGCCCAGCACAGCCACGCACAGCCGCCCACAGCAACGCACAGCCGCCACACCCAGCACAGCCGACCATAGCCGCCCACAGCCACGCACAGGCGCCCACAGCCACGCACAGCCGCCGCACCCAGCACAGCTGCCCACAGCCACGCACAGCCACCCATAGCCACGCACAGCCGCCGCACCCAGCACAGCCGCCCACAGCCACGCACAGCCGCCGCACCCAGCACAGCCAACCACAGCCGCCGCACCCAGCACAGCCGCCCACAGCCACGCACAGCCGCCCACAGCCACGCACAGCCGCACCCAGCACAGCCGACCACAGCCACGCACAGCCGCCGCACCCAGCACAGCCGCCCACAGCCACGTACAGCCACCCATAGCCACGCACAGCCGCCGCACCCAGCACAGCCGCCGCACCCAGCACAGCCGCCCACAGCCACGCACAGCCCACAGCCACGCACAGCCCACAGCCACGCACAGCACAGCCACGCACAGCCGCCGCACCCAGCACAGCCACCCACAGCCGCCGCACCCAGCACATCCGCCGCACCCAGCACAGCCATGCACAGCCACGCACAGCCGCCTACAGCCACGCACAGCCGCCCACAGCCACGCACAGCCGCCCACAGCCACGGACAGCCGCCGCACCCAGCACAGCCGCCGCACCCAGCACAGCCACGCACAGCCGCCCACAGCCACGCACAGCCGCCGCACCCAGCACAGCCGCCCACAGCCACGCACAACCGCTGCACCCAGCACAGCCACCCACAGCCGCCGCACCCAGCACAGCCGCCGCACCCAGCACAGCCGCCGCACCCAGCACAGCCGCCACAGCCATGCACAGCCTCCGCACCCAGCACAGCCACGCACAGCCGCCTACAGCCACGGACAGCCGCCGCACCCAGCACAGCCACCGCACCCAGCACAGCCGCCGCACCCAGCACAGCCGCCCACAGCCGCCGCACCCAGCACAGCCTCCCACAGCCACGCACAGCCGCCTACAGCCACGCACAGCCGCTGCACCCAGCACAGCCGCTGCACCCAGCACAGCCACCGCACCCAGCACAGCCGTCCACAGCTGCCGCACCCAGCACAGCCGCCCGCACCCAGCACAGCCACGTCACATACAGCCGCCCGCACTCAGCACAGCCACATACAGCCGCCCGCACTCAGCACAGCCGCCCGCACTCAGCACAGCCGCCCGCACTCAGCACAGCCGCCCGCACTGATGGGGGCGCAGGATGGAGCAGCACGTGATAGGATGGGGGCGCAGGATGGGAGCACATGACAGGATGGGGATGAGGATGGAGCAGCACATTACACGGTGGAGCAGCACATGACAGGATGGGGGCGCAGGATGGAGCAGCACATGACACGGTGGAGCAGCACATGACAGGATGGGGATGCAGGATGGAGCAGCACATGACACGGTGGAGCAGCACATGACAGGATGGGGGCGCAGGATGGAGCAGCACATGACACGGTGGAGCAGCACATGACAGGATGGGGGCGCAGGATGGAGCAGCATATGACAGGATAGGAGCAGCACATACCAGGATGGAGACCATATTCCAATATAAATGCTCGCCACCCGGGCGTAGAACGGGTTCAATAGCTAGTTATGTTATAACCAAAGGTTAAAACCAATCTGTCACGTTATTATTATTCCATGTGAACTCATGTTGGTACATTGAATTACTCAACTGCAACAAGTGCATTTAACTGGAAGAAACAGCCAAACAACCATCTGCTCTTTGGTATCACAGCTCTATAACTTTTCATTAAAGATCACCAGGAAAATGTAATCCAATCTGCAGGCATCATGTTACAAGAAAATATTCAGTATAGCCCATGTTTTCATCATCTAAAGCTCTGCTCTTTCTGGGATCTTTGGTCTAGTGGGCGGTTCTTTAATTGACTGGCAGCTATTGCTGCATGCACACTTATACAAAGAAAGCTCTCAGTCACTGATAGAACTGCCCACTGAACTAAACAATTACAGAAAGCAGAGGTTTAAATGATTAAAACACAGGGTATACTGAACCTTTACTAAAAGAAACAAAAAACCTATATATCAGTCTGCTCAGATCCCCCTTCTGCAAGATGCTGTCTGCAGATTGAACTGAATTTTCATGGTGACAGGTTCTCTTTAATGATACATCAGAAATTTGGTGCAGTGACATAGATGAATCAATAGCATGTTGCGGAATACCCATTACTAGAGGGTACTGAAGCAAAGAAAAATGTACCTTTGGATGTTTTAAGTGTGAAGCCTATAGATTTTTAATAGCATTTGCAATACTTGCAGTCACAGACATATTTAACACATAGATGTTTAGAATATCCAGTATAAGCGAAGACTGGGGCCTTAGAACACTGTGCATCCTTTTCTCTTTCACTAAAAGGAAATTTTATTGGAACAATAAAGAGGAAAGAAAGACGTGATAAAATTAATAGAATATTTAACACCCCTTAAAGCACTACTCAGTTTTTGTTTTCTTTATTTCAGCGCTGGAGTGGTGCTACTAACATAAGATCCCTTCACCTAATGTTATATCTACCACCCGCCGTCTTCAGCTCTTACCGCCGCCACTCCAGTCCCTCGCTGCCATTTTGTGACCGCAACTTCTGACTGACCGGTAGTCAGAGGTAACTTATGGTCATAAGCTCTCAATTTAGGTCTATGAGGCTCTTATAAACTTGCATTAAAAATTGACCTCTGGCTTGCTCCAGCAAACACTGGAGCAATTCGTCAAGTCACCAGCTGAAGTGGCACGGATAAAAGAATAGGACTGCGGTAAGCATAAGGTTATGTGCATGGACCTTACATTAGCAGTAGCACTCTAGGGCTGCAATTAATGGTGCTTTAAGGACAAGGCAATTTCTGCTTTTATGTTTTTTTTCTCCTTTTTCCAAGAGCCCTAATTTACTTTTTTTCCCTTCCAATGACATGGCCATAAGATGGCTAGCTTTCTTGTGGACTGAATTGTTGGATCATAAAATGTAGTGAAGTGAAATGGTGAAAAAAAAATGCCATCCTGCCAATTGGGAGAGGAATATTTCACGATTTTCATTTTACTGTGAAAAAGTGGTAAAAAAAAATAAAAACATTGTAGAACAGAAATAAGGTTTTGCATAGCCATTTTCCAAAACCTATTATTTTTTTTAATCAACTAAGCTTTGTGAGTGCTTGTATTTTGTGTGCTGAGCTCAAAGTTTTCCTGGATATCATTTTGGGGAACATATGGTATTTTAATCACTTTTTTTCAAATTTTTTTAAGGAGGTGTGGTGACCAAAAAATTACCCACAATTTGGGTTAATCATATTTGGCAAGAAGGCAAGAGCCGAAATGCATGTAGGGAACCGGGCAGCATGTTCACATTCTAGGGTAAATCTAAACTCTCTCTTTATTAGCCCTTTTTGCACATGCACATCTAGCATTATCGCTCCAGCTAACATGCCTATTATACGCTTGTTGGGTTGATCATTTACATTCATCTACCTCATAGCATTTGCACTTTATCTTACAATCTTGGCTTAGTATCACCATATACTGTGTGCCTTGCACATCTACTACACATGTACTTACTCTTTTTTTTTGGTGTTCCTACCACTTGTATCATATTCACCTCAGTTTTGCTGTAAGGTTGTGGAGTCATATTCATTTTTGTATTACTTAAGCATTACTATGTAAATTAAATCTCTTTACACTTGGTACACATCTATGATCCCAGATGATAATTATTCCTGGAGATAGTATTATTATTACTACCCATTCTTTGTGACGTGTCCCGTTACTTGGTTCAGCTGAATTTTATCTTGCTATTTTTATTATTTCATTCAATAAAATGTTCTATTTTATTACATATATTATCGTGTTATGGTCTATATCTGCACTATTTTCCCTATATGATCATACCATAATTTTGTGCATGACCCGAAGTCCTGCATTGTTTAATTCTACAAGCTAGTTCCTATTTGATAACTCTAGTTAAGAGGCATCATGTATGCATCTTGGATTAAGCAGATGGAGATAACCTACCGTTTATACTTGAGTATAAGCAGACCCAAGTATAAGCCGAGGCACCTAATTTTGCCACGGAAAACTGGGTAAGCTTATTGACTCGAGTATAAGCCGGGTATGTATTGTCCCCTGATCCCTGTCCTGCTATGTGTGGCTCTCCACCTGTCCTGTCCTGCTCTGTGTGGCTCCCCTGTCCTGCTTTGTGTGGCTCCCCCTGTTGTATGCATGGCTCCCCCATCCCATCTTGTATGAATGGCTCGGCTCCCTCGTCCTATCCTTGTATGCATGGCTCCCCCTGTCCCATCTTGTACAGTATGCATGGCTGGGCATCCTCCCCTGTCCTCCGCCTTGTATGCATGGCTCCCCCCATCCCATCTTGTATGCATGGCACAGCTGGGCTCGCCCAGTCATCCCTCGTCATACTCACCCTCCTCGCGTGGTCGTTGCACGTCCCTTAATCTTCCTGTGCTGAGCGGTAACGTGGTACTGCTCATTAAGGTAATGAATATGCACTTCCACACCTATGGGAGTGGAGGCACGGGCATATTTATTACCTTAATGAGTGGTACCACGTGACCACTCAGCACAGGAAGCGCTACAGCACCGGGACAACGGAGATACAGGGACGTTCAAGGACGGTGCGAGGAGGGTGAGTATGATGTCACAGCTGCCGGTTCCTACCGCTGCTCCGCCGCTCCCCTCCCCCTCCGCCTTTCTGGACCATGACTTGTGTATAAGCTGAGGGGGGCGTATTCAGCACAAAAAAGTGCTGAAAATCTCGGCTTATACATGAGTATATACGGTATACTGTATCAGTGACTAGAGATGGGCGAAACCGAAAAGTAAAATTTGGCATCTGTACATCTGAACACCTACTGTTCGGGCACGAACACTAAACACCACCTTCATGAGGAAGTCTGTGATACTTTTTGAATTCGGCCCCCCGGAACACCAAGTTCAAGTAAATGGGGTCCAGGTTCGGGTACTGTTCTGGTACACGATCCCAAAACTTTATTTTAACTATTCGGACGAACTAGCCAGACCGGAACATCTGTGGATTCACCCATCTCTATCCTTGACATCTAAAATATTAATAAAAATCAGCAGTCAAATTATATTATGCTTAAAAATGTATAACATTTTCCATGATAAACTTTTAAACACATCCAGACGTATCACTTTTCTTTAACAATGCATAGCCTTTAGAGTGATCTTGGCACATGACAATATATGACCTTGCATGTAGCATCTGTCAAGCACTTTTTTTTTTAAGGCACTGGAGCTTTAAAATAGCATTTTCCAGTAATCACATTTGTGGAAAAGCTTGGCTGCTTTGATTAATCTTTACAGCCTTGGGGTCCAGGAGACATACAGCCTTGTGTAATAAATGTCCAGTAATAAATCCAGTCACTGCTAAAAGGGCACCATGGCACTGTGCAGCCTCTTGTAGTTTTTTTTTTTGCAAGGCTCAGCAGGAAATCAACACTCCAATCCAATATTTTATGATTATTGTCTATTACCATATCAATAATTAGGAAACTAAATAGGACATCAAAATAGACAGGTCCACTTTGTTTATCTATCAAATTATAATTCCCAGTTCTACAATATTAAAAGAGTTAAAAACATTTTGCACACACTTATATATGGCACATTTGTGCGTGCAAGGAGTACAATGACCTGGCTCCTCTCATTATCACGACTCTTGTATTTAATTGCTTACTTTGTTTCCTGCCTCCTGTGATATTTCCAGTGTTGCTGTAAATCCCATTGACAAACAGGATTAGCTGTACAGATGCTGTGCAGTTTAACAAGGCATGGAAACTTTCATTTACAGGGTTTTCCAGTAGGTTTCAGTGTAACAGATAATGCAAGAGTAGCTGCCTTTCTTTTCTACCTGGACAGCCACGCACTGCAACTTTAATAATTTGTAAATTATTATTTTTCATATAAAAGATTTGGCTCTGACAACCAAAAATGATGTTGATTGTAAAACAAGAAATCTAATACCATAATTTCCTGTCTGTGGCCTCCTTCACACTTCCATGTTTCCAGTATGTGAGGTATCTGTCTTTTCACACATACCACACATATTATAATCTATGGGGTTGCTCACATATCCATGTTTTTATGCGAACCGTATGTCCATACAAATCACAAGAAGAAATGTCAGTTTTTTTTCTGGCAGCATGGATGACAAGGGCCAACATAAGTCTATGTGTCCATGAATATGCAGCACACGGAGGGCATCCATGCTGTCCGTGTTTAGCATTGCAAAGCATAGGAGAAGCATTGCAATTTATTTCTTAATCCATCCATGAAAAAACACTGATTACAAACTGATGCTAAAAACGGATGCACTAATTACACACTCGCATCTTTCCCTCCACTTGATGGTTGATTTACTCAGCCATCAAGTGCCTCTAAGGCCGGCGTCACACTGGCGAGTTTTACGGATGTAAGAGCGCAGAAATTACGTCCGTAAAACTCGCAAAATAAACGGCACAATTATTCTCAATGGGGCTGCTCCTATCAGCCATATATTACGGATCCGTAATATACGGCTTTCTACGGCCGTACAAAATCGCAGCATGCTGCGTTTGTCAGCGTATTGCGCAAAAAATTCGCCAATGAAAGTCTATGGGGGCGAGAAAAATACGGATTCCACACGGACCAGCAGTGTGACTTGCGAGAAATACGCAGCGGTGTTAGTGAAAAGTCGGTAATTCAATTGCCGGCTTTTCATTTCTCCTGCACAAACCCGACAGGATATGAGACATGGTTTACATATAGTAAACCATCTCATATCCCCATTTTTTTTGCATATTCCACACTACTAATGTTAGTAATGTGTATGTGCAAAATTTCAGCGCTGTAGCTGCTAAAATAAAGGGTTAAATGGCGGAAAAAATTGGCGTGGGCTCCCGCGCAATTTTCTCCGCCAGAATGGTAAAGCCAGTGACTGACGGCAGATATTAATAGCCAGGAGAGGGTCCATGGTTATTGGCCCCCCCGTGGCTACAAACATCTGCCCCCAGCCACCCCAGAAAAGGCACATCTGGAAGATGCGCCTATTCTGGCACTTGGCCACTCTCTTCCCACTCCCTGTAGCGGTGGGATATGGGGTAATGAAGGGTTAATGCCACCTTGCTATTGTAAGGTGACATTAAGCCAGATTAATAATGGAGAGGCGTCAATTATGACACCTATCCATTATTAATCCAATTGTTTGAAAGGGTTAAAAAACACACACACGATTTAAAAGTATTTTAATGAAATAAACACACAGGTTGTTGTAATAATTTATTGCTCTCTCAATCCATTTGCAGGTCCTCGCTTGGCAAAATAATAAACGCACAAGATACATACCTTCTGATGTCCGATCACGTCCCACGAGGTAATCCATCTGAAGGGGTTAACTAATATTACAGGCACGAGCTGCGATAAACCACTCGCTCGTGCCTGTAATCCCCGGGTGCTGAAAGGAAAGCTGGATCTGTACTTACATTGAGTCGCGGTGATGCGCCCCTGCTGGATGTTCTCATGAACTGCAGCCTGGGAACTTTTTCCCACGCTCCAGGTCATATGAGGACATCCACCAGGGGGCGCATCACCGCGACTGAAGGAAATGTAGGTCATTGACCTACATTTCATTCATTCGCCGGGGATTACAGGCACGGAGCACAGCTGCATTTGCAGGGCTCCTGCTTGTAAATTATTTTAACCCCTTCAGATGGATTACATCGTGGGACGTGACGGTTCAGCTGAGGGTATGTATCTTGTGCGTTTATTATTTTGCCAAGTGAGGGCCTGCAAATGGATTGAGACAGCAATAAATTATTAAAACAACCGCTGTGTTTATTTCATTAAAATACTTTTAAATCATGTGTGTGTGTGTTTTTTAACCCTTTCATACAATTGGATTAATAATGGATAGGTGTCATAATTGACGCCTCTCCATTATTAATCTGGCTTAATGTCACCTTACAATAGCAAGGTGGCATTAACCCTTCATTACCCCATATCCCACCGCTACAGGGAGTGGGAAGAGAGTGGCCAAGTGCCAGAATAGGCGCATCTTCCAGATGTGCCTTTTCTGGGGTGGCTGGGGGCAGATGTTTTTAGCCACGGGGGGGCCAATAACCATGGACCCTCTCCTGGCTATTAATATCTGCCCTCAGTCACTGGCTTTACCACTCTGGCGGAGAAAATTGTGCGGGAGCCCACGCCAATTTTTTCCGCCATTTAACCCTTTATTTTAGCAGCTACAGCGCTGAAATTTTGCACATACACACTACTAACATTAGTAGTGTGGAATATGCAAAAAAATGGGGATATGAGATGGTTTACTGTATGTAAACCATGTCTCATATCCTGTCGGGTTTGTGCAGGAGAAATGAGAAGCCGGCAATTGAATTACCGGCTTATCATAGATATCGCGCTGAATGAAATCTAAATACAGAATATATATATATGTGTCTCAATGACATATACACTCACCGGCCACTTTATTAGGTACACCATGCTAGTAACGGGTTGGACCCCCTTTTGCCTTCAGAACTGCCTCAATTCTTCGTGGCATAGATTCAACAAGGTGCTGGAAGCATTCCTCAGAGATTTTGGTCCATATTGACATGATGGCATCACACAGTTGCCGCAGATTTGTCGGCTGCACATCCCAAAGATGCTCCATACAAGGCAGGATGGATCCATGCTTTCATGTTGTTTACGCCAAATTCTGACCCTACCATCCGAATGTCGCAGCAGAAATCGAGACTCATCAGACCAAGCAACGTTTTTCCAATCTTCTACTGTCCAATTTCGATGAGCTTGTACAAATTGTAGCCTCAGTTTCCTGTTCTTAGCTGAAAGGAGTGGTACCCGGTGTGGTCTTCTGCTGCTGTAGCCCATCTGCCTCAAAGTTCGACGCACTGTGCGTTCAGAGATGCTCTTAGGCCTACCTTGGTTGTAACGGGTGGCGATTTGAGTCACTGTTGCCTTTCTATCAGCTCGAACCAGTCTGCCCATTCTCCTCTGACCTCTGGCATCAACAAGGCATTTCCGCCCACAGAACTGCCGCTCACTGGATTTTTTTTCTTTTTCGGACCATTCTCTGTAAACCCTAGAGATGGTTGTGCGTGAAAATCCCAGTAGATCAGCAGTTTCTGAAATACTCAGACCAGCCCTTCTGGCACCAACAACCATGCCACGTTCAAAGGCACTCAAATCACCTTTCTTCCCCATACTGATGCTCGGTTTGAACTGCAGGAGATTGTCTTGACCATGTCTACATGCCTAAATGCACTGAGTTGCCGCCATGTGATTGGCTGATTAGAAATTAAGTGTTAACAAGAAGTTGGACAGGTGTACCTAATAAAGTGGCCGGTGAGTGTATATATATATATATATATATATATATATATATATATATATATATATATATATATATATATATATATATACATACTGTATGTATGTTTTCCCGAACATTTGAGCACATAAATCCATTAGATGTCGGTTTTGCAAGCCTGCGCGAAAATCTCGCAGTACGGATGCCATACGGATTACATACGGAGGATGCCATGCGCAAAATACGCTGACACACCCTGACTACGGATCAATATTTTGGGAACATTTCTCCGTATTACGGCCGTAGTACGGACGTATAATACGTGGCGTATTGTCTTACGCCAAGTGTGACGCCGGTCTAACAGCCACGGGTGGATCGGAGCTCCACCAATGGCTGTTAACTAGTTAAATCACAGTCAATCACCGACAGCAGGATTTAACATGCGCCAGCTGGAAGCACGACACATCCCACAAACTGGTGCACCTGTCACATGATTGCAGGACACCGTTGGGTTGTCATGACCGCCAGTCATTACAATACTCCTGTGAAAGCGGGGCCCATGGCACGGCGTTCATAGGAAATCATGATTTCTGGTGCTACAGCACTGCTATGTATGGCAGAGGAAATCAGAAGGTCACAGCTTCAATTCATGAGCTGGCATTCATAGGAGATCATGATTCCTGCTATACATAGCAGTGCTGAAGCACTGTTATGTATAGCACAGGCGATCACAGCTTCAAGTCTCCTAAAGGGACTATTGAAGACAGTAAAAAAAAAAAAAATTTAAAAATATGAAGGAAATAAAAACACAAAAGTTCAAATAACCACTAGAAATAAATTAAAAAAGTAAAAAATACTCATAAAAAAAAAATCAGATTGGTAAACAGCATAACGATCAAAACATTGTATCCACACCAAAATGATATCAATATAAACATCAGCTCAGGGCGCAAAAAATAATCCCTCACATAGCACCAGGTCCCGAAAAAGTTACGGGCGACGAAAAAAACATTTTGGCTTTACAGATTTCTGCCAATTTTTTCACCACCTAAATAAAAACAAAAATATACAAGTTTGGTAATAACGTACTCGTACTGACGTGGAGAATAATAGTGACACCTAAAAACAACTGTGGAATTACACTTTTATTTGCAATTTCAACCCACATGGAGTTTTCTCCATTTTCCAGTACACTGTATGGTAAAATGAATGGTGTAGCTAAAAATTACAACTCAAAAAATATGTCCTTATAAGAATGTATGGCCATAAAAAAAGGATCCGATATTTAGGGGAGATATATTTTTGGCGTCGTAGCGAACACAATGCCATTTTAACCCATCCAACTTAATAATGATCAGATGGATGGTGCTATCCAGGCCATCTTTCATCTCTATAGACAGATAAAATCGCGATAAGAAACATGACAACAATATCTATCACCTGGGACCTCAGAGGTGAAGATATCCTGTAAATTGGGAATCTCATGGAATTCTGAAGCACATAGTACATCCCACAACCAGCCCCCATATGAACTCATCAAGAGAGATATGTAGGCGTAGCCTTGAGCTAGTAAGAATGAAAGTTGGGGTCTCTATCTTTGTTCATTCTGGAAGACATAAGTTTTCTGTGCGAGTGTTCCATTTTCCCAGAGTGCTTCCCTCCTTAAATATTAAAGCCATTTCTGCAACATCACGTTTAGTAATTCTCTTTTGTTCTTCCTTTTCATTTTATGTAATTGTATATAACGTATTGTTTGGTTCCCATTTTGTATTGTCTTTGCGTATTTTTATTAACACTGCCTAGTTTTCTGGATAAAATATATAAAATATAATAGCTCAGTTCTTCTTGCTCTGTAAATAGCACCCCTGAAGCCATATGCTACCTATACTGAGTGTCCAATCGGCCTGTATAAATTATTGGTGGTGGCAGCTAGTAGTAATTAATTTTTGTGTTATTGTGGAGCTGGCAATTACTGTTATGATCTGGTGGCCTAGGAGCAGCATGGACGAGCTCTGGAGTAAGGTGGCCTCTATACTGACCGCAGACCCTGAACTTAACACCGCAACTATAAGTAGCCGTGGGATGTTCCTGTCACTCCCTCGACACCTCGTCACAGCCGGAGGACTAATTACCCCTAAAGAAAGAAACAGGAAAACTATCTTGCCTCAGAGAAAATCCCCAAAGGAAAGTCAGCCCCCCACAAATATTGACTGTGAGAGGAGAGGGAAATTACAAACGCAGACTGAAAACAGAATTTTCAGGCCACGCTACCTAGAAAGAAAAGACAGGACAGAGTACTGTGCGGTCAGTATTAAAATACTACAAAAATCCACCACAGAGAATACAAAAATCTCCACACCTAACTAAAGGCATGGAGGGTAACTCTGCTTCCAGCTTGGCTGAATAAATTCTTACACAGACAAAGCTGGACAAGAAAAAACATAGCAATTCACTGAACTATAAAGTCCACCGCATGTGGACTGCAAAAACAAAGCCAGGACTTATCTTTGATGATTTGGACAATCCAGCAGGAGAAACCAAGCAGAGATGTGAATCCTCCAGAAAACAATTGACAACAGGCACTCACTAAAGGGTGAAGCCAGACTAAATAGCCCCGTCCAAAGTGGAAGCACCTGATGACTGCTGTGAAGGACAAACAGCAACACTACCACTTATAACCACCGGAGGGAGCCCAAGAGCAGAACCCACAACAGAATTCACAACAGTACCCCCCCCCCCCTTGAGGAGGGGTCACCGAACCCTCACCAGAGCCCCCGGGCCGATCCGGACGAGCCAAATGGAAGGCACGAACCAAATCGTCAGCATGAACATCGGAGGCAACAACCCAAGAATTATCCTCCTGGCCATAACCCTTCCATTTGACAAGATACTGAAGCCTCCGTCTAGAAAAACGAGAATCCAAGATCTTCTCCACAACATACTCCAACTCCCCATCAATCAACACCGGGGCAGGAGGATCAACAGAGGGAACCACGGGCACCACATATTTCCGCAACAAAGATCTATGAAAAACATTATGGATGGAAAAAGAGGCTGGAAGGGCCAAACGAAAAGACACTGGACTGATAATCTCAGAAATCCTATAAGGACCAATAAACCGAGGCTTGAACTTCGGGGAAGAAACCTTCATAGGAACATGACGAGAAGACAACCAGACCAAATCCCCAACCCGAAGCCGGGAACCCACACACCGACGACGGTTGGCAAAACGCTGAGCCTCCTCCTGAGACAACACCAAATTGTCCACAACATGAGCCCAAATCTGCTGCAACCTGTCAACCACAGAGTCGACCCCAGGACAATCAGAAGACTCAACCTGCCCTGAAGAAAAACGAGGATGAAACCCAGAATTACAAAAGAATGGTGAAACCAAGGTAGCAGAACTAGCCCGATTATTAAGGGCAAACTCGGCCAATGGCAAGAAAGCCACCCAATCATCCTGATCGGCAGACAAAAAGCATCTCAAATAAGTTTCCAAAGTCTGGTTAGTTCGCTCGGTTTGGCCGTTTGTCTGAGGATGAAATGCGGAAGAAAAAGACAAATCAATGCCCAGCTTAGCACAAAAGGACCGCCAAAACCTAGAAACAAACTGGGAACCTCTATCGGACACAATATTCTCCGGAATGCCATGCAAACGAACCACATGCTGAAAAAACAACGGAACCAACTCAGAAGAGGAAGGCAATTTAGGCAAAGGTACCAAATGAACCATCTTAGAAAATCGGTCACAGACCACCCAGATAACAGACATCCTCTGGGAAACAGGAAGATCCGAAATAAAATCCATAGAAATATGCGTCCAAGGCCTCTCAGGGACCGGCAAAGGCAACAGCAACCCACTGGCGCGGGAGCAGCAAGGTTTGGCCCGCGCACAAGTTCCACAGGACTGCACAAAAGAACGCACATCCCGTGACAAAGAAGGCCACCAAAAGGACCTACTAACCAAATCTCTGGTACCAAAAATCCCAGGATGGCCAGCCAACACAGAACAGTGAACCTCAGAAATCACTTTACTAGTCCATCTGTCAGGAACAGTTTCCCCACTGGACAGCGATCAGGTTTATCAGCCTGAAACTCCTGAAGAACCCGTCGTAAATCAGGGGAGATGGCAGAAAGAATCACCCCCTCCTTCAGAATACCAACCGGCTCAAGAATCCCAGGGGAATCAGGCAAAAACTCCTAGAGAGGGCATCAGCCTTAACATTCTTAGAACCCGGAAGATACGAGACACCAAAATCAAAACGGGAGAAAAACAGGGACCATCGGGCCTGTCTAGGATTCAGCCGTTTGGCAGACTCGAGGTAAATCAGATTCTTATGATCGGTCAAGACCACAATACGGTGCTTGGCCCCCTCAAGCCAATGTCGCCACTCCTCAAATGCCCACTTCATAGCCAACAACTCACGATTGCCAACATCATAATGGCGTTCCGTAGGCGAAAACTTTCGAGAAAAGAAGGCACACGGTTTCATCAAGGAACCATCAGAATTCCTCTGAGACAAAACGGCCCCTGCCCCAATCTCAGAAGCGTCAACCTCAACCTGAAAAGGAAGAGAAACATCCGGCTGACGCAACACAGGGGCAGAAGTAAATCGGCGCTTAAGCTCCTGAAAGGCAGAAACAGCCTCAGAGGACCAATTAGCTATATCAGCACCCTTCCTCGTCAAATCGGTCAGGGGTTTAACCACACTGGAGAAGTTGGCAATGAAACGGCGATAAAAATTAGCAAAGCCCAAAAATTTCTGAAGGTTCTTCACGGATGTGGGCTGGATCCAATCATGAATGGCCTGAACCTTAACCGGATCCATTTCTATAGATGATGGAGAAAAAATGAAGCCCAAAAAAGAAACCTTCTGTACTCCAAAGAGGCACTTAGACCCCTTCACAAACAAGGCATTATCACGAAGGACCTGAAATACCATCCTGACTTGTTTCACATGAGACTCCCAATCATCTGAAAAAATCAAAATATCATCCAAATATACAATCATGAATTTATCAAGATAATTCCGAAAAATATCATGCATGAAGGACTGAAACACAGATGGGGCATTAGAGAGTCCGAATGGCATCACAAGATATTCAAAATGGCCCTCGGGCGTATTAAACGCAGTTTTCCATTCGTCACCCTGCTTAATACGAACAAGATTATATGCCCCTCGAAGGTCTACTAGCCCCCTTAATCCTGGCAAACAAATCAGAAAGCAAAGGCAAAGGGTATTGGAATTTGACCGTGATCTTATTCAAGAGGCGATAATCAATACAGGGTCTCAAGGAGCCATCCTTCTTGGCAACAAAGAAAAAAACCTGCTCCCAATGGAGCAGAAGATGGCCGAATATGCCCCTTCTCCAAAGACTCCGTTACATAGCTCCGTATGGCGGCATGTTCAGGCACAGACAGGTTGAAAAGTCGGCCCTTAGGAAACTTACAGCCTGGAATCAAGTCAATAGCACAATCACAGTTCCTATGCGGTGGAAGGGAACTGGACTTGGACTCATCGAAAACATCCTGGAAATCTGACAGAAACTCAGGAATTTCAGAAGAGGGGGAGGAGGAAATTGACATCAGAGGAACGTCATCATGAACCCCCTGACAACCCCAACTAGTCACAGACATAGATTTCCAATCCAACACCGGATTATGTATCTGTAACCATGGAAACCCCAGCACAATAGCATCATGCAAATTATGCAACACCAGGAAACGACAATCTTCCTGATGGGCTGGCGCCATGCACATGGTTAACTGTGTCCAAAACTGAGGTTTATTTTTAGCCAATGGTGTAGCATCAATACCCCTCAAAGGGATAGGACTCCGCAAAGGCTGTAAGGGAAAACCACAACGTCTGGCAAATTTTAAGTATATGAAGTTTAGAGCGGCGCCCGAATCCACAAACGCCATGACAGAGAATGACGATAATGAGCAGATCAGGGTCACAGATAACAGAAATTTAGGTTGTACAGTACTGATGGTAACGGAACTAGCGATTCTCTTGGCACGCTTAGGGCAATCAGAAATAACATGAGCAGAATCGCCGCAGTAAAAGCACAACCTATTCTGACGTCTGAATCCTTGGCGTTCAGCTCTAGACACAATCCTATCACACTGCATTGGCTCAGGACTCCGCTCGGAAGACAATGCCATAGTGTGCACAACTCTGCTCACGCAAGCGCCGATCAATTTGAATGGCCAGAGACATAGAATCACTCAGACATGCAGGCGTGGGGAAGCCCACCATAACATCTTTAACAGATTCAGAAAGACCCTTTCTGAAAATTGCCGCCAAAGCATCCTCATTCCACTTAGTAAGCACAGACCATTTTCTAAATTTCTGGCAATATGATTCTGCCGCTTCTTAACCCTGACACAGGGCCAACAAGGTTTTCTCAGCATGATCCACAGAATTAGGTTCATCATACAATAACCCAAGCGCCTGAAAAAAGGTGTCTACATTAAGCAAGGCCGGATTCCCAGATTCCAGGGAAAATGCCCAATCCTGCGGGTCGCCACGCAACAGAGAAATGACAATTTTTACCTGCTGGATGGGATCACCAGAGGAACGGGGCTTCAGAGCAAAAAACAGTTTACAGTTATTTTTAAAGCTCAAAAATTTGGACCTGTCCCCAAAAAACAGATCGGGGGTAGGAATTCTAGGCTCTAAAACAGGAGTCTGCACGATATAATCAGAAATACCCTGTACTCTAGCAGCAAGTTGATCCACCCGAGAAGCAAGTCACTGAACATCCATGTCAGCGCCTAACTCTTGAGCCACCCAGAGGTGAAGAAGGAAAAAAAACCACAACAGAGTACAGAAAAAAAAATGGCTCAGCACTTTCTTTCCCTTCTTTTGAGATGCGGTTAACTCATTGTGGGCCAGTTGTGCTGTTATGATCTGGTGGCCTAGGAGCAGCATGGAAGAGCTCTGGAGTAGGTGGCCTCTATACTGACCGCAGACCCTGAACTTAACACCGCAACTATAAGTAGCCGTGGGATGTTCCTGTCACTCCCTCGACACCTCGTCACAGCCGGAGGACTAATTACCCCTAAAGAAAGAAACAGGAAAACTATCTTGCCTCAGAGAAAATCCCCAAAGGAAAGTCAGCCCCCCACAAATATTGACTGTGAGAGGAGAGGGAAATTACAAACGCAGACTGAAAACAGAATTTAGCAAAGGAGGCCACGCTACCTAGAAAGAAAAGACAGGACAGAGTACTGTGCGGTCAGTATTAAAATACTACAAAAATCCACCACAGAGAATACAAAAATCTCCACACCTAACTAAAGACATGGAGGGTAACTCTGCGACTCCAGAGCTTCCAGCTTGGCTGAATAAATTCTTACACAGACAAAGCTGGACAAGAAAAAAACATAGCAATTCACTGAACTATAAAGTCCACCGCATGTGGACTGCAAAAACAAAGCCAGGACTTATCTTTGATGATTTGGACAATCCAGCAGGAGAAACCAAGCAGAGATGTGAATCCTCCAGAAAACAATTGACAACTGGCACTCACTAAAGGGTGAAGCCAGACTAAATAGCCCCGTCCAAAGTGGAAGCACCTGATGACTGCTGTGAAGGACAAACAGCAACACTACCACTTATAACCACCGGAGGGAGCCCAAGAGCAGAACCCACAACAGAATTCACAACAAGTTACCGTATCAGGGTATATGTACAGTGGGTACAGAAAGTATTCTGACCCTTTTTATTATATACCGTATATACTCGAGTATAAGCTGACCTGAGTATAAGCCGACCCCCCTAATATTGCCACAAAATACTGGGAAAACGTAATGACTCGAGTATAAGCCTAGGGTGAAAAATGCAGCAGCTACAGGTAAATAATAAAAGTAAGAATAGATACCAATAAAAGT
Organism: Ranitomeya variabilis; assembly: GCF_051348905.1. NCBI lineage: Eukaryota > Metazoa > Chordata > Amphibia > Anura > Dendrobatidae > Ranitomeya > Ranitomeya variabilis. The sequence continues at coordinate 299,052,630 of NC_135232.1, forward strand.
AAAATTAATTGAGACATCAGTAGGTTAAGTGTTTTTAAATATCCATATTGAATCATGAGCCCCATATAATGCTCCATACAGTTCATGATGGGCTCCATAAGAGGCTCCATATTAAAATATGCCCCATATAATTCTGCACAAATGTTGATTATGACCCCATAAGATGCTCCATAGACACATTTGCCCTGTATAATGCTCCACAAAGGTGGATTATGGCCCCATAAAATGCTCCATACAGATATTTGCCCCATATAATGCTGCACATGGCCCCATAAGATGCTCCAAAGAGATATTTGCCTCATAAAATGCTGCACATGGCCCCATACGATGCTCCATACAGATATTTGCCCCATATAATATGCTGCACATAGTCCCATAAGATGCTCCATAGATATTTGCCCCATATAATGCTGCACATAGCTCCATACAGATATTTGCCCCATATAATACTGCACATGGCCCCATAAGATGCTCCATACGATATTTGCCCCATGTAATGCTGCACATGGCCCCATACAGATATTTGCCCCATATAATGCTGCACATGGCCCCATAAGATGCTCCATACAGATATTTGCCCCATATAATGCTGCACATGGTCCCATAAGATGCTCCATAGATATTTGCCCCATATAATGCTGCACATAGCCCCATACAGATATTTGCCCCATAAGATGCTCCATACATATATTTGCCCCATGTAATGCTGCACATGGCCCCATACAGATATTTGCCCCATATAATGCTGCACATGGCCCCATAAGATGCTCCATAGAGATATTTGCCCCATATAATGCTGCGCATAGCCCCATACACATATTTGCCCCATATAATGCTGGACATGGCCCCATAAGATGCTCCATAGAGATATTTGCCCCATATAATGCTGCACATGGCCCCATATAGATATTTGCCCCATATAATGCTGCGCATGGCCCCATACAGATATTTGCCCCAATATAATGCTGCACATGACCCCATAAGATGCTCCATACAGATATTTGCCACATATAATGCTGCACATGGCCCCATAAGATGCTCCATACAGATATTTGCCCCCATATAATGCTGCACATGGCCCCATAAGATGCCCCATACAGATATTTGCCCCATATACACTGTGTTCCAAATTATTATGCAAATTGGATTTAAGTGTCATAAAGATTTAATTGTTTTGTTTTTCAAATAAACTCGTGGATGGTATTGTGTCTCAGGGCTCAATGAATCACTGAAATCAATCTTAAACACATGTGATAATTAGTTTTCCAGGTGATTCTAATTAAAGGAAAACTACTCAAAAATGATGTTCCACATTATTATGCAGGTCACAGGTTTCAAGCAATATGGGAAATAAAAAGGATCTCTCTGCTGCTGAAAAGCGTTAAATAGTCCAATGCAATTTCATGAAAACTTAAGAGTGATCATCATACTCTGATGAGATTTGTGACTGAAACAGAGCACAGACAGAGTTCATGAAAATAAAGGCATAATGAGGAAGTTTTCTGCCAGACAAATTCATTGGATTAAGAGAGCAGCTGCCAAAATACCATTACAAAGCAGCAAACAGTTATTTGAAGCTGCTGGTGCGTCTCGAGTCCCTCGAACCTCAAGGTGTAGGATCCTTCAAAGGCTTGCTGTGGTGCATAAACCTACTATTCGGCCACTCCTAAACAGTGTTCACAAGCAGAAACGGTTGCAGTGGGCCCAGACATACATGAAGACTAATTTTCAAACAGTCTTGTTTACTGATGAGTGTCGAGCAACCCTGGACAGTCCAGATGGATAGAGTAGTGGATGGTTGGCGGATGGCCACCATGTCCCAAAAAGGCTGCGACGTCAGCAAGGAGGTGGAGGAGTCATGTTTTTGGCTGGAATCATGGGGAACCAGCTGGTAGGGCCCTTTAAGGTTCCTGAAGGTGTGAAAATGACCTCAGCAAAGTAAATAGAGTTTCTGACTGACAACTTTCTTCAATGGTCTAAAAAGGAGAAACGTGCCTTAAGGAGCAAAATCATCTTCATGCATGACAATGAATACCTCTGAGTAATTGGCTGCTATGGGCATAAAAGGGGATAAACTCATGGTGTGGCCACCATCTTCCCCTGACCTCAACCCTATAGAGAACCTTTGGAGTATCATCAAACAAAAGATCTATGAGGGTGGGAGGCAGTTCACATCAAAACAGCAGCTCTGGGAGGCTATTCTGACTTCATGCAAAGAAATACAAGCAGAAACTATCCAAAAACTCACAAGTTTAATGGATGCAAGAATTGTGAAGGTGATATCAATGAAGGGCTCCTATGGTAACATGTAACTTGGCCTGTTAGGATGTTTTGGAGTTAAATAGCTTTTTGTTCAGTGAATGTGACCTCCTAATGCTGCAAATTCCACAAATGAGCAAATATCAAATGTTTAGAAATACTACTGTGCCTAATAATTTGGAACAGTGCATTTTGAGTTTTTATTCATTTTGGAGATTATACTGTTATTATTGGGAGGTTTCTTCAATAAAATTTGATGTATACTATAACGGGTGATGACTTTTATTAGACTGACTGTCATTTGCACTGACCATTTAGGAAAATCCGAGAAAAATGTCATTTGCATAATAATTTGGAACATAGTGTAATGCTGCACATGGCCCATACAGATATTTGCCCCATATAATGCTGCACATTACCCCATAAGATGCTCCATACACATATTTGCCCTATATAATGCTGCACATGGCCCCATACAGATATTTGCCCCATATAATGCTGCACATGGCCCCATAAGATGCTCCATACAGATATTTGCCCCATATAATGCTGCACATGGCCCCATACAGATATTTGCCCTCATATAATGCTGCACATGGCCCTATAAGATGCTCCATACAGATATTTTCCCCCCGATATAACGCTGCACATGACCCCATAAGATGCTCCATACAGATATTTGCCCCATATGCTGTTGCTGCGATTAAAAAAAATAAAAAATCACATACTCATCTCTGGCACTTACTATACTCACCTTTCCCGTTCCACCGTCGGCGCCGCTGTGTCTTCCCCGTCCTGTGCACTGACGTTCAGGCAGAGGGCGGCGCGCACTAATCGCGTCATCGCGCCCTCTGACCTGCGCGTCACTGCAGAGGACGCAGAAGACACAGCGGCGCCGACGACAGAGGAACGGGGAGCAGGTGAATATCGCGCACTGAGTTATACTCACCTGCTCCTGGCGCGGTCCCTGCACATCTGTTCCCCGGCGCCGGCAGCTTCTTCCTGTAGTGAGCGGTCACATGGTACCGCTCATTACAGTAATGAATATGCGGCTCCACCCCTATGGGAGTCGGTCCATATTCATTACTGTAATGAGCGGTACCATGTGACCGCTCACTACAGGAAGAAGCTGTCAGTGCCGGAGAATCAGGGACACCGCGCCAGGAGCAGGTATTATTACACAGCTCCGCTCCCCCTCCCCTGCCGACTCCTGGGAATGACTCGAGTATAAGCCGAGAGGGTTACTTTCAGCCTAAAAAAGTGGGCTGAAAATCTTGGCTTATAATCGAATATATACGGTATTTGTGATGTTGTAAGTTTATACCTGTCCATTACACATGATCAGGCTATTGTAGCTTTATCAAATTACTTCACCAAATTCAGTAAGTTTTCGAAAATCTATACAGAAATATATTGTTTTCGCCCCAAAATTTGTTAAAAAAATTAACTATTTTTTGCTCAATAATAATTTTTGTTCTCCAGAAAAGGGGAGTGCCCATGGGGGGCTAGCTTCTCCTGGGAGATAGCCAATATTTTTATGCCAGATTGGGAAGCGAAATACATTTTTTCCTGTGCTAATCCCTTCTCCTCCCACATTAGGTGGAATGGCCGTTATTTGGACCGAGTGATTTGACACGGGACGCAGGAGTGCCAGTGCCAGGGAGAGATGAAGAAGCACCGCAAGATGGGTGAGTATAATAAAACTTATTTTTCTTCACTTCCAGGTCGGACCGGGCATTATAGAATGCTGTAGATAAGCCCTGAAAGGCAGTGGCCGCATCTTATAGGGGCAAAATCTGCTGACAGGTTCCCTTAAAGATATTAGTCAGTGCTTCACACTATATAGTGGATGACTGGAATAATTGATTTGTGAGCCTATATTTGTTATACTCTGGGTATTTATGTGATTTGCTTCAGCTGACCTCCTTGTTTACATGTGTTTGGTTTGAGGCACCATTTATGATTAATTTTGCATGTATGTATTTTAAGACGTTTAAATAAAGTTTATCTGTTTTATTAATATTTTGAAGACACTTCTTTATCTAAGTATAGTGCAGTGACTAAATGATCAGTATGTTTATATTTTCTATGTTTTGTATGGGTGAAAAAACACTTCAAAAACGCTGAAAGTCACATGCTGCAGTTTTCAAAAACCCAACAGTTTTCAAAATCAGTCAAGAAAAAAAATAATGAGTGTGCATGAGATTTCTGAAATCTCTTAGCTTTTGCTGGCACTGTAAAACACAGCTAAAAATTGGAATAAAAACGGCAGCAAAAACGCAATGTGTGAACATAGCCTTAAAGGAGTTTTTGGCTGCTGGACTTGAATCATTTTCTTAAGTATTGTAAATAAATACAATTCCCCTTCAAAATATCCAATGAATGAAGAGATCATAGTGTAAACATACAGTGGGTACAGAAAGTATTCAGAGGTTCTATCACAGCGATCAAAGTAAAAAAAATACTAAATAATCCCCCCTTATCACCCCCATAGGTAGGGACAATAATAAAATACAGAAAATATATTTATTTTTGTTTTTCCATTAGGGTTAGGGGTAGGGGTAGGGTTGCACTTAGGGTTAGGGTTGCACTTAGGGTTGCACTTAGGCATAGGGTTGCACTTAGGGTTGCACTTAGGGATAGGGTTGCACATAGGGTTGCACTTAGGGATAGGGTTGCACTTCGGGCTAGGGTTGCTGTTATGATCCGGTGACCTTGGAGCCGCATGAGACTTTCTCTGGAGTAGGTGGAACCTGTACTGACCGCAAACCCTAAACTGTCACCGCAACTAGAAGTAGCCGTGGGGTGTACCTAACACATCCTAGACACCTCGACACAGCCGGAGGACTAAATACCCCTATAGATGGAAATGGGAATTCTATCTTGCCTAAGAGCAGAACCCCAAAGGATAGGCAGCCCCCCACAAATATTGACTGTGAGTATTAGAGGAAAGACACACGCAGGCAGAAATCAGGATTTAGCAAAAGAGGCCACGCTAGCTAAATAGGAAAGGATAGGACAGAATACTAAGCGGTCAGTATTAAAACCCTAAAAATATCCACAGCAGATAATACAAAAATTCCACCATCTAACTAAGACATGGAATGTATATCTGCATCTCCTGACAATCCAACTTGACTGAAATATCCAAACACAGTCTAAGCTGGACAAGAAAAAACATTGAATAGTACTGAATTGTAAAGCACACAGCATGTGTGCTGCAGAAACAAAACCAGACACTTATCTTTGCTGATTTGGCAGCAGGGCAGAGGAACCAGACAGAGATGCAAAACCTCCATGAACAATGGACAACTGGCAAGGGCTAATGAATCCTGCACACCCAAACATCTCAGTCAGAGCTGCAATCAGCAGGGACACCTGCCCAGGATTGCAACCCAGGGACAACTGCATTACTACCAACAACCACCGGAGGGATCCCAAGAGCAGAATTCACAACAGGTTGCACTTAGGGCTAGGGTTGCACTTAGGGCTAGGGTTGCACTTAGGGTTACACTTAGGGCTAGGGTTGCACTTAGGGCTAGGGTTGCACTTAGGGCTAGGGTTAGAATTAGGGTTAGGGTTAGAATTAGGGTTGCAATTAGGGTTAGGGTTGCAATTAGGGTTAGGGTTACAATTAGGGTTAGGGTTACAATTAGGGCTATGGTTGGAATTAGGGTTAGAATTAGGCTATGTGCACACGGTGCGGATTTGGCTGCGGATCCGCAGCGGATTGGTCGCTGCGGATTCGTAGCAGTTTTCCATCACGTTTACAGTACCACGTAAACCTATGGAAAACCAAATCCGCTGTGCCCATGGTGCAGAAAATACAGCGCGGAAACGCTGCGTTGTATTTTCCGCAGCATGTCAATTCTTTGTGCGGATTCCGCAGCGCTTTACACCCGCTCCATAATAGGAATCCGCAGGTGAAATCCACACAAAAAAAACACTGGAAATCCGCGGTAAATCCGCAGGTAAAACGCAGTGCGTTTTACCTGCAGATTTTACAAAAACGGTGCAGAAAAATCCGCACACAAATCCGCACATGTGGGCACATAGCCTTAGGGTTGGGGTTGGAATTAGAGTTAGGGTTGGAATTAGGGTTAAGACTAGGGTTAGGGGTGTGTTGGGGTTAGTGTTGGAGTTAGAATTAAGGGGTTTCCACTGTTTAGGCACATCAGGGGGGTCTCCAAACGCGACATGGCGCCACAATTGATTCCAGCCAATCTTGCGTTGAAAAAGTCAAATGGTGCTCTCTCCCTTCCGAGCCCCGACGTGTGCCCAAACAGTGGTTTACCCCCACATATGGGGTACCAGCGTACTCTGGAGAAACTGGCCAACAACTTTTGGGGTCCAGTTTCTCCTGTAACCCTTGGGAAAATAAAAAATTGTGGGCTAAAAAATTATTTTTGAGGAAAGAAAACTTATTAATTATTTTCACGGCTCTGCGTTATAAACTTCTGTGAAGCACTTGGGGGTTCAAAGTGCTCACCACACATCTAGATTAGTTCCTTTGGGGGTCTAGTTTCCAAAATGAGGTCACTTGTGGGGGGTTTCTACTGTTTAGGCACATCAGGGGCTCTGCAAACGCAACGTGACGCCCGCAGAGCATTCCATCAAAGTCTGCATTTCAAAACGTAACTATTTCAATTCCGAGCCCCGGCATGTACCCAAAACAGTGGTTTACCCCCACATATGGGGTATCAGCGTACTCAGGAGAAACTGGACAACAACTCTTGGGGTCAAATTTCTCCTGTTACTCTTGGGAAAATAAAAAATTCAGGGCTAAAAAATTATTTTTGAGGAAAGAAAAATGATTTATTTTTTTCACGGCTCTGCGTTATAAACTTCTGTGAAGCACTTGGGGGTTTAAAGTGCTCACCACACATCTAGATTAGTTCCTTGGGAGGTCTAGTTTCCAAAATGGGGTCACTTGTGGGGGAGCTCCAATGTTTAGGCACACAGGGGCTCTCCTAACGCGACATGGTGTCCGCTAACGATTGGAGCTAATTTTCCATTCAAAAAGTCAAATGGCGCGCCTTCCCTTCCGAGCCTTGCCGTGCGCCCAAACAGTGGTTTACCCCCACATATGAGGTATTGGCGTACTCAGGAGAAATTGCCCAACAAATTGTAGGATCCATTTTATCCTGTTGCGCATGTGAAAATGAAAAAATTGAGGCTAAAATAAATTTTTTGTGAAAAAAAAGTACTTTTTCATATTTACGGATCAATTTGTGAAGCACCTGAGGGTTTAAAGTGCTCACTATGCATCTAGATAAGTTCCTTGGGGCATCTAGTTTCCAAAATGGGGTCACTTGTGGGGGAGCTCCAATGTTTAGGCACACGGGGGCTCTCCAAACGCGACATGGTGTCCGCTAAAGATTGGAACCAATTTTTCATTCAAAAAGTCAAATGGCGCTCCTTCCCTTCCGAGCCCTGCCGTGCGCCCAGTGGTTTACCCCCACATATGAGGTATCAGGGTACTCAGGACAAATTGGACAACAACTTTCATGGTCCAGTTTCTCCTTTTACCCTTGGGAAAATAAAAAAATTGTTGCTAAAAGATCATTTTTGTGACTAAAAAGTTAAATGTTCATTTTTTCCTTCCATGTTGCTTCTGCTGCTGTGAAACACCTGAAGGGTTAATAAACTTCTTGAATGTGGTTTTGAGCACCTTGAGGGGTGCAGTTTTTAGAATGGTGTCACTTTTGGGTATTTTCAGCCATATAGAACCTTTAAACTGACTTCAAATGTGAGGTGGTCCCTAAAAAAATGGTTTTGTAAATTTTGTTGTAAAAATGAGAAATCACTGGTCAAATTTTAACCCTTATAACTTCCTAGCAAAAAAAAAATTTGTTTCCAAAATTGTGCTGATGTAAAGTAGACATGTGGGAAATGTTATTTATTAACTATTTTGTGTCACATAACTCTCTGGTTTAACAGAATAAAAATTCAAAATGTGAAAATTGCGAAATTTTTAAAATTTTCGCCAAATTTCCATTTTTTTTCACAAATAAACGCAGAAATTATCGACCTAAGTTTACCACTAACATGAAGCCCAATAATGTCACAAAAAAACATTCTCAGAATCGCCAGGATCCGTTGAAGCGTTCGTGAGTTATTACCTCATAAAGGGACACTGGTCAGAATTGCAAAAAATGGCCAGGTCATTAAGGTCAAAATAGGCTGGGTCATGAAGGGGTTAAACTGTTTTTTTTTTTTTGTTTTTTTTTCATATTTTTAAAAACATTTTTTTAAAATATTGGCATGCTTCAATAGCCTCCATGGGAGGCTAGAAGCTGCCACAACTTGATCAGCTCTACTACATAGAGGCGATACTCAGATCGTCCCTATGTACCAGAATTACTGCATTGCTATGAACGCCGACCACAGGTTGGCGTTCATAGCAATCCGGCATCAACAACCATATAGGTCTCAAGGAGACCTCTGGTTCTTATGCCTACGTGCCGATGACCCTCCATCATGTGACGGGGGTCACCAGTGTGCGCATTTCCGGCCGGATGGCTGGAAGCGCTTGTTAAATGCCGCTGTCAGAGTGTGACAGCGGCATTTAACTAGTTAATAGGCGCAGGCGGATCGCGATTCCGCCCACGACTATTGCGGGCACATGTCAGCTGTTGAACATAGCTGACATGTCACGGCTTTGAGGTGGGCTCACCGCCGGAGCCCACCTCAAAGTGGGGGTTCTGCCCTCGGATGTACTATTCCGTCTGAGGGCAGAAAGGGGTAAAAGCATGACACACCAACAAGAGACAAAAACCTGCATTGTCAAAAACACGATAAAAATGCACGTTAAAAAAATTCATAAAAATGAAATTAACCTAATTGAAATTACAGGTGGAGAAGTGGTGAAGAACTTCTGCAGCATCATAAACTCACCAAAAGCTCATTGTGGGAACATAGCCTTAGTCACAGTAAAAAAAAAACATTTTGCTTAAAGGGAATCTGTCAGCTGATTTTTGCTACCCCATCTGAGAGCAGCATGACGAAAGCAAAGAGACCCTTAATCCAATGATGTATCACTTAGTTTACTGGGTGCAGCAGTTCTGACACAATCAGAGTATTTAGATTTAACATGCAGCAGAGCTGAGAAAGCTAACCCCGCCCACACCAGGCTCTCTGTATATATTGTCTATTGACAGTGAGCAGCTAGTCATAGCAATGATAATATCCTGGTGATAAAGCCTTGACTGCAAGTAAACAGCACACAGCTTGATAATTGACATATTGTTGAATTCTTTATTATAACCCCTACCGCATGATGTTCTCAGATGACATAGCAAAAACCTGCTGACAGACTACCTCTCTTGGCACATTACTTAAGGGAATATTCACAGGCAACAGATTTTTAGTGGATATTTATGCACCTGACCAAGTAATATGAATAGAGTTTGTAGATATATGTGTGTTTGTCACTAAACAAACCCAATTTGGATAAATAGGACAGTCACAGACAATTTGCAAAAATCTGTAGTGTATGAATATACCCTAAGAGCTAGGCTTATAAATAGCTGACCTATATACTGGAATACACGTTATTTTCTAAATCTGAATCCTCCAGCTTAACTCTGTTTGAGGCAGTGAGACACATGCTCTTGAAATAATTGTTATCATTTTATCTACCTTCTTGAATAGTTACTAAGCTTTTATAATAGACTGTGTCCAAGCATCTTTGCTGCCAATGATTCAGAATAGGCAACACCTGGTCAGCAAGCAACACCTGGTCACTTCCCAATCTAAATGCTAATATTGCTTATCCACAAGGGCAGCGACTACTGAGCAGCTCTTCCCATTCAAGATTTGAGTAAAAGGAAACGCCACAGGCAGTACACAATCTCTAGAGATAAAAACGAGTGGGCAGCATTCTGTACATGATACAGTTACTTACAGAATATAGTCAGCAATAAGATGTACATAATCATTAGACTCAGTCCCCAGATTCAGATATGAGCAAACATTACGTGAACAAAAAAAAAAACATTTACTCACAAATATATGTCTTCGGGTGACTTATTAACACCTCCACTGCAGGCATTAAACTTAAATCAGATTTTTTTTTTTTTTTTTTTTTTTTTTTACTTTTGTTGCTGAATTTATCAAAGTGAAAAGAATGGCACAAAGGTTTGGCCATGCTCTCAGTCTATGCTTTATATAGCAAGCAATGGCAGAAATTAGAGCCTTGTAGCCTGGCCTTGCAGTTTTCCAAACAATTTAGATTGTTTTTTCCGTCTTCATTGTGAAACATTTTTCGTGTAGTGTTTTTTTTTATATATTTTTTTTTAGCTAAAAACAGAAACAATATGTCCATGCAGGGCAGCTAGGAATGGAAGATGAGGAGGATGAAGGAAAGGGAAAGAGCTACGGTTTAGGCTGGTTTCACATTTGCGGTTGTGTACGCAGCGTTTCTTCCGCAATTATCCGCCTGCGTCGTGTATTCCTATATTTAACATTAGGGACGCATGTGTCTGCGATCGGTTGCGTTTTGCCGCGTTTGACGACTCATGCGTCGTTTCGTCTGCGGTTTGGCGCGGTAAATGCTACATGTAGTAATTTTAGAGGCGGCAATTTGCCACCTAGAAACGTATGCGGTTGTTAGCAGAAGGAATGCTGCAAAAAAACGCATTACGGTCTATGTGAACGCATGCGTTCGCAAGCATATGCGTTTGCTTTCGTTTGTGAACGCATGCGTTGCATCACAGGAAAACATGTCTAGACACCGATTAGCCACCCCCCACATACAAACTGATAAAAGGATGGAGTGGGCATTTGCAGGTCACTATACAGCTGACTGGGAAGCAGACCAGACAGACAAAAGCACCTTGGAGGAAACAAGACTCTGAACAATGTGAGTATATCAAAGCCAATGCCTTTATTTTCTATTTTCTGTCTCTATATGTCCTAATTTCTGCCATTTTTTTCTTTCTGCATGCATCAGAATGTCATCTTCTTCTGAGGAGGAGCTACGTCTTGGGCCTGCGCAAGCCGAACATGTCAGTGAAGTGAGTACTCACCTCCTCAGATTGGTAAGTATTCACTGTCACATCTACACATGTGACAATTTTTTTTTTCCTTTTTTTAGAGCACTTCTTCCACTGCGGCAGAGGCTGAGCAGGAGCAGCGGGGTCACGGTCGGGTGGCAAGACTGACTGTTTATTGTATCCTCACTGTACTATTCTTGAATGTTCATTTCTTTACTTTCCTCTTTCTTTACCTTTTTCTTCTTGACTCCTTTTTTTTCTTGACTTTCAATATTCATGCCAGTTTTCTGTCTGTTTTCTTTCTTTTCCTTATGTTAATCTCTCCAACATTAAAGGAAACCTGTCACCCGTTTTTTCCGTATGAGATAAAAATACTGTTAAATAGGGCCTGAGCTGTGCATTACAATAGTGTATTTTGTGGACCCCGATTCCCCACCTATGACGTTACCAAAGTAGTCGTTTTCGCCTGTCAATCAGGCTGGTCTGGTCAGATGGGCGTGGTGTCTTCCCCCAGATCTTGCTTAGTTTTCCGTTGGTGGCGTAGTGGTGTGCGCATGCCCAAGTCCAGAATCCACTGCACAGGGGAGGGAAAAGAGCGCGATCTGCGCTATTCCCCTGGTGATCGGTGGGGGCGGCCATCTTCCTGTGGCCGCGCGTGCGCAGATCGAGCGCTCTGCTGCCCGGGGCTTCAGGAAAATGGCCGCGGGATGCCGCGCGTGCGCAGATGGAGATCGCTGCGGCCATTTTCCTGAAGCAGAGTTCGCATCTCTGCTTCAGGAAAATGGCCGCCGCTATCTCCATCTGCGCACGCGCGGCATCCCGCGGCCATTTTCCTGAAGCCCCGGGCAGCAGAGCGCTCGATCTGCGCACGCGTGGCCACAGGAAGATGGCCGCCCCACCGATCACCAGGGGAATAGCGCAGATCGCGCTCTTTTCCCTCCCCTGTGCAGTGGATTCTGGACTTGGGCATGCGCACACCACTACGCCACTAACGGAAAACTAAGCAAGATCTGGGGGAAGACACCACGCCCATCTGACCAGACCAGCCTGATTGACAGGTGAAAACGACTACTTTGGTAACGTATTTCGGCAGCATAGGTGGGGAATCGGGGTCCACAAAATACACTATTGTAATGCACAGCTCAGGCCCTATTTAACAGTATTTTTATCTCATACGGAAAAAACGGGGTGACAGGTTCCCTTTAATGTCTTTTTTTATTTTTTTAGGATCCAGAACTGGGAGAGGACCTCATTGAAAATGACCTCCTAATCTCCCTGGTCCATGAGCGAGTCCCGTTGTGGGACACCAGGGTTCCGCAGCACTCAGACAACGTGACGATCCGGCGGCTATGGAATGAGGTGGCCAAAGCGATGTGGGATGGCTGGGACAACGCCCCACCTCGGGTCCGAAATGCATTTTGTAAGTATTGCAATGCGGTGTGCTGCAGCAGTGACCTTGGCCGGGATCACACAACTGTGTGTGATGAGAGAAACTCTCAGGAGTTTCTCTCATCACACACAGTTGTGTGATCACGGCCAAAAGTCCATTGTCTAACCATTCTTTTTTGTTTTTACAACAGTGCTTAAAGTCAAAACACGTTGGTGTTCGATGAAGGATCGCTTCAACAAGGACATTCGTCAAGAGAGCCGGCTTCCTAGTGGTTCGGGTACAAGGATCCGAAAAAATAAATACGACCGCATTCTGGCATTTTTGAGACCGGTCCTTGCCCAGAGAACGTAAGTATTTTTTTTCTGTATTAGGTTGTGTTGTATTGCCATAATCTGTATGTTTCTATTCCACAGGAGTTGGCGTTTTGTAAATGTTTGTTTTTGTTTTTTTCTTCTTTTTTCACAGCACATGGAGGAGCACTCTTGACCCTGGTTCTGGAGCGGTCCTTCATTAGACAGCCACGGACCCATCCCAGCCACCCAGCAGCGCTGCAGCAAGTGGGCCTGCCACACTAACCGGAGACCAGGAAGCTGGTTCATCAGGTGTTCCCTTTTCCCAGTCCTCTGCCCCTTTTTTGTGGGGCTCTTCCCAGCAGCAGGCCTCGGACAGGTCACTCATGCCCGAGTTTTTGCACTTTAGCTCGGTCTTTCATGATGGACTCAAGGCGATGGGTGACCGACTGGATACTGCCATTAGCCATATAAATACACGTATCCAGGAGGTCACCAAAAGCCTTGACCAAGTGAAAGCCTACCTCCCGAGGCCAGCACATCATTTTTTTAATCACATTGAACAGGTGTCGGAACACCTTACTCCTGATCTCCAGCTTAGTGTCATGCAGGCCTGCAATGCTGCTTACGTGCAGGCTATGCAGCAGTCGGTATTTTCAGCAGACAGTGGCGGCATATCCACCTGTGCATACACTATCACGCTGGACCTCAATGTGGACCTCTGCTGCATACCACTGCACGGCCACCTGCATTCCAAGCACTGCCGGACACCACTACAGCACCACCACCATGCCGAGTGCTGTTGGACAGCCCACAACCACCATGACAACTGCTGCTCCTGCTTCGACCTCCTCCAGTGCCACCACCATGCAGCAGCAGCACCCGGAACAGGACAGGTCAGCCACAATCACCAGGTCCCCAGCTGCAGCAGCAGCACCCAGATCCTGGCATGCTTTTCAACATGAGCATGCAGCAGCACCCGAACCCTGGAATAGCTTTCCCCACCACCACAACCATACAGCGGCACACGGACCCTGACAGGTCGGCCACCACGACCAGGCCACAACAAATGAACCCACCGAGGCTCCCCAGACCGCAGCGCCGATCCCAAAAAGGGAAACAAAATAAAAAACAAAGGACGATCTCAATTCCTCCCCCCTCACCTCCCAATGTGTCTGTAATGTCAAGTTTGTCTCACCCTTCCAGTGTGTCTCAGGCCTCTCATGTGCCAAGCCCCATCCCCAAACTCGCAGACCCCACTACTTTAATTGCCCCTTCTCCAGTCACCCCTGTGTCGTCCACACTTAGCCAGGTCTCACAGCTACACACACCCCAGTTCCGTCACTCTACCCCAAGCAGGCGTAGTTATTATTTTTTTTTGTTAAAAATTAAATAATAATGTTTTTTGCCCCCAATAATGTTTGGTTATTTGTGTATTTCGCCGCCGGCAATACACACCGTGCGCCTAATAAAACACTGCACCGCACACTATATTTTTTTACCAACTCATAGGTCCAGTAGTTACTAAGTACAACACTGCAGCTTTGTGTGTTTGGTATAGAGCTATGAGGTGGCAAAAAAAAATAACTTGTATTTTCTCCATACTCTCTTCAGTCTGATTAATATGTTTCGCAGACTGAAGAGAAAATGGCGGTAATACAAAGCAGAACTATACTCAACAGGCCATGTGTCATAAATAGTGAGGTCATGATGCACAAAACTCTGTGTCATGAACTCATATATATGACACCTGACCTGGTGAGTAGAGAACTGCCTTGTGTACGTAATCTATTTTACACAAACCAAAGAGACGATGTAGGTCATACAAGGCATATCTATACTCACCTGGACAGGTGCCAGAAATAGTGAATTCATGAGGCTGTTTTTTGTGCATCATGAATTCATTCTTTCTGACACTTGACTTGATGAGTGTAGATCTGCTTTTTATTATACCTCCATCTTCTCTTCAGTCTGCGTCCAATAGATACTGCAGAACAGAATCTGGACGTAATGACGTCAACTACCTTTCCACTAAGAACACAAGTGGTTTTTTAGAGGAAATACATAGGGGACTCGGTCAAGATAGCAAAACACAAATTTTATTAACAAAAAATATTATTAACATTTAAAACATAACTGGTACAGGCCAAAACCCAACAGGAAATTTTACACACTATTGTCTTGCCATGCCACATGTCCAATATCAGATTCAAAATAGGCAGCAAATTGGTTCCGCATGTGGCCAACTTCAACTGTTGACCGCAGAGGGTGATGCTGGTAATCAGGCAATAGGTTTGCAACAGGTTCATCCAGTTCAATGTTGGGTTGCTCCTTAGCCATTATGTAATTGTGGAGAACCACACCGGCTTTAACCACCTCATCGACTGTCTCCAATTTTAGATTAATGGCTGTCGCAAGAATGCGCCATTTTCAGACAAGAATCCCAGAGGAGCACTCAACTGTTCTTCGGGCCCTGGTCAGTCTGTAGTTATAAATCCTTTTAGTGTGGTTCAAGTCCCGACTGGAATATGGCTTCAGTAGGTTTTCACACATCTGAAAGGCCTCATCCCCAACCATAACAAATGGCATCGGTGGGCCTGGAGTGTTGGGGAGAGGTCGTGGCAGTGGAAAACTAAAATTTCTTCCATACACACGTCGGCCCATATCCGAGTTCTTGAAAGTCTGAGTCATTCCCACGGCCAAAAGCTCCAATGTCCACGGCGATGAAGCGACAGTCCGCATCTGCTATTGCCATGAGCACAACTGAAAAATATTTTTTGTAGTTGAAGTACTCCGATCCAGTTCTGGCGGGTTTGATAATGTGTATGAGCTTTCCATCCACCGCTCCCAAACAGTTGGGGAAATCACACACACTCCAGAATTTTTCAGCAATTTCAATCCACATGTCCTCCGTGGGTAGGGGTATAAACTCATCCCGGAGAACATTCCACAAAGCCCGGCAGGTGTCCGCAACTATTCCTGACAGGGTGGAAATTCCAAGCCGGTACTGAAAGTGGAGGGATGATAAGCTCTCTCCGGTTGCCAGAAATCTGAAATAAGAATAAAAAAAAAAAATTTACAATCATTTCCATTTATGGTGGTGTTTAGCTAAAGACATAAAGGAAAATACAAATAATACATGGCAGATCAACAATAATTATGACTGGCATTTGTTTAGAATTATTACGTACATTAATGTAACCAGGAGACGTTAATCTGCAGGAATCGCTCTACGGAGCTGGGTGTCCTGTCTCCGGATGGCTCCTTGGACACGACGAAGCAATTCCTGGAAAGAGTCTTGAGACATCCTAGTATATTCAGGGAATTTGTCCGGGTTGGCATAAAGCTCGCCATATAGCGTGTGGTAGGCTCCATGGCTCTCCCGGCGTTCAATAATGGGGTGTCTCCAAAAACGCCTACGCCGTGTCCTTCTCTGTGGTTCTCTATTTCTTTGTTGCTCCCAAGCAAACGCACAGGCAAGAAACAGCTTGATGCTTAAATCCAGGTTGAAATAAAAGCTCTCCATGCAAAGATCCATCATGACACAGGATACAGTAGCAAACTGTGAAGATTTCAGCAGTCCAATGGTCTATATATAGATATCCCATAATACACACCCACTGTAGTCCCATTGGCGGTGTCTGTTTATCTAGATTTTGTTTCTGTTAAATTTTTCACCATGCGTACAAAAAACGAAAACGCATGCAAAACGCATGGAAAAGCGTGAAAACGCAGCGTTTTTAAACACATGCAAAACGCTGCGTTTGTAAGCGTTTCAATGTGGTTTTTCCTGCATTTGCGGTTGCGGATTAAATGCTGCGGATTCTAACGCAAATGTGGAACTAGCCTTAGGGGGTTTTTTTCTCCCTGTTGTCAGAGAAAATAAAAAATTATCAACCCAATATTACTGGAGGGAGTATTATTACTTAAGACACAGAAATGCGGGTAGTAGGAGTATGAGGAGATTATGTTGGTTGGTAATAAATATGGATGTGCTGGAAATAAGAGTAAAGTATGTCTTATGTTACAAACTCTGCAGACAGAAATCATCATTGGTCTATGCCAGTTGGAAAAGATGAGAAAAACAAAAGAAGACAACACCAATCAGAAAGAACTTCAACTTCAAAGTATATAATGGTCTTGTAATCACTTAAGGTCTGTAGAACTAGTATCCACCACTATATCATCTATTATATAGTGTTTTGTCTACAGTTTTTTGTTTCTTCTTTTGAGGGATTCTAGAGGTATTTATTTAATTACCGTATATATTTGATATATAAGCTGAGATTTTCAGCCCATTTTTTGGGGCTGAAAGTCCCCCTCTCGGCTTATACTCGAGTCATACCGAGGGGTCAGCAGGGGAGGGGGAGCGGGGGCTGTCTAATTATACTCACCTACTCCTGGCGCGGTCCCTGCAGGTCCCTGGCTTCCCAGCGCCCCAGCTTCTTCCTGCACTGAGCGGTCACATGGTACCGCTCATTACAGTAATGAATATGTGGCTCCACCTCCCTTAGGGGTGGAGCCGCATTCATTACTGTAATGAGCGATAACGGTGACCGCTCAGTACAGCAAGAAGCTGCGGCGTCAGGAAGCAGGGACTACACAGCGCCAGGAGCAGGTGAGTATAATGGGGAGGGGGAGCGCTGCGCGATATTCACCTGCTCCCCGTTCCGGGCGCCGCTCCGTCTTCAACGTCTTCTGCAGTGACGCTCAGGTCAGAGGGCGCAGTGACGTGGTTAGTGCCTGAACGTCAGTGCAGAAGACGCTGAAGATGGAGCGGCGCCGGAACGAAGTCAGGTGAATATTGAAAGTGCCGGGGGCCTGAGCGACGGAGAGGTAAGTATGTGATTTTTTTTTTTTAATTGCAGCAACAGCAAATGGGGCAAATGTCTGTATGGAGCATCTTGTGGGGCCATAACGTTTGTGCAGCACTATATGGGGCAAGTGTCTGTATGGGGCCATAACATTTGTGCAGCACTATATGGGGCAAGTGTCTGTATGGGGCCATAACGTTTGTGCAGCACTATATGGGGCAAGTGTCTGTATGGGGCATCTTATAGGGCCATAACGTTTGTGCAGCACTATATTGGGCAAATATCTTTATGGAGCACCTTATGGGGCCATAATTAACGTTTGTGCAGCATTATATGGGGCAAATGTCTGTATGGAGTATCTTATGGGGCCATAACGGTTGTGCAGCATTATATGGGGCAAATATCTTTATGGAGCATCTTAAGGGGCCATAATTAAAGTTTGTGGAGCATTATATGGGGCAAGTGTCTGTATGGAGCATCTTAAGGGGCCATAATCAAGGTTTGTGCAGCACTATATGGGGCAAATATCTTTATGGAACATCTTATGGGGCCATAATCAACATTTGTGCAGCATTATATTGGGCAAATGTGTCTATGGAGCATCTTATGGGGCCATTATTAACCTTTATGCAGGATTATATGGGGCATATTTTAATATGGAGCATCTTATGGGGCCATCATAAACTTTATGGAGCATAATGTGGGGCTCCTGATTCAATATGGATATTCAAAAACACTTAACCTACTGATGTCTCAATTAATTTTACTTGTATTGGTATCTATTTTTACTTTTGACATTTACCGGTAGCTGCTGCATTTCCCACCCTAGGCTTATACTCGAGTCATTAAGTTTTCCCAGTTTTGTGTGGCAAAATTAGGGGGGACGGCTTATACTCGAGTATATACGGGTAAGTTTGGTTGTGCAGTTTACTCACTCAAGTGGCATATACGGTAGTATATAGCAGTCCTTGTTATAGCATTTTTGAAAATACTGGTCTTTGTATAGTATGGTAGAATTACAGCAAGTGAAATAAGTATTGAATACATAACTGATTAAATATGTTTCTAAAGGTGCTATTAACATGAAATTTTCACCAGATGTCGGTAACATCCGATCCACATAAGCAAACAAAATCAAACCATAGATGTCCATAAATTAAGTTATGCGTAATAATGAGAAATGATACAGGAAAAAAAAGTATTTTCACGGTTACTGAAATTACTTTGTACAAATGCATTTGTTGGGGATGGCCGCTTTAAGATGCCTCCTTGTAAGCAGAAACTAGTCGCATGTATTGCTCAGGTGTGATTTTGGCCCATTCTTCCACACAAACACTTCAATATTCTAAAGATGTTGTGGGTTCCTTTTATGAACTCTGAGCTTTTATTCCTTCAATAAATTTAGCCACATCTTTCTGTAGCTCTCCACAGGTGGTCCTTGGCTCTTGGACAACTTTTTTTTATAATTAATTTTACTCTTTTTGAAATCTTGCAGAGAGCCTGGTCAAGACTGGTTTATGGTAAAATTATATTTTTTCCACTTTGGGATAATGGCTCCAACAGCACTCACTGGAATCTTCAGTCGTTTAGAAATTCTTCTGTAATCAATGCCATCAGTATGTTTTGGAACAATAAGGTTGCAAAGGTCTTAAGACAGTTTAAGTCTTAAGACAGCTTACTGTTTTTTCCCATCATGAGAGGTTTCTTGTGCCCTTGGTAATGGGATACTTTTTCATATGTCATCAGTTGAACCAGTTGATACTATTTTTCACTAAGTGGCAGGATTGCTTTCTTTTTACTGAGATTTCAGTTAGGGTCATGACTTTCCGTGGCTTTTTGCACTTCTGTTTCTTCATGTGTTCAATACTTTTTCTGGGTCATTTCTCATTATTATCCAACTTAATTTATGCACATCTATGGTTTGTTTGATTAATTAGCCTGTGTGGATTGGTTGGCTTGTTACCGACATCTGGTGAGAATTTCATGTTAACAGCACCTTTAGAAACATATTTTCTTAGAAAATTGGTGACCTTTTCAAAATTGGTGACCTGTTTATTTCAGCATCTGTAATTACTAGTTGTCAGGGTGAGTCAGTATTATTTAGGCTTATAATTGGCAATATTTTTTTTCATAGTTTAGATTAGTTTGTAAGTTTTAAAGGGGTGTTCCGGAGGTCAAAGAAATTTGAATCTAAATCCCAATCTATTTGATGCCATAATCTTAACTAATTTCTAATATGATTGAATTAAAAATTCCATACTGTTCCCCAACTACACTCTAGCTAACAGATATTGTACTTTTTCCCCTATTTTCTGTGTGATATTTTGTTTTAAAATCCCAGTGCATGGTGGGATACTCAAGCGAAGCATCATCAAAGCAGGGAGCAAAGGCTGTGGCCACTGTCACCAGTCTCTGGCCTCTTCCTGAAACAAAGTGTCATCAGTGACACTCATTTCCAGGACAGATCTAGTTTCTGCTCTATCCTGGCATGCTGGATCTCCCAGGTCACTCTCTTGTCTGCACTCTATCACATCCTAGACTTTGACATTTCTCCATCATTTAACTCCCTCTCAATACAGATGGTATGAAGCACACACACTCTGCTGCACTCACTACACAGATAATACAATAAGTATGTTTCTCCTATGCGTAAAAAAAAATTGGAAAAGTGGAGAGAAATAATAATAATCTTTTTTTCATATACAGCGCCAACATATTCCGCAGCGCTTTACAGTTTGCACACATTATCATCGCTGTCCCCGATGGGGCTCACAATCTACATTCCCTATCAGTATGTCTTTCGAAATCATTTCCTGTAGAGTGGGATAGTCAATGCGTCTTCATCAATTAAGATCTTGTGCACACGGTTGATCCGAGAGTCAATTTGCTACTAATCTGTAAAAGGTCTCTCAATTAAGGGCATTGGGCCTTCTACAGTACCTTTGTATGCCTAAAAATGCTTTAAGTAGCATATTCCATCAAAGGTGATAAACTGCTTCTAAGGCTACTTTCACACTAGCGTTGCTTGGTGTCCGTCGCAATGCATTGTTTTGGAGAAAAAACGCATCCTGCAGAGTTGTCTGCAGGATGCGTTTTTTCTCCATAGACTTGCATTAGCGATGCATTGCGACGTATGGTCACACGTCGCATCCGTTGTGCGACGGATGCGTCGTGTTTTGGCGGACCGTCGGCACAAAAAAAGTTCCATGTAACTTTTTTTTTTGTGCGTCGCGCCCGCCATTTTAGACCGCGCATGCGCGGCCGAAACTCCGCCCCCTCCTCCCCGGACATTACAATGGGCCAGCGGATGCCTTGTAAAACTGCATTCGCTGCCCATGTTGTTCATTTCTTTCACAACGTGCGTCGGTACATCGGGCCGACGCATAGCGACGGCCCCGTACCGACGCTAGTGTGAAAGTAGCCTAAAGGAGAACTAAGATCTACATACCATTCCAGCTTGTACGGAGGCCATACAGTTCTGTTTGACCGAGTGGTACGGATTCAACAGGTTTAGTGTACTGAATACACACATCTGTTCATGGCAGTTCCAATTGAAGGCATTACCACAGATATACAAGACATATTCACAGTACACTGTGTTCCAAATTATTATGCAAATAATATTTCCTCTAAATTACCTATCTGAATTGCAGTCATTGTTATTTTCCAGTCATCTACTATTATAGTATAATTGCAATGTTTTGAAACAAACTGCCTATGAAAACAGTATCTTTTTAAAAAAAATAAACACTCAAAATTCATGTTCCAAATTATTATGCACAGCAGAATTTTCAACCTTTTTTTTTTTTATTTTGAACAAAAAATGGTCAATTGTGAAGTTATAAGCATTATCAGCTTATTACAAAATTAAATCAAACAGTTTTCAAGTGAAAACTTTATTCTAGGTGATGTTACATTTGCACATAGGACCCCTTGTTCGAAAGAAGCTTCTGAACGCTCTCGTCCATTGAATTTGTCAGTTTTTGGATGGTTTCTGCTTCAATTGTTTTGCATGTGGACAGAATACCCTCCCAGAGCTGTTGCTTAGATGTGAACTGCCTCCCACCATCATAGACACTCCTTTTGATGATGCTCCAGAGGTTCTCAATGGGGTTGAGGTCAGGGGAAGATCGTGGCCACACCATACGTTTGTCCTCTTTTATGCCCATAGCAGCCAGAGATGCAGATGTGTTTTTTACAGCATGAGACGGTGCATTATCATGCATGAAAATGATCTTGCTGCGGAAAGCATGATCCTTCCTCTTGAACCATGGCAGGAAGTGTTGTTTTAAAAACTCCACATAGATTATGGAGTTCATCTTTACCCCTTCAGGGATCATAAAGGGGCCAACAATCTCTCTCCCCATGATTCCAGACCAAAACATTACTCCACCTCCTCCTTGTTGGCGCCTTAGCCGTGTTTTCATGGGGTGTCCATCAACCAGCCATCCTCCACTCCATCCATCTGGACCATCGAGCGTTGCACGGCACTCATCGGTGAACAAAACAGTTTGGAAGTCAGTCTTCATGTATTGTTTGGCCCACTGGAGCCGTTTCTGTTTTTGGATGGTTTCTGCTTCAAATGTTTTGCATGTGGACAGAATACCCTCCCAGAGCTGTTGCTTAGATGTGAACTGCCTCCCGCCATCATAGACACTCCTTTTGATGATGCTCCGGAGGTTCTCAATGGGGTTGAGGTCAGGGGAAGATGGTGGCCACACCATAAGTTTGTCCTCTTTTATGCCCATAGCAGCCAGAGATGCAGATGTGTTTTTTTGCAGCATGAGATGGTGCATTATCATGCATGAAAATGATCTTGCTGCAGAAAGCACGGCTCTTCCTCTTGAACCATGGCAGGAAGTCTTGTTTTAGAAACTCCACATAGATTATGGAGTTCATCTTTACCCCTTCAGGGATGATAAAGGGGCCAACAATCTCTCTCCCCATGATTCCAGACCAAAACATTACTCCACCTCCTCATTGTTGGCGCCTTAGCCATGTTTTTATGGGGTGTCCATCAACCAGCCATCCTCCACTCCATCCATCTGGACCATCGAGCATTGCACGGCACTCATCGGTGAACAAAACAGTTTGGAAGTCAGTTTTCATGTATCGTTTGGCCCACTGGAGCCGTTTCTGCTTGTGAGCAGTGGATAAAGGTGGTCGACAGGATGGCTTACGCACAGCTGCAAACCTCTGAAGGACCCTGCATCTTGTTGTTCTGGGGACGTTGGAGGCACCAGCAGCTTCAAAAACTTGTCTGCTGCTATGACAAGGCATTTTTGCAGCTGCTCTTTTAACCTTACGCAATTGCCTGTTGGAAAGAGTCCTCAATTTTTCCTTATCAGCGCGCACACGTGTGTGCTGGGAATCAGCTACATACTTCTTGATTGTGCGATGATCACGATGAAGTGTCTTGGCAATGTTGATTGTAGTCATGCCTTGACCTAAATAATCCACAATTTGTTGCTTCTCAGCAGCCGACACATCCTTTTTCTTTCCCATTTTGGCAAAAAATGTAAGCTGCTTAATAATGTGGAACAGCCTTCTTAAGTAGTCTTGCCTTTATTTGGACACACCTGCCAAACTAATTTGCAGAGGTATCTGCAATTGCTTTCAGTGATATAAAGAGCCCTGACACACATCACCATCAATGAGTTTAAATGACAAACAACAAAATTCTAACCTTATCACTCCTAAACTCTTTGTGCATAATAATTTGGAACACAGTGTATATGCCATAAATGTCTGATAGATGCAAGTCCCTATTCTGGAACTTCCATCTAGGTCCAGAATGGGGGTCCCATGATGCCCTCTTCTGACTGGTGCCACACCACTACAACTGGATATATGAGTACGTCTCTGTATTCACTTCTATGGCAGTTCTGAAAACAGCTGGAACCTCTGTTCATATGTCAACAGCAGAGTATCGTACTGTTTTATCTTTGGCTTTTTTTTTGTCTCTTCTGAGAAAAGTTAGCAGAATGGTATACAGGCTCATAAAAGGTGTACAGTACAATATTTTATCAGTCTTTGATTTTTTAATAATATATAAATTAATAGTAGATATTAAACTGATCTATAGTACTAGTGTTCAACATAGGTGCACTTTTATCTGACATAATTAGGCAGCTGATAACGGTTACTATGCATTGATAAATTACTAAAAATACATAATTACCGTATTTTTCGGACTATAAGACGCACTTTTTTTCCTCCAAATTTGGGAGGAAAGTGTGGGTGCGTCTTATAGTAAGGATATAGCATGTGGGGAGGGGGGCAGCAGCGAGTGGGATCGCACTGTTAGCTGCTGGGGAAAGCACATGGCCCTGCTGATTAAGTGCAGTGAATATTTATTAGCTGCTCCCCGCCCACCGTTCAGCTGAGCGATGAGCGGGGAGCAGCAAATGAATGCTGCACTTAAGCAGGGACACACAGTTTCCCCAGCACTGATTCCGGGGAGAATCTGTGTGTCCGGGGGAGGAGGCAGCAGCAGCAGGGGCCAGGAGATCGCTGCATACCTGCCTGTGCTGGACGCTGAGCTGTCTGGTGCACAGGGAGGACCTGTGATGATGTCAGAAGTGGGCGGGCTGGAGCATCACATGGCAGCTCAGAGCCCTCCCTCTTCTGACATCATCACAGGTCCTTCAGACTCCCACCTAGAATCTGCAGCTTCCTCTTATGTCCTGCGCTGTGGAAAGGCAACAACAACAGGGAGGGCTCTGTGTGTGTGCAGCCATGGGATGCTCCAGCTTTTACCTCACAACAGTGTGGCTGGCTGCCACAATTAAGAGGTCAGTCTTTACAAAACACAATAAAGCACTCTGCCACTCCTTTGGTGAACTATAACTAACTCCCAGCATGTCATAGGATCTGCAGGACATGCTGGGAGTTATAGTTCTCCCATGGGATTTTAAAGCAGCACTCCAGTGTTATTTTGCAGTGCTGGAGTGGTGCTTTCACTATAAGCCCTGTGCACACATTCTTAGGGCTCATTTCCACATGCGAGGCGCACGTCCGTATCTCGCATGTGGAAACCAAGCTGTGGAGCCGGCACTCCAGAGCGGAGCGTGCGGCCGCATAGGAACACATGGAGCTGCACAGCTCCGCTCCAAAGTGCCGGCGCCAGAGCTTGGTTTCCACATGCGAGATACGGACGTGTGCCTCGCATGTGGAAATGAGCCCTTATACTCACCCTCCAGCGTATTCATATCGTACTTCACAGACACCACACTGGTCCCGCAGCTTCCAACATAATAACATACTATTATATATAATAACACCACATATAATAGTATGTTATTTATGTTATTAAATATTTTACCACATTTTTTTTGCTTCAAATATTTTTTTCCCTATTTTCCACCTCTAAAACCTGGGTGCGCCTTATAGTCCGGTGCGTCTTATAGTCCGAAAAATACGGTATTTGACAACTCTGCTTTTTCACTTACAGAGGTAGTGTTATTTTCTGAGACAATAATTGACATAATGTTGACCAACTATAATTTTATGATGATTTCACATCAGTTGATATTAAGTCAATTTAATTCAAAGAAAAAAAAAAAATGTCTATTACTTCCAGAGAATGTACAGATCTACAGTAGTACGGTAGTTATAAGGAAGGGGACCACATGAGGGTCCGTCTTGTAGCATGCCTAAGTTGTGCTACTGTATAATAAATTACCGCATAGCTTACTACTGCTAAAGGTATATATATATATATATATATATATATATATATATATTTTTTTTTTTTTTTTTAATCTACTGAAAACAAAAGGAAAAGGAAATAATGTAACAATTAAAAAAGATCTGTCCAATGAATAATATTTGATTGCATACAGTAGATGCTTATCACAAATGTCCTTGTGCACTGGCAGTGAAAGCATTCTAATGAGCACTGAAAGCCGGATTTATATAATGGGAAAATATCATTGTGATTACATGAACTCCTTGAATAAGTATTTCACGTGAAATAATTTTACTGGCAGAGTATCTCATGCTGTCACAGCATATACAGTCATTGGCAAAAGTGTCGGCACCCTTGAAAATAAAGTATTTTTCCCAGAAAATGATTGCAATTATACATGTTTTGTTGTAATACATGTTTATTTCTGGACTCATTGCTGGCCACTTCAGAACTCTCCAGCTGTAACGACTCGTTGTCGAGTGTCCGTCCCGGTGTAACAGGCCAGATTGACCCCCCGCCGAGAATATACCCGGGGATAACGTGGCCTAGGCCAGATTATATCCGTTCGGGTCAGAATATACCCCAGCTGCTGTAGATCAGATTCACGCTTTTGAGAGCCATTGAGTAATACTCAATAACAGGGCCCCAGACAGTGCACAGTGGGGCCCAGACAGCGCAAGGGGCTGCAGACATCACACAGGATTGAGTGATATTCTCAAGAACGGGGCCCCAGGCAGCGCACGGGGGGCAGAGCCAGCGCATGGGGCTCCAGACATGGCACAGGGGCCCCAGACATTGCACATTGCACAGGGGTCCCAGACATCGCACAGGGGCCCCAGACATCACACATCGCACAGGAGCCCCAGACATCACACATCGCAAAGGGGCCCCAGACATCACACATCGCACAGGGGCCCCAGACATCGCACAGGATTGAGTGATATACTCAAGAACAGAGCCCCAGGCAGCGCACAGAGAGGCAGAGACAGCGCATGGGGTCTCAGACAGAGCAAGGGGTGCCAGACATTGCACAGGGGCCCCAGACATTGCACAGGGGCCCCAGACATCACACAGAGGCCCCAGACATTGCACAGGGGCCCCAGACATCGCACAGGGACTCCAGACATTGTACATCGCACAGGGGCCCCAGACATTGCACAGGATTGAGTGATATACTCAAGAACGGGGCCCCAGACATCGCACAGGGGGTCCCAGACAGCTCACAGGGGGCAGAGACAGCGCACAGGGGCCCTGCATGCTGTTTCTTCCCCCCTTGCACACTGTCTGGTGACCCGTGCGCTGTATCTGCCCCCGTGTGCTGCCCGGTGCTCCTGTGCGCTGCCTGGGGCCCTGTGTGTTGCCTGGTGCCCCGTGTGTTGCCTTGGGCCCCGTTATTAAGTATATCACTCAATGGTTCTCAAAAGCCTGAAAAATCCGATCTACAGCAGCAGGGGTATATTCTGGCCCAGAGGGGTATAAACTAGCCTAAGCCAATTTATACCCCAGGGCATAGTTTGGCCGAGGCCAGAATATACCCGAAATATAATCTGGCATATGCTTCTTTAACCCGGGGTATATTCTGGGCATAGGGGGTTAATCTGTACTGCTACACTGGGATTAGGGGCTCCTTCCCTGTCCCTAACGCTAGGGGTGCCTTAGCTTGCTCTGTTCCCCTGATTACTTCTGATGGTTTAGCCGAAAGGGCCATATACCTTGCCTTAGCTCCTGAATCTGCCCTCAGTCTGTACCCTTCCCCCACCCAGGGAAGAGGGGAGTTGTAGTGTACCGTAATACACAAACCAGACTAACAAGGTAATATAAACAGGGAAAACGAAAATACCAACCATACAAATATACTTACACGAACAACAGAGGAATGCACAGGGGACTGGAGAATGGGTTAAACCAAAGTAGGAGAAGAAGGTGAATTACCACACACTCAAAACCAAGCAACATTAACAGATAAATCCATCAACAACCTCCTGCCATGCAGCAAAAGCTAACTCTGACAGTAATTGCTAGCCAGGGCCCACATTTTGTAGGGGATTGGAGTGGTTAACAGTGAACAGCTGAGCCTTAATGCAGGAAACTTCTAGGAGCTCTCAACTGAGCAGATTAACCCCCACACTGCTTAAAGTTACCTGTACTGTTTAATATGAAGGTGAAGTGCTTCTAATCAGTGCAGGAGTAGGAGAAATCAGACGCTGCGGTCTTCTGGCTCCTCTCTGTCGCAGTAATCCCTTGACACGAGCACTTTTTTTCTATTCATATCTGGGTGCTTTTTGTTTGGAGTCATGGTCCTACTGGAAGACCCATGACTTAAGATGCAAACACAGCTTTCAGACACTGAACACTACATTGACATCCCAAAAACCTTTGGTAATCTTCAGATTTAATGATGCCTTGTACACAGTCAAAGCACCCAGTGCCAGAGGCAGCAATACAAATCCCTGAATCACAGCCTGGTTGTGTGATTGCAGCCAGGTATAATATTCTCTGAAACATTACGGTCCTTCAGCGAAAATATACTATTAAGATACTAGCCTGTTGCTGCCCCTGGCCAGATTTCTCTCGAGCTGCATCTGCAGATTGACAAGCCAATCCTTATGTAATGTGAGGGAGAGAACTTTTAATCCCCTCCAGCGGCACTGGGAGAAGCCTTCCAGAGCAGAGCCATATTAGTCTCATATCTGGCTTTGGTCCTCCAGACGGAACTTCAAACTATATTTTCTCTGACCAAAGTAGCATTTCAGAAAATAATATACCGTATATACTAGAATAGAAGTCGACCCGAGTATAAGCCGAGACACCTAATTTTGCCACGAAAAACTGGGTAAACTTATTGACTCGAGTATAAGCCGGGTATGCATTGTCCCCTCATCCCTATCCTGGTATGCATGGCTCCCCAATCCCTGTCCTTGTATGCATGGCTCCTTATCCCCCATCCTTGTATGCATGGTTCCTATAAAAAAAAAAATATATATATCCTACTTAACTTGCCTGCACGCCCTAGCAGCATCTCGTTCCGGTGCCAGCAGCTGTTCCTGCCGAGCGATCATGTGACCCCGCTCATTAAGGTGATGAATATTCACTCCATACCTATGGATATTCATTACCTTAATGAGTGGGGCCAAGTGATCGCTCGGCTGGAAGAGCTGCTGGTGCGGGAACGAACGAGATGCAGCGAGGGCGAGAAGAAAGGTAAGCAGGATGTGTGCTGGAAGCCGGCGGCTGTCACTGTGCAATATTACAGAGAAATGAATATTCATTTCTCTTTAGCAGTGGCACAGGCTTTAGCCACAGCTGCCGACTCCTGCTTCTGTGACCCGCTGCTCTGCCGTTCCCCCTCCCTCCCCATCTTTCTGGCACTGAAAAACTTATACACGAGTATATACGGTAACTTTCTACAATTGTGCAGTCAAGCTCTGATTCATACTGCCCGCAGCGCAGTTTGAACATTACAAATCGCCCAATATGTTCCTTTTAAATACATGCATTTTGAACAAAAATCATTTTGCAGATTCGTTTCACTAAAATTTTAAAAGAATTAAACAAATTCAAAAACAAAATTCAGGTACATGTCCAGTGTTATGAATTCTCAATAATATGTACATTTTAATTTTTAAATAGAAGAAAAAAAGAAAAAGATAAAAAGGGAGAGAAGGGGTTACATACTGTGAGATAGCGCATGTGTTGGGGGACACTCGCTTGGCAATGGGATACACTCAGACAGGCACGGTTTTTCACTTAAACAGTCTATCCGGTTTATTTTATGCAGCATAAACCAGGACATGCACAGTTCATTATATACATTTCATATACGGCTTCAACTCACAGACACTAAACATGCTGGACTTCTCACTTCGTCCAGTTACCATGGGTGACCGTACGCCGAACAGTTCAATGTCCGTGGAACACAACAAGCACCAACAGTCTGTTCCACTGGCAGATA
Source organism: Ranitomeya variabilis (assembly GCF_051348905.1). NCBI lineage: Eukaryota > Metazoa > Chordata > Amphibia > Anura > Dendrobatidae > Ranitomeya > Ranitomeya variabilis. The sequence continues at coordinate 299,082,021 of NC_135232.1, forward strand.
CGTATCTGCCGTTATGATAGCTCCCTTCCCAGGTGTTACCTTTCTGGAGCTCCTGCTCCACTCGCTGACCTCCTGTCATTCCCCTCTCCTCCAGGGAAGCTGCCAAACTGGGATCACCAACTTGCCTGGCAGGCACATAACAGTCAGTCCAGATCCTCAGGTGGGCTGTAGCTCCCAAAATGCAGTGCCATGGCAGACTCTGCACACACGGCCTCTCTGTGCGCTATTCAGGACGTCCATCCCCACCTGGGACCGTCCAACACACAGGCCCCCAAGTCCAAGGCCTCCCCATGTGCTCTTCAGGGATCTGGTCCTACTCCCAGGACCTCCCAACACAGAGGCCTTCTAGGTCCTGGCACACAGACCACTCAGGTCCATACACAGGAACCATGTGACCCACACCCTGGTCACATTATGAAGCTGTAACCACTCCCATAGATGGGTGCTGTGTGTGGCTACTTCGACCCACCCAGCTTTCAGAACTAGCCCTGCCAGCCTCCCTCTAAAACAACACAATTACTTGTAGTACTACAGGTCCCAGAACAACCTTACTTCAGGCTGACAGCGCAGAGTATCTTCCTCTGCGACACATATACCGGCCATTCACAATAATGCCGGACTTTGTCTCATCACCATAGTTATGCCTGCGACTGCTATGCATTCTTATGTCCTCAATAATCCTCCATGCGTATTCTGGGGAGACCATGCAACGCCCCCTACCTGTAACAGGGGTCACTGCATCACAATATCAAAAGGTAAGAAATGAGGAGAGGACAAAGGGGATAAAGGAAAATCTCTTTGACTTTCTCCTGATGTTCTATTTGTCCAAAGGATGATACAGTGACGCCAGCGGTGATTGTTCGTAGGGCTCATGTGTCATAAAAACCTCACGTGAGCCACGGGAATATGAGTGCCGACACGGGAGGTGAATATAATTGTTTTTATTTTAATGGGGCCAAACATAGGGATTGAGAAGGAGTTGTCCTAGTATTGGACAATCCCTTTAACTCATTCTGCAGTCAGCTACGTACAGTGAAACAGGCTGCAGAAGACAAATGGTTCAAATGTTTTAATTAAACCCAATTACAAACATGATTTTTAGTCCAAAATACAGACATTTTAGCAGAAAAAATAATAACACTGAAGGTGGCTCACACCCTGAAAGTATCCTAAAAGACGGCTTTTAAAAAATAAATACGGTAAATAGCCATTGTATTGAGCAAAATATTGCAATTACAGTAAGATATGCCAATTTAGCTATATATATTATATACAGCAAAAGAGGAATTTTGAAAATCAAAGTTATTTTAGCCTTCTCCTGAATTTTAGAATGCAATGTAGTAATGCAAAATACTAAACACTGGCGCTCCCCACCAAAATCGATATAGGGAACTTCTTACGGTAAAGATAGGCTTCTGGAGCTGCTGGTGAATAAGACAGGCTCTGTGTTGCTCCAGTCAGTAGAACAAGAAATAGTATGATAACAAAAAATCACCGAGCAGAAGAAAGATAGGTTGAAAAAATGTCAAAAATTGTGTGAACTTGCTGCGTTTCTGTTCATTGGCAGTGAATAAATTAAAAATTCTAGAGGGAGTAGATAACCTGGTATTCAATAGATGCGGGTAGAAGGCAGCGGAAGATATAAAGACAGGAATCACTGTGGATTATAATGAGAGTTAATTTACCTGTTTGGCTTGCTATATTTTATGGAGTATAATAGGTATTCAGGGGTCAGTGTCCTTTGCTTGTACTCACTTATCTGTCCAGCGGATGAGGGTGAATTCGTACGTCAATTAAGACTGGTGTTTGGATATTTTGGGGTATATACACTTTGTCATAGATACCCCAAGCAAGATAATTGCACTTTAGCTGAATCAAAAGGCAGTTGTGGTGCATATACTGGTGTAAATGATACTGTGAATACAGAGATTTAACCAAAGCAAATAGAAGTGCACTTACTGTTATTGTGTGCGGTCTGAGTTGCACTCACTGGTGCCAGCGTGCGGTGCTGCTAGAATAGGTCACCTTACAAGACGTGCAGGCAGAGAGAATAGACCACCAGGGGCATGCCAGTGTGTGAATCCCGCGCTGAATCAGAAGAACGCTGGATCCTCGCGTGCTCCGGCCGGAAACAACGCTGAGGCCGTGGCGTGGATGGCAGGGGGCGGAGCTTGGTGTGACGTCACAAGGCTCAGGGATGGGTGCGCGAGAGAGACACAGCTAACCAACACGTTTCGATGGCCTCAATCCCTCTTCAGCAGTAAGTTCACACAATTTTTTACATTTTTTCAACCCATCCTTAGCTTCTTCAGTGCGGTGATTTTTTGTTATCATACTACGCAATGTAGTAATGATTTGCAGTGTGATAAAAACCACAGTCAACCCATGTAAAAAACTAACAGGTAAAAAACATTATGCAGTTTGCTACACATTAGTAGACCAAAAGTCAAAATGTAAACACACTCTTAGGTGCTTGGGAACACCCACGAAAAGGGGTTCAAATCTTTTCTTTCCTCCGTAAATATAACCCCCTCCAGGTGGTGTTCCTACATGAGACCCAACTCACCCCAAACACATGTAGTCTCCTAATGAAACCCTGGGTTCAGGGGTCCCTACACTCTTATCACACAACATACTCGAAGGGAGTTTCACTACTTGTGCAGAAATCGTTTAGGTGGGAGGTAATAGCTTCATGGCCTGACACCAAAGGTCACTATATTTTCATTTATGCATACCATGAGGGTTCACTATTGTCATGCCAACTATATACAATCCCCCTCTGGCTAATCTGCAAGTTTTAAAGGGAATCTGTCTTAAAGGGAAGAGGCAGCACTTGATATGGCATTGCCTTCATATTGCAGCCCTTTGGAAAGAGGTCATAGCCATGCTCATCGAGTTGATACAATCCTCTGGTACCACTCTGCCCTAAGGTATGTTTATTAGGAAACTTTCATAAGGAGACCTGGCCTCAATACACTCACAATCTTCTCAGGTTTTTGCCGTCAGGCTCAGTCTGGTGATTTTTGAAAAAGCAGGATCCGGCGAATGATGTTGCCGGATCCGTTTTTTTCTCATAGACTTGTATTAGCGCCGGATTGCCTCACGTTTCGTCCGTCTTTTGCCGGAGCCAGCAGCCAGCCAGCCACAGCCTGCCATCAGCCAGCCAGTCACAGCCTGCCAGCAGCAGCCAGCCATGTCTTCTTCTGGGCGCCCTCCACCACGTCGTCAGCGCTGTGAGGTAAATATTTTTTTTTTTTGTTTTCCTTTTTGGTGATGTTCACATAATATAAATATATATATATATATATATATATATATATATATATATATATATATATATATATATATATATATATATATATATATAATTTTTGTATAACAGGAAGAACAGGAAGCTGCAGCATCAGAGACACACAACACAAACACAGATCATTACAGACATCACAGTACACACAACACATAAGCCTACATCCAAGCACATAAAATAAAAAATTTAGTTTCCCGGTTCTGCGGCTCAATCTAGAGGTCCTCAAAGCGCTTCCCAGAGTCGTCGGCGTGAGCGTCAGGGCGGTCACCATCGAATAAGTACCTTTTTTTTTTTCCACTTTATGTTGTTGTTTTGAGTCTAATGTCTTTGTTTTTGTCTTTTTCAACAGGCTTCACAGCGTGCTCCTGACTCGAACGGTGAGGAGGCCGGGCTAGACTTCGACCTCCTCATTGATCTAATCCGAGAGCGGGAGCCGCTGTGGAACATGGGGGACTAAAGCCACGCAGATCTTGGTGTTACCCGTAGGCTCTGGAAGGAAGTATGCCAACAACTTGTGGACCATTGGGAGGACCTTGATGTTCGGGCCCAGAATCAAGCGCGTAAGTATTCACAGTTCAGTTATGTTGCTGGATGTAATGTACTGTATTCTAACCAATTTGTGCATTCACTTTACAGGCGAAAGAGTTGTCAAGCGGTGGCGGTCAATCAGGAATCGCTTCAAGAAGGAGTTTAACAAGGAGATGCAGGCCCCGAGTGGATTTGGAGGACGCAGGAGCAAATACAAATATGCTAGAGCCCTGTCGTTCCTCCGGTCGACGATGGTGAGCATGTAACATGTCTAACACTTTTTTTGAGGTTTCAGCCAGGGCCAAGCAATATCAATATATTAATTACCATTTTTTTTTCTTTTTTCCATACCACTGTCCGCAGCACTCGGGAGCCTGCAGAGTTGAACCCTTCTGGAGCGATCCCTCAGGAGACCGCTACCGTGGGACACTTCGACAGACCCGACCCCTCTGCACCTTCCCTCACATCTGATCCCTCGGTCCCATCCACCAGCGCTGGAGCATCGTGGCTGACTTCGTTACATGAAGCTGCTGGTGAGGAAATAGCTTTTCCTTTACCCCACCCCTCTGACACTGCTGCCACCTCTAGAACACCTGTGGGTTTCTGGGCGGCAGCACCAGAGGGATCAGGAAAAGAGCTATGCGCCCGAGTTCTTGCATCTGAACGCAGCCTTCCAGAACTGTCTCAAACTGTTGTCTAAGCAAATGACTGCAGGATTTAATTTGCTCAACAACAGTATTCTTGAGTTGCACACACGTCTGGATAGGATGCATTCAGATGCAAGTAAATCACCAAACCACTCCTTTTTCCATGCAGTACTCCAGCGCATAGACAAGCTATCTCTTGACCAGCAGATGCATGTAATGCAAGTCTGCCAGTTTGCCCTAGCGCATGTTACCTCCCAAGCCCCTCCACCTGACCCAGTAGTTCCTTCCGCACCTGCCCCCATTCCAGCCACTGTCCCTTCTCCCACTCCTATACAATACCAGCATTGTGCCCCATACCAGTTCCCAACCACATCATCTGCGCCTCCACTCCCTGCCCACTACCACCAGTCTCCTTCCACACCCATCATGCCCCAAACACAACCCTCTTCTCCACCCACCACTTCTTCTGCCTCCCAATCCCTCCACTCCACCCTTCAAACCTTCCAAAATCCCAACACTACTCCCGGTTTTATGTCCACACATTCTCTTTCTTTCTCCACCCCTTCACCTTCTGTTTTTCCTCCTGATCCGCCACCACCACAATCCTCTCTCCACACTCCCACTGTCAAAGTGTCCCAATCTGACAGCCCCTCCAGTATTATCTCCACCCCACACTTTTTAAATTTATAAAAATGTTGTAAAAAAATTTGTAAATAAAACAATTTTTTGGTTTAAAAAGTTTGTGTTTCATTTATTAAATTATAAGGTTAAATATTTTGGGTAAAACAAGGTACAATACTTTGGTTAAAACAGGTACAATGCTTTGGGTAAAACCTAACCAGGTACAATACTTTGGGTAAAACAGGTACAGTACTTTGGGTAAAACCCAACCAGGTACAATACTTTGGGTAAAACCAAACCAAGTCCAATACTCTGGGTAAAACCCAACCAGGTCCAATACTTTGGGTAACAAGGGTCAAGACTATTTTTTCAAACTATTTCATCCTGCCAGTGTACTCTTCCTTGAGGTGAAATAAAAGTATTCAGCAAATTTGTCCCTCATTCTTGAAACTGACACAAAACTTCTATAAGTATTGTTCTGATAATCATGCAAGGTGGTTTCTTCAAAGTGGTCATCAATGGAAATCTGTTCCTTGCATATAACAAAATTGTGCAGGACCACACAAGCTTTCACCCCCCTCGTCAACAGTGTCACTCTTCAGTTTGATAGCGGTCAACAGAACTCGCCATTTTGCTGTTAGAATCCCAAAAGCGCACTCCACCATTCTTCGTGCTCGTGTTAGGCGGTAATTAAAAACTCTCTTAGTTGGTGTCAATCCACTACTTGAGTATGGCTTCAGCAGGTGTTCAGAGAGTTGGAACGCTTCATCTCCACCACATACAAATGGCATTGGTGGCCCAGAGGTTTCAGGCAGCGGTCTTGGTGGTGGAAATTGGAAGGTGTTTCCATAAAGAGGACGCCCCATTGCAGACACTTTAAAAACTTGGGAATCACTGGAGCGGCCATAGTCCCCAATATCGACCGCTATAAATTTGTATTCTGCATCTGCGATGACCATGAGCACAATGGAGAAATATTTTTTGTAGTTAAAATATTCAGATCCAGATGCAGCAGATTTGACGATGCGGATATGTTTCCCGTCCACTGCACCGAAACAATTGGGAAACTGGCAAATTTGTTGAAACTTTTCTGCTATTTCCAGCCAACTCTCCGTAGTGGGATGTGGTATAAGATTTCCACAATGCAAGGCAGGTGAGCTTCACAATTCCCGATATGGTGGAAATTCCAAGTCTAAACTGAAAATGGAGTGAAGAAAGGAATTCTCCAGTTGCAAGGAATCTGTGAATAAGAAGGAAAGCAAAAATTAGTACAAAATACCAACAATAACATTACAGTTATAAGTCAGCTTTAACAGTAGGAGATACAATAAAAATAATTATTAAATCATACCAGCAACAACATTACAGTTATACAGTGGGGCAAAAAAGTATTTAGTCAGTCAGCAATAGTGCAAGTTCCACCACTTAAAAAGATGAGAGGCGTCTGTAATTTACATCATAGGTAGACCTCAACTATGGGAGACAAACTGAGACAAAAAAATCCAGAAAATCACATTGTCTGTTTTTTTATCATTTTATTTGCATATTATGGCGGAAAATAAGTATTTGGTCAGAAACAAACAATCAAGATTTCTGGCTCTCACAGACCTGTAACTTATTCTTTAAGAGTCTCCTCTTTCCTCCACTCATTACCTGTAGCAATGGCACCTGTTTAAACTTGTTATCAGTATAAAAGACACCTGTGCACACCCTCAAACAGTCTGACTCCAAACTCCACTATGGTGAAGACCAAAGAGCTGTCAAAGGACACCAGAAACAAAATTGTAGCCCTGCACCAGGCTGGGAAGACTGAATCTGCAATAGCCAACCAGCTTGGAGTGAAGAAATCAACAGTGGGAGCAATAATTAGAAAATGGAAGACATTCTAGACCACTGATAATCTCCCTCGATCTGGGGCTCCACGCAAAATCCCACCCCGTGGGGTCAGAATGATCACAAGAACGGTGAGCAAAAATCCCAGAACCACGCGGGGGGACCTAGTGAATGAACTGCAGAGAGCTGGGACCAATGTAACAAGGCCTACCATAAGTAACACACTACGCCACCATGGACTCAGATCCTGCAGTGCCAGACGTGTCCCACTGCTTAAGCCAGTACATGTCCGGGCCCGTCTGAAGTTTGCTAGAGAGCATTTGGATGATCCAGAGGAGTTTTGGGAGAATGTCCTATGGTCTGATGAAACCAAACTGGAACTGTTTGGTAGAAACACAACTTGTCGTGTTTGGAGGAAAAAGAATACTGAGTTGCATCCATCAAACACCATACCTACTGTAAAGCATGGTGGTGGAAACATCATGCTTTGGGGCTGTTTCTCTGCAAAGGGGCCAGGACGACTGATCCGGGTACATGAAAGAATGAATGGGGCCATGTATCGTGAGATTTTGAGTGCAAACCTCCTTCCATCAGCAAGGGCATTGAAGATGAAACGTGGCTGGGTCTTTCAACATCATTCCATGTCAAGTGAACCAATGATTTTTACCACTATATTTTTAATTCTTTTGAGATTTTGTTATTTGGTAATAGTGTGTCAGAGAATGCAAAATGTGAAGAAAAAAAAAATTCTAGATTTTTTTTTTATTTTTTATTGATTTTCAAAGTTCGGAAAAAGTGCGAATTTCGGTGTTGCCTGCCTTTACATTTCTCCCCATAACTCAGGCTAGAAAAGAGATAGAGAAACAAAATAAACACCATTCTACTCAGAACTGTACAGGCTTTCACCAGATATGTCACAAGAGTATTTTTGATAATATTTTACCTATGTGAACGCAAGCGCAAAACTTTAAAACGCATTTCCGAAAAAAAACGTTTAATTTAAAAATTTCAAAAACTGCACATGTGCCTGCTATGCTCCTATTCACATCTGTACCTAAATACAAGATGGGATCATGATGGGATCATATTTTAAAAAATAAAACTATTACAGTGTCAGTTCAAAAATCTTGATTTCAGATCTGCTCAGCTTGTGGTCTAACAGTGTGAGGTCTATATTTACAAAATAATCCATGATTGCTAGATATTACGGTATTATTTATTATGTTACAGAGTATTAGAAGCAGGACAGGCCGGCAGCTCCAGCCTCCACAGACCGTATTCACACCACATCTTATCACCCAGGCAACTCCTCAAATGGAGGGAGAAAATAACTCTTAACATCCAGTTCATGTATTGTACGAACCAGGACTACGGGGAGGAGGAGAGTTTGTTATAACATCGGTTACAGGAAGCAGAACCCATCACAGGGACTCAGCAATACCGGACTGTCATCCCATGTAGTGGAAATAAAGACAGTGACGTCTATGAAGTGGTAGAAGGCGGCACAAGATCGGCCATGGATGACAACTGGTGATGTGACCTGTGAATATGATCGGCGCTGGCGGCTACTGGACTCTCCAAACATTGTGAAAATTAAGACGTAGAAGTGACTTTTCTGCACCTTCTGGTCCAGCGCCGTCCTTTGTGTATCCAAGAAAATCAGACATTGTAAAAGTGAACAAAAATCAGATATTAACTCAGGTGGAGCCGAGCACCATGACAGGCTGCACATACTCTGACACAGAAGGAAACGGCCATTGCTAGTGAGCGCTTATGGGCAAGATGACATTTCACCCACTAGAAGGGACACATTGATGAGGCCAGTGTAAAAACCTACTAATTGTTTGATTAGTTCATATTTTATAGAACGAGGATTTAACTACTGGACTATTCTTCTTAAACACTTCAGAAATTACATGTTTAGTGATATAGTAGAAAAAAAATCGTTCCATGTATAAATAGGTGGTAGAAATATTGGTTCTTTTAATCTTGTTTTTAACATATAATTAGGATCAGACTGTACTTAGAAAACCACACTTGAGGATGTGATCACCTTTTATCTTTTGGTTTGTTCAATGAATTCAGGTTGAAAATGCTGAGCAAGTTGTGTTATGATGATTAAGATGTATTTATTCTGGCACTTCAGTAGTTTTTTGTGTTTCTTTATTGATACATATAAATGCTGAATGCAATAAGTTGTAATTTGAAAAGAAAAAAGGAAGAAACTCACACAAACATAAAATCAGATGATTCAAGGCTTAAAAAAAAAATACAAATGTGATAGATCCCAAGTTGAATTCCAGTACAAATATAAACAAGGACACAAGTAACACACATGCATGTTTTCACAATTTTAAAACATACGTTTTTTTCAGAATTGCGCCTCAAAATTTTTAATTTGATTTCTCCAAAACAAAATATAAAGAAACATAGTCTTGTGACATATCAAATGAAAGCCGGTACCGTTCTGAGAAAAATGATGCCTCTCCCACCTCTATATCTTAATTCTAGCCCGAGATATGATAAAAAATGTAAAGCCATACCAGGCCAAAATCCATGCTTTTTCAAAACTTTAAAAATCTGTAAAAAATTAACTGATGAAGAAAAAAATTCTAAACTTTTAATTTGTAATTAACTAAAGTTGTACTTCATAAAAACAAAAAATAAAAAAAATCTAAAGACGTAAGGTAAAAAAAATATTCATATTTGGATCACTTGATATGGAATGACCCGAGTCCAATGATCCAAAGCACACCGCCAAGGCAACGAAGGAGTGGCTTCGTAAGAAGCATTTCAAGGTCTTGGAGTGGCCTAGCCAGTCTCCAGATCTCAACCCTATAGAAAACCTTTGGAGGGAGTTGAAAGTCCGTGTTGCCAAGCGAAAAGCCAAAAACATCACTGCTCTAGAGGAGATCTGCATGGAGGAATGGGCCAACATACCAACAACAGTGTGTGGCAACCTTGTGAAGACTTACAGAAAACGTTTGACCTCTGTCATTGCCAACAAAGGAAATATTACAAAGTATTGAGATGAAATTTTGTTTCTGGCCAAATACTTATTTTCCACCATAATATGCAAATAAAATGATAAAAAAACAGACAATGTGATTTTCTGGATTTTTTTTTCTCAGTTTGTCTCCCATAGTTGAGGTCTACCTATGATGTAAATTACAGACGCCTCTCATCTTTTTAAGTGGTGGAACTTGCACTATTGCTGACTGACTAAATACTTTTTTGCCCCACTGTAAGTGTGCTTTAACAGAAGGACATACAATAAAAACGGCTTACCTAAGAGTCACCATCAGACGCTCCGCAGGTGAAACTGAGAAGTGGCAGTAAGTATCACTTCTTGTGATGAGGTGTCCAATCCGTTCCACCACAAGTCGAAGTTCTCCGCTTTCATCCGCACGTAGCTGAAAAACTTCTCTGGGTCTCCTCGTAACTCCATGTATAAAGTAGAATAAACCCCACGCGTCATTCTCTGTGCTGTGATTGGGTGGATCCAAAAACGCCGTCGGCGCAGACGCATGATGCGCTGTGTCTCTCGCTCCTTCTCCAGAACAATCGCTTTCAAACAATTTGCCTCCACATTAATCTTCAGAATGTTTGCCATCACGCTTTTCATCTTCGCCACTTGCTCCTCTACAACCTGTAAAAGATGGGCTGTAGGAACACTGTATATATAGGTGTACAGTAGCCAATCACGTTTGGGAGCCTCCCCTGGGCGCTTTTAAAAACCGGATCTGTCGTAAAACGGATTAAAAAAAAAGACGAAAAGGATGAAAAACTGATGTGACGGATCCATTTTTTTGCCGGATCCGTCGCATCAGTTTTTCACAATTTATGCCGGATCCGTCACCCTGCCGGATTTAGCCTGATGGCAAAAACCTGATGTGTGAAAGCAGCTAGGGAAACATTGTTTTTGTCTAGCAATGCTATCACCATGAGATGGATGAGTAGAAGACCTCAGCGAGATTCATACTGTGTCAATATGGCAAATATGGTAAATACTGCAGCTTTTTATGTGTGGGTGATATACAAAAATAGACACTGTCCTCAAAATTTTGATAAGGTATGAATGCCTTATTTTTATTCTCCTTTGACTCACATTAGTCCCCGGGTGATGTGGAATATTCTCTCATGATTAAAGTATATATTTGGTGCCTGACATTGGCGTCTTATGCTTTTGGCTTAGATGTTAGACCCATGGTATGTTAAGGGCAAGGTTAACTTTGCCAGACAGTATGAATTGAAAATGCTGTTTGTTCTTCAATAAAACGACTTTTAGAAAATCCCACACTCTTAGACCTCACTCAAACATCCATTTTTCAGTTACCGTATATGTTCTGTGTTTTTCAAAGATAAAACATGCAACCATTATAACTAGAGGAGGGAAAACCCTAACAGTAAAGTTCAGGGTCCGTACTGAACATCTAATTTTCGGGCATGGACCCCAAACACGGGCTTCACGAAATCCATTTTATTGTTTGGGTTCGGCACCCCGAACTTTACTGATGAATACTCCCATCAGCCGCCACCTGCTCTTGCTGCTATTATTGGCAGAAGGTGTAGGCTAATGGGAGTAGTAGTTTCATCAGCCGAAGCCAGTGACCAGAGGTAAACTTTTTAACTCTGGTCACAGCTGTGGGCTCATGCTGTCATTTGACAGTGTGGAAGCCAAGGCTCTGGCGGCAATGATTTTACTGCCGATCAGAGGCAGTGTTTGCCGTGCTGTCATGCACATGACAGCGTGGCAAAGACAGGATGTTCGGACCCCCCATTCAAGGGAACGGGGTCTAGGTTCGGGTACTTTTCTGGTACCCGATCCAAACTTTTTTTTTTTTTACTTTTCGGCTGAACTCCCATGACCCAAAGATCCATAGGTTCGCCCATCACTAATTATAACCTATAGATCTGTTAGCATATTTGTGGGGGTTTTTTTGTGAACCCCGTGTCCACAATAAATCCCCCAAAACACGGAGACATGCCAATTTTTGACACGGGTCTGAGATTAAAATTACCCATACAAGTCTATGCGTCCATGAGATTTACTAACAGCACTTTTTTCAGAATAGAAAATTCAGTGATAGTAAAAACTAACACGCAGACCTAACACTGCTGAAAACTGGATCCGAAACATGGATGAAAATCAAACCTTTTTTACAATAAGAAAAAAACTGCTGATGTCTGAATGAGGTTTTAGGCGGCGTACAAGTATATAATTTCCTCAGTCGCAACCAAAAAACGTCACTGTAGAGATTTTCTAAAATTCAAATAAACATAAGTTGTGTCTTTATCACAATCGCATTAAATAACGCACCACAGATCCGAAATGTGAGCAAGGGGGTTTCACAGGTCAATAGCTGAATTACAAATCTACATAATTAGTGTTTGGAGCATCTCAAGATGTTTCATGCAGCACAGGACTTGACACCTTACCACAGAAAGAGATTATGTGACTGCTGTCTTCATGCACAAATTTCCTTGTAACGGCTTCTTCCATAATTTGTTTAACCTACAAATGACAAAGAAAGAAAAAAAGTTGAAAATAGAATGGAAAATATTTTGGTATTGTTGGACAATGCATGTGTGAAGCAATGGTGACAAGTAGCAGTCAATATTTTAGAATCACAATACTTCCTAATAAATATTCTGAAGCATGCCGTAAGGCTACGTTCACATTTGCGTTGTGCGCCGCAGCGTCGGCGACGCAACGCAAATGTAAAAGCATGCACAACGCAGCGTTTTGTGACGCATGCGTCCATTTTTGCATGGTTTTGGGCGCAGAAAAAACTGCAACTTGCTGCGTCCTCTGCGCCCTGACGCATGCACCACAGTGACGCATGCGTCACAAAACGCAAGTGCAACGCATGTCCATGCGCCCCCATGTTAAATATAGGGGCACATGACGCATGCGGCGACGCTACAGCGCCCGACGCTGCGGCGCAGAACTCTAATGTGAACGTAGCCTAACTATATATTTTCATCCGATTTCTAAACATTAAGCACATGGGCTCGCATTGGTACAGATTGCTAGACTGAGGTATAACCAAGGAATTTTTGAAATACAATTCTGCAGATAGACCTGATTTACCACATGCACCTCACGCTTCTCTCCTGTTGGTAATTTTTCCTTGCAATTAGAGGGTTTATCCCCACCCACCCCTTCATGCTCCCCCCCAAAAAAAAGTAATCCACTATTCATAGGATGGGGTATTTATTGCTGAGGATATAATCACTAAAACCCCCAGCGATCTCGAGATGGGAGCTATGAAAACTCGTCCTGAATTGAGCGGAGGGGTGGAGTGTCTATGGGATTGCCGAGTACAGCGCTCTACTTTTTTGGCAAGTCACATACAAAATGAACGAAGTGGAGATTGATCGCACTAACCGGTACTCCATTGAAGACAGGATTTCAGGAGAGCTAGGGTTCCCAACGGCCAGATTGCCAGAAACCAGAAGTTTATCCCTTATTCTATGGTTCCTTTGTTCTCACGGAGGATAAACTCCCACAGATGTACGCCATATTGCCCTCTACACATTTAAAACACAAAGATGCTAGGCCAACCCAAGAGGACATGTGTATAGGGAGTCTGGAGGAATGATTGTCATCCAAACCACATGTCTATGCCCCAAAAGTGTAGAGTCGCATAAGTCTGACAGCAACTCCCTTCTAAAGAAAAATTTATTTCCAAAAATATTTTCCACATGAATAGCCCCAATTTAACACAGCCATCTGAATATAAATTACTAATTTCTGATTAAAAGTACACACATGAAAAACTTGAAGAATAAATTTGTCTTATCACTGTTAATTGATACTGAATAACGTAAAACGGTGTAAAAAAAGAAAAGGGATATTATTATTTATTTATATAGCACCATTTTTTCCATGGTGCTGTACATGAGAAGGGGTTAAATACAAATTATAGTAAACAGACTAACAATAACAGACTGGTACAGAGGGGCGAGGACCCTGCTCTTGCAGGCTTACATTCTACAGGATGGTGGGGAAAGAGACAGTAGGTTGAGGGTTGCGGCTGCTCTGGTGTTGGTGAGGCGGAAGCTCCGGCCGATAGTGGTGAGGAGGCAGCGGGGTCATTGCAGGCTGTAGGCTTTCTTGAAGAGGTGGGTTTTCAGGTTCCGTTTGAAGGGTGCGAAGGTGGTTGATAGTCGGACATGTTGGGGCGCAGAATTCCAGAGGATGAGGGATATTCGAGAAAAGTTTTGGAGGCGATTAGGTGAGAAGCAAATAAGTGTGGAGGAGAGAAGGTCTTGGGAGGACCGGAGATTACGTGAGGGAAGATATTGGGAGATTAGTTCAGAGATATATGGGTGAAGACAGGTTATGGATGGCTTTGTAGGTCAGTATTAGTAATTTTAACTAGATACGCTGAGGGAATGGGAGCCAATGAAGAGATTTGCAGAGGGGAGAAGCGGAGGAATAGCGAGGAGAGATGAATTAGTCGGGCAACAGAGTTAAGGATGGACTAGAGAGGTGCGAGAGTGTTAGCAGGGAGGCCACAGAGGCGGGAGATAATGAGGGATAAAAGACAATTCTTCTATTGCTGTTTGTTCAATCTGTCTCCCAAAAACCAAAAGAGATTAAAACAATTTCATGTATCCCAAAAATGGCACCAATAAAAACTTCAACTCATTCGGCAAAAAACAAGCCTCCACTCAGATCGGTCATCTGTCAACAGAAAAATAAGACAATGTGCACACTTTGCGGATCGTGCTTGCAGCGTTTTTGCAAAATCCACAGGTAAAACGCACTGCGGATTACCTGCGAATTTACCACCGATTTCATGCGGTTTTTGTGCAGATTCCACCTGCGGTTTTACACCTGTGGATTCCTATTGAGGAGCAGGTGTAAGCCGCTGCGGAATCCGCCCAAAGAATTGACATGCTGTGGAAAATACAACGCAGCGTTTCCGCGCAGGATTTTCCGCACCATGGGCACTGCGGATTTAGTTTTCCATACATTTACATGGTACTGTACAAAGCATGAAAAACTGCTGCAAATCCGCAGCGGCCAATCCGCTGCGGATCCGCAGCAAAATCCGCAATCTGTGCAGATAGCCTTAAGGTTTTCCATGTTAGGCCTCTTTCACACGTCAGTGTTTCCAGTACGTGTGGTGACTGTTTTCACACGTACCGGAGACACTGACACACGTAGACCCATTCAAATGAATGGGTCTGCGCACATATCTGTGTTTTTTCATGGACCGTGTGTCCGAGTGACCCACAAGTGGACATGTCCGTTTTTGTGCAGCTGCAAGGATCACACGGACCCATATAAGTCAATGGGTCCGTGTAAACACGTAACGCACACAGATGATGTCCATGTGCCGCATCAGTACCACACGGACGGATGCCAGGGAAGAAGTGTTACAGTAAGCGCTGTTCCCCGGCGGCAGGTGCTGAAGACGCTCTCATCGTTCTCCACTGCTCTGGTGATCAGCGCGAACAGAGGAGAATAATGTGAGTTATATTAAAGTCCAAACGATGACAACAGGAGGGGGCTTTTGGACTCTTACTCCCATCATCCGACACCTACTGCCGGTAATAACAGTGACAGCAGGAGCGAATGATTCCTCAGCCGCCGTCTGTGATCTAACGTAATAAATGAATGAAAAACCTGACGTGGGTTCCCCCATTTTCTTGAACCAACCAGGCAAAACTCATAGGTGGGGGCTGCAACCCTCAGCTGTCAGCTTAAGCAAGGTTGGTTATCAAGAATAGAGGGGTCCCCATGCTGTTTTTTTAATTATTTAAATAAATAATTTTAAAAAAGGAGTGGGTCCCCCCATTTTTGAAACCCATCCTTGCTAAAACTTACAGCTGGGGGCTGGTATTCCTAAGCTGCTAAGGGGCCATTGATATAGACACCCCAGCCTAAAAACAGCAGCCCGCAGCTGCCCAGTAAAGGCGTATCTTTAAGATGCGACCATTCCGGTGCTTTGCCCGGCTCTTCCCACTTGCCCTGTAGTGGTGGCAAGTGGGGTTAATATTTGTGGGGTTGCTGTCAACTTTGTATTGTCAGGTGACATCAAGCCCACGGCTTAGTAATGGAGAGGTGTCTATAAGATACCTCTCCATTACTAATCCTATAGTTATATGTTAAATAAAGACACAGCCAGAATAAAATCCTTTTATTGAAAAAATGACAGACTCCTTTAATATTATCAATTAAACTAAACTTATGACTTCGCCTAATTCCACCGAAGCCCTCGATTCTCCTGTAATAAAAATAAAAAAACAACACTATACCATACGCCATAATCCATGTCTGGGGGACAATTAGTTTTCAACCTGGACAGTGCGAAGATTCGACCATCCAGGCTGAAAACCACTGGGGAATAAGATGCTGCGAGTGCAACCTCAGTGACGTCACTAAGGCTGCATTCTCAGCCGGCTTAACTGCGGTGACCTCAGGACCGTGGGAAAAAGTCAGTGATGAGGTCACCGCAGTTCAAGCTCAGTGTTCAAGCAGATCACCGAGAAAAATTCCCTAACAAACAAGTAATGTGGGGATTCACTAACAAACAGGCAATCCCTGCATGTGTTCAGGTTGTCTAACAGCCGCAAATCATGCAGATGCGGGGACACAAACATAATCTACGAGCTCGCCCAAGATACAAGATATTGGAGAACACCCGAGCATACTCGGAAAACTCGAGTAATGAGTACACTCGCTCATCACTAGTAGTAATTTTTTCTAATTTATTAAAAAAGGAAAACTGAAATATCACATGGTCATAAGTATTCAGACACTTTGCTCAGTATTGAGTAGAAGCACTCTTTTGATCTAGTACAGCCACGAGTCTTCTTGGGGATGATGCAACAAGTTTGTCACACTTGAATTTGGGAATCCTCTGCCATTCTTCCTTGCAGATCCTCTCCAGTTCTTTTAGATTGGATGGTGAACATTGGTGGACAGCCATTTTCAGGTCCCTCCAGAGATGCTCAATTTGGTTTAGGTCAGGGCTCTGTCTGGGTCAGTCAAGAATGGTCACAGAGTTGTTCTAATGCCACTCCTTTGTTATTTTAGCTGTGTGCTT
Source organism: Ranitomeya variabilis (assembly GCF_051348905.1). Taxonomy (NCBI): domain Eukaryota; kingdom Metazoa; phylum Chordata; class Amphibia; order Anura; family Dendrobatidae; genus Ranitomeya; species Ranitomeya variabilis. The sequence continues at coordinate 299,099,021 of NC_135232.1, forward strand.
AGGGTCACTGCCCTGTTGGAAGGTGAACCTTCGGCCATGTCTGAGGTCCAGGGCACTCTGGAAGAGGTTTTCATCCAGGATATCTCTGTACTTGGCCGCATTCATGTTTCCTTCAATGACAACCAGTCATCCTGTCCCTACAGCTGAAAAACACCCCCATAGCATGATGCTGCCACCACGTTTCACTGTTGGGATTGCATTGGACAGGTGATGAGCAGTGCCTGGTTTTCTCCACACATACCACTTAGAATTATCACCAAAATGGTCTTTCTTCATCTCATCAGACCAGAGAATCTTATTTCTCATAGTCTGGGAGTCCTTCATGTGTTTTTCAGAAAACTCTATGCGGGCTTTCATATGCCTTGCACTGAGGAGAGGCTTCCGTATAGGTACCTTCACACTAACCGATTTTGCAGCGATAACGATAGCGATCCGTGACGTTGCAGCGTCCTGGATAGCGATATCGTTGTGTTTGACACGCAGCAGCGATCAGGATCCTGCTGTGATATCGCTGGTCGTTGCTGAAAGTTCAGAACTTTATTTGTTCGTCAGATCGGCGTGTATCGTCGTGTTTGACAGCCAAAGCAACGATGCCAGCGATGTTTTACAGTGGTAACCAGGGTAAACATCGGGTTACTAAGCGCAGGGCCGCGCTTAGTAACCCGATGTTTACCCTGGTTAACATTGTAAATGTAAAAAAACAAACAGTACATACTCACCTTCTGCTGTCTGTCACACGTCCCTCGCCGTCTCCTTCCCGCACTGACTGAGTGCCGGCCGGCAATACAGAGCACAGCGGTGACGTCACCGCTGTGCTCTGCTTTCACTTTACGGCCGGCGCTCACAGTCAGTGCGGGAAGGAGACGGCGAGGGACGTGTGACAGACAGCAGAAGGTGAGTATGTACTGTTTGTTTTTTTACATTTACAATGGTAACCAGGGTAAACATCGGGTTACTAAGCACGGCCCTGCGCTTAGTAACCCGATGTTTACCCTGGTTACCAGGGGACTTCGGCATCGTTGGTCGCTGGAGAGCTGTCTGTGTGACAGCTCTCCAGCGACCACACAGCGACTAAACAGCGACGCTGCAGCGATCGGCATCGTTGTCTGTATCGCTGCAGCGTCGCTTAGTGTGAAGGTACCTTTAGGCCACTCTGCCATAAAGGCCCGACTGGTGGAGGGCTGCCGTGATAGTTGACTTTGTGGAACTTTCACCCATCTCAATACTGCAACTCTAGAGCTCAGCCAGTGATCTTGGGGTTCTTATTTACCTCTCTCACCAAGGCTTTTCTCCCATGATTGCTGTTTGGCTGGAAGGCCAGGTTTAGGAAAACTTCTGTTGGTCACAAACTTCTTCCATTTAAGGATTATGGAGGCCACTGTGCTCTTAGGAACCTTGACTACTGCAGGAATTCTGTTGTAGCCTTGGCCAGATGTGTGCCTTGCCACAATTCTGTCTCTGAGCTCCTTGGCCAGTTCCTTTGACCTCATGATTCTCATTTGGTCTGACATGCACTGTGAGCTGTGAGGTCTATAGACAGGTGTGTGCCTTTCCAAATCAAGTCCTATCAGTTTAAACACTGCTGGCCTCCAATGAAGGACAGCACTTGGATGTAGTATATCTGTTCTCTCCCAAAACAACTACAAGGACAGATATGAGAGGCATAACACAATTGATGACATATTTACTAATATTGGGGGCTTTTTATCACTGCGATAGACCCTATCTCAGTAATCAAAAGCCATAAGCCGATGAAAAAAATTCCTGCTGTTGACGAGTGCAGGGAGGCAGATCTTGGCGGGCGCACTGCGCATGCGCCAGCCATTTCCCATCAGCAGGAGGAGGGAAGGGGAATCATGGATCCGGTACAAAGGTACCATGGGGGCTCAGGGACATTATTTCTCTCTCCTCTTACTTATATCACGTCAGAGGAGAGAGAAATTGTTTTTTAACCAATTCACACCTTTTTTTTTTTTCACTTGATCGCCGTTATTCATTTAAGGGTTCACATGATGCGATTGCACTGCATTTTATTTTGCACAAATTGTTCCAAAACTAAAACTGTATAATTTTTCCTTGATGTTGGAGTATCACAAAAATGATGACTCGACCTTGGGGGACGCCAGTTGTGAAGTCATGATGCAATTATATCAGAGGCCTACTCAGTGCCAAGAGTCCCAGTGTAGAGTGAACCAGGCTGGAAAGAATGTACGTGATAGAAGAGACCCAAACGGCAGGCCATGAGGCACATGTACAATGAAAAGAGTAATATTAGTATTAATTTTTTTTTAACCTTTTGCCAGCCATCTATGGTTCAGCGAAATGGCAACCACAACTGCCTACCAATTTTCTAAATTGCACAGAGTGAATTACAAAACAAAATATGTACTTGGGACAATATGAAGTTTCGCAATACTTATCAGAGAAATTATATGAAAACAAATGTAGAAAAAGAGCTGGCTGGACCTTGTGTCCTGTTTATGACGTCAATGTTCTGTTTCTAGGTCTGTTTCATGTAACAGTTATTTATACACATCAAAGCTTTACACGGTATAAACAAAATTATCCAGAAGAGGGCTATAACACAGGTGTCTTTTCAGGTGCTCTCAAACTAAAACTGCAATTTGCTTTCAGTTGATGCTTTCATGAATGTCATAAAGGAAAATAAAGAAAAAACACTTTCGTTCTAGAAATGTAATAGTTTTTATTACAAACGAGATTTATTTGTGATTACTTGTGAAATAACTATTAGTAGTACTAGTCTTGCTCATTAGTGTTAAAAATAACTAATAGGATATACAATGGGCAGCAGAGTAGGTTATATAATATCTTGTATCCATTGCACAGAAATTTATTACATTACTATTATAATACAATCATCAACTTTGCAGACATTACCACTAACATGCTTATTGGTCATATTGAGAGCAAATGACTAAACCCCTCCAGGTCAATGTCATAACAAAGGATAATAAAAACAGCATGTGTACTGCATTATACTACTATAAGAGCAGTAAAACATTCATAGTTTATAGAGTTATTGTCTATATTAGTCAATCAGATAAAGTAACCCCTGAAGACAAAACAAAAATACCTGATGTTAGGCCTTAGGATCAGGCACTTACCGTATATACTCGAGTATAATCCGACCCGAGTATAAGCCGAGACCCCTAATTTTGCCACAAAAAACTGGGAAAACTTAATGGCTCGAGTATAAGCCTAGGGTGGAAAATGCAGCAGCTACTGGTAAATTTCAAAAATAAAAATAGATACCAAAAAAGTAAAATTATTTGAGACATCAGTAGGTTAAGTGTTTTTGAATATCCATATTGAATCAGGAGCCCCATATAATGCTCCATACAGTTCATGATGGGCCCCATAAGATGCTCCATACAAAATACGCCCCATATAATGCTCCATACAGTTTATGATGGGCCCCATAAGATGCTCCATATTAAAATATTCCCCGTATAATGCTGCACAAATGTTGATTATGGCCCCATAAGATGCTCCATACAGACATTTGCCCCATATAATGCTCCACAAATGCTGATTATGGCCCCATAAGATGCTCCATAGACACATTTGCCCCATATAATGCTCCACAAATGCTGATTATGGCCCCATAAAGATGCTCCATACAGGTATTTGCCCCATATAATGCTGTACATGGCCCCATACAGATATTTGCCCCATATAATGCTGCACATGGCCCCATACAGATATTTGCCCCATATAATGCTGCACATGGCCCCATACAGATATTTGCCCCATATAATGCTGCACATGGCCCCATACAGATATTTGCCCCATATAATGCTGCACATGGCCCCATACAGATATTTGCCCCATATAATGCTGCACATGGCCCCATACAGATATTTGCCCCATATAATGCTGCACATGGCCCCATACAGATACTTGCCCCATATAATGCTGCACATGGCCCCATACAGATATTTGCCCCATATAATGCTGCACATGGCCCCATACAGATATTTGCCCCATATAATGCTGCACATGGCCCCATACAGATATTTGCCCCATATAATGCTGCACATGGTCCCATAAGATGCTCCAGACATTTGCCCCATATGCAGTTGCTGCGATTAAAAAAAAAAATGACACACTCACCTCTCAGGCCCCCGGCACTTGCTATTATTCACCTGCTCCCTGTTCCACCATTGGCGCCACTGTGTCTTCCCCGTCTTCTGCACTGACTGTTCAGGCAGAGGGTGGTGCGCACACTAATCGTGTCACCGTGCCCTCTGACCGTCACTGCAGAGGAAGACGCAGCGGCGCCGACGGTGGAACGGGGAGCAGGTGAATATCGCGCACTGCGTTATACTCACCTGCTCCTGGCGCGGTCCCTGCACGTCTGTTCCCCGGCGCCGACAGCTTCTTCTTGTAGTGAGCGGTCACATGGTACCGCTCATTACAGTAATGAATATGCGGCTCCACCCCTATGGGAGTAGAGTCGGGTCCATATTCATTACTGTAATGAGCAGTACCATGTGACCGCTCACTACAGGAAGAAGCTGCCGGCGCCGGAGAACAAGGGACGCACCAGGAGCAGGTGAGTATTATTACACAGCTGCCGCTCCCCCTCCCCTGCCGACTCCTGGGAATGACTCGAGTATTAGCCGAGTGTGGCAATTTCAGCCTAAAAAAATGGGCTGAAATTCTTGGCTTATACTCGAGTATATATGGTATTTTATCAGCAATTATATAGATCAAATAGCTTCTTTAATTCTCTGTACAGTTGCAATCAAAATTATTCAATTCCCATTGCTAATTAGACTTATTGGCAAAATTTACAATTTTTATGGTCTTTGACAAAACAAAGAAAAACAACATTGAAACGAGAACAATTTATAAAGCACAACACTACTAATATAACAAGGGGTTTCTCCAAATAAAACACAAAATGTCACTTTTAATGACTATAACAGTCTCAAAATTATTCAAAACCTTCATAAGTGTCTTTAGTACTTAGTAGAGCCCCTTGGCTGTTATGAATGCTACTAAAGCCAGAAACAAGTCTCTGGCAGCGTTCCTGAGAAATCTAAACCAATCAATGGCCTCCTTCAAATACCATCAAAGATTTTCTATACAGTTCAAGTCAGTCGACTGTAGTCAAGAATCTTCCACAACTTCTTCTGAAACCAAGCCTTGCTGGACTTTGAGGTATGATAGGGATTATCATCCTGTAGGAAGTTCCAATGATGTCCAAATTTCTATTTCCTCACAGATGGCATGAAGTTTTCTCCTATGATTTCCTGATACTTCATTGAAAACTGAAAATGTAGCTGTACAACACTTTGTTTTTATCTTTCTTTTTCAGGCACTTAAATAACCATACACTTCAATACTGCTTACATTGGGGGGAAACTAGTGGAAAAAGATCTTTGAAATTACAATTCCGATAACGTATTTTCCAATTTTTTATGTTCACATGATTAACCGACCTCAAAAATATAACTAGCACTCAATTACTTTTGCTATCTTTGTATCACAACAATACGTACAATTAATGAGCACAGGTCAAACATATTTAATATACCAATAGGCACTAGAAATAGGATGTTCTTAGTCCTTAGATTCAGTGATCTCCATGACATACATATCAAGTAGTTTCTTTAACATCAAAGGGGAAATCAGGGCTCAAAAGGAAGATCATATCAATAACTACAACTATAGTTTACAGACTAAAAGTAAGACCAGACGGTGCATTTGTGATATAGTCATGATGCGGACAGAGACTAGCGTGGCATGTAAAAATGTATGCACCCCTGGTCAAAATTACTGTTATTGTAAATAGTTAAGCAAGTTGAAGATGAAATGATCTCTGAAAGGGCTAAAGTTAAAGATGACACATTTACTTTATGTTGTGCTCCCCAAAAAAATATATATATATATGATGCAAAAGTTTGGACACCCTTGAAGATTTGTGTGCTCAGATAACGTTGACCAAGGTTTCAGACCTTAATTAGCCTGTTAGGGTTATGGATTGTTCACCATCATCCTTAGGAAAGACGAAGTGATGCAAATTTCCCAGCTTTACAAAAACACAGCCTCCTCTTAGGCTACTTTCACACTAGCGTTAACTGCAATCTGCCACAATGCGTCGTTTTGCCGAAAAAACGCATCCTGCAAACGTGCTTGCAGGATGCATTTTTTCCCCATAGACTTACATTAAGCGACGTATTGCGACGGATTGACACACGTCGCAACCGTCATGCGACGGTTGCGCCGTGTTGTGGCGGACCGTCGGGACCAAAAAACGCTACATGTAACGTTTTTTGCTCACGACGGTCCGCTTTTTCCAACCGCGCATGCGCGGCCGGAACTCCGCCCCCACCTCCCCGCACTTCCCCGCGCCTCACAATGGGGCAGCGGATGCGCTGGAAAAATGCATCCGCTGCCCCCGTTGTGCGGCGGAGACAACGCTAGCGTCGGGAACCCGACGCTAGTGTGAAAAGTAGCCTTACCCTGTGCTAAAACCCAGCAGCCATGGGTTCTGCTAAGCAGCTGCCTAGCACTCTGGAAATGAAAATGGTGAAGGACTACAAAGCAGGAAAAGGCTATAAGAAAATACCAAAGCTGCCTTTTCCTCAGTTCAAAATGCAGTTAAGAAATGGCAGTTACCAGAAACAGTGGAGGTCAAGTTAAGGTCTGGAAGACCAAGCAAAGTTTCAGTGAGAGCTGCTGGTACAATTGCTAGAGAGGCTAGAGATTTAGCAGACTCTGGAGTTGTGGTACACTGTTCCCCATAAAATTCTGTGTCAGAAGTATGCAAAAGAATATCTAAAGCCTGATGCATTTGGGAAACAAGTCCTGTGGACCGATGAGGTTAAAATAGAACTCTTTTGCCACAATGATCAAAGGAATGTGTAGAGAAAAAAGGGCACAGAATTTAAGGAAAAGAACATGTAGCCACCAATTAAGCAAGGGGTTGGATCAATCATGCTTTGGGGTTGTGTTGCAGCCAATGGCACAGAGAACATTTCATGGGTAGAGGGAAGAATGGATTTAATAACATTTCAAGAAATTCTTGATGCAAACAAAACACAATCTGTAAAAAAAGCTGAAGTTGAAAAGAGGATGGCTTCTACACATGGATAATGATCCTAAACACAAGTCAAAATCTACAACCTCCAATCCATCTACCTCAAAAGGCGCAAGCTGAAGGTTTTACAATGGCCCTTACAGTCCCCTGACAGAACATCTGTAGCTAGACCTCAAAATAGCAGGAGAACTGGAAGAATTTTCCAAAGAAGAATGGATGAAAATACCTCAAAAAAGAATTCAAAGACTCTTGGCTGGCTACAAAAATTTACAAGCTGTGATACTGTAATTTAAAATAATGTCTAGAGTCAGATTCTCATGCAGATTTCTGCCTGGCCCAATCTGGTACAGCTCATTTACATTTAAGGAAAAACGTGGATTTCTCTGGAATAAAAGATGATGTCCATATAGACTTACTTAGAGTCTGAACCCTGAAACCCTCACCCATCATGAAAGTAGGGTAACATAGCATATCTGCTTCAATGGGACAATAGGTAGTAGCTGTTCAGACATTCCCATAAAATGCATACAGCATAAGCACTAGTGTTCCAATCAGAGCACGGACTTAGGGACCTCAGGGACCTTTTGGGATTTACGGGGGTCTCAGTCGTTTGGTGGTAAGGTGATATATGCATTCAATTAAATCCATTAGAAGCCAATTAAATTGCTTTAGATAGGCTGCTGTAACACAGAATGAAATTGAGCTGGCAGCAGAATTAAATTACTGCCAAATCTTCTTTATACAATCAATATGGTTTAATGTGTCTAATACAAACTGACATTTGAATAAATTACTGAATGCAGCACAACTTTTATGGTACACAACTGAAATTATAACTAACGATGAAGAATCATAAAATGAAACAAGACTTAATCTTACCGGCTACTTAAAAAGAAGAAAGTTCTAAAAAAGTGACTTGTTCAATCAGAAAATATAAAGTGAAGGCCTTGTAAATGTATTCTGATCAATTTCTTAACATAAGGTTCTATTGGAACTGTTTCTCTTTACAATTATAGGGCACGTTTCGTCTATAGCATCTCTGCTTTTCTACAGGTCAGCAGGAATGGAGCACTGTTGATGGGAAGATGATGATCAGCAAAAAATTATTTCACATTTATAAGTAGACAAGTAATCCTGAAAGTCTTCTAAAAATAGAAGTCTAAAACTCATATAAACCAATTTCTTTAATAAATGTTTTCATCATTTTCAAATATAGCTAAGGTGATACCTTGGTATTCTTCAGTAATATACCCCTCACGTGATCACTTTCAAAATATGGTTCAAACTCAATTTACCCTTATGATTGAGTTTCACAAACACTTCTCATTCATAATCTTTATTTTGAGTAAATCCACCAAGCGTAAATGATCAAATGGGTTAAGAAGGAATACGCTGCATTGGGCAGATTTATCAATACTGTCTAATTCTTAGATGGTTCAATTGTAGACAGGACAATCTTAAAATGCCTCAAATTTATTGCCGTGGTTCATGCTGTTTGAAAAATATAGTGTATTTAAGACTGTCTATTCTATAAGTTCGTTTACACTGTGCGATACGCAGTGTCCTACGACAGACGACCATCAGCAAGCTGCTATTGCTGTCGGAGGCATAAGTCATGGTAATTTTTTATTAAACACAATATGCTCTAGTTACGGCATTTCTTTCAGGTTTTTACTCAACTGAAAAAAAGAACATTTTAAAAAAAATGTGAATGAACATAAGCTAATAAAAACACATGTTAAAGAAAACAAAACATCAAAAAACTGTGTACAGGAAGCCTTATGGTGTCTTAAAAAAATAAATCTCAGCACATTTTCATTAATTTGCCTTTAGTTATGAAAACAAAAACTGACAGCTTGACAGAAATTGACTAATTGTGATTAATGCGCTCCAACTGTAATTAAAAAAATGTTTCAGCACCTAGCAGTACATAATATTAATTTTTATTTATATAGCGCCAACATATTCAGCAGCACTTTACAATTAAAAGATTAGCCTATTACTCAGTTAACACCCCGACAAGGACAACTTCTGAATAGATTTCTTACATAAAGTGGGAATTGTTGAACTGCTGAGATTAAATTAACCCCTTAGTGATCGCCGATACGCATTAAAACATTGGCCACTAAGGGTACTTATTCCCTCATGGCTGTTTTAAAACGGTGATCGGGAATATGGCTGTAGTGCCCCCAGAGTTGGAAAATCTCTAGGGTCTCTGCTACCGGGGGGTAGCTGAGACCTCAGAGAACATGATCACAGCCAAATTGTCAGGTGTCCGATCAAGTGATCGCTGCCATTCAGTGAATAACGACGATCATAAAAAAAGCGTGCCCACTGTTTCAAATGATATCGCTCTCTTCTGACATGATAAACATGTCAGAGGAGAGAGAAATTATACCCCTGAAACCCTCCAGTACCTCCGCCATCCCCCGATCCCTCCTGATCAGTCCCTCGACCCGGCGTCATCTTCCTGGAAAAAACGGAGGGTGCATGCGCACAGATCTGCTGGCCGGTACCCGGCAACCATAAGAAATTTTTCCTATTGGTTCCTTTTGATCACTGTGATAGGGTCTATCACAGTGATCAAAGATCAACATCAAATCAAATCCACCTTTGTCACCCTGTTCGTTAGATAAAAATTATAAAATACATTCTTTTTCCATTCTTTGCAGTTGGGCTTAGGGTTAGGGTTGGGGTTAGAATGGAGTTTTTAAAAAGTGAAAAAAAACGATAAGATGGATAGTTTTGAGCGCAAGTGCTCGTTACTCGAGTTTGCATCAGGTGCTCGGGTATGCACAGAGTATTGCAAATCCCCGCATTTTTTGTGTGTGTCTAACAGCCACAAAACATGCGGGGCAGGGACTAGAATACGTCACTCGAGCACCCACGATTTTCAGTGCATATCCGAACACCCGATGAAAACTGGAGTAGCGAGAACTTGTGTTCAACACTGATGATGACTTATTCAATATGATGACCTAATGTTATCAAATTCTATATCGCATCTGTGGGCTAAAAATGCTCACTAAACCCCTGGATAAAAGCCTTGAGGGGTGTGGTTTCCAAAATGGGGTCACTTGTGGAGGGTTACCACTGCACATCAGGGGCTCTCCAAACACAACAATGCGTCTGTTAATTATTCCAGCCAAACTTTTTCTGCTACCCTTATGAAAATAAAAAAGTAATTTTTTTTTGTGAAAAAAATTAAATGTTCATTTTTTCTTTCCACATTGCTTCAGTTCCTGTGAAGCACCTGAAGGGTTAATAAGCTTCCTGAATGTGGTTTTGAGCACCTTGAGGCATGCAGTTTTTAGAATGATGTCACTTTTGGGTACTTTATGTCTTATGGATTCCACAAATAAAATGCAAGTCATATCGAAGAAATGTTATCACTATCATGAACTATAATATGCCACAAAAAAAATTTCTCAGAATCAGTGGGATCCGTTGAAGCATTCCGGAGTTATAACCTCATAAGTTGACATATTCTGGTGGCTCTTGTAATTTGGTTTTCAATTGTTCTTGGATGGTAGCCCTGATTCAAAAAAGTCTTTTTGAGGCAACCAAGGTGTTTGTCTCTATTTCCCTCCACAGCGTTAATCCCTCAGCTGTGCAAAATAAAGTGAGGAAGTAAATAATGCCAGTTGGAGTTCCCTGCACAAATAGGAGATGGGAGCCAGGCAACTATACACTAAATAAGCTCTGCTCCCCATTCATTCTCAGCATGGTTTAGTCAGACCTTCTCTGACTCTGATTCAGCGATGTCAGCGGGACCTCAACGACCAAAAAAAGGTCCAGGCCATTCTGACACGACCAGCGATCTCGCAGCAGGGGCCTGATCGCTGGTACGTGTCACACATAGCGAGATCGCTACTGAGGTCGCTGTTGCGTCACAAAACTTGTGACTCAGCAGCGATCTCGCTAGCGATCTCGCTATGTGAGACGGGGCCTTAAAGGCCCCGTCTCACACAGCGACGCTGCAGCGATACAGACAACGATGCTGATCGCTGCAGCGTCGCTGTGTGGTCGCTGTGTGGTCGCTGGGGAGCTGTCACACAGACAGCTCTCTCCAGCGACCAACGATCAGGGGAACGACTTCGGCATCGTTTGAAACTGTCTTCAACGATGCCGAAGTCCCCCTGCAGCACCCGGGTAACCAGGGTAAACATCGGGTTACTAAGCGCAGGGCCGCGCTTAGTAACCCGATGTTTACCCTGGTTACCAGCGTAAATGTAAAAAAAACAAACACTACATACTCACCATCTGTTGCCCGTCAGGTCCCTTGCCGTTTGCTTCCTGCTCTGACTGAGCCGCCGTACAGTGAGAGCAGAGCGCAGCGGTGACGTCACTGCTGTGCTCTCACTTTACGGCAGTCAGTCAGAGCAGGAAGCAGACGCCAAGGGACCTGACGGGCAACAGATGGTGAGTATGTAGTGTTTGTTTTTTTTACATTTATGCTGGTAACCAGGGTAAACATCGGGTTACTAAGCGCGGCCCTGCGCTTAGTAACCCGATGTTTACCCTGGTTACCAGTGAAGACATCGCTGGATCGGTGTCACACACACCGATTCAGCGATGTCAGCGGGACCTCAACGACCAAAAAAAGGTCCAGGCCATTCTGACACGACCAGCGATCTCGCAGCAGGGGCCTGATCGCTGGTACGTGTCACACATAGCGAGATCGCTACTGAGGTCGCTGTTGCGTCACAAAACTTGTGACTCAGCAGCGATCTCGCTAGCGATCTCGCTATGTGAGACGGGGCCTTAAGGGTATGTTTCCACGTTCAGTTTTGCTTCAGGCTTTGGTCAGGATTTTATGCAGGTAAAATCCTGACCAAAACTGCACCTGAGGTCACTGGCAGGTCACCTGCGGTGTACCTGCGTGTTTTGCTCATAGTAGCAACATGCTGCGTTTCGAAAAAACGCACCACGCATGCGTTTTCGCGGCAAAAACGCATGCGTTTTTTAACGCATAGTGGAGTCTGAATTTCATAAAATCCCATCCACTATGCTGTAACATCTGGACGCTGCGTTTTTGACGCTGCAGAAAAACGCAGCGTCAAAAACGCAGCGTTTCCTGAACGTGGAAACATACCCTAAAGATTTGCTGAAATAGGCCACAACACAGTTATATACTCAACTCTCACTACTCTGTTTCCAGAGATTCCTATATAGGGGTTAAAGGGTCAATACAATAGTGTGTCTGTTCCCTGCTAACTAGACTTGGTTGCACAAACTCTGCCCAAGTAAGCCCACTTTTGAGCTGACAGATTTCTTACATGTGGATAATACCCATCTGCAACTCATGAAGCTGACCTGAACCATGCTTTGTGCCGATACAGACCAAAATATATTGTCAACAGATTGGTGCCTCTGATTATCTAATACGCAAATTACGGTATGTGACAAGACTCCTCCTGTGCTTTTTTCTCATAAATAGTACAGGCACACTTCACTTCCATCTGAATACAGGGCTTCTGAGCTCTGGATACTAGGTCATCAATATTAGATAAGAAAGGGTCAGACGTCCAGCACCACCACCAAGCAGCTGTTTAGAAAGCAACAAAGGCCAGATGCAAACAGTGTGCGGAGCAGGCAATGTAGTGGTTACTGCCAGGTACTGCAGCTCAGCCCCTTTTCATATAACAGATTATCTACAGCACCCAGCAGCTGTCACCAATTAGTGTGATGATGCTGGGATGTTGCGGCAACAGCCCAAATTTGAATAAAACTTGTATTCCTCCATCATGCAAGTACTATGATCATCAACCAAGTTTAGACTGCTTTATCCCTCACCTATCTTGCAATGTAAGCAATTATGGGGCATCACTGGTGATAAACTCACCTTAAAGGGAACCTGTCACCCCGTTTTTTCAGTATGAGATAAAAATACCGTTAAATAGGGCCTGAGCTGTGCTTTACAATAGTGTATTTTTTGTCCCCTGATTCCCCACCTATGCTGCCGAAATACCTTACAAAAGTCGCTGTTTTCGAGATGCGAACTCGGCTTCAGGAAAATGGCCGCCGCGATCTCCATCTGCGCACGCGCGGCATCCGGTGGCCATTTTCCTGAAGCCCCGGGAAGCAGAGCACTCCATCTGCGCATGCGCGGCCTCAGGAAGATGGCCGCCGCCACCGATAACCAGGGGAATAGCACAGATCGCGCTCTTTTTCGGCTGTTGCGCATGCGAGAACCACTACGCCAACGTCGGGAAGATAAGCAAGAGGTGGGGGAGAAACAGCCATTTCACCACACCCTTTTGACCAGACCAGCGTGATTGACAGGCAAAAACGGCGACTTTTGTAAGGTATTTCGGCAGCACAGGTGGGGAATCAGGGGACAAAAAATACACTATTGTAAAGCACAGCTCAGGCCCTATTTAACGGTATTTTTATCTCATACTGAAAAAACGGGGTGACAGGTTCCCTTTAAAGGGCTTTTCTGCCATCACATCTCACCCTTTTATTGGTTTGTCCCCTCCATGCCCCGCATCAATCTATCATGATATTTGATGACGTCCTGATGACAGGGCAGGGCTGCAAGCCAACGCGAAGCTCTACAGTCATGTGATGGGTTAATAGGAAGAGTCAGAAGGAACCACTTACAGTAATGTAAGTATTATAATGTTGAAGTGAAGTATGAAGGTGTGACTAATAAACAGCATGTCTGATTGCAGAAAGCTCCTTCAGCTAAAACCCGAAAGTAAGGCTACTTTCACACTAGCGTTAACTGCAATCCGTCACAATGCGTCGTTTTGCAGAAAAAACGCATCCTGCAAAAGTGCTTGCAGGATGCGTTTTTTCTCCATTGACTAACATTAGCGATGCATTGCGACGGATTGCCACACGTCGCAACCGTCGTGAGACGGTTGCGCCGTGTTGTGGCGGTCCGCCGGGAGCAAAAAACGTTACATGTAACGTTTTTTGCTCCCGACGGTCCGCTTTTTCCAACCGCGCATGCGCGGCCGGAACTCCGCCCCCACCTCCCCGCACTTCCCCGCACCTCACAATGGGGCAGCGGATGCGCGGATGGGGCCGAGCCCGACGCTAGTGTGAAAGTAGCCTAAGATCACATTTACCCCAAGTTACAGTTCACTTTGAAACATCTATTTTCTTTTTTCTTACTGTAAAATACATAGTTTCTTGTCTAGCGGCATATAGTAAATCCGGAAATGAATACCTCACCTAAGGTCTGAACACAACAAGATGATAAGGCGTCTGTGGGGTAGACGTCTTACGCAATCATTTTTGATTATAGCAACCTGTTCGTCACCAGGCAACTGGTGGTCTTTCACTGCTTGGCGGATGTGTGTTAGATTTAATAACGATGATGATTGTTGCTAGGGAACACTACTTATGAATGTTTCACATTTATAGGTGTCTGTAACAGTTATAACATTTCTTCTAAACAGGATGACAAAATATTTATTAGATAGTCTATTTACAAAAATGATAATATTTAGAACAGTACATACACTGTGTTCCAAATTATTATGCACAAAGAGTTTAGGAGTGATAAGGTTAGAATTTTTTTGTTTGTCATTTAAACTCATTGATGGTGATGTGTGTCAGGGCTCTTTATATCACTGAAAGCAATTGCAGATACCTGTGCAAGTTAGTTTGGCAGGTGTGTCCAAATAAAGGCAAGACTACTTAAGAAGGCTGTTCCACATTATTAAGCAACCTACATTTTTTGCCAAAATGGGAAAGAAAAAGGATGTGTCGGCTGCTGAGAAGCAACAAATTGTGGAGTATTTAGGTCAAGGCATGACTACAATCAACATTGCCAAGACACTTCATCGTGATCATCACACAATCAAGAAGTATGTAGCTGATTCCCAGCACACACGTGTGCGTGCTGATAAGGAAAAATTGAGCACTCTTTCCAACAGGCAATTGCGTAAGGTTAAAAGAGCAGCTACAAAAATGCCTTGTCATAGCAGCAGACAAGTCTTTGAAGCTGCTGGTGCCTCCAACATCCCCAGAACAACAAGATGCAGGGTCCTTCAGAGGTTTGCAGCTGTGCGTAAGCCATCCTGTCGACCACCTCTATCCACTGCACACAAGCAGAAATGGCTCCAGTGGGCCAAACGATACATGAAAACTGACTTCCAAACTGTTTTGTTCACCGATGAGTGCCGTGCAACTCTCGATGGTCCAGATGGATGGAGTGGAGGATGGCTGGTTGATGGACACCCCATAAAAACACGGCTAAGGCGCCAACAAGGAGGAGGTGGAGTAATGTTTTGGTCTGGAATCATGGGGAGAGAGACTGTCGGCCCCTTTATCATCCCTGAAGGGGTACAGATGAACTCCATAATCTATGTGGAGTTTCTAAAACAACACTTCCTGCCATGGTTCAAGAGGAAGAGCCGTGCTTTCTGCAGCAAGATCATGTTCATGCATGATAATGCACCGTCTCATGCTGCAAAAAACACATCTGCATCTCTGGCTGCTATGGGCATAAAAGAGGACAAACTTATGGTGTGGCCACCATCTTCCCCTGACCTCAACCCCATTGAGAACCTCTGGAGCATCATCAAAAGGAGTGTCTATGATGGCGGGAGGCAGTTCACATCTAAGCAACAGGTCTGGGAGGGTATTCTGTTCACATGCAAAACATTTGAAGCAGAAACCATCCAAAAACTGACAAATTCAATGGACAAGAGAGTTCAGAAGCTTCTTTCCAACAATGGGTCCTATGTGCAAATGTAACATCACCTAGAATAAGGTTTTCACTTGAAAACTGTTTGATTTCATTTTGTAATAAGCTGATAATGCTTATAACTTCACAATTGACCATTGTTTTGTTCAAAATAAAAAAAAAGGTTGAAAACTCTGCTGTGCATAATAATTTGGAACATGCATTTTGAGCGTTTATTTTATTTTTTTTTAAAGATACCGTTTTCATAGGCAGTTTGTTCCAAAACATTGCAATTATACTAGAATAGTAGATGACTGGAAAATAGCAATAACTGCAATTCAGATAGGTAATTTAGAGAAAATATGAGGAAATATTATTTGCATAATAATTTGGAACACCGTGTATAATACATTAGATAGGAACTAAGTCAAACAACACAAATTAATGGACTGCTCACTAGAGCTTACAATCTAGGAGGAAACAAAGGAGGATTTAGAAGGTAGAAATGCTTGTTTTGAACAATGGTTTCAAACAACAGGGTAGTACACAGTCCGTCTCATCTTCTCTAAGGGTACTGTCACACATTGAAATTTCCATCGCTACGACGTTACGATTCGTGACGTTCTAGCGATATCGTTACGATATCGCTGTGTCTGACACGCTACTGCGATCAGACACCCTGCTGAGAATCGTACGTCGTAGCAGATCGTTTGGAACTTTCTTTCGTCGCTTGATCACCCGCTGACATCGCTGGATCGTTGTGTGTGACAGCGATCCAGCGATGTCTTCGCTTGTAACCAGGGTAAACATCGGGTAACTAAGCGCAGGGCCGCGCTTAGTAACCCGATGTTTACCCTGGTTACAAGCGTAAACGTAAAAAAACAAACCGTACATGCTCACCCGTCGGTGTCCTTCAGGTCCCTTGCCGTCTGCTTCCTGCTCTGAGTGCCGGCCGGAAAGTGAGAGCAGATCACAGCGGTGCTGCGCTCTGCTCTCACTGTACGGCTGCACTCAGAGCAGGAAGCAGACGGCAAGGGACCTGAAGGACACCGACGGGTGAGTATGTACTGTTTGTTTTTTTACATTTACGCTGGTAACCAGGGTAAACATCGGGTTACTAAGCGCGGCCCTGCGCTTAGTTACCCGATGTTTACCCTGGTTACCCGGGGACTTCGGCATCGCTCCAGCGCCGTGATTGCAACGTGTGACCGCAGTCTACGACGCTGGAGCGATGATTATACGACGCTGCGACGTCACGAATCGTGCCGTCGCAGCGATGAAAATTTCAATGTGTGACGGTACCCTAAGGGTATGTGCAGACGATAAGGAAATGGCAGCACTTTGGACGCAGCGCATGAAAAAAAAAAAAAACAATATCCCTCACCTGTCCGCTGTTCTTATCTATGTCTGGGAGATAAACAGCGAGCGCAGCATCAGTGACTAGAGGTGACGTCATCGAAGCTCCGCAGGTCACCGATGCTGCATTCCCAGCCGGGCCAATGAACTGTGATGACCTCCCTCCGGTGAGATCACCGTTATCACAGTGAGAAAAAGTCTCACGATGCAGAGGCGAGTTCACCAGGAAAATGTCACTGCGGTGAATCTGAACTGCAGAGGTCACCGCAGTTCATCGGGCCAGCTGGGAATGCAGCCTCAGTGACCTGCAGTAACCTCGATGACGTCACCGCTAGTCATTGACTGCATTCGCAGCAGGTCATTCACCAGTGGTTTCAGCCTGGACGGCCGCATCTTGGCACCGTCCAGGTTGAAAACAGTTTATCCCCTAGACATGGATTACGGCGTGGGACAGAACGACGGACAGGTGAGGGATATGGTTGTTTTTTTACATGGGCCGCGTCCAAAGTGCTGCCAGTTCCAGATCGTCTGCACATACCCTTAGAGACGATGAGACGGATTGCAGGAAATGGGGCCTTCTCTCATAAGATCATACACATTACTCTCTCCTGTGTCAGTAACACATCACTTCTGTGTGATTGTAAATATCAATTTTCATTGTGTAAAAAAAAAAGGAAAATTTTTTTATAAAAAAACAGACATATTTGATCTAATTCCCCTATCAATTTTGCAATTAGCGTTAAATCTGCATTTTTCCCTTTGATTTTATGAATAAGGTGTCGAAAAATGAAAGACTATTACATTGATTTATGCTTAATCGTTTGTAAAAACAGATTTTTACAGTGATTTCTACAGAATTGCAGTAAAAATTTGAGTTTTTTCTGTCGCAATTTTCACAAAATCATAGCAAAGAAAGATACAGTTTTAGTGCTAATTGTAACACTGGAATATGTAAGGGATGGGAAGAGGAAGAGCGCAGTACAATCGTCCAAAGACTTAATGCATCATGGGAAGCGTGGTTATAGACGTTCTTGCAGTATAGTATTGGAGAAATGAAAGTTGCTGAACAGAGGCATGGGGAGGCAGGGCAGTGTCATATGGCTGCACAGAAAGACCTTGAAACTTGAGCAGAACATGAGACTTTTATTGAAAAATCAGTTACCCTTTAACCATCAGAAGATAATTTGAGACTTTTTACTAAGGTCAGTATTTTAGTGCAGAAAGCAGGAGTGTAGAAGAGAATTAAAGTATCCCAAGATATCTAAACACGGTACCAAGATATATACCTTTCCTGTTCCAAGATATCTAGAAATGTAAGGATGAAGGGAAGATTAAGGAGGGGTCAGCATACAGCAGTCAATAACAAGTCAAGAGCTAGTTTTGTCAGCAATCTGTTTATACCATGTTTTTATTATTATTATTATTTATTTATTTATTTATATAGCACCATTAATTCCATGGTGCTGTATATGAGAAAGGGGTTACGTACAGAGTTATAGATATCGTTTACAGTAAACAAATTTACAATGACAGACTGGTACAGAGAGGAGAGGACCCTGTCCTTGCGGACTTACATTCTATGGGATAATGGGGAAGAGACAGAAGGATGCGGGGGCGGCTGCTCTGGTGGTGGTGAGACAGCAGCTTGGGTGGTGGTGAGGCGGCAGCTCGGGTGGTGGTGAGGCGGCAGCTCGGGTGGTGGTGAGGCGGCAGCTCGGGTGGTGGTGAGGCGGCAGAATGGTTATTGCAGGGTGTAGGCTTTCCTGAAGCTCAAATCCCTCCACTGGCTCCCAATTCCCCAACAGATCCAGTTTGAACTACTAACACTGATCTACAAAGCCATCCACAACCTGTCCCCTCCCTATATCTCTGAACTAATCTCCCAATATCTTCCCTCACGTAATCTTCGATCCTCCCAAGACCTCCTGCTCTCCTCCACACTTATCGTTCCTCACACAACCACCTCCAAGATTTCTCCCGAATATCCCCCCATCCTCTGGAATTCCACGCCTCAACACGTCCGATTATCCACCACCCTCGGATCCTTCACACGGATCACAGTACAAAATGCAGAGGAGTAACTGAGCTCCAAATAGTGAGTATAGGGTTTATTTTTATACATTTTTTTACAACCCATGGACCATTAACATAGCTCTCAACCGTCCCGGATTCAGCGGGACTATCTCGTCACATCTCAGCTGTTTTCCCGATTTCTATACTCACCTCTCCGATGTTTTCATTGCTCCCATAGCTCCTCCTCTTAAGGGAGTGGGGCCACTTCTCTGCATAAATTAAATTATATATTCGCTTCCTCAACCTCCTGTGATCGGGTATGCCCGTGAATCAAACTCATTGTCCACAGGCTGTTGCTTTACCAGGGAGCCACAGCTCACAATGATGGAGATAGGAGAATCTGGTTATCTTGACCTCTACATTGCAGGCAATGAACCCAGAAGTAGACTATACATATCCCATAGAAATACATTGTTTATGTAACAATGTATTTTTATGGTGCCTGTATACTGAGGTGAAGAAAATATTTTAAGAATATTAAAAAAATAAGCAATTACAATTTTTTTTTTCTGAGAGTCTCAAGACCTGCTTGAATGCACGACTTTAACATTACATACACACGGAGAGGAGGTTTAGGCTGCTGAGTCACAAGTTCTAGTGATGTCAATGGCAGAATTTTGTGTCCTTGTCAGATCCTGCAGTACAGATCTACAGGCAGATTATACTGATAGAAATACACTGTTCTGAACAATGGATGCATTTTTATTATAGAGGGAGAATAAGAGATTTGTTCATCCTATACAATTACTAAAAAATAATAATGAAAAACATTTGATAATGAAAACAATAATGTCATTTTTAATGTATTTTTTTTAAATAACATCACAATTCAGCACATAACATGGCCATATTTGGAGTCCCTTTAATAGTAACGACCTGCACATCGCAGAGGTCAGATTATTTACGGGAATCGGTAATTGCCGTAAAAAAATGTTGTGATTGATATTTTTACTCTATTAAACAAATAAAAAAATGTAATAAAACTGTAATGCTGAGGCCGTGTTCAGACGAGGCAGTCACAATTTTAAATGATTACTGCGTGCTTCCCGTTTTTCTTTTATGAGTTTTCCCACTTACTCATGTGATTTTTGGGCAGATATGAAGCATAGTTTTTAACGCATTTTTAGGCTGGTTGCATAGCTGAGTAGGGCAGAGCTGCGGAGGGCTGCGTAGTTTCTTCGCTAAGCCCCGCCCACTTCCGCACTTCTTCCATTCAGCTCCGCTTACATCTGCATGCATCCCTCGTCTTTAACATTGCGTACACACACCATGTGGATGTATGCGGATGCCTCCGCATGCATCGTTTTGACGACGACGCATGCGGAGGCATCCGCATACATTCGCATGGCCTACGTACCCAATGTTAAAGATAGGTACACAGGATGCATGCCGATGAAGGCGGAGCTGAATGGAAGAGGTGCGGCAGTGGGCGAGGCTTAACAGAGGAACTACGCAGCCCTTCCCTACGCAAGTGTGAAACCAGCCTTAATAGTACAGAAAAGCTTTGATTTTGCTCTTAAAAATGCAACAAAGGTTTTTTCATATTCTTTTTTTTTTCAGAAGAAACCTAGAGAAAAAATGCACCAAAACCGCATAGTCCATCAGCATCTTCAAACCACAGAGAGCAGAGATTTCATGGCATCATATCCTCTTTGCTTTGAAAATTAGACCGCGTTCACATGTAGCATAAATGCTCCTGCTTTTTTTTTTGCATAAAAATTCTGTTGTGTTTACTTGTCCATGAAAAAATGGATGAGATTTCATGAAAACTGTGCCCTCTTTTAGAATTCAACAAACAGTATTTGACATTATTTAAAAGTTTGTATTTTATCTATATGCTTGTCTCTCCAACGGTTTTTACAGGTGTTCTTCCTTTTACTTTTCTTTGCTTGCCTTTCCCACTCCTTTTCTTCCCCTCCTACCTCTTAAATGTTTTATACAGGTGCATCTCACAAAATTAGAATATCACCAAAAAGTTAATTTCAGCTCTTCAATACAAAAAGTGAAACTCCTATATTATATAGAGTAATTACAAACAGAGTAGTCTATTTCAAGTGTTTATTTCTGTTAATGTTGATGATTATGGTTTACAGCCAATGAAAACCCAAAAGTCATTATCTCAGTAAATTAGAATACTTTATAACACCAGCTTGAAAAAATGATTTTAACATCCAAAATGTTGGCCTACTGAAATGTATATTCTGTAAATGCACTCAATACTTGGTTGGGGCTCCTTTGGCATCAATTACTGCATCAATGTGGGATGGCATGGAGGTGATTAGACTGTGGCACTCCTGAGGTGTTATGGAAGCCCAGGTTAATTTGACAGCAGTATTCAGCTCATCTGCATTGTTGGGTCTGATATCTCTCATCTTCCTCTTTACAATACTCCATAGATTCTCTATGGGGTTAAGGTCAGGTGAGTTTGCTGGCAAATCAAGCACAGTGATACTGTTGTTTTTAAACCAGGTATTGGTACTTTTGTCAGTGTGAACAGTTGCAAAGTCCTGCTGGAGAATGAAATTTCCATCTCCAGAAATCTTGTAGGCAGAGGGAAGCATGAAGTGCTCTACAATTTCCTGGTAGAAGCCTGCACTGACTTTTCTCTTGATAAAACATAGTGGACCTACACCAGCAGATGACATGGCTCCCCAAACCATCATTGATTGTAGAAAGTTCACATTAGATCTATAGCAGCTTGAATTGTGTGCCTCTCCACTCTTCCTGCAGACTCTTGAACCATGATTTCCAAGGTCAAGTGAGAAGTATCCATAATCAATAATGGTTTCGGGACCATGTCATCTGCTGTGTAGGTCTACTGTGTTTTATCAAGACCAAAGTCAGGGCAGCCATCTACCAGGAAATTTTAGTGCACTTCATGCTTCCCTCTGCCGACAAGCTTTTTGGAAATGTAAATTTGATTCTCCAGCAGGACTTAGCATCTGTCCACACTGCCATAAGTACCAATACCTGGTTTAAAAACAACAGTATCACTGTGCTTGATTGGCCAACAAACTCGTCTGACCTTAAACCCCATAGAGAATCTATGGGGTATTGTCAAGAGGAAGATGAGACACCAGACCCAACAATACAGAAGAGGTGAAGGCTGCTATCAAAGCAACCAGGTCTTCCATAACACTTCAGCAGTGCCACAGGCTGATCGCCTCCATGCCAAGCCTCATTGATGCAGTAATTGATGCAAAAGGAGCCACGACCAAGTATCGAGTGCATTTACTGAACATGCATTTCAGTATGTCAACATTTCAGATTTTAAAGGGAGGGTGCCGTGATTTTAATTTTTGTATTAATAATTATTGATTATATAATCAATTATTTTTAATACAAAACTAAATGTACTACTTTCATACTTTTTTATTTATTCCCTTTTACTTTGGCCACTGGAGGCCGCCATTTTCATTAGTGTGGGTGTAAGTGTCTGGGCACGACACTTGCACTCCTCACTTACGGCAGCCATGTACATAGGAGCCTGCAGTCGGACTCCGACCCCATCTCCTGCCTCACAGCTGTGACTTGGCCACGCCCACTGAGCTGCTACGTCACAGCTGTGAGAGGAGATCGCGGCCATTTTGTTTGCTGTGGGCTGCGATGACCGAAGATGTTGGGGAGAAGCTGCTGGGAGCGAGGGTCCAGGGTACGTATCTGCAGTGCTAGCAGCCTGTAATTAGTATTACAGTACAGGCTGCCATCACTGCCGACCTGCACTGTCTTGCTGAAAGCTTCCTCCCTCAGTCCAGGGGCCAGAAATCCCCCAGCAGCAGCGTGTCTCCCTGTATATGGAGCGTTATGGCTGCTGCTTCTCTGTGCAGCACTGATTTGTGGCTGGAGCCTGGATGTGTTGCACCTCATCACACTCACACAGTGACTGTAGGTGCAGCCTGGAGTCCGTGTTTCTAAAAATAGAGCAACTCTCTGCAGCCGGGGATCCCTGGGTGGTTACAAGGGGCGGCACCCAGGCTGGCCAGTAATGGTTAACCCTTCGCTGCCTGCTGTGCATGGTGCAGGAAGATCAGTGTGCAGGCAGGCAGCAGTCTGGGGGCTTCACCTATGGATCAGGTGAAAGGTCTGCACAGTGTAAAGAGGTGGGCTATGGTTGGCACAATAATATTGTTCTAACACTTGGGCTATGGTTGGCACAAGGAAGCAGACCCCAGGGGGTGATGACACTCAGCAAGCTCTAGCTGCTGTGTCACTACAAGTCCCAGTATGCCAGGACTGAGCACCTAAGTGTCGTAGTCCTGCAGCTCCTCAGGTCTCCTGCCTGATCTTCCTACTATACATTCCAGAGCAGAGGGCAGGTGGCAGCAGTCTGAGACTAGTGATCCAGGGAGCAGAAGAGGAAAGACTGTGGCTGGGCCCTGACACCCACACTAAGCTCACTGACACTCACCCCATGCCCCCTGACACCCACCCCATACTCCCTGACACTCACCCCATGCCCCCCTGACACCCACCCCATGCCCCCTGATACCCACCCCATACTCCCCGACACCCATCTCGTGCTCCCTGAAACCCACCTCAATCTCACTGACACCGCAAGCCTCGTGTTTTTCAGGACAAGCTGTGAGGATCGTCACCAAGGGCGTACATACAAATCATAGGGCGACAAAGCATATGGTCTAGTTGCCCCCCCCAAAAAAAAAATAAAAATAAAATAAATATAATAATTGTGGGGGTCACAGAAGGGCATAGCTCACAACTTTCCTGCCTTTGCATAATAAATATACCACCATATATATTTATTACATAATACTGCCATATAGGTCATACATAATGCCGCCATATATATTTTATAACATAATACTCATAAAGACCACACATTATACCTCCACATATATTTATTACATAGTACTGCCATATAGGTCATACATAGTGCCGCCAGATATATCTATTACATAATACTGTAATATGGACCGTACGTAATGTTGCCATATATATTTTTTACATAATGCTGCCATATAGATCAAACATAATATTGCTAGATATATTTATTACATAAAACTGCGATATAGATCACACATGATGCCACCATATAATGTATATTTTTAACATAGCACTGCCATATAGACCACACTTGATGCCGCTAATTATTATGTGTGACCTGTATGATGGCATTATGTGTGATCTATATGACAGTATTATATGTGATATGTATGGTTGTATTATGTTTGATCAGTATGGTGCAATAATATAAGAACTATATGACGGGATTATATGAGAACTATATTGTGGGATTATGTGTGATCTATCTATGTGGCAGTATTATGTGAGAATTATATGGTGGTTTTATGTGTGATCTATATGGCGGTATTATGTGTTATCTGTATGGCAGTATTCTATTCAGAAAGGGGACCCATTCTATGGTGGTTCTGGTTGAGCACCTGCACGCGGGTCTGGGGTAATAGAGGGGGCAGCATGACCTCCAGTTAGGTGCAGTCAGGGCTGGTGAGGCAGCTGAAGAGAGGGGTCTCATTTTTATCGTTACTATATGGCTACATTTCCTTCCCAGCGTCACCCCGTACTTCGCCTGTCGTCTCACTTTCACACATCGCCAGGACAGGATGGAGAAGACAGGATCTGAGGAGGGGAATGGGGTCTTTGCATGCAATGTCTGGATCAGAACAGGCCATCAATCCGCAGAAATGTTTCCTGGATTTCTGTGGAGCAGACGGTCCATCCATGTGTATAAAAGACAGCGCTCTATGTACAATCCCTGGCGGCTCCGCGCACCAAACAGGGGGCCCCCCATAGACCAGCACACTGCTCTCCTGAAATACTCTGTGCTGCTGTCACCCTGCTCCCTCCACCACATATCTCCCAGAATCCTTTCTGCCTGCCATCCTCGGTGACTGTCTACTTGTCAGTATAAGGCTGCGGTCACACGTTCAGTATTTGGTCAGTATTTTACATCAGTATTTGTAAGCCAAAACCAGGAGTGGGTGATAAATGCAGAAGTGGTGACGTGTTTCTATTATACTTTTCCTCTTATTTTTCCACTCCTGGTTTTGGCTTACAAATACTGAGGTAAAATATTGACCAAATACTGCTAGTGTGACGGCAGCCTTACTCTGCAGTCACCAACAAAATGGCTGCTCACTGGGTTCCTGAATCTCATCCTCTTATCCCTTAGCAAACGCCCAGAAGGGGAGGAGAGGAGACATCACACACGTCAGCAGACTCCGCCCATAATTACTGCAGTGCAGTAATGTGAGCTAGTTGTACACTAGGTTTTTGTCAAATTTCAGTAGCTGCTCCCCCTAGTGTTTAAAAGTGGAAATGCCAAACCTTTTAAAATTATTTTTCATATTTTACTAAATTATAAACAAATGAAAATATTTTTTAAGAAAATGTAAACATTAATTCTTTACAATTTTTCAATTGCTGGAAAAAAAATTTTTTTGATGGCACCTTCCCTTTAAAATCATTTCTTCAAGCTGGTGTTATAAAGCATTCTAATTTACTGAGATAATGACTTTTAGGTTTTCATTGGCTGTAAGCCATAATCATCAACATTAACAGATATAAACACTTGGAATACATCACTTTGTTTGTAATGACTATTATATGAGTTTCACTTTTTGCATTGAATAACTGAAATAAATTAACTTTTTGATGATATTCTAATTTTGTGAAATGCACCTGTATATATGTGTTTTGTAATCCCTTTCCCTTGCCTATCCTGTACATACCAATCTTATTAATTTTCCTTCTGTCCCTTTAATTTTTGCTTTTTCCCCCATTTTCCTTGAGCCATATTTTCCTTCCCCCATAACATCCTAAACCCTTTCCACCTTTATTTTGTCTATATCTTTCTTCCTTTTAAAATTTGCTATTTTGCTTTTATTTGGTTCTTGTTTGCATCTATATTACTGTATATTTATAATATGTGTTCCCCCCCCCCCTTTCTTTTACCCCATCTACTATATAATTGTCTAAGGGGTACTTCAGTCTTTCTGTCTGTCCTTCTGTCTGTCTGTCTGCAACTTCCGTCACGGAAATTCCGCATCGCTGATTTGTCTCGCCAGCTGCCTGTCCTGACTGCCGCGACCAATCAGCTATGGGCACAGCCCAGCCGAGAATTAGTCCCTCCCTACTCCCGTCCAGTCAGTGTCCGGAGCCCGCTCCATACTCCCCTCCAGTCAGCGCTCACACAGGGTTAATGACAGCATTAACGGACCGCGTTATGCCGCGGGTAACGCACTCCGTTAACGCTGCTATTAACCCTGTGTGACCAACTTTTTACTATTGCTGCTGCCTATGCAGCATCAATAGTAAAAAGATCTAATGTTAAAAATAATAAAAAAACAAAAAACCTGCTATTCTCACCTTCCGTCGTCCGCCGAGGCGGGCGCAGCTGCCGCCAGCTTCTGTTCCCAGAGATGCATTGCGAAATTACCCAGAAGACTTAGCGGTCTTGCGAGACCACTACGTCATCTGGGTAATTTCACAATGCATCCTGGGAACGGAAGCTGGCGGCAGCCGCGCGTGCATCGACAGAGCTTCGCTGGACAACGGAGGGTGAGTATATAACTTTTTTATTTTAATTATTTTTTTAACAGGGATATGGTGCCCACACTGCTGTATACTATGTGGGCTGTGTTATATACTGCGTGGCTGATATATACTACGTGGCCAGTGTTCTATACTACGTGGGCTGCGTTATATACTACATGGCTGCTATATACTGAGTGGGCTGTGTTATATACTGCGTGGGCTGTGTTATATACTACATGGCTGCTATATACTACGTGGGCAGTGTTATATACTACGTGGGCTGCGTTATATACTACATGGCTGCTATATACTACGTGGGCTGTGTTATATACTACATGGCTGCTATATTCTACGTGGGCAGTGTTATATACTACGTGGGCTGCGTTATATACTACATGGCTGCTATATACTACGTGGGCAGTGTTATATACTACTAGATGGTAGCCCGATTCGAACGCATCGGGTATTCTAGAATATGTATGCAATTTATTTATGAAGATTTTAGAATAATACATTGAATACACAGGATTCGGCCGGACTGCGCCTGTCGCTGATTGTTTGCGGCCGGCCATGTAGTATATAACAGCTCACGTAGTAAATAGCACAGCCAGGTAGTATATTGCACAGCCGCGTAGTATATAACACAGCCCACGGAGTATATAGCACAGCCACATACTATATAACACAGCCCAAGGAGTATATAGCACAGCCACGTAGTATATAGCACAGGTCACGGAGTGTATAACAGCCCCCATAGCATATAGCACAGCCACTTAGTTTATAACAGCCCACATAGCATATAACACAGCTCACATAGTATATAACAACCCACGCACGCAGTATATAACACAGCCCACGTAGCGTATAACACAGCCCACGTAGCGTATAACACAGGCCACGTAGTGTATAACACAGGCCACGTAGTATATTGCACAGGCCACATAGTATATTGCACAGCCCACGTAGTATATTGCACAGACCACGCAGTATATTGCACAGACCACGCAGTATATTGCACAGCCCACATAGTACATTGCACAGCCCACGCAGTACATTGCACAGCCCACGCAGTATATTGCACAGCCCACGCAGTATATTGCACAGCCCACGCAGTATATAGCACAGCCCACGCAGTATATAGCACAGCCCACGCAGTATATAGCACAGCCCACGCAGTATATAGCACAGCCCACGCAGTATATAGCACAGCCCACGCAGTATATAGCACAGCCCACGCAGTATATAGCACAGCCCACGCAGTATATAGCACAGCCCACGTTGTACATTGCACAGCCCACGTAGTATATTGCACAGCCCACGTAGTATATTGCACAGCCCACGTAGTATATTGCACAGCCCACGTAGTATATTGCACAGCCCACGTAGTATATTGCACAGCCCACGTAGTATATTGCACAGCCCACGTATTATATTGCACAGCCCATGTATTATATTGCACAGCCCACGTATTATATTGCATAGCCCACGCAGTATATGGCAATGTGGGCATCATATCCCTGTTAAAAAAAAAATAATTAAAATAAAAAATAGTTATATACTCACCTTCCGTTGGCCCTGGATTCAGGCGAAGCGGTTACCTATGCTGCTCGTGCGATCCGGTCCCAAGAGTGCATTGCGGTCTCGCGAGATGATGACGTAGCGGTCTCGCAAGGCCGCTACGTCATCATCTCGCGAGACCGCAATGCATGGAGCGGTCACCGGAGCGTCGCGAGGAGCGGGAAAGGCCGGTTCTGGATCCGAGGGGCCGACGGACGGTGAGTATATAACGATTTTTTATTTTTTAAATTATTTTTAACATTAGATCTTTTAACTATTGATGCCGCATAGGCATTACCGCTGCAATTAACCCTGTGTGAGCACTGACTGGAGGGGATTATGGAGCGGGCACCGACTGCGGGGAGGAAGGAGCGGCCCATTTTGCCGCCGGACTGTGCCCGTCGCTGATTGGTCGTGGCCGTTTTGCCGCGACCAATCAGTGACTTGGATTTCCATGACAGACAGAGGCCGCGACCAATGAATATCCGTGACAGAAAGACAGACAGAAAGACGGAAGTGACCCTTAAGACAATTACATACTATGTGGGCTGTGTTATATACTGCGTGGGCTGCGTTATATACTACATAGCTGCTATATACCACATGGGCAGTTATATACTATGTGGGCAGTGTTATATACTGCGTGGGCTGTGTTATATACTGTTTGGGCTGTGTTATATACTACGTGGGCGGTGTTATATACTACGTGGGCTGTGTTATATACTGCATGGCTGCTATATACTACGTGGGCAATGTTATATACTACATGGGCAGTGTTGTATACTACATGGGCAATGTTATATACTGTTTGGGCTGTGTTATATACTGCGTGGCCACTGTTATATACTGCGTAGCCTGTATTAACGCATCGGGTATTCTAGAATATGTCGTGGCCTGTGCTATATACTATGTGGCTGCTATATACATACATACATACATACATATTCTAGAATACCCGATGCGTTATAATCGGGCCACCATCTAGTTTATGTAATAAATCCTTACTAAAAACTACTTTAACAAAAAAGGTACCCGCTGTGCGCTCAAGGACACAGCTGATTTTTGCGGTTTTGGTCCTTTTATTTTCTCTCTTGTCTCCTATGTGGAGCCTAATAAAGACACATGTAAAAAACTACAGTTACTTTTTTAAGTGCAGAATCAAAGCCTTTCTGTACTATAACAATTACATTAAAAAAGCGGTTTCACATCTGCACCAAAAACACATCAAATGAGGGAGAAGATGGTTATTGTGCAGTTTGGTGCGAACATCTGCAGAAAACAAAAAATACAGTATTTCTGTAGAGTGTGATCACGACCTATCAGACACAAAAAAGCCAGATGACGTATATTAACGCTACATAAAGATGAGAAAGTTCTGGCGGCTCCGAATGTGAATGAAGGAACAAAAAATAAATCCACAAGTCCCAACTAGAGATGAGCAGGACGCACAGATGATGTCCCGCCAGCCCTGGGTGATCATAATCCACGGCGGGGTCGCTGGAAGGCTAGAGGTTACTGGACTCTGGTCCACCTGCCAGGTAGCACTGACCTTTATGCAGAACCAGACACCCGTGAATCCATCTGCTCATCTCTAGTCCCAACTGTGCCAGATACAGAGGACAGTCCAGGATTTGGGTCTACGCCCTGCAGTGTCAGGCGTCTGCTGAATTTCCCTCACTACCAGTGCCCCTCTGACAACTCCTCCTGCCAGAGTAGAAAGAAATGGTAAATGGGCATGTATTGGGCCGTGGCCAAAATTTGCCATGGTGTGCGCAGCATGATCTGTCCCCTCTTTCTGTTCTTCAAAAGTTGTGAGGTATGCATTAAGTTTAAAGTAGGGGTCAGCACCTTCAATGCTGTTTTGTTATACACATCAGTGTTCTTGCACATTGTGTTCATATTCTGTAAGGCTATTTAGATGCCTATTTTTTATTTTCCAAGCACCATAATATTTATTTTTATCAACTCAGCCTTTAGACATATAAGTGAAAGTAGTCTTCTATAACATTAGGAATACATGTTGGCACTTCTACAATAATAGACAACAACGTTGTGTTAAGAAATGTTTGAAAACTGCACGTTTGTATATAGTGAATAAAAAAATAAATAAAAAAAACAGAATGAATCCTATAATTATCATGGGAAACTGTCCACCTGGAGCTAAATACATAACATACTTCACTGCTGAATGTGCTTGATGAAATTATTTTGTTTTATCTTTTACAGTACAATCCCATGCCGATTTTTTTGGCTAAATGGATATAAAAGATTAAAAATATGTAATTTAGATACTTTGAGCCTTTTCCGACAAAAGGTGTGGTCTCTCTAAATGGTAAGTGGCTTTCTGGAAAAGGTAAGTGGTCTAACAAATGACAAAAAAAATACCAAAAATGCACCAGAACCCTCCAAAGCCATAGGGACATGTAGGTCATAAGAAGATGAATACAATGATACCCTCATATCTGTGATACGTTATCTTATTCCAGTGAAATCCATGGGGTTTTTTTTTAAATGTAAATGAATGGTAAAGCTATTAAGATCTGGACTGAACACAGATCTCCCTGAGAATCTATGAAACCATTAAATATAAAAATCTGTGTGCATGAACAACATACATTAACCCCTTTACCCCCAAAGTTGTTTTGCACATTAATGACCAGGCCAATTTTATGAGGTTATAACTCGAACGCTTCAATGGATCCCGGTGATTCGGAGATTATTTTTTCGTTACATATTGCACTTCATGATAGTGGTAACATTTCTTCGATAGGACTTGCGTTTGTGAAAAAAAACCTGAAATTTGGCGAAAATTTCGCAATTTTCAAATTTTGAATTTTCATGCCCTTAAATCACAGAGATAGGCCACACAAAATAGTTAATAAATAACATTTCCCACATGTCTACTTTACATCAGCACAATGTTAGAACCAAATTTTTTTTATATAGGAAGTAATAAGAGTTAAAAAGTTGACCAGCGATATTTTTCAACAAAATTTACAAAACCATTTTTTAGGGACCACATCACATTTGAAGGGGTCTATATGATGATAGACGATACCCAAAAGTGACACCATTCTAAAAACTGCACCCCTCAAGGTGCTCAAAACCACATTCAATTAGTTTATTAACCCTTCAGGTGCTTCACAGGAATTTTTGTAATGTGGAAAAAAAAAAACTTTACTTCAGATCCAATTTTTTTTATTATGACAAGGGTACTAAGGAAAAATGTACCAATAAAATTTGTTGTATAATTTCTCCTAAGCATGCCGATACTCCATATGAGGAAGAAAACCACTGTTTGGGAGCACCATTTGACTTTCTGAATGCAAAATTTGCTGGAACAATTGGCAGATGCCATGTCGATATGGAGAGCCTAAATAGTGAAAATTCCCCACAAGAGACACAATTTTGGAAACTAGATGCCTCAAGAAATGTACTTTTGCATTTTCATAAGGGTAACTGGAGATATTGCACCACACAATCTGTAGTGCAATTTCTCCTGAGTACGCCAATACAACATATGTGGGGGAACACTTTTGAGGCACAGTACATAGCTCAGAAGGGAAGAGGCGCCATAGTGGAGTTCAGATTTTGCTGGGATGGTTTGAAGGTGCCATGTCACATTGGCAGAGCCCCTGAGGTGCCAGAACAACATAAACCCCCTACATGTGAACTCATTTTACAAACTACACTCCCCAATGAATTTATCTAGGGGTGCAGTGATCATATTGACACCACATGTGCCTCACAGAATTATATACCATTGAGCAGTGAGTGTAGAAAGAATAAATTAAATTTTTACCACCAAAATGTTGTTTTAGCACAAGTTTTAATTTTTCTAAGGTCTAACAGGAACTTTTTTTTTTTTTTTTACAACAAACGAAGGTCCATTTTTTCCTGCGTGCGCAAATACACTACATGTAAATCGGGAAATATTTTTCAGGCACAGTGAAAAGCTCAAAAGGAGCGCCAGATTGCACTGTTATGGTTTGCAGGTGCCATAACCCACTGGGAGAGCCCATGAGGTGGGGGTAAGTGACCCCATTTTACAAACTACACCTCACAATGAATTAATCTATGGGAGTAACTATATTGACACCATGGGTGTGTCACAGAATTTTATACCATTGGGTAGTGAAGAAAAAAATAACTACATTTTTACCACCAAATTTTGTTTTAGCCCCAGATTTTATACTTTCACACAAAAAGTGGGTAAAAAATATAATAATAATTTGTCCCACAATTTCTACTGAACGTGGCAATACCCCATATGTGGCTGTACAGTACTACTTAGCCACATGGCGAAACTCCTGGAGTGGATTTTCCTAGAATAGTTTGCAGACTCCATATACAGAACCCCTAATTGCTACAAGAGCAGAATACCCCATTAAGTGACCCCATTTTTAAATTATACCCCTTTTGTAATTTATCTGTAGATAAATGTAGAGACTATGTTGACTCCATGGGAGTTCTCCAGAAAAACAGCAGTGGATGTTGCTAAGTGAAAATTGCAAACTGCCATTGTAGTGACCAATACGCCATAGCAACCAGTGCCTTATACTGTAGTGACCAGTACGTTATGCCAAGCTTCTGGAGACATGCACCCGTTAATTAGGCAGGCTCTCGTTGCTACAGAAATGCCAAACATGTGAACGCTGTATGTGGTTTAGGCACACTGGGGCTCAGAAGGGAGGGGGCATTTGGATTTGGGAGCACAGAATTTGCTGGATTTCTTTTGGACGGTGAGGAGCCATTTTGCTTTTCCAGAGCCTTTGTACTACCAGTTACATGGAAGTTGAAGCTTTTGTGAGGAACATTGTACATAACATTTGGGATATTTATCCTGCACTGTACGGTGTGCACTTACATTGGAGTTTCTATCTAAAGGTACCGTCACACTAGGCGATATCGCCAGCGATCCGTGACGTTGCAGCGACCTGGATAGCGATATCGCTGTATTTGACACGCAGCAGCGATCTGGATCCCGCTGTGAAATTGCTGGTCGCTGCTAGAAGGTCTGCACTTTATTTGGTCACTAGGTCGCCGTGTATCGCCGTGTTTGACAGCAAAAGCAAGGATACCAGCGATATTTTACACTGGTAACCAGGGTAAACATCGGGTTACTAAGCGCAGGGCCGCGCTTAGTAACCCGATGTTTACCCTGGTTACCAGCGTAAAAGTTAAAAAAACAAACAGCACATACTCACCAGCGCGTCCCCCAGCCTCTGCTTCCTGACACTGACTGAGCGCCGGCCCTAAACTGAAAGTGAAAGCAGAGCGGTGACGTCACCGCTCTGCTGTTAGGGCCGGAGCTCAGTCAGTGTCAGGAAGCAGAGGCTGGGGGACGCGCTGGTGAGTATGTGCTGTTTGTTTTTTTAACTTTTACGCTGGTAACCAGGGTAAACATCGGGTTACTAAGCGCGGCCCTGCGCTTAGCAACCCGATGCTTACCCTGGTTACCCGGGGACCTCGGCATCGTTGGTCGCTGGAGAGCGGTCTGTGTGACAGCTCTCCAGCGACCAAACAGCGACGCTGCAGCGATCGGCATCGCTGTCGCTATCGCTGCAGCGTCGCTTAATGTGACGGTACCTTTAATCTCTGAGTGACATGATTCAGATAAAACCCCAAAGGGATCCATTCAGTATAATAAGGCAGTAGAGTTACTCTGGCTCTGTCGGGCATCTGTTCAGTGGTGTCCTTTTCAGAAGTGCACAAAACTGTGGCAGACTGCGCTTTTATGCAAGCCTAAAAAGTCGGCCACCGCTGGAACAAAGGCCAGATAGCATCTACAGTGCCTCCGTCTGCCTCATTAAAGGGAATCTTCCATCAGGGGGGTTCCATCTGAATCACGTATTTGAGAGATTTACACGGAGACCTCGATGTAAGCGCTCAGCGTTGAGCGCAGGATAAATGTGAGCCGAGCCTTACTGAGATCTTTGTGACGCAGAATGAATAAATCAACAGCAGTTGAAGAATTAGTTTTATTTACTTTTTACTTCATTCCTCATGATTAGCCGATTTTATTCTTCGGGTTGGTGCAATTACAGAGATACCAGATTTATATTGGTTTTTTTATGTTTTTTCCATATTTCAGCCAACAGAGTCACGTGAGGGCTTGTTTTTTTGCAAGACGAGTTGACGTTTTCAATGGTATCATTTTCGGGCACATGACATTTTTTGATCGCTTTCAATTCCGATTTTTGGGAGGCAGAATGAACAAAAACATGCAATTCAGGAATTTTTTTTTATTCTTCTGGTCAGTACGAGAAAATATTCAGAAAAATTCCCACGCTAGAGTTCAAATGAGCTTATGCCACCAGGGGGCGCATCACCTGCATTCCTTTCATTTCCAAGTTTTTACAGCCAGGAGCGGCTGCATTAGCAAGCTCCTGGTTGTAAAATTATTTAACCCCTTCAGATGGAATTACATTGTGGGACATGACTGTATGACGTTTTTTTCCGTGATTTAACCCTTTATTTTAACACCTAGAGCTCCCAAATTTTGCACACAGACACTTCTAACATTAGTAGTGAGGAATATGTAAAAAAAAGGGATATGAAATGATTTACTGTATGTAAACCATGTCTCATATCCTGTTGGGTTTGATAAGGAGATAGCAAAAGCCGGCAATTGAATTACAGGCTTTTCTGCTATCTAGCTCTGTATTAAATATAATATATATATACATATATATATATATGTGTCTCACTGACATGTATATATACATAGAGAGAGAGAGAGAGAGACTGTATATATGTTTTCACGAATATTTGAGCCCATGGATCCTTTCTATGTTGATTTTGCAAGCCGGCAAGAAAATCTCATCATATGGATGTAAGGCCGGTTTCACACGTCAGTGGCTCCGGTACGTGAGGTGAGTTTCCTCACGTACCGGAGACACTGACACACGTAGACCCATTAAAATCAATGCATCTGTGCAGATGTCATTGATTTTTTGCGGACCGTGTCTCCGTGTGCCAAACACAGAGACATGTCAGTGTTCGTGGGAGCGCACGTATTACACGGACCCATTAAAGTCAATGGGTCCGTGTAAAACACGGACTGCACACGGACGTTCTCCGTGTGGCATGCAGGAGACAGCGCTACAGTAAGCGCTGTCCCCCCACATGGTGCTGAAGCCGCGATTCATATCTTCTGTGCAGCAGCGTTTGCTGCATAGAAGATATGAATAATAGTGTTTAAAAGAAAGATCTATCTGTCCCCCGCCCTCACACCCCCTGTGCGCCCCCCCGCTGTTCTGAAAATACTCACCCGGCTCCCTCGCTGGCGCTGCTTCCTGTCCTGGCCGCACCTTCTACTGTATGCGGTCACGTGGGGCCGCCGATTACAGTCATGAATATGTGGCTCCACCTCCCATAGGGGTGGAGCCGCCTATTCATGACTGTAAATGAGTGGCCCCACGTGACCGCATACAGTAGAAGGTGCGGCCAGGACAGGAAGCAGCGACAGCCAACGAGGGAAGCGGGTGAGTATTTTCTGAACAGCGGGGGGGCGCACAGGGGGTGGGGGGCGCACAGGGGGTGGGAGGGCGGCGGACAGATAGATCTTTCTTTTAAACACTATTATTCATATCTTCTATGCAGCAAAGGCTACTGCAGAGAAGATATGAATCGCGGATTCAGCACCAGATGCTGGTACGTGTGGTACCCAGCACAGTGCGTGTGGTACCCAGTGGGCACAGAGGTTTACATGCGCGAAATACGCAGCCACACTTTGCCTACAGATGACATACGGATCACTGTTCAGGGAACATTTCTGCGCATTTGGTCTTTAAAAAACGGACCGTATTTTTATACATTGTGTGTGACTCCAGCCTTAATTGTCGAGTCACGTGAGGGCTTGTTTTTTGCAAGACGAGTTGATGTTTTCAATGGTATCATTTTCAAGCACATGATTTTTTTTATCTCTTTCAATTCCGATTTTTGGGAGGCAGAATTAACAAAAACCAGCAATTCAGGAATTTTTTTTTTTAGGTTTTTTTTGTTGTTCTGCATGTGGCAAAATTGATAAGGCAGCTTTATTATTCGGGTCAGTACGATTACAGTGATACCACATTTATGTAGCTTTTTATGCTTTGGCCTTTTCAAACAATGAAAACTATGTTATACAAAAAAATTATTATTTTTGAATCGCTTTATTCTGAGAGCTGTGACTTTTTAATTTTTTTGCTGATGGAGTTATGCGACGGCTTGTATTTTTTCCAGACTCTGGGGCCTTGATTTCCAAATGAAATGGAAAATTTACTTTCATCTAAAAACAACACCTTGGACCATTGAGCAACAGTCCAGTTCTGTTTCTCCTTGGTCCAGATAAGACGCTTCAGGCATTGTCTATTGGTCATGAGTGGCTTGAAACAAGGAATGCGACACTTGTAGTCCATGTCCTGGACTGTGAGGGGTTACTCTTGAAGCAATGACTCCAGCAGCAGTCCACTCCTTGTGAATCTCCCCAAAATTTTTGAATGGCCTTTTCTTAACAATCCTTTCAAGGCTGCAGTTATCCCGGTTGCTTGGGCACCTTTTTCTGCCACACTTTTTCCTTCCACTCAACTTTCCATTAATATGCTTGGATACAGCACTCTGTGAATAGCCAGCTTCTTTAGCAATGACCTTTTGTGGCTTACTCTCCTTGTGGAGTGTGTCAATGACTGCCTTCTGGACATCTGTCGAGTCAGAAGTCTTCTCCATGATTGTGGAGCCTACTGAAACAGACTAAGGGACCTTTTTAAGCCCTTAGGAAGCCTTTGCAGGTGTTTTTTGTTAATTATTCTTATTTATTGAGATAATGACTTTTGGGTTTTCATTGGCTAGAAGGCATAATCATCAACGTTAACAGAAATAAACACTTGAAATATATCACTCTGTTTGTAATGACTGTATATAATACAGGAGTTTCACTTTTTGTATTGAAGAACTGAAATAAATTAACTTTTTGATGATATTCTAATTTTGTGAGAAGCACCTGTAACTATAGGATTAGTAATGGATAGGTGTTTTATAGATGCCTTTCCATTATAAGCCGTGGCCTTGATGTCACCAGACAATACAAAGGTGACATCAACCCTACAGATATGAACTCCACTTGCCACCGCTACAGGGCAAGTGGGAAAAGACAGGCAAAGCACCAGAATTGGCGCACCTAATAGACATGCATTTTCTGGGCCACCGTGGACTGCTATTTTTAGGCTGGGGGGGGGGGGGCAATATCCATGGGCCCTTACCATCCTGAGAATACCAGCCCCAAGATGTCTGCTTTAGCTTGGCTAAATGTCAAACAATAGGGGGACCCCACGCTTTTTTTTTACAATATTTAAATAAATTTAAAAATATGACGTGGTGACCCCTCTATTCTTGATAACCAACCTTGCTAAAGCGGCAGCTGAGGGTTGCAGCCCGCAGCTGTCATTTTTGCCTAGCTAGTTACCAAAAATACAGGGGAACCCCACGTCATTTTTTCAATATTTATTTATAGCTCAGGCAGCGGCTAATGACTACTCAGCACCTGCAACCTGGTCACGCTGTTATCAGCTGAATACAATTCTCAACTTGTCCCCTGCTCGCACTGATCACAGCGCGAGCAGGGAAGAATGAAAGCTGTCTTCACCACCCGATGCGTGTGATACTGATGCGGCACGCGATTGCCACAAGTATTACACACATGGACACAGATTCTTGAAAAAAGGAAAAAAAAAAACAGTTTTGTGGTATAACTTCCTTGCTCAACACCTTCATTTTCATGCTTATTTGCCCCATCCCAGGCTAAAGATACCAGCCCTCAGGTGCCTAAGAAGTGGCACTTCATATTTCAGCACCGGAAATGTCAGGACATGTGAAAGAGCCCTTAAATATCAGCAAGATTGTGCATAAGAACCTACAGACAGTGTCAGGTCAGTGCCGTTATACTGACTAAAATTATACCTAGGTTGATGAAATCCGTCTTCTGGTTGTTGTGTAATCTTTATTATGCTCGTGCTTCGGGACGGGCCTGTGGGGGGTTCTTCATGTGGTGCCTTGATTAGCTATTCATAATGAAGACTGCAGGCAGGCGCCAGCCATGGCATCTGCGCTGCAGCCTAATCACATTTGTACCGTGCTGCTAATTAATATGGTTGAGGATATCCTGATATTAAAAAAAATCCATTTGAAAATGGTGGTAGTCACGCCTGATCAATAGCAGCTATATAGTGGTGATCTGATAGCTGCTACTGCGCAGGCGGCGCTATCGTGGAGGTGGAATTTTTTTTTGTTCTCTAGCAAGATGGCACTGCTGGCAGCTGCGCAATAGCAGCTATTGGCGATCGCCGATAGCTGTTATTGCGCAGGAACCACCAACTTGGAGGAAGAATTTTTATTTTTCTCTAGCAAGATGGTGCCTCCAGTGCCTGCGCAGTAGCAGCAATCAGATCACCATTTTCAAACAGATTTTTTTTAAATTTAATATCAGAATAACCACCAAACATATTACGCCTGCAGAACGGTTTCTTTTATCCAGTATGTATACATAATATTCATTATGTTAACTAGGGGTCAGGATCACTGAGGGATCAGTGACATGTTAACAATCCTAATTATGAATACCTAATCAGAGCACCACATAAAGCCTCCACAACAGGCCCACCCCGAAGCACGAGCATATCAACACAAAACTCAAAGTAAAAATTAAACAACAACCACAAGACAGATTTAATCAACCAAGGTATCATTGTAATCAGTATAACGGTGCCGACCTGACACTGTCTGTAGGTTACTGTGCACAATCCTGCTGACAGGTTCCCTTTAAGGAGGATAAAAGGAAGTTAAGCGGAGACATACTTATCCAATAGCTGTTTCTTGTTAAACACTACATCGTCTGATAGCTACTCATCCTGACCTCCCCATTCACACACATGTATGCTCAGTTAGACCAAGTGTGCATGTGATTCAATAACTAATTGAGAAGTAGAAAATCTGGAGAGCAGAAAGAGTGCAAATAGGATCTTAACTGATTAAAAACATGGGGTGCACTGGGGAGAGGTACGCTCACCTTGTTTAGTTGCAACTAAGCAACATGTAAAAAGCATGGATCAGCTGCTGCAGGACACGGGTCCAAAGACCGAGAAAAATGGTGAAACCGGGTGTATGTGTTCAAATCTGTACTTATGATAAAGATGGATGGCAGATGATATTCTTCAAAGCAGCTGAATGTAGGTCTGGCCTGACCTACATTCAGCTGCTTTGAAGAATATCGTCTGCCATCCATCTTTATCATAAGTGCAGACTTGGACAGATATACCCGGTTTCACCAATAACTAATTGAGAACAGAGGACTAGAATGTTACAATTCAAAATATGTATAATTTTTCTCCCAAACATTTACTAAACAAGTCAGAAGAATAGATAATACACAATAGTCAGCTGGCTAAAACGGCAGGGCAATCTGACTTTAGCCACACGTGTATGGTGACCATTAGAAAGTAGAACCACTTGTACAGGCTGTTTCTCCTTTTGTATTAGGAGTATGCATTCTGCACCATTGTTTCTTCATATAGACCAGAGATCTCTATCTATATGATCCAACTGTCATTTTTTCAGTTAGCTGTCAAACATGGTAATGCTGAAGCAGCTCATTGTGTGCACAATTCCATGGCTCAGAACAGTCTTGACAAGATGTTGAGTAAATGTGTGGTTAATATCCAACAGCATCGAATGTAAAATCTAAATATAAGGAATGATGGATTTATTCCATCAGCAGAAAATGAATCAGCCATTCTTGCGCCTACAGTGTTGCGTAATAATACACAGGCGTCACAAGTGACAGGGCATTAAAAATAAAAAGGTGTGATCATAAACCCTGCCCACAGGAAGGCAAGCTCTTCAGAGAAACAAAGGCTCCCAAGGCATGAGTCACTCATATGATTACAGGGATGAACTGCATCCATGCTGTGAGGCAGCACACCACGGAGCTCTGCTTGAAAATCTACATTCTTCTCATTCAGAAACTGAAATGCAAAAAACAAGCACAGAATGGATAGATAATACAAATGCATGATTTATCTTCCCATATTAATCATACCAGCATACCAACAGTATTCAGCATTCACTCATTCTTACGCGTAGCCTGATTACAAGAAGGAAGCTTTAGCTGTCCTCTTAAATTGCACAGCAACCAGTGACGATGTTCGTAGCTGAGTTCTCACATTTTAACATCTCGGAAGCATTTGTGACCATACAGCATTTGCACCTGTATGGCTTCAATTACATGCAGAGTTAGGCCGGGGTCACACTAGAGAGAAATACGGACGTATGAGAGGCGCAAAAACAATGCATTGCACACGGACTAATGTTTCTCTATGGGGCAGCTTCCATCAGCCGTATATTTCTCGGCCGTATTTTACGGACTGAGAAAATCGCAGCATGCTGCATTTGTCAGCGTATTGCACAAAAAATCCGCCAATGAAAGTCCATGCGTGTGATTTGCAAGAAATATGCAGCGGTGTTCTATAGAAAAGCCGGTAATTCAGTGCGGTGTACAGTATCACACAGACAGATTAAAATAGAATAGATAAAATAAATGTCTACACATAGCATAGGTATATACAGTGCAGAGCAAAAGTTTGGACACACCTTTCTCATTTAAAGATTTTTCTGTATTTTCATGACTATGAAAATTGTACATTCACACTGAAGGTATCAAAACTATGAATTAACACATGTGGGATTATATACTTAACAAAAAAGTGTGAAACAAATGAAATTATGTCTTATATTCTAGGTTCTTCAAAGCAGCCACTTTTTGCTTTGATGACTGCTTTGCACACTCTTGGCATTCTCTTGATGAGCTTTAAGAGGTAGTCACCGGGAATGGTTTTCACTTCACAGGTGTGCCCTGTCAGGTTTAATAAGTGGGATTTCTTGCCTTATAAATGGGGTTGTGCATCAGTTGTGTTGTGCAGAAGTCTGGTGGATACAAAGCTGATAGTCCTATTGTGAATTTACAATTTTTATAGTCGTGAAAATACAGAAAAATCTTTAAATGAATAAAGGTGTCCAAACTTTTGGTCTGTACTGTATGTTTTCGCGAATATTTGAGCCCTTGGATCCATTCTATGTCCATTTTGCAAGCCGGCGAGAAAATCTCGTTGTACAGATGTCATACGGATGCCATACGGAGGTTTACATGCGCAAAATGCGCAGCCACACCTTGCCTACGGATGACATATGGATCACTGTTCAGGGAACATTTCTGCGTA
Organism: Ranitomeya variabilis; assembly: GCF_051348905.1. NCBI lineage: Eukaryota > Metazoa > Chordata > Amphibia > Anura > Dendrobatidae > Ranitomeya > Ranitomeya variabilis. The sequence continues at coordinate 299,140,482 of NC_135232.1, forward strand.
TTTGGTCTGTAAAAAACGGATCGTATTTTTATACATTGTGTGTGACTCCAGCCTTAATTGTCGAGTTTTTGCAGTAATTTACCATGCAAAGATGTTTAGCTCTAGTGCAGGGGTCCCTCACCTGTTCCTCAGAAGCCATGTGTGATTTGCAGCTGTCTGCCAGCTACCAGGATGGCGCCCAACATTTAGATTAAGAAGGAGCTGTCCTAGTAGTGGACAATCCCTTTAACCCCTTAACGACCGCCGATACGCCTTTTAACGGCGGCCGCTAAGGGTACTTAAACCACAGCGCCGTTAATTAACGGCGCTGTGGAAAAAGTGAACAGCGCCCCCCACAGTCGGATTTTCTCTGGGGTCTCGGTTGCCAGGGGTAGCCGAGACCCCAGAGAACATGATTCGGGGTTTTTTTACCGACCCCCGAGTTGCGATCGCCGGTAATTAACCGTTTACCGGCGGTCGCAAAAAACAAACAAACCGCGATTTCCCATTTAATTTCTCTGTCCTCCGATGTGATCGCACATCAGAGGACAGAGAAATGGGGTCCCCGATCGCCCCCGATGGCCCCCCGATACTCACCTGTCTCCCCCGGTGCTCCTCGTGGCTCCCGATGGGCGCCGCCATCTTCTTCCGGCAAAAAAATGGCGGACGCATGCACAGTGCACCCGCCGGCCGGCACCCGGGAGATCTTTGGGGTCTCGGCTGCTGGGGTAGCCGAGACCCCAAAGAACATGATCGGGGTCGGTTTTTACCGACCCGTTTTGCGATCGCCGGTAATTAACTGTTTACCGGCGACCGCAAAAAAAAAAAGCGAAGTGTAATTCTCTGTCCTCTGATGTGATCGCACATCAGAGGACAGAGAAATAGGGGGATTCGGGGACCCTATCATACTTACCGATGTCCCTGGGTCCTTCTGCGTCCTCTCATGCCCGCCGGCTTCTTCCTATGGAAAGAAAATGGCGGGCGCATGCGCAGTGCGCCCGCTCTCTGCTGCCATCTGCCGGCCGGCAGGAGAGAGGAGTTGGGGCTAAAATTAGGGTTAGGGCTAGGGTTAGGGCTAGGGTTGGGGCTAAATTTAGGGTTAGGGTTGGGGCTAAATTTAGGGTTAGGGCTGGGGCTAAATGTAGGGTTAGGGCTGGGGCTAAATTTAGGGTTAGGGCTAGGGTTAGGGTTGGGGTTAAAGTTAGGGCCAGAGTTAGAGTTGGGGCTAAAGTTAGGGTTGGGGCTAAAGCTAGGACTAGGGTTGAGGCTAAAGTTAGGGTTAGAGTTGGGATTAGGGTTTGGATTAGGGTTGGCATTAGGGTTACGTTTGGGATTAGGGTTAGGTTTGGGATTAGGGTTAAGGTTAGGGTTGGGATTAGGGGTGTATTGGGATTAGGGTTAGGTTTGAGGTTAGGGTTGAGATTAGGATTAGGGGTGTGTTGGATTTAGGGTTCTGATTAGGGTTATGGTTGTTTTAGGGTTAGGGTTGTGATTATCCTTAGGGTTGTGATTAGGATTATGGATCGGGTTGGCATTAGGGTTAGGCCTCTTTCACACTTCAGTCTTTTGGCGTCAGTCTGAAACCGCCATTTTCGTCAAATAGCGGATCAGACATTTTTTTTGCGGATCCGCTATTTTCCCATAGACATGCATTAGCGACGGATTGTGGCGGATGGTCATCCGTTCCATCCCCCATGCGACGGATCCGTTGAGATTTGGCGGACGTCATCTAGACATTGATGGCCATTGTAACGTTTTTTTGTCTGCGCCGGAATGGCGGTTTGCGACGGATCCGTCGCGTTCGTCATTCCATAGAATGGCCACCTATGGGCAACGGATCCATCGCGACCGTCATTTCGGCGGATCCGTCGCCCCAATCCGCTTTTTCAATTGCGCATGCTCCAAAAAGTAGATACTTTTCCCAGACAACCCCCAAGTAACGGATCCGTCAAAAAAACGGATCCGTTAGAACCGCTTTCTCAACAATTGTGACGGATCCGTCGATCCGCCACTATGTCGGAGCTGACTGACACCAAACAACTGAAGTGTGCAAGAAGCCTTAGGGGTGTGTTGGGGTTAGGGTTGCAGTTAGATTTGGGGGGTTTCCACTGTTTAGGTACATCAGGGGGTCTCTAAACGCCACAGCCAATTTTGCGCTCAAAAAGTCAAATGGTGCTCCCTCCCTTCCGAGCTCTGCCGTGCACCCAAACAGTGGTTTATCCCCACATACGGGGCATCAGCGTACTCGGGATAAATTGGACAACAACTTTTGGGGTCCAACTTCTCCTGTTACCCTTGTGAAAATAAAAACTTGGGGGCTAAAAAATCTTTTTTGTGGAAAAAAATATATTTTTTATTTTCACGACTCTGCATTATAAACTTCTGTGAAGCACTTGGGCATTCAAAGTTCTCACCACACATCTAGATAAGTTCCTTGGGGGGTCTAGTTTCCAAAATGGGGTCACTTGTGGGGGGTTTCTACTGTTTAGGTACATCGGGGGCTCTGCAAACGCAACATAAGGCCCGCAGACCATTCTATCAAAGTCTGCATTCCAAAACGGCGCTCCTTCCCTTCCGAGCTCTGCCATGCGCCCAAACAGTGGTTTACCCCAACATATGGGGTATCAGCCTACTCAGCATAAATTGCACAATAAATTTAGGGGTCCAATTTCTCCTGTTACCCTTGAGAAAATAAAAAATTGCAGGCTAAAAAATCATTTTTGAGGAAAAAAAAAAAGGATTTTTTATTTTCACGGCTCTACTTTATAAATTTCTGTGAAGCACTTGGGGGTTTAAAGTGCTCACCACACATCTAGATAAGTTCCTTAAGTGGTCTAGTTTCCAAAATGGGGTCACTTGTGGGGGGTTTCTACTGTTTAGGCACATCAGGGGCTCTCCAAACGCGACATGGTGTCCGATCTCAATTCCAGCCAATTCTACATTGAAAAAGTAAAACGGCACTCCTTCTCTTCCAAGCTCTGCGGTGCGCCCAAACAGTGGTTTACTTCCACATATGGGGTATCAACGTACTCAGGAGAAATTTCACAACAACTTTTGTGGTCTAATTTCTCCTGTTACCCTTGTCAAAATAAAAATTTGGGGGCAAAAAGATAATTTCTGTAGAAAAAATGCGACTTTTTATTTTCACGGCTCTACGTTATAAACTTCTGAGAAGCACCTGGGGGTTTAAAGTGCTCACCACACATCTAGTTAAGTTTCTTAAGGGGTCTAGTTTCCAAAATGGGGTCACTTGTGGGGGGTTTCCACTGTTTAGGCACATCAGGGGCTCTCCAAACGCGACATGGCGTCCGATCTCAATTCCAGCCAATTCTACATTGAAAAAGTAAAACGGCACTCCTTGTCTTCCAAGCTCTGCGGTGCGCCCAAACAGTGGTTTACCCCCACATATGGGGTATCGGCGCTTTCAGGAGAAATTGCACAACAACATTTATGGTTAAATTTCTGTTTTTACACTTGTGAAAATAAAAAAAAATTGTTCTTAAGTAAAATGTTTGCAAAAAAAAATGTTCATTTTTTCCTTCCACATTGTTTCAGTTCCTGTGAAGCACGTAAAGGGTTAATAAACTTCTTGAATGTTGTTTTGAGCACCTTGAGGGGTGCAGTTTTTAGAATGGTGTCACACTTGGTTATTTTCTATCATATAGACCCCTCAAAATGACTTCACATGTGATGTGGTCCCTAAAACAAAATGGTGTTGTAAAAATGAGAAATTGCTGGCCAACTTTTAACCCTTATAACTCCCTAACAAAAAAAAAAACTTGTTTCCAAAATTGTGCTGATGTAAAGTAGACATGTGGGAAATGTTATTTATTAACTATTTTTTGTGACATATCTCTCTGATTTAAGGGCATAAAAATACAAAGTTTTAAAATTGCAAAATTGTAAAAATTTTTGCCATATTTCCATTTTTTTCATAAATAATCGCAAGTAATATCGAAGAAATGTTACCACTAACATGAAGTACAATATGTCACGAAAAAAACAATCTCAGAATCAGCAGGATACGTTGAAGCGTTCCAGAGTTATAACCTCATAAAGTGACAGTGGTCAGAATTGTAAAAATTGGCCTGGTCATTAAGTACCAAATTGGCTCTGTCACTAAGGGGTTAAGAAAACAAAGACTGATTCCACTGCTCTAGTGGATGTTTTAAGAATTTCCACAGCGCAGTTTGCAACGGAAGGTTTCCTAAAATTCACATTAATGAAGACCTTGCTACAGTTCCTGTCACATAAAAAAAAAATTAAACAGAGCTAACGTATCGGAACAGTTTCAAAACAAATGATAACTATAATAGGTGAAATTTACAAGGTGCACACCGAAGTGGAGCGATACGGTACACACTGCTCTACCGTCAGAGATTGTTAAGGTTCCAACCTTAGTAAATGCCCCCACTATAGCAATATATCAATATGAAAGCACTATATGTGGTGTTAATAATAGCGCCCCTGCCACTTTTATAGTTATCAATATTATTTTCTCAAGGGGATATTTTATTCAATTACTGTACATAAGCCAGTGAGCCATTTCACTAATCAAATTTAACATAGCGCAGTAGTGAACATGAGCTAACATGACAGATTACATAGCACAATGCTATAATTCTAAACCTAAGACAGCAGCCATTAAGAGGGAATTCAGGACGATCACCATGTAATTTATGAAAATAATCCTCTCACTACAACAGACCTGCTTTCACATGTTGCATGAAGAGAAAAACAATTAGTGGTAGCACAATCTCCAGTTGTGAAGGAAATCTCCTGAGAAGCTATGTGCACACGTTGAGTATTTGATTGCAGAAGTTTCTGCAACGTTTCTGCACCTCTAGGAATCTGTTGGCAGCAAAAAACGCAATGGAAAAATGTATACCAATTAATACTTTTTGGAGCTAAAGATATTTGAAAATGAGGAAAAAAAAAAGATTTGTGGTGTAATTTCCTTGTTCAACACCTTCTTTTTCCTGCTTATTTGCCCCATACCAGGATAAAAATACCAGACCTCAGCTGCCCCAGATAGCAGCTGCCTTCATATTTGAAGCATGAATTCTATAACTTAGCCATTGGTTTAGTAATGAAGAGGTGTTAGCCAGACCTGATTGCAGGTAAATCCACATGTGTTCACTAAATTCTATTGCCTAAATTTCTAATGCGGAGACTAGCGTCTCCGCAAGAGAAATGGACATGCTGTGGTCCTGAAAGACGCGCTGCATGTCAATGTCCATGGGTGATCCTCAGATGCACATGCACACATAGAGGGAAATCCCATCCACTAGGCTGTAACATCTGGCCACTGCGGTTTTAATGCTGCATTACATAGTAACATAGTTATTAAGGTTGAAGGAAGACTAAGTCCATCTAGTTCAACCCATAGCCTAACCTAACATGCCCTAACATGTTGATCCAGAGGAAGGCAAAAATAACCCGTGGCAAACAGTAAGCTCCATATTGGGGAAAAAAATTCCTTCTCGACTCCACATACGGCAATCAGATTAGTTCCCTGGATCAACAACCTATCAAGGAATCTATAACCTGTAACATTATACTTTTCAAGAAAGGCATCAAGTCCCCTCTTAAATTTTAGTAGGGAATCACTCATTACAACATCATACAGCAGAGAGTTCCATAGTCTCACTGCTCTTACAGTAAAGAATCCGCGTCTGTTATTATGCTTAAACCTTCTTTACTCCAGACATAGAGGATGCCCCCTTGTCCCTGTCTCAGGTCTATGATTAAAAAGATCATCAGAAAGGTCTTTGTACTGTCCCCTCATATATTTATACATTAAAATAAGATCACCCCTTAGTCTTCCATTTTTCCAAACTAAATAACCCCAAGTGTAATAACTAGTGATGAGCGAGTATACTCTTTGTTCGGGTTTTCCCGAGCACGCTCGGGTGACCTCCGAGTATTTGTTAGTGTTCGGAGATTTCGTTTTCATCACGGCAGCTGAATGGTTTACAGCTATTAGCCAGCATAAGTACATGTGGGGGTTGCCTGGTTGCTAGGAAATCTCCACATGCATTCAAGCTGGCTAGTAGCTGTAAATCATTCAGTTGCGGCAACGAAAACTTAATCTCCGAGCACTAACAAATACTCGGAGACCACCCGAGCGTGCTCTGGAAAACCCGAGCAAAGAGTACAGTCGCTCATCACTAGTAATAACTTATCTTTGTATTGCAGACCCCCCAGTCCTCTAATAACCTTGGTCGCTCTACTCTGCACCCGCTCTAGTTCAGCTATGTCTTTCTTATACACCGGAGACCAGAACTGTGCACAGTATTCTAAGTGTGGTCGAACTAGTGACTTGTATAGAGGTAAAATTATGTTCTCCTCATGAGCATCTATGCCTCTTTTAATGCATCCCATTATTTTACTTGCCTTTGTAGCAGCTGCCTGACACTGGCCACTAAATGTTTGTCATCCACCCATACACCCAGGTCTTTTTCATTGACGTTTTTTTCCCAGTGTTTTACAATTAAGCACATAGTTATACATCTTATTAATTCTGCCCACCCAAGTGAATGACCTTACATTTATCCCCATTAAAGCTCATTTGCCATTTATCAGCCCAAGCTTCTAGTTTACATAAATCATCCTGTAATATAAAATTGTCCTCCCCTGTATTGATTACCCTGCAGAGTTTAGTGTCATCTGCAAATATTGAATTTCTGCTCTGTATGCCCCCTACAAGGTCATTAAAGGGAACCTGTCACCCCCAAAATCGAAGATGAGCTAAGCCCACCAGCATCACAATGTATCATCAGAATGCTGTAGATAAGCCCCTGATGCCAGTGGGCTTAGCTCATCTTCGATTTTGGGGGTGACAGGTTCCATTTAATAAATATGTTAAAAAAGAGGGCCCAATACTGACCCCTGTGATACCCCACTGCTAACCGCGACGCAGTCTGAATGTGCTCCATTAATAACCACCCTTTGTTTCCTATCCCTGAGCCAGCTCTTAACCTAAATACGCAGTGTCAAAAACGCAGCAATTCCTGATCGTTGTACCCTAACGAGTGCTATCTGATGTTTTATCGGATAGCAGTCAGTCTAAAGTTATACTACGCTGCAGTGCAGATCTGCTTTTTTTTCTCATGCTGATTCGGCATGAGAAAATAATCGCAGCATGTTGCGAGTGGCTCTAGAATTTGGATCACACACACCCATATAAGCCTATGAATGCATGTGAAATGCGTAACATCTACAGACTCAGACAATGGAGAAATTAAGTTCTCTATCTTCTCCACACATCTGTGCTGCAATTCTCTCATGTGAGAAAATCAGATCACACTATGTTGACACTGAGTTCAAACTCTGATGGGTCTGCAGAGCACCTGTCCTATCATTAACCCTTTCATGACCGGAGGTATTTTCGTTTTTGCGTTTTCGTTTTTTGCTCCCCTTCTTCCTAGAGCCATAACTTTTTTAATATGGCCATGTGAGTGTTTGCTTTTTAGCGGGACAAGTTGTACTTTTGAACGACATCATTGGTTTTAACATATTGTGTACTGGAAAACGGGAAAAAATTCCAAGTGCAGTGAAATTGCAAAAAAAAATGCATGCGCAATCCCACAGTTGTTTTTTGTCTTGCTTTTTTTTGGTTTTACTATGCTAAAACTGACCTGCAATTATGATTCTCCAGGTCATTACGAGTTCATAGACACCAAACATGTCTAGGTTGCTTTTTATATAAGTAGTAAAAAAAAAATTCCAAACTTTGTTAAAAAAAAAAAAATTGCGCCATTTTCCGATACCAGTAGATTCTCCATTCTTTCCATTTTTCCTGATCTCGGATTGGGTGAGGGCTTATTTTTTGCGTGCCGAGCTGATATTTTTAATGATACCATTTTGGTGCAGATACGATCTTTTGATCGCCAGTTATTTGACAAAGCAAAAAAAGTGGAAATATAAAACGTAACTTTTATTATAACTAAAGCCACTAAAACAATACACCCAAGTGAATAAAAAAGGGGGAGGGTCTCAAACTATTGGTATGATGACCATAGAGACCAATTAACCCCTAACAGGATCGTATGATGCCACCTAGTTGTAGGTGAAATCAATAAGACTAGGTCATAACCAGTGTAAGAGCTGAAATGAAAAAAACATACAGCACAATATACCTAGTTACATGTAGAAACAACAATTAGCCAGCAGTGGAAGCATATATTGTAATCAATACCACTGGTGGCTATATACATAAAAAAAGGAACAGTCTCACCAGTTCCAATGTATGGGCGCAAGGAGTATCGGATGTCCGCTGGTCAGGGGATGATCCGGAAAAGAGGGACGACAGACCCTATGTCAGTCCCTATGGGGCTATCAATCAGCTATCCCCAAAAACTCCTGCCCTTACAAGGGCAGTCCACAGCTACCCCTGTATAAACATGCCCTGCACTCTCCCTATGTTGTTCGTCCCGACGCGTTTCCTCTAAGCCGATTCCTCAGGGGACATGCTTGTGCGTGGAGATAAAGTGCCTACGTGCTAATGAAGAGGGACATGAAGTATCCTGCCACCCTCTATGCTGTCTATGCAGGACAGCATAGAGGGTGGCAGGATACTTCATGTCCCTCTTCATTAGCACGTAGGCACTTTATCTCCACGCACAAGCATGTCCCCTGAGGAATCGGCTTAGAGGAAACGCGTCGGGACGAACAACATAGGGAGAGTGCAGGGCATGTTTATACAGGGGTAGCTGTGGACTGCCCTTGTAAGGGCAGGAGTCTTTGGGGATAGCTGATTGATAGCCCCATAGGGACTGACATAGGGTCTGTCGTCCCTCTTTTCCGGATCATCCCCTGACCAGCGGACATCCGATACTCCTTGCGCCCATACATTGGAACTGGTGAGACTGTTCCTTTTTTTATGTATATAGCCACCAGTGGTATTGATTACAATATATGCTTCCACTGCTGGCTAATTGTTGTTTCTACATGTAACTAGGTATATTGTGCTGTATGTTTTTTTCATTTCAGCTCTTACACTGGTTATGACCTAGTCTTATTGATTTCACCTACAACTAGGTGGCATCATACGATCCTGTTAGGGGTTAATTGGTCTCTATGGTCATCATACCAATAGTTTGAGACCCTCCCCCTTTTTCATTCACTTGGGTGTATTGTTTTAGTGGCTTTAGTTATAATAAAAGTTACGTTTTATATTTCCACTTTTTTTGCTTTGTCAGATATTTATACAGTGGTTTTTTCTATGCGATATACAGTCGATACATAGAATCTTGCTTTTTTCTAGATCGCCAGTTATTGCATTTTATTTTATTGCAGGAGACCTCCAGTTGTCATCCCAACCCATCGGTGACCCGCGATCACGTTAGGGGGTCACCAATGGGCGGATCTCCGGCGCGCTTGCTGGTGGTGCGAGCTAAATGCCGCTGTCAGAGTTTGACAGCAGCATTTAACAGGTTAACTGTTAGCAGCATATGTCAGCTGTTCAAAACAGCTGACATGTGCTGGAAAAGATGTGGGCTCACCGCCGGAGCCCTCATCAAAGGGTGGGTGTCTGACATCGGCATATTATTACGCCTGATGTCAGAAAGGGGTTAAAGAGAGGGAATAACTTTTTTTTTTTTTTAAATAACCCTTTAAATTTCACCAAATTTTTAATGTACATATATAGCCTGAATGTAGCTTACTGGGGGAGTCTGCAGGACATGGGCAAGCTGTGGGGCGTAGGCTGGGAAGAGAGGGTGGTCGTAGGAGAGACGCTGCAGGGTGATGATGGTAGGGAGTGGACTCTGGCAAAACGGCAGCCAGAGGCGGCGCCTGCGCAGATGGAGATCTCATCTCACGAGATCAAAATCTGCGCATGCGCCACCCCCCGATGGCTATTTTTCCCTGAGTCCACCGCATTGAAACCATGCAAGTGCTGGGGCTCCAGGCTTTCACAAAATTTCAAACCAAAAGGTCATAACAACACAGTGGGGAGTCATGAGGTTGCAGGCTCTTTTAAAGGGGTTGTCCGGTCAAAAAACTCTGTGTGACTGCTGACTTATGATGCCCCTTAGCGCATGAACTGATTCGCCGGTTTCAGACCTAGGAAAGGAATTTATGTATGAGGCATACATACACCAGGCCAGTGGGCAGGGCATTGCTCCATACACTTGTATTCTGCCGAGGTTGCGTCCCGACCAATGTGTGTTCAACTAGAGGTGATCAGAGCTCATTCTGTTAAGCGTCTTAGTATTTAAATGTCCTTGTCAATCACTGTCAGCGGCATTTAGATAGCACGATGGCCGATGCATGCACTTACCAGCTCCATTCAGCCCACTGTGACACAGTTGCAGGTTTCTGATGGGTTGCCATGTGTTGCTGCCGTTTTGGTTGTTCTATGAAGTCAGACCCTAGGTTGAATCCTTGGAAGATGGCACAAAATGTTGGGACATTATTACAGCACGTTCACTTTGTAGTTAGCGGTGACTGCAACAACTCCTTGCATCATTCCAATGAGAGGAAATGGTATGGCAGAAGGGATTAAAAAAACTTAATTTTTTCCCCGTATCCAACACCTTTCCAGTACACCGGCAAACCAGAAAAGCTATTTACCTACAGATCGACCCTATAACTGCAGATAAACAGTATTTCTCGAGGTGACAAATTCATTTTAAAGAGGTGCCAGTACACTTGTAGGATTTCACTCTGACTCCTAAAATTGTTTAATGTACTATTAGGATTTGGATGTTTTCACACACACTGCATTTGTCACGTTATCGCTCCATATGCAATGTGCATAGAGACAATCACTTACAACCCAATTTCTTTTATGCTTCTCTCAATGGTTCAAATGAGAAAAGTAAAAGAGAAAGGTTGGCACATAATTGTAAGTAGGCAAACTGCATAAGGAGCGGTGATGTGACCAGAACAGAGAGTGTGAAAACAGCTGAATCCTAAAACAAAATCAGAATATATTTTTTTGAAGGTGAAAATAATGATTCCCAAAGTTTTTTGGGTTTTTTTGTAAGGTGGTGTGTTAAAGGGCCTCACTGTATAATTTGAGTATAGTGTCCAGTTTTTTTCACCACAACTGAACGCCGCATCTTGTGGGCAACTCCTTTGTGATTGCCCCGCAGACCAAAATTTGACAGCCAGCCCCTGGATACAAGGTTAGGTCAGCTTCAAGTTGAAGCCAAAGCAGGTATACCCATCTTCACTGCATATGCCCTGGAAGCAGAAGTCCACAAAGCAAACAGTAGGCATTGCGCCCAGATGACTAGTTCAGAGAAGCTATAATATAGTGCATGCACAATTAACCCCTTCCTGACATGCACCATACTAGAACTGCTCTGCAGGAACTGCGTTCCAGCAAACAGCAGTACTAGTAAGGCTACTTTCACATTTCCGTTGTTTTGAATCCGTCACAATGCGTCGCTTTGGGAAAAAAATGCATTCTGCAAATATGCCCGCAGGATGCGTTTTTTTCCCATAGACTTCTATTGCCGACGGATCGCGACGTATGGCCACACATTGCGTCCGTCGTGCACTGGTTGCGTCGGGTTTTGGCGGCCCATCATCTGGGAAAAAAAACGGAACGTTTTTCTGTACGTTGCATCCTGGTTTTCCATCTGCGCATGGCTGGCAGGAAATCTCACTATCTGTCTCTTTCCTGCCCGGGACTGCAGACGGAAATGTGCAAGGACACACTTCCGTCGGTACGTCGCGCCGACGCTTTGTGATGGGCGACTACCGACGGAAATGTGAAAGTAGCCTAAGGCACACCGATTGCAAGGCCTCACAATGAGCCACGGCAATCGGGTGCGGATGTCAGCCCACAATCAATGCTAGCACCAATTGTGGGCATTTAACCCCTCTGATGCCATTGTCAGTAGTGACAGCGACAGAGAGGCATCTCGTTGCGCGCTTCCATCAGGACAACGCAATGCGAACGCGTTATCACGAAGGTGAACATGGAGACCACTGGCTGCAAGATGACTGCGGGGTTCTTCAGGGAAGGTGGCGTGTCAGTGCCTGCTCAGTGCAGGTCCTGAGACGCCTCCTCCCGGCCTGTCAGATCCTGGTCTAATGCCCTACATTGAAGATGCATTGCAGAACAACAGATCAGCGATCCGATGTTATACAGTAATGTCCCATACTGGATCAATGTAAAAAAGTTTTAAAATATATATTAAAAAGTGGGAAAATATTTTTTTGAAAAATCCCCAAATAAAAGGAAAAAAAAAGAAAAATATTTTTCCAATACATTATGTAAATAAAAAAATAAACAATAAAAGTACACATATTTGGTATCGCCGCGTCAGTAATGACCCGCTCTATAAAACTGTCCCGCTAGTTAACCCCTTCAGTGAACACCGCAAAAAATTTTTAAAAATGAGGCAAAAAACAATGCTTTATCATCATACCGCCGAACAAAAAGTGCAATAAAACGCGATCAAAAAGATGAATGTATCTAGAAATGGTACTGCTGAAAACGTCAACTTCTCCTGCAAAAAACAAGCCCGTCATACAGCTCTATCAGCAAAAAATAGAATTAGTCTTACCAGTAATTTGGGGGACAGGAAACATAAAGAGGTTAAATACCCCTCCCCTTCCTACAACACCAGTGTTTTTCTGGACACACTAGCATACATAGTTACCACCAAAGTGTAGTCATCCAATAAAATCAGATATGGAGGGAAATTAGTGCTGTCGTGGAAGGTTCCCAGAAACCGAATTAGCGGTAAGACCAATTCTATTTTGTCTAGTCACCTTCCACGACAGCAGCAATGAAGTAATACCAACAACTAATTTCTTAGGGAGGGACCACAGCCTGCAGAACTCGTCTGCTGAATGTCAAATCACTATTAAAATCTAGTCTGTAGTGCCTGGTAAAGGTATGGACAGACGACCAGGTGGAGAATGTGCATATTATTATTATCATCATTTATTTATATAGCACCATTAATTCCATGGTGCAGTACATGAGAAAGGGGTTACGTACAGAGTTATAGTTATTGTTTCCAGTAAACAAACAGTAAACAAATTTACGACAGACTGGTACAGAGGGGAGAGGACCTTGTCCTTGCGGACTTACATTCTGTGGGATAATGGGGAAGAGACAGAAGGCTGGGGGTACTGCAGCTCTGGTGGTGGTGAGGCGGTAGCTCTGGTGGTGGTGACGCGGCAGCTCGGGTGTTGGTGGGGCCGTAGTTGGGTGGTGGTGAGGCGGCAGAATGGTTATTGCAGGCTGTAGGCTTTCCTGAAGAGATGGGTTTTCAGGTTCCGTCTGAAGGATCCGAGGGTGGTGGATAATTGAATGTGTTGATGCGTGGAATTCCAGAGGATGGGGGATATTCGGGAGAAATCTTGGAGGCGGTTGTGTGAGGAACGAATAAGTATGAGGGAAGATATTGGGAGTTTAGTTCAGAGATATAGGGAGGGGACATATTAAGGATGGCTCTGTAGATCTGCTCAGAAGATGCGTTCCCTCTCTCTGCCCACAATGTTGATACTGAACGAGTAGAATGAGTCTTCAGTGATGCAGGAGGAGATACAGTAGATTCTGTGATGAGTATGCCAGACAGATAGCTTGTTTGATCCAAATGGCAATCATATTCTTAGCCGCCTTCTTGCCCTTATTCCGTCCTGAGAACTGAATGAATAAGTTTTGGTCAATCCTCCAATCTTCGGTTTCTTGGAGGTAGTTCAGAACCACCCTGCGAACATCAAGGGTGTGAAAGACTTCTTTCATATTGGAAGGATTTGGGCAGAATGAGGGTAGCACAATATCCTGACCTCTATTAAAGTCCTAGACTACCTTAGGCATAAAAGAAGGATCTAATCGGAGAATAATGCTATCTGCAGTAACTGTTAAAGGGGGCGGCGCCGAAAGCCCCTGACCATTGGAGTGACGGCAGAGTAGCGGTTCATGCTGGGGAGTGAGGACCCGCCTCCCTGTCTAAAGACAGGTATTTTGGATAAGTTTCAAAATGCTTTATTTTGGGAATACTTGAACCAAAAACTAAAAGAGCCACCTTGTTAGAATGCAGCATTACTGCTGCACAAGGTGGCTCTTTTAGTTTATAACGGCTGGAGGGGGGTGACAGTGGCCCTTTAAGTAGGGCTCCTGTATTAATAGGGCCTGCAGTTCCCCTACACGTCTAGCGGTAGTAATTGCTACTAGAAATATGGTTTTAAAAGTAAGGATTTTTAAACTCATGGATGATAGGGGTTCAAATGGATCTTTGGTCAGACTGTTAAGCACTAGATTTAAATCAGGGGGGAACTCGGTGTTGAAGCCTAGGTCAAATCCTAGCTGCTGAGGTCATAAAACGCTTTATCCAGCGATGACTAGTTAAGTTCTGATCAAAAAAGAACTAAGAGCTGACACATATACTTTCAGGGTACTAGGTGTAAGACCTAGATCCAGCCTCTTTTGAAGAAAATCCAGAATCTGCGCGATGTTAGGATGAAAGGGATCAGGAGTATTCGGAGAATCCTATGACGAGAATTTCTTCCAAACCTTGCCATTAATAGCATTGGTTACTGGCTTCCTACTCCTCTGGGAGAGTTTGTATTACTTCACCTGAAAGCCCTTTACCTTTTAAGATTCTGGCTTCAGTAGCCAGGCAGCAAGGTTCAATCTGTGAAGATCCGGGTCTAATTGGGGACCTTGGTGAAGGAGGTCGACTTTCTGGGATAGAATTAGCGGACTTTCCTGAGCCATGTCCATCAAAGCGCTGTACCAACTTCTTCCCGGCCACATGGGAATATTTAGAATCGTGGTGACCTGATCTGACAATCTTCTGTAGCTTCCTTGCTAGAATTGGGATCAGAAGGAAGGCATAGGCCTGACTGAACCTCAAAGGATGAGAAAAGGCGGCTATTCCCCATGTAAAGTCTGCAGGACTGAGGGAAAAGAACGTTTTCACCATCGCGTTCTGGCCATTGGCAAATAGATCTACATTTGGAATCCCCCATCTTGACACAAGGGATAGAAAGACTACCTGGCCCAGGCACTACTCTCCCGGATGGACATCCTTTCTGCTGAGGAAGTCCGCCTGGAGAAGGGCGGACCCCTTTAGATGTCCTGCTGTGATGGACAGAAGATGTCTTTCTGCCCAGGAAAAAATCCTTGCATCGGTTGATTTCAAACTAGTGTATTTCGTGCCTCCCTGGTACCGCAGGTAGGTCACCGTGGTCGGAATAGACACATACATGATGACCTTGGATGAGAGCAGATGCGGCCTTCAACGCCTCCTCTACTGTCTCAGTTCCCTGAGGGTT
Organism: Ranitomeya variabilis; assembly: GCF_051348905.1. NCBI lineage: Eukaryota > Metazoa > Chordata > Amphibia > Anura > Dendrobatidae > Ranitomeya > Ranitomeya variabilis. The sequence goes on from NC_135232.1 coordinate 299,155,713, forward strand.
GATGAGCTTGGTCTGAGGTCTGGGACCCACAACCCCTAGAAGTTAGATTTCTCTACCACCGCACCCCAGCCTCTCTGACTGGCACCTGATGTGAGTATCTTCAGGGGAAGTTGATCCCAGCCGACTCCCCCGCTGGAGGTTTTTGTTGTTTAGCCACCATGAAAAAGAAGACTTCACATGACCGGGAAAGGGAACTTTCCTGGTCAGAGCATTTTGTCCCTTTTCCGGGACAAGAGAACATGAGTCTGAAGGACTCACGTGTATGGGCTTGAGTCCAGTAGACTGCCTGAATGCACGATGTCAGTGATCCCAGGATAGACATTGAGTCCCTAAGGGTAGGTGCCCTCTGATCTCTGAACTTGGAGATCCTCTGGAAAAAACAAGCTGACGATCTCTGGGCAAGAAGGATGTTCTCTTCCCTGAATCCAAAACAATTCCCAGGAATTTCTTCCTTGATGAAGGATGAAGATCAGACTTCTCCAAATTTGGGATCCAGCCCAGGGATTCCAGGAATTTTGCCACATCTAGATTCAGATGAGGGATAGATGGTGTGACAACGAGAAAGTCATCTAGATATGGAATGATGCAACCCCCTGACGACTAATGAAGATTATGGCTTCTGCCATAATCTTGGTAAATACTCACGGTGCCGATGAAATGCCGAAGGACATTAAATTGTAATGGCTGACCTGGTGACCATGGGAAACTGCAAATCTGAGGAACTTCCGGTAATTTGGGTGGATTGGCAGATGATAATAGGCATCCTTCAGATCTATTGTAGCTATTTCCCAATCCTGTCCAACGAGCAGGATTGCAGATTTGATTGATTCCATCTTGAATCGTCTGTACGTGATCACTTGATTCAGAGGTTTCAGATTGATGATAACTCTGTGCTTCCCTGAAGGTTTCTCTACTAAGAATAGGCGAGAATAGTGGCCTCTGCCTATCTCCTGTAGTGGTACTCGAGAGATCACCTTTGTTTGAAGCAGACCTTGAAGATCTAATAGTAAGGACTCTTGAAGGTGTAGAGACTGCAGTGAGGTAATTCTCAGGCATTGAGGGGGAAAACTCTTTAAAGGGAACCTGTCACCCCCCCCCAGGCGTTTTTAACTAAAAGAGCCACCTTGTGCAGCACTAATGCTGCATTCTGTCAAGGTGGCTCTTTTAGTTCGGGTCCCTGCCAAGGCTGAAATAATCGTTTTTATAATATGCCCCTCATACCTGAAGTTTGTCAGGGGACGTTCAGGAAGGAAATGAAGGCAGCGCCCGGCGAACGGAGGCCCTGAGTGATGGCTAGGAGGCGTTTGTGTCAGGGGGAAAAAGACATGCCCCCCTGACAATCTTCAGGTATGAGGGGCACATTATAAAAACGATTATTTCAGCGTTGGCAGGGATGCGAACTAAAAGAGCCACCTTGACAGAATGCAGCATTAGTGCTGCACAGGGTGGCTCTTTTAGTTAAAAATGCCTGGGGGGGTGACAGGTTCCCTTTATCTCTAGTTTCAACCTGTCCTGAATGGTACGGAGGACCCACTGGTTTGTGAAGATGGTTTGCCACCAAATAAGGAAGCCCGAGAGTCGACCCCCAACAGGAGAGCAGTCATTGTTTGTCAGGGGTTTGCTGGTGGTGGGGGACAAGGATGTTCTTGCCCTTAACCACCCTTTGGATAACTCCAACAGCCCGATTTGCCTTTTCCTTTGAAGTCCTTCTGGGAAGACTGATTTCGGGAGGGACGAAAAACCAGATATCTAGGGTTTTTCTGCTCAGGGAGCAATTTCTTTTTATCTGTAGTTTTTTCTAAGATCTCATCGAGAGCTGGACCGAAAACATAGTGTCCCTGAATGATTAGCCTGGAGGTGACGCGCCACTCCATGACTTTAGCCACAGGGCTCTCCTAGCTGAGTTGGTGAGGACTGCGGATTTTGCTGCTACTCCAACGGATTCAGAAGAAGCATCAGCAAGGAACCCTGTTGCTTTCTGAAGGATGGGAAGAGAGTCAAGTTTCTCCTCCTTAGAAGTCCCCTAAGCAAGGTAGTCTTCTAATGTACATAGCCAGCAAAATAGAGATCTGGCGACACAAGTAGAAGCCACGTTTGTTTTTAGCAGATTGGTGGAGGTGTCTCATGATTTCCTTAGCAAGCCCTCGATTTTAAGATCCATGGGATCTTTGAGCTGAGACGAGTCATCGAAAGGCAGAGCCGTCTTTTTGGCCACTCTGGACACCTGCACATCTACTTTGGGGATATCACCAAGAAGAGCAATCTCTGTCAGGGGGAAGCGATTTTTTAAATCTAACGGGACGCTAAGCCCTTTCTCAGGGAGGTCTCATTTATGAAGGATAAGGCTTTGAATATTCTCGTGCAAGGAAAAAACCTTTTTGTTTTTGCTTTTTAGGATTCAGCCCCACAAGCATCTCACCCTGCACCGAGTATCTCACTTCCTCCTCCTCAACCCCTATGGTGCTTCTCACCATACTACGCTTCCATATCCTCAGAGAAATAATATTTTTCACTATCGGAACTTGGGGGTGGAAGTGGAACCCTCCTTCTCCCTAATATCCTCCAAACCAGAGGTACGGACTTCGCCTGAGTCTGAATCAGATTCCACAGGTGCCATCTTCCTTTTCTTAGAAGGAGGAAGTTGTGGTACTGGGGCCTGGGAAAAAGTGGACATAGAGGATTGAACCTCTTGTTTAATGAGGGTTTAAATGCTGTCCAATAGAGAGGGCTGTTTGGCACGCAACCCATCATCTGAGTAGAGCTGGCACAGCTTCTTTTTATATGCTGAGGGAAGCTTGGAGGCACATACACAACACTTTCGTCTGAGCATCTTATCCTTTAGGGGCAAGGACCTTGCCTCCCTAAAAAAAGAGAAAGGAATACTAAGTCACTCATGAGGCTGTAACCCGGACAGCAAGGGACCTTCATCCACTTACAGTAGGAGGGTGGATGCTGGGCTCTGCAGAAGCAGAAAGGGAGGATTTGTCGCCGTCCATGTTCAGTCTGTCAGCAGTCACAGAGGGACACAGACAATGGGTCTTACCTGGAGGTATCCCCGGACCAGGATTTATGTAACCGAGGTCCCAGCGTTGATGTATTGTGCTCCTCCTCCCCCAGGTCGACAGGGGGGAACCCCAAAGGGAACGCCTCAACCATGACAGCCGCTCCAGACTGCACCAACACAAGCCGGGAGTGCGTGGGTTCCACCGTGGAATGCATCAGGTGCGTTCCAGCGTGAAACGCACTAGGAAGTAAACTGGAAGTTCGGGCCGACGTCACTTCCGATGTGCGCGGTCTCCGGAATCAGCCGGCATGTGGAGAGGAAGACGACAGGAAGCTGCAAGAGGATCCCGGCCGCACATGACCTCCCCGCTTTACCCCAAGTGGATGCGCAGGAGAGGCGAGATAAGTGTCCTGAGTCGCATGAGAATCATGGAGACAGGAGCAGCCCATGGAGGAGGAGAGCGGAGCCCCCAGCCATCAAGGAACCTCTTCATGCCCCATATGGGACAGGAAAAACACTGGTGGTTGTAGGAAGGGGAAGGGTATTTAACTGCTTTGTGTTTCCTGTCCCTCATTAGGGCGGGGAGACATCCTCGGATGCTGCTGTCATGGAAGGTGACTAAAGAAAAGTGAAAAAGTTATAGCTCTTAGAATAAAGCAATGCAAAAAAATTATTTTTTCTATAAAATAGTTTTTATTGTGTAAAAGCGTCAAAACATAAAAAAATTATATAAATTGGGTATCGATGTAATTGTACTGACCCGAAGAATATAGCTGCCTTACCAATTTTACCAAACACAGAACGGTATTTAAAAAAAAAGCAATTTGTGAATTGCTGGTTTTTGTTCATTCTGTCTTTCAAAAATCGGAATAGAGATCGACTAAAAAATGTCATGTGCCTGAAAATGGTACCAATAAAAATGGCAGCTCATCCCGGGAGCCATAGGACCTGTAATCAAGTGGTGTCCGTCTTTTTAGGATTGCATAAAAGTGCAGTTGGCCACAGCTTTGCGCACTTCTGAAAAGGACAATGATGAACAGAGGCCAAACGGAGTCCAGAGTAACTCTGCTGCCTAATTATAGTGAATGGATCCATAGGGGGTTTCATCAGTCATGTCACTCAGATTTAGAAATCCCAATGTAAGTGCTCAGTGTAGAGTGACAGATAAATGTAATCATAAATGCTATGTAAAATGATCCCAATAAAAGCTTCAACTCAATCCACAAAAAAAGCCCTCACTCAGGTCCGTCATCTGTTAACGGAAATATAGGGGCTTCTACGTTACTGGTAGCACAAAGACTCTGAAAAAGCAAAATGGCTTCTCACCTCCCAAAACAAATTTAGCAAATTCTCCGCTCCCAAATCCAAATGCCCCCTCCCTTCTGCACCATAGTGTGCCTAAACAACATTTAGCGCTCACGTTTGGCATTTCTGTAGTGATGAGAGCCCGCCTCATTTAGGTACTAGTCACTACAACGGCAGTTTGCAATTTTCACTCAGCAACATCCAGTGCTGCTTGTTTCTAAAAAATGCCCATGGAGTCAAAATCGTCACTACATATGTAGATAAATTCCCAAAGGGTTATAATTTCCAAATGGGGTCACTCTAGGGGGGTTCTGGTTTTCTAGCACTTAGGAGCTCTTTATATAGAATCTACAAACTTTTCTAGGAAAATCTGTGTCCCAGGAGGCAAATAGTGTTCCGTCCCGCTAAGTAGTACTGCGCAGCCACATATGGAGTATTGCCACGTTCAGTAGAAATTGTGGGACAAATTTTAATGCCATTTTTACCCATTTCCCAGTATGAAAATGTAAAACTTTGGGCTAACACACAATCTTGGTGGTAAAAATGTAAATTATTTTATCTTCACTGCTCATTGGTATAAAAGTCTGTGACACACCTGTGGTGTCAATATAATCACTACACCCCTAGATGAATTAATTGAGAAGTTTAGTTTGTAAAATGGGGTCACATATGAGGGGTTCTGCTGTGTTGGCACCTCAGAGGCTCTGCCTATGTAACATTGCACACTCAAACTAGTGCAGCAAATCTGAACTGTAAGGCCGGGGACACACACAACGTATAAAAAAACGGTCCGTTTTTCACGGACGAGAATCGCACAAATGTTTCCAAAACAGTGATCCGTGTGCAGTGCGAGGATGCGATTTCCTCGCATCAAATGATCCCTTTGACATCCGTGTGACATCCGTATGGCATCCGTATGCCGAGATTTTCTCGCTTGCAAAACCGACATCTAATGGATTTATGTGCTCAAATGTTCCTTAAAACATATATACAGTATACATATATATATATATATATATATATATATATATATATATATATATATATATATATATATATATATATATATATATATGTCATTGAGACACATATATATATATTCTGTATTTATATTTAATTCAGCACGAGATACAGTGGGGCAAAAAAGTATTTAGTCAGTCAGCAATAGTGCAAGTTCCACCACTTAAAAAGATGAGAGGCGTCTGTAATTTACATCATAGGTAGACCTCAACTATGGGAGACAAACTGAGAAAAAAAAATCCAGAAAATCACATTGTCTGTTTTTTTATCATTTTATTTGCATATTATGGTGGAAAATAAGTATTTGGTCAGAAACAAACAATCAAGATTTCTGGCTCTCACAGACCTGTAACTTCTTCTTTAAGAGTCTCCTCTTTCCTCCACTCATTACCTGTAGTAATGGCACCTGTTTAAACTTGTTATCAGTATAAAAAGACACCTGTGCACACCCTCAAACAGTCTGACTCCAAACTCCACTATGGTGAAGACCAAAGAGCTGTCAAAGGACACCAGAAACAAAACTGTAGCCCTGCACCAGGCTGGGAAGACTGAATCTGCAATAGCCAACCAGCTTGGAGTGAAGAAATCAACAGTGGGAGCAATAATTAGAAAATGGAAGACATTCAAGACCACTGATAATCTCCCTCGATCTGGGGCTCCACGCAAAATCTCACCCCGTGGGGTCAGAATGATCACAAGAACGGTGAGCAAAAATCCCAGAACCACGCGGGGGGACCTAGTGAATGAACTGCAGAGAGCTGGGACCAATGTAACAAGGCCTACCATAAGTAACACACTACGCCACCATGGACTCAGATCCTGCAGTGCCAGACGTGTCCCACTGCTTAAGCCAGTACATGTCCGGGCCCGTCTGAAGTTTGCTAGAGAGCATTTGGATGATCCAGAGGAGTTTTGGGAGAATGTCCTATGGTCTGATGAAACCAAACTGGAACTGTTTGGTAGAAACACAACTTGTCGTGTTTGGAGGAAAAAGAATACTGAGTTGCATCCATCAAACACCATACCTACTGTAAAGCATGGTGGTGGAAATATCATGCTTTGGGGCTGTTTCTCTGCAAAGGGGCCAGGACGACTGATCCGAGTACATGAAAGAATGAATGGGGCCATGTATCGTGAGATTTTGAGTGCAAACCTCCTTCCATCAGCAAGGGCATTGAAGATGAAACGTGGCTGGGTCTTTCAACATGACAATGATCCAAAGCACACCGCCAGGGCAACGAAGGAGTGGCTTCGTAAGAAGCATTTCAAGGTCCTGGAGTGGCCTAGCCAGTCTCCAGATCTCAACCCTATAGAAAACCTTTGGAGGGAGTTGAAAGTCCGTGTTGCCAAGCGAAAAGCCAAAAACATCACTGCTCTAGAGGAGATCTGCATGGAGGAATGGGCCAACATACCAACAACAGTGTGTGGCAACCTTGTGAAGACTTACAGAAAACGTTTCACCTCTGTCATTGCCAACAAAGGATGTATTACAAAGTATTGAGATGAAATTTTGTTTCTGACCAAATACTTATTTTCCACCATAATATGCAAATAAAATGATAAAAAAAACAGACAATGTGATTTTCTGGATTTTTTTTTCTCAGTTTGTCTCCCATAGTTGAGGTCTACCTATGATGTAAATTACAGACGCCTCTCATCTTTTTAAGTGGTGGAACTTGCACTATTGCTGACTGACTAAATACTTTTTTGCCCCACTGTATGTTAAAAGCCGGTAATTCAATTGCCGGCTTTTCATTACTCCTGCCTAAACCCGACATGATATGAGACATGGTTTACATACAGTAAACCATCTCATATCCCCCTTTTTTTTGCATATTCCACACTACTAACGTTAGTAGTAGAACTCAGGAGAAATTGCACAACAAATTTTGAGGTCCATTTTCTCCTGTTACCCTTGTGAAAATACACAATTTGGAGCTAAAAAAGATTTTTGCGCTAAATATGTGATTTTTTTATTTTCGCGGCTTAACGTTATAAACTTCTGTGAAGCACCTGGGGGTTTAAGGTGTTCAATACACATCTACATAAGTTCCAAAAGGGGTCCAGTTTCCAAAATGGTGTCCCTTGTGGGGGTTTCCACTGTTTAGGCACATCAGAGGCTCTCCAAACACGACATGGCATCCGCTAATTGTTCCAGCAAATGGCGCTCCTTCCCTTCCAAACCTTCAGTGCACCCAGTTATTTTCCTCACATATTGGGTATCTGCGCACTCCGGAGAAATTGCACAACAAATTGTAGAGAGAAATTCCTCATGTTTTCCCTATGAAAATGCAGAATTTTTAGCTAAAAAAATCTTTATCTGGAAAAAATGTGCTTTTTTTATTTTCACGCCTTAACGTTATAAACTTCTGTGAAGCACCTGGGGGTTCAAGGTGTTCAATACACATCTAGATAAGTTCCAAAAGGGATCTACTCAGCATGCTCAGGAGAAATTGCACAACAAATTGTATAGTCCACTTTCTACTGTTACCCATGCAAAAGAAAAAAAAAAAAAAAAAAATAGGTCTAAAGGAACATTTTTGTGAAAGAAAAGTATGTATTTTATTTTTTCCTTTCACATTCCAAAAATTCCGGTGAAGCACCTGAAGGGTTAATAAACTTCTTGAATGTAGTTTTGAGTACCTTAAGGCTATGTGCACACGTTCAGAATTTCTTACAGAAAATTCCTGAGAAAAACATGAAATTTTCTGAAAGAAATCTGCATGCGTTTTTGCCGCGTTTTTGGTGCGTTTTTTTTCCGGACAATTCCCAATGCATTTTATAGTGGGAAATCCGCAAAAAAAACGCAAAATTAATGAACATGCTGCGTTTTTTACCGCGATGCATTTTTTTCACGGTAAAAAACGTATCATGTGCACAAAAATTGCGGAATTCATTCTAAATGATGGGATGCATATTATATGCTTTTTTTTTGCGGTTTTATAGCGTTTTATCACGAAAAAACGCGAAAAAAACGCGAAAAATCAGCAACGTGTGCACACAGCCTGAGAAGTGCAGTCTTTAGAATGGTGTCACTTTCGGGTATTTTTGGTCATATAGGCCCATCAAAGTGAATGCAAGGTGATCACTAAAAAAATGGTTTTGCAAATTTTGCTGCAAAAATGAGAAATCGCAGGTCAAATTTAACCCTTATAACGTCCTGTGCAAACGTTGCGGATTTGGCTGCGGATCCGCAGCGGATTTGGCTGCGGATTCGCAGCTGTTTTCCATGCGGTTTACAGTACCATGTAAACCTATGGAAAACCAAATCCGCTGTGCCCATGGTGCGGAAAATACCGTGCGGAAATGCTGCGGTGTATTTTCCACATAATGTCAATTCTTTGTGCGGATCCGCAACGTTTTACACCTGCTCCTCAATAGGAATCCGCAGGTGTAAAACCGCAGGTGTAATCCACACAAAAAAACGCAGTGCCTTTTACCCGCGGATTTTGCAAAAACGAAAATCTGCACACGAATCCGCAACGTGTGCACATAGCCTCAGAATCAGTGGGATGCATTGAAGCATTCCAGAGTTATTATCTCAAAGTGACACTGGTCAGAATTGTAAAAATTGGACTGGTCAGGAAGGTGAGAACAGGTTTCGGGCAGAAGGGGTTAAAAGGTATTTTTCTAAAAAGACGACCAGTCAGCATAATTAAAACCATGGTAGTACAGCAATTTAAAACCTTCCACCATAGCACTCATATCTAGATGAATGTGTCTGTATACATTTCATAAATCAATAAAGAGGAAAGTTATTGCTTTTTTTAATAATACCATTTATTTAGTAAAGCTGAGCTTTACGGTCTAACCTCTGATGAATTTTCTGAGGCTTGATAACAAAAAACTGGGATGGAAATAAACCAGTAACAAGCAGGTTATGTAAGCACACATCAACTCTTATTTCTCAACATTCTCATCATGCAATCATATGAAGTTCTAAGAACACTGTCACATAAATCTCAGCTCTGACCACATTTAACAAATACCGTAATAAATTTCTATTGTTTTTGGTTTTCAGGCATCCATGGCACCAGAAATTAGATATCCAACTTCACCAACACTCATCTGATCATATTAACCCCTTCCTCACACTTATTTTCTGTTTATTTTGCAATTTTGTTTTTTCCTCTCCTTTCAATAGCCATAACTTTTTGTTTTTCTGTCATCATAGACATACGAAGACTTGTTTTTTGCAGGACATGTTGTACAATTGAATGACATTATCCATTTTATCATGTGATGTACTGGAAAGCGTAAAAAAAAAAATTCAAGTGCCTCGAAATTCAGAAAAAAAAGCACAATTCCACATCTGTTTATTATTATACTATATACAGGAGCAGATGGCATACAGTTATATACTATATACAGGGGAGATGACATACAGATATATACTATGTACAGAAGATGACAAAGGTATATACTATATACAGGAGCAGATGACATACAGTTATATACTATATACAGGGGAGATGACATACAGATATATACTATGTACAGGAGAAGATGAGATAAAGGTACATACTATATACATGAGCAGATGACATACAGTTATATACTATATACAGGGGAGATGACATACAGTTATATACTATATACAGGGGAGATGACATACAGGTATATACTGAGGGGAAAATGAGAGGTGTGAGGTGAAAATGAAGCGTGAGGTGAAAATGAGAGGAGTGAGGGGAAATACTGGAGTGATCGGAAAATGACAGGGGTTAGGGGGGGAAATGAGAGGCTTGTGGGGGAAAATGAGAGGAGGGGAAAATAAGAGGTGTGAGGGGGAAATGAGAGGTGTGAGGGGGAAAATGAGAGATGTGAGGGGGAAAATGAGAGATGTGATGGGGAAAATGAGAGATGTGAGGGGGAAAATGAGAGATGTGAGGGGGAAAATGAGAGATGTGAGGAGGAAAATGAGAGATGTGAGGAGGAAAATGAGAGGCGTGATGGGAAAATGAGAGATATGAGAGGGAAAATGAGAAATGTGAGGGGGGAAATGAGAGATGTGAGGGGGAAAATGAGAGAAGTGAGGTTTTATAACTAACTACAGTTAGTTACTATGCCCGGGCAACGCTGGGTTCTTCAGCTAGTAAGTACATAAAAAGCATATTTCTCTGAAAAGATATATTGCAAAGTTTCTTATGTTCACTCATGATATTGATTTATGCAAAGTTTGTTAAAAACCCTGTGGACTTTTTTTTTTTTTTTTTTTAACACTGTCCATTAAGTATAATTGATATTTTACTTTTTCTGAGAGTCGATAACATTGTGTCTATACAGCTCAGTAGATAAAGCTGTGTGAGAGCTTGTTTTTTGCAGGAAAAAAGTGGTAGTTTTCACTGGTACCATTTTTAGTAACAGCATTTAGATTCTTTTTTTTTTTTTTACAAAAAAAAAAAAAACCCAACAGGTTTGGAATTTTTTTAAAATGTTTACTGGCCAGTATAATTAACATGCTAGACATGTTGACTTTATTCTGCAGGTTGACAATTATGGCGATGCACAATTTATAATTGTTTTTAATGTTTTACTACTTTTGTACAAAAAAAAAAAAAAAAAATCACTTTAGAAAAAAATCTTTTTTAGTTGCCATATTCTGATACCCATATTTTTTTATTTTGCTGTCAACTGAGCTGATCAGGCAATTTGGTATACGTCTATACATATCTGATATCTTTTTTATGTAATTTGAACACAACACAGCAATTCCAGATAATTCCAGATTAATTTTCATTTTTATTTACAACATTTATTGTGCAGGATAAACTATCAGTTTTCTTTTAACAATATTTATTAGTCCCCAAGTGGATTCACACATGGACTCCTTTGATAAAATATACTGCACTACTATGAGGTGCGGTGTATTATACCACCTGCCTGGAAGTCACACACGGGATCACACATACGCGAGTTACAGCCGAGTCTCGCAGGTGAAAACCCAGCTCTGGCGCCGGCACTCCGGAGCGGAGCGTGGAGTTCCATGTATTGCTGGGCGGCTGCACGCTCCTCTCCCGGAGTGCTGGCGCCAGAGCTGGGTCTTCACCTGCAAGAGTCGACAGTATCTCGCGTATGTGTGATCCCGGCCTTATACTGATAAGCAGTAGTGATGAGCAAGTGTGCTCGTTACTCGAGTTTTCCGAGCATGCTCGGGTGTTCTCTGAGTATCTTGGGCGTGCTCGTAGATTATGTTTGTGTCCCCGCAGCTGCATGATTTGCTGCTGTTAATCAACCTGAACACATGCAGAGATTGCCTGTTTGTTAGGGAATCCCCACATGTATTCAGGCAGTCTAGCAGCCACAAATCAAGCAACTGCAGGGACTCAAACATAACATACGAGCACACCCAAGATATTCGAGGAACACCCAAGCATGCTCGGAAAACTCGAGTAACGAGCACACTCACTCATCACTAATAAGCAGCTCATTAAATCCTGCCTTTGACAGGATTTGATAGGCATCACTATATGGTAGACATGGAGGGCATACATAGGCCTGAAGGGACCATAGCAACAGATTAGCACCCCATGATTGACAGAGAGCACTCTCCCACTATTAACCCCTTCATGATCTGAGCTTTTTTCAGTTTTGCGTTTTTGTTTTTCACTCCCATTCTTTCCAGAGCAATAACTTTTTTATTTTTCCGTCACTGTGGACATGTGAGGGCTTATTTTTTGCGGGACGAGCTGTACTTTTGTAGGACACGATTGGTTTTAGCATGTCAGGTACTCAAAAACGGGAACAAAATTCCAAGTGCAGTGAAATAGAAAAAAAGTGCAATCCCACACTTTTTTTTTTTGTTTGGCTTTTTTGCTAGGTTCACTAAATGCTAAAACTGACCGGCCATTATGATTCTCCGGGTCATTACGAGTTCATAGACACCAAACATGTCTAGGTTCTTTTTTATCTTTTAAGTGGTGAAAAAAGTTCCAGAGATGCTTAAAAAAACAAACAAAATTGCGCAATTTTTCAAGACCCGTAGCGACTCCTTTTTTCGTGATCTCGGGATTGGCTGAGGGCTTGTTTTTTGCGCACCGAGCTGATGTTTTTAATTATACCACTTTTGTGCAGATACGTTCTTTTGCAATGTGGTGGCGAACAAAAAAATGTATTTCTAGCGTTTCGATTTTTTTCTCGTTACGCCATTTAGCGATCAGGTTAATCCTTTTTTAATTGATAGATCGTGCAATTCTGAAAGCGGCGATAAATAGGCGTATGTTTGATTTTTTGTTTTGTTTTGAATGGGGCAAAAGGGGTGATTTGAACTTATGTTTTTGTTTTTTTTTATACTTTTAAAAATATTTTTCTTTAACTTTTGGCATGCTTCAATAGCCTCCATGGGAGGCTAGAAGCTGCCATTGCTCGATCGGCTCTGCGATGCTCAGATCGCGTCTGTGTAGCTGAATTACTGCATTGTTATGAGCCCCGACAACAGAGTGGCGCTCATAGCAATCTGGCATCAACCACCATAGAGGTCTCAAGGAGATCTCTGGTTGTTATGCCGACGAACCGATCACCCCCGATCAGGATACGGGGGTCAGTGTTGCGCGTATTTCCGGCCCAATGGCCGGAAGCGCATGTTAAATGCCGCTGTCAAGAGTTTGACAGTGGCATTTAACTAGTTAATAGACGGGGTAGATCGTGATTCCACCCACGCCTATTACGGGCACATGTGAGCTGCTGAAAACAGCTGACATCTTCCTGCTTTGATGCGGACTCACTGCCAGAGCCCACATCAAAGCGGGGGTACTGACATCGGACGTACTATCCCGTCCGATGTCAGTAAGGGGTTAAATGCTGTACAAATTTGAAGGTTGGGTGATCTTGACTAAATCAGAGGGTTCTGATGACTTTTATCTAATGTGTATGTGACCTTTTCATCTATGTCATTTTGAAGGAAAAGGTGAAAGGGAATATGTCAGTAGGATCAACCCTCCTAAGCCGTTAATATGGGCATGTAAGTCATACAATGTTGAATAAAATGATACCTTGATATCTGTGATCTGATGTGTTAGTCCAGATAAATCCATGTTCTTCGTACATGTAAATGATTTTTTTAAAGACTATGGGCCAGGCACTGATTTGCATGAGAATCTGCCTCCACAAATTATTATAAATGAAAAGGAGCATTGCCGGTATGAATTCAAGTAATGACTGACACTTTGCTCTCATAATCACACACAGCTCTCTAGTGAGATCCAAACTAACAAAGGCAGCAGAAGTAAAATTTGTTTCATTACAAATATTTGGAACGCTATTCCTGTCATAATGCTGGTCCTGCAACATTCAGCTACATAGAAATACATGCAGCCGCACACTCCGGTCCCGATAGCCGGCGGAAGTGCCGGGTAATGAGGTGTGAGTTTCTCGCAAGTGTGACCCCAGCCTAACGCAGATTTCGTATGTATGTGTGTCTTTATTTAAGGCCGGGATAACACATGGGAGAAACCCTGACGAGTCTCGAATCTTAATACCCGCACGCTCTGCTCCCGAGTGCCGGCCGCAGTGCCTGGAATTAACATGCGAGACTTGTCTGAGTTTCTCGCATGTGTGATCCCGGCCTAACTCTTTATGTACCATTTTATGTTTATTGCTAAACATCCGGCTTGGTATTATCCATCTATAGATATATCTATCTATTATCTACCTATTATCTATCTATCTATCTATCTATCATCTATCGATATATCTATTATCTATCTATCGTATCTATCGATAGATACTGGATCTAATGATAGATAGATGGATATATCGATAGATAGATGATAGATATATCGATAGATACCGTATATCTATAGATCGATATAGCTATAGATAGATAAATAGATAATAGATAGCTCTATCTATAGCTATATCTCTATCTATAGATGTATCTATCTGTGTGCGTGTATTCTTCAATGGAGTATGTAAAAGAAGAGGTTGGACAAGGAAATTACATCAATTTTTTTTTGGGGGGGGATATCTTTATTTAGCAAACACACTCAATTCCGCATGAAAAAAAAACACATTAAAAATGCAGGTGACCTGCCAGTGACCTCAGATGCAGATTTGGTGCATATATAAGTCTAGTTTCATATTTGCGGTTAAGTCCGCAGCGTATTGTCCGCAACCGCATGCAAAAACGCATGCAAACTTCTGATAATGAATAACCAAAAACACAACAAAAATCAGCATAGCTAGAGCAAATCCTTATTTAGCTGTCACAGAGACAAATTAGCTACTTACACTGAAGGTAAAACGTAAAGCAAAAAACTACATATCAGGACAAGTCGCTAAAGAATATAGCAAAGAAATTTTTGGGTCACAGGGGCCCAAAAGAAACGACCTACACGTCCAATTAGAACAATGTATAAAACATGTATCTTTATTAATTCATAAAAATTGTAGAAAATACACAAATATACATCACATTACCAAGAACAGGTGTAGTACAGTGCTGCATGGTGTGCATGGACACCGCATAGGCATATAAGCATACTAGGGGCGCATGGAGCCGGGAACAAACACACCCGTGTTAATATAAGATCGGTTGTCCCCTTAAGAAGGTGTGACAACCGAAACGTGCGTCGGGGAGGGCGCACGAGCCCTGTGTACATCCCACCCGGTTTTCTACTAAGAGGTAATTGATACTTGTTACTTACATCAGATACTTGGGACTATGGCCCCTTCCATTATGCTCATATTGCAAAGATCTTATATTAACACGGGTGTGTTTGTTCCCGGCTCCATGCGCCCCTAGTATGCTTATATGCCTATGCGGTGTCCATGCACACCATGCAGCACTGTACTTCACCTGTTCTTGGTAATATGATGTATATTTGTGTATTTTCTACAATTTTTATGAATTAATAAAGATACATGTTTTATACATTGTTCTATTTGGATGTGTAGGTCGTTTCTTTTGGGCCCCTGTGACCCAAAAATTTCTTTGCAAACTTCTGATAATGCAGCGTTTTTTATCCGCATCAGCTTACACATGATGGTAAAAAAAAAGCAGCGTTTGCATGCGTTTTTACATGTGTTTGCGCTTTTTATGTGCATGCGTTTGATATTTCCAGGAGGGTGTGTCTTTAATAGGCATGTCTAAATCAGTTCCTGGACATGCGCAGTCCGAAGTACGCAAGCGCATCAAAGGCATGCGTACGCAAAGACATGTGTACGCATGCGTTCCCAAAGACAGTAGTGCGTTTTTTTGCCGCATTCCTTGCGCTAACAACCGCATACGTTTCTAGGCGGCAAATTGACGCCTCTAAAATTAGCTGCAGACGACAAAACGACGCATGCGTCGTCAAACGCGGCAAAACGCAACCAATCGCAGACACCTGCGTCCCTAATGTTAAAGATAGGAATACACGACGCATGCGGAAAATTGCGGCACAAACGCTGCTGACACAACCGCAAATGTGAAACCAGCCTTACCTGCCTCAAATCCTGAGCAAATATGGAGCCATTCCGGACCGTGGAAACCCTTAGCGTTTGAACATACACATGTTGACCTTTTTACACAATGTACTGTAATCCTTAGTATCTCCAAGGTAAAAAAGATCCAAATAAAAGTAGCTGCCCTAGACAAATGTAGCCACCCCAAGCAAAAGGAGCAAGTAACTGAATGTCCTATTTCTGTACCCTTTTAAAATTCAAAGTCAAGAGGCTGAGAGAAAAAGAGAAACCTTTTCATTCATAGTCTGATAATGAGGTGCCAAACAGACAGGTGTTATGCTGCAGCACGAAAGTGACATACAAGAGCCGAATCAGCAAATACAGATCCAATAAAATAGACCTAATGTGTATTCAAATTTCTAAGGTGGAAAGCGCAGAACAGTTCTAAAAATATAAAAATGTAATTCCAATATTAGAAATGAACAGTTTATCACTAGACACAAGAAAAAAAAAAAACAAATGTATTAGGGCAGTGACGGCGAACCTTTTAGAGACCAAGTGCCCAAACTGCAACCCAAAACCCAACATGACAATTTAACCTGAATACTGAGGTTTTAGTTTACAAAAAACAACTCACGCAGAGAGCAGGCGGGGTAGCAGAAAGCAGCCACAGACAGGAGCAGGGGTACTAGCCTCAAACAAAGAAATATGCTTCCTATCCTGGTATACACTCTCATCATCCTGGTATACAACCCGCATTTGGTATATGAACTCACATGCTGGTATGTGCAACCGCATCATGGTATATGCACCCATATCCTTGATATATGCCCCCCCAACCCTGGTATATGCACCCTCATCAAGGTATATGCACCCTCATCCTTGTATATGCACCCTCCATTCTGGTATATGCTTCCCCAATCCATGTATATGCTACCATACTGGTATATGATCCCCTAAACCTTGTGCCCCCATCTTTGTATATGATGCGCCCATCATTGTATATGATACAAGGATGGGGGTATTTGCTCACCCAATCCATGTATATGATGCCCCCATACTTGTATATGCCTCCATCCTGGCCCTTCATACTAGTATACGTTCCCCGAATCCATTTTTGTGCCCTTCATCCTGGCATACACTGCCCCATCCTGATATATGTTCCCCCATCCTTGTATGTACTCCCCCAATCCATGTACATGCCCACCATCCTGGTATATGATCCCCCATCCTGGTATATATCCCCCCCATCCTTGTACAGTGGGTACAGAAAGTATTCAAACCTCTTTACAATTTTTCACTCTGTTTCATTGCAGCCATTTGGTAAATTCAAAAAAGTTCTTTTTTTTTCGTCATTCATTAATGTACACTCTCCACCCCATCTTGAATGAAAAAAAAACAAATGCAGAAATTTTTCCAAATGTATTTTAAAAAAAACCCTCAAATATCACATGATCATAAGTATTCAGATCCTTTGCTCAGTATTTAGTAGAAGCACCCTTTTGAGCTAGTACAGCCAAGAGTCTTCTTGGGAATGATGCAACAAGTTTCACACCTGGATTTGGGGATCCTCTGCCATTCTTCCTTGCAGATCCTCTCCAGTTCTGTCAGGTTGAATGGTGAACGTTGGTGGACAGCCATTTTCAGGTCTCTCCAGAGATGCTCAATTAAGTTTAGGTCGGGGCTCTGGCTGGGCCAGTCAAGAATAGTCACAGAGTTGTTATGAAGCCACTCCTTTGCCATTTTAGCTGTGTGCTCAGGGTCATTGTTTTGTTGGAACGTGAACCTTCGGCCAAGTCTGAGGTCCAGAGCACTCTGGAAGAGGTTTTCATCCAGGATATCTCTGTACTTGGCCACATTCATGTTTCCTTCAATGGCAACCAGTCATCCTGTCCCTGCAGCTGAAAAACACCCCCATAGCATGATGCTGCCACCACCATGTTTCACTGTTGGGATTGTATTGGACAGATGATGAGCAGTGCCTAGTTTTCTCCACACATACCTCTTAGAATTATCACCAACAAGGTCTTACTTCATCTAATCAGACCAAAGAATCTTATTTCTCATAGTCCTGGAGTCCTTCATGTGTTTTTAGCAAACTCTATGCAGGCTTTCGTATGTCTTGCGCTGAGGAGAAGCTTCCATAGGGCCACTCTCCCATAAAGGCCCAACTGGTGGAGGCCTGCAGTGATAGTTGACTTTGTGGAACTTTTTCCCATCTCCCTACTGCATCTCTGGAGATCAGCCACATTGATCTTCTTTACCTCTTTCACCAAGGCTCTTCTCTCACGATTGCTCAGTTTGGCTGGATGGCCAATTCTAGGAAGACTTCTGGTGGTCCCAAACTTCTTCCATTTAAGGATTATGGAGGCCACTGTGCTCATATGAACCTTGAGCACTGCAGAAATTCTTTTGTAACCTTGGCCAGATCTGTGCCTTGCCACAATTCTGTCTCTGAGCTCATTGGCCAGTTCATTTGACCTCGTGATTCTCATTTTGTCTGACATGCACTGTGAGCTGTGAGGTCTTATATAGACAGATGTGTGCCTTTCCAAATCAAGTCCTATCACTTTAACTAAACACAGCTGGACTCCAATGAAGTAGAACCATCTCAAGGAGGATCACAAGGAAATAAGACAGCATGTAACTTAAATATGAGTGTCTGAGCAAAGGGTCTGAATACTTATAACCATGTGATATTTCAGTTTTTCTTTTTTAATAAATAAGCAAAAATGTCTACATTTGTTTTTTCAGTCAAGATGGGGTGCAGAGTGTACATTAATGGCAAAAAAGCATAGTTACTTATTGATAATGGTATTTCTCTGAGCCCATGACGGCACCACGGAGGGAGGGAATCCGCCCACCAGAGACAGGAAACCTACAGATAAAAAAGCGGTACCTCTCTCCCACATCAGTTGTTTACAGAGCATGAGAGGAACTTCACATTAATGACAGAAATGACAGAATATTCAACATTACTATAAACCTTAGCAGCGACACCGTGTGGCTACCTCGAATATAGCTTTAACTAAACTACGTGTGCACAGCCACAAGTGTAGGGAGGGAATGTACGGCTGCCGTAATGGGCTCAGAGAAATACCATTATCGGTAAATAACTGTGCTTTTCTCTGTCCCCCATGGCGCGGCACCATGGAGAGAATTGCAGAGAAAGTACATTTAGGGAGGGGCCACTGCTTCTAGAACCTTTCTCCCAAAGGAAAGGTCTGAAGAGGAGGCTTAGGTCCAGACTGTAATGATTACAGAATGTAGAGGGGGAGGACCAAGTAGCGGCTCTACATATCTGTTCTATTGAGACTCCGACTCTTTCTGCCCAGTAAGTCGCCACCGATCTTGTTGAGTGGGCCTTTATTTTCTCCAGGATGGCGGTCCCATGCGAGGAGTATGACAGGGCGATAGCGTCTCTTATCCAACTTGCAACCATTCTTTTGGATGCTTTCTGCCCCTTCTGAGGACCCTGGAAGCATACAGAGAGACCTATCCTACCTACAGTCCCGTGTGGCCGCTAGATACTGGATTAGACACCTCCTGACATCTAGCGTATGTAAGGCTTCCTCACCCCTATTTTTGGGATAGGAGCAGAAGGAAGGAAGGGATATCTCCTGAGACCTGTGAAACCGTGATGCTACCTTTGGAAGATAGGCCGGGTTGGTTTTAAGAACAACTCTGTCTTCCAAGATTTATGTGAAAGGCGGGTAGGCCGATAAAGACTGGATGTTGCTAACCCTACGTGCCGATGTAAGAGCTACGAGAAGAGAAGTTTTAAAGAGACATGACCTTTAGTGACGCTTTTGACGGGCTTAAACGGGGTTTTAGTTAGGGCTGTTCGGACTAAGTTCAGGTCCCAAGGAGGAGTACAACAAGGGGGGATGGGTCTAGACCTGCTTGAAGCTCTGACAAATCTAGAAATCCAACGATTTCCAGTTAAATCATAATTGTAGAGGGCCCCTAGAGCTGCCACTTGCACCTTCAAAATGCTTGTGGTCAGCCCCTGCTCCTCCCCTTTCTGCAGAAACTCTAAAATGGCCGATAGTGGAACCTCCCCATCTAATCTGGAACCTGAAACTGACAAAAACTTCTGCCATAGTTTAGTCGTGACAGGCTTTCTACTTTGTAGTAAAGTGGTGACTAAATTTGGAGTTCTTTACCTACGGATGAGCCACCGGCCCCTGGGAAAGGGGGTCCGGGATATCTGGAAGAACCCAAGGGTAGGAGATGGACATCATCCTCAGCCAAGAGAACCATGTCCTCCTCGGGCAGAAGGGGGGCTATTAGAATTACTCTTGCCTTGTCCTCCCGTATTTTCCTCAGAACTGCCGGAATCAGGGCAATTGGTGGGAAGGCATACACCAGATGGTGGCTCCATGAAATCATGAAGGCGTTTAGAGCAACTGGGCTTCCCAGGGGTTCCAGCGAGCAGACGGTGTCTACCTTCCAGTTCCGACTGTTGGCGAGCAGATCTATGGCTGGGTTCCCCCCTCTTTCGGTGATCTGAACGAACACAGCCTGATTTAGCTCCCGCTCGCCCTGTCTCAGCTGGGTCCGGCTCAGAAAATCTGCTGTGTGATTCTCAACTCCGTTATGTGGAGAGCCAACAGAGAGCCCAAGTTCTCCTCGGCTAGCTGAAGGATGGACCGAGTTACTTCCATAAGTGGCCGAGACCTGGTGCCCTCCTGGTGATTCAAATACGCCACCACTACCCGGTTGTCTTAGAATACTAACACATGGTGTTAAAGGAGGGTGCCCAAGAACTCTAGGAGGGCGAATTTTACTGATAAATAGTTATTTCATGTCTTCAGACATCGATCTTAGCTCCCCTGTCCCCCTGGGGCTTGCGTCTGTAGTCAAGACTTGGGAGATTGGTAAAACCCAAGGAACGCCTTGAGTTAAATTGTGTATGTTCAACCACCATCCTAGCGAGAGTGTTGTTCTTGGAGACAAGGTTAACTGTCCATCTACATTTCCTCCTAGGGAACTTTCTGCTGACAATATTTCTCACTGCAACTCTCTGGTATGGGGCTGGGCCCATTGGACCGCCAGGATACAAGATGTCAAGGACTCTAGAAGTGCCATTGCCTTTCACAAAGTTGTGGAGGGGAAGTCCTTTGCCCGTGTTACCAGCTCTATTATTTTTTACATTTTTCCTTCTGGGAGCCAACACTCCTCCTGTTTGAGTCCAGTATAATACCTAGGTATTCTTGCACTTGACTCAGCATGATCTTGGATTTCCACAGGTTCAGAAGCCAACCTAAGTTGGTTAAAGAATTCTTAACGCTCTCTAGCTGGTTTTTGCAGTGACGGGGGGAATTGCCTATTATCAAGAAGTCATCTAAGTACGGTACTATGAGGATATCCCCTCTTCACTGCCTCTCCCCGCACACCCTAAGGGTCCGCTAACCTCAGCGGTGGAACCTCAGGCAACCACCCCAGCCGAGGCAGGGCATCCCCACAGCCCGGATCGGACTGGTGGGGCCCAGCATCCCACGACGATCCTCAGGTATGTTCCACATCGACTGTAGGTTCCCCATCAGGGACAGGAAACCAACTGATGCAGGAGAGAGGTACCGCCGTTTCATCTGTAGGTTTCCTGTCCCTGGTGGGCGGATGCCCTCTCTCCGTGGTGCCATCATGGGGGACAGAGAAAATGAACTTTTTTGAATTTACCAAATGGCTGCAATGAAACAAAGAGTGAAAATTTTAAATGGGTCTGAATACTTTCCATACCCACTGTAGATGTCACCCCATCATTGTATATGTGCCCCCTTCCTGCAGGCCCTACTGTTCAACGCATAGAAAGAAAAAGAAAACACAAACATTGCTACTCACCTTCCTTCCTCTCCCCCGCTGCGTCGTCTTCTGAAGCTAGCAGCTCATTTCGGGGTCCAAGCTATGGTAGGCGCATGACAGCACTGCGCCCAGTCGTGTGTACACCGGCGTCAGCTGCTGGCCTCTGATTGGCTGTATGTATTGCGGCGCACGTACCTGGTAAGTTTGTGTGATGCAAAACACTTCAGTTGGATGTGTGTCTGAGGATAGCAGATCCAACTGAAGGGCTGGCGTCATGGGGCTCCTCACCCGCCGACTCCGATTCACTGATACGGAATGACAATGGCGCATGTGCCCACAGAGAGGGTTCTGCATGTGCCATAGCTTCACTTCCACTGTACTAGGGTGACTGCACAATAAATTTGGGATCAAAGGAAGCACAATTTTTAAAGATACTGTACTTTATTGTAATTATGGCATATGTATATCATATACATTCTCAATTCCTAATTTTAAAAGTATGGAACCAGTGATTTGGGCATAATCAAATTTGTCAACAAGTTGCAAAAACAAACACAAGAAGAAATCACTAGACCATGCTATACCTTAAGTTAGGCTTAAAACGAGAACACTAAAGCATTTAGTTTCTAGTAATATGCAAGTCTGAGGATGGTATTATAGAGCCTACAAATCAGCACATCTGCTTACTGTCAAGTTTTAAATTTGTAAAAACATATTGTGTGTCTTTCCAATTTAAGGATGGTAGTCACGGCAACGAGAAGTCTGTCTTTTCACACTACAAATTTACCAAAGAAACAGAATATAAAGAGATATGGCTTCCTGGCACTCACTGAACATCTCAAGTACAGTAATTGTTTACTTGATTTAAACAAAGAATATACCAGCATAGCATAGTAACTGTGCTGTAAAATGTTGAGCTGGTTTATCAAGATTGTTTAGTCATTTCAATAGTTTAAACATAGAATGCAATTACATTCTATCGTGAAATAGCAAAATTTTACTCAATCTTGTTTGGGCAGCGGTTCATACTGAAGAGATACACAAGGAAAACAATTTTGTTTATAAAGCTTATGACTATCAGGAAAAATGACAGTTGTAACTTTAGCTTTTTTATGACTGAGAACTATGATATTAGATAGTAAATGTAAAGTCAAGTAATACATTATGGGAAAGTTGTACATCTGAGGAGAGAAATATTCACATGGAGAATTGATGTTTCAATGCCAGTACCTTTGGGTTCAGTCTGCTTTTATTTTTATACAAAAGAATGAACAGCATAGCGTAAACAGAAAGTACATAGTGGTTGCATAATATTCACTGACCATGCTTAATGCCAGATCAACCAACCATGCTATGTTATTGTCACAGTAAATGGCAAGTCATTAGGCTTGTTGACAGCTAAGTTGGACATATAGTGAATCCATGCTCTAAGCCTTGAATTAAACATCTGTCTCAATGGTGCAGCACATTTACCTAACGTTTATGCAAGACAGTCTTTTCTTCTGCTAGTTTTCAAGATATTATTACTAAATGCTCAGAAACATAATAACAATTTTTTAATGATCCACACTTTGCATATTTAAATATTGTTGCCATATAAAGGGCATGGCCTCATTCACATTAGGACCTTAACAGCTTAGTTTTACTTTATCAAGTATACAGGCCTCCAGAGACAGATATGCAGGGTGGATAAAAATCAATGTTTTTTTAAAAAAATCAAAAAAATCGGATTTTTTTGATTTAAATCGGATTTTTTTTATTTAAATCGGATTTTTTTCAATAAACTGCTTTTTGAGGAAAATATTTTACCATCCAAAGGTTCTTCCATCATGAGATAAAGCTGAGTTGTTTAACTCAGTAGAATAAAGGCTGTATATGTGTAACATTCACAATGCCATGCTCTTCCAGAGGTTTCTGTAGGATGCTGACTATCCAACAAGTTTGGGCATGTCAACTGAATGGAAAAAGAAACTAAACCAAAAGTGAAACCAAGCTAGAAGTGTGGAATTAAAGGGGCAGTATGAACAAAATGTGGAGGCTATTAATAGTTTATACAATTAAGACATGCTGCTTTTAAACACCTACCTATTGCCATATAGTAAAACAAAAAAGATTTTTACTTACTTTGGGGTCCCCCCCTCACCCTGGCGTTAGATCGTTGCCTCTAGTTTCGTCCGTGTAACTATGGGCGCACATGCGCACTGCTCTCACTTCTCATTTTAATCGTGATTTATATTAAAAAAAACCTTTTGATTTAAATCAGTGATTTAAATCATGATTAAAATCATGATTTAAATCGATCTGATTTAAATAGAAAAAAATCTTTTGATTTAAATCGTGATTTAAATCATGATTTAAATCGGCGTGATTTAAATCAATCCACCCTGCAGATATGTCCAGAAAATACGATAAGTAAGGAATGGCAACAGCACCAGTGGACAAAAATATTTTTTTTATTCTTGCAAGAGAGAGAGAGAGAGCGCAACATTTCAACCCCAATAAACAGATGGGTTTTTGTCCATCCATGACAGGGGCATTGCACAACGCACATATTTAAACTCCCAACCACCAATAATACCAAAGGATTATCCAATCACAAACAGATCTGTAAAAATATCATATTCTGCATATCCACCTACAAGATAGCATATGAATTGATATTTGTCTATCTTTATATGAAAACTATTAAATAAGGAAATACTGCATCTAAAGCTAGTAATCTGAAGGCTTACCAAAAACGAATCATAACAGTCATCACAAATGAATCTTGATTAGATGGTACTTCTCCAATGCTTATCTAGGAATTCATTGAGGAATAAGAGTTGTCCTGTTATTGGCATACCACACTTGGACACCATTTGATGATTGGCGGTTAGGTGCTGTCCTACCTAATTACATAGTTGGTATAAAACTCAGACAAAGTACAAATATGTGAACACATCCCACTTCTATACAACACATACATCAACTGATGTGCAGGATGGCCAACTTCGTCACATACAAGAGAAAAACTGAATGTAACAATGGGGTTGTTACTAAGGTCAAATATCTACAATTTAATTATCTACCAAGTTTACTAGCAGACACACTGAAAAACATGTATCAATACTGTTTAGAAGCCTCTTTTAATCCAGTACTCCAATACCTACTCCAGACAATAATTGCTTTCTAGCTTGCAAAGGTAGACACTCTTTTTCCGGAATGATTAATAAAATAAAAAATATAAAACAAACATATTTAATCTCAAACAACAGGCTCAAAGGCACTATACATCAAATTTCTACAACTCACCTACAAGTGTCCCAGGACTTTGGTAGTTCTCTTGGCAACCTGAAAGCATCTACTGTTCTCTCAACCCTCATACACAAATCTTCCATGACCATAGTTACTCCACATGAACAGAAAAATATTAGAACTTGGGAGTCATCAGTGGTTGTTAACTTTCAATGGCTAACTGAAAAGATGGTACTAAATAAATCAACTTTTAATATTTTTCTATCTACTGGATACAAATATATATTTTATTGTATCCACTTGAACAACTGTGTGTCAGAGAGCATCCTACTTTGAATTCTATGATTTAAAGGGCCACTGTCACCCCCCCCCCCCAGCCGTTATAAACTAAAAGAGCCACCTTGTGCAGCAGTAATGCTGCAGTCTAACAAGGTGGCTCTTTTAGTTTTTGATTCATTTATTACCTCAAAAAAGCGTTTTAAAAATTGGCCACACATACCAGATATTGTACCAGGAGGCGGTCCGAAGCGTCCTGTATGAAGCTCCCAACTGCCGTCACTCTTCTCTTCAGGGGCGATGGTACCCGCCCCCTGAGCGCTGTTATCTTCTGAAATCCGGCGCCTGCGCTGTGCGTGCCTGCCTGGGGCCTGCGCAGTGTTCATTGTCAGTGCGGCCACACTGTTGCTGAATCCCCCGCCCCGCACTGTTATTCATTATGCACAGTGCGGGGCTGGGGTTCCTGGGCATGCGCACTGCGCTGTTTAGACGCTCCCCAGCTCCGACGCTCCCCAGCTCCCCCGCCTTCCCAGGAACCCCAGCCCCGCACTGTGCATAATGAATAACAGTGCGGGGCGGGGGATTCAGCAACAGTGTGGCCGCACTGACAATGAACACTGCGCAGGCCCCAGGCAGGCACGCACAGCGCAGGCGCCGGATTTCAGAAGATAACAGCGCCCAGGGGGCGGGTACCATCGCCCCTGAAGAGAAGAGTGACGGCAGTTGGGAGCTTCATACAGGACGATTCGGACCGCCTCCTGGTACAATATCTGGTATGTGTGGCCAATTTTTAAAACGCTTTATTGAGGTAATAAATGAATCAAAAACTAAAAGAGCCACCTTGTTAGACTGCAGCATTACTGCTGCACAAGATGGCTCTTTTAGTTTATAACGGCTGGGGGGGGGGGGTGACAGTGGCCCTTTAACTGTATGTTACATCTGTGGCCGGTGCCTCCGTATGGTTCCCTTCCTGCCTCAATGCGGGGATGCCGAAATACTCACCTCACCGCCCTGGCTGCCACAGCTCCCTAGTGTTCCTCTTCCCTCCTCAGTGCACGTTCAACTGTCTCCTAGCAGCACATCTGGTGCATGCGCTCCCCTGCTTTTAAAGGGGCAGCGAGCGTATATGGTAAATGACCCCAGTTAACAGGTGGGAGGCATTTAGTTAAAGTATCTATGCACCTAAAAGATGTCTCATAGCCAATAGCTGTCAGGCATCTTGTAAAAATGGAACCCTCCCCAATAGGGAAGTGCCTGAGCAACCCCTATAGTTAGTCTTAGTGGGCTTTTGTGCATCCAACTGTATATTGGCAGGTCCCCCGCCCTTAAAGTTATTCCTGTATCCAGGGTTTCCATTAGCCTAGGGTAGTATGTCCATATTCCTATGACTGCTTTGGCAGTATCCTATTCCTGAGAACACTTCTGCAGTACCTATACCCGATCTGGTCATGCCTCACTCAATCCTTTTGGCCCATCAGTTCCCAACTGATTGGTTTACAGTGGGATTCCTGATGTCCCACCTTGCAGGAGGATCCCTAGCATGGATTAACTTCTTGTGGGATAGAGGGGATCCTGTGATCATTAACCTACAGGCCTTCCTGATGGTCTTCCGAAAGGTCTTTGACTAACCTAGTCGTGCTTCCTCCACTGCATCTTCCCTGTTCAGACTGCACAAGGGAGAACTGATAGTCAGCAAATACGCCTTCCGGTATCGCACCTTGTCTTCCAAACTTGGATGGAATGACAAAGCTTTGGTAGCTGCCTTCTGGGAAGAGTTAGACAGAAGCATCAAGGATGAGTTGGCTGCACGTGACATCCCAGCCACTCGACGAAGTAATCTTCCTGGCAATCAGAATCGATCTCCGGATTCAAGAGCGGACCAAAGAGCTGACGTGTGAAAGGAAACTGGCGCATCTGGCACCGTCTTTATAAAGATTATTCTTCCCTCAGCCTCCAGAAACAGCCGTCCTTGTGGAATCCATGCAGGTTGCTCGTGTTAGGATGGCAAAGCGGCAGCCAGAAAGTGGTCGTGTCAAGTGAGTTGGCTGCGGTAGCGCTGAGCACTTTATTTGTGACTGTCCTAAGAGGTCTAAACTCCTAAACCTAGGGCCTGCTTGTGAAGCTTCCCTAGGCGAGAGAAGAGACTTTGATGGGGAGAGTCGTGTCTCAAGGTGTGTCTGGTTCCTGTGCTTCCAGCTGAGTCGCCAGTGTTGCGTTCCTCTCCGGCAGGAAATGGTTACAATAGCTTATTTCCTGAAAACCTCTCGACTGAAGGAAGTATCCTGAATGAGACCAATGTGAAGATCGACCCCAAGAAGTTATCTTCTAATTCCAGGTGATCGCAGGATAACAACGTCAAGGCGAAAGAATCTTCCGAGTATATACTCTCTACCGAACCAGAGGAGGAGTCCCAGTCCATCTTTGTTTATTCCAAGTGGGCAGCTATCCCTGCCGGATTAGAGGGACTCTGCAAATTAAATTCACTATTTCCAAATCCATTCCGTTCTGCTCAGAGGATGTCCAGCCAGTGAGAGGCATCCTGACCAAGAAGAAGGTGGGAGATGTCACCTTTCTTCCATCGGCTTGTAGAGAGCATGGCCCTGATGAGAGGTCGTGGGAGATCAGGAAGAAGCAGGCTCCATCTTCAACAACGTGTCCTTGGGGACTTGAAGAAGACGATACTGTTACATATGTGGCTGGTGCCTCCACATGGTCCCCTCCTCCCTCCATACAGGTATGCCGAAGTGCTCACCGACCCGGCTACAGCAGCTCCCTCTTAATCCTCTTCCTTCCTCGGTGCATTCCGCACTGTCAACCAGTGACACGCCAATGCAGGCACTCCCCTCCTCTTAAAGGGAATCTGTCACTAAATTTTGGCCCTATAAGCTTCGACCACCGCCATCAGGGGCTTATCTACAGCATTCTGTAATACTGTAGATAAGCCCCCGATGTAACCTGAAAGATAAGAAAAACAAGTTAGATTATACTCACCTGGGGGGGGCGGTCCAGTGCGGTCCGGTCCGATGGGTGTCACAAGTCAGGGTCCGGCGCCTCCCATGTTCATGCAATGATGTCCTCTTCCTTGCTGCTGTCTCGGCTCTTGCGCAGGCGTAATTCTCTGACCTGTTGAGGGCAGAGCAAAGTACTGCAGCGCGCATGCGCCGGGAAAGGTCAGAGAGGCCCGGCGCCAAGCACTGCAGTACTTTGCTCTGCTCTCAACAGGGCAGAGAATTACATCTGCGCAGGAACCGAGACAGCAGCAAGGAAGAGGACGACATCGTATGAAGATGGGAGGCGCCGGACCCGGACCTGCAACGCCCATCGGACCATACCGCACCGGACCGCACCCCCCAGGTGAGTATAATCTAACTTGTTTTTCTTATCTTTCAGGTTACTTTGGGGGCTTATCTACAGCATTACAGAATGCTATAGATAAGCCCCTGATGGCAGTGGCAGAAGCTTATAGGGCCAAAATTAGGTGACAGATTTCCTTTAAAGGGGCAGAGTGTGCATGTGGTAAATGACCCCAGCTAATAGCTGGGAGGCTTTTAGTTATAGTGTTCACCTGCAAGATGTCTCCGTCAATAGCTGGGAGGCATTTTGTATAAAAGGCACCCTCCCCAATAATGAGGTGCCTAAGCAACCCCTTTAGTCTTAGTGGGTTTGTGTCTGAGTAACTGCATGTTCCCAGGTCCCCCCGTCCTTAGGCAGTTAAAGTTGTTCTCACATCCTGTGTTCCCATTAGTTTAGTAGTTTCTCCACGCTCCTATGACCGCTTCGGCGGTATCCTATTCCTCAAACCACGTCTACAGTACCTATACCCGATCTCCTGGTCCCGATGCGGCCAGTCCCGAGTCCAATTTCCCTTGTCCTACTGTGGCCAGCTCAAGATGTTTCCTGATAACTATGTGCATGAACAAGAACCTATCTTCAATATAAAAGTTGTCCGTACAGTCCGTCAGTCTCTGTTTCCTGCTACTCAGTGACATCAGTCACGTCTCCCTGTGTCAGCAAACCTGACCCCCTGGGATCGGCAGCTGCAGTACTAGCGCCTGCCTAGGAATGGTACCTAGCGGTTACCTGCAGCCTAGTCTGTCTCCACCAACAGAAGCTCCAGTGAATACCAGGTAGCCGCTTAGCATCGCCCCTTCCTAGGCAGGACTGGCCCTGTGGCACAGTGTATCCACGAACCATATGCGCCATCTGTGGCAGCGAGACTGTAAAGACGACTGCAAGGCAAAGCAGAGAGATCCTTGTAGCCCTTTTTTTTTTTTTTTTTTTTTTTACAAATGGCATAAAATTTGTCTCATTCCTGAGGACCTATGCAAGATTTTTTCTTAGTAATTAGGTTTTCTTATTAGGCTATGCCCAATATAAAATAAATTCATATTTAGCTTGATGCCTCGATTGCCTAAATAGATAATAGAATTAAGTGAAGTGTATATTTCAAAAAGGGCTTTTTCCGAGCCAGAAACATGGAATAAAACTACTTTTCCACAACTCAGGGTATGGATGTTTCCTCTCCTTCCAATACACACAAAGGAAATAAACATGTGAATAACAAAACATGTGTAATTGCAGTAGTATTCTGGGAGAAATATTTCATTTTCTGGAATAATTTCAAGGGTGTCAACACTTTCGGCCATGAAAGTAACTCATAATCCAACTTGCTGGATGTGTTTCTCTCAAAAGGCGCAGTGAGACGGACGTATAAGATGAATGATGATCACATCGCAATTCTCGGACTGGCCCGTGGCTTTCCTGACCCTAGCACGACAGCATGTCTATGCAGCTCCATGCACGGCGATGCGATCGTCGTTCATGTTATACGGCCGTCTGACTGAATACAAACAGTCTTTCCTTTTTATCTGGTGAAACTTTAGCAAAACAAGGCCTCTTTCAGAAGATGCATTTTCATTATATATTTACCTTTCTTCCTCAAATATATACAACATCTGTGCAGCTGCCTTTCTTTCCCTAAGGTTTCACTCACATCTGCGTATATAAAGAAGCTGAGATTCTCAGCCAGAAAAGTTGGAGAGTGTGAGGCGAGTGTCATGAGTTTTTTTTCTCACCTACCATCCGTATGACATGCATATGCAAAGTGTTTTTAACATCAGCTTTTACATACAGTAATTCTCTATGTCATCGTCTATGAACTCCGCTCACTTTACTGACATTAGCGCTCGTCACTGCAGGTAAATTTTCACACTACTGTCAGGGGGTTGCGGATAGCGTGCTGAGAGGTCACATCATGCCACCGCTCAACACACTATCCAGATGTAGCAGAGCTGGGGTTTGTCGTGGGACAGCTTCATTAAGAATTATCTGTGGACATTAAACAATTACTCTTTTTTTTTTTTTATTTGGATCTTAATAAATGGTTAAAATAGGGTCGGGGAGTGTTTTGTTCAAATAAAGGAGTTTGCTGTGTGTGTGTGTGTGTGTGCTTTTTTTACTTAAACTTACGGGGTTAGTAGTGGGGGTGTCTTATAGACGCGTCTCCAATACTATTCCCTGGAATTTAAGTCAGCTGACATTAAAAAGCTGATATCAACCCCAAAACCATTATCCTACTTTTACCAACACACCAGAGCAAGTCAGCTTTCTCTCAGCTGGTTAAGAAAAATAAGGGGGACCCCTTGCCATTTTTTTATTTTATTAGCTGAATACATGTACAGTAAGCTACACATGCACTGCACTAATTCTATATCTCAATGACATCTTTCCATTTATTATATTTACATATCTATTATATTCTGACGGTTCATGCTGTGAATTTACTGTACGTGGCTGATGCAAGGTTGGGTTTCCTATACGATGGGTGCGTAAAAATCAAAAGGTTCATTTTTCCTCACACCCATTAACTGGCATTGGTGAGTATCGGCCGCTTTATGTGCCATACATAGCATGCTGCAAATTTTTCCATACTCCAAATTTTTGCAGATGAACACTGCCTAACTGAATAACACTGGTGAGTGCAATGCAATATTTTCTCACATTGCACTTGCTGATTTTATATGCAGATGTGAGCGAACCCCAAGTCCAAAAGGGACAGGTGACATCCAGATGGTGAAGGATAGAGTCCCCTCCATCTTTAGTAGAAGTAGTTAACAAGATTAACTACATCATAAGGTACCGTCACACTAAGCGACGCTGCAGCGATACAGACAACGATGCCGATCGCTGCAGCGTCGCTGTTTGGTCGCTGGAGAGCTGTCACACAGACTGCTCTCCAGCGACCAACGATGCCGAGGTCCCTGGGTAACCAGGGTAAACATCGGGTTGCTAAGCGCAGGGCCGCGCTTAGTAACCCGATGTTTACCCTGGTTACCAGTGTAAAATGTAAAATAACAAACAGTACATACTCACCTTTGCGTCCCCCGGCGTCCGCTTCCCCGCACTGACTGAGCGCCGGCCCTAACAGCAGAGCGGTGACGTCACCGCTGTGCTGTACTTTCACTTACGGCCGGCGCTCAGTCAGTGCAGGAAGCGGACGGCGAGGGACGTGTGACAGACATCAGAGGGTGAGTATGTAGTGTTTGTTTTTTTACATTTTACACTGGTAACCAGGGTAAACATCGGGTTACTAAGCGCGGCCCTGCGCTTAGTAACCCGATATTTACCCTGGTTACCATTGTAAAACATCGCTGGTATCGTTGCTTTTGCTGTCAAACACAACGATACACGGCGATCTGACGACCAAATAAAGTTCTGAACTTTAATCAACGACCAGCGATATCACAGCAGGATCCTGATCGCTGCTGCGTGTCAAACACAACGATATCGCTAGCCAGGACGCTGCAACGTCACGGATCGCTAGCGATATCGTTTAGTGTGACGGTACCTATACACACGGAACATCTCACAACATATTACAAAAGATCAGATGCCATTTAATCCACTTGGCTGTCTTAAGCAATGTTCCTGGATTTTATAGAGTCTGAGGACTCTACATTTGATCTGGAATAATATACTCATAAGATAAATTGGCTTTTACTTTTATATATAATTACGGTACATTATTTTACATATGGAGTGACCCTGTTCCATTTTCTCCCTCCTTTCTTGGACTCCTACATCCCTTTTCCATGTCCTTGTGACACTTCAGTCTTCCTCATTTTGCATTAGTACTAAGCTAATGCAATTTAAGTTTATTGGTCTCACATTTCACTAGCCAAAAACTTTACCATTCTGTCTATGTGCTACAGAAAAAGTATATCAGGAATAACTTTCTCTGTGTACAGTGAATGGGAAACATTGTAGCAGTTCCATCCACAATTTCAAAGACAACAGAAAATAAGAGATAAAGTCTGCCGAAGAGATAGCTGGTGAAAAATGCAGAATAGAAATCATATACAGTTGTGGCCAAAAGTATTGACACCCCCGCAATTCTGTCAGATAATACTCCGTTTCTTCCTGAAAATGATTGCAATCACAAATTCTTTGGTATTATTATCTTCATTTAATTTGTCTTAAATGAAAAAACACAAAAAGAATGGTCCTAAAGCCAAATTGGATATAATTCCACACCAAACATAAAAAAGGGGTGGACAAAAGTATTGGCACTGTTCAAAAATCATGTGATGCTTCTCTAATTTGTGTAATTAACAGCACCTGTACCTGTGGCACCTAACAGGTGTTGGCAATAACTAAATCACACTTGCAGCCAGTTGACATGGATTAAGGCCCCGTCTCACTAAGCGATTTACCAACGATCACGACCAGCGATACGACCTGGCCGTGATCGTTGGTAAGTCGCTGTGTGGTCGCTGGGGAGCTGTCACACAGACATCTCTCTCCAGCGACCAACGATCAGGGGAACGACTTCGGCATCGTTGAAACTGTCTTCAACGATGCCGAAGTCCCCCTGCAGCACCCGGGTAACCAGGGTAAACATCGGGTTACTAAGCGCAGGGCCGCGCTTAGTAACCCGATGTTTACCCTGGTTACCAAAAAAAACAAACAGTACATACTCGCCTTTCGGTGTCCAGGTCCCTTGCCGTCTGCTTCCTGCTCTGACTGAGCCGCCGCACACTGAGAGCAGAGCGCAGCGGTGACGTCACTGCTGTGCTCTCACTTCTCACTGTACGGCCGGATCTCAGTGAGAGCAGGAAGCAGACGCCAAGGGACCTGACGGACATCAGAAGGCGAGTATGTACTGTTTGTTTTTTTTTACATTTACGCTGGTTTTTTTTTGGAAGTGCATCTGAACAGCAAGGTGGATTGCTGTTGAGGGGAGATAGAGAGAAAAAAAAAAAAATCTATAAATCTTCAGCACAGCGAGTGTGAGCGAGCTGAGTGTGACCTGAGCGTAAGTGTGAACGGCGGTAAGTGTGTGACTTGTGATTCAGTGAGGAGGTATTTGGAAGGCCTTTAACAAATACCTGTGTGAATTTGTATGAGTTGCTGAATTGGGAGTAGCTATATTCATAAGGAGTTAACTTAGGGTGGGGGCTCATAATTAAGGGGATATAAGGGGCAGCTGTTTGGGGCTCCAATCCTTTTTGGAAGTGCATCTGAACAGCAAGGTGGATTGCTGTTGAGGGGAGATAGAGAGAAAAAAAAAAAAATCTATAAATCTTCAGCACAGCGAGTGTGAGCGAGCTGAGTGTGACCTGAGCGTAAGTGTGAACGGCGGTAAGTGTGTGACTTGTGATTCAGTGAGGAGGTATTTGGAAGGCCTTTAACAAATACCTGTGTGAATTTGTATGAGTTGCTGAATTGGGAGTAGCTATATTCACAAGGAGTTAACTTAGGGTGGGGGCTCATAATTAAGGGGATATAAGGGGCAGCTGTTTGGGGCTCCAATCCTTTTTGGAAGTGCATCTGAACAGCAAGGTGGATTGCTGTTGAGGGGAGATAGAGAGAAAAAAAAAAAAATCTATAAATCTTCAGCACAGCGAGTGTGAGCGAGCTGAGTGTGACCTGAGCGTAAGTGTGAACGGCGGTAAGTGTGTGACTTGTGATTCAGTGAGGAGGTATTTGGAAGGCCTTTAACAAATACCTGTGTGAATTTGTATGAGTTGCTGAATTGGGAGTAGCTATATTCATAAGGAGTTAACTTAGGGTGGGGGCTCATAATTAAGGGGATATAAGGGGCAGCTGTTTGGGGCTCCAATCCTTTTTGGAAGTGCATCTGAACAGCAAGGTGGATTGCTGTTGAGGGGAGATAGAGAGAAAAAAAAAAAAATCTATAAATCTTCAGCACAGCGAGTGTGAGCGAGCTGAGTGTGACCTGAGCGTAAGTGTGAACGGCGGTAAGTGTGTGACTTGTGATTCAGTGAGGAGGTATTTGGAAGGCCTTTAACAAATACCTGTGTGAATTTGTATGAGTTGCTGAATTGGGAGTAGCTATATTCATAAGGAGTTAACTTAGGGTGGGGGCTCATAATTAAGGGGATATAAGGGGCAGCTGTTTGGGGCTCCAATCCTTTTTGGAAGTGCATCTGAACAGCAAGGTGGATTGCTGTTGAGGGGAGATAGAGAGAAAAAAAAAAAAATCTATAAATCTTCAGCACAGCGAGTGTGAGCGAGCTGAGTGTGACCTGAGCGTAAGTGTGAACGGCGGTAAGTGTGTGACTTGTGATTCAGTGAGGAGGTATTTGGAAGGCCTTTAACAAATACCTGTGTGAATTTGTATGAGTTGCTGAATTGGGAGTAGCTATATTCATAAGGAGTTAACTTAGGGTGGGGGCTCATAATTAAGGGGATATAAGGGGCAGCTGTTTGGGGCTCCAATCCTTTTTGGAAGTGCATCTGAACAGCAAGGTGGATTGCTGTTGAGGGGAGATAGAGAGAAAAAAAAAAAAATCTATAAATCTTCAGCACAGCGAGTGTGAGCGAGCTGAGTGTGACCTGAGCGTAAGTGTGAACGGCGGTAAGTGTGTGACTTGTGATTCAGTGAGGAGGTATTTGGAAGGCCTTTAACAAATACCTGTGTGAATTTGTATGAGTTGCTGAATTGGGAGTAGCTATATTCATAAGGAGTTAACTTAGGGTGGGGGCTCATAATTAAGGGGATATAAGGGGCAGCTGTTTGGGGCTCCAATCCTTTTTGGAAGTGCATCTGAACAGCAAGGTGGATTGCTGTTGAGGGGAGATAGAGAGAAAAAAAAAAAAATCTATAAATCTTCAGCACAGCGAGTGTGAGCGAGCTGAGTGTGACCTGAGCGTAAGTGTGAACGGCGGTAAGTGTGTGACTTGTGATTCAGTGAGGAGGTATTTGGAAGGCCTTTAACAAATACCTGTGTGAATTTGTATGAGTTGCTGAATTGGGAGTAGCTATATTCATAAGGAGTTAACTTAGGGTGGGGGCTCATAATTAAGGGGATATAAGGGGCAGCTGTTTGGGGCTCCAATCCTTTTTGGAAGTGCATCTGAACAGCAAGGTGGATTGCTGTTGAGGGGAGATAGAGAGAAAAAAAAAAAAATCTATAAATCTTCAGCACAGCGAGTGTGAGCGAGCTGAGTGTGACCTGAGCGTAAGTGTGAACGGCGGTAAGTGTGTGACTTGTGATTCAGTGACTTTGGAATCAGGGAGTTTCCAAGGGAGGAATTGCTTCTGTTTTTTTTTTTTTTTTTTTGGTTTAATTAATACTTTGTATTTATTTTTAATTAACGTTTCTGTGTGGTGCAATCCCCATTAGGAAATGTGCTCCACAATTGTTAATGCCATCCAGTGTACATCTTGCCACATGTATGCAGTCCTTGAGCAGCCGGTCGAGGGTGCATACTGCTGTGCGAGATGTGAGCACATTGTGCATTTGGAAACCCAGATACTGGATCTAAATGTGCAGCTGGCAACACTGAGATCCATAGACAATATGGAGAGGAGTCTTCTGCTCACAGAGCAGACGCTCAATGGGATAGATGAGGAGGGGGATGGTAGGATGGAGCTGCAGGACAGTGTGGCAGTTAGCTGGGTGACAGATAGAAGGCGGGGTAGAGGGAAGAGTACCAGGGAGGCTAGTCCTGATCTGGCACACCCCAATAAGTTTGCTAAGTTGGCAGATGAGGGGGGTGCCAGTACAGGGGTAGCACTGCTGCAGCCAGGCATGTCCTCTGAAAGCCGGAGGAGTGACTGCTCCAGTAAGGAGGGAAAAAGGAGAGCAGGGCAGGCCAGACAGGTGCTGGTAGTGGGGGACTCAATTATTAGGGGAACAGATAGGGCAATCTGTCACAAAGACAGGGATCGTCGGACGGTGTGCTGCCTACCTGGCGCTCGAGTCCGACACATCGCTGATCGGGTGGACAGATTACTGGGAGGGGCTGGTGAGGACCCAGCGGTCATGGTGCACATTGGCACAAATGACAAAGTTAGAGGTAGGTGGAAGGTCCTTAAAGATGATTTCAGGGAATTAGGCTGCAAGCTGAAAGCAAGGACCTCCAACGTGGTATTTTCCGAAATACTGCCTGTACCACGTGCCACGCCAGAGAGGCAACGGGAGATTAGGGAGGTTAATAAGTGGCTCAAGAATTGGTGTAGGAAGGAGGGGTTTGGGTTCCTGCAGAACTGGGCCGACTTCTCAGTTGGCTACAGGCTCTACGCTAGGGACGGGCTGCACCTCAATGGGGAAGGTGCAGCTGTGCTGGGGGAGAAAATGGTTAGAAGGTTGGAGGAGTGTTTAAACTAGGGATTGGGGGGGAGGGTATTCATTTTATAGGAGGGGAAGATAGTGCAGATAGAGACCTGGGCACAAATAAGGAAGTTGGGGGTGGCGGTGGCATGGGGGGTGGGGTTAGAACAGTTAATAATTTAAGAAAGAATAGAGGTACAGAGAGTAACATCAAGTGCATGTATACTAATGCCAGAAGCCTCGCCAACAAAATGGACGAATTAGAACTAATGTTGTTGGAGCATAATTATGACATGGTGGGGATATCTGAGACGTGGCTGGATGAGAGCCATGACTGGGCTGTTAACTTGCAGGGCTATAGCCTGTTCAGAAATGACCGTACAGATAAGCGAGGGGGTGGGGTGTGTCTATATGTAAAATCTTCCTTAAAACCCATCCTGCGTGATAATATAGGTGAATTTAATGAAAATGTAGAGTCCCTGTGGGTGGAGATAAGGGGAGGGGGAAAAAATAATAAATTACTGATAGGGGTTTGTTATAAATCTCCAAAACTAATGGAAGCAATGGAGAATATCCTCGTAAAGCAAATAGATGAAGCTGCGACTCAAGGAGAAGTCATTATTATGGGGGACTTCAACTACCCTGAAATAGATTGGGGAACAGAAACCTGCAGTTCCAGTAAAGGTAATCGATTTTTGACAACTATGAGAGACAATTACCTTTCACAACTGGTTCAGGACCCAACAAGGAGGGGGGCACTGCTAGACCTAATATTAACCAACAGGCCAGACCGCATATCAAATATAAGGGTTGGGGGTCACTTGGGGAATAGTGATCACAAAATAATAAGTTTTCATGTAACCTTTAATAAGATGGGTAGTAGGGGGGTGACAAGGACACTAAACTTCAGGAGGGCAAATTTCCAACGGATGAGAGAGGATCTTGGTGCAATTAACTGGGACGATATCCTGAGACACAAAAATACACAAAGAAAATGGGAGACATTTATTAGCATCCTGGATAGGACCTGTGCACAGTATATACCGTATGGGAATAAACATACTAGAAATAGGAGGAAACCAATATGGCTAAATAGAGCTGTAAGGGGCGCAATAAGGGACAAAAAGAAAGCATTTAGAGAATTAAAGGAAGTAGGTAGTGAGGAGGCATTAAATAAATACAGAAAATTAAATAAATTCTGTAAAAAGCAAATCAAGGCAGCAAAGATTGAGACAGAGAGACTCATTGCCAGAGAGAGTAAAAATAATCCCAAAATATTCTTTAACTATATAAATAGTAAGAAACTAAAAAATGACAGTGTTGGTCTCCTTAAAAATAGTCTGGGTGAAATGGTGGATGAGAATGAGGAAAAAGCCAATATGCTAAATGACTTTTTTTCATCAGTATTTACAAAAGAAAATCCCATGGCAGCCAATATGACTAGTGATAAAAATTCCCCATTAAATGTCACCTGCTTAACCCAGCAGGAAGTACAGCGGCGGCTAAAAATAACTAAAATTGACAAATCTCCGGGCCCGGATGGGATACATCCCCGAGTACTGCAGGAACTAAGTACAGTCATTGATAGACCATTATTTTTAATCTTTAAAGACTCCATAATAACAGGGTCTGTACCACAGGACTGGCGTATAGCAAATGTGGTGCCAATATTCAAAAAAGGGGCAAAAACTGAACTCGGTAATTATAGGCCAGTAAGCTTAACCTCTACTGTGGGTAAAATCCTGGAGGGCATTCTAAGAGATGCTATGCTGGAGTATCTGAAGAGGAATAACCTCATGACCCAGTATCAGCACGGGTTTACTAGGGACCGTTCATGTCAGACTAATTTGATCAGCTTCTATGAAGAGGTAAGTTCCGGACTGGACCAAGGGAACCCAGTGGACGTAGTATATATGGACTTTTCCAAAGCTTTTGATACGGTGCCACACAAAAGGTTGTTACATAAAATGAGAGTAATGGGGATAGGGGAAAATATGTGTAAGTGGGTTGAGAGCTGGCTCAGGGATAGGAAACAAAGGGTGGTTATTAATGGAGCACACTCGGACTGGGTCACGGTTAGCAGTGGGGTACCACAGGGGTCAGTATTGGGCCCTCTTCTTTTTAACATATTTATTAATGACCTTGTAGGGGGCATTCAGAGTAGAATTTCAATATTTGCAGATGACACTAAACTCTGCAGGGTAATCAATACAGGGGAGGACAATTTTATATTACAGGATGATTTATGTAAACTAGAAGCTTGGGCTGATAAATGGCAAATGAGCTTTAATGGGGATAAATGTAAGGTCATGCACTTGGGTAGAAGTAATAAGATGTATAACTATGTGCTTAATTCTAAAACTCTGGGCAAAACCGTCAATGAAAAAGACCTGGGTGTATGGGTGGATGACAAACTCATATTCAGTGGCCAGTGTCAGGCAGCTGCTACAAAGGCAAATAAAATAATGGGATGTATTAAAAGAGGCATAGATGCTCATGAGGAGAACATAATTTTACCTCTATACAAGTCACTAGTTCGACCACACTTAGAATACTGTGCACAGTTCTGGTCTCCGGTGTATAAGAAAGACATAGCTGAACTGGAGCGGGTGCAGAGAAGAGCGACCAAGGTTATTAGAGGACTGGGGGGTCTGCCATACCAAGATAGGTTATTACACTTGGGGATATTTAGTTTGGAAAAACGAAGACTAAGGGGTGATCTTATTTTAATGTATAAATATATGAGGGGACAGTACAAAGACCTTTCTGATGATCTTTTTAATCATAGACCGGTGACAGGGACAAGGGGGCATCCTCTACGTCTGGAGGAAAGAAGGTTTAAGCATAATAACAGACGCGGATTCTTTACTGTAAGAGCAGTGAGACTATGGAACTCTCTGCCGTATGATGTTGTAATGAGTGACTCATTGCTTCAATTTAAGAGGGGACTGGATACCTTTCTGGAAAAGTATAATATTACAGGGTATATATATTAGATTCCTTGATAAGGCGTTGATCCAGGGAACTGGTCTGATTGCCGTATGTGGAGTCGGGAAGGAATTTTTTTTCCCCATGGTGGAGTTACTCTTTGCCACATGGGGTTTTTTTGCCTTCCCCTGGATCAACATGTTAGGGCATGTTAGGTTAGGCTATGGGTTGAACTAGATGGACTTACAGTCTTCCTTCAACCTTAATAACTATGTAACTATGTAACTATGTAACTATGTAACCAGGGTAAACATCGGGTTACTAAGCGCGGCCCTGCGCTTAGTAACCCGATGTTTACCCTGGTTACCAGTGAAGACATCGCTGGATCGGTGTCACACACACCGATTCAGCGATGTCAGCGGGGCCTCAACGACCAAAAAAAGGTCCAGGCCATTCCGACACGACCAGCGATCTCGCAGCAGGGGCCTGATCGCTGGTACGTGTCACACATAGCGAGATCGCTATGGAGGTCGCTGTTGCGTCACAAAACTAGTGACTCAGCAGCGATCTCGCTAGCGATCTCGCTATGTGAGACGGGGCCTTTAAAGTTGACTCAACCTCTGTCCTGTGTCCTTGTGTGTATCACATTGAGCATGGAGAAAAGAAAGAAGACCAAAGAACTGTCTGAGGACTTGAGAAACCAAATTGTGAGGAAGCATGAGCAATCTCAAGGCTACAAGTCCATCTCCAAAGACCTGAATGTTTCTGTGTCTACCGTGCGCAGTGTCATCAAAAAGTTTAAAGCCCATGGCACTGTGGCTAACCTCCCTAGATGTGGACGGAAAAGGAAAATTGACAAGAGGAGATTTCAACGTAAGATTGTGCGGATGTTGGATAAAGAACCTCGACTAACATCCAAACAAGTTCAAGCTGCCCTGCAGTCCGAGGGTACAACAGTGTGAACCCGTACTATCCGTCGGCGTCTGAATGAAAAGGGACTGTATGGTAGGAGACCCAGGAAGACCCCACTTCTTACCCCGAGACATCAAAAAGCCAGGCTGGAGTTTGCCAAAACTTACCTGAAAAAGCCTAAAACATTTTGGAAGAATGTTCTCTGGTCAGATGAGACAAAAGTAGAGCTTTTTGGGCAAAGGCATCAACATAGAGTTTACAGGAGAGAAAAAAGAGGCATTCAAAGAAAAGAACACGGTCCCTACAGTCAAACATGGCAGAGGTTCCCTGATGTTTTGGGGTTGCTTTGCTGCCTCTGGCACTGGACTGCTTGACCGTGTGCATGGCATTATGAAGTCTGAAGACTACCAACACATTTTGCAGCATAATGTAGGGCCCAGTGTGAGAAAGCTGGGTCTCCCTTCAAAAAGCACTAGAAAATGGTTTGAGAGAAAGCACTGGAGACTTCTAAGGTGGCCAGCAATGAGTCCAGACCTGAATCCCATAGAACACCTGTGGAGAGATCTAAAAATGGCAGTTTGGAGAAGGCACCCTTCAAATATCAGGGACCTGGAGCAGTTTGCCAAAGAAGAATGGTCTAAAATTTCAGCAGTGCATTGTAAGAAACTCATTGATGGTTACCGGAAGTGGTTAGTCGCAGTTATTTTGGCTAAAGGTTGTGCAACCAAGTATTAGGCTGAGGGTGCCAATACTTTTGTCTGGCCCATTTTTGGAGTTTTGTGTGAAATGATCAATGTTTTGCTTTTTGCTTCATTCTCTTTTGTGTTTTTTCATTTAAGACAAATTAAATGAAGAAAATAATACCAAAGAATTTGTGATTGCAATCATTTTCAGGAAGAAACTGAGTATTATCTGACAGAATTGCAGGGGTGTCAATACTTTTGGTCACAACTGTAATGCACAGAAATAGTGTTATTCCTCATGCACAAACACACACACAAGCTTATTTTAAAAAGTCCTTTTAGATGACAAGTATGCATTAAAGAGAACTTGTCAGGTCACCAGAACCACCAGTTGTATGCATATGTAAATATGTTGCCTAACAGTCCCCTAATTACATACATAAACAGACCTTCAGAAACTAGCGCTATACTTACCATGCACATAGGCACAGATTCTTTCCCTTATTGCATTCATCTTCTGAAGCCAGATGTACATGCCTCAGAGTTGCAATGAGCATGATCGGAAGTTTTCTGCACTTCCGATCATGCGCAGTGTGCTTCTCTGAAGCAGTAATTTTTCTAAAGATCTGTTAAAGTATGTAATACAGGGACTGTTAGGCCGTAATCACACTAGCGTATGGCAACCAATGCAAGCGCATCGGATGCGATATACTAATGACCCTCGGCTCCTGCTCTACTGCGAGTTGGAGCCGAATGTCGTGCTACTCTGCTGCGATTCTCTCGCATGAGAGGATCACAGTACAGGGGCGGAGGCGGAGAAAGTAATTTCTCCATCATTACCTGTCTCGGAGTATATTGGACTGCACTGCTTTCACACCCGAGTGCAGTCCAATGTTTCACTCGCCCTAATAGACTTATATGGGAGCGAGTGAGCCAAGCCAAGCTGCCAATCGCAGCATGCTGCGATTGTTCTCTCATGCCAAATCAGCCTGAGAAAATAATCGCAGATCTGAGCTGCCCCATAGAATCACACTGAGCAGAGCACTATCCAACGTTTTATAATAGGTCTCAAAATTGGTATGCAAATTTACTTTGATAAATAGGCAACCAATCAAGCAGCCTCTGGACATAGGTCACAAAAAAGAGATCCAAGGGAGCATTGCGGTTTCTTACCGCCACTGAAACGCTATTCTACTGATCGTGGGGGGGAGGGTCACAATCATCAGATTACCAGTGGTCAGACTTTAACGCTATACTATGGTATGTTAGTACCAAAAATGATACCAAAAATTATAGTTTGCATTTCGAAAGATGCATGGTGCCTACAGCAAAACATTGTGGTGGCAGTGTCATGTGGGGCTGCATGTGTGCTGCTGGTTTCGGAGAGCTA
The DNA here is from genome assembly GCF_051348905.1 of Ranitomeya variabilis. Taxonomy (NCBI): domain Eukaryota; kingdom Metazoa; phylum Chordata; class Amphibia; order Anura; family Dendrobatidae; genus Ranitomeya; species Ranitomeya variabilis. The sequence continues at coordinate 299,198,229 of NC_135232.1, forward strand.
CATTTCATTGATGGCATTAATTCACAGATGTATTGCTCTATATTGAAAGAAAAGATGCTACCATCACTCCGTGCCCTTTGTAGATGTGCACTTTTCCAACACAACAATAATCCAAAACACACATCTGTTGCTTTCTGAAGAACAGGGTGAAAGAGGTTCAGCAGCCAAGAATGTCTCCCGATCTAGAATCCAACCAAAAGACACCTATGGGGAATTCTGAAGAGTAAAGTTGAGCATTGCTCTGCATCCAGCATCGCTGCTTTAAAAGAGTTCTCTGTTCAAGAATGGTAAAATATGGACGTTGCATTATGTCGCCAGCTTGTTCAATACTTGCCTAGAAGACTTGGTGCCATCCTTAAAAATCATGATGGTCATATAAAATACTAGATGTAGTAGTTTTGTTGTGTAGTGTATCTATTTTTGCATTAACTAATTGGCGTAAAACTGAAGATTTTGTAATGAAAGTTATATTATTTATTAATCTTACTTTCATGTCATGGGTTATAAAAATGTTCTATGAAACTCAGTCTTGTTAAAATTTTGGAAATTGCTCTTGTGTTTAGTTTGAGACTGATTAAACATTACTTTTCAAAGGGGGTGTGCTCATTTATGCTGAGCAATGAAATACACAGGTCATCTCGCAAAATTAGAATATCAAAAAGTTAATTTATTTCAGTTCTTCAATACAAAAAGTGAAACTCATATATTATATAAAGACATTAAAGACAGAGTGATGTATTTCAAGTGTTTATTTCGGTTAATCAGCTTATAGCCAATGAAAACCAAAAAGTCATTATCTCAGAAAATTAGAATACTTTATAACACCAGCTTCAAAAAATGATTTTAAAATCCGAAATGTTGGCCTACTGAAATGTATATTCAGTAAATGCACTCAATACTTGGTCGGGCCTCCTTTTGATTCAATTACTGCATCACTGCTTCGTGGCATGGAGGCGATCAGTCTGTGGCACTGCTGAGGTGTTATAGAAGCCCAGGTTGCTTTGATAGCAGCCTTCAGCTAGTCTGCATTGTTGGGCTGTTTGTAATGACTCTATATAATATGAGTTTCACTTTTTCCATATATGAAATACACACAAACGATCCGTACATAAAACCAGATGTACATGAAGGTGGTACGGAGGTAACTTGCAGTTTATCGTACGTTTTCACTCAGCACATATAAAAGAAATTTACATCACCAATGGCAGACTCGCCTCTTAAATATCCCCAATTTCACTTGATACACTACATCAAATGAACTTGACATCTTCAAGAAAAGCAAGATGCTGCCTTTCTAGAAATAGTCTCATTCATATTTAGATTGTGAGCAGCATTGGGGACAGTGATGATAATGAATGTAAAGTGCTGCGGAATAAGATAGGGCTATATAAGCATTGCATAATAAATAAATAAATAAATGCAAACAAATAAATTCAATACACTTCTGTTTTTACACTGGTCCAATATGATCCAATTAGTAACATATTGCTTTGGCCTAAAAATCCATTAGGTTTACCCCATTGTACCTGGAAAGAATAATCTGTGAGTCAAAGACTAACATAATTTTGAAGGAAAAGAACGGACAACCAACTACTGCACTTCTATCAATAACAACCCACTCAGTCTGGTAACTATACCTTTGTATTGGCCCCTGCATTGAATTCGAGTGCGGCTTTATGTAGTATACGTGTTATTATTCTGATTTTGGTGCAATCCCAGGCACGATGTAGAGCTAAGTATCCTAATAATGCAATTACTTAGCCACGTCCCTACTTATCAGTACCTTGGTAAATATAATACGCGGATCTGATGTTGTTCTCTGTAACCTACTTGCACAATTTGTGTAGCTGGCTAGATGTGCCCAAGCTATGCGCCCAGTGACTTCCTTGCATAATGACTGACGCCCGCCGCCTCGGGCAAGGAGGCCAATGTAATAAATATCGCACGCACAGTCAGTAGCAGGGACATCAATCCTAGTGACGTGGAATAATGATTTCACCAAGCTCCCATTGCGCCCATAGGGCAGCAGTGTGGCACCAGAGCTGCCAGCTGTGAAGGGTAACACACCCTCTCCGGCTGCACTGTGCACAGCTCCTGCACGGCCACAGATGGATGGGCTGAACACAAGCCACACAGAGATGCTGCCATGGGGTCACCTACCTCCTTCTTGACAGTCTTCAGCAGCCGCTGCCTGGTCTCAGCCTCTGTGGACGACAAGCCTATAGGTTATTATGCTCCTTATGTGACGCCATATCATAAATGCTCCTGGTTTATCGGCGGCTCTTTGCTTTCTGCTCACCTGTCCCCGTTGCCATGTTTGCAGCTTCCCCGTTCCTGTCCTCTGCAGGCTCGGCTCTAGGCACAGCTGCCTCTGCGCGTGCACTCCGCCTCGCGTGACGTCAGAGCGCTTTCCCGCTTTCTCGGGGGCGCGCACCTGAGAGGAAGTTCTCGCGCTTGTTTATTCTAGTTACTGAGGCGCTGCTTGTGCTTGGAGGGTCCACAGAGGGAAATTCGGGAGCTAACCACTGCATGGCTGTGGCATACTATATATATCTTATACAGAAATATGGTTCTAGAGTATTTGTCGTGTTGTCTAGTGAAAGTGGAGAAGGACCTCAAAACAATTCTTCCCTGCCCCAAAGGAAGGCCACAGCAAATCAAATTTTTAAGGGGTTTTCCACTTTCAGGAAAGTGAACTGCAAATGCTAGTAAAATACCTAAACTAATAAACAAACCTTCTCACTCGGCCTCTTTCACACTAGCGTCGTGCACTGCACGTCGCTATGCGTCGTTCTGTAGAAAAAACATCCTGCAAAATTGCTTGCAGGATGCGTTTTTTCTCCATAGACTTGAATTAGCGACGCAGTGCGACGCATTGCCACACTTCGCAACCGTCGTGCGACGGTTGCGTCGGACCGTCGGCACAAAAAACGTTACGTGATGTTTTTTTGTGCGTCGTGAGCGTCTTTTCCGACCGCTCATGCGCGGCCGAAACTCCGCCCCCGCCTCCCCGCACATCACAATGGGGCAGCGGATGCGATGTAAAACTGCATCCGCTGCCACCGTTGTGCGGCGCTTTCACTGCTTGCGTCGTGTGACGTACGTCACAATGCGTCGTTTTGGAGAAAAAACGCATCCTGCAAAGTTGCCCGCAGGATGCGTTTTTTCTCCATAGACTTGCATTAGCGACGCATTCCGACGGATTGCCACACGTCACATGCCAATGCATGTTTTGGCGCACCGTCGGCACAAAAAAAGTTCCATGTACATTTTTTGTGCGTCATGGAAACTCCGCCCCCTCCTCGCTGGACTGCAGAATGGGCAGCGGATGCGTTGTAAAACTGCATCCGCTGCCCACGTCTTGCAGTTATTTCACAGTGTACGTCGGCCTGACGCATTGCGACGGGCCCGTACCGACGGATCAGTGTGAAAGTAGCCTTACCTGGTCCAGTGCTGGCTTCCCTCCACTGCTCTGGTCTTATTGTTTTGGCTGCATTGGTTACGGTGCCAGTGGGCATCACTGCTGTACCCAATCCCTGTGCTAAGAATTGTCATTAGACATGGACTAACCGAACTCTGACTTCCTCTTGATGTTTGGTTTGTCCAAAGGCAGGGATTTTATCTCTCTTTTTATACATCCTAAAATTTTGTTTGCTTTTGCAGCTGCTGCCTGACATTGAGTACTACTGCCAGCGTTGGACTGGAGCACCTTGGGCCCACCAGAGAAAATCATTCTTGGGGCCCACTATGTAGCTACATAGAAATAGATACAAGACCACCAATTTTGCGGTAAAAAGCGCTAATATCAGGGTATAATATAAGGTAGTTCACGTCTTAATTATGTAGCAAGGGTTGTGGTAGCCCCCTCACAGAATATAATGTAGCCCCCTCATAAAATATAATGCGGTCCCCTCTCATAGAATATAATGCAGCACTCCACAAAATATAATGCAACCCCCTCAGGTATGACGCAGTCCCCACCATAGAATATAATGTAGCACCCCCATAGGGTATAATGCAGCCCCCCTCATATAGTATAATGCAACCCACCACAGAATATAATGTAGTCCCCTGAGAGAATGCAGTTCCACCACAGAATATAATGCAGCCCCCCATAGAGTATACTGTAGCCCCCTCATATAGTATGATGTAGCCCCCATAATATAATGTAGTCCCCTGAGAGAATAATGCAGCCGCACCACAGAATATAATGCAGCCCCCATAGAGTATACTGTAACCCCTCATATAGTATGATGTAGCCCCCCATAATATAATGTAGTACCCTGAGTATAATGCAGTCCCCCCACAGAATATAATGTAGCCCCCCAGGGCCGTATTTAGAGTTTCTGCTGCCCTAGGCACTTTTAGTGCTGCCTCCCCCTTTGGTGAGTATGACACTATCGGCAGTGACTTTGGCAAGAATCGCTGCTGTGAAAGTCGCCTTTTGCAGCAGATCCGTCAGTTTTTCTGCATCTGCCGCGTAACGGATCACTTAGGCTACGTTCACATTCGCGGCTAGCGCCGCAGCGTCGGGCACCGCAGCGGCGCCGCATGCATCATGCGCCCCTATATTTAACATGGGGGCGCATGGACATGCGGTGCACTTGCTTTTTGCGCCGCATGCGTCCCTGCGGCGCCCGCGTCGGGGCGCAGAGGACGCAGCAAGTTGCATTTTTGCTGCGTCCAAAATCAATGGAAAAAAGGACGCATGCGGCGCAAAAAGCAGCGTTGTGCATGTGTTCACATTTGCGCTGTGCGTTGCGGCGGCGACGCTGCGGCGCACACCGCAAATGTGAACGTAGCCTTACAGCAACACTGCGTTCGGCCTCATTCATTCCCTATGGGATTTGCGGCACTTGCCGTGATCTGGCAAATGTGGTACCATACCTCCCAACTTTTGAAGAAGGGAAGGAGGTATAAAGTTTGGGCGCGCGTAGTGCGCCGCGGCAAATTTTAGGCCATGCCTCTGACCACACCCATTTCACAACTAGTCACACCCATATCCACGTCCCAACCACAGCCATTTAGCACTGCTGATCACACTGTTTCATATACAATAATTATAAACAAAAAAAAATATGGCCACACAGTGCTCCATACTGTATAATGGCCACACATGATACTCAATACTGTATAACGGCCACCACACATGATGCTCCATACTGTATAATGGCCACACACAGTTCTCCATACTGTATAATGGCCGCACACAGTTCTCCATACTGTATAATGGCCACACATGATGCTCAATACTGTATAATGGCCACACATGATGCTCCATATTGTATAATGGCCACACATGATGGTCCATAATGTATAATGGCCGCACAGTGCTCCATACTGTATAATGGCCACACAGTGCTCCATACTGTATAATGGCCACACATAGTGCTCCATACTGTATAACGGCCACACACAGTTCTCCATACTGTATAATTATCCCATACAGTGCTCCATACTGTATAATGACCGCCCCCTCCTGTATGCATGGCTCATCTCCCTCCCATCCCATATGCATGGCTCATGTTCCTCCCCCCTGTATGCATGGCTCATATTCCCCCCTGTATGCATGGCTCATATTCCCCCTGTATGCATGGCTCATAGTCCCCCCTGTATGCATGGCTCATATTCTCCTCCTGTATGCATGGCTCATATTCCCCCTGTATGCATGGCTCATATTCCCCCCCTGTATGCATGGCTCATATTCCTCCCTGTATGCATGGCTCATATTCCCCCCTGTATGCATGGCTCATATTCCCCTCCTGTATGCATGGCTCATATTCCCCCTGTATGCATGGCTCATATTCCCCCCCTGTATGCATGGCTCATATTCCCCCCCCCCCCGTATGCATGGCTCATATTCCCCTCCTGTATGCATGTCTCATATTCCCCCCTGTATGCATGGCTCATATTCCCCTCCTGTATGCATGGCTCATATTCCCCCCCTGTATGCATGGCTCATATTCCTCTCCTGTATGCATGGCTCATATTCCCCCCTGTATGCATGGCTCATATTCCCCTCCTGTATGCATGGCTCATATTCCCCCTGTATGCATGGCTCATATTCCCCCTGTATGCATGGCTCATAGTCCCCCCTGTATGCATGGCTCATATTCTCCTCCTGTATGCATGGCTCATATTCCCCCTGTATGCATGGCTGATATTCCCCCCCTGTATGCATGGCTCATATTCCTCCCTGTATGCATGGCTCATATTCCCCCCTGTATGCATGGCTCATATTCCCCTCCTGTATGCATGGCTCATATTCCCCCTGTATGCATGGCTCATATTCCCCCCCCTGTATGCATGGCTCATATTCCCCCCCCCCCCCGTATGCATGGCTCATATTCCCCTCCTGTATGCATGTCTCATATTCCCCCCTGTATGCATGGCTCATATTCCCCTCCTGTATGCATGGCTCATATTCCCCCCCGTATGCATGGCTTATATTCCCCTCCTGTATGCATGGCTCATATTCCCCCCTGTATGCATGGCTCATATTCCCCTCCTCTATGCATGGCTCACATTCCCCCTGTATGCATGGCTCATATTCCCCCTGTATGCATGGCTCATATTCCCCTCCTGTATGCATGGCTCATATTCCCCCTGTATGCATGGCTCATATTCCCCCTCCTGTATGCATGGCTCATATTCCCCTCCTGTATGCATGGCTCATATTCCCCCCCTGTATGCATGGCTCATATTCCCACTCCTGTATGCATGGCTCATATTCCCCCCCTGTATGCATGGCTCATATTCCCCTCCTGTATGCATGGCTCATATTCCCCTCCTGTATGCATGGCTCATATTCCCCCCCCCTCGTATGCATGGCTCATGTTCCCCCCCTGAATGCATGGCTCATATTCCCCCTGTATGCATGGCTCATATTCCCCTCCTGTATGCTTGGCTCATATTCCCCTCCTGTATGCATGGCTCATATTCCCCCCCCCTGTAAGCATGGCTCATATTCCCCCTGTATGCATGGCTCATATTCCCCTTCTGTATGCATGGCTCATATTCCCCTCTTCCATGCATGGCTCATATTCCCCTCCTGTATGCATGGCTCATATCCCCCCCCCCCGTATGCATGGCTCATATTCCCCCCCTGAATGCATGGCTCATATTCCCCCTGTATGCATGGCTCATATTCCCCCCCTGTAAGCATGGCTCATATTCCCCCTGTATGCATGGCTCATATTCCCCTCCTGAAAGCATGGCTCATATCCCCCCTCCTGTATGCATGGCTCATATTCCCCTCCTGTATGCATGGCTCATATTCCCCTCCTCCATGCATGGCTCATATTCCCCTCCTCCATGCATGGCTCATATTCCCCCCCTGAATGCATGGCTCATATTCCCCCCCTGTATGCATGGCTCATATTCCCCCCTGTATGCATGGCTCATATTCCCCTCCTGTATGCATGGCTCATATTCCCCCCTGTATGCATGTCTCATATTCCCCCCCCCCCCCGGTATGCATGGCTCATATTCCCCCCTGTATGCATGGCTCATATTCCCCTCCTGTATGCATGGCTCATATTCCCCCTGTATGCATGGCTCATATTCCCCCCTGTATGCATGGCTCATATTCCCCCCCTGTATGCATGGCTCATATTCCCCCCTGTATGCATGGCTCATATTCCCCCCCTGTATGCATGGCTCATATTCCCCCCTGTATGCATGGCTCATATTCCCCTCCTGTATGCATGGCTCATATTCCCCCTGTATGCATGGCTCATATTCCCCCCTGTATGCATGGCTCATATTTCCCCCTGTATGCATGGCTCATATTCCCCCCCCTGTATGCATGGCTTACCTCTCCACCCCCCCCCCCCCGCTCCCGCTCCTGCTCCCATCTTGCATGGCACACCGGCTTATGTCCTCCTTCGTCCCCCCGTCCCTACGTCCCCCCGTCCCTCATACTCCCTCTGGCTCTGTCCCGACTCCCGGCGCAGCACCTTCTTCCTGCTTGAGCGGTCATGTGATACCGCTCATTAAGGTCATGAATATGCGCATATTCATGACCTTAATGAGCGGTACCACGTGACCGCTCTTTCAAGACGAGCTGCAGAAGCCGAGACAGGCATCGCTGGAGCAGGGTGAGTATCGTCTTCAAGGTGGGTGGGTGGGAGGCGGGCGGGGGGGGCCCTGGAGCAGTGGGGGCCCTAGGCAGCTGCTGGCCAGTATGCCAGTAGGTGTCAGTGCCTGGGCCCACCGGAGAATCCTCCGATTCTCCAGTGAGCCAGTCCGAGCCTGACTACTGCTCAGCTTACTTGTAACCAGAGTACTCAAGTAATTCTCTTGCTCTGTAGTCCCATGTACACTCCCATTTAATGTATATGCAGCAATAGGATTACTCCATCCTAGGTGTATTACCCTACATTTATCTACATTAAACCTCATTTGCCTAGTGTTTGCCCATTCTGTCATCGTATTCAGATCGTTTTGCAATATGGTAATGTCAAGGTCAGATTTTAATATCCTACATAGTTTGGTGTTGTCAGCAAAGTCTGACACTTTACTTTGTATCTCATCCACAAAATCATTAACCCCTTCCTGACATGCGCTGTACTTATACTGCTTTCTGGGAACTGCATTCCCACAAACAGCAGTATATGTACGGTGCCGCAATCGCGCGGGCTCACACTGTGCGCCACGACGATCGGGTACAGGTGTCAGCTCTGTGTGAGAGCTGTCACCCTGCAACAATGCCCATGATCGGAGTTAGCACCAATCGTGGGCATTTAACCCCTCTGTTACTGCTGTCAGTAGAGGAACATCGCACAGGGAATGAGTTCCCTGCGTACTTCCATCAGGACAACGCAATGCGATTGTGTTGTCCTGATGGTCTCCATGGAGACCCCGGCCGAAAGATGGCTGCAGGGTCCTTCCTTCCCTGCCTGTCAGACGCTGATGTGATGGTTTGCAGTGTAGAAGCATTGCAGAGCATTGATGCTATAAAGTGATGTCCCAATCTGAGACAATGTAAAAACGTAAAAAAATATATATATTAAAGTGTAAAAATATTTTTTTTAAATCGCCAAATAAAGAACAAAAGAAACAAATATTTTTTCAATAAATAAATTTATTTATGTAAATTAAACAATAAAAGTACACATATTTGATATCGCTTTGTCCGTAATGACTCGCTTTATAAAAATGTCTCACTACTTAACCCCTTCATTGAACACCGTAAAAAAATAAAAAAAAACAGGGAAAAAATAATGCTTTCTAATCATACCGCCGAACAAAAAGTGCAATAAAACGCAATCAAAAAGATTGCAGTAAATAAAAATAGTACGACTGAAAATGTCATCCTGTTCCTCAAAAAAAAAACATCATACAGCTCCATCAGCAAAAAATTAAAAAAAGTGATAGCCCTCAGTAAAGTGATTCTAAACAATTATTTTTTCTATAAAATAGTTTTTATTGTGTATAAGCGGCAAACCATAAAAAAAGATATAAATTGGGTATCACTGTAATCGTACTGACCCGAAGAATAAAGCTGCCTTATCAATTTTAACTCACATGGAGCGGTATAAAAAAATCCCAAAATGCGATTCCTAAATTGCTGGTTTCTGTTCATTCTGTCTCCCAAAAATCAGAATAGAAAGCGATCAAGAAATGTAATGTGCCCGAAAATGGTACCAATAAAAATATCAGCTCATACAACAAAAAACAAGCCATAACATGACTCTGTCAGCCAAATTATGGAAAAATTATAGCTGTCTAAATATTGTGATGCAAAAACTAGTTTTCGCAATAAAAATCGTTTTTTAGTGTGTGGTGTGACAGCTGCCAAACATAAAAACCCGATATAAATCTGGTATCGTAATCACACTGACCCGAAGAATAATGTTGCCTAAAAAATAAATAAAACCAATTCTTCACATGCTGTTGATTTTTTCATTCTGCCTCCCAAAGATCGCAGTAAGTCTCAGCGCACATTTATCCTGCACTCTATGCTGAGCGCTTATACCGGGGTTTCCATGTAAATCTCTGAAATTCGTGATTCAGATGGAACCCCTGACGGAAGTGGGCGCCATGGGACCTGTGATCCAGTGTGTCCGTCTCTTTAGGATTGCATAAAAGTTCTGTCGGCCATAGATTTGTGCCCTTCTGAAAAGAAGGACATCACTGAACAGAGGCCAGACAGAGTCCAGATTCCATCGGGGTTTCATCTGTCACATCACTTGGAGATTTAGATGGAAACCCCGATGTAAGTGCTCAGCATAGAGCACCGGATGAATGCAATCATAAATGTTATGTAAAATGTTCCCAATAAAAGCTTCAACTCAAACCAAAAAAAAGCAAGCCCTCACTCAGGTCCGCCATCTGTTAACGGACGGAAATATAGTGGGCTTCCACGTTACTGGTATCACAAAGGCTCTGGAAAAGCAAAATGGCTCTTCGCCCCCCAAAAAGAAATTCAGCAAATTCTTCTCTCCCAAATCCAAATGCCCCCCTCCCTCCTGAGCCTCATTGTTTCTAAACCACATTTAGCCCCCACACGTTTAGAATTTCTGTAGTGATGAGAGCCCACCTAATTTAGGCTACGTTCACATTCGCGGCGGGCGCCGCAGCGGCGCCGCATGCGTCATGCACCCCTATATTTAACATGGGGGCGCATGGACATGCGTCGCACTTGCGTTTTGCGCCGCATGCGTCGCTGCGGCGCCCGCGTCCGGGCGCAGAGGACGCAGCAAGTTGCATTTTTGCTGCGTCCAAAATCAATTAAAACAAGGGCGCATGCGGCGCAAAACGCAGCGTTGTGCATGCGTTTTGCTGCGTTTTTGTTTGCGTTGTGCGCTGCGGCGCCGACGCTACGGCGCACAACGCAAATGTGAACGTAGCCTTACAGATGCCTGTCTCCAGAAGCATGAGCTGGGCATAATGTACTGGTCGCTACAACGGTGGTATGCAATTTTCACTCGGCAACATCCATTGCTGCTTGTTTCTGGAAAACACACATGGAGTCAAAATCGTCACTACATCTGCACATAAATTCGCAAAGGGTTATAATTTCCAAAATGGGGTCACTTGAGGGGGATTGTGCTTTCTAAGCACTTAGAAGCTCTTGATATTGAATCTGCAAACTAGTCTGGGAAAATCTGCGTTCCAGGATGCAAATAGTGCTCCATCGTCCCTCCCGAGTAGGGTTGAGCGACTTTTATTTTTATAGGATCGGGTCGGGTTTCACGAAACCCGACTTTCTCAAAAGTCGGGTCGAGTGAAATCGGCCGATCCTATAAAAAAGTCGGGGTCGGCCGAAACGCGAAACCCAATGCAGTGCAATGGGATACTATGGTTCCCAGGGTCTGAAGGAGAGGAAACTCTCCTTCAGGCCCTGGGATCCATATTTACGTGTAAAATAAAGAATTAAAATAAAAAAAATTGATATACTCACCCTCTGATGCACCCTGGTAGTAACCGGCATCTTCCGTTCCTAAAAATGGCGCTTGAAAGACCTTTCGAATGCTTCACGGCTTGTGATTGGTCGCGGCGGCCCACGTGACCGCTGAGCGACCAATCACAACAAGCCGTGACGTAATTCTCAGGTCCTGTTCTGGTTCTCAGGTACATGAGAATTACTTCACGGCTTGTGATTGGTCGCTGAGCGGTCACGTGGGCCGCCGCGACCAATCACAAAGCCGTGACGTCATCGGAAGGTCCTTCACGCGTTCATTCTTAAGAAGGAAGGCTGCCGGAAAGAAGCAGGGCGCGTACGAGGGTGAGTATATACCTAATAGGAATATACTCACCCTCGGCTTCTTTCCGGCAGCCTTCCTTCTTAAGAATGAACGCGTGAAGGACCTTCCGATGACGTCACGGCTTTGTGATTGGTCGCGGCGGCCCACGTGACCGCTCAGCGACCAATCACAAGCCGTGAAGTAATTCTCATGTACCTGAGAACCAGAACAGGACCTGAGAATTACGTCACGGCTTGTTGTGATTGGTCGCTCAGCGGTCACGTGGGCCGCCGCGACCAATCACAAGCTGTGAAGCATTCGAAAGGTCTTTCAAGCGCCATTTTTAGGAACGGAAGATGCCGGTTACCAGCGGCGATGTCCAGGCTGCGTCGGAGAGGTGAGCATATCAATATTTTTTATTTTAATTCTTTATTTTACACTTAAATGTGGATTCTGATACCGATTTCCGATATCGCAAACATATCGGAACTCGGTATCGGATTCCCGATACCAGATTCAGAAGATCGCCTACCTCATGGCCGACCCCACACAGGGGTCGGGTCGGGTTTCATGAAACCCGACTTTGCCAAAAGTCGTCGACTTCTGAAAATGGTCGACCCGTTTCGCTCAACCCTACTCCCGAGTCTTTCTGTATGTCTAAGCAGTACTGTACTTCCACATATGGTGAATTTCTACATTCAGCAGAAATTGTGGGACAAATTTTGGTGCAATTTTTACCCATTTCGCAGTATGAAAATGTAAAACTTGGGGCTAACTCACAATCTTGGTGGCAAAAATGTAAATTATTTTTTCTTCACTGCCCAATGGTATAAAAGTCTTTGACACATCCATGATGTCGATATAATCACTGCACCCCTAGATGAATTCATTAAGAGTTATTTTATAAAATGGGGTAAGTTATGGGGGTTCTGCTGTGTTGGCACCTCAGGGGCTCTGCCAATATAACATGGCACCCTCAAACAAGTGCATCAAAATCTGCACTGTAATATGGCGTTTCTTCCCTTCTGAGCTTTGCACTGTACCTCAAAAGTATTTTTCGACGACATATGGGATATCGGTGAACTCAGGAGAAATTGCACAACAAATTTTGGGGTCTATTGTCTGTTATCCTTGTGAAAATACAAAATTTGGAGCTAAAAATATTTTTGCTGGAAAAATTTGATTTTTGTATTTTCGTGTCGTAACTTTATAAACTTCTGTGACGGACTTATGGGGCCAAATTGCTCAACACACGTCTAGATAAGTTCCCTAAAGTGTCTAATTTCCAAAATGGGGTCACTTGTGGGGGTTTCCACTGTTTAGTCACATCAGGGGCTCTCCAAACATGACATGGTGTCCGCTAATTATGCCTGCAAATTTTACATTCAAAAAGTGAAATGGCGCTCCATCCCTTCTGATCCCTGCCGTGTGCCCAAACAGTAGAAAACCCCCACATATGGGATATTAGCATGCTCAGGAACAATTGCACAACAAATTGTATGGTCCATTTTCTCCTGTTACCCTTGCAAAAGTAAAAAAAAATAGGTCTAAAGGAAAATGTTTGTGAAAGAAAAGTAAATGTTTATTTTTTCCTTCCACATTTTAAAAGATACTGTGAAGCACCCGAAGGTGTAAAAAACTTCTTGAATGTGGTTTTGAGTACCTTGATGGGGAGAAGTTTTTAGAATGGTGTCACTTTGGGAATTTTCTGTCATATAGGCCCCTCAAACTCACTTCAAATCTGAGGTGGTCCCTAAAAAAATGGTTTTGCAAATTTTGTTGAGAAATTGCTGGTCAACTTTTAACCCTTATGACTTCCTAAGGAAAAAAAAAATATGTTTCAGAAATTGTGCTGGTGTTAAGTAGACAAATGGGAAATGTAATTTTTTAACTTTTTTGTGATATGACTCTCTGATTTAAGGGCATAAAAATTAAAAGTTTGAAAATTGAAATTTTTTTTTTTTTCCAAATTTCCCTTTTTTTTACAAATAAATTCAAGTCATATCAAAGACATTTTACCACTATCATGAAGTACAGTATGTCATGAGAAACTCAGAATTGGATCAAATAAAGCGTACCAGAGTTATGACCTCATAAAGTGACATTGGTCTGGTGAGGAAGGTGAAAACAGGCTTTGTGGTGAAAGGGTTAATAAAACGGTTAAAAATAATCAGTCCTAGCACAGATCCCTGCGGTACCCTACTGCTAACTATATTTCATTTGGAGAATGTACCATTTATGACAAATTTTTGTTTCCTGTCGTTTAGCCCATTCCTTACCCAATTCCTTCTTTAGTTTGAGAGTGCCATGTCATTTAACAGAGCCCCTGAGATACCAGAACAACAGAACCCTCTATATGTGACCCCATTTTACAAACTGCACCCTCCAACTAATTCAATAGGGGTGCAGTGACCATGTTGACATCACATGTGTCTCACATAATTTTATACCAGTGGGTGTTGAAGAAAAAATAATTACATTTTTACCACTAAAATGTTGTTTTAGCCCCAAGTTTTTAATTTTTATAAGGGCTAATAGGAAAAATTATCCAGTTTGTGGTGCAATTTCTCCTGAGTGAGCCATTACCCTACATGTAGTGGGTAAATACTTTTACGGCACAGTGGAATTCTCCGAAGGGAAAGAGCACCATATTGTAGTGCTATTTGACTCTTGGAGAACAAATGATTGTACAATAGTTTGCAGATTTCATATACAGAGCCCTTAAGTGCCAGAAGAGCAGAATCCCCTCTGAAATGAACCCATTTTGGAAATTACACCCTCTAGGATTTTATCTACATGTGTAGTGATAATTTTGGCTCCATGGGTGTTGTACAGAAACAAGCAGCAATGGATGTTGCCAAGTGAAAATGGCAAATCTGCCAGTGTAGTGCCCAAAACATTGTAGTGCCCAGTATGTTGTAGTGCCCATACAATATAACTAGCTTGTGCTTCTGGAGACATGCACTTATAAATGGTGTGACACCATTCTAAAAACTGCACCCCTCAAGGTGCTCAAAACCACATTCAAGAAGTTTATTAACCCTTCAGGTGTTTCACAGGAATTTTTGGAATGTTTAAAAAAAAAATGAACATTTAACTTTTTTTCACAAAAAAATCAATTCAGCTCCAATTTGTTTTATTTTACCAAGGGTAACAGGAGAAAATGGACCCCAACAGTTGTTGTACAATTTGTCCTGAGTACGCTGATACCCCATATGTGGGGGTAAACCACTGTTTGGGTGCATGACAGAGCTCGGAAGGGAAGGAGCGCCATTTGACTTTTCAATGCAAATTTGAATGGAATTGAGATGGGACGCCATGTTGCATTTGGAGAGCCACTAATGTGCCTAAACATTGAAACCCCCCACAAGTGACACCATTTTGGAAAGTAGACCCCCTAAGGAACTTATCTAGATGTGTGGTGAGCACTTTAACCAACCAAGTGCTTCACAGAAGTTTATAATGCAGAGCTATAAAAATAAAAAATCATATTTTTTCACAAAAATGATCTTTTCGCCCCCAATTTTGTATTTTCCCAGGGGTAAGAAAAGAAATTGGACCCCAAAAGTTGTTGTGCAATTTGTCCTAAGTACGCTAATACCCCGTATGTGGGGGTAAACCACTGTTTAGGCGCATGGCAGAGCTTGGAAGGGAAGGAGCGCCGTTTGACTTTTCAATGCAAAATTGACTGGAATTGAGATGGGACACCATGTTGCGTTTGGAGAGCCCCTGATGTGCCTAAACATTGAAACCCCCCACAAGTGACACCATTTTGGAAAGTAGACACCCTAAGGAACTTATCTAGATGTGTTGTGAGAGCTTTGAACCCCCAAGTGTTTCACTACAGTTTATAACGCAGAGTCGTGAAAATTAAAAATCATTTTTTTTCCACTAAAATTATTTTTTAGCCCCCAGTTTTGCATTTTCCCAAGGGTAAGAGGATAAGTTGGACCCCAAAAGTTGTTGTCCAATTTGTCCTGAGTACGCGGATACCCTATATGTGGGGGTAACCACCGTTTGGGCGCATGGCAGAGCTCAGAAGGGAAAGAGTGCCATTTGCAATGCAGATTTAGATGGATTGGTCTGCAGGCGTTACATTGCATTTGCAGAGCCCCTGATGTACCTAAACAGTAGAAACCCCCACAAGTGACCCCATATTGGAAACTAGACCCCCCAAGGAACTTATCTAGATGTGTTGTGAGAACTTTGAACCCCCAAGTGTTTCACTACAGTTTATAACGCAGAGCCGTGAAAATAAAAAATCATTTTTTCCCACAAAAATGGTTTTTTAGCCCCCAAATTTTTATTTTCGCAAGGGTAACAAGAGAAATTGGACCCCAAAAGTTGTTGTCCAATTTGTTCTGAGTATGCTGATACCCCATATGTTGGGGTAAACCCCTGTTTGGGCGCACGGGAGAGCTCGGAAGGGAAGGAGCACTGTTTTACTTTTTCAACGCAGAATTGGCTCGAATTGAGATCGGACGCCATGTCGCGTTTGGAGAGCCCTGATGTGCCTAAACAGTGGAAACCCCCAATTGTAACTGAAACCCTAACCCAAACACACCCCTAACCCTAATCCCAACCACACCCCTAACCCCAACACACCCCTAACCCTAATCCCAACCCTAACCACACCCCTAACTCCAACACACCCCCAACCCTAACCCTAACTTTAGCCCCAGCCCCAACCCTAACTTTAGCCCCAACCCTAACTGTAGCCCTAACCCTATTGGGAAAATGGAAATAAATACATTTTTTTAATTTTATTATTTTTCCCTAACTAAGGGGGTGATGAAGGTGTGTTTGATTTACTTTTATAGTGGGTTTTTTAGCGGATTTTTATGATTGGCAGTTGTCACACACTAAAAGACGCTTTTTATTGCAAAAAATAGTTTTTCTCCACATTTTGAGAGTCCAAAAAGTCAGAGGCCGCACACCATTGCAAATGAGTTCAAAAAGTGTTCAAGTTTAATAGCCCATCATGGCGACGTTTCAGCTCATGGAGAGCCTTTCTCAAGCAAGGTAATGGTGTACAAACATGGTATTTATCATACAGACAATTGAAGCACACTTAATAGTATTTGTGCAAAAAGGTTATAATAGCTCATGAGAGACAGTTTACATAAAGTGCAAATAGTGGCCAAAGATAAGTGCAAGTGTAATAAAGTGCAGTGCAATAATATACAAACATGAGATAACATACAGTAAACGATTCAATGTTAATTAGCAATCTACACTCAGCTGCATTTCATGAATCATTTCATGGCTCACCCCATCCTGCAATCACATATGCATGCCGTATTCGGCATCCTGCTGCAAAAAGTGCACATGTCCAAAGGAAAAAAAACAAAAAAACAGAACCACATAACAAAAAGCTCACGCCCATCCGCACGTGTGCAGTAGACAGCTTACAGAGCCAGCGCCATCTTGGTTGCTGGAAAACCAATACCAAGACTACACCTGTTGTCAGAATGAATGGCAATCCACATATGGAGCATATGTTGTATCAGTGCTACCTTCTGGGCAATGTAGTTTAGAAGACAAAAGGAGTAACACTAAAAAGTATTTTAAAGGGACATAAGCCCTCATACACTCCTATTAGATGTCTCATTTTGAGAGCTATAATTTTTCCATATTTTGGTCCACAGAGTCATGTGAGGTCTTGTTTTTTGTGGGACGAGTTGACGTTTTTATTGGTAACATTTTTGGGCACGACATTTTTTGATTGCTTTTTATTCCGATTTTTGTAAATGACCAAAAAACAGCTGTTCATGAATTTCTTTTGTGGGGGCGTTTATACATACCGTTCCATGTTTGGTAAAATTGATAAAGCAGTTTTATTCTTCGGGTCAGTACGATTACAGCGATACCTCATTTATATCTTTTTTTATGTTTTGGCGCTTTTATACGATAAAAAGTATTTTATAGAAAAAATAATTATTTTAGCATCGCTTTATTCTGAGGACTATAACTTTTTTATTTTTTCGCTGATTGTCATGATATGTACTTTTGCCCTGTCCTGTATTTGAAAATATGCCATTTGATGTTTGTAACTGTTCTCTGGTTTCTATTAGCAGTAATTTATGTATTTTCTTGTGCTGGGAGTCACCTGTAACAATGTCTCCTTCCCCCAATACTTGCAGCCCTAAGCTTTAATGTAATTAAGCTTTGTCAACTAGTGAAGGAATAGCCATTCTTCCTCACAGCAGGTGGCTAGTCAAATGTACATACTACGTAGACTAAGCGGAGCCAACCAGAATAGAATCTTCTGATGGACCCAACCATTGAATAGAAGGTGTGACCCCTACCCCCTTCATGGGCGGATCCCAGGAGCTCAGACAAGCCATTCTTATTTTTGAGATCAGATGTGAGTTGATCCTTGAAGGAGGAGTGGGGATTCTTAGCTGAGGCAAGACCCCATGTCCATCTGTGACTGCGGAAGCGAACGGGGCGAGACTTGAGCTGAGGACATATCTCGTCGTTCGTGGGATTGTTTTGGGATCCCTTGGACTCGTGTGGACTATTGTTTTGTTAGCTGGCACAAGGATTATCGGGAAGTGCCCCCGAACCGGTTCCAGTGGACTAATTGTGGACTCTGTAGATCTACCTGCATGTGTTGTTCCAGCGTTCTTGATAATAAATCTGTGGAATCATCCCTTGGCCTGTTGTCCCTTCTTGCTCTGCCGTACACCCCGTCACAAACTGGTGGCAAGCAGCGGGATCAGAGCAGAAGGAATGGAGGACAATGGCCCAACATCGGGAACCAGCACCGCAGAGTACAAGAACTAGACTTTGGGGAGCCTACAATCAAAGGCCCGTGAAGTAGGAGTCCGTTTTAAAGGACTCTCCAAGGAGCAGCTAATTGAGGCTTTGGAAGGAGTTCGCCTGCAAGATGACGCTGAGGAAGGATCCTCACAGCAAATGGAGGAAAGACTGCAGCCGGAGGTAAATACCCAAAAAAGTCAGTGGGTTGTGTGGTACGAGGAGGAGTTGGCATTGCTGGGAGAAGAGGCCACCATAGACGATAAGAGGGAGGCCATTCACAGAGCTCAGGAGAGGGAGGCCATTCACAGAGCCGAGGAGAGGGAGGCCATTCACAGAGCTCAGGAGATGGCATTGCTGGAGAGGCAGATCGCTTTGGAAACAGCTAGAAGCTCCAGACAGACTGTAACCCCAGCACCCACCATGAGGGAACTCCCCAGAGTGTCCCGCAAAGACTTCAAGCCCTTTAATGAGGCTGCAGGCGACATTGAGGGCTTCTTCCAGGACTTTGAGCATCAGTGTCGATTAATGGAAGTCCCGTAAAGGGAGCGAGTCCGACATCTGGTGGGGCTCTTAGAGGGTGGAGCTGCCGAAGCCTGTAGAGCTATGGGCCCTCGGGAGAACTGTGAGTAGGCAGAGATTAAACAGACTATTCTAGAACATTATGCTGTGACGCCAGACACTTACAGGACTCAGTTCCGTACTTTAGCCTGTGATGGGGAAGTGTCTTTTAAGATATATGCTCATAGACTCAAACAAATATGTCATCGCTGGCTGGAGGCAGAGGAGGCCTTAACCTGGGAGACCTTCCTCCAGGTTATCCTAAAAGAGCAGTTTTACTTCAAGTGCCCTGCTGAGATCCGGGAATGGGTGCGTGAGAGGAGACCAGCGACAGTGGAAGAAGCTGCATCTCTCACTGATGAGGCTCTCACCATCAAGCCTCAGTGGAGGGTTCTGTTGGAGGATGGAGAGAGGCCTACCAGCTCCACAACACCGGTGGCCCCCAGTTCTTCTGTCCCCATTGTTCCCCGTTCCTCTAAGCCACCACCTCATGCTGATACCCATGTAAATGTGCCTCCAGTTGCTTCTACTGCGTTTTCTGGAATACGACGAGGAGAGGAAGTAGCAGAGTGCAGGTGTTATGGTTGTGGGCATCCGGGGCATCTGCAGGCCTCATGCCCAGCCAGCCCATGGAGGAGTCATCCTCAAACCCCTACAGCACCTTCAGGTGGGAGCCGGCCTCCAGGTTCCCTTACCCCTCGCCCAAGAGGACGCCTTGGATGGAGTGAGACCCAGCACAGATGCTATCGATGTGGGCAGTCGGGGCATCTGCAAGCCTCCTGCCCAGCTGTTCAAATGAGGATTGATCCTGTACCCAGTCGTATTATTAATTACGTACAGCCAAGTGCCATGGAGGAAGACGTGTCACCACTACGTGAGGACTGGCCTAGTGCCTCACCCACCCATGTTGCACCACTAGGAGTTTATGGTGTGCGACCTGCAGCAATGACGACTTCTGCTCATCGAGGTAAGCACTTGCAGGAGGTCGTGCTGGATGGACAGAGACTTATTGGATTTTGTGACTCAGGGGCTTTCCTCACACTGGCTGATCCCCGAGTGGTTCGGCCTGAGGCAATCCATAGAGGACCTGGGATTGTCATTGAACTGGCTGGTGGACAATGGAGGACTATTCCCACAGCCACTGTGGATCTGAACTTTGGTTTTGGGGTCAGGCGATGTGTGGTTGGGGTGATGGTTGGTCTGCCTGCAGATGTTCTCCTGGGCAATGATGTGGGAGAGCTGCGATGCCAATTCGTGGCTGCATGAAGCCACATGTAAGTTACGCTCTGCCTGTGTGTACTTTACCAGCGACCTGTAGAGGTCCCTAGTACGTACACAAATTGGGAGGGGAAGGGATTGTCATGATACGTACTTTTGCCCTGTCCTGTATTTGAAAATATGCCATTTGATGTTTGTAACTGTTCTCTGGTTTCTATTAGCAGTAATTAATGTATTTTCTTGTGCTGGGAGTCACCTGTAACAATGTCTCCTTCCCCCAATACTTGCAGCCCTAAGCTTTAATGTAATTAAGCTTTGTCAACTAGTGAAGGAATAGCCATTCTTCCTCACAGCAGGTGGCTAGTCAAATGTACATACTACGTAGACTAAGCGGAGCCAACCAGAATAGAATCTTCTGATGGACCCAACCATTGAATAGAAGGTGTGACCCCTACCCCCTTCATGGGCGGATCCCAGGAGCTCAGACAAGCCATTCTTATTTTTGAGATCAGATGTGAGTTGATCCTTGAAGGAGGAGTGGGGATTCTTAGCTGAGGCAAGACCCCATGTCCATCTGTGACTGCGGAAGCGAACGGGGCGAGACTTGAGCTGAGGACATATCTCGTCGTTCGTGGGATTGTTTTGGGATCCCTTGGACTCGTGTGGACTATTGTTTTGTTAGCTGGCACAAGGATTATCGGGAAGTGCCCCCGAACCGGTTCCGGTGGACTAATTGTGGACTCTGTAGATCTACCTGCATGTGTTGTTCCAGCGTTCTTGATAATAAATCTGTGGAATCATCCCTTGGCCTGTTGTCCCTTCTTGCTCTGCCGTACACCCCGTCACACTGATGATGCTGTATAGCAGCTTGTTTTTTTGCGGGACAAGATGACGTTTTCAGCGGTACCATGGTTATTTATATCCGTCTTTTTGATCGCGTGTTATTTCACTTTTTGTTTGGCGGTATGATAATAAAGCATTTGCCTCCTTTTATTTTTTTACGGTGTTCACTGAAGGGGTTAACTAGTGGGACAGTTTTATAGGTCGGGTCGTTACGGACGCGGTAATACTAAATATGTGTACTTTTATTGTTTGTTTTTTTATTTAGATAAAGAAATGTATTTATGGGAACAATATTTGTTTTTTTCTTTATTTAGGAATTTATTTTTTTTTACACATCTAATTTTTTTTTTTACATTATCACATTGTCCCAGGGGGGGACATCACTATATAGTGACAGATCGCTGATCTGACACTTTGCAGCAGCACTGTGTCAGATCAGCGATCTGACGTGCACTGCTGGAGGCTTGCAGGCGCCTGCTCTGAGCAGGTGCTTGTAAGCCACCTCCCTGCAGGACCCTGAAGTAGCCCCACGGCCATTTTGGATCCGGGGCCTGCAGGGAGAAGACGCTCGGTACAAGGTGAGCACATCGCCTTGTACCGAGGGTCTCAGGGAAGCCTGCAGGGAGCCCCCTCCCTGCGCGATGCTTCCCTATGCCCCCGGAACTCTGCGATCATGTTTGATCGCAGTGTGCCGGGGGCGGTCCGTGACCGCTCCTGGCACATAGTGCCGGATGTCAGCTGTGATAGTCAGCCGTGAGCGCTGCCGATTGCATATGACGTACTATCCCGTCACTGGGAATTAAGTCCCAGGTCACCTCGTTGGGATTAAGGGGTTAAATAAATAATTTTAAAAACGGTGAGGTTCCCTCCATTTTTGACAACCAGCCAAGCTAAAGCAGACAGCTGAGGACTGGTGTTCTCAGGCTGGTAAGGAACCATGGATATTGGCCCCACCCCAGCCTAAAAATAGCATCCTGCAGCCGCCCAGAAAAGGTGCATCTGGTGCTTTGCCGGGCTCTTCCCAATTGCCCTGTAGTGGTGGCAAGAAGGGTTCATATTTGTGGCGTTTATATTGTCAGGTGACGTCAAGCCCACAAATTAGTAATGGAAAGGCACCTGTTCTTTATTAATCCTATAGTTACTGTATATGGTAAATAAAAACACAGCCAGAATAAAGTCTTTTATTTGAAATTATAAAACACGCCATAATCCATGTCTGGGGGATAACTTGTTTTCAACCGACACCCATGACCATCATTTGACAGTGTGGGAATCGCGGCTCTGTTACCAGCGGTAATGATTTTACCGCTGATCAGAAGTGGTGTTTGCTGCACTGTCATGCACATGACAGCGTGGCAAACACTTGATGTTTGCTAACCCCATTCAGAGTACCCGAATCCAAACTTTTTGTAACAGTTAGCCGAACCTGCCGGACCCGAACATCAAGGTGTCCTTCCATCTCTATGCACAAGCATTGCAATTACTGATGAGCAAGTGTACTCTTTACTTGGGTGACCTCCAAGTATTTATGACTGCTCGGTGATTTAGTTTTCATCTCGGCAGCTGAATAATTTACAGCTACTAGCCAGACTGAGTACATGTGGGGGTTGCCTGGTTGCTAGGGAATCCCCACATGTAAACAAGCTGTCTAGTAGCTGTAAATCATTCAGCTGCCACGATGAAAACTAAATCTCGGAGCAGTCAAATACTCGGAGGTCACCCGAGCGTGCTCGGGAAAACCCGAGCAGCGAGTATACTCGCTCATCACTAATTGCAATGCCTTACACCTGTCAGTGTCACACTGACTAAACATTATTTAAACCATGCTCCTGGTAAGGTATAACAAGCCAACTTAGCTGGCAGACTCAGATGTCTTTGTGTGACCTCCGGTTGCCATGAATATCATCAGCCCCACAATGCGAGTCCCTTCCCTCTCCCAGCCTTCTAAATGCTGCGATCGCTATTGATCATGACATTTAGGGGCTTAAGTGGGGTGGTGCGGGCACCGCCTCTGGCTGTGAGAGCTGGAGCTCAGCTATCACTCCTGTGCTTGCATGATTACATTTAATAAGTTTGCATCAATTTGCAGGAATCCCTTTGCGATCATTATGTAAACGTATATCAAATGTCGTGAAGAGGTTAAAGAAGGCGGCTCCGGCATCCAATAATGATCAGTTTGCTTTACTATGGCATCACAAATATGGAAACTGCAGCAGTGTTTCGATCCCTATTATAAATCTGGGTCTTTTAATCCCTTAACGACTGCTGATATGCATTAAAACGGTGACCACTAAAGGTACTTATATCCGTTTTAAAACAACAATCGGTAATAAGGCTGTAGCGCCCCCCAGAGTCGGAAAATCTCAGGGGTCTCGGCTATCGGGGGTAGCTGAGACCTTGGAGAACATGATCAGGGGGAGATTTTTCAGTCTCCGATTATGTGATCGCTGTTATTCAATGAATAATGGCGTTCACATATAAAAAAGGGTGTGCTCATTGTTACAATGATTTCTCTCTCTTCTGACATGATATACAGTGGGTACGGAAAGGATTCATACCCCTTTAAATTTTTCACTCTTTGTTTCATTGCAGCCATTTGGTAAATTCAAAAAGTTCATTTTTTTCACATTAATGTGCACTCTGCGCCCGATCTTGACTGAAAACAAACAGAAATGTAGTAATTTTTGCAAATTTAATTAAAAAGAAAAACTGAATTATCACTTGGTCATAAGTATTCAGACCCTTTGCTCAGACACTCATATTTAAGTCACATGCTGTCCATTTCCTTGTGATCCTCCTTGAGATGGTTCTACTCCTTTATTGGAGTCCAGCTGTGTTTAGTTAAACTGATAGGACTTGATTTGGAAAGGCACACACCTGTCTATATAAGACCTCACAGCTCACAGTGCATGTCAGACCAAATGAGAATCATGAGGTCAAAGGAACTAGTCACGGAGCTCAGAGACAGAATTGTGGCAAGGCACAGATCTGGCCAAGGTTACAACAGAATTTCTGCAGTACTCAAGGTTCCTAAGAGCACAGTGGCCTCCATAATCCTTAAATGGAAGAAGTTTGGGACCACCAGATTTCTTCCTGGCTGTCCAGTCAAACTGAGCAATCGTGGGAGAAGAGCCTTGGTGAGAGAGGTAAAGAAGAACCCCAAGATCACTGTGACTGAGCTCCAGAGATGCAGTAGGCAGATGGGAGAAAGTTCCACAAAGTCAACTATCACTGCAGCCCTCCACCAGTTGGGCCATTATGGTCAGACGGAATCTTCTCCTCAGTGCAAGACATATGAAAGCCTGCATAGAGTTTGCTAAAAAAAATCACATGAAGGACTCCCAGACAATGAGAAATAAGATTCTCTGGCCTGATGAGTCGAATATAGACATTTTTGGTGATAATTCTAAGAGGTATGTGTGGACAAAACCTGGCACTGCTCATCACCTGCCCAATACAATCCCAACAGTGAAACATAGTGGTGGCAGCATCATGATATGTGGGTGTTTTTCAGCTGCAGGGACAGGACGACTGGTTGCTGTTGCCATAAAAATAACAAACCAACAATATACCATACCTGTCTGTCGTTGTGTCCTACGCAGTAATCCACATCTGGGGGGATATACAGTTTTCAACCTGGACGGTGCCAAAATGCGACAGTTCCAGCTGAAAACTACTGGTGAATGAGATCCTGTGAACAGAGCTTCCGTGACTAGCGGTGACTTCACTGAAGCTGCGCTCCCTCACAGCCTGAACTGCGGTGAACTCTGGACTGTAGGTAAATTGTTATGACCTGGTGGTTACGGAGAAGCACTGATATGACCTGGTGGGTAAAATGAGTCATGGGACAAGCTCTGAGGAGGTGGTAACTTTACTGACTGCAAACCCTACTCCTAACACCAACACTAGAAATAGCCGTGGGACGTTCCTAACTCTCCCTAGACGCCTCGTCACGGCCTAAGAACTAACTACCCCTTAAGATGGAAACAGAAAACTATCTTGCCTCAGAGAAATTCCCAAAAGGAAAGATAGCCCCCCACATATATTGACTGTGAGTAGAGAGGGAAATGACATACACAGAAATGAAATCAGATCTTAGCAAAGGAGGCCAATTCTAATCTAGATAGACAGAAAATAGGAAAGGATACTGTGCGGTCAGTATTAAAAACTAAAAATCCACGCAGAGTTTACAAAAATGATCTCCACACCGACTCACAGTGTGGAGGGGCAAATCTGCTTCCCCAGAGCTTCCAGCTAGCCTGAATATTTCATAATGACAAGCTGGACAAAAGAAACATCGCTTAACTGAGCAGTAAGGTACAAAGCAAATGGACAACCAAAGAACTAGCAAGAACTTATCTTATGCTGAAATGGACAGGCCATCAGAGAAATCCAAGTAGAGATCTGAATCCAACCCAGAGAACATTGACAGCTGGCATGGACTACAGACCAGAGCCAAGTTAAATAGCAAGGCCAGTGGAGCCGATTAGTGAAAGCAGCTGCTGCAGAACCTCAAGGAGCATCAGTTCCACTCGAAACCACCAGAGGGAGCCCAAGGGCAGAACTCACAAAAGTACCATTCATAACCACAGGAGGGAGCCCAAGAACGGAATTCACAACAGTAAATGCCCTGGCATTACTGCGTAAGTATGGTTTAATTAAGAATATTAAAAGACTGTGTCTTTAATTCAATAAAAGGATTTTTTACTGGGTGTCTGTGTTTTCTTTACAATTTGACTATGGGGTTAGCAATAGGGGCGTTTTTTTGACACCTCTCCATTACTAACCTCGTGGCTTGATGCTAAGATCGCATAAATCGAAACGCATATACCAACAGAACATCAGTACAAATAACAATCAAAAAATCCTTAATAGCGACTCAAAATTAGAAGTATCAAAACTAAGGAGAACTATGAGTCATAAATAGCCAGAAAAAAGTTTTTTTTAAATAATCTAAATTTTATTGAAAAATTGTTTACATAAAAAAGTATATGCCATAATCAATACATTAATGTGATGAATTCATAGGTACATCAAAATCCAAGGCACATAGAACGAGATACTGCTGACCATGTAACAAAATGCATCTATACTATTGCTATCAGATCTGACCACAGATACATGGGCTGCGATACTCTGTCTATAGTAAGATCAGTGCATTTCATGCATGTAACTTAGCCACAAGCCCAATAGTGATCAAATTGTGATGTACATACTAATAAATAAAGCATAATTACCCATGATAGTGCAGCAGATCCAGTTCCAGTGCCAAAGGGTTACCCCAACGCGCGTTTCGCGTGCTAATAATAGCCTCGCTTCCTCAGGGGGCGTGGCTTAATCTGCATCTTGGTCCCATACAAATACTGAGCCGTTCCGGTCATATGACCTTGCGGCAACCTATCAGTGCCCGATTATAGTGCGCAAGCGCTAAATCAGCGTCCTGCAGCCATGGTAACCCATGACCAAAGCCGCCATTGATGTGCAATGGTGTATAAATATACAATGTGCATTTAAGTGAGTTCGGCGTACTAACACCGTAATGATCCATAACGCTGAAGCGCCGCTAGTGTCCATTTCTGAAAATAGTGAATGTATCATATCCATCTGCGATTACGCAGACCTTGCATCCCTCTGTTCCGTCAATCCACATAATGGTGCTCCGCCCACCCAGGTCACGTGAGCGGGCCGGCGCCAGGTCCGCACCACGCCCCCGGAGCGACGGAGACTCCACCATGCAGAGAGAGCCGCAGCAAATGGATATATTGAAAAGTGCTGAATAGTGCGCGTAAGTGACAAAAGTGCTAATAGTGCCACTAATGGGATACTGTCCCATTACGTGGTGCGTGTTTAGCTCGCCTATATCCCTCCCTAATGCTCCTATTGCTATATCCCCTTGTTTGAAATCTGACCCTTAGGTCAGCCGCCTGTGCCTCAAATCTAGCAACAGAAGAGCATATCCGCTTCATTCTAAGATGCTGCCCTACAGGGATGGCTTTTATGGTACTGTATGGGTGACCCGAGTCCGCATGCAGCAGATTAAATTTTATTATTTTGATTTTAGAGTGTTCATATTTTGGCCCTATTCATATGCTATCCGAAGATGGGAATACTATGAACATTGGACATGATTCTACTGTGTTCTAGAAGAAGGAAGTACAGGAATCCAGAATATGGAAATCATCGAGTATAGGAATTTTTTATGGACTACATACTATGAAATTATCACTTTCTCTAGAGAATGTTAATATAAACTCGGATTTCTGGCCTTAAGAGCCATTTCTGCATTTGGATGTAAATATCATGTTCTTGTTCATTAATATATATATTCATGTGAGTATCTATATATACACTCACCGGCCACTTTATTAGGTACACCATGCTAGTAACGGGTTGGACCCCCTTTTGCCTTCAGAACTGCCTCAATTCTTCGTGGCATAGATTCAACAAGGTGCTGGAAGCATTCCTCAGAGATTTTGGTCTATATTGACATGATGGCATCACACAGTTGCCGCAGATTTGTCGGCTGCACATCCCAAAGATGCTCCATACAAGGCAGGATGGATCCATGCTTTCATGTTGTTTACGCCAAATTCTGACCCTACCATCCGAATGTCGCAGCAGAAATCGAGACTCATCAGACCAAGCAACGTTTTTCCAATCTACTGTCCAATTTCGATGAGCTTGTACAAATTGTAGCCTCAGTTTCCTGTTCTTAGCTGAAAGGAGTGGTACCCGGTGTGGTCTTCTGCTGCTGTAGCCCATCTGCCTCAAAGTTCGACGCACTGTGCGTTCAGAGATGCTCTTAGGCCTACCTTGGTTGTAACGGGTGGCGATTTGAGTCACTGTTGCCTTTCTATCAGCTCGAACCAGTCTGCCCATTCTCCTCTGACCTCTGGCATCAACAAGGCATTTCCGCCCACAGAACTGCCGCTCACTGGATTTTTTTTATTTTTCGGACCATTCTCTGTAAACCCTAGAGATGGTTGTGCGTGAAAATCCCAGTAGATCAGCAGTTTCTGAAATACTCAGACCAGCCCTTCTGTCACCAACAACCATGCCACGTTCAAAGGCACTCAAATCACCTTTCTTCCCCATACTAATGCTCGGTTTGAACTGCAGGAGATTGTCTTGACCATGTCTACATGCCTAAATGCACTGAGTTGCCGCCATGTGATTGGCTGATTAGAAATTAAGTGTTAACAAGAAGTTGGACAGGTGTACCTAATAAAGTGGCCAGTGAGTGTATATACAGATAATACCCATGTAAGCCGGGTATGCAATGATTGGGGCTATTATATGTATATACATGTATATTTTAAAATGGTTTAATTTTGTGGTGTATTTGCCATAATTGTATTATATGCACTTTTATGTTCACTCTTCACTTATTTAGCCTGATATATATCGTGCTTTTTGTTTTTTGACATCAAGCACAATGGTATATAATCCTACTGGTTTAGGACACTGATTGTGTCTCCTGTTGTGAATTTGCTTTTTGCTCCCTCTCGCAGGGGTCAGGAACCTTGGCCCTCCAGCTGTGGGAGAACTACAATTCCCAGCATGCCTCAACTGCTGCAAGTTGCTAGGGCATGCTGGGAGTTGTAGTTTTATAACAGCTGGAGAGCCGAGGTTCCCCACCCCTGCTAGTGGTTACTAGTTTTTTGACTCTGGTTTTTCTGTCATTCCTTTTATCCGCACCTGGGTCGTTAGTTAGGGGTGTTGCTATATAAGCTCCCTGGACCTTCAGTTCAATGCCTGGCAACGTAGTTATCTGAGCTAGTCTGCTGTGCTCTTGTCTACTGATCCTGGTTCCAGTTATATCAGCTAAGTCTGCCTTTTGCTTTTTGCTATTTGTTTTGGTTTTGTAATTTTGTCCAGCTTGTTCCAAATCTATATCCTGACCTTTGCTGGAAGCTCTAGGGGACTGGTGTTCTCCCCCCGGACCGTTAGACGGTTCGGGGGTTCTTGAATTTCCAGTGTGGATTTTGATAGGGTTTTTGTTGACCATATAAGTTACCTTTCTTTATTCTGCTATCAGTAAGCGGGCCTCTCTGTGCTAAACCTGGTTCATTTCTGTGTTTGTCATTTCCTCTTACCTCACCGTCATTATTTGTGGGGGGCTTCTATCCAGCTTTGGGGTCCCCTTCTCTGGAGGCAAGAAAGGTCTTTGTTTTCCTCTACTAGGGGTAGCTAGATTCTCCAGCTGGCGCGTGTCATCTAGAATCAACGTAGGAATGATCCCCGGCTACTTCTAGTGTTGGCGTTAGGAGTAGATATATGGTCAACCCAGTTACCACTGCCCTATGAGCTGGATTTTTGTATTCTGCAGACTTCCACGTTCCTCTGAGACCCTCGCCATTGGGGTCATAACAGTTTGCCAGGCCAGTATTAAATGTTTAATGCATTGCAGAAGAGGGATTATAAGAAAGAAGATTCTGAGTTTTTTTTTTTCTTCTTCCCCTTTACCTCAGAGTGGCTATGCTTGCTGCAGACATGAATGTCCAGACCTTGATTACAAGTGTGGACCAGCTGGCTACTCGTGTGCAGGGCATACAAGACTATGTTATCAGAAATCCTAGGTCAGAACCTAAAATACCGATTCCTGAACTGTTTTCCGGAGACAGGTTTAAGTTTAGGAATTTCGTGAATAATTGTAAATTGTTTTTGTCCCTGAGACCCTGTTCATCTGGAGATTCTGCTCAGCAAGTAAAAATTGTTATTTCGTTCTTACGGGGCGACCCTCAGGATTGGGCTTTTTCGCTGGCGCCAGGAGATCCGGCATTGGCTGATCTTGATGCGTTTTTTCTGGCGCTCGGTTTACTTTATGAGGAACCCAATCTTGAGATTCAGGCAGAAAAGGCCTTGCTGGCTATGTCTCGGGGGCAGGACGAGGCTGAAGTGTATTGCCAAAAATTTCGGAAATGGTCCGTGCTGACACATTGGAACGAGTGTGCACTGGCCGCTAATTTTAGAAATGGCCTTTCTGAAGCCATTAAGAATGTTATGGTGGGTTTTCCCATTCCCACAGGTCTGAATGATACTATGGCACTGGCTATTCAAATTGACCGGCGGTTGCGGGAGCGCAAAACCGCAAATTCCCTCATGGTGTTGTCTGAACAGACACCTAATTCGGTGCAATGTGATAGAAAAACCGCAAATTCCCTCATGGTGTTGTCTGAACAGACACCTGATTTAATGCAATGTGATAGAATCCTGACTAGAAATGAGCGGAAAATTCATAGACGCCGGAATGGCTTGTGCTACTACTGTGGTGATTCTACACATGTTATCTCAGCATGCTCTAAACGTATAGCTAAGGTTGTTAGTCCTGTCACCGTTGGTAATTTGCAACCTAAATTTATTCTGTCTGTAACTTTGATTTGCTCACTGTCATCTTATCCTGTCATGGCGTTTGTAGATTCAGGTGCTGCCCTGAGTCTCATGGATCTCTCATTTGCTAAGCGCTGTGGATTTACTCTTGAACCATTAGAAAATCCTATTCCTCTTAGGGGTATTGATGCTACACCATTGGCAGCAAATAAACCGCAGTATTGGACACAGGTTACCATGTGCATGACTCCTGAACACCGCGAGGTGATACGTTTCCTGGTTTTACATAAAATGCATGATTTGGTCGTTTTAGGGCTGCCATGGTTACAGACCCATAATCCAGTCCTGGACTGGAAGGCTATGTCAGTCGCAAGTTGGGGCTGTCGTGGTATTCATGAGGATTCCCTGCCTGTGTCTATTGCTTCTTCTACGCCTTCGGAAGTTCCGGAGTATTTGTCTGATTATCAGGATGTCTTCAGTGAGTCTGAGTCCAGTGCACTGCCTCCTCATAGGGACTGTGACTGTGCTATAGATTTGATCCCAGGCAGTAAATTTCCTAAGGGAAGACTGTTTAATCTGTCGGTACCTGAACATACCGCTATGCGTTCATATATCAAGGAGTCTCTGGAGAAAGGACATATTCGTCCGTCTTCTTCCCCTCTTGGTGCGGGATTCTTTTTTGTGGCAAAAAAGGACGGATCTTTGAGACCTTGTATTGATTATCGGCTTTTAAATAAGATCACTGTCAAATTTCAGTATCCTTTACCACTGTTGTCTGACTTGTTTGCCCGGATTAAGGGTGCCAAGTGGTTCACTAAGATAGACCTTCGTGGTGCGTACAACCTTGTGCGCATTAAGCAAGGTGATGAATGGAAAACCGCATTCAATACGCCCGAAGGTCATTTTGAGTACTTGGTGATGCCTTTTGGGCTCTCCAATGCGCCTTCAGTTTTTCAGTCCTTTATGCATGACATTTTCCGGAAGTATCTGGATAAATTTTTGATTGTTTATCTGGATGATATTTTGGTTTTTTCTGATAATTGGGATTCGCATGTGGAGCAGGTCAGGTTGGTCTTTAAAATTTTGCGTGAAAATTCTTTGTTTGTCAAGGGCTCAAAGTGTCTCTTTGGTGTACAGAAGGTTCCCTTTTTGGGGTTCATTTTTTCCCCTTCTGCTGTGGAGATGGACCCAGTCAAGGTCCGAGCTATTCTTGATTGGACTCAGCCCTCGTCAGTTAAGAGTCTTCAGAAGTTCTTGGGCTTCGCTAACTTCTACCGTCGTTTTATCGCTAATTTTTCTAGCATTGTGAAACCTTTGACGGATATGACCAAGAAGGGCTCTGATGTAGCTAACTGGGCTCCTGCTGCCGTGGAGGCTTTCCAGGAGTTGAAACGCCGGTTTACTTCGGCGCCTGTTTTGTGCCAGCCTGACGTCTCACTTCCCTTTCAGGTTGAGGTGGATGCTTCGGAGATTGGGGCAGGGGCCGTTTTGTCGCAGAGAGGCCCTGGTTGCTCTGTTATGAAACCTTGTGCCTTTTTCTCTAGGAAGTTTTCGCCTGCCGAGCGAAATTATGATGTGGGCAATCGGGAGTTGTTGGCCATGAAATGGGCATTTGAGGAGTGGCGTCATTGGCTCGAGGGTGCTAAGCATCGTGTGGTGGTCTTGACTGATCACAAAAATCTGATGTATCTCGAGTCTGCTAAACGCCTTAATCCGAGACAGGCCCGCTGGTCATTGTTTTTCTCCCGCTTTGATTTTGTTGTCTCGTATTTACCAGGTTCAAAGAATGTGAAGGCCGATGCTCTTTCTAGGAGCTTTGTGCCTGATGCTCCTGGAGTCGCTGATCCTGTTGGTATTCTTAAAGATGGAGTTATCTTGTCAGCTATTTCTCCGGATCTGCGACGTGTGTTGCAGAGATTTCAGGCTGATAGGCCTGAGTCTTGTCCACCTGACAGACTGTTTGTCCCGGATAAGTGGACCAGCAGAGTCATTTCCGAGGTTCATTCCTCGGTGTTGGCAGGTCACCCGGGAATTTTTGGCACCAGAGATCTGGTGGCCAGGTCCTTTTGGTGGCCTTCCTTGTCAAGGGATGTGCGGTCATTTGTGCAGTCCTGTGGGACTTGTGCTCGAGCTAAGCCTTGCTGTTCTCGTGCCAGCGGTTTGCTCTTGCCCTTGCCTGTCCCGAAGAGACCTTGGACACATATCTCCATGGATTTCATTTCTGATCTTCCGCTATCTCAGGGCATGTCCGTTATCTGGGTGATATGTGATCGCTTCTCCAAGATGGTCCATTTGGTTCCTTTGCCTAAGCTGCCTTCCTCTTCCGATCTGGTTCCTGTGTTTTTCCAGAACGTGGTTCGTTTGCACGGCATCCCTGAGAATATTGTGTCAGACAGAGGATCCCAGTTCGTTTCCAGGTTCTGGCGATCCTTTTGTAGTAGGATGGGCATTGATTTGTCGTTTTCGTCTGCTTTCCATCCTCAGACTAATGGTCAGACAGAGCGAACCAATCAGACCTTGGAGGCTTATTTGAGGTGTTTTGTCTCTGCTGATCAGGACGATTGGGTGACATTCTTGCCGTTGGCTGAGTTTGCCCTTAATAATCGGGCTAGTTCCGCCACCTTGGTTTCGCCTTTTTTCTGCAACTCTGGTTTCCATCCTCGCTTTTCTTCGGGTCATGTGGAGCCTTCTGACTGTCCTGGGGTGGATTCTGTGGTGGATAGGTTGCAGCAGATCTGGAATCATGTGGTGGACAACTTGAAGTTGTCACAGGAGAAGGCTCAGCGCTTTGCCAACCGCCGCCGCGGTGTGGGTCCCCGACTACGCGTTGGGGATTTGGTATGGCTTTCTTCCCGCTTTGTTCCTATGAAGGTCTCCTCTCCCAAATTTAAACCTCGTTTTATTGGGCCTTACAAGATATTGGAAATCCTTAATCCTGTATCTTTTCGTCTGGATCTTCCTGTGTCGTTTGCTATTCACAATGTATTTCATAGGTCCTTGTTGCGGCGGTACATTGTGCCTGTAGTTCCTTCTGCTGAGCCTCCTGCTCCGGTGTTGGTTGAGGGCGAGTTGGAGTACGTGGTGGAGAAGATCTTGGATTCTCGCCTCTCCAGGCGGAGGCTTCAGTACCTGGTCAAGTGGAAGGGCTATGGTCAGGAGGATAATTCCTGGGTGGTCGCCTCTGATGTTCATGCGGCCGATTTAGTTCGTGCCTTTCATGCCGCTCATCCTGATCGCCCTGGTGGTCGTGGTGAGGGTTCGGTGACCCCTCACTAAGGGGGGGGTACTGTTGTGAATTTGCTTTTTGCTCCCTCTAGTGGTTACTAGTTTTTTGACTCTGGTTTTTCTGTCATTCCTTTTATCCGCACCTGGGTCGTTAGTTAGGGGTGTTGCTATATAAGCTCCCTGGACCTTCAGTTCAATGCCTGGCAACGTAGTTATCTGAGCTAGTCTGCTGTGCTCTTGTCTACTGATCCTGGTTCCAGTTATATCAGCTAAGTCTGCCTTTTGCTTTTTGCTATTTGTTTTGGTTTTGTAATTTTGTCCAGCTTGTTCCAAATCTATATCCTGACCTTTGCTGGAAGCTCTAGGGGACTGGTGTTCTCCCCCCGGACCGTTAGACGGTTCGGGGGTTCTTGAATTTCCAGTGTGGATTTTGATAGGGTTTTTGTTGACCATATAAGTTACCTTTCTTTATTCTGCTATCAGTAAGCGGGCCTCTCTGTGCTAAACCTGGTTCATTTCTGTGTTTGTCATTTCCTCTTACCTCACCGTCATTATTTGTGGGGGGCTTCTATCCAGCTTTGGGGTCCCCTTCTCTGGAGGCAAGAAAGGTCTTTGTTTTCCTCTACTAGGGGTAGCTAGATTCTCCGGCTGGCGCGTGTCATCTAGAATCAACGTAGGAATGATCCCCGGCTACTTCTAGTGTTGGCGTTAGGAGTAGATATATGGTCAACCCAGTTACCACTGCCCTATGAGCTGGATTTTTGTATTCTGCAGACTTCCACGTTCCTCTGAGACCCTCGCCATTGGGGTCATAACAGTCTCCCCTTTTCCTCATAGATTGTAAGCTTGCGAGCAGCAGGGCCCTCATTCCTCCTGGTATCTGTTTTGAACTGTGATTTCTGTTATGCTGTAATGTCTGTTGTCTGTATAAGTCCCCTCTATAAGTTGTAAAGCGCTGCGGAATATGTTGGCGCTATATAAATAAAATTATTATTATTATTATTATTAGTGGCACTATTAGCACTTTTGTCACTTACGCGCACTATTCAGCACTTTTCAATATATCCATTTGCTGCGGCTCTCTCTGCATGGTGGAGTCTCCGTCGCTCCGGGGGCGTGGTGCGGACCTGGCGCCGGCCCGCTCACGTGACCTGGGTGGGCGGAGCTCCATTATGTGGATTGACGGAACAGAGGGATGCAAGGTCTGCGTAATCGCAGATGGATATGATACATTCACTATTTTCAGAAATGGACACTAGCGGCGCTTCAGCGTTATGGATCATTACGGTGTTAGTACGCCGAACTCACTTAAATGCACATTGTATATTTATACACCATTGCACATCAATGGCGGCTTTGGTCATGGGTTACCATGGCTGCAGGACGCTGATTTAGCGCTTGCGCACTATAATCGGGCACTGATAGGTTGCCGCAAGGTCATATGATCGGAACGGCTCAGTATTTGTATGGGACCAAGATGCAGATTAAGCCACGCCCCCTGAGGAAGCGAGGCTATTATTAGCACGCGAAACGCGCGTTGGGGTAACCCTTTGGCACTGGAACTGGATCTGCTGCACTCATGGGTAATTATGCTTTATTTATTAGTATGTACATCACAATTTGATCATTATTGGGCTTGTGGCTAAGTTACATGCATGAAATGCACTGATCTTACTATAGTCAGAGTATCGCAGCCCATGTATCTGTGGTCAGATCTGATAGCAATAGTATAGATGCATTTTGTTACATGGTCAGCAGTATCTCGTTCTATGTGCCTTGGATTTTGATGTACCTATGAATTCATCACATTAATGTATTGATTATGGCATATACTTTTTTATGTAAACAATTTTTCAATAAAATTTAGATTATTTAAAAAAACTTTTTTCTGGCTATTTATGACTCATAGTTCTCCTTAGTTTTGATAGATCGAAACGCGTTGTCTATCCTCATGACTGCATCCACCTTTGAGCAAGGATTTTAATTACGCTATATTTATATGCACCAATAAAGAATTTCAAGATTTTAGGAGCTGGAGTACACACCTTTTCCTCATCTTCCATTGCTGCACGTCTTGGTCGGGACGAAATCTCCGTGCTCCTTCGGTCTGTCGGTGAGCTGGCTGTGGCTTTTAGCCTTATTTTTCTATATATTAGTATATTGCACAGCCCACGGAGTATATAGCACAGCCCACGGAGTATATTGTACAGCCACGTAGTATATACTCACCTTCCATCCGCAGCTGTCACCGCCGCATGTACTGTGCTGTTTCCTGCTGTCGCGGCCGTCATCAATGACCGCGGCCGTCATCACTGACTGCGGCCGCTAATTTAGTCCCCGGCTTTTGGCCGCGGTAGGCCCAACAGCGCCCATGGTCCCGGCTGGCTCCGCCTTCCTCATGGCGACTCCACCCCCTTTGCAGCGCTTCTGGCCGGGTCTGTACGGAGTGGGCAAGGACTCGCTCTGCATACTTCCTGGCCTCCCCTGCTCTTTTGTCTCCGCTCACTGGTTGGCCGCGACCCGCGGCCGCTATTTTAGTCCCCGGCTTTTGGCCGCGGTAAGCCCAACAGCGCCCATGATCCCGGCCGGCACCGCCCTCCTCATGGCGACTCCGCCCCCTTTGCAGCGCTTCTGGCCGGGCCTGTACGGAGTGAGCGGGGACTCACTCTGCATACTTCCTGGCCTCCCCTGCCCTTTTGTCTGTGCCCACTGGCTGGCCATGACCAATGAATATCTGCGACAGACAGAAAGACGGAAGTGACCCTTAGACAATTATATAGTAGATATGTATTCTATGTGTATATATCTATTCTATCTATTCTATTCTAAGCTGTCAGTGTGATTTTACTGTACACCGCACATGAACTGCCGGCATTTCAGAGGTCACCAGTGCGTAAACATTGGACAGCACTCGCATGGTCCGTGTGGTGTCCGATGTTTTCTCGCACCCAGAGGCTTGCATTGGCGAGACTTGGCCGATATACACATAAAATCGCAGCATGCTGCGATTTTACACGAACGTAGAATACGCCCGAGAAAAATTACGGTGATGTGAGCTGCCCCATAGATTAACAGTGGTCCAAGTCGGGCAGACACAAGCAGCTATGGGCCCCTGTGCAGGAAATACGTCAGGGGCCCCTTCATGCATGTACACTGTGTATAAAATACCTATAATAACATGTGTATAAACAGCAATATACACACACACTAGCCCTACATACACAGCAGTATACACACACTAGCCCTATATACACACAGCAGTATACACACACACTACCCCTATATACACACAGCAGTATACACACACATTAGCCCTATATACACACAGCAGTATACACACACACTAGCCCTATATACACAGCAGTAAACACACACTAGCCCTATATACACACAGCAGTATACACACACACACTAGGCCTATTTACATACAGCAGTATACACACACACTAGCCCTATATACACACACACTAGCCCTATATACACACTAGGCCTATATACACACAGCAATATACACACACACTAGCCTTATATACACACAGCAGTATACACACACACACACTAGCCCTATATACACAGCAGTATACACACACTAGTCCTATATACACACAGTAGTTTACACATACGCACTAGTCCTATATACACACAGCAGTACACACACACTGGCCCTATATATACAGCAGTATACACACACGCTAGCCCTATATACACAGCAGTATACACGCACACACATGCCCTATATACAGAGCAGTATACACACACACTAGCCTTATTTACACAGCAGTATACACACACACATTATCCTTTGAGCAACACACTTTTAACCTGGTCCTCCTGTCTCATGTCCTTGTTGAAGCGATCCTTCATCGAGCGCCAACTGACTCTTATTCTCTTCACTGCGAAGAGGGAAAAAAGGAAAAAATTAATTGTAAAACAATGCACCTACATTTACAGTTTCACTGGCACGTGACACCACATTGCAATACTTACCAAAATCATTTCTGGTACGTGGCGTGGCACGTTCCCAATCATGCAACAGCGATCTGGCCACTTCTTCCCAGAGTCATTGAATCACAACAATGTCGGAGTGCTGACTATCACGGATGTCCCACAACGGTACTTATTCTTGCACAAGGTTAATGAGTTGATCGTTGTCAATTTCATGTTTGGCTTCTTCGCATTGTGGAACCTATAGATCAAATAAAACAAAATAATTTTAAGTAAAAATGAAAAAAAATTAAATTACATCTCTGATGAAAACAATTCTTACACCCCATCTTACCTCCTGAGACACATGAGCCCGACGACCTTGGGAAGAATCATTTCTACGGGGGGCTTGTCCTGGACGGCCATGTTAGCGGACGCTGAGGAAAGAGCTCCCGCGGCCACAAGCATAATTATCCTGAACAGACATCGCTGGCTGCCATAAATCTAGCTGTACCTGGAAGCTGAATCACCCGAGCGTGAAGGAGAGCTGTGGGGACACCTGGAGAGGCTCGCAATGACGCAGAGGAGGCAGAGAGATGCGGGTGCAGGAGAGGCTGAAGGGACCCAAGATGGCGCCGAGGCCAGAGCGGACTCTGAGAAGGAGAACGCTGCCTGTCAGAAGTGCATGGAAGCTGCAGCAAAACTTCAAAGGTTTGCCCGGGTGGTCGATCGGGAAGAGGCACAAGAGTCTATGGAGGAGAGAGCTGAAGGAGAGGAGGAGGAGAAAGCTGATGAAGGAGCGAGGGGGGCACAGAAGGGGGAGGGAGAAAGTAGCATAGCTGCAGCAGGAAAGGCTGAGAAGGAAGTGGAATTGAGAGGGGAGCCAACCCTAAAGGACGTCTTTATCCTCTTATCCTGTAATAATTATAGGGGATAACTCAGGAGACTCTTTGCGTGGAACAAGACAACTACAGGACACAGTTTTATAAGTGGTAAAGTCTATATTATCACACGGTGATTCAAACAGGTGCAGAGAGAAACTCAAGTCCACAACACTTGGTGCAAATAATAAACGCAGCTTAGCAGTCTATAGGAAACTTCAGAGGAAAATGCAATCAAGCAGAAAGTTTATGAAGCACAGTTATTCTTGAGGATACTTGACACGAATAAATCCTTGTCTTAGTCCAGGCACAGATAGATATGCTTATTAAGCAGTTCAAATCATATCTTAGCTCAACCAGGGAGGCTTGGTTAATAGTCTCAGGTTATTGCAAAGCAGAAACAGCTTACATGTCCAGCAAATGCAGATGGAAGTAAACACGAACAGCAGATGGAGGAGGATTACTGGAAACTTGTGTATGCAGCAGGAACTCAGAGCAGAGTAGCAGGATAACCACACAGGTTCACAGGAGCAGGTGTATAGCCAGGGAGTAATCAGAGGTCAGGAGCTGGATGCAAGGCAGAATACTCTAGCACAGACTGAAGGCTGGGTTGGAGTTTTATAGCAGGAAGACACAGTGCACATGAGACCAAAGACGCCATCTTGGAAAAGGGCAGTAATGCACAAAAGGTAAAAAATGTTCAGAGTCCTGACATATCCTCTTGTAACCAGTCCCTGAATGATTTAACCCTTCAGATGAAGGAGGTGAAAGGGGAGATTATACAAATAAAGGCCGACATACAGAAAATGGATAAACGCATGGGGGAGGTGGAGGAGAGGATGAGTACCGTGGAGGATCATGTGGTTCAACTACAAAAGGCAGAGAGAAAGTTTACCCAACAGATATCGGAATTGGTGGCAAAAAATGAGGACCTAGAAAACAGATCCAGAAGAAATAACATCAGGATAGTGGGTCTGCCGGAAAAAATAGAGGGGAGAAATCCTACCGAGTTTATTGAAAACTGGTTGAAGGAGAAGGTTGGAGCCGAGGTTCTGACAAGGGTCTTTGCTGTGGAAAGAGTTCTGCCGCAGCCTCCTCCCCCTGGAGCAAATCCTCGTACCATGCTGGCTAAGATATTAAACTACAGAGACAGAGATATTGTTCTTAGGAAGGCCAGAGAAATGGAGGATCTCACTGTTGATGGACAGAGGATTGCCATCTACCCGGATTACTCTGCTGCGGTCCAGGAACAGAGAATGCAATTTACTGGTGCCAAGAGGCGACCGAGAGAACTGGGGGTGCAATACTCCATGTTTTTTCCTGCAAGGTTGAGAGTGGTTGCCTTTAATAAAGCTCATTTCTTCACGACACCAGAGGACGCTACCCAATGGATCAACTGTTTAAAGGGTGGGAGAGAGGGGTTAGACAGCTCAGGTTAAGGAGTAGGATTTTCTAGATGACTTTTCTGCATCATGATGGGGGACCGTATTAAAATACTGAGTTGGAACGTTAGAGGCCTGACGGACAAAACTAGATGAGCGGCGGTGCTACAATACACACGAGACCAGAGGGCCTCACTGATATGTCTGCTGGAGACACACTTGGTTCGTGAGAAGGTGGACGTCTTACGTAGGCGGTGGTTGCAAAAAACGTATCATTCCACCATCTTTACATACTCAAGGGGGATATCGGTATTGGTCCCAGCAGGGGTGCGCTATGAAGAGCTGAAGGTGTATGCTGACGTGGATGGACAGTATGATAGTGAAATGCAGAATGCTTGGTATTTTGATGTGTGTGGTGGCTATGTACATTCCTCCCCCTTATTCGAGTAAAAAACTTAGAGAAGTGCTGGAGCTGATTGAACGGGGAGATCCGATGCCGCTTTTAATTATTGGAGACCTCAACAATACACTGTGTTCCAAATTATTATGCAAATAATATTTCCTCATATTTTCTCTAAATTACCTATCTGAATTGCAGTCATTGTTATTTTCCAGTCATCTACTATTCTAGTATAATTGCAATGTTTTGGAACAAACTGCCTATGAAAACAGTATCTTTAAAAAAAAAAATAAACACTCAAAATGCATGTTCCAAATTATTATGCACAGCAGAGTTTTCAACCTTTTTTTTTATTTTGAACAAAAAAATGGTCAATTGTGAAGTTATAAGCATTATCAGCTTATTACAAAATGAAATCAAACAGTTTTCAAGTGAAAACTTTATTCTAGGTGATGTTACATTTGCACATAGGACCCCTTGTTCAAAAGAAGCTTCTGAACTCTCTCGTCCATTGAATTTGTCAGTTTTTGGATGGTTTCTGCTTCAATTGTTTTGCATGTGGACAGAATATCCTCCCAGAGCTGTTGCTTAGATGTGAACTGCCTCCCGCCATCATAGACACTCCTTTTGATGATGCTCCATAGGTTCTCAATGGGGTTGAGGTCAGGGGAAGATGGTGGCCACACCATAAGTTTGTCCTCTTTTATGCCCATAGCAGCCAGAGATGCAGATGTGTTTTTGCAGCATGAGACGGTGCATTATCATGCATGAAAATGATCTTGCTGCGGAAAGTACGGTTCTTCCTCTTGAACCATGGCAGGAAGTGTTTTAGAAACTCCACATAGATTATGGAGTTCATCTTTACCCCTTCAGGGATCATAAAGGGGCCGACAATCTCTCTCCCTATGATTCCAGCCCAAAACATTACTCCACCTCCTCCTTGTTGGCGCCTTAGCCGTGTTTTCATGGGGTGTCCATCAACCAGCCATACTCCACCCCATCCATCTGGACCATCGAGCGTTGCACGGCACTCATCGGTGAACAAAACAGTTTGGAAGTCCGTCTTCATGTATCGTTTGGCCCACTGGAGCCATTTCTGCTTGTGTGCAGTGGATAGAGTGGTCGACAGGATGGCTTACGCACAGCTGCAAACCTCTGAAGGACCCTGCATCTTGTTGTTCTGGGGACATTGGAGGCACCAGCAGCTTCAAAAACTTGTCTGCTGCTATGACAAGGCATTTTTGCAGCTGTTCTTTTAACCTTGCGCAATTGCCAGTTGGAAAGAGTCCTCAATTTTTCCTTATCAGCACGCACACGTGTGTGCTGGGAATCAGCTACATACTTCTTCTTCTTGTGCGATGATCACGATGAAGTGTCTTGGCAATGTTGATTGTAGTCATGCCTTGACCTAAATACTCCACAATTTGTTGCTTATCAGCAGCCGACACATCCTTTTTCTTTCCCATTTTGGCAAAAAATGTAGGCTGCTTAATAATGTGGAACAACCTTCTTAAGTAGTCTTGCCTTTATTTGGACACACCTGCCAAACTAATTTGCACAGGTATCTGCAATTGCTTTCAGTGATATAAAGTGCCCTGACACACATCACCATCAATCAGTTTAAATGACAAACAAAAAAATTCTAACCTTATCACTCCTAAACTCTTTGTGCATAATAATTTGTAACACAGTGTATATGTGATGATTTCTGGGATAAAAACAAAAATACACAAAACAGGTCGGAAAGCCATATTACGCCGTTCGGAACATATATTCGAGAGATCGGTATGACTGATTTGTGGAGAGTGCGACATCTGGGGGAGAGGGAATACTCTTGCTATTCACAGCTCATGATACTTTATCCAGAATAGATATGGCGCTCGGAAACAATATGTTTGATTCTATGGTGGGAGAAGTGAGATACTTGCCACAGGCGATCTCCGATCATAATCCGATAGAGGTGGAGTTATGGCCAATGGGGACACAAGCACAGCATAGGGGAGAGTGGAAATTTCACCCTAACTGGCTGAATAGTGTGAGTTTGGAGGGCATACAGCGGGAGGTGGAGGAGTTTTTGAGATTAACGAGGGCAGCTCGGACATACCCACTATATGGGAGACGATGAAGGCATATTTGAGAGGTTTGCTGTTCAGGGACATCAGTAGATGTAAGCGGCGATCAAAACAGGCGTAGAATACTGCAAGGAAAAGGCTGAGAATTGCTGAAGATGAGATGGCCACACTGGGTACCCCTGAGGCTGGAAAACGGCTAAGAGAAGCCCAGAATAATATGGATAAAATCCTTTGGAAAGGGCAGGGAAGAAGAGAGAGTTCCAACGACTAGCCTTTT
Organism: Ranitomeya variabilis; assembly: GCF_051348905.1. NCBI lineage: Eukaryota > Metazoa > Chordata > Amphibia > Anura > Dendrobatidae > Ranitomeya > Ranitomeya variabilis. Next base: position 299,240,794 of record NC_135232.1, read on the forward strand.
ACCAGGAGGGGGAGGTAGTGGGGCATATGCTCTCACTGGTGGTGTCGACCCAGAGGGTTACACCATTTGTACATTCACTAGAGCCTGTTAACGGTATAAAAGTGTCGGAGACCTCAGATCTTAAGGGTCTTTACGGACTTCTACGCGGATCTGTACTCCTCTGGTGTGGACCCATCGGGGACTGACAACGTGTCATTTCTAGAAGGTATTGTGTTACCTAGACTGAGTGAGGAGGATAGGGAAAGTTTGGAGGGACCTATCACGGACGAAGAACTAAGTCGTGCTTTAAGAGCCATGGCAAGAGGTAAGGCCCCAGGAGCAGATGGACTGCCAGCTGAAATTTATAAGGAGATGGAGGAGGTGTTGCTACCCAGATTACGAGTAGTTTTGGAGGAGGCTAGGAATGGGGGGATTCTTCCAGCCTCCATGAGGGAGGCCATAATAGTTGTAATCCTGAAGGAAGATAAAGATCTACGAATGCCTGAATCAAATCGCCCGATTTCTTTGCTCACAAAGGATGTTAAAATTCTGGCTGGGGTGTTGGCGACCAGGTTGTCGAGTGTTATTTCTAAGTTGATTCATCCAGATCAGTCTGGCTTTATGCCTGACGGGTCCACAGCAGTTAATCATAGAAGGCTTTTTTTGAATTTACAACTGGGGGCTGATAACGGTGGGCATAGAGTTGTTGCTTCCTTAGATGCCCATAAGGCATTTGATAGTGTGGAATGGGGATACTTGTGGCAGGTATTGCAATGCTTTTGCTTCAGCCCACAATTTGTGTCCTGGGTTCAGCTATTGTACGCGCAACCATCACTACGGTGAGAGTGAATGGGGAGCTTTGTCATACGATAAGGCTACATAGAGGGATGAGACAGGGGTGTCCGCTTTCCCCTCTTTTGTTTGCTTTAGCCGTGGAGCCGCTGGCCGCCAAGATCCGACAGTCCGCCGAGGTCTCTGGGTTTAAATATGGATTGATAGAGGAAAAGATAGCGCATTATGCGGATGATATACTGCTGTTCTTGAGTGATCCACATGATTCATTGAGTAATACAATTCAGCTCTTCGAGGGATTTGGTGCTTTGTCGGAGCTTAAAATAAATTGGAATAAGTCAACTCTGTTTATGGTGGATGATGCAGGGGGTGAGCTGGGAGATTCTATGGAAGGGGGTAGACTTACAGTTGCAGATTAATTCAAATATTTGGGGATACTAATATCTTTGCCGATCACGAATTACTTGCATACAAATCTTACACCGGTGCTGGGAACTAGAGTTGAGCGACTTTTACTTTTTCCGGATCGAGTCGGGTTTCGCGAAACCCAACATTGTCAAAAGTCGGGTCGGGTAAAATCGGCCAATTATTGCGAAAAGTCGGGGGCCGACTGAAACACGAAACCCAATGAAAATCAATGGGGAATCAAAGTCGGCAGTGAGTGGAGGACAGGAAAACACCTACAGTGCCCATTTTAATGCCAAAAACATCAATTCTTATTACTTAAACTTGTCAATCTTAATTTACTTTATAATAATAGTTAGGCATTGAAAACTGGAGGTCATTTGGCTAAAGTTGTGGGGGGGTAGGGCTGGCTCAAGATTTTCATGGGCCCAGAAAACGCGGAATACGTCACAGCGGTGGAGCAGGGAGAGGTAAGTATTTCAACTTTGCAAATGCTGTGATCCTGAGCAAGCAGGGGGGGCCCACTCGTTCGTAGGAAGGTGCAGATGAAAGTGCAGGTTCCTTCATCAGGTGGGGGGGCATACTCGTTGGCGACGTCACTGGCACAGGGCCCCTCATAGTACGGTGGTGTGTTTGACGGCGGGTGGCACCTCCCACTGGCAGAGACACTTTTGTGTACTATGAGGGGCCCTGTGCCAGTGACGTCGCCAACAAGTATGCCCCCCCACCTGATGAAGGAACCTGCACTTTCATCTGCACCTTCCTCTTTGTCCCCGTGTAAGGTGGTATAGTATGCGGGAAGGGGAACCTGAATTTCAGCAGGGTCAGATTCTGGCTGTCTAGAGTGCAAGGGGAATGTAGTGGTCTGGGTCAATGTACCAGCAGACTCATCTAGCAGTGGCTGGGCAAAGGGCAGGATGAGGAGGAAACACAGTTAGTAGGCCCAAATAATAAAGTAGGCTAAATGAAGTTCAACTGTGATAACAGGACTAAACAGGCGGCATTGCTTTGTTCAGTGTTGGAAAACTGTAATGAGTGGCAGACACAGTAGGCCCAAATAATAAAGTGGGCTAAATGCAGTTTAAATGTGGTAACAGGACTAAACAGGCGGCATTGCTTTGTTCAGTGGAGGAAAACTGTAATGAGTGTCAGACACAGTTAGTAGGCCCAAATAATAAAGTAGGCTAAATGCAGTTCAAATGTGGTAACAGGACTAAACAGGCGGCATTGCTTTGTTCAGTGGAGAAAAACTGTAATGAGTGGCAGACACAGTTAGTAGGCCCAAATAATAAAGTGGGCTAAATGCAGTTCAAATGTGGTAACATAACTAAACAGGCGGCATTGCTTTGTTCAGTGGAGGAAAACTGTAATGAGTGGCAGACACAGTTAGTAGGCCCAAATAATAAAGTGGGCTAAATGCAGTTCAAATGTGGTAACAGGACTAAAACAGGCGGCATTGCTTTGTTCAGTGGAGGAAAACTGTAATGAGTGGCAGCCGCAGTTAGTAGGCCCAAATAATAAAGTGGGCTAAATGTCTGGCAAAAAATTGTTCATAAATAAACAGGTGGCATAGCTAGGTACAGGGGAGGGCTCCTCTGCTGAGTAGCAAACAGTGGTAGTAGGCGCAAAGTATTAACTGGTCTAAATGGAGGCCAGGGCCCCTGTATATTTTAACTATCATGTATCATTTCAACAAATTTGTATTGGCAGTGCCATTGAAGGATTTAACAGCACAGACTACACAGTGGTGGAGCAGGGAGAGGTAAGTATTGCAAGTGGTAGAGGACTGTTCGAGCTGGGGGGAACACTCTCTCGTGGGTGGCGGTACTGGCACAGGGCCCCTCATATTACGACGGTGTGTCTGACGTTGGTTGTGCACCACCACCATCAGAGACACTTCATTGTACTATGAGGGACCCTGTGCCAGTGCCGTCGCGCAGTCCAGGCAAACGGTACTCGCACGGGTTCTTGCGCCAGGTGGTGACCACGGCCATGTGGGGGGAGTCAGCCCACTTAGGGAGGTATAAAAATGGCCTATGGTGGACATTCAGCAGCTGCAAATGGAGAAATTGGAGAAGTCAGTAAGAGGAGGCCAAAAGCAAGACATTTTTCAGGCAAGCTACGTGTCAGCAGGGGAAGGTGGGGCAAAATAATTTGAAATCCATGATTGGTTCATTTTAATGAAGGTTAGATCATCAACATTTTGGGTAGCCAGACGAGTCCTTTTTTCGGTCAGTATTGAACCAGCAGCACTGAAGACTATTTCTGATAGCACACTAGCAGCAGGGCAAGCGAGCTCCTGTAATGCATATTCTGCCAATTCAGGCCAGGTGTCTATTTTAGATGCCCAGTAATCAAAGAGGAATGACCTGTGAGGGAGAACATCGATAAGGGAGGAAAAGTAGTTTGTAACCATATTGGACAAATGCTGTCTCCTGTCACTTTGAATCGTTGCAGCAGTACCTGTCGTGTCAGCGGTCATTGCGAAATCACTCCACAACCTGGTCATAAAACCCCTCTGTCCAACGCCACATTGAATTTGTGCACCTCTAACACCTCTGCCATGTTGCCCCCTACGGCTTGTGTGAGAACCATCACCGCCGCTGTGTGCTGGGAATGCCTGAACCAAACGGTCTACAAGAGTTGCTTGTTTGGTAGCCAATATTTGCTCAAGGTTCTCATGTGGCATGATATTTTGTAATTTTCCTTTATATCGTGGATCCAGGAGGCAGGCCAACCAGTAATCGTCATCGGTCATCATTTTGATAATGCGGGGGTCCCTTTTTAGGGTACGCAAGGCATACTCAGCCATGTGGACCAATGATCCAGGTGTCAATTCACTGCTTGTGCTGGGTTGAGGAGCACTTTCTTGCAAATCAACATCACTTGTGTCCCGCAAAAACCCTGTACGTGACCTTGCAACACCACCAGTTTCTATTGCCCCCTGAGAAGCATCCTCCTCCCATAAATATTCATCCCCATCATCCTCCTCCTCCTCCTTTTCATCCGCCACCTCATCCAGGAGAGTTCTCTGAGCAAACAATGGCTGGCTGTCATCAAGGCTTCCCTCCTCCTCGGCTGCAGACGCCTGTTCCTTAATGTGCGTCAAACTTTGCATCAGCAGACGCATTAGTGGGATGCTCATGCTTATGATGGCATTGTCTGCACTTACCAGCCGTGTGCATTCCTCAAAACACTGAAGGACTTGACAGAGGTCTTGTAGCTTTGACCACTGCACACCAAACAACTCCATGTCTGCCATCCAAGTGCCTGCCCGTGTATGTGTATCCTCCCACAAATTAATTACAGCACGCCTCTGTTCGCACAGCCTCTGAACCATGTGCAGTGTGGAGTTCCACCTTGTTGCAACGTCGATTATTAAGCGGTGCTGGGGAAGATTCGTCGATCGCCGCTGATGGTTCTGCATACGGCTGGAGTGTACGGGCGACCGGCGGATGTGCGAGCAAAGTCTTTGCACCTTCAGGAGCAGGGCTGGTAACTCCAGATAATTTTTTAGGAAGCACTGCACCACCAGGTTCAAGGTGTGAGCCAGGCAAGGTATGTGTTTCAGTTCTGAAAGGGCTATGGCAGCCATAAAATTCCTTCCGTTATCACTGACTACCTTGCCTGCCTCAAGATGTACACTGCCCAGCCATGACTGAGTTTGTTGCTGCAAGTACTTGGCCAGTACTTCCGCGGTGTGTCTGTTGTCGCCCAAACACTTCATTTGTAACACAGCCTGCTGACGCTTACCACTAGCTAGTCGATAATGGGACACCTCGTGTGCAACACTGGCAGCTGCGGATGGAGTGGTCGTGCGACTGCGCTCTGTGGACGAGCTTTCGCTTCTGGAGGAGGAGGAGGAGGAGGAGGGGTGGCAAACGCCTACAGCCAACTGTTTCCTAAACCGTGGGCTAGGCAGAACTGTCCCACTATGGCTGTCCCCTGTGGACCCTGCATCCACCACATTAACCCAGTGCGCCGTGATGGACACATAACGTCCTTGGCCATGCCTACTGGTCCATGCATCTGTTGTGAGGTGCACCTTTCCACTGACTGATTGCCTCAGTGCATGGACAATGCGGTCTTTGACATGCTGGTGGAGGGCTGGGATGGCTTTTCTCAGTGCTGACTGGGTAGGTCATAGCGTGGTACTGCGTAGGCCATCAGGTCTTTGAAAGCTTCGCTTTCAACCAACCGGTAGGGCATCATCTCTAACGAGATTAGTATAGCAATGTGGGCGTTCAAACCCTGTGTACGCTGATGAGAGGATGAGTACTTTCTTTTCCTAACGAGAGTCTCTTGTAGGGTGAGCTGGACTGGAGAGCTGCATATGGTGGAACTAGCGGGGGTGGTGGTGGACATGGCGGATTGAGAGAGGGTTGGTGATGGTATTCTTGATGTTGGCCTACATACCTTGTGATTCCCTGACTGCTTTGGCCTTGCGACGATACCTCCACATTTGCTGCTGGTGGTGTCCTAACCGGTGGGCTTACAGTGAGGGAAGCAATGTAGCATTGCTGACTACCTTCATTCTGAGCAGGTGCACCAACGGTACAGGACGTTTGGTAGTTAGTCCAGGCTTGCAAGTGCATGCTGGTTAAATGTCTAAGCATGCACGTTGTACTTAAATTTTTAAGATTCTTCCCTCTGCTAAAGGTCTTTGAGCATTTCTTACAGATAACTTTGCACTGATCATTTGGATCTTGGTTAAAAAATTGCCACACTACACTCTTCCTACTATGGAATACCTTTTCAGGCATTGCACGCTGTGCTACTTTCACCGGATGGCCACACTGTCCTAAAACTGTTTTTGTTTTTGACAAACGTTTTTGGCCTGATACGGGCCTGCCAGATGACAGCTGTTGCGATGTAGATGGCTGTTGCGGATCATCCTCCTCCGCTTCTGAGCTACTGGCAGCGGCACCCTCTTCCCCCAATGGTTGCCAATCTGGGTCAACAACTGGGCCATCTATCACCTCCTCTTCAATGTCATGTGCACCTTCCTCTGTGTCACCGTGTAAGGTGCTATAGCGTTCGGGACGGGGCACCATAGTCTCATCAGGGTCAGATTCAGGCTCAGTACACTGCGAGGGCAATGTAGTGATCTGAATCAATGGAACAGCATAATAATCTAGCTGTGGCTGTGCACCAGTGCACTCCATGTCCGATTCATCTTGTAATGGGCAGTTAACAATTTCCCTTTCTAACCCAGGCACGTTATGTGTAAAGAGCTCCATGGAGTAACCTGTAGTGTCGCCTGACGCATCTTTCACTTTTGGTTTGGGTGAAGGACACAAGGAAACGTCTTGTTCCTGACCGGGAGCATCCACTGATGACTCGCTGCTTTTATATTTGGAACTTTCTGAAGAGGAGGAGAAAGAGCTAGAGGCTGTGTCAGCAAGGAAATCCAAAACTTTTTCCTGCTGCTCCGGCTTTAAAAGCTGTTTTCCTACTCCCAGATAAGGGAGCCTTCGAGGCCTTGTGTAGCCAGACGATGACGCTGGCTCAACACCTCCAGCCTTAGGTGCTATTGTGCTTTTGCCACTACCACCAGATGCACCACCACCACCATCAATACCAGCTGGCAACCACCGCCCACGGGCTCTTCCACCAGACTTCCTCATTTTTGAGAAAATCTAACCCAAATAACAACCATTATATGGTAATGTAAAACAAGGTAGAAGGTGTATATAAACTTGTTGAGAATTTAAATCTCCCTTTTTTTTGTTGGAGACTCAGGCCCTGTGCATAAAACAACACAATGTAAGTGGCAGAGAGTGGCTGGCTGATATACGACAAACTAACAGGACTGAAGTATATCCACTTTGTGAGAATTTGAACTTTTTTTGGGGGGAGACTGAACCAAAACTCAGGCCCAGTGTATAAAACAACGCAATGTAAGTGGCAGAAAGTGGCTGGCTGATATACGACAAACTAACAGGACTGAAGTATATCCACTTTGTGAGAATTTGAATCTCACTTTTTTTTGGGAGACTGAACCAAAACTCAGGCCCAGTGTATAAAAGAACGCAATGAAAGTGGCAGAAAGTGGCTGGAAGATATATGAAAAAATACAAGGACTGTAGTACAATTTCAATCTCCCTACAATGATCTCAGGACAAGTATGGCAGCAATAAAAAGGACTGCTGCACACAAAAGAGTGGACAAATAAACAAGATAACTGTGCAGAAAGGAGCAACAGGATTTTTGCTTTTAAAAAAGCAGTTGGTTTGCACAGCAGCGTGCAAACAGCAATGCAGCTATCAGGGAGCCTTATAAGGCAGCCTCCACTGTCACTGCAAAAAAAAGGTGGTGTTGGACAGTGGAAATCGCTACAGCACAAGCAGTTTGGGGGTTAACCTTCCCTCCCTAACTATATCCCTTCTTCTGATGAAGCTGCAGCAACCTCTCCCTATGCTAAGATCGGCAGAAGTAAGATGGCGGTCGGCGTGCATGCCCCTTTATAGCCCCTGTGACACCGCAGAAAGCAAGCCAATCACTGTCATGCCCTTCTCTAAGATGGTGGGGACCGAGACCTATGTCATCACGCTACCCACACTCTGCGTCCTCCTTCATTGGCTGAAAAATGGCGCTGAAAGCGTCATATGAAACGCGACTTTGGCGCGCAGATCACCGACCTCATGGCCGATCCCACACTAGGATCGGGTCGGGTCTCATGAAACCCGACTTTGCCGAAAGTCGGCGATTTTTGAATTTGTCCGATCCGTTTCGCTCAACCCTACTGGGAACTCTTAAGGCAAAGGTAGGGGCTTGGTCTAAGTTGCATTTATCTGTTGTAGGCCGAATTAATCTCATTAAGATGATTCTGATGCCTAAGATACTCTATGTTCTCCATAACTCACCTATCTGGATACCACGTGTAAAATTCAAACTGATTAACTCTTTATTTAGAGGCCTGGTGTGGGGGAGGCAACACCCGCGAATTAGATTGGAGACGCTTCAACGCCCTAAGGACGCGGGAGGCTTGGGTTTTCCTAACCCTGAAATATATTTCTTGGCGGCCCAATTTCAGCATTTAAAGGCCTGGGAACATGAGTCGTCTTCCAATGTAGTACAACTTTTGATAGAAAGGGTGGTGAAGAGAAGTCCGGCGGTACAGTGTCTGGAAGATGGATCCGTAGGGATACTGGGGAAGAAATACCCAACATTATTTCTGATATATAAAATATGGGGGAAGAGTTAAACAAATTTGCGCGGTTACTTGTCTGACCAGATTTTCTCCGCTGTGGTTTAATAATAATATACCGGAGTTTTTGGCGATGGGACATATACCAGAATGGCAAGCCAGGGGGATCCGGTATGCCTGTCAGATTTTAGAGCGACGGTGGTTGAAATCCTTTTCCCAGCTACAGTCGGAATATGGTCTTATTCCTGGGGGGTTCCAATATGCACAAGTACGGCATGCGTTTGTGGCCCAGAATAAGGGGGATTGTTTCCAAATTCAAAACGACTTAGTATTAGACTACATCTGTGGAGTGGGGACAGCGAGGGGTGCTATTTCATCTTTATATAAGGATCTACTTCACACTCACCTATTGGGATATCTGATTGGCACGAGGGCTAAATGGGAAAGAGAGCTGGGTCATTTAGAGGATGAAACGTGGGAATCTGTATTAGAATGGATATCGAAACTATCACTGAATGAGCCATATAGACTCTCCCAGCTTTACATTGTACACAGAGTGTATAGATCCACGGATGTCCTGTATAGAGCTGGGCTGAGATCTGACTCGGAATGCCCTAGATGTATTAATGATAGTGCTGGAATGTTTCATATGTTATGGTCGTGTCCGAGATTGACTGCTTTTTGGTTGGTGGTTGTAAGCCGGATAGAAGGGGCATACAGATGTGTAATTCCAAGAGAACCTTTGGTGTGCATGCTGGGGATAGCTGTGGATAACAAGCTGAAAATAGCAATCGCCAGACTACTATACATGGCTCGGAAGGTCATAGCCAGAAATTGGATCAAAAAGGAACCTCCCTCGAGGGGAGAATATCTTAAATATGTGAAGCAGGTCATTACCCTGGAAAAGGGTGTATATCAGAAAAGAGGGAAGATGGGCCTGTTTGAAAAATTGTGGACGCCTTGGTTGGAACTAGACTAGGGGAGGCTAAGAGAAGTTCGGCCTGAGGAGGGTTCGCCTATATATTTACGGTGTATTCGTTTACAAATAAAAGTTATTGTATATGGTTAATATATACAATACAGGAACAGAAGAAAAATTAGTACAAAGTACAGACAGCAGTGAGAGAGACAGACATTTTCAAAGGTTCTATACTTACATAGCCAGTGTTGTTGTCAGATCCAGAGTCTTGAAAGTAATGGCCTTACAGCTTCCACAATTCCTTTTATACAGCTTTGTTTTGGGGGTGGCTGAAACCATTTCCTGGACCTGCTCATAGTGAAGTACGCATGCGTATCGAATGCATGCTTACGCATGTCCTTGCGTACCAATGCGTTCCCATAGACAGTAATGCTTTTTTTATGCACTCATCCGCATGCGCATATGCCAGCGGCCCAGCGCATATTTGGAGGATTTTTGCCGCCTCCAAAAAATGTTGTGTTCGCCACACCCCACCGCACACCGCAAAAATGACGAATGCGTATGCAAAAGCATGCAAACATATGTCTATGCTAAATATATGTACGCATGATGCATGCGGATCAAACGCTGCACACAAAGATGCAAATGTGAAACCAGCCATACTGCATTGTAAAATCTAAATATGAGTCTGGTAACTTATATAATCCTTGTACATGATCTTTATGGCAACTAAGAAGTTGCTTACCAATATAAAGCTATGTTCATACGTTGCATTTTTTCTGCGTTTTTTTATCATTTTTATGCAAATTTTAAGCTGTGTTTTACAGTACCAGCAAAGTCTTTGAGATTTCACAAAATTCATGGACACATTGGTTTTATTTCCCTGACTGATTTGGAAAACTGCGGCATGTCACTTCTTTCACCTTTTTTTCAGGGTATTTGTAGCGTTTTTTCACCCGTATGAACAATGAGTAAGTGCAAGAACACAACAAAAATGCAGCAGAAAACACAGGTATCAGGTTTTGTTGTGTTTTGATGCAAATCCTTAAGGAAAAAATGCAGCAAATACTCAGCAAAAACTGCAAAAAATAAATTTTTGTAGCCATTTCGTGGAGGCTTTGCCTACAGAAAAAAAAATGGTACACAAAAGAAAACCTGCAATCAAAAATTCCAAGAAAATATGAAATATGCAAAAAATATTTTTTATTAAATACACAGAAACAGGAAAAGGAAGGGTTACACCAAATAGCACATGCGAAAATAGGGCGCTCTCAAAGACATGATATTCAAGGGTATAGTGACCAGGGAGATCAATCTAATATTACATATAGTCATCATCATATATACACATTCCCCATATGGCCACCTGTGTCCACATTAAAACTCCTAAAATGGTTATAACATTATCAGGGTGCATCAACTGATGCTATTACCTAATTGGAAACCACGAATGAGTCCAGAAGCGTCCTCCCCGACGTACGTTTCCGCAGTAAAGCCTTTTTCAAATATGAAAGATATTATGTATTTGTGAGCACCCTATTTTCGCATGTGCTATTTGGTGTAACCCTTCCTTTTCCTGTTCCTGTGTATTTAATAAAAATCATTTTCCAGTATTATCCATAAATGCATGATCACATAATAACATTATTACATATTACATAATATATGTGTTGTGATACATGTGGCTTTCATGAGGTGTTCATATTATACTACAGAAAAACAAGCAGCAAAAAGGCAACATGTGAACATAGCCTAAGAGTTTCTGGGTATAAATATTATAACTCAAATTTTAATTCTAGACTTCTAAGGTTCTTTACTATTGGGTGTAGTTTGTCAATATTATTTGCTATCACATTCCATACCATGCTGTTGTATCTATAAAATAAAAACTCTTGCTTGCAGGTAATATTAGCATAAGTATTTGTTGTAGTTAAACCAGGTCAGTGTTACTAGATGACTCATTCTGAAAGTGCTTCATACTGGAATGAAAAGTTATTTATACAAGGTAAACATAGTATTCTGTAAAAAGGTTAAAAATGATCCCCTCCCCTGCCCTTTTACATAAGAGTTCTCACATTACATTGATCCCACTGTTATTTCGAACTATCTTGTTATTTAATTGTTGCAATTACAACCCCTGGCAAAAATTATGTAATCACCGACCTTGGAGGATGTTCATTCACTTGTTTAATTTTGTACAAAAAAAGCAGATCACAGACATGGCACAAAACTAAAGTCATTTCAAATGGCAACTTTCTGGCTTTAAGAAACAGTAAAAGAAATCAAGAACAAGTAGTCAGTAATGGTTACTTTTTTTTAACCAAGCATAGGGAAAAAATTATGGAGTCATTCAATTATGAGGGAAAAAAATATGGAATCATGAAAAAACAAACAAACAAAAAAACACTCCAACACATCGCTGGTATTTTATTGCACCACCTCTGGCTTTTATAGCAGCTTGCAGTCTCTGAGGCATGGACTTAATGAGTGTCAAACAGCACTGTTCATCAATCTGGCTCCAACTTTCTCTGATTGCTGTTGCCAGATCAGCTTTGCAGGTTGGAGCCTCGTCATGAACCATTTTCTTCAACTTTCACCAAATTTTTTTTTAATTGGATTGAGATCCGGACTATTTGCAGGCCATGACATTGACCTTATATGTCTTTTTACAAGGAATGTTTTCACAGTTTTTGCTCTATGGCAGGATGAATTATCTTGAAAAATGATTTCATCATCCCCAAACATCCTTTCAATTGATGGGATAAGAAAGTGTCCAAAATATCAACATAAATTTGTGCATTTATTGATGATGTAATGACAGCCATCTCCCCAATGCCTTTACCTGACATGCAGCTCCATATTATCAATGACTGTGGAAATTTGCATGTTCTCTTCAGGCAGTCATCTTTATAAATCGAATTGGAATGGCACCAAACAAAAGTTCCAGCATCATCACCTTGCCCAATCCAGATTCGTGATTCATCACTGAATAGGACTTTCTTTCATCCAGTCATCCACAGTCCACGATTGCTTTTCATTAGCCCATTGTAACCTTGTTTTTTTTCTGTTTAGGTGTTAATTATGGCTTTTGTTTAGCTTTTCTGTATGTAAATCCCATTTCCTTTAGGTGGTTTCTTACAGTTCAGTCACAGATGTTGACTCCAATTTCCACCAATTCTTTCCTCATTTGGTTTGTTGTGCATTTCCTGTTTTGGAGACATATTGCTTTAAGTTTCTGGTTTTGACGCTTTGATGTCTTCCTTGGTCTACCAGTATGTTTGCCTTTAAACACCTTCCCATGTTGTTTGTATTTGGTCCAGATTTTAGACACAGCTGACCGTGAACAACCAACATCTTTTGCAACATTGCAGGATGATTTACCCTCTTTTAAGAGTTTGATAATCCTCTAATTTGTTTCAATTGACATCTCTCCTGTTGGAGCCATGATTCATGTCAGTCCACTAGGTGCAACAGCTCACCAAGGTGTGATCACTCATTGTTAGATGCAGACCAACGATCAGATCTAATTTGATGCAGGTGTTAGTTTTGGGATTGAAAACTTACAGGGTGATTCCATATTTTTTTACTCAGAATCGAGTGGTTCCATAATTTTTACTCTATGATTGGTTAAAAAAGAGTAACCATTACTAACAACCACTTTTTTTTTCTTGATTTCTTTTAGTGGTTCTTAAAGCCAGAAAGTTGCCATTTGAAATTACTTTAGTTTTGTGCCATGTCTGTGATTTGCTTTTTTTGTACAAAATTAAATAACTGAATGAACATCCTTCAAGGCCGGTGATTATGTAATTTTTGCCAGGGATTGTAGTTACCACGGATCCTGTAGCCTTGTAAATATTGTAAATACCCCCTAGTTACCAAAGTTACAGTATGCCATTGCTGCTGTATGCAGTGCTGTCAAACAGTAACTGTCCCTCAATTTCTTCTAATTTTGCTAATTTGTCATATTTAAAGGGGTATTTTTAAATTTGAAAGCAATACCCTATTCTATATAATAATCGCCAGTTGGGACTTCCGGCCGCTGTCCCCAAATCCCATAAGGCACCATGGCAGTGTCACTTACGCAGGCGCAGCTCGTGGCCGTATAGCGAACATGCTTTACCGATATCGTGGGTGTAGGCCGCAGGCTGGGATGAGGGGGTGTCCAGGTGTCTCCAGGTGCCTGGCGGTTGCTGGCCAGTGCTGCAGGTGTCTCCAGTGCCCAGCGGTGCTGCGGGTGTCTCCGGAATATTTGTGCGGTGGCCTCCAGAAATATGGCCGCCGCTAGGGGCGGCGCATGCGCAGATGGTGATCTTGGGACCAAGATCTAGAGAGATGAGATTTCATCGCTGAGATCTTATCTCTCGAGATCTTGGTCCCGAGATCACCATCTGCGCATGCGCCGCCCCGGCGGCAGCCATGTTCCCGGAGACCACCGCACATGGAACCGTGGAAGTGTCGGGGCTTTGGCCTGTCTTAGAATGTCGGCAGAGTCGCGGGCAGTGCCGGATACCCACCTAGCACCGCTGGGCAACGGAGACACCCGTAGCACCGGACAGCAACCGCCGAGCACTCGGAGACACCCGGCAGCATCACAAGACCCCCGCAGTAGCGCACCACACATCGGAGCCCCCCTCATGCCTGCCTGCGGCCTGCAGCGTCATCCCACTCCTGCCTGCTCCAGCAGCGACCCTGGCACCCCACGTCACCGCAGCCACCACCCCTGGTAAGCAGTAAGATGCAAGGATAATAATAAGCAAAAAATGGAGGGCACCATCAATGCAAAATAGCTAAAATTACAAAAAGGGGGTCAGCCCAAGCTTGACCTAAAAGGAGTACACACATGCAAAGAGAAAAGCGTCAAGCTATATGAAGGGGACCACCACTAAATATAATAATATAAATTTTATTAATCAACTAAGAAAACACAAACACCACTCTATTAAAAGCAATTAAAACCAAAACCCAAATGAACCATGGGTTCCACATGAGGAACCTCCCCCCCTGGACATGTGTGATGGAACAAGATAGATGAGCGAATGAACAAATATACAGACAGTCTATAATGGTGCATGTAGTAATAACAATAATCTATTTGTCCTAGATGGATAAATCAATAACACGGCTAAGAAGACATCACCATGGAATAGTCACATGTAAATGTACAAACATGGCACAACTCGCAGCATGAGTGGCAAAAAATAGGTGTTTACAAATAATGCATATCTAGAAAATAGCTACTGATGAGCATTTTAAACAATATACAGCAGAAAAAGATGTCTATAAATAAAGCACTCTGTATATAAAGTCACCAAAAGGGGAGGGAATAATCTGCTTCAAAGATATAAGAATAAACAGATAAACCACCCAAAAGGGGGAGATAGATTGTACTCCAAAGGTGACTACAGACATGGACCACCCACTGCAAGTGACCAAAACTTTTATTTAGCCACACTATATCTGGCTCCTTTAGCACAAAGGAATGAACCTAAAACAATCATACATCATGGTCAGGTTAGAGTATTAAATGTAAAATACATCAAAAAGGTGAGCCTATGGATGCCTATTTGAAGGGGCCCATGGATGACATGCAGCCCAGGCAAATGCCATATAGTATCATGTAGTACAAAAAAGACCCACACTACCAGTTGCAAGGGGATAGCCTTGCTAAACGAACATGACCATAGTAACCATCACCCAAAGTTTCCAGGGGGCATGTAGCCCAACGCGTGTCGCCACCAAAGTGGCTTCATCAGGAGCAGGTGTCTGTGACCGCGATTAGCTGATGTATATATACAAAAAAGGTTACCAACCTTATCAAAAGAAATCCCTGACAGCTGAGGGAGAAACGGCATGGAGACAGGAGGAATGTTCTCGGCGTGCCGGAAGCCGGACATGACAATATACAGGAGGATTGTAGATTGGGAGTACCAATATGGCCGCGGACGAACATACTGCGCATGCGCCAGGCACCATGTTGATAGGAGCACATAGTTACAGCTTAAGAGTACCAATATGGCCGCAGATAAGTTCACAGCGCATGCGTGAGGCTCCGGAATGAGAGGAGCACAAAATACAAACAGGAGTGCACGAAAAACTGCAGAAAATTAATACTCCGCGTGCTCCAATGCCAAATTACACCTTAAGATAGACAACAAATGATAATATGCACAAAAAGATTGTGGCTTAAGGGCACCGATATAGCCGCGAACGAGCATACTGCGCATGCGCCAGGCTCCATATTGATAGGAGCACGGAGTTGTAACTTAGGAGTACCAATATGGCCGCAGACAGGTTGACCGTGCATGCGTAAGGCTCCAGATTGAAGGGAGCGCAAGATATATTAGAGAGTATGGATGTGGAATCCTTATACACCAGCATTACACACTCTGTAGGTATGAAAGCAGTGACATATTTTTTGGCAAAAACTACAGGGGGAATTACAGAGCATGATAACTTCATCTTGAGACTGTTGTATTTCATTTTAGACAAAAATTATTTTGTCTTTGACAGAAATTTCTTTAGGCAACTGTCCGGTACTGCCATGGGTGCTCGTTGTGCTCCTTCCTATGCCAACCTTTTTCTTGGTTGGTGGGAGGAGACAACAGTATTTCAACATCATCAATACAGCACCATGGTACATACCTGGCAACGGTATATAGATGATATTTTGCTGATATGGACTGGCCCTGTAGAGAGTTGCAACCAATTCATCAAAGACCTTAATGCTAATAAGTTTAATATCAAGCTTACATCTGTGATTTCAGCAAAATCTATAGACTTTCTTGATCTGAGGCTTTCTGTGACTAACTCAAGGATTACATGCGGACTGTATCGGAAAACTACTGCCACTAACAGCCTTCGTCACTTCACCAGCTTTCACCCGTATCATCTCAAAAAGGGAATCCCGAAGGGCCAGTTTCTACGCCTCAGGAGGAATTGTAGCACAGATGATGAATTCATGCATCAAGCAAGGGATCTCTCCAACCGTTTTAAACAAAGAGGATATCCACAAAGAGTTATTTCGGACTCATTCCGTCATGCATCCCAACAAAATCGTAAACATCTTTTTGAGAAAAAGGTACGTGAATCATCTCGACCCCTTGCACTTATAACTACCTATAACAACCAGTGGGCAGATGTACGTGATCTTCTAAGTCGGAATAGGGACATTTTATTGAGTGACAAGAGGATTCCCCCCCTAATATCGAATTCACCATGCATGGTAGCCAGAAGGGCCAAAAATCTCAGGGACGATCTCTGTCACAGTCATTATCAACGACCGGTGGCAAGACTAAATCGAGGCACTAGGATTTTTGGTTCCTACCCTTGTGGTAGTTGCAATGTCTGTCAGTATATGATCTCTCAAGACGATTATTCTATCTCCACTCTATCTTTTCAGATTCGTCCAAAGGAGTGTTTCAATTGTAAATCGCGGAATCTGGTATACGCAATCTTTTGTGACTGTCCTAAGATCTATGTCGGGCAGACTACACAGGAATTGAAGAGGAGAATGCAGCAGCACCTCTCAAATTTTTCAATGGCCTCCAGGGATCGGGAGAAGAATAAAACTCTATCGTCTGTGGCTGCACATTTTTTGGATCATCATCGTTGCAAAACCTCGAGCTTCAGGATTATGGGACTTGAAGGTGTACATCTCAATATTAGGGGTGGGGATATTACCCACCGCCTTCTTCATTGTGAAACCAAATGGATTTTCAACTTGAAGAGTAGGGCTCCAATGGGCCTCAAGGAAGAAATTCTATTCACGGGATTTTACAAACAACTGTGATGAATCCGTTTCTGCAGCTGGGGTCATTTTTGCTTCTGGCATATATTAGTCCCGGGACTGTTATTTCATACTTATGGGCAGCACTTATTATTCCATCTATTTATACAGGGACCCAAGACTAGCCCATGTAAGGCATCCAGGAGAATATTGATATCAGCTCGTATGCACTCAATACTATATATTAATTTATAATCTGCTGGATAGGGTATGAATCCCCCTTTTCCTTGAGTGTATATGCATGTGTTTTTCTGTTTTTTTGTGAATCCTCTATCCCGTGTAAAACATCACTCTGAATACCCTTTGTTCATTCAAGGTCTACATTTTGGCATAAGTGTACGCTGATCTCCATATTTTGGAGATGGTCCTCAAACTATTTCATGGACGTTGGTAAAGGCACCTTGTACTTTCATCTATATGCTCCTTCTTTCTATATGCTCTTTGGCATTTAAGCGTGGTGGGATGTTTGTGTAAATATTGGGCGTATAAACTTTTGTTCCACGTTTGATATATATAATCAACAGCTCCCTCGATTCTAATTCTACGGCGTCCAACTACGCCAGTATATCAGCCTGTGGTGGTTTTGAGGGCACCTCGGGCACTCCTTAAGCTAGGCTTGAACACCTAGGAGTACCTAATTCTGATTTTTCATCTTGCGTTTGTTTATAAGGTTTACCATCTTTAAATTTCTGTTAAATTGGAATACATTGGGACCATTTCGGGAACTGTATGGTACTCATACACATAAAAATTGTCACATGAATATCTAGGGTCTGGTGCGAACCTATGGAGACTTTACATTCCTGCTATATACGCATTTTTGGTTTCAATAATAAAAACTTGATTTCATCTTTACCATCTGAGTAGTATATCTTTGATAGTTCTTCTTTCATTCACTCATTTATCTTTGTAATGTTTTCTACCAATAGTCTGGAATCCTTGTTCACTATCCTAGGTGTGCCTTTAGATGAAGTCATTTGGCCTCCTTTTAGTATACATAATGGAATTTGTGGGGTTGGAGCAATACCTTTATATTTACTACCTTTCATGATCTTCATTAATTACCACAGTCTTTCTCCGTGCTCCTATGTGCATAGGTGAACATTATATCAGGGTCATTCTGGGCATATTTGCTCCTGAATTTTCAAGCATTTGTCAAAGGCACATGCATTGTGAGCCCGTCTTTATGGGCCTCTTTGTATATAATTCTGTAGCTACTTGTTTTCTATTTTATGGCGCAATTCGGTATCGGCGCATGCGCAGTAATTAACCTCTTGTAGTTTCTGCACTCTCTAATATATCTTGCGCTCTCTTCAATCTGGAGCCTTACGCATTGCGCAGTCAACCTGTCTGCGGCCATATTGGTACTCCTAAGTTACAACTCCGTGCTCCTATCAATATGGAGCCTGGCGCATGCGCAGTATGCTCGTTCGCGGCTATATCGGTGCCCTTAAGCCACAATCTTTTTGTGCATATTATCATTTGTTGTCTATCTTAAGGCGTAATTTGGCATTGGAGCACGCGGAGTATTAATTTTCTGCAGTTTTTCGTGCACTCCTGTTTGTATTTTGTGCTCCTCTCATTCCGGAGCCTCGCGCATGCGCTGTGAACTTGTTTGCGGCCATATTGGTACTCTTAAGCTGTAACTATGTGCTCCTATCAACATGGTGCCTGGCGCATGCGCAGTATGTTCGTCCGCGGCCATATTGGTACTCCCAAGCTACAATCCTCCTGTATATTGTCATGTCCGGCTTCCGGCACGCCGAGAACATACCTCCTGTCTCCATGCCGTTTCTCCCTCAGCTGTCAGGGATTTCTTTTGATAAGGTTGGTAACCTTTTTTGTATATATACATCAGCTAATCGCGGTCACAGACACCTGCTCCTGACGAAGCCACTTTGGTGGCGACACGCGTTGGGCTACATGCCCCCTGGAAACTTTGGGTGATGGTTACTGTTCTGTCCTCACTAAATGAGACAGGCCCATGTAGCTATCCAGTCAGCTAAACCGCTATACCGGGGTCCAATAAGGAGACTGTGGTTGAGTCTGTGCTTTATTAAACGTATTGGTATATTGATGCGGTGAAACTGTGAACAATGATATACATAGAATCAGTGCATGGTAGGGAACAAATACATACTACACATGATAAACATTATGCATTACATTTAGAAGGCTAGTAACTGAACTAGGAGTGCAACTGGTTAAGCCAGGCTAATATAGAGCAGAAATATCTACAGAGAGCATAAAGACATACCGGCAATGCAATCTCAAGGGGGATGAAGTGTAAGCTTCTTTCCTGGAAGGCAAACTGGAAGTGAAATGATAATGGAGGGAAATGTAGGCTGAGCTACCATAATGCATTGCAAAGGAGGAGGAGAATCAGACATAAAAAATACATAACAGAAAAATACAACTGTCAACATGACTCTGACCGCTAGAGGGAGCCAAAGCACTACAAATAAAGGTATGAATATATCAAGTCCTGTATACTGGCTGAGAAACTGCAAATTATGCAAACAGATAATTGGAGGTAACAAATTAGATGGCGGAGACAGAACACTCCCCGTCTGACATCAACGGATGTCACTACTCCTTTCTTCCGAAGGCAACAATAGGACCAGTTCAGATACCGGTCTGGAAAATGTCTTAGGTTCATTCCCTTTGGTCATCCTTAGTTCAACTTTGCGGACGTTGCCGTCCTTGCTCGGGAATGTTGCGGTAACTAGACCAAGTGGCCACTGGTTCCGGTGAATTTGACAGTCTTTCACAAGAACAAGGTCACCTACGTTAAGATTAGGTTTAGTAGATTGCCACTTCGTACGTGGCTGCAGGGTAGACAAATATTGTTTGCGCCACCTGTCCCAGAAAGTATTTGCAAGACTTTGTACCTGTCTCCATTGGCGCTTGTAGAGGTCCTTAGCGTCGAATCCTCCTGGAGGGGCACTGGACAGTCCCGTTTTCTGGGTAAGTAGAATAGCTGGAGTCAATAGCAAGGGCTCCTCAGGGTCGTTAGGAACTGGAACCAGGGGTCTTGCGTTAATTATAGCTGCAGCTTCTGCCATGAAGGTGATGAGGCTTTCATGGGTGAGCCTCGCTGCTCCTTCTTGAAGAAGAGTGGAGTCAAGAATTCTCCGTACTAGACCAATCATTCGCTCCCAAGATCCTCCCATATGTGAAGAATGAGGTGGGTTGAATGACCATGTGCAACTTTGGTCACTGAGGAACCTCTCAAGAGTCTTATAGTCTAGATTTGAAGGTATTCCCAATTCCTTTGCTGCACCGACGAAGTTGGTACCTCTGTCTGAGCGTATGTGCTTGATAGGACCACGGATGGCAATAAGGCGTCTTAAGGCATTGATGAAGCTTGACGTGTCGAGGGACTCAATGACCTCTATGTGGACGGCTGATTGACATGCAAGTGAACATGACTGCCCAACGTTTACTATTGGCTTGGCCGCCTCTAGTACGACGTGTAACAACTGACCAAGGCCCAAACACATCGAGACCAACGCTGGTAAAGGGAGGGTCTGGGCTGAGTCTATCTGCTGGTAGGTCAGCCATCTTTTGAGTTTGAGTCGAACCACGAAGCTTACGGCAGGTAATACATTTGTAGATGACACTACTGATGAGTCTCTTTGCACCGACGATCCACACACCGGCAGACCTGATGGCTCCTTCCGTAAATAGTCTTCCTTGGTGCTTGACCGGATTGTGGTAATGTTGTACGATTAGGTAGGCGACATGACATTTTCCGGGAAGTATAAGAGGGAATTTCTCCACAAACTCCATCTCAGCTTCTTTGAGTCGGCCTCCTACTCTCAGTAGGCCACTGTTGTCGATGAATGGGTCGAGTTTTCTCAATACGCTGCTCACTGGTATTGGAGCTTTGTTGATAAGTCATTGGATTTCTGCAAAGTAGGTTTCTCTTTGAACAGTGAGGATGATGTGATTTCTAGAGAACTCTAAGTCGGAGGTAACATAGGTATTTTTACAAAGATGCCAACCTTTACATTTTTCTGTGCCACAAGTTCTGGTGGTCTTGAATGAGCGAGCTATATGAGTCAGGCAGGTAATAGCTCGAGTAAGTGACTTCCAACTTGAGAATCTGTCGAACCTGCAAGATCCAAGCTGGATAACAGAGGTCATTGTATGAAGTGTAGACACCTGAGGGCGGATTTCAGCATCTGAGTCCTCTCCTACTAGTTCAAAGGTGTCTGGAAAACATTCCTCAATGTACAATAGTTTTGGTCCTGACAGCCACGTTGTGCTTCCTAGTCGACTTGCGTCAACTGCTCTAGTTGCATGATCTGCAGGATTCTGGTCTGTGGGTATGTAATGCCACTGCTTTGGATGAACTGATCTCCTGATTCGTAGCACTCTGTTATTGACATAAACGTAGAATCGCCTGGTTTCGTTGTGGATATATCCCAGGACTACTTTGCTGTCTGAGTAGAACTTGGCCTGTGTCAGGTCAATATCCATTTCGGATGTGATGAACTCTGCTAACTCAATGGCTAGGACTGCGGCACAAAGCTCTAACCTGGGTATAGTGTGCTCTGGTTGTGGTGCGAGTTTGGCCTTCCCCATAATGAAACCAATGTGGCACTGACCTTTGGAGTCTACAGTTCTCAGGTAGGCAACAGCGGCAATCGCTTTGACAGAAGCATCTGCAAATACGTACAGTCTTTGGCTTTGTATTTCAGTAGATGGCACAGGGGCATATGGTCTTGGCACATTCAGGTTGGAGAGTGCCGCTAACGAGTTCTTCCACTCTTCCCACTGGATCCTCTTATCAGGTGGCAGAGGTGCATCCCAGTCAGATGTTTCCCTAGTTAAGTCTCTTAGTAGGGCCTTGCCTTGTATAGTAACAGGAGCTGCGAAACCCAAGGGATCGTACAGACTGTTGATGGTAGACAGGACGCCTCTACGTGTGAAAGGCCTTTCTTCCTGGTTGACCTGAAAGGTGAAAGTGTCTGACTGTAGATTCCAGAGAAGCCCAAGGCTGCGTTGCATTGGTGTGGGGTCTGACCCCTGGTCCAGGTCTCTGAGACCATTGCATAGGTCCTGAGAAGGGAACGCTTCCATGAGTTCTTGGCTGTTTGAGGCTATTTTATGAAGCCTAAGGTTCGAGCAGGCAAGCATGTCCTGGGCTCTCCTGAGAAGACTGATGGCAGTCTCATTTGAAGGCATGGCTTTCAGACAGTCGTCGACATAAAAGTCCTTTTCTATGAATTGTCTGACATCTGTTCCTGAGCCGACCTTTTGAGTCCATAAATGGCGACTGCAGGGGAAAGACTGTTGCCAAAGATGTGCACTCTCATGCGATACTCTGTGACTTCTTTAGTAGGATCATTGTCTCTGTACCAGAAGAATCTTAGGAAGTTCCTGTCTCTCTCTCTCACAAGGAAACAATGGAACATTTACTGGATGTCAGCGATGAAGGCAATGGAATCCTTACGGAAGCGCATAAGTACTCCCAGCAGTTTGTTATTGAGGTCTGGTCCTGTTAGTAGAACGTCATTTAGGGAGACATCATTAAATTTGGCACTGGAATCGAACACGACTCTAATCTGGCCTGGTTTCTTAGGGTGGTATACTCCGAACATAGGTAGGAACCAGCATTCTTCAGAGTCTTTGAGAGTGGGAGCTAGTTCTGCGTGACAGTTTTCAAAAATCTTTGACATGAAGGAGAAAAAGTGATCTTTCATCTCTGGTTTCTTTTGCAGATTACGTTTGAGAGAGGAGAAACGTTGTAATGCCTGATTTCTGTTGTTCTGTAGACGTGGTCTGTGGGTTTTGAAGGGAAGAGGTGCGACCCAGCTGTTGGTCTCATCTTTAACGAGTCCCTTGTCCATTACCTCCAAGAACAACTTGTCCTCTACCGACATTGCCACTTGGTTGTCCTGCTTAGTTCTCTGGAAGACTGTGCACCCTAACTGATCCTCATAGCTTCCCGACACTATACTGCTGTCGTGAGTAAAGTCTATTAAATGGTTGGGCAGTTGGATGCTGTGTGGCAGTTCCCTGACATGGAACTCATTGATACAAGGTTGAAACAGAGATGGTCGTCCTTTCTCCAATGTATTTGTCAGCATGCTTGTCACAGAAGATGGGGCGTGCATGCGTCCCAAGCATACGTTGCCAATTATGACCCATCCTAGGTCTAGCTTTTGGGCATAGGGAGCATTGTGGAGTCCATTGATATGACGTCTCACTTTATGAACCTGCAGGATGTCTCTCCCCAACAGCAGAATTATCTGGGCCTGATGGTCGAGTTCCGGTATAAGGTGTGCTATTCGCTTTAAGTGAGCGTGATGGATTGCTACATCTGGCGTAGGGATTTCAGATCTGTTGTCTGGGATCTGGTTACATTCGATGATCGTAGGTAGTGGTAGGCAGAATTGTCCGTCTAATGACTCGATTTGGTAGTCTGTAGCTTTCCTGCCTGCTGTTGTCACAGTACCTGCACACGTCTTTAATGAGTAGGGAGTGCTTGGCCCTTTGATGTTGAATAGGTCAAAGAATGTTGATCTTGCCAAGGATCGATTACTTTGATCATCCAAGATAGCATACAGGCTCACAGCCTGGTCTCTATGGCCTTTTGGGTATACTCTGACAAGGCATATTTTTGAACAGGACCTACTGTCTATTGTCCCTTTGCAGACCTCGGTACATTGTGAAGTGATCTCTGGCGTAGCTGTATCAGTGTTCCTTTCCTCCCCGCCATGCTCACTGTCAGCTGGCGTGTTTTGTGCACTCCATGGAGCTGGGCCTGGGTGTAGAGCAGTGTTATGGTCTGTGGTGCCACATTCTGTGCATTTTACACTGACCTTGCAGTCCTTGGCGAGATGAGTTGTGGACGAGCAGCACTTGTAGCAGATACCGTTCTCTTTCAGGAAGCTTCTGCGGTCTGGCATAGATTTTCCTCTGAAGGCTCTGCATTTCAGGAGAGGATGAGGCTTCTGATGAAGTGGGCACTGCTTGTCAGGGTCCTGCACCTTTGTCTCTGCCAGCCAGCAGACCTGTAATTAGAACCTGGAGAAGAAACATAAGTCTTGTGTACTGCCACAGATGTTCTGCGTGGATTCGCAGGTGGTGACGGTGTGGCATATGGCATTGCAAAGTCAAAGCTGGGATCATTTCTAATTCTCGCTTGTTGGTGTATAAAGTCTACAAAAACGGAGAAGGGGGGAAATGGAACACTGTGTTTGTATTTGTACGTGGAACCATGTGTGAGCCACCTCTCCTGTAGATTGTAGGGCAACTTCTGGACTATAGGGTTAACACCTCTGGCTGTGTCGAGAAATGCAAGACCCTGTAGGTCGTCCTCGTATTTGGCAACTTGGACTTCCTTTAGTAGGTCGCTTAGCTCTCTAAGTTTCTGGAGACCTTTGTTAGAAATTTTAGGAAAGTCATCGATTCTTTTGAACAAGGCTCTTTCTATTACCTCTGCTGAACCGTAACACTCATCCAGCCTCTTCCAGATCTCTTTGAGGCCGGTCTCAGGGCGGTTTATATTAATGTCTCTGATTCTTACTGCGTGTTTGACTGACTCTTCTCCCAGGTATTTGACTAACAGGTCTATCTCTTCCCTGTGTTGTAGCCCCAAGTCTCTAATGACATTTTGGAAGGAAGCTTTCCAAGCTCTGTATCCTTCAGCTTGGTCAGTGAATTTCATGAGCCCCTTGGCAACCAGTTCACGTCGTGTGAAGAACCTGGCAAATTCTGTCGTGAACTGGTTGTCAGCAGAGTAAGCTGGTGATGGGTCGCCCTGATAGTGATGTGAGGTGCGTTCATACCTGTTAGTGTCCTCGGGGTGGCGCCAGCCGGTATCGTATTGCTTCGGTCTGACATACGGTGTGTCAGCAGGGTGATCCACATTGGTTACCTGGTGAGGGGCAAGGTAGTCATTAGCAGAGTTGTTTTGTGTCACGTTTTCGAGTTTGTTTCTGTCCTGGAGCTGAGCCTCGTGATGACTCTCGCTCACTTCGCTGGAGACGTCGTATTCTCGTTTTGGTGCTGGTTCAGGGTTATAGTTTGGATCAGGAAGTTCATTAACATACTGAGATGTGCGTTGTGGTGAGTCTTGTAGTGGAAACTCCAGACTCGACATACTGCTTTGGCTATGCAGCTTGGGACTTTGCGCGGCTTCTAGCGACTCCGCTTCAGCGAGGGCTGCGGCAGCTTCCCTTTTTGCTGCTAAGCTTTCTAAGGCGGCATCCACACGTGCCTTCTCTAACTGTGTCCTTCTCTCTTCATCATCTATGCGTGCTCTCTCTAAGCGTGACCTTCTCTCTTCATCATCTAGGCGTGTTTTTTCTAATTTAAGTTGCATCTCTTGGTCAGCAAAGCTTGCTCGTATTTTGGCGGCTTCAGCATTTGCGCGGGCAATGGCGACCGCGCTGCTGATGGATGTTGTCTTTGAGGAGACGGAAGTAACAGATCTTGTTCTATGCGATTTGTGAGACATGGTGTCTTGGGAAAGTGCTTGGCTGTGCAGAGATTGCTGTAGCTGTATTTAGTCTCTGAGTAGCCGGTGACTTGAATCCCACTAGTTGGATGGCTGCCGTTTCACTGTTCTGTCCTCACTAAATGAGACAGGCCCATGTAGCTATCCAGTCAGCTAAACCGCTATACCGGGGTCCAATAAGGAGACTGTGGTTGAGTCTGTGCTTTATTAAACGTATTGGTATATTGATGCGGTGAAACTGTGAACAATGATATACATAGAATCAGTGCATGGTAGGGAACAAATACATACTACACATGATAAACGTTATGCATTACATTTAGAAGGCTAGTAACTGAACTAGGAGTGCAACTGGTTAAGCCAGGCTAATATAGAGCAGAAATATCTACAGAGAGCATAAAGACATACCGGCAATGCAATCGCAAGGGGGATGAAGTGTAAGCTTCCTTCCTGGAAGGCAAACTGGAAGTGAAATGATAATGGAGGGAAATGTAGGCTGAGCTACCATAATGCATTGCAAAGGAGGAGGAGAATCAGACATAAAAAATACATAACAGAAAAATACAACTGTCAACATGACTCTGACCGCTAGAGGGAGCCAAAGCACTACAAATAAAGGTATGAATATATCAAGTCCTGTATACTGGCTGAGAAACTGCAAATTATGCAAACAGATAATTGGAGGTAACAAATTAGATGGCGGAGACAGAACAGTTACTATGGTCATGTTCGTTTAGCAAGGCTATCCCCTTGCAACTGGTAGTGTGGGTCTTTTTTGTACTACATGATACTATATGGCATTTGCCTGGGCTGCATGTCATCCATGGGCCCCTTCAAATAGGCATCCATAGGCTCACCTTTTTGATGTATTTTACATTTAATACTCTAACCTGACCATGATGTATGATTGTTTTAGGTGCATTCCTTTGTGCTAAAGGAGCCAGATATAGTGTGGCTAAATATAAGTTTTGGTCAATTGCAGTGGGTGGTCCATGTCTGTAGTCACCTTTGGAGTACAATCTATCTCCCCCTTTTGGGTGGTTTATCTGTTTATTCTTATATCTTTGAAGCAGATTATTCCCTCCCCTTTTGGTGACTTTATATACAGAGTGCTTTATTTATAGACATGTTTTTCTGCTGTATATTGTTTAAAATGCTCATCAGCAGCTATTTTCTAGATATGCATTATTTGTAAACACCTATTTTTTGCCACTCATGCTGCGAGTTGTGCCATGTTTGTACATTTACATGTGACTATTCCATGGTGATGTCTTCTTAGCCGTGTTATTGATTTATCCATCTAGGACAAATATATTATTGTTATTACTACATGCACCATTATAGACTGTCTGTATATTTGTTCATTCGCTCATCTATCTTGTTCCATCACACATGTCCAGGGGGGGAGGTTCCTCATGTGGAACCCATGGTTCATTTGGGTTTTGGTTTTAATTGCTTTTAATAGAGTGGTGTTTGTGTTTTCCTAGTTGATTAATAAAATTTATATTATTATATTTAGTGGTGGTCCCCTTCATATAGCTTGACGCTTTTCTCTTTGCATGTATGCAAGGATAATAAGAAGCACCACCATTTTATTAAAAAAAATATTTTTTTCTTATTTTTCTCCTCAAAATTTGGGTTGCGTCTTATAATCCAGAGCATCTTATAATCCAAAAATTACGTTATGTTGGAAAGCGCAAACGGTGTGAGACATGTCCTCTGCTCCTGTTAGCACCACTAAGCATACACAGATGTTAATTTCACCGCACTCCTGATGCGATAGTATTGGGCCTATTGCTAGTTTATTATATAAACCATGTTGAAGTAAAAATAAACACGGCCCTTTGGACAAAAACAGGAAAACAAAACAAAGTGCCGCTTGCTCAATGTTAGTAAAAAAAAACACATGGTTCAGGTTAGCATAAACACTAACACTTTTCTGGAGTTATCCTCTACAGACACATTGAACACTGAATACCTCTGGGGCCGTCTATTTAAAGGGAACCTGTCTTGGCCTTCTTTTCAGAGAATATGGATGATAACACCAAAACTTTTTCTCCACTCATGGTTAGTGGTTGAGTGAAGCCATTTATTGTCAAACTACTGTTTTCTCTTTTCATGAGTGGAGAAAAAGTTTTAGTGTTATCATTCATATTCTCTGAAAAAACGCCAAGAAAGCAAAAAGTATGTAAACTTTTGAGCACCACTATATATATATATATATATACAGTTATATGAAAAAGTTTGGGCACCCCTATTAATCTTAAGCTTAATGTTTTATAAAAATTGTTTTTTTTTGCAACAGCTATTTCAGTTTCATATATCTAATAACTGTTGGACACAGTAATGTTTCTGCCTTGAAATGAGGTTTATTGTACTAACAGAAAATGTGCAATCTGCATTCAAACAAAATTTGACAGGTGCATAAGTATGGGCACCCTTATCATTTTCTTGTTTTAAATACTCCTACCTACTTTTTACTGACTTACTAAAGCACTTTTTTTGGATTTGTAACCTCATTGTGTATGCAATCATGAGTAGTGTTGAGCATTCCGATACTGCAAGTATCGGGTATCGGCCGATACTTGCTGTATCGGAATTCCGATACCGAGATCCGATATTTTTGTGATATCAGGTATCGGTATCGAAACAACATTAATGTAAAAATGTGTAAAAGAGAGAATTAAAATAAAAAATATTGCTATACTCACCTCTCCGACGCAGCCTGCACCTTACCGAGGGAAGCGGCAGCGTTCTTTGTTTAAAATTCGCGCTTTTCTTTCCTTTACGTGAGTCCCGGCTTGTGATTGGTTGCGTGCCGCCCATGTGACCGGGACGCAACCAATCACAGCAAGCCGTGACGTAATTTCAGGTCCTTCAGGATTTTAAAATTACGTTCCGGCGTTGTGATTGGTTGCGTCGCAGTCACATGGGCGACGCAACCAATCACAGCAAGCCGTGACGTAATTTCAGGTCCTTAAGGATTTTAAAATTACGTCCCGGCTTTGTGATTGGTTGCGTCGCAGTCGCATGGGAGACGCAACCAATCACAAGCCGTGACGTCACGGGAGGCTGGACACGCGCGCATTTTAAAATGGGCGCGTGTCCAGCCTCCCGTGACGTCCCGGCTTGTGATTGGTTGCGCCGCGATCAACCAATCACAAGCCGGGAGGCTGGACACGCGCGCATTTTAAAATTTTAAAATGCGCGCGTGTCCAGCCTCCCGGCTTGTGATTGGTTGACCGCGGCGCAACCAATCACAAGCCGGGACGTCACGGGAGGCTGGACATGCGCCCATTTTAAAATTTTAAAATGCGCGCGTGTCCAGCCTCCCGGCTTGTGATTGGTTGACCGCGGCGCACAAAATGAGTGAGGATGAACTAAACCAAACAAGGGGAAACTGCCAATGTTGTCAAAACATCAATTATTGCATAATAAGTTTGGTCGAATTTGCAGGATGTGTCTCACATTCCCATGTATCACCTCTCAGCTGATGTATTATACAAGCCTCCCGGCTTGTGATTGGTTGACCGCGGCGCAACCAATCACAAGCCGGGACGTCACGGGAGGCTGGACACGCGCCCATTTTAACCCCTTCATGACCCAGCCTATTTTGGCCTTAATGACCTTGCCGTTTTTTGCAATTCTGACCAGTGTCCCTTTATGAGGTAATAACTCAGGAACGCTTCAACGGATCCTAGCGATTCTGAGATTGTTTTTTCGTGACATATTGGGCTTCATGTTAGTGGTAAATTTAGGTCGATAATTTCTGAGTTTATTTGTGAAAAAAATGGAAATTTGGCGAAAATTTTGAAAATTTCGCAATTTTCACATTTTGAATTTTTATTCTGTTAAACCAGAGAGTTATGTGATACAAAATAGTTAATAAATAACATTTCCCACATGTCTACTTTACATCAGCACAATTTTGGAAACAAATTTTTTTTTTGCTAGGAAGTTATAAGGGTTAAAATTTGACCAGTGATTTCTCATTTTTACAACAAAATTTACAAAACCATTTTTTTTAGGGACCACCTCACATTTGAAGTCAGTTTGAGGGTTCTATATGGCTGAAAATACCCCAAAGTGACACCATTCTAAAAACTGCACCCCTCAAGGTGCTCAAAACCACATTCAAGAAGTTTATTAACCCTTCAGGTGTTTCACAGCAGCAGAAGCAACATGGAAGGAAAAAATGAACATTTAACTTTTTAGTCACAAAAATGATCTTTTAGCAACATTTTTTTTATTTTCCCA
Source organism: Ranitomeya variabilis (assembly GCF_051348905.1). Lineage (NCBI taxonomy): Eukaryota > Metazoa > Chordata > Amphibia > Anura > Dendrobatidae > Ranitomeya > Ranitomeya variabilis. Next base: position 299,270,555 of record NC_135232.1, read on the forward strand.
AGGGTAAAAGGAAAAACTGGACCACGAACGATGTTGGCCAATTTGTCCTGAGTACGCTGATACCTCATATGTGGGGGTAAACCACTGTTTGGGCATACGGCAGGGCTTGGAAGGAAAGGAGCGCCATTTGACTTTTTGAATGAAAAATTGGCTCCAATCTTTAGCGGACACCATGTCGCGTTTGGAGAGCCCCCGTGTGCCTAAACATTGGAGCTCCCCCACAAGTGACCCCATTTTGGAAACTAGACCCCCCAAGGAACTTATCTAGAAGCATAGTGAGCACTTTAAACCCCCAGGTGCTTCACAAATTGATCCGTAAAAATTAAACAGTACTTTTTTTTCACAAAAAAATTATTTTAGCCTCAATTTTTTCATTTTCACATGGGCAACAGGATAAAATGGATCCTAAAATTTGTTGGACAATTTCTCCTGAGTACACTGATACCTCACATGTGGGGGTAAACCACTGTTTGGGCACATGGTAAGGCTCGGAAGGGAAGGAGCGCCATTTGACTTTTTGAATGAAAAATGATCTCCATCGCTAGCAGAGACCATGTCACGTTTGGAGAGCCCCCGTGTGCCTAAACATTGGAGCGCTCCCACAAGTGACCCCATTTTGGAAAGTAGACCCCCCAAGGAACTTATCTAGAAGCATAGTGAGCACTTTAAACTCTCAGGTGCTTCACAAATTGATCCGTAAAAATTAAAAAGTACTTTTTTTTCACACAAAATTTCTTTTAGCCTCAATTTTTTCATTTTCACATGGGCAACAGGATAAAATGGATCCTAAAATTTGTTGGGCAATTTCTGCTGAGTATGTTGATACCTCATATGTGGGGGTAAACCACTGTTTGGGTGCACGGCAAGGCTCGGAAGGGGAGGCGTGCCATTTGACTTTTTGAATGGAAAATTAGCTCCAATCGTTAGCGAACACCATGTCGCGTTTGGAGAGCCCCTGTGTGCCTAAACATTGGAGCTCCCCTACACGTGACCCCATTTTGGAAACTAGACCCCCCAAGGAACTTATCTAGATGCATAGTGAGCACTTATAACCCCCAGGTGCTTCACAGAAGTTTATAACGCAGAGCCGTGAAAATAAAAAAATAATTTTTCTTTCCTCAAAAATGAATTTTAGCCCAGGATTTTTTAATTTTCCAAGGGTAATAGGAGAAATTGGACCCCAAATGTTGTTGTCCAGTTTGTCCTGAGTACGATGATACCCCATATGTGGGGGTAAACCACTGTTTGGGCACACGGCAGGGCTCGGAAGGGAAGGCACGCCATTTGGCTTTTTGAATGGAAAATTAGCTCCAATCATTAGCGGACACCATGTCACGTTTGGAGAGCCCCTGTGTGCCTAAACATTGGAGCTCCCTAACAAGTGACCCCATTTTGGAAACTAGACCTCCCAAGGAACTAATCTAGATGTGTGGTGAGCACTTTGAACCCCCAAGTGCTTCGCAGAAGTTTATAACGCAGAGCCGTGAAAATAATAAATGTGTTTCCTTTCCTCAAAAATATTTTTTTAGCCCAGAATTTTTTATTTTTGCAAGGGTAACAGGAGAAATTGGACCCCAAAAGTTGTTGTCCAGTTTCTCCTGAGTACGCTGATACCCCATATGTGGGGGTAAACCACTTGGGCACATGCCGGGGCTCGGAAGGGAAGTAGTGACGTTTTGGAATGCAGACTTTGATGGAATGGTCTGCTGGCGTCACGTTGCATTTGCAGAGCCCCTGATGTGCCTAAACAGTAGAAACACCCCACAAGTGACCCCATTTTGGAAACTAGACCCCCCAAGGAACTTATCTAGATGTGTGATGAGCACATTCAACCCCCAAGTGCTTCACAGAAGTTTACAACGCAGAGCCGTGAAAATAAAAAATCATTTTTCTTTCCTCAAAAAAGATGTTTTAGCAAGCAATTTTTTATTTTCACAAGGGTAACAGGAGAAATTGGGCCCCAATGTTTGTTGCCCAGTTTGTTGTGAGTACAGTGATACCCCATATGTGGGGGTAAACCACTGTTTGGGCGCACGTCAGGGCTCGGAAGGGAAGTAGTGACATTTGAAATGCAGACTTTGATGGAATGGTCTGCGGGCGTCACGTTGCATTTGCAGAGCCCCTGATGTGCCTAAACAGTAGAAACACCCCACAAGTGACCCCATTTTGGAAACTAGACCCCCCAAGGAACTTATCTAGATGTGTGATGAGCACGTTCAACCTCCAAGTGCTTCACAGAAGTTTACAACGCAGAGCCGTGAAAATAAAAAATAATTCTTCTTTCCTCAAAAATTATGTCTTAGCAAGTAATTTTTTATTTTTGCAAGGGTAACAGGAGAAATTGGACCCCAACAGTTGTTGCCCAGTTTGTCCTGAGTACGCTGGTACCCCAAATGTGGGGGTAAACCACTGTTTGGGCACACGTCGGGGCTTGGAAGGGAGGGAGCACCATTTGACTTTTTGAATGCAAGATTGGCTGGAATCAATGGTGGCGCCATGTTGCGTTTGGAGACCCCTGATGTGCCCTAACAGTGGAAACCCCTCATTTCTAACTTCAACACTAACCCCAACACACTCCTAATCCTAATCCCAACTGTAGCCATAACCCTAATCCCAACCCTAACCCCAACACACCCCTAACCACAACCCTAACCCCAACACACCCGTAACCCTAATTCCAACCCTAGCCCTAATTCCAACCCTAACCCTAAGGGTATGTGCCCACGTAGCGGATTCGTGTGAGATTTTTCCGCACGACTTTTGAAAAATCTGCAAGTAAAAGGCACTGCGTTTTACCTGCGGATTTACAGCAGATTTCCAGTGTTTTTTTGTGCGGATTTCACCTGCGGATTCCTATTGAGGAACAGGTGTAAAACGCTGCGGAATCCGCACAAAGAATTGACATGCTGTGGAAAATACAACGCAGCGTTTCTGCACGGAATTTTCCGCACCATGGGCACAGCGGATTTGGTTTTCCATAGGTGTGCACGGTACTGTAAACCTGATGGAAAACTGCTACGAATTCGCAGCGGCCAATCCGCTGCGGATCCGCGGCCGATCCGCTGCGGATCCGCGGCCGATCCGCTGCGGATCCGCGGCCGATCCGCTGCGGATCCGCGGCCGATCCGCTGCGGATCCGCGGCCGATCCGCTGCCAAATCCGCACATGCCATAACCCTAACCCTACCCGTAACCCTAACCCTAGTTCTAACCCTAACCCTAGTTCTAATCCTAACCACAGTGGGGGAAAAAAAAAAAAATATATTTTCTTTATTTTATTATTGTCCCTATCTATGGGGGTGAAAAAGGGGGGGGTTTATTTATTATTTTTTTTATTTTGATCGCTGTGGTAGAACCTACCACAGCGATCAAAATGTACCTGTAAGGAATCTGCCGGCCGGCGGGCGTACTGAGCATGCGCCCGCCATTTTGGAAGATGGCGGCGCCCAGCGAGGAGACGGCCGGACACCGGGAGGATCGGTAAGTATGAAGGGGTGGTGGGGGGGTGGATCTGAGCACAGGGGGGGTGATCGGAGGACGGGGGGAGCGGACAGCAGGACGGGGGAGCGGGCAGGAGCACGGGGCAGCGGAGCACAGGACGGAGGGGACCGGACCCCATAACGGAGCGGTGGGGGGGCGATCGGTGGGGTGGGGGGTGGTCACTTCAGGTTTTCCAGCCATGGCCGATGATATTGCAGCATCGGCCATGGCTGGATTGTAATATTTCACCTGTTTTTTAGGTGAAATATTACAAATCGCTCTGATTGGCAGTTTCACTTTCAACAGCCAATCAGAGCGATCGTAGCCACGGGGGGGTGAAGCCACCCCCCCTGGGCTGAAGCACCACTCCCCCTCTCCCTGCAGATCGGGTAAAATAGGAGTTAACCCCTTCACCCGATCTGCAGGGACGCGATCATTCCATGACGCCACATAGGCGTCATGGGTCGCATTGGCACGGGTTTTCATGACGCCTATGTGGCGTCATGGGTCGGGAAGGGGTTAAAAAGCGCGCGTGTCCAGCCTCCCGTGACGTCACGGCTTGTGATTGGTTAATGGCGGCCATGTTGCCGGGACGCGGACCAATCACAGCAAGCCGTGACGTAATTTCGTCACGGCTTGCTGTGATTGGTCCGCGTCCCGGCAACATGGCGCCGTGACCAATCATAAGCCGGGACGTCACTGGAGGCTGGACACGCGCGCTTTTTAAAAAGCGCTCGTGTCCAGCCTCCCGTGACGTCACGGCTTGTGATTGGTTAATGGCGGCCATGTTGCCGGGACGCGGACCAATCACAGCAAGCCGTGACGTAATTTCGTCACGGCTTGCTGTGATTGGTCCGCGTCCCGGCAACATGGCCGCCCTGACCAATCACAAGCCGGGACTTCACGTAACCAAGTAAAAGCGCGAATTTTAAACAAACAACGCTGCCGGTTCCCTCGCTGAGGTCCAGGCTGCGTCGGACAGGTGAGTATAGCGATATTTTTTATTTTAATTCTTTCTTTTACACATTTATATGGATCCCAGGGCCTGAAGGAGAGTTTCCTCTCCTTCAGACCCTGGGAACCATCAGGAATACCGTCCGATACTTGAGTCCCATTGACTTGTATTGGTATCGGGTATCGGTATCGGATTGGATCCGATACTTTGCCGGTATCGGCCGATACTTTCCGATACCGATACTTTCAAGTATCGGACGGTATCGCTCAACACTAATCATGAGAAAAGCTACTTAAAGTGGCCACTTGCAAGTTGTTCTCCTGTTTGAATCTCCTCTGAAGAGTGGCATCATGGGCTCCTCAAAACAACTGTCAAATGATCTGAAAACAAAGATTATTCAACATAGTTGTTCAGGGGAAGGATACAAAAAGCTGTCTAAGAGATTTAACCTGTCAATTTCCACTGTAAGGAACATAGTAAGGAAATGGAAGAACACAGGTACAGTTCTTGTTAAGGCCAGAAGTGGCAGGCCAAGAAAAACATCAGAAAGGCAGAGAAGAAGAATGGTGAGATCAGTCAAGGACAATCCTCAGACCACCTCCAGAGAGCTGCAGCATCAACTTGCTGCAGATGGTGTCACTGTGCATCGGTCAACTATACAACGCACTTTGCACAAGGAGAAGCTGTATGGGAGAGTGATGCGAAAGAAGCCGTTTCTGCAAGCACGCCACAAACAGAGTCGGCTGAGGTATGCAAAAGCACATTTGGAGAAGCCAATTTCTTTTTGGAAGAAGGTCCTGTGGACTGATGAAACCAAGATTGAGTTGTTTGGTCATACAAAAAGGCGTTATGCATGGCGGCAAAAAAACACAGCATTCCAAGAAAAACACTTGCTACCCACAGTAAAATTTGGTGGAGGTTCCATCATGCTTTGGGGCTGTGTGGCCAATGCCGGCACCGGGAATCTTGTTAAAGTTGAGGGACGCATGGATTCTTCTCAGTATCAGCAGATTCTTGACAATAATGTTCATGAATCAGTGACAAAGTTGAAGTTACGCAGGGGATGGATCTTTCAGAAAGACAATGATCCAAAACACCACTCCAAATCTACTCAGGCATTCATGCAGAGGAACAATTACACTGTTCTGGAATGGCCATCCCAGTCCCCAGACATGAATATCATTCAACATCTGTGGGATCATTTGAAGAGGGCTGTCCATGATCAGCGACCATCAAACTTAACTGAACTGGAATTGTTTTGTAAAGAGGAATGGTCAAAAATACCTTCATCCAGGATCCAGGAACTCATTAAAAGCTACAGGAAGCGACTAGAGGCTGTTATTTTTGCAAAAGGAGGATCTACTAAATATTAAGGTCACTTTTCTGGTGAGGTGCCCATACTTATGCACCTGTCAAATTTTGTTTGAATGCAGATTGCACATTTTCTGTTAGTACAATAAACCTCATTTCAAAGCAGAAACATTACTGTGTCCAACAGTTATTAGATGTATGAAACTGAAATAGCTGTTGCAAAAAAACCCATTTTTATAAAACATTAAGCTTAAGATTAATAGGGGTGCCCAAACTTTTTCATATAACTGTAGTATATATAGTACATACATTTACATAAACACACACAGTTTCAGTTCCTCAATACAAAAAGTGAAACTCATATATAGAGTCATTACAAACGGAATGATCTATTTCAAGTGTTTATTTCTGTTAATATTGATGATTATGGCTTACAGCCAATGAAAACCCAAAAGTCATTATCTCGTCACTAAAGTAAAATATATTAGAACACCAGCCTAAAAATTATTTTAAAATCTGAAATGTTGGCCTACTGAAATGCATAAAAAAATAATCCTTGCTCCAAATATGAAAAGAACTGGAACCACCAAAACAAAAAATGTGTAATAAAAAATAAGTATATCTTTATTGGAAATAATATGGACAAGAGAAAAGCATACAAAATATACAAAAATTGTGCACGTATCAAGTAATACGCAAAGAGATATTAGTGAAGAATATAACAACTCAATTCCGTATATAAAAAAAGAGACCAATTTTGCGTATAGTGGATAAAGTATAATTCACAGAATAAAAGTGTATATATGTTATATAGGGTTGAGCGAAACGGGTCGACCATTTTCAGAAGTCGCCGACTTTTGGCAAAGTCGGGTTTCATGAAACCCGACCCGACCCCTGTGTGGGGTCGGCCATGAGGTCGGCGATCTTCTGAATCTGGTATCGGGATTCCGATACCGAGTTCCGATATGTTTGCGATATCGGAAATCGGTATCAGAATCCACATTTAAGTGTAAAATAAAGAATTAAAATAAAAAATATTGATATGCTCACCTCTCCGACGCAGCCTGGACATCGCCGCTGGTAACCAGCATCTTCCGTTCCTAAAAATGGCGCTTGAAAGACCTTTCGAATGCTTCACGGCTTGTGATTGGTCGTGGCGGCCCACGTGACCGCTGAGCGACCAATCACAAGCCGGTGACGTTATTCTCAGGTCCTGTTCTGGTTCTCAGGTACATGAGAATTACTTCACGGCTTGTGATTGGTCGCTGAGCGGTCACGTGGGCCGCTGCGACCAATCACAAAGCCGTGACGTCATCGGAAGGTCCTTCACGCGTTCATTCTTAAGAATGCTCCATACAGTTTATGATGGGCTCCATAAGATGCTCCATATTAAAATATAATGCTGTACAAATGTTGATTATGACCCCATAAGATGCTCCATAGACACATTTGCCCCATATAATGCTCCACAAATGTGGATTATGGCCCCATAAGATGCTCCATACAGATATTTACCCCATATAATGCTGCACATGGCCCCATACAGATATTTGCCCCATATAATGCTGCACATGGCTCCATAAGATGCTCCATACAGATATTTGCCCCATATAATGCTGCACATGGCCCCATATAATGCTGCACATGGCCCCATAAGATGCTCCATACAGATATTTGCCCCATATAATTCTGCACATGACCCCATATAGATATTTGCCCCATATAATGCTGCACATGGCCCCATAAGATGCTCCATACAGATATTTGCCCCATATAATTCTGCACATGACCCCATATAGATATTTGCCCCATATAATGCTGCACATGGCCCCATACAGATGCTCCAAACAGATAATTGCCCCTTATAATGCTGCACATGCCCCCATAAGATGCTCCATACAGATATTTGCCCCATATAACACTGCACATGGCCCCATAAGATGCTCCATGCAGATTGTTGCCCCCAAATAATGCTGCACATGGCCCTATAAGATGCTCCATACAGATAATTGCCCCATATAATGCTGCACATGGCCACTTAAGATGCTCCATACAGACATTTGCCTCATATGCTGTTGCTGCGATTAAAAAAATAAAAAATTACATACTCACCTCTCAGGCCCCCAGGACTTGCTATATTCACCTGCTCCATACAGATATTTACCCCATATAATGCTGCACATGGCCCCATACAGATATTTGCCCCATATAATGCTGCACATGGCCCCATATAGATATTTGCCCCATATAATGCTGCACATGGCCCCATAAGATGCTCCATACAGATATTTGCCCCATATACTGCTGCACATGGCCCCATACAGATGCTCCATACTCACCTCTCAGGCCCCTGGCACTTGCTATATTCACCTGCTCCGCGTTCCACTGCCAACCGCCGCTGTGTCTTCAGCGTCCTCCGCACTGACTGTTCAGGCAGAGGGCGGCGCACACTAATCGCATCATCACGCCCTCTGACCTGAGTGTCACTGCAGAGGAGGCGGAAGATGCAGCGGCGCCGACAGTGGAACGGGGAGCAGGTGAATATAGCACACTGCGTTATACTCACCTGCTCCTGGCGCGGTCCCTGCACATCTGTTCCCCGGCACCGGCAGCTTCTTCCTGTAGTGAGCTGTCACATGGTACCGCTCATTACAGTAATGAATATGTGGCTCCACCCCTATGGGAGTCCATATTCATTACTGTAATGAGCAGTACCATGTGACCACTCACTACAGGAAGAAGCTGCTGGCGCCGGGGAACCAGGGACATGCAGGGACTGCGCCAGGAGCAGGTGAGTATTACTACACAGCTGCCGCTCTCCCTCCCCTGCCGACTCCTGGGTATGACTCGAGTATAAGCTGAGAGGGTTACTTTCAGCCCAAAAAAGTGGGCTGAAAATCTCGGCTTATACTCGAGTATATACAGTATATAAAAAAATAATAATAATACAAAGAGTCATATGTTCATAAGGTGTGTTTAAGCCAGAGAGTATATGCATATATATGTATGTTTGCACACATATATATTTGCACACGTATATATTAGTAAGTAGTGAAAACTGAGTGAAAAATAAAAGTGTTTAGCCAAAAAATGCTATGGATAGAATAAGGCACCCTACATGAGGTGCATGTGCATGCTGGTTAGCAACATACTATATAATATTATATCAAAGTGCCATGTGCTTGTGCTTAAAAAGTCACCAAATAATAAATTAGGGGAATATACTTTTAATGCCGCCAAGGTCTTGGTACCGCTCACCCCGACGAGTGTTCGGAACGTAAATTCCTTCATCAGGGAGTGAAATGTATGTTCAGTAAAAGCACTTAATTACTTAGTTGGGGCTCCTTTTGCATCAATTACTGCATCAATGTGTTGTGGCATGGAGGCGATAAGCCTGTAGCACTGCTGAGGTGTTATGGAAGCCCAGGTTGCTTTGATAGCAGCCTTCAGTTCATCTGCATTGTTGGATCTGGTGTCTCTCATCTTCCTCTTGACCATACCCCATAGATTCTCTATGGGGTTAAGGTCAGGCGAGCTTGCTGGTCAATCAAGCACAGTGATACTGTTGTTTTTAAGCCAGGTATTGGTAATTTTGGCAATGTGGACAGGTGCTAAGTCCTGCTGGAGAATTAAATTTCCATCTCCAAAAAGCTTGTCGGCAGAGGGAAGCATAAAGTGCTCTAAAATGTCCTTGTAGACGGCTGTGCTGACTTTGGTCTTAATAAAACACAGTGGACCTACACCAGCAGATGGCATGGCTCTTCAAACCATCACTCATTGTGGAAACTTCACAGTAGACCTCAAGCAGCTTAGATTGTGTGCCTCTCCACTCTTCATCCAGACTCTAAATGAAATGCAAAATTTACTTTCATCTGAAAACAACACCTTGGACCATCGGGTAACAGTCCAGTTCTTTTTCTCCTTGGTGCAGGTAAGACACTTCTCACGTTGTCTATTGTCATGAGTGGCTTGACACAAGGAATGCAACACTTCTAGCCCATGTCCTGGATTTGTCTGTGTGTGGTGGCTCTTGAAGCAATGACTCCAGCAGCAGTCCACTTCTTTAGAATCTCCCCCAAATTTTTGAATGGCCTTTTCTTAGCAATCCTTGTTCTACCACACTTTTTCCTTCCACTCAACTTTCCATTAATATGCTCTGTGAACAGCCAGCTTCTTTAGCAATGATCTTTTATGGCCTACCCTCGTTGTGAAGCGTGTTAATGACTTGCCTCTGGACATCTGTCAAGTCAGCAGTCTTCTCCATGATTGTAGAGCCTACTGAAACAGACTAAAGGCCCCGTCACACACAGCGACGCTGCAGCGATACAGACAACGATGCTGATCGCTGCAGCGTCGCTGTTTTGTCGCTGTGTGGTCGCTGGGGAGCTGTCACACAGACAGCTCTCTCCAGCGACCAACGATCAGGAGAACGACTTCGGCATCGTTGAAACTGTCTTCAACGATGCCGAAGTCCCCCTGCAGCACCCGGGTAACCAGGGTAAACATCGGGATACTAAGCGCAGGGCCGCGCTTAGTAACCCGATGTTTACCCTGGTTACCAAAAAAAAAAAAACACTACATACTCACCATCTGATGTCTGTCAGGTCCCTTGCCGTCTGCTTCCTGCTCTGTGTGCCGCCGTACAGTGAGAGCAGAGCGCAGCGGTGACGTCACTGCTGTGCTCTGCTCTCACTGTACGGCGGCACTCAGTCAGAGCAGGAAGCGGACGGCAAGGGACCTGACGGACATCAGATGGTGAGTATGTACTGTTTGGGTTTTTTACATTTACGCTGGTAACCAGGGTAAACATCGGGTTACTAAGCGCGGCCCTGCGCTTAGCAACCCGATGTTTACCCTGGTTACCAGTGAAGACATCGCTGGATCGGTGTCACACACACCGATTCAGCGATGTCAGCGGGACCTCAACGACCAAAAAAAGGTCCAGGCCATTCCGACACGACCAGCGATCTCGCAGCAGGGGCATGGTCGCTGGTACATGTCACACATAGCGAGATCGCTACTGAGGTCGCTGTTGCGTCACAAAACTTGTGACTCAGCAGCGATCTCGCTAGCGATCTCGCTATGTGTGACGGGGCCTTAAGGGACCTTTTTAAATGCTTTGGAAGCCTTTGCAGATGTTTTTTGTTAATTATTCTAATTTACTGAGATAATGACTTTAGGGTTTTCATTGGCTGTGAGCCATAATCATCAACATAAACAAATAAACTTTTGAAATAGATCACTCAGTCTGTAATGACTCTATAAAGTATATGAGTTTCACTTTTTGTATAGAAGAACTGAAAGTTTAGAGGTAGCCCAAATGGAACTTTTGCTATGGGGCACTGTGATCTTTTACACAACTGTTTGCAATTGAAATAATGAGGGGAACTTGGCCTGTTGATCTGAGCTTAAGACTTCGGGGGTCCCATTGCCAGATTGCCCTCATCATAAGCGTCGTGCTGTGCAGGGAGGAGGGCCCAGACACATTTATTGCACAAGGAACCCAAGCTGTCAGTGTCTGCCCCTGCCATGGACATCCACCAATTATGAAAAGCAGGGCTTTGAAGAGCTTTGTGTAAATGGAGCAATGGGTGATCATGCACATTGCCACTACATTCATTCATAATGATAACCGAGCCATTGGGGGCCCTGGCGATCAATCTTCCAGCGATCTAGAACTTATCACCTATCCCAGGGATAGGGGATTACTTTCAAACTTGAGGTATGCCCACTTAGGCCATGTGCACACGTTCAGGATTTTTAGCGTTTTTTTCGCGTTTTTTCGCTATAAAAACGTGATAAAAACGCGAAAAAAACGCTAACATATGCCTCCTATTATTTACAAGGTATTCCGCATTTTTTGTGCAAATGTTGCGATTTTTTCCGCGAAAAAATCGCATAGCGGAAAAAAAAGCAACATGTTCATTAAAAATGCGGAATTGCAGGGATTCCGCACACCTAGGAGTCCATTGATCTGCTTACTTCCCGCACGGGGCTGTGCACACCATGCGGGAAGTAAGCAGATTATGTGCGGTTGGTACCCAGGGTGGAGGAGAGGAGACTCTCCTCCACGCACTGGGCACCATATAAGTGGTCAAAAAATAAGAAATAAAATAAAAAATAGTCCTATACTCACCCTCGATGTCCCGCGCAGTGTTCCCGCCTCACCGCTGCACGCTGCCGTTCGGTTCCTGTAGCTGATGTGCGGCGAAGGACCTTGCCGATGACGTCACTGTCCTGTGATTGGTCGTGAGCGGTCATGTGACCGCTCACGTGACCGTGACGTCACGGAAGGCCCTGTGCGCACAGACCAGCTATAGGAAGACGAACGGACGCCGCTGAGGAGATGTCTGGGTGAGTATAAGCATTTTTGTTATTATTTTTAACCCCTTAGTGACGGAGCCAAATTTTTGAAATCTGACCAGTGTCATTTTATGTGGTAATAACTCTGCAATGCTTCAACAAATCCCAGTGATTTTGAGATTGTTTTTTCGTGATACATTATATTTTATGATAATGGTAAATTTAGGGTGATATGTTTGTGTTTATTTATAAAAAATATGAAAGATTTGAGAAAAATGTTAACAAATTAGCAATTTTCAAAATTTGAATGATTGTCACTTTAATCCAGATAGTCATACCACAGCAAACCATTAATAAATAACATTTCCCACATGTCGGCTTTACATCAGCTTGATTTGTAAAATGTTATTTTATTTTGTTAGCATTTTAGGAGGTTTAAAAATGTAGCAGCAATTTTTCATTTTTGCAAGGAAATTTACAACATTTTTTTTTTAGGGACTTATCCATGTTTGAAGTGACTTTAGGGGTCCCATATATTGGGAAACCCCCAAACGTGATACCATTTTAGAAACAGCACCCCCTAACGTATTGAAAACTGCAGTCAGGTAGGTTATGAACCCTTCAGGTGCTTTACAGGAATTAATGCAGAGTGGTATGACAGAAATGAAAATGTGTATTTTTACCACCTAAATGCCTCTAGCTTCTGAACAGATTACTACAGCAGTCAGACTGTAAGGCCACTATCTGGTCATGAATTGCCATCACAAGCATCAGGACCACACAATCGTGATCTGAGGGCACCAATTTGGATAAAGAGGAAGCTCTCACACTCTGTTAACCATTTATAATGATGTAGTCACTATTGACAGCAGCATCTAAGGGGTTAAACAGATTTGGATGGTGCAAACACTGATCGTGGCTGATGCAGCAAGTTGTCAGCTATAGTGGACAGCCGACAGCTGCGGGATTGTCACCTGTATGGGGAAGCTAGTCTCTTATATCTCAGGTCAGTTAAAAGGCGTATTGGCTGTCATTAAGGGGTTAAACATTCTATCTTTTACTATAGATGCTGCATAAGCTGCATCTATAGTAAAAAGTTGGTCACACTTGTCAAACAGTATGTTTGACAAGTGTGACCAACTTGTCAGTCAGTTTTCCAAGCGATGCTACAGATCGCTTGGAAAACTTTAGCATTCTGCAAGCTAATTACGCTTGCAGAATGCTAAAAAAACGCGAAAAAAACGGAAAAAAAACGCAAAAAAAAAAATGCGGATTTCTTGCAGAAAATTTCCGGTTTTCTTCAGGAAATTTCTGCAAGAAATCCGCAACGTGTGCACATGGCCTTAAAGTTTAACCCCTTAGTGACCACCAATACGTCTCTTTACTGACCTGAGATATAAGAGAATAGCCTCCCCATACAGGTGACAATCCAGCAGCTATCAACTGTACACTATAGCTGACAACTTTCTGCATCAGCCACTATCAGTGTTGGCACCGACCATAGCTGTTTAACCCCTTAAATTCTGCTGTCAATAGTGATTACAGCATCTAAATGGTTAAGAGAGTGTGGGGGCTTTTTCTTTAACCCCATTTGCATCCTGAGATCTTGATTGTATGGTCCTGTTGTTTGACATGGCAGTTCATGGCAAAATAATGGCCTTTGATCTGCCGGCTATACCAGCCTGTTCAGAATTTATCAACATTTAGGTGGTAAAAATAAACTGTCTCATTCCTGTCATGTCACTTTCCTTTAATTCCTGAAAAGCACATGAAGGGTTAATGAACTAACTTAAGGGTATGTGCACACGTTGCGAATTTGCCTGCGGATCCACAGCGGATTGGCCGCTGCGGATTCACAGCAGTTTTCTATCAGGTTTACAGTACCATGTAAACCTATGGAAAACCCAATCCGCTGTGCCCATGGTGCGGAAAATACCGCACGGAAACGCTGCGTTGTATTTTCCGCAGCATGTCAATTCTTTGTGCGGATTTCGCAGCGTTTTACACCTGCTCCTCAATAGGAATCTGCAGGTGTAAAACCACAGGTGAATCCACACAAAATCCACTGTAATTCTGCACGTAAAATGCACTGTGATTTACCTGCGGATTTTTCAAAAATGGTGCGGAAAAATCCACACACCATACCGCAACGTGGGCACATAGCCTAAAGCAATTTTGAATATGTTGAGGGGTGCGGTTTTTAAAATGGTATCACATTTGTGGGTTTCCAATATATAGGACCCCCAAAAGCACTTACAGCCTGGTTGCTAAGGAATCCCCACATGTACTTATGCTGGCTAACAGATGTAAATCATTCGGCTGCGGCAATAAAAACTAAATCTCCGAGCACTAAAAAATTCCTCGGAGGACACCCGAGCGTGCTCGAGAAAGCTCGAGTAACGAGTATATTCGCTCATCACTAGTCCCTATAAAAATAGGTTTTGTAAATTTCCTTGAAAAAAAGAAAAAATTACTGCTACATTTTTAAACCTTCTAAAATGCTAGCAAAATAAAACAACATTTTACAAATGGTGCTGATGTAAAGCAGACATGAGGGAAATGTTACTTATTATTGTTTTTGTGTGGTATGACTATCTGGATTAAAGGGATAATTCAAAGTTTGAATATTGCAGCTTTTTAAAAATTTTTTACAAATTTCTAGTATTTTTAGAAATGAAAGCGAAACATATCAACCTACATGCATCATTATCATAAAGTATAAAGTGTTTAAAAAAAACAAAAAAACAAATCAATAGGATATGTTGAAGCATTTCAGACTTATTACTACATAAAGTTACACATATCAGATTTAAAAAAATTAGTCTGGTCACTAAGGGGTTAAGAACATCCAACTAATTTTAATATACAATAAAATAAAGACAGCATGAGTTAACACAAAATGCAGCAGTTGCAATAACTTTCAATGGGTCTTTTACATCATTGTTGAGGATTAAGAATCTTCACCCACTCTGTTTAGAATTGTTTTAATTTGTCTACACTGGAGGGTTTTCGAGCTTAGCGAATATGAAAATAGTCAAAAAAGTCCAGCCACACAGGATAAAATCAAAATCTTCTTCATTATTCTCAATTTTCCAGTCTGTGTATTGGATACAACTTAACATTCTGTTAATGTTGATTTTATTTTATTGTGTAACAAAACTTTTAATAAAAATGAAATATAAAAAAAAATTGAAATCTTCTTTATTGTTCTAAACAGCCATTAAAATCCTGACAGGAAAAACATCATGATCACAAAGCAAGTAGACCTACATGTTTCGGCCAGTAAAACTGCTCCTAAAGGAGTATTCCATTAAAATTTGTCCCTTTCATAAATCTTAATTCTTCCTAACAATCACTTTTCAAATATGGTTTTATTACCTGCGCTGCTTTTATGAGCACACCTTTGTGTGGGTCACATTACACTTTGGTGTCATGAAGCCACTGCTTCCTGTCTGATACTTCCGATCTGAGCTCCAAAATCAAACAAAATGGCAAGTGAATGTTACTGGGGTGGAGGTGCCTCCTAATAGCTGACTGTGTCCAGAAAAGAACGGAATGACAAGAGGACCTCACTGATGGGGTGGTGCTGCCTTTCAATGAATGACAAAGGTCTGCTCAGATCACTGACTTCACTGTTCCCCTCTGCACTGATCCTGCCAATGCATTGGAGCGCCATTCCCTTCAGCTGATAAGTGCTGCGATATGTTGCTTGTCCTTAAAATGCATATCACAGGGCTTGTCAGCTGAAGAGATGTAGACAAAAAGATGTCTACAATTGAATCAGCAGAATTTTTAAAATTTCCTTTTATTTTATTAAGATGTTAGATGAGTTAATTTTTATTTTATTATTTTCTATGCACCTATTAAGATGTGAAGATACTTTGAGGGGCCTATAAATTGGAAATCCCACAGAAATGATACAATTTTTAAAAAATGCACCCCCTAAAAACTATTCTAAACTGCTTTTGCAATTTTTTTGGAACCTTCCAGATTCTGCACAGGAATTAAAGAATTACTTGTAATGAAAAAATACTTTTCTTCCACTAAAATATCACTTTAGCCACAAATTTGTCATTTCCACAAGATGTAATAGAAGAAAATGAGGTGCAAAATGTATTATACAATTTCTCCCAAATGTGGCAATACCCCATATTTGGCTAAAAACTACACACAACTGAGCTGTGAAAGGTAGAAGTGCTATTTGAGTTTTGGATCTAACACCGTTTCACTGGAATAGATTGTGGACACCATGTCCCATTTGCTGAACCTCTCAGGTGCCAAAACAGCAGAACCCCCACAGGCGACCCCATTTTGGAAACTAGAACCCTCAAGGAATTCATCTATGTGTATGTTGACCATTTTACACCCATAGGTGCTTCACAGAACTTTATAACATTTGGATGTGAAAATTAAAAAGTGCTTTTTTTAGGAAATGTTGTTTTAGCCCCAAATTTGTTATTTTGCACAAAAGGTATTTGTTTCGCAAGTTACCCCGAATGCTGTGATACCCCCCCATATGGGGTCAAAAAATAACGTTTGGGCATATGGTTAGGCTCAAAAAAGTCAAAAGCGTTATTTGAGTTTTGGAGCCCAAATAGGGCTGGATTAGAATTTGAAAACCATGTTGCATTTGCAGAGCCCCTGAAGCACCAGGACAGCAGAATCTCCTATAAATGACCTCATTTTAGAAAATAGACCCCTCAAGAGATCCATCTAGGGGTGTGAACTTTATAAAAATTTATAACATTTAGAACAAAAAAAAATTATATTTTTTGCCGTAAAATGTTTTAGCACCAAATTTGTACTTTTCACATGGGGTAATCTGAGAAAATGGACTGCAAAAATTTGTCATGTATTTTCTCCCAAATTTGGTGAATTCCCTGTATATGGTAAAAAAAACTAAAATTTGGGCACATGGCAAGACTTAGAAGAAAAGAGCATTATTTTATTTTTGGAGCACAAAATTTGGCTGAAATAGATTGTTGACATTATGTTGCATTTGCAGAGCCTCTGAGGTGCCAAAACAGCTGAAACCCTCAAAAACTGACTTCATTTTAGAAACTAGACCTCTCAATTAGGGATGTGTTCAGCATTTTAACCTACAATTTCATCACAGAACTTTATAAAATTAAGATGTGAAAATTATTTTTTTTCCAGTTAAAGGTTGTTTTACCCCCAAATGTCTATTTTCACAAAGTTTATATTAGAAGAAACTAGACCCCATGGTTACAATTTACAATACATACAATTTCTCTCCAATGCAATGATACCCCATAGCTGGTCAAAAACTAATCTTTGACCATATGGCAGCACTCGGATAAGAAAGAGTGCTATTTGATTTTTGGAGCTCAATTTTGTATGTCATGTTGCATTTGCAAAGCGCTTGACGTGCCAAAAAAGCGAAATCCTCCACATGTGACCCTATTTAGCATACTGAACCCCACAAGGAATTCAGCTAGATGTAGAGAGCAAGTCCAAAGTGAGTCCATCTGACTTTTTACAGTGAGTGTTTCTGTTGAGGGTTCCGTGTAAATCATGTTTTTTGAGACATTACATGATAACTTGAATTTAAGTGGTCAGCGGAGAGCATAGTGTAAATGTGAACCTAGTTTAAGAGTATCTGCACACAACATAATTTAAATGACGGCATACCAGCTGAGTTTTATTACAGGAAGACGCTTCAGGAAAATGCTGGATGTGTTTTTTTCTGAAGCTTCAAGCTTCTTCTTTTTCATTTTTGTGGAGGCTTTCCCACTGGCATCTTTTTTTTTTTTTTTTTATGATGCCTGAAGAATGGGCAGGTCAATTCTCTCAACAGATTCACATCTTTAGAAAATTGAAGCTGTAAAATAAGTTGAAAATACTGAACATATTAACAGCAAATCGTTTTGACATTACAGTGCATATGTGTCATGTCGGACGCTATTCACACTAGGGCGTCCGACAGACAGCGGTAATTCCACATTCGTCCACTATACGCTCAGTGGCGCCGGCTAGACGTTATCCAGGTTGTCCGGGGTTAATCTAGCTGGTAATCGGGTTGGAGGCTGGGTCACGCCCATGGCCTTTAAATAGCCATTCTGGACTTTGGGCGTCGCCGATTATAGCTTGTGTCTTGTGCCTGGTGATCTCAGTCTGGAGTGGTGGTCTAGGAGAAGAAATATCGTATCTGGTGGTGTATTATCCTTTGTCATATTTCTCCTTCCTATATTTGTATTTGTTTTGCCCTGTGCACATTATAGTGTTTTCCTGTGAGTCTGCGGCGTGGTGCATTTTTAGTTTTCCCTGTCTGTGCTTTCTGTAGGGGTTGGTGTGTGGTCTTATCACTGGGTGGCGGGTCGCGGTTTCAGCATAGTACTGAAACAGGAGTCAGGGTCAGGCCTGGCGGCCCAGACAAGCACACCATCAGTGTAAATTCTGGGAGAGGGACAGACAGGGTTTTCCCTAGTCTGAGGGATATCGCAGGGGCCCGGGTAATCAGCTGTAGTCTACCCAGTACCCGCGTGACAATATGTTCACTGTTGTTTTCTTTTTACATTTATTGGTGCTTTTTCAGGTGGGTTACAAAGCACAGTCGCCTGAAAAAGTGCAAATATCCTAAGCCCACGTGTACACATTGAGTATTTGGTGAGTTTTCTGCCTCAGTGTTTGTAAGCCAAAAACCAGGAGTGCAACAGACAGAGGAAAGGTATAAGGCTATGTCTCCACGGTCAGGATGGCCGGCGGTATCGCCGCAGCGGCGAAGCCGCTTGGCGCTAAGCCCCGCCCCCTTTCTGGGACGCGATCATGCCGGATGTGTTAACTCTTCACATCCGGGATGATCGCTCTCTCCCATAGCGCCCTGTGATATGCCTTGCGGGGACGCTGCGTCCCCGCAAGGTGTACGGACATGCTGCGATCTGAAAAGACGCGCAGCATGTCCGTAGTCGCAGGGCCGCCGCGTGCGGGTTTCCACGCATAGTGGAGACGGGATTTCATAAAATCCCCTCCACTATGCTGGAACATCTGGACGCTGCTTGTTTGACGCTGCAGCTCTGCGCAGCGTCAAACAAGCAGCGTTTCCTGACCGTGGAAACATACCCTAAAAAAAACACGTCACCACTTCTGTATTTACAGTATCACCCACTCCTGGTTTTGGCCTCCAGATACTGAGGTAAAAACTTTTTACCAAAAACTCAACATGTGCACGTGGCCTAAGATTGTTTTTTGAGGTGCAGAATTAACAAATTAACAGTAATTCAAGAATTGTTTTGAAAAAAAGGTCTGAATCTTATGCATTGATGTTGCAGATTTTCAAAGCAGATTTTGCCATTGAGGCTGTGTACCCATGATGAACTTTTGGTTCATCATCTTAGGGTATGTGTCCACGTTCAGGATCGCATCAGGATTTGGTCAGGATTTTCCATCAGTATTTGTAAGCCAAAACCAGGAGTGGCTGATAAATACAGAAGTGGAGCATATGTTTCTATTATACTTTTCCTCTAATTGTTCCACTCCTGGTTTTGGCTTACAAATACTGATGGAAAATCCTGACCAAATCCTGATGCAATCCTGAACGTGGACACATACCCTTAGAGTTCCAACAAGTGGATGGGATTTATAGAAATCACATGCCCACTGTGCTTCTTTATTACTCCATGTAAACTGACCAGCGGTGCGTGTTTCAAATCTGCAACATGTGAATTTCTCTTGTGGGTATGCTACGCTTTATGTGCGTATTTCTTCCATAGACTTACGTTAAATGCAGAAAATCCGCAAATAAAAAACAAACATGCTTTTTTAGTGCATTTCCTCATTAAAAACACATGTAAACCAAACAGGACTGTACCAATAAAGTTTTGTCAAATCCTAATACTTGGAAGTATAAAAAAAGCATCTTTATTTAAAACATGACACATCATAAAGAGCAAAAACCACAGCATCAAAAACGTGATAAAAACACAAGTAACCTAAGGGTATGTGTCCACGTTCAGGATTGCATCAGGATTTGGTCAGGATTTTTCATCAGTTTTTGTAAGCCAAAACCAGGAGTGGAACAATTAGAGGAAAAGTATAATAGAAACATATGCTCCACTTTTGCATTTATCACCCACTCCTGGTTTTGGCTTACAAATACTGATGAAAAATCCTGACCAAATCCTGATGCAATCCTGAACGTGGACACATACCCTAATTTTGCTTAAATGGTACAGAAATGCTGCTGAAAATCTGCTACGCCAAAAACTCACCAAAAACTCACCAAAAGCTCATCACTGGAAAGTCAGCTTAAAATACAGGTCCTTCTCAAAAAATTAGCATATAGTGTTAAATTTCATTATTTACCATAATGTAATGATTACAATTAAACTTTCATATATTAGAGATTCATTATCCACCAACTGAAATTTGTCAGGTCTTTTATTGTTTTAATACTGATGATTTTGGCATACAACTCCTGATAACCCAAAAAACCTGTCTCAATAAATTAGCATATCAAGAAAAGGTTCTCTAAACGACCTATTACCCTAATCTTCTGAATCAACTAATTAACTCTAAACACATGCAAAAGATACCTGAGGCTTTTAAAAACTCCCTGCCTGGTTCATTACTCAAAACCCCATCATGGGTAAGACTAGCGACCTGACAGATGTCAAGAAGGCCATCATTGACACCCTCAAGCAAGAGGGTAAGACCCAGAAAGAAATTTCTCAACAAATAGGCTGTTCCCAGAGTGCTGTATCAAGGCACCTCAATGGTAAGTCTTTTGGAAGGAAAAAATGTGGCAGAAAACGCTGTACAACGAGAAGAGGTGACCGGACCCTGAGGAAGATTGCTGAGGAAGCAGTGGACTGAGTCTGGTGTGGAAACATCCAGAGCCACCGTGCACAGGCGTGTGCAGGAAATGGGCTACAGGTGCCGCATTCCCCAGGTAAAGCCACTTTTGAACCATAAACAGCGGCAGAAGCGCCTGACCTGGGCTACAGAGAAGCAGCACTGGACTGTTGCTAAGTGGTCCCAAGTACTTTTTTCTGATGAAAGCAAATTTTGCATGTCATTCGGAAATCAAGGTGCCAGAGTCTGGAGGAAGACTGGGGAGAAGGAAATGCCAAAATGCCTGAAGTCCAGTGTCAAGTACCCACAGTCAGTGATGGTGTGGGGTGCCATGTCAGCTGCTGGTGTTGGTCCACTGTGTTTCATCAAGGGCAGGGTCAATGCAGCTAGCTATCAGGAGATTTTGGAGCACTTCATGCTTCCATCGGCTGAAATGCTTTATGGAGATGAAGATTTCATTTTTCAGCACGACCTGGCACCTGCTCACAGTGCCAAAACCACTGGTAAATGGTTTACTGACCATGGTATTACTGTGCTCAATTGGCCTGCCAACTCTCCTGACCTGAACCCCATAGAGAATCTGTGGGATATTGTGAAGAGAAAGTTGAGAGACGCAAGACCCAACACTCTGGATGAGCTTAAGGCCGCTATTGAAGCATCCTGGGCCTCCATAACATCTCAGCAGTGTCACAGGCTGATTGCCTCCATGCCACGCCGCATTGAAGCAGTCATTTCTGCCAAAGGATTCCCGACCAAGTATTGAGTGCATAACTGAACATTATTATTTGTTGGTTTTTTGGTTTGTTATTAAAAAACACTTTTATTTGATTGGACGGGTGAAATATGCTAATTTATTGAGACAGGTTTTTTGGGTTATCAGGAGTTGTATGCCAAAATCATCAGTATTAAAACAATAAAAGACCTGACAAATTTCAGTTGGTGGATAATGAATCTATAATATATGAAAGTTTAATTGTAATTATTACATTATGGTAAATAATGAAATTTAACACTATATGCTAATTTTTTGAGAAGGACCTGTACAACGTTACAGAAAAAATCTGCCGAACATAAACTCACCTGTATAAGTTTGGGCATCTAATGGATATCTTACAACATTTGCTTTCCCAGGTGACAGATTCCCAGTAAGCATAGATGAAAATTCAGAAATGTATCAACAATATATTTGCTTTTGTCACTAGAGGGCCCTTCAGACCGTGTAATAAACCATTGCTGCTCATCACTTGCATTATTTTAACTCTTGCGATAAGTATTAGCAAATAAAATATCTAAGCAATTAATTTGATTAAAAAAGATCATGTATGTTTATTGTTGCAAGGTCACCTATTTTGAACTATTTCATGCTAATTTTTAAAATCATTAGTATTTATTAAGTTAGTTGATATGTGGTATATAATTTTGGGACTTTGCAATGGGATTTATGATTGTCCTCCATGAGTAAGTAGAGTAAGAAAAAAATTGTCATTTTAGCATAATAAAGGGTGTTTATTGTCTAATGAAATGTTACGCTATTCTTCCTATATGGTTTCTATATTAGTTTTTAAAGTGTTTTTGCTCCGTTTTTTTTTTAATTGTCCCATATCTGTATTGTAGAGAATGGTATAACTTTTCATTACAGACTGTTTGCTCAGGAAGAGGAAGTGCATCAAAACCGATAAGTCTGCAGTGAGACTGTCTCAATTAAAACATGAGTTATATTGCAACATTAAAACAAAAAATAAAACATATGGAATGTGGAAGGACCTGAGAGACACAGGTCTGCGCTTTTCAAGCTCACACGCTCTTAGTCCTGACTAATGACTATCAGGACTAAGAGCATGTGAGCTCGAAACACTTAGACCTGTGTCTCCTGCCCCCCCCCCTTTCCACATTTTTTTTTTATGTCACAATAAAACTCATGTTTTAATTATCCAAACCCTATGCTGTGGGTGCTATTTTTTTTCCTGTTTCACTCCTAATTCTGTACACTCTAACTCAGTGTTCCCCAGCTCTGGTCCTCAAGAGCCACAAACAGGTCATGTTTTCAGGATTTCCTTAGAATTGCACAGGTGATGAAATTATTGCCTGTGCAGGTGATGCAATCATCTGGGCAATACTAAGGAAATAGTGAAAACTTGACCTGTTGGTGGCTCTTGAGGACCGGAGTTGGAGAACACTGCCCTAACTGCTTCAAAACAGCATAATATACACCTCAGCTGCTGCAGAACCTCATAATATACACCTCAGCTGCTGTGGAACAGCTTAATACACACCTCAGTTGCTGCAGAACCTCACAGTATACACCTCAGCTCCTGTAGAATGTCATAACACTACACACCTCAGCTGCTGTGACCCTAGACTGATAGTCTCCATGGTGTTTCTAATTCTGAGAGTATACACTGATATGCCGAATCCTATAGATGTGTAATATACACTTGGTTAAGATTTCACTCTGCTTACCAATTCTAGCCCTCGTCACATGCAATTGCAATTTCCAGACAGGTGGACATGTGCCAACTGAAGTTGACATCAGTCAGTTCATGACCACGTTAGCAAATTGCATGTGAGCGATCACGTGATGACCTCTCGAATCAGCAAGTAGAGCGAAATCCTGATCGCTCATATGCAATTTGCAGACTTGTGGATATGTGTCTACTGATGTCTCCTCCTGCTTCTCTCAATTGATAAATGATAATCAACATAAATTTAACAAGCCACTTGAGTCAAGTGAGTATGGACTTCCTAGATTTATCTATCTACAAGTCCGAACACAATATGCTACAGACGAAAACTTTTCATCAAGATACAGTGGTCTACTTTGTGCTCAGTCCTCGCATCCATGACTGTTAGTCCATAATATCCCACTGTTCAATTCCTGAGGTTACGAAAAAACTGCCTCAGAAGACACTGTCTTTCTTGAATAGGCACGGGACCTATTCACTAGGTTTCGGGAGAGGGGATATAGCCGAACAGTTATCAGGAAAGCATTCCAAAGGGCGACCCCTAGAAAGGATCTGTTCAAACCAAAACGACAACCACCTGCGAATCAGGAGGTAAGATTCATCTCACAATATAAAGGGAATTGGGCTCAAATGAGGGAAGCCCTCAAAAAATGCTGGCCCCTTTTATCGACTGATCACATCTTAAGGGATTATGTATCAGATGGGCTCTCTATTACTTATAAAAAAAAACACAATCTGAAGGATTCCCAGGTGAGAAATTTTTACCAAGGGAAAAAGATCTATAACCCCTTTGGTCCAAACGGGCCAAATTTTTTTTCCCCTGTACGAAATGCACAGCATGTCCCAATAACAGCGTCTTCTTTTCTTTTTTTTATAGTGAAAAAAAAATTCTATTACCCAACACATTATGTGTGAGACTGAATGGGTAATACAGTATATTACGCAATTTGCTCATGCAATATGATCTACTTTGGATTGACAACCAGGAAGTTAAAAGTCCATATTCGAGAGCATGTATTGGATATTATGAATGCGTAGCAGACCGATAAACCGACTGCATTACACCGCGGCATAACGCGGTGTAACGCAGTCTGTTAACGCTGCTATTAACCCTATGTGACCAACTTTTTACTATTGATGCTGCCTATGCAGCATCAATAGAAAAAAGATATGTTAAAAATAATAAAAAAATAAAAAATCATTACATTCTCACCTTCCGTCGCCTCCGCAGCAGCTTTTCCTTCAGCTCGCGATGCTCCGGTCCCACCGCTTCGCTGATTGGTCGCGCCAGCTGGCCTCGACCAATCAGCGACATTGCCGTGGGATTTAAATCCCTCTTCCCAGCCGGAGCGACCAATCAGCGACATTGGAGCGGGATTGAAATCACGAAGCGCGATTTAAATCCCGCAGCAATGTCGCTGATTGGTCGCGACGGCTGGGCGCGACCAATCAGGGAAGCGCTATTTAAATCCCGCGGCAATGTCGCTGATTGGTCAAGGCTGGCTGGGCGCGACCAATCGGGGAAACGTGATTTAAATCCCGCAGCAATGTCGCTGATTGGTCATGCCGGCTGAGCACGACCAATCAGGGAAGCAGGATTTAAATCCCACGCCAATGTTGCTGATTGGTCGCGCTGGCTGGGCGCGACCAATCAGGGAAGCGGGATTTAAATCCCGTGACAATGTCGCTGCGACAGGCGTAGTCCGGCCGCGAATAGGCATAAATAAAGAAAAAAGCTGAACCACACAGCCACGTCACCTGGAGCTGACCACAGTCCGTGAGTGGTGTGAGAGGAGAGCCTGACATCCAGGTGGAGGTGCTCGCATGGAAAACAGCAATGCAACAAGTGAAAAAATATAAAAAATGCGGCAGCACTCACCAACCTCAGTGTGGTCTAAGTCCTTTATTAAGACATATAAAATATCACCATTTTCTTCATGGCACGAGGTAGTGTGAAAAAGGAGGTGAGCAGGGATCGACGACGGCCGTTTCGCGCCATCAGCAGCGCTTCCGCGGGTCACAGGCCGGACTGCGCCTGTCTCTGATTGGTCGCGGTGCGCCGGCATAGACCAATCAGCGAAGCGTGATTCTCCTGCAGCTCGCGATGCTCCGGTCCCACCGCTTTGCTGATTGGTTGCGCCTGGTGGCCTCGACCAATCAGCGACATTGCTGCAGGATTTAAATCCCACTTCCCTGATTGGTCGCGCCCAGCCGGCGTGACCAATCAGCGACATTGGCGCGTGATTCAGTCAGTGCCCGCTCCATAATCCCCTCCAGTCAGCCCTCACACAGGGTAAATTGCAGCGTTAAAGGTCCGCGTTATGCCGCAGTGTAACGCACTCCGTTAACGCAGCTATTAACCCTGTGTGACCAACTTTTTCCTATTGATGCTGAGTATGCAGCATCAGTAGTAAAAAGATCTAATGTTACAAATAATAATAATAAAAAAAAGGTTATTCTCACCTTCCGACGTCGCGCGCTGTCCTCGGCAGTGCAAGCGGCTGGTTCCGGTGCCAAGGATGCTATGCGAGAAGGACCTGCCATGATGTCACGGTCATGTGACCACGACATCATCACAGGTCCTGCGCTCATACCAACCCTGGGACCGGAAGCTGCTGCGTGCACCGCACACAGGCGCCAGGACTTCAAGGGGCCTTCGGAAGGTGAGTATATGTTTATTTTTTATTTTAAGTCTTTTTTAACCACGCATATAGTGCCCACATTGCTATATACTACGTGGGCTGTGTTACATACTGCATGGGCTCTGTTATATACTACATCTCTGTGCTATTTACTATGTAGCTGGGCAATATACAACGTGACTGTGCAATATACAAAGTGACTGTCCAATATACTACGTGGCTGTGCAATATACTACGTGCTCTGTGTTATATACTACGTAGCTGTGCAATATACTATTTGGCTGTGTCGGTTCTGTTATATACTACGTCGACTGTGCAATATACTACGTGGCTCTGTTATATACTACGTGGCTGTGCAATATACTATGTAGCTATGCAATATACTACGTGCCTCTACAATATACTACGTGGCTCTGCTATATACTACGTCGCTGACCAATATACTACATAGCTGTGCAATACACTACGTGACTGTTATATACTACGTGGTGTGCAATATACTACATGCCTGTGCAATATACTACGTGGCTCTACAATATACTACGTGGCTATGTTATATACTACGTGGCTCTGCTATATACTACGTGGCTGACCAGTATACTACGTGCCTGTGCAATACACTACGTAGCTGTGCAATACACTACGTGGCTGTGTTATATACTACGTAGCTCTGCTATATACTACGTTGGTTGTGTTATATACTACGTCACTGTGCAATATAGTACTTAGCCTGTGCTATATACTACCTACATATTCTAGAATACCCGATAAGTTAGAATCGGGCCACCATCTAGTATTACATATATAATATACAAACACCTACAGTATTTTGGGAGATATTAAAAAGTTATGATACCAAGATCAGGCATCCAATTCAGTTTATTTCTCAATTTTTATAGAATTTTAACTCTTGTCAGTCTGCCCCTTTGTCTCAAAGCAAAGTAACATTGGATGGACAGGTTTTCCTCTTCTACAACTGATGGTCGTACAGTTTATGTCATCTATTATCTTTGAGCTGGAGATGAATTAGAGAGCAAATCTGCCTTAGAGAAGAATTGTTCTGGAGAAAGGAAGTTCATAGAAAATATGTGTTCCCTTACAGCAAAACACTTAGGCAATGTTGCTCCAGTGTACTAATCATATAGTCTGAATATTTAATGATGACACAAATTAGGTAAAGAACTACACTGAACCCGTGCATCACAAAAATGTCATTGTGTGTATATATGTGACGTACGTATTTTCTATATGAATTTGTGCACATTTGTACTGTGTATATGGGTACATAATATGTAAATGTGTGTAATGTGTAAATGTATCTGTTTAAGGCCGGTTTCACATAAGCGTTTGGAGGAGCTGCGGAGGGCTGCGGACTTCCTCCGCCAAGCCCCGCCCTCGGCCGCACCTCCGCCTCTAGCTCTGCCTACTTCTGCATGCGGCCGGTGTCATGATTCCCCAATGGCATGGGAACATCAGAAACACAAAATAACAGACTAGCCCTCGGGTGATGGAAACTCAAGCTGACCGTGACCTAAATCTACCACACAACTAACAGTAGCCAGGAAGCATTCCTACGGCTGCCTAGATGCCATGCGCCAGCCGGAGAACTAACTACGCCTGGAAGAGGAAGGAACAGACCTGGCTTACCTCTAGTGAAATTCCCCAAAGATGATAGTAGCTCCCACATATATTAACGGTGAGTTCAGAGGAAAAGACATACACAGTATGAAGGTAGATTTAGCAAAGCGAGGTCCACTTACTAGATAGAGGAAGGATACAAAAGAGGACTTCACGGTCAGCTGAAAAACCCTTTAAAAAACCCATCCTGAAATTACTTTAAGACTCCTGTGTCAACTCATGACAGAGGAGTGGCAATTTCAGTCCACAAGAGCTTCCAGTAACAGGAAATGACAAACTGTAAACTGGACAAAAATACAAAACAAAAAGGACAAGAGTCCACTTAGCTGATCAGCAGACTGGTAGCAGGAACATGCAACTGAAAGACTCAGGTTACAATGATGACCGGCAAGGAAGTGACTGGAGAGCAAGGCTAAATAGGGAACTCCCAAAACTGATGGAAGCAGGTGAGCTGAGGCAGAAAAGAACACACAAGTCTCCAGTACCACCAGCCACCACTAGAGGAGCCCAAAAAGCGGATCACAACAGTACCCCCCCCTTAAGGAGGGGGCACCAAACCCTCACAAGAACCGCCAGGGCGACCTGGATGAGCCCTATGAAAGGCACGAACCAAATCCGAGGCATGAACATCAGAGGCAGTTACCCAAGAATTATCTTCCTGACCATAGCCCTTCCATTTAACCAGATACTGGAGTCTCCGCCTGGAAATACGGGAGTCCAAGATCTTCTCTATAACGTACTCCAATTCACCCTCAACCAGCACAGGAGCAGGAGGCTCAGCAGAAGGAACCACCGGCACCTCGTATCTCCGCAACAACGACCGATGGAACACATTATGTATAGCGAAAGATGCCGGGAGGTCCAAACGAAAGGAAACAGGGTTAATAATCTCCAAAATCCTATAGGGACCGATGAACCGAGGCTTAAACTTAGGAGAAGAAACCCTCATTGGGACAAAACGGGAAGACAACCACACCAAGTCCCCAACACGAAGGCGAGGACCAACCCGACGCTGGCGGTTAGCAAACCGCTGAGTCCTCTCCTGGGACAAATTCAAATTGTCCACCACTTGTTCCCAAATCCGATACAACCGATCCACCACAGCATCTACTCCAGGACAATCCGAAGACTCCGCCTGACCAGAAGGAAAACGGGGATGAAACCCCGAATTGCAAAAGAAAGGGGAAACCAAAGTGGCCGAACTAGCCCGATTATTAAGAGCAAACTCCGCCAACGGCAAAAAGGCAACCCAATCATCCTGATCCGCAGACACAAAACACCTCAAATACGTCTCCAAAGTCTGATTAGTTCGCTCCGTCTGGCCATTAGTCTGAGGATGGAAGGCAGACGAAAAAGACAAATCAATGCCCAACCTGGCACAGAATGCCCGCCAAAATCTAGAAACGAACTGGGTACCCCTATCAGAAACGATATTTTCAGGAATACCATGCAAGCGAACCACATTTTGAAAAAACAAAGGAACCAACTCAGACGAGGAAGGCAACTTCGGCAATGGCACCAAATGAACCATCTTAGAAAAACGGTCACACACCACCCAGATAACAGACATCCTCTGAGAGACAGGAAGATCAGAAATAAAGTCCATCGAGATGTGCGTCCAAGGCCTCTTCGGAATAGGCAAGGGCAACAACAACCCGCTAGCCCTAGAACAACAAGGCTTGGCCCGAGCACACACATCACAAGACTGCACAAAAACACGCACATCTCGAGACAGAGATGGCCACCAGAAGGATCTAGCCACCAAATCCCTGGTACCAAAAATTCCAGGATGACCCGCCAGCGCAGAAGAATGAACCTCCGAGATGACTCTACTGGTCCAATCATCAGGAACAAACAGTCTACCAGGTGGACAGCGATCAGGTCTATCCGCCTGAAACTCTTGCAAAGCACGTCGCAGATCTGGGGAAATAGCGGATAATATCACCCCATCCTTAAGGATACCTGTAGGTTCCGAATCACCAGGGGAATCAGGCTCAAAACTCCTAGAAAGGGCATCTGCCTTCACATTCTTAGAACCTGGTAGATATGAGACCACAAAATTAAACCGAGAGAAAAACAACGACCAGCGCGCCTGTCTAGGATTCAGGCGCCTGGCAGACTCAAGATAAATCAGATTCTTGTGATCAGTCAAAACCACCACCTGATGTCTAGCACCCTCAAGCCAATGACGCCACTCCTCAAATGCCCACTTCATGGCCAAAAGCTCCCGATTACCGACATCATAATTTCTTTCGGCGGCAGAAAATTTTCGAGAAAAGAACGCACGAGGTCTCATCACTGAGCAATCGGAACTTTTCTGCGACAAAACCGCCCCCGCTCCGATCTCGGAAGCATCGACCTCAACCTGAAAGGGGAGAGAGACATCAGGCTGGCGCAACACAGGAGCAGACGAAAAGCGGCGCTTAAGTTCCCGAAAGGCCTCCACAGCGGCAGAGGACCAATTGGCAACATCAGCACCCTTCTTAGTCAAATCCGTAAGAGGCTTAGCAACACCAGAAAAACCAGTTATAAATCGACGATAAAAATTAGCAAAGCCCAAGAACTTCTGAAGACCCTTTAGAGAAGTAGGCTGCGTCCAGTCACAAATAGCCCGAACCTTGACAGGGTCCATCTCAACAGAAGAAGGGGAAAAAATGTACCCCAAAAAGGAAATCTTTTGAACCCCAAAAACACACTTAGAACCCTTTACACACAGAGAATTCTCCCGCAAGACCTGAAAAACCCTCCTGACCTGCTGAACATGAGACTCCCAGTCCTCAGAAAAAATCAAAATATCGTCCAAATACACAATCATAAATTTATCCAGATATTCACGGAAAATATCATGCATAAAGGACTGAAAAACTGAAGGTGCATTAGAAAGGCCGAAAGGCATTACTAAATACTCAAAGTGGCCCTCAGGCGTATTAAATGCGGTTTTCCACTCATCCCCTTGCTTAATTCGCACCAAATTATACGCCCCACGGAGATCAATCTTGGAGAACCACTTAGCCCCCCTTATGCGAGCAAACAAATCAGTAAGCAGCGGCAACGGATACTGATATTTGACAGTAATTTTATTCAGGAGTCGATAATCAATACAAGGCCTCAGCGAGCCATCCTTTTTAGAGACAAAGAAAAACCCAGCTCCTAAAGGTGATGAAGAAGGACGAATATGTCCCTTTTCCAGGGACTCCTTAACATACTCTCGCATGGCAGCATGCTCAGGTACAGATAGGTTAAACAAACGACCCTTTGGAAATTTACTGCCTGGAATCAGATCTATGGCGCAATCACACTCTCTGTGGGGAGGGAGAGAACCAATTTTAGGCTCTTCAAAAATATCCCCAAAATCCGACAAAAATGCCGGAACCTCAGAGGGAATAGATGACGAGATAGAAACCAAAGGTATATCCCCATGAGCCCCCCGACATCCCCAGCTTAACACAGACATAGTTTTCCAGTCCAGTACTGGGTTATGAGATTGCAACCATGGTAATCCAAGCACTAACACATCATGTAAATTATGCAACACGAGGAAGCGAATCATCTCCTGATGGTCTGGAGTCATACGCATAGTCACTTGCGTCCAGAACTGTGGTCTATTACAAGCCAGAGGTGTAGAATCAATACCCTTCAGAGGTATAGGAACTTCCAGAGGCTCCAAATCAAACCCACAGCGCCTGGCGAAGGACCAATCCATGAGACTCAGAGCGGCGCCAGAGTCCACATAGGCATCCACGGTAATAACTGATAATGAACAAATCAGAGTTACAGACAGAAGAAATTTAGACTGTAAAGTGCCAATAGAAACAGACTTGTCAACCTTCCTAGTACGTTTAGAGCATGCTGATATAACATGCGCGGAATCACCACAGTAGAAGCACAAGCCATTTTTGCGCCTATAATTCTGCCGCTCGCTTCTTGACAGAATTCTGTCACATTGCATTTTCTCTGGCGTCCCTTCAGAAGATACCGCCAAATGGTGCACGGGTTTGCGCTCCCGCAAACGCCGATCAATCTGAATCGCCATTGTGATGGACTCATTCAGACCTGTGGGCGTAGGAAACCCCACCATGACATCCTTAACGGCATCAGAAAGGCCTTCTCTGAAAATTGCCGCTAGGGCACACTCATTCCACTGAGTAAGCACAGACCATTTACGAAATTTTTGGCAGTATATCTCAGCTTCATCTTGCCCTTGAGACAGGGCTATTAAAGCTTTTTCAGCTTGAATCTCCAAATTAGGTTCCTCATACAGCAACCCTAAAGCCAGAAAAAACGCATCCACATTGAGCAACACAGGATCCCCTGGTGTCAATGAAACTGCCCAATTTTGAGGGTCACCTCGCAGCAAAGAAATCACAATCTTAACCTGCTGAACAGGATCTCCAGAGGAGTGAGGTCTGAGAGAAAGGAATAATTTACAATTATATTTGAAATTCAGAAACCGAGATCTATCTCCGGAAAATACCTCTGGTGTAGGAATCTTAGGTTCAGAAATAGGAGTACGTATAACATAATCTTGTAAATTCTGAACCTTCGTAGCAAGATTATTTAAACCTGCAGCCAAACTCTGAGAGTCCATCCTTACACCGGAGAGATCAGAGCCATTCAAGGATTAGAAGGAGAGAAAGGCAAGGCTGTAAATAGAGCAGAAATACAACTGAGCCAACTAAGTTGCAAACATGTGAGAAAAAAAAAAAAAAAAATCTACAGACTTCTTTTACTCTCCTTTCTTCTGCCAATTACTTTAACAGTGCCGGTCATACTGTCATGATTCCCCAATGGCATGGGAACATCAGAAACACAAAATAACAGACTAGCCCTCGGGTGATGGAAACTCAAGCTGACCGTGACCTAAATCTACCACACAACTAACAGTAGCCAGGAAGCATTCCTACGGCTGCCTAGATGCCATGCGCCAGCCGGAGAACTAACTACGCCTGGAAGAGGAAGGAACAGACCTGGCTTACCTCTAGTGAAATTCCCCAAAGATGATAGTAGCTCCCACATATATTAACGGTGAGTTCAGAGGAAAAGACATACACAGTATGAAGGTAGATTTAGCAAAGCGAGGTCCACTTACTAGATAGAGGAAGGATACAAAAGAGGACTTCACGGTCAGCTGAAAAACCCTTTCAAAAACCCATCCTGAAATTACTTTAAGACTCCTGTGTCAACTCATGACAGAGGAGTGGCAATTTCAGTCCACAAGAGCTTCCAGTAACAGGAAATGACAAACTGTAAACTGGACAAAAATACAAAACAAAAAGGACAAGAGTCCACTTAGCTGATCAGCAGACTGGTAGCAGGAACATGCAACTGAAAGACTCAGGTTACAATGATGACCGGCAAGGAAGTGACTGGAGAGCAAGGCTAAATAGGGAACTCCCAAAACTGATGGAAGCAGGTGAGCTGAGGCAGAAAAGAACACACAAGTCTCCAGTACCACCAGCCACCACTAGAGGAGCCCAAAAAGCGGATCACAACAGGCCGGCATGCGGCCTGCGTACCTATCTTTAACATTAGGTACGCAGGTCGTGCCGCTGTATGTGGATGCTTCCGCATGCGTCGTTTTGACGATGCGGCGACCAGCGTAGGACGCAGCTTGTAGCAATTTCTTTTTTTTTTCTGCATCGTCAAAACCACGCATGCGGAAGCATCCGCATACAGCCACACGACCTGCGTACCTAATGTTAAAGATAGGTACGCAGGCCGCATGCCGGCCGCATGCAGAAGTAGGCGGAGCTAGCGGCGGAGGTGCTGCCGAGGGCGGGGCTTTACGGAGGAAATCCGCAGCCCTCCGCAGCTCCTCAAAACGCTAGTGTGAAACTAGCCTAATGTATTAGCATGTCCATATGATATACGTATATGTGTCTATGTAAATTTCTCTATCTGTGGATCTGCTGATGTTATGTGATTTTACTTGTTGCTGCACTAGTGCACCTTACCACCTCCCCTTAAGGGCTCATGCAGATGTCCGTGTATCACAATCCGATCACGGACCGCAATGCACGGATTTGTCACGAGTCTCCTTCCCGAAATGCGATAGCCTCATAAAAATATATGCTCCAGGCGGGATAGCAGCATGTATTATGGTCTGTAATCGGGCAGAGATCCATGGACATCTGCATGACACCATAGACTGTGCAATGCAGAAAAGAGACTGCATCTGTCAATAGCCAGAATGGATAAAAATAGAACCCAGCACTTAACTTAGTGTAAAGATTGTTAGTGATTTTTATTCTATCCCAAACAGTAGCATTACAAAACGTTTCGGTCCATACAAAAGACCTTCGTCAGTTGCGTACTGAGGGTTGGGATACAAATACTATGGCCAACCACAGGATAGACCAACGGTGGACACCGTGTCAGCAGCTACAACTAAGACTGCATCCACCCTCCTGCTACCTAGTATATGTGACTACAACATAACCTCTTGGCATTTACCATATTGCTATGGTTTGGGATAGAATAAAAATCACCAACAATCTTTACACTAAGTTGAGTGCCGGGTTCTATTTTTATTCATTAGGGTTTGGGAACCTACCTGAGCACCATTAGTCAGCTGTGCACATGTTTTCTCTGCACAATAGCCAGAATGGAGCATCCTTATTGTCCATCTGGACATTCCATGCTTCGGGGAACTGCTCTTAAGTTTTCAGCTTTTTTCTCAAATTATAAATATAAACTTTCTTGGAATAAAACTCAAATGAGCCACTTCTGTTTTATATCTGTACTGTATTTTTAAAACGACTTTCTATCTAGGAGCTCAGTTGATTTTGGTATGTGCTGTAGGTAAAGCTTCACCTCTTTTTGGCTCCAGTCTTAACTAATATAACACCAAAGAGAAGAAGCTTTACATGCAGCCACGTGTCAGTTAAAATAGTAAATTTTATTAAACTACTTAAAAAAAGGTTAAAAAGTAAGGCAGAATACCACAGATACATACGAGTTTTGGGTGGGTACACCTGGGGATATTAATAATTTTCACAGGATAATATTACACAAGCAGATAAGTACATATGGTAACTTATCTGTAACATAGCATAATTTATGTTGTAATTGCTATTTCACAGTAGAGGTGAAAAATCCTCAGCGTATCAATAGACTGCAACAACAAAACATGTTGCAGTATCACACAACATAATACAAATAAATCACCATCGTAAGCAGCAAAGTTGCACAGAACAAGGTAGGGTATATGTGTCACCCCAGAGTCCGGGTTGCCACGGTGACATTGCCTCCATCTGTAGAGTGATGTCTTGCCTGGAAGCAGGAAGAGGTTCCCATGCCAGGTAATACACAGCATGCTAACTATTTATATATATATATATTGTTCGGTCAGTTGATCTATTTTATTATATACTATTTTCTGACTTGAACGTCCCGCCCTTCTCCAGGTTTTAATTACATCTCAACACTATTGGTTCTGAGCCTCCTATATTAGTAGGCTTTACCCTGTCATTAGCCACAAGTAAGTGTTCACATTAGACATTCAGCTCAGATACCATAGGTAAGTGTTCACACCAGACAGTCAGTGTAGTTACCCATTCGATCTGAGATTACCTTGACGTTTTGGTGAATGGGCTCACAACGTTTGCAAATCTTGTGCTAAAAATCTCATGTGTTTGTTCATTAAGTTCATAAGCCAGTATGCTATTTCACATTTCACATATTTCACATTTTCCTATTTTTTAGCACAGACGAGTTTGGCCATTGATCTATTTTGTATTTGACTTTTTTTGGCTACAAACTATTTATATATATATATATTGTTCGGTCAGTTGATCTATTTTATTATATACTATTTTCTGACTTGAACGTCCCGCCCTTCTCCAGGTTTTAATTACATCTCAACACTATTGGTTCTGAGCCTCCTATATTAGTAGGCTTTACCCTGTCATTAGCCACAAGTAAGTGTTCACATTAGACATTCAGCTCAGATACCATAGGTAAGTGTTCACACCAGACAGTCAGTGTAGTTACCCATTCGATCTGAGATTACCTTGACGTTTTGGTGAATGGGCTCACAACGTTTGCAAATCTTGTGCTAAAAATCTCATGTGTTTGTTCATTAAGTTCATAAGCCAGTATGCTATTTCACATTTCACATATTTCACATTTTCCTATTTTTTAGCACAGACGAGTTTGGCCATTGATCTATTTTGTATTTGACTTTTTTTGGCTACAAACTATTTATATATATATATATTGTTCGGTCAGTTGATCTATTTTATTATATACTATTTTCTGACTTGAACGTCCCGCCCTTCTCCAGGTTTTAATTACATCTCAACACTATTGGTTCTGAGCCTCCTATATTAGTAGGCTTTACCCTGTCATTAGCCACAAGTAAGTGTTCACATTAGACATTCAGCTCAGATACCATAGGTAAGTGTTCACACCAGACAGTCAGTGTAGTTACCCATTCGATCTGAGATTACCTTGACGTTTTGGTGAATGGGCTCACAACGTTTGCAAATCTTGTGCTAAAAATCTCATGTGTTTGTTCATTAAGTTCATAAGCCAGTATGCTATTTCACATTTCACATATTTCACATTTTCCTATTTTTTAGCACAGACGAGTTTGGCCATTGATCTATTTTGTATTTGACTTTTTTTGGCTACAAACTATTTATATATATATATATTGTTCGGTCAGTTGATCTATTTTATTATATACTATTTTCTGACTTGAACGTCCCGCCCTTCTCCAGGTTTTAATTACATCTCAACACTATTGGTTCTGAGCCTCCTATATTAGTAGGCTTTACCCTGTCATTAGCCACAAGTAAGTGTTCACATTAGACATTCAGCTCAGATACCATAGGTAAGTGTTCACACCAGACAGTCAGTGTAGTTACCCATTCGATCTGAGATTACCTTGACGTTTTGGTGAATGGGCTCACAACGTTTGCAAATCTTGTGCTAAAAATCTCATGTGTTTGTTCATTAAGTTCATAAGCCAGTATGCTATTTCACATTTCACATATTTCACATTTTCCTATTTTTTAGCACAGACGAGTTTGGCCATTGATCTATTTTGTATTTGACTTTTTTTGGCTACAAACTATTTATATATATATATATTGTTCGGTCAGTTGATCTATTTTATTATATACTATTTTCTGACTTGAACGTCCCGCCCTTCTCCAGGTTTTAATTACATCTCAACACTATTGGTTCTGAGCCTCCTATATTAGTAGGCTTTACCCTGTCATTAGCCACAAGTAAGTGTTCACATTAGACATTCAGCTCAGATACCATAGGTAAGTGTTCACACCAGACAGTCAGTGTAGTTACCCATTCGATCTGAGATTACCTTGACGTTTTGGTGAATGGGCTCACAACGTTTGCAAATCTTGTGCTAAAAATCTCATGTGTTTGTTCATTAAGTTCATAAGCCAGTATGCTATTTCACATTTCACATATTTCACATTTTCCTATTTTTTAGCACAGACGAGTTTGGCCATTGATCTATTTTGTATTTGACTTTTTTTGGCTACAAACTATTTATATATATATATATTGTTCGGTCAGTTGATCTATTTTATTATATACTATTTTCTGACTTGAACGTCCCGCCCTTCTCCAGGTTTTAATTACATCTCAACACTATTGGTTCTGAGCCTCCTATATTAGTAGGCTTTACCCTGTCATTAGCCACAAGTAAGTGTTCACATTAGACATTCAGCTCAGATACCATAGGTAAGTGTTCACACCAGACAGT
This sequence comes from Ranitomeya variabilis, assembly GCF_051348905.1. Taxonomy (NCBI): domain Eukaryota; kingdom Metazoa; phylum Chordata; class Amphibia; order Anura; family Dendrobatidae; genus Ranitomeya; species Ranitomeya variabilis. Next base: position 299,307,892 of record NC_135232.1, read on the forward strand.
CAGTGTAGTTACCCATTCGATCTGAGATTACCTTGACGTTTTGGTGAATGGGCTCACAACGTTTGCAAATCTTGTGCTAAAAATCTCATGTGTTTGTTCATTAAGTTCATAAGCCAGTATGCTATTTCACATTTCACATATTTCACATTTTCCTATTTTTTAGCACAGACGAGTTTGGCCATTGATCTATTTTGTATTTGACTTTTTTTGGCTACAAACTATTTATATATATATATATTGTTCGGTCAGTTGATCTATTTTATTATATACTATTTTCTGACTTGAACGTCCCGCCCTTCTCCAGGTTTTAATTACATCTCAACACTATTGGTTCTGAGCCTCCTATATTAGTAGGCTTTACCCTGTCATTAGCCACAAGTAAGTGTTCACATTAGACATTCAGCTCAGATACCATAGGTAAGTGTTCACACCAGACAGTCAGTGTAGTTACCCATTCGATCTGAGATTACCTTGACGTTTTGGTGAATGGGCTCACAACGTTTGCAAATCTTGTGCTAAAAATCTCATGTGTTTGTTCATTAAGTTCATAAGCCAGTATGCTATTTCACATTTCACATATTTCACATTTTCCTATTTTTTAGCACAGACGAGTTTGGCCATTGATCTATTTTGTATTTGACTTTTTTTGGCTACAAACTATTTATATATATATATATTGTTCGGTCAGTTGATCTATTTTATAATACACAGCATGCATCACATTTCCTGCTCCAGGCCAGAGGGGGAAGCTCTAGACCAGACATTTGGGGGGCTGCTCGCTCTGGTCGGGAAGAGGAGTCAGGGGAGTCTGTTAGGAGTTAGTCTGAGAGAGGAGCGGAAACAAGGGCTCTAGGGAATTGCAGCTGCGTCAGAGCTGACCCGGAGCAGAGTGTTGACAAGGAGGATGCCAGAGTCCTTGGCTGTGCGGGTGCTGTACGCACCGACAGCCGAATCTGGAGGGCAGAAGCCAACAAGCAGGAGAGGACCACAGCTTAGCTACAGGCAAGCGGGGACCCGAAAAGAGCGCGCAGCAGGATGGCCTCCAACCCTACCTGGCAAGGTGGACCCCCTGAATGCTTCCAGGCTAGCCAGACTCCTTACCCCGGATTGCCTTGTCATTTATTAAGAAGTAAAAAGGTAAAGAAAACTGCACTTTCCTGCGTCCCTTGCTTATTTTCTGCACCCCAATGTTCACCACCACCTGAACCGACTGTTATATCTGCCCTGGGGCACCGCTCTACCTGTGGGGAGCTGTACCATATTTGCTGCTTCACCATTGGCCCCAGTGGACCTGAACCGCAGCGTCGGCCATTCCTTGCCGAACACCACAGGTGGCGTCATGAATCAATCCCATATAATTTTCCCCCTGGCATTTTTATTGCACGCTCAGGGCCATGGAGTCGGGTCACGGCCCCGTGACTTCCCCAAAGAACTGTCCAACCCGTTTCGAGTACCCCGCGGCCCTGGTGGGCGTCGCATGTATATATACGTTTCTGGTAAGAAATAGCGCTATAAGAAAGCCTGTTATGTGAATCACTTTAGTAATAGAAGAGTAAAGTATGTATAAGTGTCTAATATAATAGCATAATAAAGGTGCCTGTATAGTAAACCAAGGTATAATTACTTGAGGATAGAACTCACCACACCCAACGCGTGTTTCGCTTGGAAATGCTTCATCCATTATTGGTGCTCTGCCTCTTTGGGCAACTATTATTTAGCTTTATACATTCCTAGGGTATACATTTCTAATTAATGTGTTTTTCCCTTAACCCATTTATGCGATTTTCCATTTTTTTTATTTTTGTTTTTTCCTCCCTTTCTTCCAAGAGCCATAAGTTTTTAAATTTTTTCTGTCCACATAGCCATATGATGACTTGTTTTTTGCAAGACGAGATGTACTTTTGAATGACACCATTTATTAGGTGATGCACTGGAAAATGGGAAAACATTTCAAATGCATTAAAATTGCAAAAAAAGTGCAATATCACAATTGGTTTCTAGTTTTTTTTATTTACCATGTTCACATTGTACTGTACAGTACATGGCAATACGTCATGTATGTATAGTGAAAATCAATATCTCCCATAAACGCCAGTTAACCGCTGGTTTTCACAAATGCAAATTGCTTCTTCAGAGAGAAAGAGGACTTGAATTCTATATCGTCACCTGTTAGAAGCAGCAATCTTACAAGTCACAATCAACCCTTTAATGAGTCTTGCAATATGATTGTTTTCACAAAAGGATTGTCATTACAAGCACAGAGATCTTCAGCAGACCCCGGCTGTCATGGCATCTCATCGGTGCCCCGAGATTACGTCATGAGTGCACCAATGCCAGCGCGTGTTAAATGCTGCTATCAGAGTTTGATAGTGACATTTAACAGGTTAACAGCCTCGGGCAGGCTATGCTCCACCTGCTACTGTTAGTGGTACATGGTGGCTAATTAAATCGGTCATTATCTACTACAAAATATGCAGGCTCAGCGTGCATGATCAATATGGTGAAATTACCACTAATGTATACGCTGGTAAATGGTCTGGCAGTATATTTTGCCACTTATATTGCAGTATTGATGGTAATATTGTTCTTGTTACAGTTGTGTTTGGTAATAATCAGTATGATGACATTATTCCATTACCAAAAGGTGGTAATATGTGGTCATAGTAGTATTAACGTGTGTCCGTAAAGTCATGGTGCACTTTTGATCAGTCACAGGATCTATTTATAGTTTACATTTTGGCGCCCTTTCTCTGGCCCAATCATATCAGACCTGTTCATGAGGAGAGATAGCAAGAACCAATCAAACAACACAAACTTATTTAAGCTGTTGCTGATCCCCCAGTCAGATTAACCCCTGATAAACTGAACTCTGATTAATACGCTGCCAGGTCTGTGACATCATGCAACCACAAGCTTATGCCAGCTGTGTGGTTTTCCATGCCAGTCGAGATGTGGACGGCACAGAGGAAAGTTCAGTGTGTTCTGTGGCTCACTAAATTCGAATTCGTGACCAAAGTGCTACGTGAATATCGGCGCGTTCATAACGAAGCACCACCACATAGGAATAACATTGCTCGGTGGGATAAGCAGTTGAAGGAAACCGGCAGTTTGGTGGAGAAACCCCGTTCTGGTAGGGCATCAATCAGTGATGGGTCTGTAGAGGCTATACGGGATAGCTACCTAAGGAGCCCTAAGAATCTGTGCGTGCGTGTGCTTGACAATTACACCTAAGCAAGACTACAGTTCATAAGGTGTTAAAGAAACGTCTCTGTTTTACAGGGTACAAATTGCGGCTGTTGCACGCAAACCGGCGGATAGATCCAAACGATGCGTGTTTGCTACAGATATGCTTCTTGAGATCGACAATGATGCAAAATTTTTGCAGAAGATTGTGTTTAGCGATGAGGTGACATTCCATAAATCAGAGAATCACAGATGTTATTCACTCTGTTACACCAGACATCCTTACCCATGTGTAGCAAGAACTTCACTATCGTTTGGATGCGTGTAGTGCAAAAAATGGAGCCCACATCAAAATGCACTGAATAAGTCTGAAACTGAGAGAGTTTTTCTTTTATTTGGAGCACATGTCACATTTCTATAGTTTTTTGCTGCTTTCCAGTGACTGGTCAAAAGTGCACCATGACTTTATGGACACACTATATTTACCCTTTGTAATAATGCTATTGACTTGTGAGCAGGGCTATATTTGGCATTCATGCTGCCCTAGACACTTCAAGTGGCCACGCCCCCTATTGATAAGCCATACAAAGGCCTCATGCAGCCATCAGTGTTACATGTAGATTCTATCCATATTTTTCACGGCTACAACAGGTAACCATTATAGTCTATGAGGCAGTTCACATATAATAATGCAAACTTGCGACTCTGTTAGAGGAAAAGGGAAAAATTCTTCAGGAGAGAATAGCTACGCTGAAGCTCATCAAAGAAGATGAGGATTTCCTTGACAGAGCAGAAAAATCTTTTCAGAATGTTGCAAGAGAAGAACTTTTCAGTGTTCCTGCAGAAGCTAATGACAGAGTAGAAAGAACTACAGTATTTTTCGGATTATAAGATGCACATTACAATTTTTCCCCAAAATTTTTGGGGAAAATGGGGGTGCGTCTTATAATGCGGATATACCTGACCCGTACCGTTGCTGCAGACCGCAGGCTGGGATGAGGAGGTGTCCGATGCTGCTGCGGGGGTGTCCGGTGCTGCTGTGGGTGTCTCCGGTGCTGCAGAGGCTCTGCCGACATTTTGTGAAAGGACAGAGCCCCCCGCAGTTCCATGGTTTTCTGTGCAGTGGACTCCGGGAAAATGGTCGCCAGGGGCGGAGCATGCGCAGATGGAGATCTCAGCACCAAGATCTCGGGATACGAATCACATATTTGGTAGATGCTTTGCTACACTCATCAGGAGAGCTTTAAACTAGAGCAATATGGGATGGGAAATATATGGCCAGGAAAAATATGCAGCTAATCAATTTCAATTCTTTTGAGAACACTGCTATTAAAAGTGTAAATAAAGAACAAAAAAAAAAAATTCTGAATGAAAACAGAGGAGCAAGAGAAACCGGCTACAAACTAAAATATGTCTATACAAATGCACAGAGCTTGGGAAATAAACAAGGAGAACTGGAGCTGCTAACACAGATATAGAGATATGATGTCATAGGCATCACTGACACTTGGTGGGATGATACACATGATTGGAATGCAAACCTTGAAGGCTACAACTTATTTTTTACAAACAGAGGAGGTGTTGCATTGTATATTAGGAAAACGTATATCTCCACAGAGATCCAAGCTTCAGAGAATGTTAGCTCTGCAGAAACTGGGTAAAATACAAGGAACGAAGAACAGAAAGGACACTACTATAGTTGTTTACTATAGGCCACCTGGATGAACTTTTTTTTTACATTAAATGTCTCTATTTTCAAAAAGTACGACATAGTGATCATTGGAGATTTTATCTATCCAAATATTTGTTGGGAATCACTCTTAGGGTACTGTCACACAGTGGCACTTTGATCGCTACGACGGTACGATCTGTGACGTTCCAGCGATATCCATACGATATCGCTGTGTCTGACACGCAGCAGCGATCAGGGACCCTGCTGAGAATCGTACGTCGTAGCAGATCGTTTGGAACTTTCTTTCGTCGCTGGATCTCCCGCTGTCATCGCTGGATCGTTGTGTGTGACAGCGATCCAGCGATGCGTTCGCTTGTAACCAGGGTAAACATCGGGTTACTAAGCGCAGGGCCGCGCTTAGTAACCCGATGTTTACCCTGGTTATTAGCGTAAAAGTGAAAAAAAAAAACGTACATACTCACATTCCGGTGTCCTTCAGGTCCCTTGCCGTCTGCTTCCCTCTCTGACTGACTCCCGGCCGTAAGGCAGTACAGATCACAGCGGTGACGTCACTGCTGTGATCTGCTTTCACTTTACGGCGGCACTCAGGAAGTAGACGGCAAGGGACCTGAAGGACACCGGAATGTGAGTATGTACGGTTTTTTTTTTTTTTACTTTTACGCTGGTAACCAGGGTAAACATCGGGTTACTAAGCGCGGCCCTGCGCTTAGTAACCCGATGTTTACCCTGGTTACCCGGGGCCTTCGGCATCGTTGGTCGCTGGAGAGCGGTCTGTGTGACAGCTCTCCAGCGACCACACAACGACTTTCCAACGATCACGACCAGGTCGTATCGCTGGTCGTGATCGTTGGAAAGTTGCACAGTGTGACAGTACCCTTAGGCAAAAGTAATGGGTCCAGAAAATTCTTATCTTCTTTTGCTGACAACTTTATCTTTCAAAAGGTAGAAGAGAGAACAAGAAGATCTGCAATCTTGGGCTTAGTTCTTACCAACAGGGAGGAAATGGTTGAGGAAGTAAAGGTGGCTGGGTATTTAGGAGGCAGCGATCATGCTATCCTCGAATTTTGGATTACAAGAGGAGGAAGACCAACGAGGACTCAGACTTTAAGGTTGGACTTCAGAAAGGCAGATTTTAATGGACTCACAAATAGGGTAGGAAATGTCCAATGGCTGGATGATCTAAAGGTCGGAAATGTCCAAGAAGGATGGGAGATATTGCTAAATGAAATTCTCACTACACAATTAGTAACAATCCTGAAAAGAAAGAAGAATTGAAAGCATTTAAAGACAGCAACATGGAAAAATTAAGAAAAGCATACCATAAGGAAACAGCCTTACCAAAACCTGTCAGATGATAAATGCACTAGCAGGATGCAGCAGGCCCCCACTATAAAGGCAGGTGAAGCACAGGTGCAAACTACTGATAGAGACAGCCACCCAAACACCTACCACACACCCTAGTCACTGGGGTTTTACTCGAGCCTTATTTATGTGTATTTTTTCTATTAGGCAGCCAACCCCCCCATAATTTGGTAGGTGTGTGGGTGGCTGTTTCTATCAGTAGTTTTCACCTGTGCTGCCCCTGCCTTTATAGTGGGTGCCTGCTGCATCCTGCTAGTGAATTTATCATCTGACAGGTTTTGGTAAGGCTGTTTCCTTATGGGAAGCATTTAAAGAAACGAGCATGAATAAATGTATATTAAATGGATAGAAACACAAAGCAGGGAAACCAAGAGGATGAAACAGATCAGATAAAGCACGAAGAACAAACAAACAACTCAGTATGCACATGGACACCAGGGAGTCAGACACACAGCCAGAACAAAGGTATAACTGACAGAGAATCCTAGACCAGCATGGGTATAAATATCCCTCCCAGATCCAGAAGGAGGCCACAACAATTAACCCTGAGAGGGCAGGGCATTATCCCTGCCCAAACCATGACACTGCGAACTGGCGAAACCTCCAGAACAGAGAGCCCTACACAGACCATCGTGACATTGGCTCCCCTGGAAGTACTGATGATAGACTAACTAACAATATGCCCTGCTCACCTAGGGTATGAGCATTGTGTAGTGATGACGGATCACTTCACGAAGTTCGCTCTTGTGACCCTGACACGTGACCAGACAGCTGAATCCACTGCACATTCCATCTTCAAGAATTTCATTCAGGTGTACGGATGCCCGAAGCGCATCCACTCCAGTCAAGGTACCTGATCCTGGGAAAAGTGATGGAAGAATTGCACCGTCTGTACCAGATAGAAAAGTCTTGGACAACGCCTTACCACCCTCAGGGAAATGGGGCCTGTGAACGCTTCAACCGCTCTGTAACAGATGTTGAGGACGCTGGAAGAAGACCGAAAGGCCAAGTGGCCTGAGTTTTCAGCTGAGTTGGTGTGGGTGTACAACAACTGAATACATCGTATCACTGGTTAAACTCCATATACTAATGCTGTTCAGCTGTCCAGGAAGAGAGATGACTGAGCTGGAGCTGGATCCAGAGGAGGACTACCCACAGACAGGGGTGTCCACCTGGGTTCGAGAACAAAGTCATCGTCTGCAGACTCTACATTGTCTGGTACAGACCAGATTTCAGGAATTAGAGCATCCAGGAACAACTTGGGGAACAGCTCTTCAGGCTGGGGACCAGGTGTTGGTTTGAGATAAACGTCCTCGAGATAAACTGGAGTACTGGTGGGAGAAGAACCCATATCGGAGAATCAACTCAGAAGGGCCCATCTTCGAAATTCAACCAGAGGGGGAAGAAAACGCTTCTACTCGAATAGTTCACCGGAATATGCTATGACCCTGTTTGTCAAGGAAACCTGAACAGGTGGAGGAAGTACAAGACGCTCTGAAATAGCTCCTCCAGACATCTCTGATGGTGAAGAAAAGGAAGTTCTTGAACAACCGCCTGTAGATCTGAGAGAGGGACAAGACCTTGAAGTTCCTGATGAGGCTGTCCCATTGGAAATGGGCATGTCCCTGACTTCACCTGTACTACCTGACTCGATTACCCAACTTGACTCCGCTACTCCTTCTGACTTACGGCACTCTGAACGGACAACAGCTGGAATACCTCCCCAACCGATACAATCAAGATCAATTTATTTGGCAACAAATCGTTCAAGGACAAGAACTCTTGCCTGTGGAATTGCGAGCAAAAGGTGAGGGGGAGTGTAAGAAGATGGACCGGACTGGGGGTACCTTTCTTGCGCCGGTTCTGGAACTGTCGGGGCTGTCACCTTGTTGCCCGGGGAAAAGCTTTCTGACCGGGACCGACCTTTGCACTGTTCAACAGGGGGCGTGTCTGTGATAAAAGGGGCTGTGTGTGGGAAGGCAGGAAGAGACTTGGTGGGAAGACAGCAAGCGCAGCAGGGGAAAGTTGGTGCTCGAACCTTCGAGCAATGTGACAGCGCAGGCCCACGCTATAAACCCCTGACAGTCAAGTACAGTGACTCTGAGCAGAGACCTGCAGTTTGCCAGCTGGCTTTTACATCTGAAAGTGCCAGATGCTCCGGGACGGTTTTTGCTGCACGCGTACCGCCTCAGACAGACAGGGTGACTTACATAGAACTGTGTCCTACCTCTCTCATAGTAATGTACAAAACACGGCACTCCGCTGGATGGTGAGATATGGTGCTCAAGTAGGGTCTCCAACCCGTCAATCAATGTATACAATAAACTTGGCACTCAAATCGGTTGTAAGGTGAAGTTAATTGACTTTATTGCACGTCCCAGATACAGTTTCAACAGTTAAATGTTTTCGGTCCCACTGGACCTTCTTCAGAACAATTTCCAATTTATCTGGTTAAGCTGGTTACAACATGTTGAAGGAAAAATCACCTTATAACGAGAAACTGTGGAGCAATGCAATAAATGAGAAAACGAAGGGGCTCTAGGCAAACTAAGCCGCTAATGGAGTCTGTGGTCCATGATCAGGATGAGGAGCTCAGATCTGCGTGGCGCTGGATCGCCAGAGAGGGTACGTCCCATCTTTGAGGGTTTTAGTTTAGTGGCAGAGATGGAAGGTGTACTTGGTAGGATTGCGAGTGTGGTAACTGATGTTATATTTGAGACAAATCGTCTAGATATCATAGTGCGGGAGAAGGAGGCGGCAGCAGAAAGACGGAGGATGCTTCTGCAGCAACGGAGACGGAGAAGACTATGGATACATCCGATAAATGAACTGCGGATGACCAGGGGTGTCCAGTCCACTCTCTACCTGGAGTTGCGGCACAACCCAGACAAATTTTTTAATTATGTGCGGACAGGGCAGTTTCTAGCCCAAAAATGACACAGGGCGAGAGTAGGAAATTTCTCCCCCCCCCCCCCCCCCCCGGCACCGAAAATAATAAACATTATTTTTGTGGGCTTGAGTAATAAATAGAGAGCAGGCTTGTATCTTCCCTTTTTTTAATAAATTATAATTTGCCTTTAACTTATATAGAACTTGGGGAAAAGGGACAAGTATGCTAATTATTAACGGTGAGAACAAAGTTGTAGGTAAATAATATCTATTAATTATTTTGGAAACAGATCCTAAAAATTGTAGGTTGCAGATTTATGAGAAACTGACTCTTCTAGATTTAGCCGCTGCAAAAGCATTAATAGCTTCCGAATAATTCAGCTTTTCTGCCAGTTCATTTTCTAATTCCAGGTCACATTTACTAATCTCTTCTAAAAGGAGATTGGCGAGACTTTCCCCAGATGTATCAGTAGCAGGACGATAGCCAATAAAATGTTCCTTTATTGCTACGTGATCATCATCTATATCAACAAATCTTAAGGTGTATGACAACTGTTCAGTGTGACCTGCATCTTGTGTGCAGTCCAACATTATTGAAAAATACTTAGATCTTTTGGCTTTTTCTAGAATACATTTCTTCACCTGAGAGGCCATCAAGCAGATAATTTCATTTTGAATTAAATTTCCACAGTAATGTGTATGGATTTCCTGGGAAGTAATTCGTTTTAAATGATCTCTCATTACTGGTTCAAATTTTCCAAGAAGCTCTATAAGCCCAAGGAAATGTCCATTATTTGGTGTAAACAATGTATTTGACGATCCTCGAAAAGCTAAATTATTGGTTGCCAGGTATACAGTTACTGCCATAACTCTTTCCAACACTTCTCGCCTGGGTGAGGATGCCACCAGACTGCCAAAGATGAGGTAAGTCAGCTGGGCCCCCTCCCGGGTTTCATGCTGTGGGGCATGCCAAATCAGCATGCCCCAAGGGTGGTTGGGGGGGGGGGCAGGTGTGGGGGTCCCCATCCAAAAAAAAAGGCTAGCCCAACCCATCCCATCCCTCAGACCCCCTCACCTGTTCAGTGTGTCAGTGCCCTCTGCCCTCTGAGTCTGAGCGCGCTCAGACTGCTAAATGGGGCTGCTGGGAAGGGAAGGACTAATCCATAGGCAGGGGGTGGGCATTTTTGCTATACTGCTACCACTGTCAGACTAGACTGCAGCCTGTCCTGTCCAGCATTGAAATTGGCAACAGCCAGGCAGCCTAGTCTGACAGTGATAGTGTGTGTGCTTAGCTCTTTGATCACTGTCTCAGGGAGCGCCCGTGCTCAGCCGAGAGCGCGGCGCCCCTGCTATCAGTGTGGGAGTGGCCGAGCTGCCTCATCCTGGCTGTTCATTCTCGCTGTTCATCCAGCGCGGAGCGGAGGTGAGTCATACCTCCCAACTTTTGAAGATGGGAAAGAGGGACAAAGTTTGCGGCGCGCTTTGCGCGCCGCGGCAAATTTTAGGCCACGCCTCTGACCACACCCATTCATAATTAGTCACACCCATATCCACATCCCAACCACACCCATTTAGCACTGCCGATCACACTGTTTCATATACAATAATTATAAACAAAAAAATATGGCCACACAGTGCCCCATACTGTATAATGGCCACACATGATGCTCCATACTGTATAATGAACACACATGACGCTCCATACTGTATAATGGCCACACATGATGCTCCATACTGTATAATGAACACACATGATGCTCCATACTGTATGACCGCACATGATGCTCCATACTGTATAATGACCGCACATGATGCTCCATACTGTATAATGAACACACATGATGCTCCATACTGTATGACCGCACATGATGCTCCATACTGTATAATGACCGCACATGATGCTCCATACTGTATAATGACCCCACATGATGCTCCATACTGTATAATGGCCGCACATGATGCTCCATACTGTATAATGAACACACATGATGCTCCATACTGTATGACCGCAAATGATGCTCCATACTGTATAATGACCGCACATGATGCTCCAGACTGTATAATGACCGCACATGATGCTCCATACTGTATAATGACCCCACATGATGCTCCATACTGTATAATGACCGCACATGATGCTCCATACTGTATAATGACCGCACATGATGCTCCATACTGTATGACCGCAAATGATGCTCCATACTGTATAATGACCGCACATGATGCTCCAGACTGTATAATGACCGCACATGATGCTCCAGACTGTATAATGACCGCACATGATGCTCCAGACTGTATAATGACCGCACATGATGCTCCAGACTGTATAATGACCGCACATGATGCTCCAGACTGTATAATGACCGCACATGATGCTCCAGACTGTATAATGACCGCACATGATGCTCCATACTGTATAATGGCCGCACATGATGCTCCATACTGTATAATGGCCACACATGATGCTCCATACTGTATAATGGCCGCACATGATGCTCCATACTGTATAATGGCCACACATGATGCTCCATACTGTATAATGACCGCACATGATGCTCCATACTGTATAATGACCGCACATGATGCTCCATACTGTACAATGACCGCACATGATGCTCCATATTGTATAATGACCGCACATGATGCTCCATACTGTATAATGACCGCACATGATGCTCCATACTGTATAATGGCCACACATAATGCTCCATACTGTATAATGACCGCACATGATGCTCCATACTGTATAATGACCGCACATGATGCTCCATATTGTATAATGACCACACATGATGCTCCATACTGTATAATGACATACAGGCACGCAGCTCACACACAGGCACGCAGCTCACACGCACGCAGCTCACAAACACATGCAGCTTTTGACACAAATGCATCACACACGCAGCCATCACACACACACGCAGCCATCACACACACACACACGCAGCCATCACACACACACACACGCAGCCATCACACACACACACGCAGCCATCACACACACACACACACGCAGCCATCACACACACATGCAGCCATCACACACACACATCACACACGCAGCCATCACACACACACACACACGCAGCCATCACACACACACGCAGCCATCACACACACGCAGCCATCACACACACACAGCCATCACACACACACAGCCATCACACACACACAGCCATCACACACACACAGCCATCACACACACACAGCCATCACACACACGCAGCCATCACACACACACAGCCATCACACACACACGCAGCCATCACACACACGCAGCCATCACACACACGCAGCCATCACACACACGCAGCCATCACACACACGCAGCCATCACACACACACACGCAGCCATCACACACACACGCAGCCATCACACACACAGCCATCACACACACACACGCAGCCATCACACACACACACACACGCGCAGCCATCACACATGCAGCCATCACACACACACGCAGCCATCACACACACACACGCAGCCATCACACACACACACGCAGCCATCACACACACACGCAGCCATCACACACACGCAGCCATCACACACACACACACGCAGCCATCACACACACACACACGCAGCCATCACACACACACAGCCATCACACACACACACGCAGCCATCACACACACGCAGCCATCACACACACACACACGCAGCCATCACACACACACAGCCATCACACACACACACCCAGCCATCACACACACACACACGCAGCCATCACACACATCACACACACACAATCTCCTCTGTGATGCAGGGGCGGCTGATGTCCATGTGCAGCTCTCTGCTGAAGTCTTCAGTCTCCTGCTCACAGCTCTGCACTATCCCGGCACCTCCCCCGTCTCTCCTTCTCTGCCGGGATAGCAGCTAAGAGCAGAAGCCGGAGCTCCGTGCACACACAGCCAGAGGTAGTGAATCGCTGACCTTTCTTCTTGATTGCTGCAGGCTCTCTCCTTCAGCGTGGCAGCGCCGCACAGGGGGCGGGAGGGGGGGGGGGTGTTGCGCGGGCGGTCAGGAGGCAGCTTTTATATAAAAAAAAAAAAAAACAGGCTCTCTCTACGTCCCGGAAGTGGGCGGGGCTTCACCGGCGGCCGCAAATTCGGGATTTTAAATGCCCGAAGCGGGACAGCGGGACCCCGGTGCCAAAGCGGGACTGTCCCGCTGAAATCGGGACGGTTGGGAGGTATGGGTGAGTGGCGGCGCCGAGGTGGCCGCAACCATTATGTGCGGTGCGGGGGGGGGGGGCGCGGCGACGCGAGGCGATGATCTGACCGCTCAGCTGTCAGATTTGCAGCTGAGTTCGGGCAGGGCGCGCCCGCGCTCAGCACTGAGCGCGGCATCCGCGCCCCTGACAGCCCTTAAACAGCAGCAGCAGCGGGCAGGGGACCACCGGGGCCCGAGGCCTCTCCTGCGCCCCCCGGCCCCACGGCGCCCCGTGTGGCCGCCCTGCCCGCCCTGTTGAAGAAACGGCCCTGTGTGCGGATGAAGAAGGAACATTTCGATTTTTTGCTGGGAAAACTAGAGGATGTCATCCAAAGGCAGGACACACGGATGAGGCTTGCCATCACACTGGCGGAGCGGCTGATGGTGACCCTGCGGTAAGCCTTTTTTTTTATGTCATTGCACATATGTAATGTGATATTACATACTGCAGAAAATACTACGCTGAAACATTGCGTAGCATTTTCTGCAGTATTTAATTCTTTTATTGTTTGTGTAGTTTCCACTGCCTTTTTTTATGTCATCATTGCTCATATGTAATTGTGATATTACATACTGCAGAAAATACTGCTCTGAAACATTGCGTCGCATTTTCTGCAGCATGTTATTTTTTATTTTTTTGGGCCATTCCACAGCCTATTTTTTATGTCATTGCTCATATTTAATTTCATGTTACATGCTGCAGAAAATACTATGCTGAAACATTGCGTCGCATTTTATGCAGCATGTAATTTTTTTTTTGTATGTGGCCATTCCACTGACTTTTATGTCATTGCTCATATTTAATGTCATGTTACATGCTGCAGAAAATACTGCGCTGAAACATTGCGTCACATTTTCTGCAGCATGTTATTTTTTTTTGTTGTTTGTGGTCATTACACTGTTTTACACCTGTTTCATGCAGGTTGTATTGTGCGTCCTGACAGAACCAAAATGTCCACAGTGCCATTTATTGAAACTGTACCATGAAACCAAACATTTTAAATGTTGGTCTGTGCAATTTTTCTAACATATTATTTTTTTTCAACAGCTTCCTTGCTACGGGTGAATCTCTGACTTCACTCCATTACCAATTCCGGCTTGGCATTTCCACTATTTCCGGAATAGTGAAGGAGACATGTCGGGCTATTTGGGACACTTTACAGCAGGAGTATATCACCCAACCATCAATGGACATCTGGCTGACAAGTGCAGAACAGTTTGAGCAAATGTGCCATTTCCCAAATTGTGTTGGTGCCGTTGACGGGAAACACATCAGGATTGCTAAACCGGCAGGAACAGGCTCTGAGTACTACAACTACAAGAAATACTTCTCCATTGTACTCATGGCTATAGCAGACGCCAACTGCAAATTCCTGGCTGTGGACATAAGAGCCTATGGACGGTCCAACGACTCTCAAGTTTTTAAAAACTCTCCAATGTATGGAGACACATACGATTTCCCACCAGCCAGACCACTCCCGGGAACCAGTGGACCACCCATGCAATATGTATGTGTCGGTGATGAAGCTTTTCAGCTATTGCCGCACCTACTCAAACCTTATGGTAGCCGTGACTTAAACCGTACAAAACGGTTATTTAATTACCGCCTTACTAGAGCCAGAAGAGTCGTCGAGTGTGCTTTTGGCATATTGACGGCAAAGTGGAGAGTTCTGCTGACTGCAATAAAACTGCAAACCAAAACAATAGACGAAGTTGTTAAGGCCTGTGTGGTGCTCCATAACTTTGTACTGTCCAAGGAGCCTGTTTCCATCGATGACGAAGAATTGGAGACAACCTTGTGGGATTACCGAAGCAGCTGTGTTCGCTCCACAGGTTCTGTTACCAGGATGAGGGACCAGTTTGCAGATTATTTTGTGTCACCTGTTGGGCCGGTTCCATGGCAAGACACCATTGTGTGACATGTTTTTATGTTTCTTGTTTTTCTGTATATTTAAAAATTGTGTTTACACCACCCCCCAAAAAAAAAAAAAAAAGAGTAAAAAAGTGTGGTTTTCTTGGGAATAAACCCAATTTGTTATACCTTTCAAACGTGTGGTTTTTATTTTTATTGTACCTTTTTCTAAGTTACCATATTACCTCAATTAATGCACAGACACAAAGAGTAGATTTTAAATCAAACTGAATTTTATTGCTTTTTTTTTTTGTTAACTTCCTTTTTTTTTTGTTGGTAAAAACATGAAAATTTTTTGGTTATTTTCAACTTTTTTGAGAAAACTTTTCAAACATAAAAAGATAATTTATTTTTACAAAACATTATAAATTTTCAAAGTGTGGGGTGGAGATAGGAGGGGAGGAGGGGCTGGAAGGTTGGACCACGTCGATAGGTGGGGAAAGCCTACTTGGTTGGGGTGCAGTGGAAGGGGGGGTAAAAACAGGAGGCTGACCAGAGGGGGGTGGTGTTGGGGTAGGGGGAATACTTAATGGGGAAGGAAAGCTGGGCAAGGAAGAAAAGAGTGGGGAAGGAATTTGGTTTGTGGGCCGGGATGGGAATTGGGACTGGGTTGGGTATTGGGAATGGGTTGGGTATTGGGATTGCCGTGGGTATTGGGAATGGCTTTGGTAATGGGGGGCTTGGTGTGGAAATGGGGCCTGGTGTTGAAATGGGGCCTGGGGTGGGGCATAATGTGTAGATGGGGCCTGGGGTGGAGCATGGTGTGAAAATGGGGACTGTGGTGGGGCATAATGTGTAGATGGGGCCTGGGGTGGAAATGAAGTGGCTGTGTGGGGAGGTGTGGGGGTAGTTTGAAGTTTGTGGAGGACCTTGAGTAGAGCATCATGGCAGCTATTCATTACCCGCATCTGTTGCTCAAAAGAAAGCTTTTCCATGCTCCTGAGCATGGATTGAAAAAAAAGGTTGGCTGGAGATTGACTTACATCTGAATGCAGCCTATCCAAGCGACTGCTGGTTTCATGGCTGGTTTCACTGATGCGTGATTGCACCATGTTGAAACCAGCAGTCACTTGCTCTCCCAAAATTTTGAAAGAGCTTTGGAAGGATGCATTCAGATGTAAGAACTCAGGAGCATAGCTCCGTTCCTGACCCCTCTGTCGCTGCCGCCACGAACCTAATGGTGGTCTAGAGGTGGCAGGATCAGAGGGGTGGTTCCCGCTCGCGAACCTCCTCAATGAGGCGGTCCACATCTATGGTGTCGTCATAAAGGTCTTCGGCGGGAGCACGCTGTGAAGACTGTGAAAACAAAGAATTAAAAAAAAAAAAAAATTAGTACACTGAAACCAAAAAGTACCAATACAATCCCAAAAAAATAACAACTCACTGATGGCCGACCGCGGCGACGATTACGCCGACTCTGGGAGCGGCTGGGAGAACCTTCACGGTGTTGTGGATGTGCAGGAGCAGGAGACTGAAAAAAATGAAAATAGTTATCTTTCATGTAGGCATTTGCTTTGTGTTTAGTTACGTATGAAGATCTTTTTTATGTTTCGTGCAGTGTGATGTGTGAAGCAAATGTTTGGCCACTACTTACACTTGGTTCCTCCACCACTTGCATCTCTCCACCCGTCTCGTCCCCTTCTGATAGCCCCTCATCTGATTCAGCTTCCTGTTTAAACATAATTAATGCATGTAGTGATTAACAAAAATGTAAAATTTAAAAAAAATAAACATTTACAATTTTTTGGTTTACTTACCGATACACGCTATTGCTGTGGAGGAGGGCTGTCAGAAGAGGACATTGTGGCTGTGGGATAGCCGGTGGCTGTGGTCCTGGTGGGATAACCGGTAGCTGTGGTCCTGGTGGGATAGCCGGTGGCTGTGGTCCTGGTGGCTCTGTAAGTTAAAAGACACTTGCAATCTGCTCTACACATTGAAGTAGCAGATTTGGGGTCTTCAAAACTTACTTTTAAAGAATTGGAAATGTGGTCCTGGTGGGATAGCCGGTGGCTGTGGTCCTGGTGGGATAACCAGTGGCTGCGGTCCTGGTGGGATAACTGGTGGCTGTGGTCCTGGTGGGATAGCCGGTGGCTGTGGTCCTGGTGGTTCTGTAAGTTAAAAAACACTTGCAATCTGCTCTACACATTGAAGTCGCAGATTTAGGGTCTTCAAAACTTACTTAGAAAAAATTACACAGGTGGTCCCTGTGGGATGGCCAGTGCCTGTGGTCCTGTGTGATGGCCGGTGGCTGTGGTCCCTGGTGTAGCTGTAAGTATAATGGATTTATAGTTAGACCACCCCCCGAACTAGGTAATGTTTAACGATAACCACCCTGCTAAAATGATGTGATAAATGTTCATGAAGGTGAACACCCAAACCCAAAAACAGGTGCACCTAACCATTTCCATGTACACAAAAAAAAAAAAATATTAAATTGAAATGTGAACCCACCATGTAAAAATATATTTACCACATGTTATTTTCAAAAATCACCTCCCCAAAAAAACCTTTAAAGTATCACCTTTATTAAAAAATAAGCCCTCAACCAACTCTCTATTGCAGGTGTGACCATTTGTACATACACCATACACAAGTTTTAAATTTACCTTTCTGAAATGATACTATGGACATTTTTTTAAAAACATTTTATTGATTTTTTTTTATTTTATTTTATTTTTTTAAACATCACAATTAGGAGCTAAAATGCTCTTTATTTTAAATACAAGTACATCAACTGAGAATGGTTTCAACAGTAAAAAAAAAAAAATCAATTTTAAATAAAAAAACACACACAAGACACACGCTCACACATTGAAACCACATGCTGCACAGACCACTAGACTTGGCAAAAATACATCCGATTAAAAAAAAAACATTTTTAAGAGAAACAAAAAAAAAACAAGACACACGCTCACACATTGAAACCACATGATGCACAGACCACTATACTTAGTAAATACATCTCCAAAAAGGCAATTAACCAAAAGGCATGGACGAATGCACATGCAAACAACAAGACGCACACAAACATGCCTGAAAGCACACAGGCGCAGTCATAACACAAGCATAGCACATGAGGCATAAGATTGGCAAAGGCATAATAAGGTGCAGGCACGTGAAGACATACATACAAATGCACACAGCCGTACGAAAATACACAGATACACACACACACACGAGAACACATAGGCTTTATTCAAACACACACAGATGCACAAAAGCACACAGGCGGACCCAAACACAAGACGCATACACACACACACACACACACGTAAAAAAGGCTGGCAGTCCTCCGGCTGTAGCTGGATGTCTTCACAGTGTCAGGCCTCAGGGTGGATCTGGACTCTAGCAGGGCACTGGCTGTTGCAGGACGATGGCAGGCCTCAGGTTATATTCAGGTTTTAAGCTCTTGCTGTAGTCAGTACCTCATACAGACACAAATGCACACGCACACAAAAATGGCAATACTCACACTGGCTCTATGGTGGCTGGAGTCTTGTGGCAGGCTGGCTGGAGTCTTGTGGCAGGCTGGCTGGAGTCTTGTGGCTTGCTGGAGTCTTGTGGCAGTCTGGAGTCTTGGTGGCAGTCTGGAGTCTTGGTGGCAGGCTTCTTCTCTCTTGGTCTTCTTGCTGGCATATGTGGAGTTCAAGGCCCAGGCCAGGTTTACATAGATTTGGGGGTGTCTGGCCAATTGGCTACAAAATCCTGCTTCTGAGCATGCTCAATGTAAAAAAAACCTATTGCAGCGCTGCATTGCGTCGTACGACGTGTCCCGACGCATCCTGCGCCCATAGGCTTCCATTGTAGCCAACAACGCATGCCGCAGGATGCGTCGCGACACGTTTTTTAGGCGGAGACAAAAAACGTTACAATCAACGTTTTTTCCCGACGACGTGTCGCCAATTTTCGACGCATCCGTCGTACGACGTACACGACGTATGACAATCCGTCGCAATGCGTCGCCAATACAAGTCTATGGGAAAAAAACGCATCCTGCGGGACATTTTGCAGGATGCGTTTTTTTCACAAAACGACGCTTTTCGACGTCTACAGAAAAACGCTAGTGTGAAAGTAGCCTAAGGGCCCCCTGATGTCAGCTGCTGGCCTGTGATTGGCTGGCGGATGTTAACTGTTGCTGTGCCGTAGCAATCTCCCACACAGGAACAAATTTTAACTGCCTGTGCGTCTGAGGACACCCGATCAGTTACTGAGGTGGCAGAAGCCTTTAGCTGGGGCCCGCTGAGCAGAGGAGAGGGGGCCCATCTGCTCATCGGGCTCCATCCAGTAAGGGCAGTAATGCCCTGATGGCGGCCCTGCTTAGGTCAGTGGGTTTGGGAAGAAGGATACTTATATTATAAAGTTTTAGGAATAATTAAAATATATAAAATAATTGTCCAGCTGAAAAAAGTGTAAGACCGGGGTCCCACGAGTGATGATTCTCTCATGTGAGAGAATCGGCTCAATTATGCCACTGACACTCAGATCAAACTCTCATCCGAGTGTCATCTGATTCTCTTGCATGAGATAATCGGAGCATATTGAGAAGACAAGGACACTTAATTTCTACACCTTCTCTACTGTCTGAGGCCGTGGATGTCAGACTGCACTCAGATGACAGCTGAGTGCAGCCTGAAGTTTCACACGCATCCATAGATTTCAATGGGTCCGTGTAATCCGAATTCCAGAGCCACTCGAAGCGTGCTGCAGATTTTTCCACAGACGAATTTGGTCTGCAGAAAAAAATCACAGATCTGCTCTGCCCTATAGTATAACATTATGCCGAGTGTTATCCGATAAACATCACATAGCACTCAGACGTGTTATACGCTCGTGTGAGTGAGGACTAAGACCCTTTATTCCCCCCCGCAGATCTTCTCTCATTAGCTTCTCATGCTGGAGTCTGGCCTCAATTACTTTTCTATAGTACTGTGGAATTTGTGGCATTCTTTTACCATATACTGTGTTTGTATGTATATACTGTATATATATATATATATATATATATATATATATATATATATATATATATATATATGTCTGTGTGTATATATATATATATATATATATATATATATATACACACAGTGTGTGGTCATGTTACATAACATCTCTAGAAGAGGAGCCTGTTCAGTGGCTATAAATCCTGATAAGCCTCCTCCAGAGAACAGAGAAGGATAAGGCCGGCGTCACACTCAGCGTAAGACAATACGGTCCGTTTTTTACGGCCGTAATACGGAGAAATGTTCCCAAAATAGTGATCCGTATGTCCTCCGTAGGCAGGGTGTGGCAGCGTATTTTGCGCATGGCATCCTCCGTATGTAATCCGTATGGCATCCGTAAGGCGATATTTTCTCGCAGGCTTGCAAAACCGACATCTAATGGATTTATGTGCTCAAATGTTCGGTAAAACATATATACAGTATATATATATATATATATATATATATATATATATATATATGTCATTGAGACATATATATACATATTCTGTATTTAGATTTAATTAAGCGCGTTATTTGTGACAAGCCGGTAATTCAATTGCCGGCTTTTCATTTCTCCTTCCCCAACCCGACAGGATATGAGACATGGTTTACATACAGTAAACCATCTCATATCCCCTTTTTTTTGCATATTCCACACTACTAATGTTAGTAGTGTGTATGTGCAAAATTTGTGCGCTGTAGCTGCTAAAATAAAGGGTTAAATCGCGGAAAAAATTGGCGTGGGCTCCCGCGCAATTTTCTCCGCCAGAGCAGTAAAGCCAGTGACTGAGGGCAGATATTAATAGCCAGGAGAGGGTCCATGGTTATTGGCCCCCCCATGGCTAAAAACATCTGCCCCCAGCCACCCCAGAAAAGGCACATCTGGAAGATGCGCCTATTCTGGCACTTGGCCACTCTCTTCCCACTCCCGTGTAGTGGTGGGATATGGGGTAATGAAGGGTTAATGTCACCTTGCTATTGTAAGGTGACATTAAGCCAGATTAATAATGGAGAGGCGTCAATTATGACACCTATTTCATTATTAATCCAATTGTCTGAAAGGGTTAAAAAAACACACACACACGTTATTAAAAAGTATTTTAATGAAATAAACAAACAGGTTGTTTTAGTATTTTATTGCTCTCTCAATCCATCCGGAACACCCTCGCTTGGCAAAATAATAAACCCACAATATACATACCCTCTGATGAACTTTCAGGTCCCACGAGGTAATCCATCTGAAGGGGTTAATTATTTTACAGGCAGGAGCTGCGCTAAAGCACTCGCTCTGTAATCCCCGGGTGATGAAATGAAAGCTGGGTGATCTGTACTTACATTGAGTTGCGGTGAGGCGCCCTCTGCTGGATGAACTCATATGAACTGGAGCGTGGGAACTTTTCCAAGGCTGCAGTTCATGAGTTAATCCACCAGAGGGCGCCTCACCGCAACTCAATGTAAGTACAGATCACCCAGCTTTCATTTCATCACCCGGGGATTACTGTTGTGAAATTGGATTTTGGGCTCCCCCGGTGGCCACTGGTGGAATTGAACTTGTGTGCATCATCCCCTCTGTTCACCTGTTCCCATCAGGATTTGGGAGTCGCTATTTAACCTTGCTCCTCTGTCACTTCCATGCCGGTCAACATTGTAATCAGAAGCCTTTCTGTGCATGTTCCTGCTACCAGACAACTTCCAGCTAAGTCGGACTTTTGTCCTTGTTTGTTTTTTGCATTTTGTTCCAGTTCACAGCTGCAGTTTCGTTTCTGTGTCTGGAAAGCTCTTGTGATCTGAAATTGCCACTCTGATGTTATGAGTTAATACTAGAGTCTTAAAGTAATTTCAGGATGGTGTATTGATAGGGTTTTCAGCTGACCATGAAAGTACCCTTTCTGTCTTCCTGCTATCTAGTAAGCGGACCTCGATTTTGCTAAACCTATTTTCATACTACGTTTGTCATTTTCATCTTAAATCACCGCCAATATATGTGGGGGCCTCTGTCTGCCTTTCGGGGAAATTTCTCTAGAGGTGAGCCAGGACTATATTTTCCTCTGCCAGGATTAGTTAGTCCTCCGGCCGGCGCTGGGCGTCTAGGGATAAAACGCAGGCTACGCTACCCGGCTACTGTTAGTTGTGCGGCAGGTTTAGTTCATGGTCAGTTTAAGTTTCCATCCTTCCAAGAGCTAGTTCCTATGTATGCTGGGCTATGTTCTCTTGCCATTGAGAACCATAACAGTTTGACCGGCCCGCAAAGGGTTAAATTAATTGGCAGAGAAAGGAGAGAAAAAAGAAGTCTGCTGAAAATTTTTTTTTTTTTTTTTTTTTTTCCTTCAGTTCTGAGTGTGCTTTCAATTGAATCACTTGCAAGTCTGCCTATATTGCAGCCTTCCTCTCTCTCTCTCCTTCTAATCCTGGAATGGCTCTGTGTTCACCTGTTTAAAATGGATATTCAGAGTTTAGCTGCAGGTTTGAATAATCTCACCACGAAAGTTCAAAATTTACAAGATTTTGTTGTTCATGTTCCTATATCTGAACCTAGAATTCCTTTGCCTGAATTTTTCTCGGGGAATAGATCTTGCTTTCAAAATTTCAAAAATAATTGCAAGTTGTTTTTGTCCCTGAAATCTCGCTCTGCTGGAGATCCTGCTCAGCAGGTCAGGATTGTGATTTCCTTGCTCCGGGGCGACCCTCAAGATTGGGCTTTTGCATTGGCTCCAGGGGATCCTGCGTTGCTCAATGTGGATGCGTTTTTTCTGGCCTTGGGGTTGCTTTATGAGGAACCTCATTTAGAGCTTCAGGCGGAAAAAGCCTTGATGTCCCTATCTCAGGGGCAAGATGAAGTTGAAATATACTGCCAAAAATTCCGTAAATGGTCTGTGCTTACTCAGTGGAATGAGTGCGCCCTGGCGGCGAATTTCAGAGAGGGTCTCTCTGATGCCATTAAGGATGTTATGGTGGGGTTCCCTGTGCCTGCGGGTCTGAATGAGTCCATGACAATGGCTATCCAGATCGATAGACGTCTGCGGGAGCGCAAACCTGTGCACCATTTGGCGGTGTCTACTGAGAAGACGCCAGAGAATATGCAATGTGATAGAATTCTGTCCAGAAGCGAACGGCAGAATTTTAGACGAAAAAATGGGTTCTGCTTTTATTGTGGTGATTCAACTCATGTTATATCAGCATGCTCTAAGCGTACTAAGAAGCTTGATAAGTCAGTTTCAATTGGCACTTTTCAGTCTAAGTTTATTCTATCTGTGACCCTGATTTGTTCTTTATCATCTATTACCGCGGATGCCTATGTCGACTCTGGCGCCGCTTTGAGTCTTATGGATTGGTCCTTTGCCAAACGCTGTGGGTATGATTTAGAGCCTCTTGAAACTCCTATACCTCTGAAGGGGATTGACTCCACCCCATTGGCTAGTAATAAACCACAATACTGGACACAAGTAACTATGCGAATTAATCCGGATCATCAGGAGATTATTCGCTTTCTTGTGCTGTATAATCTACATGATGTGTTGGTGCTTGGATTGCCATGGCTGCAATCTCATAACCCAGTCCTCGACTGGAACGCTATGTCTGTGTTAAGCTGGGGATGTAAGGGGATGCATGGGGACGTACCTTTGGTTTCCATTTCGTCATCTATTCCCTCTGAGATTCCTGAATTCTTGTCTGACTATCGTGACGTTTTTGAAGAACCTAAGCTTGGTTCATTACCTCCGCACCGGGAGTGCGATTGTGCCATAGATTTGATTCCGGGTAGTAAATACCCTAAGGGTCGTTTATTTAATCTGTCTGTGCCTGAACATGCTGCTATGCGAGAATATATAAAGGAGTCCTTGGAAAAGGGACATATTCGTCCTTCGTCATCTCCCTTAGGAGCCGGTTTTTTCTTTGTGTCTAAGAAAGATGGCTCTTTGAGGCCGTGTATTGATTATCGGCTTTTGAATAAAATCACGGTTAAATATCAATATCCGTTGCCACTGCTGACTGATTTGTTTGCTCGCATAAAGGGGGCCAAGTGGTTCTCTAAGATAGATCTCCGTGGGGCGTATAATTTGGTGCGAATTAAGCAGGGGGATGAGTGGAAAACCGCATTTAATACGCCCGAGGGCCACTTTGAGTATTTGGTGATGCCTTTTGGCCTTTCAAATGCCCCTTCAGTCTTTCAGTCCTTTATGCATGACATTTTCCGTGAATATTTGGATAAATTTATGATCGTGTATCTGGATGATATTCTGATTTTTTCGGATGACTGGGACTCTCATGTCCAGCAGGTCAGGAGGGTTTTTCAGGTTTTGCGGTCTAATTCCTTGTGTGTGAAGGGTTCTAAGTGCGTTTTTGGGGTTCAAAAGATTTCCTTCTTGGGATACATTTTTTCCCCCTCTTCCATCGAGATGGATCCTGTCAAGGTTCGGGCTATTTGTGATTGGACGCAACCCTCTTCTCTTAAGAGTCTTCAGAAATTTTTGGGCTTTGCTAACTTTTATCGTCGATTTATTGCTGGTTTTTCTGATGTTGTTAAACCATTGACTGATTTGACTAAGAAGGGTGCTGATGTTGCTGATTGGTCCCCTGCTGCTGTGGAGGCCTTTCGGGAGCTTAAGCGCCGCTTTTCTTCCGCCCCTGTGTTGCGTCAGCCTGATGTTGCTCTTCCTTTTCAGGTTGAGGTCAACGCTTCTGAAATCGGAGCTGGGGCGGTTTTGTCGCAAAGAAGTTCCGACTGCTCCGTGATGAAACCTTGTGCTTTTTTTTCTCGTAAATTTTCGCCCGCCGAGCGGAATTATGATATTGGGAATCGGGAGCTTTTGGCCATGAAGTGGGCTTTTGAGGAGTGGCGTCATTGGCTTGAGGGGGCTAGACATCAGGTGGTGGTATTGACCGACCACAAAAATTTAATTTATCTTGAGTCCGCCAGACGCCTGAATCCTAGACAGGCGCGCTGGTCGTTGTTTTTCTCTCGGTTTAATTTTGTGGTGTCATACCTACCGGGTTCTAAGAATGTTAAGGCGGATGCCCTTTCTAGGAGTTTTGAGCCTGACTCCCCTGGTAATTCTGAACCTACAGGTATCCTTAAGGATGGAGTGATATTGTCTGCCGTTTCTCCAGACCTGCGGCGGGCCTTGCAGGATTTTCAGGCGGATAGACCTGATCGTTGCCCACCTGGTAGACTGTTTGTTCCTGATGATTGGACCAGTAAAGTCATTTCTGAGGTTCATTCTTCTGCGTTGGCAGGTCATCCTGGAATCTTTGGTACCAGGGATTTGGTGGCAAGGTCCTTCTGGTGGCCTTCCCTGTCACGAGATGTACGAGGCTTTGTGCAGTCTTGTGACGTTTGTGCTCGGGCCAAGCCTTGTTGTTCTCGGGCTAGTGGATTGTTGTTGCCCTTGCCTATCCCGAAGAGGCCTTGGACGCACATCTCGATGGATTTTATTTCGGATCTTCCTGTTTCTCAGAAGATGTCTGTCATCTGGGTGGTGTGTGACCGTTTCTCTAAGATGGTCCATTTGGTTCCCCTGCCTAAGTTGCCTTCTTCTTCCGAGTTGGTTCCTCTGTTTTTTCAAAATGTGGTTCGTTTGCATGGTATTCCGGAGAATATCGTTTCTGACAGAGGAACCCAATTCGTGTCTAGATTTTGGCGGGCATTCTGTGCTAGGATGGGCATAGATTTGTCTTTCTCGTCTGCTTTCCATCCTCAGACTAATGGCCAGACCGAGCGGACGAATCAGACTTTGGAGACATATTTGAGGTGTTTTGTGTCTGCAGATCAGGATGATTGGGTTGCTTTTTTGCCTTTAGCGGAGTTTGCCCTCAATAATCGGGCCAGCTCTGCCACCTTGGTGTCTCCTTTTTTCTGTAATTCGGGGTTTCATCCTCGATTTTCCTCCGGTCAGGTGGAATCTTCGGATTGTCCTGGAGTGGATGCTGTGGTGGAGAGGTTGCATCAGATTTGGGGGCAGGTGGTGGACAATTTGAAGTTGTCCCAGGAGAAGACTCAGCTTTTTGCCAACCGCCGGCGTCGGGTTGGTCCTCGGCTTTGTGTCGGGGACTTGGTGTGGTTGTCTTCTCGTTTTGTCCCTATGAGGGTTTCTTCTCCCAAGTTTAAGCCTCGGTTCATCGGCCCGTACAAGATATTGGAGATTCTTAACCCTGTGTCCTTCCGTTTGGACCTCCCTGCATCTTTTTCTATTCATAATGTTTTTCATCGGTCATTGTTGCGCAGGTATGAGGTACCGGTTGTGCCTTCCGTTGAGCCTCCTGCTCCGGTGTTGGTTGAGGGCGAGTTGGAGTACGTTGTGGAAAAAATCTTGGACTCCCGTGTTTCCAGACGGAAACTCCAGTATCTGGTCAAATGGAAGGGATACGGTCAGGAGGATAATTCTTGGGTGACTGCCTCTGATGTTCATGCCTCCGATCTGGTCCGTGCCTTTCATAGGGCTCATCCTGATCGCCCTGGTGGTTCTGGTGAGGGTTCGGTGCCCCCTCCTTGAGGGGGGGGTACTGTTGTGAAATTGGATTTTGGGCTCCCCCGGTGGCCACTGGTGGAATTGAACTTGTGTGCATCATCCCCTCTGTTCACCTGTTCCCATCAGGATTTGGGAGTCGCTATTTAACCTTGCTCCTCTGTCACTTCCATGCAGGTCAACATTGTAATCAGAAGCCTTTCTGTGCATGTTCCTGCTACCAGACAACTTCCAGCTAAGTCGGACTTTTGTCCTTGTTTGTTTTTTGCATTTTGTTCCAGTTCACAGCTGCAGTTTCGTTTCTGTGTCTGGAAAGCTCTTGTGATCTGAAATTGCCACTCTGATGTTATGAGTTAATACTAGAGTCTTAAAGTAATTTCAGGATGGTGTATTGATAGGGTTTTCAGCTGACCATGAAAGTACCCTTTCTGTCTTCCTGCTATCTAGTAAGCGGACCTCGATTTTGCTAAACCTATTTTCATACTACGTTTGTCATTTTCATCTTAAATCACCGCCAATATATGTGGGGGCCTCTGTCTGCCTTTCGGGGAAATTTCTCTAGAGGTGAGCCAGGACTATATTTTCCTCTGCCAGGATTAGTTAGTCCTCCGGCCGGCGCTGGGCGTCTAGGGATAAAACGCAGGCTACGCTACCCGGCTACTGTTAGTTGTGCGGCAGGTTTAGTTCATGGTCAGTTTAAGTTTCCATCCTTCCAAGAGCTAGTTCCTATGTATGCTGGGCTATGTTCTCTTGCCATTGAGAACCATAACAGATTACAGAGCGAGTGCTTTAGCGCAGCTCCTGCCTGTAAAATAATTAACCCCTTCAGATGGATTACCTCGTGGGACCTGAAAGTTCATCAGAGGGTATGTATATTGTGGGTTTATTATTTTGCCAAGCTAGGGTGTTCCGGATGGATTGAGAGAGCAATAAAATACTAAAACAACCTGTTTGTTTATTTCATTAAAATACTTTTTAATAACGTGTGTGTGTTTTTTAACCCTTTCAGACAATTGGATTAATAATGGATAGGTGTCATAATTGACGCCTCTCCATTATTAATCTGGCTTAATGTCACCTTACAATAGCAAGGTGGCATTAACCCTTCATTACCCCATATCCCACCGCTACACGGGAGTGGGAAGAGAGTGGCCAAGTGCCAGAATAGGCGCATCTTCCAGATGTGCCTTTTCTGGGGTGGCTGGGGGCAGATGTTTTTAGCCATGGGGGGGCCAATAACCATGGACCCTCTCCTGGCTATTAATATCTGCCCTCAGTCACTGGCTTTACCGCTCTGGCGGAGAAAATTGCGCGGGAGCCCACGCCAATTTTTTCCGCGATTTAACCCTTTATTTTAGCAGCTACAGCGCACAAATTTTGCACATACACACTACTAACATTAGTAGTGTGGAATATGCAAAAAAAATGGGGATGTGAGATGGTTTACTGTATGTAAACCATGTCTCATATCATGTCGGGTTTAGGCAGGAGAAATGAAAAGCCGGCAATTGAATTACCGGCTTTTCAATAACACCGCTGCGTATTTCTCGCAAGTCACACTGCTGGTCCGTGTGGAATCCATATTTTTCTCGCCCCCATAGACTTTCATTGGCGTATTATTTGCGCAATACGCTGACAAACGCAGCATGCTGCGATTTTGTACGGCCGTAGAGTACCGTATAATACGGATCAGTAAAATACGGCTGATAGGAGCTGGGACATAGGGAATCATTGTGCCGTGTGTTATGCGTATTTTACGGATGTATTTTCTGCGCTCATACGTCCGTAAAACTTGCCAGTGTGACGCCGGCCTAAGGCTTCTGTGCCTCACATATGCCCCCTGACAGGACACCACAGCTCCATTCTGAAGACTGAAGTTTGGAGAAGTAAGTGCAGGGAGTCTTGAGAGGGGGCTGATGTGTCCTGTTAGGGGGCAGGTTATGCTTCTCTGCAGGAGGTGAAGGTGCACTCAGCTCTGCTATTTTCATGATACAGACGGGTCAGACTCAGGACATACTGTGGTAGCTGCTGTGCTGATTGACGCTGTCAATGAGCACAGTAGCCAACTCACTGAGGGATGGTCGGCTGCAGGGACCCGACTAGAGCCTGTCAGGACACCGTCCATAAACTTAAACAACACAGGCTCAGACAACACTCACCGGGGGAGGGGGGCTGCTCCGTGACTCACTCCTGACTGTACTGTGTGACGGGACGGGAGCACAGCACACTGGAACTGCACTAAACCCGCGCTCAGCCGGGATTGGATGCTGAAAAGTCCCGCCCTCCTGTTGCTCAGCACTGGCTGCCTCTCCCAGCTGTCTGTCACAATGCTGACTCCTGCTTCCTCCGCACACACACCGCTATGGTTTGTAAAAATTCTGACCGCGGGCCCCTCCAGCTCCTGGGTCCCTTACACCAGTGTGTGTGCGCTGTATCCCAGACAGCGTGAGTGGGCCCCCCGTCTCCCCAGGGCCCCGGCACTTGCCCGGGTGCTGACGCCGGCCCTGGTCTGAAGTATGCATAATGCATACTTGTAGTCACATGACTGACCGCTCTCACCACCGGTTTTGGAAAATTCTAACAGTGTGCAGTGCAGATACTGTGGAGATTCAGAAGTCTGCAGTCACAGTCTATTACAGTTATATGAAAAAGTTTGGGCACCCCTATTAATCTTAAGCTTAATGTTTTATAAAAATTGGGTTTTTTGCAACAGCTATTTCAGTTTCATATATCTAATAACTGTTGGACACAGTAATGTTTCTGCCTTGAAATGAGGTTTATTGTACTAACAGAAAATGTGCAATCTGCATTCAAACAAAATTTGACAGGTGCATAAGTATGGGCACCTCACCAGAAAAGTGACCTTAATATTTAGTAGATCCTCCTTTTGCAAAAATAACAGCCTCTAGTCGCTTCCTGCAGCTTTTAATGAGTTCCTGGATCCTGGATGAAGGTATTTTTGACCATTCCTCTTTACTAAACAATTCCAGTTCAGTTAAGTTTGATGGTCGCCGAGCATGGACAGCCCTCTTCAAATTGTCCCACAGATGTTCAATGATATTCAGGTCTGGAGACTGGGATGGCCATTCCAGAACAGTGTAATTGTTCCTCTGCATGAATGCCTGAGTAGATTTGGAGCGGTGTTTTGGATCATTGTCTTGCTGACAGATTCATCCCCTGCGTAACTTCAACTTTGTTACTGATTCATTAACATTATTGTCAAGAATCTGCTGATACTGAGAGGAATCCATGCGTCCCTCAACTTTAACAAGATTCCCGGTGCCGGCATTGGCCACACAGCCCCAAAGCATGATGGAACCTCCACCAAATTTTACTGTGGGTAGCAAGTGTTTTTTTTGGAATGCTGTGTTTTTTTGCCGCCATGCATAACGCCTTTTTGTATGACCAAACAACTCAATCTTGGTTTCATCAGCCAACAGGACCTTCCTCCAAAAATAAATTGGCTTCTCCAAATTTGCTTTTGCATACCTCAGCCGACTCTGTTTGTGGCATGCTTGCAGAAACGGCTTCTTTCGCATCACTCTCCCATACAGCTTCTCCATGTGCAAAGTGCGTTGTATAGTTGACCGATGCACAGTGCCACCATCTGCAGCAAGTTGATGCTGCAGCTCTCTGGAGGTGGTCTGAGGATTGTCCTTGACTGATCTCACCATTCTTCTTCTCTGCCTTTCTGATGTTTTTCTTGGCCTGCCACTTCTGGCCTTAACAAGAACTGTACCTGTGTTCTTCCATTTCCTTACTATGTTCCTCACAGTGGAAATTGACAGGTTAAATCTCTGAGACAGCTTTTTGTATCCTTCCCCTGAACAACTATGTTGAATAATCTTTGTTTTCAGATCATTTGACAGTTGTTTTGAGGAGCCCATGATGCCACTCTTCAGAGGAGATTCAAACAGGAGAACAACTTGCAAGTGGCCACTTTAAGTAGCTTTTCTCATGATTGCATACACCTGGCTATGAAGTTCAAAGCTCAATGAGGTTACAAAACCAAAAAAGTGCTTTAGTAAGTCAGTAAAAAGTAGGTAGAAGTATTTAAAACAAGAAAATGATAAGGGTGCCCATACTTATGCACCTGTCAAATTTTGTTTGAATGCAGATTGCACATTTTCTGTTAGTACAATAAACCTCATTTCAAGGCAGAAACATTACTGTGTCCAACAGTTATTAGATATATGAAACTGAAATAGCTGTTACAAAAAATACAATTTTTATAAAACATTAAGCTTAAGATTAATAGGGGTGCCCAAACTTTTTCATATAACTGTAAATGACTGCCGATCAGCTTCCTATAACCAGTTGGCGGTCAATTAAATATGGCGATTTTCCACTACAAATGCACCCTTAGATTCAAGTACCTTATTGGTTGACATCTTGTCTGATTGGACATGTTCTCATCCAATTCTTCTTCATCTGGTCCAGACGCCATGGTGACTTTGGACATCCACAGCTCTTCTCTGCAGATGTCCTTCTTCTCTGGCCTTCTACAGTACACTCCGACACATTGACCCTTAAAAATAACAGTGTGATTATAATTACGCCTCAATAAAACATATCCGCACATGCTGTGCACTAAGGCTATGTGCACACGTCAGGATTCCTTGCAGAAATTTCCTGAACAAAACCGGACATTTTCTGCAAGAAATCCGCATGCGTTTTTTTTGCGGGGTTTTTTTTCCGCGTTTTTCTCGCGTTTTTTTCTTCTTCTTTTTTTGCAGATTTTTTTCGTTTTTTTCCTGAGGTTCCCAATGCAATAATATAGTGGGAAATCCGCAAAAAATCAGCAAAATTAATGAACATGCTGCGTTTTTTTACCGCGATGCGTTTTTTTCACTGAAAAAAGCGCAACATATGCACAAAAATTGCAGAATGCATTATAAATGATGGGATGCATATGTATGCATTTTTTAAGTGTTTTATCGCAAAAAAACGCAAAAAATCCTGAACGTGTGCACACAGCCTAAATAAGCATTATGCTGTGCAGCTGCATATATATTTGTCCCACTGTGATCCCTGCCCAAAAAGTGACCCCCCACACTGTCCCCCTTATGATACATGGCCTCCACATTGTCCCTTTGATATACTATAATCACCAAGCCTCCCGCTTTAACTATGGCTGCCACACTGACTTTCCTTATGAACAATATCCATCAAATCATCTCCCCTTAACAACTATGGCATATGCGCTGTCCAAACTACACAATGCATCTGCTATATGAACTATGTCCTCCATACTGTCCACATCTTCAGTGCCCCTCCCCACGCTGCACTCTCTCCTTAAAGTGCCTCCTTTTCACACCATACAGCCTTCATAATGTGCCCTCATGCTGTCCTTCGTATAATGCTCCCCATATGGTGTCCTTACACTGTATTTACTATTGCACCCCTCTCACAGTCTGCGCCCCTTTATCTCACTAACTCATACACCCTGCACCGCTATATCCAACACACCCTGCACCCCTCTATCTCACAGCCTCTACCCCCACGCACCACGCTTACAGTCTGCACCCATGTCACTAACTCAAGTATCCTGCATCCCCTCTATCTCATGCACCCTCTCGCACTCTTTTCTCATGCACACTGCACCCCCCTATCTCATGAACCCTGCACCCCTCTATCTCACACACCCTGCACCTCCTTGCATTCCACTCACACCCTGCACCCCTCTATCCCACACACCCTGCACATCCTTCCATGCCTTTATCTAACCCCCTATACCCCTTTGCACCCCTCTATCTCAGTCACCCTGCACCCCCTTGCAACCCTCTCACGCATCCTGAACCCCCTTGCACCCCTCTATCTCACGCAACCTGTACCTCCTTGGACACCTCTATCTCACAGACTTTGAACCCCCTTGCGCACTTATCTCATGCACTCTACACCCCTCTGCATCTCTATATCACGAGCACCCCCTTGTACCACCTCACGCACCTGGCACCCCCTTGCACCCCTCCATCTCACACACCTTGCACCAGTCTCTCACACACCCTGCACCCCACTATCTCACACACCATGCACCCCCTTGCACCTCTATATCTCACACACCCTATACCCCCTTGTACCCCTCTATCTCACACAACTTGTACCCCTCTATCTCATGCACCCTGTACCCCCCTTGCACCCCTCTCTCGCATAACCTGCACCCCTCTCTCACAAACCATGCACCCCTTTATTTCCCGCACCCTGTACCCCCATGCACCCCTCTCACACACCTTGTATTGCCTTATCTCATGCACCCGGTACCCCCTTTAACCCCTTTCTCATGTACCCTGCACCCCTCTATCTCAGCACCCTGCACCCTCATTCACCACTCTCACGCACCCCCATCTCACACACTCTGCACCCTTCTCTTACACACCCTGCACCTGACTATCTCACGCACCCTGCACCCTCTTGCACTCCTCTCTCACACACCATTCACCCCTTTGCACCCCTCTTTCTCGCACACCATGTACCCCTCCCTCACACACCCTGTGCCCCTCTATCTCACGCTCCCTGCACCCGTTTATACCCGTCTATCTCACACACTCTGAGCCCTCTTGCATGTCTATTTCACACGCCTCGCACATTCTTGCATGCCTGTCACACACCTTGCACCCCTCTATTTCACACACTGCACCTCCTTGCACCCCTCTATTTCACACACCCTGCACCTCCTTGCACCCCTCTATTTCACACACCCTGCACCCCCTTGCACCCCTCTATCTGACAAACCCTGTACCCCACTGTCTAAAGCTCCCCACATGCCTTTTCACCCCTCTATCTCATGCACTTTGCACCCCACATTCTCACACACCCTGTACCCCATTATCTCACACACCCTGTACCTCTCTGTCTCACGCACCTTGCATCCTCTTGCAGCCCTTTATCTCACACAGCCTGCATCCCTCTAAATCACACCCTGTACCCCACTATCTCACACACCATGCATTCCCTTGCACCCCACTATCTCACGCACCCTGCACCCCTCTATCTTACACACCCTGTACCCCACTATCTCACACAACCTGTACCCCACTATCTCACACACCCGGCACCTCCTTGCACCCC
Organism: Ranitomeya variabilis; assembly: GCF_051348905.1. Classification (NCBI taxonomy): domain Eukaryota; kingdom Metazoa; phylum Chordata; class Amphibia; order Anura; family Dendrobatidae; genus Ranitomeya; species Ranitomeya variabilis. Next base: position 299,341,664 of record NC_135232.1, read on the forward strand.
TCTCTCACACACCATGCACCACTCTATCTCAGATCCTGTACCCCCTTGCACCCCTCTCACACACCTTGTATCCCCTTGCATCCATCCCTGTATCTCACGCACCCTGTACTCTTTTGCACTCCTCTGTCATGCTCACTGCACCCTTGCACCCCTCTACCTCACCTACTCTGTATCTGCAGCGCCCCAGAGTCCTGGTCGTTGCAGTGCTGTGGCTCCGCCACTATGGGGAGCTATGGTGCGTCTGATGGCACTGAAGGAGTTCATCGGATCAGGTATCACAGACACCAATACATTTCACAGCCGGGCCTCCGGGGGGAGCTAAGGGTGCTATTCATTAGGCCACTCCCCACCATAGTGGGTAAACTGGGGGTCAGGCAGGAAGTTAGATCAGAAAGCTGACTGGGTTGGAACCAGGCAACACCTTGTGGCAGAGGGTGTTGTGGGGGAAGATACAGTAGGGTCTCTGTCAGGGGTGGGATCCTGACAGAGGCTTGGCAACTTGAACGAACGTAACGGGACCGTGCCTGCTCCGGGTAGCGGCGGTGCCCAAGGAAGGACTAGAAGAGAGATAGATTGTGCTGAGTGAGAAACGAGATCACGCAAAAGGAGAAATACCAGTAGGAGTCGTGCTGTAAGACCGAAGCAACATCCTACTGAGGCGCACTACTGGTGGCCGGAACGCCGAGGGAGTATCATAACATTCAGCTTCAAGCAATACTCCAAACAGCGGCAGGACAGTCAGTTTAAGGCGGGCTGTCTAACCTAAATCACCTATGCAGTCTTGGGGGGCAACTTGTGGAGAGGGGCGACTCTAGGGTCCCGGAAGAGCTCCGAGCCTACCCGTCAAACGGGTGCTGTCCCAACCAGAACATCAGGGAGGGACGGAGGATTAGCAGAACATCATCTAATCGAGTTGTGAGGGAACTTAAGAAACAGACACAACAGTTGTGGGGGACTTTCAGTAAGCACAGCAGGGAAGGACCACAACACATAGCGCTAGTAGGAAGGCACCGATTTCCACCTGTGAAGAGAACTCTGGAGGTGCCATTGGACCGGCCGGACTTGCGCAGCCTGGTGAACCGTGTTCCGGACTGAGGACTCAGAGATCTTCAGTAAAGAGGTAAAGAGACTGCAACCTGGTGTCCTCGTTATTTACTGCACTGCACCACCACAGCGTCACCACCATCATCCATATCTATTATTCACTGTACGCCCCACGGCAGGGTCACGGACCGGGGCCTAGCCGCCGTGACAACCCCAGAGCAGAGACTCAGAGGCCCCGTACCGGGTACCCCTCGGCCCTGCGGCGGTGGGGGCGCTACAACTTGGCGTCACGAACAGGATCTACTTAAGCCTGAGGAATCGGGTCATGTGTGCCTTGGAACTGTGATTTACTGTGCTTGGACTGTACTTTATTGCAAAGACTGTGGATTGCCACTTGCCGCCAAAAGTTCCCACCAAAACCGCCGCCATTACAGCGCTAAGGAGAGCGCAGGAGAAGAAGAAGGGCGTGGAAGTGGGCGTGAACAAGCTGAAGAGCGCGAAAGACAATGGCCGCCCAGTCTAAACATTCCGGCCCCTTGAGGACGTGTCCGTCAGCAGCCGAGATCCGCCTCCTGATCCTCAATGGTGGGCAGAGACAGAGAAAACGAAACCGCCCACGAAGGAGAGAGCGGGAAAAGGACCAGGAAGGAGTGAGCGACATGGAGGACGCCATGGCGAGCCGCCCGGAGCCGGAGCGTGGGGTCGGAGCAGAGGACTCCCCCAGCCACCCGGAGGGGCACCGCAACCAGGCCTCCACTGCTGATGCTGAATTCCTGCAGGCCGGAGTGGACGAGCTCAGCGACCGACCCCGGCGGACGCAGCTGAGCACTGAGGCCGGGTGGAAGAAGGCCATCATCAGGAGCCTCACCAGACATCTGTCGGCAGCCTCATCTGGTCCGGAGCAGGAAAGAAGTCCCAGCGCTCCGAAGCTGGAAAGCAAGGCCCTGCCGGAAAGCGAGATGCTGCAAACGGAGATGACAACGCCGCAGCGCAAGGCCCTGCAGCTAGCGTTCCAGACCCCAGCGGAGACGGAGCAGACCGGCACCGGAGGGACCGCATCTGAAGCAGGTATGAAGGACGACCCTGCCCTGATGACTGACACCACTCCCGCGACTGCTAGTGCCACAGCTGCTGACTCCGTTCCAGTGACTGACCTTGCAGCAGCCGCTACCTCTGCTGCAGCAAATGCCCATACTCAAGCTGCGCAGACCTCCATCGCTGCGCATGATTTAACTGTACATGAAAGACGGATTAACAGCGTTTGTCCAGCACTGGGTGTAACCCTGGACCTCACTTTGCCCAGGCCGGGAAGGGTTAAGTGCTGGGTGCAGCCCTGGAAGCCGTCCAACTAAACCTCGGAAACCTGAAACTGTACATAGTTAACTGTTTGTTTCCCTGCTTTTTGCTACTTTAAAGGGAACCTGTCACCACGTTTTTGGAAGATGGGATAAAAATAGCGTTAAATAGGGGCAGAGGTGGGCGTTACATTAGTGTGTGTGTTATGCGTTTATTACCCACCTAAGTTGCCGAAATAACTTTGCAAAGTCTCCGTTTTCGCCTGTCAATCAGGCTGGTCAGGTCACATGGGCGTGGTGTCTTCACCCAGATTTGGCGTAGTTTTCCGTTGGTGGCGTAGTGGTGTGCGCATGCCCAAAGTCCGGAATCCTCTTCCAGGGGATTTAAAATAGCGCGGTGTTCGTTATTGCATTGGTGATCGGTGGGCGCGGCCATCTTCCTTTGGCCGCGCGTGCGCAGAAGCGGCGCTCTGCTGGCCGCGGCTTCAGGAAAATGGCCGCGGGATGCCGCGCGTGCGCAGATGGATATCGCGGCGGCCATTTTCCTGAAGCCGCGGCCAGCAGAGCGCCGCTTCTGCGCACGCGCGGCCAAAGGAAGATGGCCGCGCCCACCGATCACCAATGCAATAACGAACACCGCGCTATTTTAAATCCCCTGGAAGAGGATTCCGGACTTTGGGCATGCGCACACCACTACGCCACCAACGGAAAACTACGCCAAATCTGGGGGAAGACAACGCCCATGCGACCTGACCAGCCTGATTGACAGGCGAAAACGGAGACTTTGCAAAGTTATTTCGGCAACTTAGGTGGGTAATAAACGCATAACACACACACTAATGTAACGCCCACCTCTGCCCCTATTTAACGCTATTTTTATCCCATCTTCCAAAAACGTGGTGACAGGTTCCCTTTAAACCCGACCTGGGTTATTCTTAAAGGGATCCCTTTGTTTACCCGGGATCCCTTCCTCTGCTTTTGCTTTTGTTTCCTGTTTCCCCATTGTTATCAAGAACTGCCGCAATCATGAACAGTGCATGATACAAACTGCTTGTAAATAGTTTGCACCTTCTTAAAGGGGCTTCTTACTGGTTTTACTTAAAGAAGGACTCTTTGTGAAGATACCACACTGGAACCTTTGCTGAGTATGGACTGGTAGCTTGAGAAGATATGCTACCTCATAGAGACTTGTTCCCCTCTTAAAGGGGATGTTCATTTGTTGCGCTTAAACCGTGATATTGCTTTAAGACTGGAAGCAATAATGTCTTGACCAAAGAAAGTGATGATAATGTTTATGTGAGTAAGTTATATGTATTTAACTAGTTGATTGTGAAGAAATGCTGATGATGTTCTCTGAAAAGAAAAAGTGAAAGATAGTGAGAAAGATAATGAGAAGGCTTAATGTTTAGTAGAGAATATTCTGATAATGTTGATAGGTAGTTAGGATAGAAGGTAAACCCTGAGTCCTCATAGGAGTCATGTAGAGATGGCTCAGTGCTCTTAAACTGAAAGTAATGTTATGCTCTACACTGTGTATAGTAGTGGAAAAGGCAGTAGGCCCGGGCTGAACGGGGCGGTCCTGCATAGAAAGGAGAGGCAGTAGGTCTGGTGCCGTTAGGACAGGCGGTCCTGCAGATTTAAAGAAGGAGAATGAAAAAGTTAAATTACCTTATAATGTGATTATAGGAAGGTCTTTAGTGGATTCAGAGTGTATGTCCTTAAAGGCAATGTTAAATTATCGTTCAACAATTTTGCACTTAGTAGAATACCCGGTTGGGTAAGAAGAGTTATTTATAGCATGTTGCTATGATATTTAACCATGTTTGTAACGTTCAAGTGTCCTTACCTCCCATAAAGGGAAGCCTGTTCAAGTATACTTATTGTTATTGCACTCAACAAAACTGTATGTCTTTTTGCTAACTTGTATTGTTGTTTTCTTCCCAGTCCCGGAGTACTGTGTTTAACCAGGGGGGAGTGCAGCGCCCCAGAGTCCTGGTCGTTGCAGTGCTGTGGCTCCGCCACTATGGGGAGCTATGGTGCGTCTGATGGCACTGAAGGAGTTCATCGGATCAGGTATCACAGACACCAATACATTTCACAGCCGGGCCTCCGGGGGGAGCTAAGGGTGCTATTCATTAGGCCACTCCCCACCATAGTGGGTAAACTGGGGATCAGGCAGGAAGTTAGATCAGAAAGCTGACTGGGTTGGAACCAGGCAACACCTTGTGGCAGAGGGTGTTGTGGGGGAAGATACAGTAGGGTCTCTGTCAGGGGTGGGATCCTGACAGAGGCTTGGCAACTTGAACGAACGTAACAGGACCGCGCCTGCTCCGGGTAGCGGCGGTGCCCAAGGAAGGACTAGAAGAGAGATAGATTGTGCTGAGTGAGAAACGAGATCACGCAAAAGGAGAAATACCAGTAGGAGTCGTGCTGTAAGACCGAAGCAACATCCTACTGAGGCGCACTACCGGTGGCCGGAACGCCGAGGGAGTATCATAACATTCAGCTTCAAGCAATACTCCAAACAGCGGCAGGACAGTCAGTTTAAGGCGGGCTGTCTAACCTAAATCACCTATGCAGTCTTGGGGGGCAACTTGTGGAGAGGGGCGACTCTAGGGTCCCGGAAGAGCTCCGAGCCTACCCGTCAAACGGGTGCCGTCCCAACCAGAACATCAGGGAGGGACGGAGGATTAGCAGAACATCATCTAATCGAGTTGTGAGGGAACTTAAGAAACAGACACAACAGTTGTGGGGGACTTTCCGTAAGCACAGCAGGGAAGGACCACAACACATAGCGCTAGTAGGAAGGCACCGATTTCCACCTGTGAAGAGAACTCTGGAGGTGCCATTGGACCGGCCGGACTTGCGCAGCCTGGTGAACTGTGTTCCGGACTGAGGACTCAGAGATCTTCAGTAAAGAGGTAAAGAGACTGCAACCTGGTGTCCTCGTTATTTACTGCACTGCACCACCACAGCGTCACCACCATCATCCATATCTATTATTCACTGTATGCCCCACGGCAGGGTCACAGACCGGGGCCTAGCCGCCGTGACAACCCCAGAGCAGAGACTCAGAGGCCCGGTACCGGGTACCCCTCGGCCCTGCGGCGGTGGGGGCACTACATATCCCCTTGTACCACTCTCATGCACCCTGCATCCCCTTGCACCCCTTTCTCACACACCATCCACCTCCTTGCACCCTTATTTCTCACACACCCTGTACCTCTATCTCACACACTCTGTACCCTTCTTTCTCACGTACTCTGCACCTATCTCACACAACCTGAGCCCCCTTGCACACCTTAATCTCACATGCCCTGCACCTCTCTATCTCATGCACCCCCTTATACCACTCTATCACACGAACCCTGCAACACTTGTACCCCTCTCTCACATACCCTGCACCTCTTTATCTCACTTAACCTGTACTCCACTATCTCATGCACTCTGCACCCCTCTATCACACACACCCTGCAGCCCTCTATCTCATGCTTCCTGCACCCACTTGCACCTCTCTCAAGCACCCTGCTCCCCTCTCTCATGCACTCTGTGCCCCACTTTCTCACACACCCTGTACCACACTATCTCATGCACCCTGTACCTGTACCTCTTTCACCCCTCTATTTCACACACCCTGCACCCCTTTGCACACCTCTATTGCACACATTCTGCACCCCCATGTGCCCTCTATCTCACACACCTTACACTCTTCTGTCACAGTCTGGACCACTTTATTTCCTGCAGCCTGTACCCCCACACACCCCTCTATTAGTCTGCACCCACATAGTCCACAAAGCCTGCATCCCTCTATCATGTACAGCCTGCGCTCCCCATTTACCCTGTCCCCTCATTACCTCTCACAAGTTTCCCCATCTCATTCAGCTTCTTCTGCAGCTTCCAGCTGGCAAAACTGTGTGGCTCCTCCCTCTCAAGTCACATGATCATGACGTTATTGCACGTCTAGTACTATTTGGATGTACTTTTTTCTTCCATTTAGGCAGCGAGTTGATTAGTGCTCCTCTGCCCCTGCTGTCCCTGCTGCCCACTCGCATATCGAATCCCCCCACCTCCCTGAAAACAACGCCGGTTTTGCTACTTGGTCCAGCAAAGTGGAAGGGGGTTTAAAAAAATGTCGATTTTTTTCCATCACGATGGCGCCGCCTGCCGCAACCTGCTGCCCTAAGCCCCCGCCCTCCAGTGCCTAGTGGCTAACATGGCTCTGCTTGGGAGTGATATGAGGTATCACAGGAACTGTTTCTATTCTAAGTCTGGCTGGTTTATTGCACTCATAAACCACATCACAGGAAACTCAAATGTAGCATTTGTCCAGCACAAAAAGTCCATACAATAGTGATGGTTTTCTCACTTGGCACAGAGTCTTTTAGCAAGGGCACAAAATCCAGGAAGTCTGCAACCTCCAAACGCTCTGACTTGTGTGAGACAAGCAGGCCTTATTTTACAAAGTAAACCACACCTTGGGATGGAGATATGATGAACAGCCATCTCTCCCAACTCTTTAGATGCTCATAATCAACCTGTAATGGCCAATTAATCCCTTTTAGTCCTATATGTACTAAAGTATTACTATAGGTTTATCTCCCATCCTCTATGTATCTAAGAGCCACCTTACATGCCTCCCCCTCTGCCTAAAGTCATGGGTTTGGCACCTTCTACCACTACACACAGGATTATCAAGATGGCATATGTATTACCATGTTACTCCCGGCTCTATGTTCTACATAGCATTTTCTGCCTTTTTCTTCCTCGTTCACCTGGGCCATGGTTTTCCACTAATTTAAATTCTCGCCCTAAGAGTTAGTGTTGCAGTGTGTCCACCACCAACTTTATGGCCAGGCATTCATTTTCTAAAATGGAATAATTTTTCTCGCCACTGACAGTTTCCTACTCAGTTCAAGAACAGAATGCTCCTCACCACATATTTCCTGAGAAAGGACTGCTACTAATCTGACTTCTGAGACATCTGTTTGGAGTGTAAATTCCTTCCTAAAGTGGGGGTAATCAGGTTGGCTGCTTACACAGAGCTACTTTAAGTTCGTGAAAGGCCATCCCCGCCTCCGACATCCATTTGGCCAAGACTGATTTTCTCCCCTTAAGGAGGTCGGTCAGGGGTGCGGGCAACATGGCAAAGCTTGGAATTAACTTCTTGTAGTACCCCACGATTCCCAGAAGGCCCTAACTTGCTTTTTTTAGAGTGGTGTCTGCCAGTTCTGGATTGTATCTGCTTTATTGATCTGGGGTTAGATTTCACCTCTACCTAGTACATATCCAAGTTATTTGGTCTCTTCTTTCTCCATGGCACTTTTTTGGATTTATAGAGAACCCCACCCCAAGTCCTGAGAGCATCAAACACCACCTGGACCTTTCCCAGATGACTTCCCCAATCAGGGATGAAGATTACGATATTGTCCAGGTATGCCACAGCGTAATTCTCTTGGGGGGTGTGAGGATCCGGTCCATAGCCCACTGGAAGGCGGCCAGAGCTTCCTGCAGTCCGAACAACATCCAGACATTTTTAGTAGAAACTGTTGTATAGAAAGCTATCTTCTCCTTGGCTTCTTGTGACATTGGGATTTGCCAATATCTCTTTGTTAGATCCAAGGTGGTTATGTACCTTGCCGGACCAAGTCTCTCGATCAGTTAATCGACACGTGGCATCGAATATGCGCTGAACTTGGAGACTTCGTTCAGTTTCCGATAATAATTACAGAATCTCCATTCTCCATCGGGTTTTGGAACAAGGACAGTCGGGTTAGACCACCTGGTCTTAGATTCCTCAATGACTCCGAGATTCAGCATACGGCTTCACTTCCTTGCAGATCAGTTCTCGGGAGGCTTCTAGAATTCGATAGGGCTTCGAATTCACCTGCCTGTGGAGTTCTGTCAGAACCTCATGTTCTAAGAGATCTGTACACCTGAGAACATGTCCTGGTTCTACTGCAGCAATTCCCGACATTGCTCTTTTTGGGCCTTAGACAGCAGCTCCGCTATTTTAACGTCTTCAATATCCCCTTCTGGCTTAACCAGCAAACATAGAGTTTCAACTGGGTTTCTTTCTTGCCATGCCTTGATGGGTCGTGGCACAAGAGAATTTTGGAAGTGAAAGATGGGAGCAAATAACTGGCACGTGGAACAGGACTACCTTAAGATTTCCTGGTGACATTCGGGCCAATAGAACCTCATGACCCATTCTTGAGTTTTGTCCACCCCCAGATGGCCAAAACATATGAATAGGCCATGTCCATGTCCAACACCTTCCATCTATGGTGTCCTGGTAGTTGTTCCACTATCTCTTTCCTCACCTTAACAATCTGGTACACACTCAAGATTAAATATGGAAACCTGGTGTCAGCCCCCGGCTCTTGTGCTATGCTATTTATAATGGTTAACTTATTGAACACTGATTTTAGCGTTAAGTCCCTATGTTAGGTAGACCAAAATTTTTTTGCAGTCTCTCTTATCTCAGGGAATACTTCCTCCTCATCTCCCATCATTACACAGAATGGAAACCTGTCAGACTTTGGGAGCGGTGACATTTCTTAGGGCAAACCCGTTTCTTACCCCGTGAATATATTGAACACCCACCTTATTCCCAGGTATCAATTGGAGAGGGAGTGTGGCCCTCACAAGGGTCACCTAACTCCCTGAGTCTAGCAGTCCAGTCATTTGCGGACCATTCACTTTTACAGGACAAGCTTGGGGCTCCTCTCCGGGTGGACAGTCCACACTGCAAGCTGGATACGCATAGAATGAACATTGGTGTCCCATACTACAGTCCATTTGCTCGGTGGTCAGGGGACAATGAGCAGCTATATAACCTGGGCCGTGGCATCTCCAGCAAATTACATTCCTCAATTACATTCCTGAATCTGTTGCTGGTGCTACTGGTAGAGCTGTAAACATAAGGATGAATGACCTCGGGGAGATCAAAACATCCAACACCGCAGAGACACCATCACGTGTTTCTCAACGCAGTGATCCAGAACACTGCCCCCATCTCTAAAGGGAAATATGCAAATGCATGTAGAAAAGCCGCGGAGACACCATCACGTGTTTCTCAACGCAAGCAATGAATAGCCAGGTCTTTCACCGGGAAGGAACAACCACGGGAAGGGCAGCATCCAAGAAAGGAAAACCACCTATGCCAAAACATGGTATCTATCCACAGACAGCTGTTTCGGGGTATTTGCCCCTCATCAGGGTGGAGTAGGAAACTGGCTATTAGGAGCAGTGCCTAGTGAAAAGACTATAAACATAAGGATGAATTACCTCGGGGAGAACAAAACATCCAACACCGCAGAGACACCATCACGTGTTTCTCAACGCAGTGATCCAGAACACTGCCCCATCCCTAAAGGGAAATATGCAAATGCATGTAGAAAAGCCGCGGAGACACCATCACGTGTTTCTCAACGTAAGCAATGAATAGCCAGGTCTTTCACCAGGAAGGAACAACCACGGGAAGGGCAGCATCCAAGAAAGAAAAACCACCTATGTCAAAACATGGTATCCATCCATAGACAGCTGTTTCGGGGTATTTGCCTCTCTTCAGTGTGGAATAGGAAACTGGCTATTAGGAGCAGTGCCTAGTGAAAAGACTATAAACATAAGGATGGACTGGTGGAGCTGTGGCATAAGCAGCTTACTTGTCTCCTGTTTTGCCAACTGTTGCTGCTGTAGCTGTTGCTGGTGCACCAGGTGTTTAAGCAGGTCTTCCATGCTGTCTGACGCTGTTCTCTGGCCTATTGCTGCCTTCAACATGCAGTACCTCTGTAGCAGTCACACATCTTCGCTGGGAATGCTGCCCGCACTTCTAACACCAAATGTAGCAATGCTACTTATTTGGGAGTGATATGAGATATCACAGAAACCATTTCTATTTAAAAGTCCGGCTGGTTTATTGCAGTCCTCATAAACCACATTAAAGGAAACTCAAATACAGCCTTAGCCTGACACAAAGTGAAACATAAAGTAAAAAGTCCATACACTAGTTAAGGTTTGCCCACTTCGCACAGACTCCAGCTTCTTAGCCTTTTAGCAAAACCACAAAATCCAGGTGTAATAATTATAGGGGATAACTCAGGAGACTCTTTGCGTGGAACAAGACAACTACAGGACACAGTTTTATAAGTGGTAAAGTCTATATTATCACACGGTGATTCAAACAGGTGCAGAGAGAAACTCAAGTCCACAACACTTGGTGCAAATATCAAATGCAGCTCAGCAGTCTATAGGAAACTTCAGAGGAAAATGCAATCACGCAGAAAGTCTATGAAGCACAATTATTCTTGAGGATACTTGACACGAATAAGTCCTTGCTTAGTCCACAACACAGATAGATATGCTTATAAGGCAGTTCAAATAATATCTTAGCTCAACCAGGGAGATCTGGGTAATAGTCTCAGGTTCTTGCAGAGCAGAAACAGCTTAGGCTACGTTCACATTTGCGGTCTGCGCCGCAGCGTCGGGCGCCGCAGCGTCGCCGCATGCGTCATGCGCCCCTATATTTAACATGGGGGCGCATGGACATGCGTCGTACTTGCGTTTTGCGCCGCATGCGTCCCTGCGGCGCCCGCGTCCGGGCGCAGAGGACGCAGCAAGTTGCATTTTTGCTGCGTCCAAAATCAATGAAAAAAAGGACGCATGCGGCGCAAAACGCAGCGTTGTGCATGCATTTTGCTGCGTTTTTGTTTGCATTGTGCGTTGCGGCGCCGACGCTGCGGCGCACAACGCAAATGTGAACGTAGCCTAACATGTCCAGCAAATGCAGATGGAAGCAAACACGAGCAGCAGATGAAGGAGGATTACTGGAACTGGTGTATGCAGCAGGAACTCAGAGCAGAGTAGCAGGATAACCCCACAGGTTCACAGGAGCAGGTATATAGCCAGGGAGTCACCAGAGGTCAGGAGCTGGATGCAAGGCAGAATACTCTAGCACAGACTAAAGGCTGGGGTGGAGTTTTACAGCAGGAAGACACAGTGCACATGAGACCAAAGACGCCATCTTGGAAAAGGGCAGTAATGCACAAAAAGGTAAAAAAATGTTCAGAGTCCAGACACCAGGAGGTCTGCAACCTCCACACACACTGACTTGAGAGAGACAAACAGGCCTCATTTTACAAAATGAGCCACACCCAGGGGTGAAGATATGGTGAGCACCCGTCTTTCCCACATCTTCAGCTGTTCATAATTAGCCGATTAACCCCTTTTAGTATTATATCTACTAAAGTATTACTCCAGGTTTAACTGCCATGCACTATGTGTCAAACAGCTACCTTACACCTTATATAGTGGTATAATTGGTGATATTGCAATAGAAACCCCCTATTTTGAGTGGTTGCAGTGACCATGGAGTAACTGTGTGTTTGCAAATGTCAGGGCTAAATTTCAGTCCCAGTCGGGCCCTAGTTGACAGAACCAAACATACTGAAAGAAATTAGGTAGTAGAATCCTCTAGGTAATATTAGATATGTCGGTGTTGGTACCAAGTGCAGACTGGAACTGAAATTCAGCCCTGGCATTTGCAATCACACAGGCCCATGCTGTCCCCGTCTCCAAACACCAGATGGGGATATATTATTAATATTACCCTGGATAGAGGAAAGCAAGACTTACTACAAGACCAATGTTTCTAATGATACCGGTGGCGTGCTGGGGTAAGTGATGGAGTCAGCGACTTTGTGGTCAATCACAACTGTTAACAATATGGGTGTCTTGAGAACACCGATTCAGTTAACAATGTAGCAGACAAGGCAGCCCATGACCAGACAGGCCCTTCTGGCATTTGCCAGAATTGCCACATGGCCAGTCTGGCCCTGGTTGGTACACATCACATCTTCTAGAACTGAGTGTGCATTTCAAAGGTCTACTCTGCTGATCACAGTGGCACATTAAATTATGCAACCCATCCATTGTCTGTTAGAGTCAAGTAGGGGATCAAATACTTATTTATCACTGCAAAATGCAAATAAATTTAAATAATTTACACAATGTGATTTTCTGGATTTTATTTTTGATGTTCTATCTCTCAATGTTAAAACTAACCTACCCTTACAATTATAGACTGTTCATGTCTTTGTCAGTGGGCAAACTTACAAAATCAAATACTTATTTTCCCCACTGTACACATTCTATCAATGTTTTTCAATGATAGAACGCAAACACATTAAAGTCTTTTTTTGGAAACTGTATTTCCACTAAAATAGCATAGAGGCATGTCCTTTTTGATCCAAGCCAAAGATTAAAATCATATATACACACAGGGCTAGCTGGACTGGCCATCGTGCAAACCTGGCAAATGGCAGATGGGCCGGTTTAGCCTTGGCCCACATCAAATGCAACATTGTTAACAGCATTGATGTCCTCAGAAACTTTTGGTATAGTTCCTCGTGATTTCTATGTGCGCCTCTGCACAGGGACATTATTGCAATAAACAGTCACTGTACAGTAGGTCAATATTATCAAGAATATAAACATAAGGATGAATGACCTTGGGGAGATCAAAACATCCAACACCGCGGAGACACCATCACGTGTTTCTCAACACAGTGATCCAGAACACTGTCCCCATCCCTAAAGGGAAAAAAGCAAATGCATGTAGAAAAGCCGCGGAGACACCATCACGTGTTTCTCAACGTAAGCAATGAATAGCCAGGTCAAATGCATTTGCATATTTCCCTTTAGGGATGGGGGCAGTGTTCTGGATCACTGCGTTGAGAAACACGTGATGGTGTCTCCGCGGTGTTGGATGTTTTTATCTCCCCGAGGTCATTCATCCTTATGTTTATCGTCTTTTCACTAGGCACTGCTCCTAATAGCCAGTTTCCTACTCCACACTGATGAGGGGCAAATACCCTGAAACAGCTGTCTGTGGATGGATACCATGTTTTGGCATAGGTGGTTTTCCTTTCTTGGATGCTGCCCTTCCCGTGGTTGTTCCTTCCCGGTGAAAGACCTGGCTATTCATTGCTTGCGTTGAGAAACACGTGATGGTGTCTCCGCGGCTTTTCTACATGCATTTGCATATTTCCCTTTAGGGATGGGGGCAGTGTTCTGGATCACTGCGTTGAGAAACACGTGATGGTGTCTCCGCGGCTTTTCTACATGCATTTGCATATTTCCCTTTAGGGATGGGGGCAGTGTTCTGGATCACTGCGTTGAGAAACACGTGATGGTGTCTCTGCGGTGTTGGATGTGTTGATCTCCCCGAGGTGTTTGTGTTATTACAAGGAATTACAGGGTTATTACTATTATAGAAGGTTAAGGGGAATTATTAGTAAAGTAGGTACATGGGGACATTAGTTCTATATAGTGCCATATAACTGTAAGGAGGTGTAGGAAAACAATATTACTACGCGGAAGTACAACGGGAAAATTATTTACTGTGTAGTGCCAGTGCAGGAGGGTACTACAGCGCACAGATTGGGCACTATTACTGTTTAGGGCACTGGTTACAGCACTGTATAGTTTGTGTAGAGGTGGGGGAATATGAGGAGAGTGCTGGAAAAACAATAATCCAAAGATGTCTGTGTGTTATATTATCTAGAGACGAATTATGGAAGGAAGAAGAGGTCATGGTGGTCCATGCTGAATGGAAGAGAAAAGAGAAAATTAATGTCTATGATCACTGAGAACATCATTGGTGAATGGTGATATATTACAATATTATTATTATTATTGTTATTATTATTACATTTTACATGGTTTTTTTAGAAATACGTAGTAAATCTTGATTTCCTACAGGCAGAATTATAGAAGTCATAGAGACCTCCAATCTGGGAAAGGGAGCAGAGGCGCCATGGGCTTGTGTGCTTTCAAATGCCAGGGCTGACTTTTATCACATGTCCATCCTTGTATACACGTATTTAGGTTTTAGAAAATTATGGATAGCACACGGATACCATCTGATGGTAGAAGCTGACACAGTATCCAAACACTGATTAAAATCTGCATCAGAACACTTCTGAAAATGAATTTTTTTTGTCACATACAGTATGGGCCAAAAGTTTGGATACAATGGTTTTCATTGCAGCAAAACCGTGAAGAAATATATATGGTAAAAAAAATACAAAATATACACATTTGAAACTTTCCAAAATTTGAGTTACACCTTAGACACAGCCAGGACCTGCCTCAGACAGCGGCAAGTGGAGCTTAACTGCACCGATTACTGTTAACTTGTTAAACACCACTGTCAAACTCAGCAGCATTAACAGTTTGCTGGCCTGGGGGTGCATCATTCTATGCATCGGCGCACCCGTAATGTGATTGCAGGGCACTGAAGAGCTACTATGAAAAATGGGGGTCCATTTAAGACCTCCACACCTGTCAGTCGGCGCTCCCTTGAAACCCAACCGGGCTTCAAAGTAGACCATTATTTTTACTACATACAGCAATATTGTGGTATTGCTGTAAATAGCACAAGCAATCAGATGATTGGTTAGGTTCTAGTCCCTTAACAAATACAGTGAAAAGTAAAAGAAACAAAATCTATTTAAAAAAAACCCAAAATATAAAAGTTCACATTATGAGCCTTCTCTCTCTTTAAAAAGATAATAAATAAAAAAATAAACGTGGTATTGTCGAATCCAGAAAAGTAAACACTATAAAGAGAAAAAAAATCAAAATGTCTGTTTTTTTAGATCACCGCAAATATAATGGAAGAAGTGATGAAAATCTTTTATCCATCTCAAAATGGTATAAAAAAAGTCATCTTTCCCTGGAACAAATAAGGCTTGACACAGGTCTATTCACCAACGAATAAAAATGTTACGGGTCTCAGAAATTGACAACTCAATCAGAAAATCTTTTTTTCTTTTTAATAAATTTCACATTTTTTTTCACCATTAAAACAATTTTTAAAAAATTTGACAATTTTGGTATCGCTGTAATCCTACTGGTAAGGAGAATCATACTGCCAGATCATTTTTACCACATAAGGTACACATGTACACCATAGACACAATTACCAAAAAACAATGTGAGAATTGCGGGTGGGGTAGGGGGGAAATAGTGGTTAGCCGTTTTGCCACACTGTTTTCCAGTACACTATGTGGTAAAATGAATGATGTCATTCAAAAGTACAACTCGTCCCACAAAAAAACAGGCCATCCCCCATACGACTGTATGGACAGTAAAATAAAAAAGTTCAGGCTCCTTGAAGAAGGGGGGGAGAAAACAAAATGCAAAAATGGAAATTGAAAATGTATGGAAGGAGTTAAAAAATAAACATTTTTACTCGGAAAACAATGTATAGGGTGGGCCATTTATATGGATACACCTGGGTGGGCCATTTCTAAAGTTGGATCCAAAATGGCCAACTTCAGAATGGTCACCACCCATCTTGAAAAGTATTCCCCCTCCCATATATTAATGTGCCACAAACAGGAAGTTGATATCACCAACCATTCCCATTTTATTCAGGTGTATCCATATACATGGCCCACCCAGGTGTATCCATATAAATGGCCCACATTGTATATCATATTGTCATTCTCTCAAGCAGCTTCATCAGGTAGAGATCCAGGATGTCTTTCTAAGGGCTCATTTCCACATGCGAGAAACACGTCCGTGTCTCGCATGTGAAAACCAAGCTCTGGCGTCGGCACTTGGGAGCGGAGCGTGCAGCTCCATGTGTTCCTATGCGGCCGCACGCTCCGCTCTGGAGTGCCGGCGCCAGAGCTTGGTTTCCACATGCGAGACACGGACGTGTTTCTCGCATGTGGAAATGAGCCCTCACAGTCCTGAAGGAGTTCCCAATGGTGCTGAACACTTGTTGGCTGCTTTGCCTTCACTCTACAGTCTAACTAATCCCAAACCGCCTCATTTGGGTTCAGGTAGGAGGGCTGTGGAGGACATGTCATCTTACACATCACTCCATACCTCTCCTTCTTGGTCACATAGCCCTTATATAGCCCAGAAGGTGCTTCGGATCATGGACTTTTTGCAACACAAGCGGAGCTACCTGAGACTAAAAACACCAAGTTGAACCATTTTTGCACAGCTTCGCATTGCACAAAAAGTTTTAAACATTTCAATTAATTTTAAGCTTGCAAAAACTGATTGAAGAATCGGGGCCATTGAGTGCTTTATGCTGTGTTCGCTGGTTTGCTTTAAGTTTATCATTAGACTGTTTCCATTTTAGGACAGGGCACTGCCGCATGTTGTTTGATGATAATTCCCTAATCTGCAATGCGTTTCAATTAAATTCGAACTAGAAAAGCATCTTCAGCAGTACGAAACATCCTGTTTGTATATTTCCATTCATTTTAGCATTTTATGTCCTGCAGCAATAAATTGATTAATCTAAAAGTAATGATCAAACTGTGTAACAAGTTTTTAATTATGTGAAGCACTATAATACAATCGGGGCTGTAAATGGCACACAAAAAGGAACATGGATGTTACTCTCTCAGGCCGGTTTCACACGTCAGTGGCTCCGGTACGTGAGGTGACAGTTTCCTCACGTACCGGAGACACTGACACACGTAGACCCATAAAAATCAATGCATCTGTTCAGATGTCATTGATTTTTTGCGGACCGTGTATCCGTGTGCCAAACACGGAGACATGTCAGTGTTCGTGGGAGCGCACGTATTACACGGACCCAATAGAGTCAATGGGTCCGTGTAAAACACGGACCTCACACGGACGTTCTCCGTCTGGGGTCCGTGTGCGTGCAGGAGACAGCACTACAGTAAGCGCTGTCCCCCCCACTGGTGCTGAAGCCGCGATTCATATGTTCCCTGCAGCAGCGTTTGCTGCAGAGAAAATATTAATAATAGTGTTTAAAATAAAGATCTATGTGTCCACCGCCCCCCCACCCCCTGTGCGCCCCCCCCGCTGTCCTGAAAATACTCACCCGCTCCCACGTTGGCTGTCACTCCTTCCTCTCTGCCCCACGCCTCCTACTGTATGCGGTCACGTGGGGCCGCTCATTTACAATCATGAATAGTCGGCTCCGCCCCTATGGGAGGTGGAGCCACATATTCATGACTGTAAATGATCGGCCCCACGTGACCGCATACACTAGAAGCCGCGGCCAGACCAGGAAGCAGCGAGGGAGGCGGGTAAGTATTTTCTGAACAGCGGGGGGGCGCACAGGGGGTGGGAGGGCGGCGGACACATAGATCTTTATTTTAAACACTATTATTCATATTTTCTCTGCAGCAAACGCTGCTGCAGGGAACATATGAATCGCGGCTTCAGCACGATGCAGGGTACCACACGCGTGGGTACCACACGCTTCGTGTGGTACCCACTCACCATACGGGCGGCACACGTGTGCCGCTCGTATGGCCTACGTGAGTTTCCAGGCACACGGACACGGATAACTCCGGTACCGATTTATTCCGGTACCGGAATTATCTGGACGTGTGGGACAGCCCTCAATGATATGTCTCTTTCTACATGACTATTTCTGAATTTTAGGCCGGTTTCACACGTCAGTGGCTCCGGTATGTGAGGTGACAGTTTCCTCACGTACCGGAGACACTGACACACGTAGACCCATAAAAATCAATGCATCTGTGCAGATGTCATTGATTTTTTGCGGACTGTGTCTCCATGTGCCAAACATGGAGACATGTCAGTGTTCGTGGGAGCGCACGTATTACACGGACCCATTAAAGTCAATGGGTCCGTGTAAAACACGGACCTCACACGGACGTTCTCCGTCTGGGGTCCGTGTGCGTGCAGGAGACAGCGCTACAGTAAGCGCTGTCCCCCCCACATGGTGCTGAAGCCGCAATTCATATGTTCCCTGCAGCAGCGTTTGCTGCAGAGAAAATATGAATAATAGTGTTTAAAATAAAGATCTATGTGTCCGCCGCCCCCCACCCCCTGTGCGCCCCCCCGCTGTCCTGAAAATACTCACCCGGTCCCTCGTTGGCTGTTGCTCCTTCCTCAATGCCCCGCGCCTCCTACTGTATGCGGTCACGTGGGGCCGCTCATTTACAATCATGAATAGTCGGCTCCGCCCCTATGGGAGGTGGAGCCACATATTCATGACTGTAAATGATCGGCCCCACGTGACCGCATACACTAGAAGCCACGGCCAGACCAGGAAGCAGCGAGGGAAGCGGGTAAGTATTTTCTGAACAGCGGGGGGGGGGGGCGCACAGGGGGTGGGGGGGCGGCGGACACATAGATCTTTATTTTAAACACTATTATTCATATTTTCTCTGCAGCAAACGCTGCTGCAGAGAACATATGAATCGCGGCTTCAGCACGATGCAGGGTACCACACGCGTGGGTACCACACGCTCTGTGTGGTACCCACTCGCCATACGGGCGGCACACGTGTGCCGCACGTATGGCCTACGTGAGTTCCCAGGCACACGGACACGGATAACTCCGGTACCGATTTATTCCGGTACCGGAATTATCTGGACGTGTGGGACAGCCCTTAGGCTGGGTTCATATACACCTGGGTTTCAATTTGCTATTTTTATTAAGGAGAGAAAAAGATCCCCTTGTTTTAAATAGGATTGTTCCCACCTGTCCAGGGGATCAGTTGTTGGGTCCGACAGGTCCAGCGGCCATAATGCAGCTTCTAAGTAACCTTGTGATTAGGACTAATGGCTAGGAGTATATGGGGAAAAAGACTGAAGGTAATTTTACATTTGTGCATAAGATGAGATCAAGACAGAGCTGCATCAAGTTGTTTTTTTTTTTTAAATAAGCCTGAGGCAATGCATATATGTGCATCCATCCTTTTCAGTCTATAAATGTTTGCAAGCCAACTTGTAAATACAAAGCACATTTTAATTAAAAGATAAATAATTTACAAATTCCTAATTAAGTCTCCTTATCGATACCACAGCAAAAATAAGATTTCATTGTCCATTTGATCTCTGTAAATATTGATTGCAAAGAAGTAATACAGTTGCAGAACTCAGGTTAATGGAAATCAGGCAATCTCAATGCAAAAATGGTGCAATTTATACAGAACGTAGAAGAAGGAATACTCTGTGTACCTTCATGCAAAATAACAGACACATGGATGCCTAATATGGGTTCCATATGGATCCTTACAACACAAACTTGCATCATGGGGCCCTTAGGGCTTATTTGCACATAATTGTAAAAATTTCTCCAGCTGAATATTTGTTTTGCTATGTGTGAACACAGCCTTTTGGAGCTTATACACAAAGTATATATCCAATAGTTAGGACCAAGCATTAAGTTTTGTTTGCCAGAGGGATCAAATACTTATTTCTCACTGCAAAATGCAAATAAATTCATATAATTTATACAATGTGATTGTCTGGATTTTATTTTTGATATTCTATCTCTCAATGTTAAAATTAACCTACCCTTAAAATTAAAGGGAACCTGTCACCTGAATTTGTCGGGACCTTTTTTCGGTCCGATGGGCGGTGTTTTCGGGTGTTTTATTCACCTCTCCTTTCCCGCTGGCTGCACGCTGGCCGCAATATTGGCTTGAAGTTGATTCGCTTTCCACCGTAGAACACGCCTGCGCAAGGCAATCTTGCCTTGCGCACGCGCAGTATGCTTTGCCCGACTGCGGGCAAAAGCCGAAAAGCATTAGTGCGCATGCGCCAGCTATGTCCCGGAACACAGCGAAATACTACATAGTGCGCCGGCGCATGCGCGCTAATGCTTAAAGACTGTCCATGTCTTTGTCAGTGGGCAAACTTACAAAATCAGCAAGGGATCAAATAGTTATTTCCCCCACTGTACATGTGTGTATATATATATATCTATATATATATACATATATATATATATATATATATATATATATATATATATATATATATATATTGTTCACCCTCAAAGGACCCATTTGTAGATTATTGATTAGCAGTGGTGGATTTCACTAGATATAGGTGTTGTTTTTTGTTTGTTAAGATCGCTCGTTTTATGATTATCTTGCTCTATAACCAGGCTGCTGATCACCCACTGAACGAGCAACACACTCATTCCTTGGGTGGAATTATCTTTTGCACGGTACAAAAGATCACTGTTCACTGTGGTGTGTAAACAGTAGAGATGAGAAGTTCTTTTGAGCATCGAATTTGACAACTGCGATAAATTTTACCCCAAAATTAGATTTACAAATAAATTTGAGCAAATCGCATAAATAAAAAGCCTCTAATTGCCTGGAAAATATGTGCAAGACACTGAATTCCCCTTAGAGTCAATTGAACATAGTTTGATCTATGTAATGCAAGCAAAGCCTTTTTAATGTCCAAATGACTTTAACCCATCTGGTTAAGGGAAAAAGGATGGTAACCAACAGAGTATTTAACAACACACTGCAGTATCAGCCTTTTTAGGCTGCCTATATTGTATCAAAATGATGCCTTCTGGAGAAACAGATGCTTGCACTGCTTTTTTTTATAGACAGGTGGTGCAAGTAAAAGATGCGGTGGCATTTTCATATGGTTCGATGCAACAATCATCTTTTTTTTGCGAAAAATGTCAAGAGGTAATGGCCTCTCAACCAGAAGCTACATTTTTGTTTTCCTTTTTTGTGGTCCACAACCTTGTTTGCTAATCATAAAATAATTAGCCTTTTTATCAAGCCATCCAAAAATTATCCCCTTACTCCTGGAGAACAAACAGTGGCATTGTTTTGACCATGAAGAAAATATGGCTTGTTGTCATCAGGCCTTTTAAACAATTAGCTGTTTCTTGAGGGTACAAAAACATGAGAGTTCATTTCCCAGCATTAGTAATATGACCAAGCATTATAAAACACAGTGGGAAACCAGGAGATATGTGACTGTACAGTGGCTGTGGCAGGAACACTACAGTAGAGAGTTATTAGGAGATGCTTGGCAGTTTAGGGAAGCCCTGGCAGCAGCAGTACTATAATACTATAATATAGATGATATGATAGACAGTGAATAGATACCCGGCAGAGTGTGGCCAATTGGCACTGGCGGCAGCAGAAGAGAGTAGAAGACAGTCAACGGACAGGCCAGCAGATACATGGTATGGCCATTTTAATAATTTGAATCAGGTGTTGGTGTATGAAAGCCTGCACTGATCCATACCTTTATTCATTTTGAAAAATGTTAGGTTTTCCATGCTTATGGCAGATAACCTGGCCCGCTTTCATGTGAAAGATCCACTGGCCGCACTGAATACCCTCTCTGACTTGACAATGGAGGCTGGCCATGACCATCCTTCCATGGAAAACTTGGCCAGTTCTTGCCATTGGTCCAATTTATTGACCCAGAAATCATGATATCTTCCTGAGAGGCAACACAGTCTAGGTACAGCTGAATCTGGACGTTTAGACTATGTGTTTGCTGCAATGCGCTAGGTTGTTGCCGTAGCATTCAAAACAGCTGGTCCATCATTTCAAATACACTGTAGGGGTGGCTGCTACTTTGATTATTTGTTGAAGTCCTAACACTGGCACCGGTGGGGGAACGTTGTGTCTGCGTGGATTCCACAGAGGTCTGCTGGGCAGTTTGCAAAATCTTTGCAGAGCAGGTAATAAAACTTATCCCGACAGTAACCCAATTTGGGCTATCATTCAGAAGCAGCAAAAAATTCCCCCATTTTGCTTTTACAGTAAGACTCTAAAAGCATCACTATCGAATAGTCATCACTTTTCTTCATGTAAACAATACGCTTTTCCTCCCATAGACATTGCAGCATACAACTTACACAGTGATGGTTGCTTGTCATGGCCAGTGTCATAGTCATTGTCACTTTTACCCTGATGGTCTGCCCCTTACCCCTACCTGTGCTAAGTATGTGTCCTCCTCTACATCCACCTGCTCCTGTTCTTTCTCCTCCCAGTCATGCAGCATGTGTCATGGACCTTAAGCGTCCGCAACAGACAAAGGGCAGCGCTGATCATGTGCAAATTTATATTTTTCCTCCATCCCCTCTTGCATGCTGGTGAGTGTTTTTTCTAGGATAAATATGAATGAGATTGCATAGATCTTCCCTACTGACAAAATTTGTTGCCTCTTCGAAGGGCTTCAGTAAGCAATACACATCCCTCATTAGTTGCCAATGTGAGACCTCAAAGAAGCCCATGCTGCATTTTGAATGCTGCATGATGTAGTCCATGACCTCTTTATGCAGTTTGTACAAATACTGCATCATATACAGTGCCAAATTACAGCGGATTGCCACTTCACAGTGAACTTTTGAGCTCAAAGACAAGTCCAGAGAGGTACCTTTGTTCTTCTTTACAGGAAAACAGTGAACAGGCACCGCTTTCTGTGAGAAATAATGGCGGCTTGATATCTTTAAGGGAGCCTAAGAGCACACCTTAATTTCTCAAAAACCAGCAGAATCCATAAGCTGGTAAAGTAGTGATGGCACCACAAGCAACTTGACAAGATCCGTATTTAGTTGGCAAACCAGCATATGCCTGGGAGCGTCTAGTTGTTTTCTCACCACACAATCATGGATATTTGCTGTTTCAGTGGAGAATGTGTACTTGGAGTAAAACACATGGAAGGTGAGGATGACCATGATAATTGTGGTGACGATGACACCGAACTAGTTCTACTAAAGGAGCTGCTTGGCTGACGAAAAGACAACCATTGTGAGATGGGTGTGGAGAACAACTTGAGGATTGCTCAGATTGCTGGCCAGCTTGACTTTGCCAAATAAGCAGCTGATGCCCCTACATTTGCTGATGGAGATCTATAATTCCTAGTCTGATTTTCCTCTTTCAAAGCCTGCAGAATGCCAAAGAATCATTTGGCATCAATGTGCAAAAAGAACTTGCCACACATGAGAAGCCCCCACATATGACTCATCACCACGGCGACCAGGATGTTCAGGCAGCGTAGAGGTTCCTCCATCAAAAGCACTTACAGCATTTTCTCCCCCACAACTGACTGCAAGAAAAGCTGACTTGGCTCCAGAGGATGTTTACAATGCACGGCCCCTGTGCTTGTTTGTTGCCAATGATAGCAACCTCCTCCTCTAATGACCTCAACTTCTCATCAGCCGTCTGGTTCCAAAGTTTTGTCCAACAAAAATCATCACCATGATCGTCATCCATAAACCCACAGACAGGTAAGTGTCTCTGCCAGGGTCAGACTGGAGAAGGACGCAGAGGGGGCCCACTTGTGTCAACTAAATGTGCATCCTCAGATGCACATTCAGTTAAAATGTATTGCCCCTTCGCAACAGGTCGCCCACGCAGCAAAGGCATACAGCTGACTTGTGTGCTGTTGCAGACAGCGTATGACAGTGACATCCCTGGCATATAACATCACTGTCATGTGCTGCCTGTGATTGGTGCACTCGTGTCAACTGATGGCCTCTGCTAGGTCTGCAGCCATTTGTACATGCACCGGATCTGTCGAGGCAGAGGATGCCATGCAGCGCCAGGCGCACAGGCAGGTAAGTAGAATATTTTTTTTTACTTCTGTGGATGAGGAATGGTGCGGGGGCCAGGGTGGCTATATGGGGGGCAGGGTGGATATATTTGGGCGAGCCAGTATGGACATTTGGGGGAGTCAGGATGGATATATGGGGGGCCAGGACAAGGGACCAGGATGCATATATGGAGGGGCCAGAATGGATATATGGAGGGCCAGGGTGGATACAGGGTGGGGTTAGGACGGATATATGTAGGGCCAGGATGGATATATGGAAGGGCCAGGATGTATAAATGGGGCAGCCAGGATGGATATATTGGGTGGGCCAGGATGGATATAAGGAGGGGACAAGATGGATATATTGGAGGGTTATGATGGATATATGGGGGGACCACGATAGATATATGGAGGGGCCAGCATTGATATATGGAGGGGCCAGGATGGATATATTAGGGGCCAGGATGGAAATATTAGGAGTCAGATTGGATAGGAGGAGCCAGGATGGATATATGGTGGGCCAGGATGGATATAGGGGGGGGGGCAGAATGGATATATTGGGGGCCAGGATGGATATATGGGGGACCAGGATGAATATATGGGGGGCTGGGATGGATATATAAGGGGGCCAGGATGCATATATATGGGGCAAGGACAAGAAGCATATGGGGGCAGGACAAGAGGCATATGGGGGCCAGGATGATTATACATGGGGCAGGACAAGGGGCATATGAGGGCCAGGATTAGTATATGGGGGAGGCAGGATGGATATATGGGGGGCCAGGACAAGGGACCAGGATGGATATGGATCGGTGATAACTTGTTTTAACCAAAGATCCCCATTAATGCAAGCTACCATAATTGTACATCCCAGTTATGGTGTGCACACAGTAGATGTGCAGAAGCCTCCTGTGCTTTACGGTCGATGCTCCACTATAACAGGGATAATGGCTTACAGGTATTTGTATATAGCTGTAGAGTGGAACCCTAGGGTCAATTCCTCCTGTGGTCCCAGGCACTCCAGTAGAACCTTGGTCTCTGTGCTCCTTGACCCCCATTCGTGCCTGACTCGAACTTCAAAATTTTCCCTGGCTCAAAGTGCTAAAACGCATGCCATAACTCGGCAAAAATACACTTTTTTATGCAGTGTTTTTCCTGCCAAGAGACACAAAAATGTCTAAAGCAAATATGTGTGCAAATTAATGAGGGCACACACCCATATGCAAAAGGTGTTAACTTATGATACTTGTCTGTAATTACTAGCTGCATGCCTTATAGACTGTACTAATTCACATTGACATTTACTAAAAATATATTTCCCCTGATTTGTAGCTGATTTTCTATCTAGATAGGAGGCTATAAAAACTCAGCAAGTGGTGGAGTTTTCCGCCACATTGCAGCTTTTTCTTTTCTGCCTTATACCCTAATGATTGTTAGTTGTTAACCCCTTTACGACCTATGACAGTGTAACACCCCTTTAGGGCTACCACGGTACACTGGGTGTTATGGGGGGGGGGGTCTCACCTCTCCAGGGCGCAGTGCCTCCACCCGAATCTTGATTGCAGCTCTCTCTCTGGGACTGCAGAAGGACTATTATCTTCTGGCAAGGGTTGCCGCGGATGTTGGCGCGCAAATTAGAACAGTTGGTGCACTTAGACGAATATTAATGGCAATAGTCTGGGCTGTAATGTACTCACTGTAAATAGCGCTGGTGGGACCACAAGTCTCAGAAGGGCACTCACTGCGCGTCTCCAACGGTCGGATGGTTCTCTGGACGCCAGCTGGGGGTGGCCGGATTCAGTCCTTTATACGGTGGGAGTGCCGGCAGAACTCTCCAAGTTCTTGATGTAACTTGCTCCAGAAGGTAAAAAAAGCCTCGCTCTCTCCAGCAGCGCAGGTATATCCGAGGGGACAACAACACTGCAGCATAGAGGGATGCAAATCCACCGTGCTCAGTCTCTCACAGCAAGTTGCCACACTCTTTTCTTTCTCTGAATTCTTGCTTTCACTTTCTGCCCAGCTCCTCCCTTCAAGTCCCTCCTCATCCAATCCAGGCTGGGTCATCTGACTGAAACAAGGGTCCCTGGGAATTGTAGTCCACTGCAGCTCAGGGGAAAATCTGCTAATGTCTGTAGGTCCCTGTTTAACAGCAGCTGCAAAGCTCTTCTTAGTGTCTGTAAGTCCCAGTATACCAGTGACAGTTCCCAGTGCAGGTGTTACATTAGGGAGACCCAAGAAGAAGGGAATAGTTTAATTTAATTTATCTACAAGCAGAGATGCAGGCCTGCCCCCTGCCCGAGAAAGAGGAGCTACAATTAAGTCATCGGAGAGAAGGGTAGTATTAGAAGTTCAGACAAAGCCCTGACATGCCGGGACAGTCCCTCTGAATCCGGGATGGTTGGGAGCTATGCATGTCTCAGCCTTCACCTCAAATAATTTGTACACTTCTCTGTAAGAGCAATCGTCTGTGAATGCAGTAATTCTCTTTCCTTCTTTTTCCTTTATCGGGTTTGAAATACTATAGAGTATTCATAACACTTCAGAGTTACATTAATTATTTTTTTTCTGTGGATTTTATTTTGCCGAAATTGATTACCGTATATACTCGAGTATAAGCCGAGATTTTCAGCCCAAATTTTTGGGCTGAAAGTGCCCCTCTCGGCTTATACTCGAGTCACGGTCGGCGGTGGGGTCGGCGGGTGAGGGGGAGAGAGCGTGTCACATACTCACCTAGTCCCGGCGCTCCTGACGCTCCTCCTGCCCGTCCCACGGTCTTCGGTGTTGCAGCTCGTCCCCTGTTCAGCGGTCATGTGGGACCGCTCATTAGAGAAATGAATATGGACTCCACTCCCATAGGGGCGGAGCCGCAAATTAATTCTTCTAATCAGCGGTAACGGTGACCGCTGACAGAGGAAGAGGCTGCGGCACCCGGAGACCAGCTGTCCGGGATAAGGAGCCAGGGACGCCGGGAGCAGGTAAGTATGTCAGTTACCTGTCCGCGTTCCACACGCCGGGCGCCGCTCCATCTTCCCGGCGTCTCTCCGCACTGACTGTGCAGGTCAGAGGGCGCGATGACGCATATAGTGTGCGCGCCGCCCTCTGCCTGAACAGTCAGTGCAGAGAGACGCCGGGACGCTGAGGAGCTGCAAGCAAGAGAGGTGAGTATGTGGTTTTTTTTTTTTATTGCAGCAGCAGCAGCATTGTATATGGCACAGCTTTATGTGGAGCATCTATCGGGCCATAAGCAAAGGTGCAGAGCATTATATATGGCACAGCTATCTATGGGGCCATAATCAAAGGTGCAGGGCATTATATATGGCACAGCTATCTATGGGGCCATAATCAAAGGTGCAGGGCATTATATATGGCACAGCTATCTATGGGGCCATAATCAAAGGTGCAGGGCATTGTATATGGCACAGCTATCTATGGGGCCATAATCAAAGGTGCAGGGCATTTTATATTGCACAGCTTTCTATGGAGCATCTATGGGGCCATAATCAAAGGTGCAGAGCATTGTATATGGCACAGCTTTCTATGGAGCATCTATGGGGCCATAATCAAAGGTGCAGAGCATTGTATATGGCACAGCTTTCTATGGAGCATCTATGGGGCCATAATGAACTGTGCAGAGCATTATATATGGGGCAGCTTTATGTGGAGCGTCTATGGGGCTATACTGAATGGTGCAGAGCATTATATATGGCACAGCTTTATGTTTAGCATCTATGGGGCCATAATGAACAGTGCAGAGCATTATATGTGGCACAGCTTTTTGTGGAGCATCTATGGGGCCATAATGAACAGTATGGAGCATCTATTTTTAATTTTGAAATTCACCGGTAGCTGCTGCATTTTCCACCCTAGGCTTATACTCGAGTCAATAAGTTTTCCCAGTTTTTTGTGGCAAAATTAGGGGGGTTGGCTTATACTCGGGTCGGCTTATACTCGAGTATATACGGTACATATGTTTAGTTTCTCATTAAACACCACTCCTTTTACTCAATGTCAGAGCAGAGACATAACTTTGATGTTTTCTGGCTGTGAAATTTGCCCACTATAAACTTGGCAATTGAAATCTTGACCAGAGTGTAGAAAAGGTATCACATATTAATCAATACTGGGCCGATTTTGTAAGCACAGATATATTCAGATTAGATTAAACTCTAATTCTACTCCCTTTTTTAGCTTGCTAAGCATAAACACCCCCAGGGAAACTTTCCTTCAAGGAAGGAAAGTCCACAAAACTTTTATTTATTCAAACTGACACAAAAAATATGCTCATAACGAGGATTCCACTTCTACACTTGACTAGCAGCCTCAGGGCAGGCATAAGCCTGATTTTTCATTTTTCTTGATACTTTGAAATTGTTATAGTGATATGCCTGAGTATTACACAAGTTTAATAAGGAACAAAAACAGAATGAAAGTTCAATTTGTAGATCATTTATCCTGTAGTCTTTATTTATCATCATTAATAAATTGAATTTAATGATATAACAATGTTTGTATTGATATTACATATTCTTTAGATTTTTAAAGCAAAGTTTTACAATTGTTTCTATTAGAGTATATTTGGAAAATTTTACTTCTCCGCTTAGTTTCTTCTTTTCAATAAAATGTGATGGGGACATGATTTTGTGGCAGCATCTTCCAATGAAAAAATGCTTTCCTATGAGTAGTGTTAGTACAGCTTTTTTTTTTTTTTATCAGCACTTGGAGTGGTATAACCCATGTTATCTGCCCCAGTTATATACTTATCAGCTGCCGTTTGCTGTTGTTACTGACGCCTCACTTCCACCATCTTGTGACAGCATTTTCTTACTGATAGGATGTGTAAATCAATCAATGTAAGTCTCTGAGAGCCTCATTCCAGCAAACATTGGAGCAATCCAGCAGGTCACAAATTACAGAGGTCGACTACAGCGGCATTGAGAATAGGTGAAGACGGTGTCTGATACGTACAGGGGTTGGACCAAATAATGGAAACACCTGGAAACATCAACAAAAGTTAGTTTAATATGGTGTAGGTCCACCTTTTGCGGCGGTTACAGCCTCAATTCTCCGAGGTATGGATTCATACAAGGTGTGAATTGTTTCCAAAGGAATTTTAGCCCATTCTGCAGTTAAAACACCCTCCAGTTCTTTGAGCGACGATGGCGGCGGAAATCGACGTCTAACATGAATCTCTAAAATTGACCATAAGGTATCAACCACTGAGGACTCTCAATTCTAAACATCTTTCTAAAATTGACCATAAATGCTCAATAATGTTGAGGTCTGGGGATTGTGGGGGCCAGATGAGATGCTCAACTTCATTAGAATGTTCCTCGTGCCATGCTTTAACGATTCTAGCTGTATCAATTGGTGCATTATCATCCTGAAAGATGGCGTTCCCCTCTGGGAACAGTGCTTGAACCATTGGATGCACTTGGTCGCCAAAATGCCTAAATAATCTTGGCTGTTAATTCTTCCATGAAGGGATATCATTGGCCTGCGGATCTCCATGAAATAGCACCCCAGATCATCACAGAACCGCCATGTTTTATGGTTGGGAGAAGGGAGTCTGGATGGAATGCTTCTTTCGGCTGTCTCCAAACGTACACTCGGCCAGAGGTCGGAAATAGGGTAAACGATGATTCGTCTGAGAATATCACATGTTTCCACTGCTCGAGGGACCAATTCTGGAGGTTTCTACACCAGTCTAAACGGTTGGAAACATTTGTCATTGAGAGCAGCGGTTTTCTAATTGCAGCTCTTCCGTGGAATCCAGGTTTGTGCAGCTCCTGACGAACAGTTTTCGTGGAAACTGGGTTCTGTAGGTGTTCATTGAGCTCAGCAGTGATTTTCAGAGCCGTTGTCTTGCGATCCTCTCTCACAATTCGCTTTAGAGTCCAACGGTCTCTCTCAGTCAACTTTGACTTTCGGCCGGACCTGTGCTTTGCTGCGGACATTTTTCCTTCTCTTTCAAATGCAGTCATTACTTTGGAGACAGTACCTCTTGACACGCCAAGCATCCAGGCACTTTCTGTTACACTAGCGCCTGCCATACGAGCACCAACAATTTGGCCTCTTTGAAAATCCGAGAGGTCTGCCATTGGTATCAGGTTCTCATCAATGTTCTTACAATTATGCAAAACAAACAGTTAATTTACATACACATATCACATAACACAAATAAACCACTACAAAACATTACCATATGTCACGGTTTGCATGTTTATCACATGTTCGAAGATTATGATGCCAAAACGTTAGGTGTTTCCATTATTTTGTCCAACCCCTGTATATTACGAGGGGCAGAGAACTTACATTAGTTATGCCACTCCAGGGCTGAAATTAAAAAAAGCTGCAGGAAGGAAGGAAGGAAGCTGATGGACAGGTCTGGTCACATGCCCGTTTATCACTGTGAGTTTAAAAACAGGACAGTTGTGAAGTCTGTGAGGAAGGCTGCTATGACGCTAATATACTGCATCAATAAGTGTGTTGTTCAGCCAGTCTCTTCAGAACTTACAGCCATTGCAGAGACATATGCCAAATATAATATGACTTGATTCTATTCCTTATGCTGGATGTGTTTATATTCCTTTACTGCCATCTACTGGCCATTATCATAGTATGTTTACATGTATTTGTAGCTGTAAATTCCTACCATGCCTCTCTCTTTAACTCCTCCTATCTTGTTTGCTCACATCCTGTTCTTTCTGGTCAGTGCCAACTTCGCAGTAATGTGCAACAAAGGTAGAGATAGGATTTTTTAGGCTAAATCTATCCTCTATAATCCATCCTCTATCCTCTGTCTTCCATCCTCTACCCTAATACTTGTCCTGCAGCGCCCCAGAGTCCTGGTCGTTGCAGTACTGATGCTCCGCCGCTAAGGGGAGTGATGGTACGTCTGATGGCACTGAAGGAGTTCACCTGACCAGGTATCACAGACACCAATACACTTCATAGTCTGGCCTCCAGGGGGAGCTAAGGGTGCTATGTATTAGGCCACTCCTCACAATCTGGTTAAACTGGGGGTTGGATAGAAAGTTAGAGAGAAAGCTGACTGGGTTGGAACCAGGCAACATCCTGTGGCAGAGGGTGTTGCAGGGGAAGATTCAGGGGGTCCCTGTCAGGGGTGGGATCCTGACAGAGGCCTAGCGAAAAGGAAAGAACGTTAAGGAACCGCGCCTGCACTGCATCGCGGCGGTATCTCAAGAAAGGACAAGAAGCGAGGTTTATTGTGGAGAGTGAGAAACGTGATCAAAGCGAAAAGGAGAAAACACCAGTAGGAGTCGTGCTGTAAGATCGAGGCAACATCCTATTGAGGCGCGTAGCCGGTGGCCGGAACGCCGAGGAAGTATTGGGCTCCAAGCATTACTTCAAACCAACGGCAGGACAGTTAATTATAGGTTGGCTGTCTCACCTAAATCACCTAAGCAGACATAGGGGGCAACTGTGGGAGAGGGGCGTCACAAGGGTCCCGGAAGAACTCCAGGCCTACCCGTCATACGGGTGCGTCCTATCCATATCATCTGGGGGACGGAGAAGAACATCAGAACAGACATAAGTTGTGGGAAAGAACATCAGAAACAGACACAACAGTTGTGAGGACTATCCCGTGGTGCTCAGCAGGGAAGTACTACAACACACAGGCGCTAGAAGGTAGGCACAGATTTCCACCTGCAAAGGGAAATCTGGAGGTGCCATCGGACCGGCCGGTCTCAGACAGCCCTGTTAACAGTACTCCGGATTGAGGATCTTGAAGCCTTCAGTAAAGAGGTAAAGAGACTGCAATCCTGTGTCCTCGTCATTCATTGCGACCTGCACCACGCACCACCATCACCATCACATCTTTTATTGGACGCCCCTTAGCAGGGTCACGGACCGGGTCTAGCCACCGTGACAACCCCAGAACTGAGACAGAGAAGCCCGGTACCGAGTGTCCCACGGCCCTGCACTTGGGGGCGCTCCAAACTTGGCGTCACGAACAGGATCTACTTAAGCCTGAAGAATCAGGTCATGTGTGCCTTGGAACTGTGATTGAACTGTGCTTAAACTGTGATTTATTGCAAAGACTGTGCATTGCCATCACCGCCAAAAGTTCCCGCCAAAGCCGCCGCCATTATAGCGGCAAGAGGAGTGCAGGAGAAGAAGAAGGGCGTGGAAGTGGGTGTAACCAAGCTGAAGAGCGTGAAAAATCATGGCCGCCCTGTCTAAATATTATTGCACCGTGAGGACGTGTCCGTCAGCAGCCGAGATCCGCCTCCTGATTCTCAATGGTGGGCGGAGGCAGAGGAAACGAAACCGCCCACGAAGGAGAGAGCGGGAAAAAGACCAGGAAGTGACCCACGTGGAGGATGAGATGGCTGATCGCTCAGACCCAGAATGTGGGGTTAACCCAAAAGATACTTAGTATCAGAACACACCACTGACAAGGCAATATAAAAGAGATAACAATTTTTATTGAAAATACACACATGCTAAAAAAAGTAATAACATTCAATAAACAGTAAGAGGAAAGGTGATACCCAAGTAAAGTGCACAAAAGTCAAAGACATGAGGTAAAGGGTATCACAGGCCACGGGGATGAAGTCGATATCTCTAATCCACCAAATTCATGAAGGCATGCATTAAAGGTAAAATAGCCATTTCTCAAACCACACTCCAAAGTGCAAGTGCATAAAGGGTTAATAAATACCGACACATACCCATGAAATCCACCTGTCCTCAGTCCCAAAAAGAGCCCCGACTCGCGTTTCGCGTTCTTGCTTTATCAAGGGGTAGAAGTTTGTGCGTCAATGTGGGGTTGAAGTGGAGAACTCCCTCAACTACCCGGAGGAGCGTAGCGGCCCCGTCTCCACAGCCGATGTGGGTCTCCTGCAACTCGAGATGGAGGACCTAATCGAACAACTTCTCCAGCTGCGGGTGGAAGCCAAGACTGCATCCCAGGAAACGCCAGCGGAGGATCCCCTGACCTCGGTCCCTGCACTGCTGCTCGGGTTGCTGCCGACGTCTCCACCGATGTCACCACCAGCGGAGCCAGCCGCGCAGGAGGATGTTGCACCGGCCGGTAAGCTCGCCGACCCTGCCCCATTAGCAGAGGACCTGCTGATAGGCCCAGTTGCAGCGCCACCTCCCCCTGGGACCTACTGACTCCAGCACCTCCTTCCCTGGGACCAGGCCACCGGCATGGAGCACCTTCTAAAGGCCCCGATCGCACCAGTCACCCTGCCGGGCGCAGTCTATGCCGAGCGCACGGTGTGCCGCTGGGTGAACCCCGGGTCTGACTTTATGGGGTTCCCCGGGGTGGCGACCCAAGAAGGAGAGATGGTGCAAGCCCTCAGCTGGGAAGAATATCAGGCCCAGCTAGAACGGCAGTGGGCAAAGCGGGAGGAGGCGTACCAGGCCGGGCTGGAGGCCCATCACCAAAAAGACTTAGCTGTGAAGGACCGGGCCCGCAAGGACCCCACCACTCATCAGGCCCCGCGCAGGCAGGGCATCGTCATCGCCTTTAAGCTCCGTGGAGGCTGGGGCTTTATTAAAGAACCGGCTTGTACGCCGAAGTGTTTGTTAACCGGAGGAATGTCGAGTCCCACCTGAGGGAGGGTCATCCGGACCGGGACCTCTACCCGGGGGACCAAGTCACCTACACCCGACACTTTGGGGAGAAGGGGTGGTTCGCTTTGAATGTCCACAAGAGGCGAGACCCCATGACATCCCCAACCAAGGTGCCAGCAAAACAGCCCCCTGCGGTGAAGACGCCCTCCTGTGACCGATCCACCGTTACTACAAAGACCACGGTGGTTACTCCTACTTGCACCGTGGTAAAGACCCCAACCTGCACCGTTGCTACCACCACCACTGTGGTGGCCGGAAGCCTGGCCGAGGTGGTAGCTGGTGCTCAAGCTGGCGTCGGAACCAAAACGGTGGCCACCCAGACCCCTGTCTGGGACAAGGAGACCGTCTCCTAATCAGTAAGGATGAAGCCCTAAAGCTCTGCGTACTGTAAATAGTTAACTGTTCGTCTTCTGTGTTTCCTGCTGCTAATACCCGACCAGGGTTGTCCTTAAAGGGGTCCCTTTGTTTACCCGGGATCCCTATTGTTTTTTTATTTTTGCTTTTATTTTTCCTTTTGCTCCTTGTTCACCCCTGTTATAAAGACTACCGAATCATGGACGGTGAATGGTTCACAAACTGCTTTGTAAATAGTTTGCACCTTATTAAGGGTGCCCCCTACTGGTTTTACAAGAAACAGAACTCTTTGCTAAGAAACTGTTCCTGGAAACAGTACTGGAGTTCCTGCCCTACACAGACTTACAACTTGAGCAGTTGCACTACCTCAAAGAGACTTGGTTCCCTCTTAAAGGGAATGTTCACCAGTTGCACTTAGAAGAGAGAAATGAAGAAAAGTTAATTTATATTTTATGAGTTTTATAGTAAGCCTTTAGTGGATCCAACTTATACGTCCTTAGAGGCAAAGTTAAATTATTGTTCAGAATTTGCACTTAGTAGACTACCCGGCTGGGTAATAAAAGTTATTTATAGTGTGTTATTTAAAATATTTAACCATGTCTCGTTTGTAACGTTTAAGAGTCCTTACCTCCCATAAAGGGAAGCACTGTTATTATTTCTTATTACTTGTTTATTGCATTCCAAAATTTGTATGTATTTTGCTGACATGTATTGTTGTTTTCTTCCCAGTCCGGGAGTACTGGATTTAGCCGGGGGGAGTGCAGCGCCCCAGAGTCCTGGTCGTTGCAGTACTGATGCTCCGCCGCTAAGGGGAGTGATGGTACGTCTGATGGCACTGAAGGAGTTCACCTGACCAGGTATCACAGACACCAATATACTTCATAGTCTGGCCTCCAGGGGGAGCTAAGGGTGCTATGTATTAGGCCACTCCTCACAATCTGGTAAAACTGGGGGTTGGATAGAAAGTTAGAGAGAAAGCTGACTGGGTTGGAACCAGGCAACATCCTGTGGCAGAGGGTGTTGCAGGGGAAGATTCAGAAGGGTCCCTGTCAGGGGTGGGATCCTGATAGAGGCCTAGTGAAAAGGAAAGAACGTTAAGGAACCGCGCCTGCACTACATCGCGGCGGTATCTCAAGAAAGGACAAGAAGCGAGGTTTATTGTGGAGAGTAGAAACGAGATCAAAGCAAAAAGGAGAAAACACCAGTAGGAGTCGTGCTGTAAGATCGAGGCAACATCCTATTGAGGTGCGTAGCCGGTGGCCGGAACGCCGAGGAAGTATTGGTCTCCAAGCATTACTTCAAACCAACGGCAGGACAGTTAATTATAGGTTGGCTGTCTCACCTAAATCACCTAAGCAGACATAGGGGGCAACTGTGGGAGAGGGGCGTCACTAGGGTCCCGGAAGAACTCCAGGCCTACCCGTCATACGGGTGCGTCCTATCCATATCATCTGGGGGACGGAGAAGAACATCAGACCAGACATAAGTTGTGGGAAAGAACATCAGAAACAGACACAACAGTTGTGAGGACTATCCCGTGGTGCTCAGCAGGGAAGTACTACAACACACAGGCGCTAGAAGGTAGGCACAGATTTCCACCTGCAAAGGGAACTCTGGAGGTGCCATCGGACCGGCTGGTCTCAGACAGCCCTGTTAACAGTACTCCGGATTGAGGATCTTGAAGCCTTCAGTAAAGAGGTAAAGAGACTGCAATCCTGTTTCCTCGTCATTCATTGCGACCTGCACCACGCACCACCATCACCATCACATCTTTTATTGGACGCCCCTTAGCAGGGTCACGGACCGGGTCTAGCCACCGTGACAACTCCAGAACTGAGACAGAGAAGCCCGGTACCGAGTGTCCCGCGGCCCTGCGCTTGGGGGCGCTCCAGTCCCATCATAGACATCTCTACCTCATCTTATCAAGATACAATTAATAAACTAAAAGTTTGCCCACTATATTTGCCTCCCTAGATTATCGACCTGCAGCTAGTCAGGTTAGCGAGGAGAGGATAGTGACTAATCTATCTACCATTGCTTGTACAAAGATCTGTGCTCACATACCTTAGACACATCTCATAGAAGCATATTGGTGACAGAATAATAAGTGCCACAAAATCATTGTCACATTTCCTCCAAGACTTGCTCTTTCAACATCTGTTTCTGTCACCTTGTACCGCTGTATTCATTCCGTGGATGGCACCGGTGGTAGAGGAGATGTCAGAACCTGAAGCTCTAGGCGGCACAGGCACTGTTCAGCCACTGATTATGGTGGCTGGGACCTATAGTGTCATTCAGTCTGGCAGTATGGATGTATGTGCTGTCCAACTAGAGTAAATTATTGCCACTATAATAAAAATTGTCTTTTGCTAACATAAATGTATTTAACACAAAACAGATTTTTCTAGTTTACATGGTACCACTTTATTATTTTTATGGTTGTACATCAACATTTGGTACACATACTCCATTACTTCCTGACATGATTGGCAAGCCTGCATAAGGCAATTAGGTATTTACAACAGCGTGTCTGCCAGCTCAAATTATTATTTTTTTTTACTTTTGTAAGATCCACCAGTATATGTTAAAGTTGCAAACAAATGTTAAGCCTGATACTTTACATCATTCATGAAGATTATGCAAAACCCTTAGAGAAAAAAAAATAGTTTATTCAATGAAAAGTTCAAGTTGTTACTGTTTTTTTTTTTATCAAATTAGTGGTAAACGAAATAAGTTCACTAAAGTGGAAGTCACAGTAATAAAAAGGCATACAGTTGTTTTATCTCATCTCTAGTCACAATGAACTATGCTTTTGGATTTTGCACAGTGAAGATGGAGAATCCACCTTATGTTGTGCCCTCCTCCTTTCACTCTCTGCCTCCCATCAATCGGATTAAGAAATTCTCCCTGACTTACACTTATTCAGCTGAAATCCTGCCTGGTTTACCGGAGAGACATCATGTCTGAGCAGAACTCCACAGCTTCTGGAGACAAACACTCCAAACATGATGCAGTTCCTTCCAACAATAACACTTTACCACTTTCAATTTCTCAGACTGATTCAAGGGACAAATGGAGCAAAAAGATGGACTTTCTACTCTCTGTCATTGGATTTGCAGTTGACTTGGGAAATGTATGGAGGTTCCCGTACATCTGCTATCAGAATGGTGGAGGTAGGTTATAGACTTGTCAAAATATTTGTTAGCGTCAGTCATTTTTCATTTACTAATTGCATAGTTTTGAATAAACACTAATCAAAAAGTAGACAATACTAATGTCTAATATTATAATACATTAATAATTACATTAATATATTAATAATATTAATTCCCAGTGATTTGCAAGCATGTTTTTTTTAAAGAATTATATCTATTATATTGATTTTTAATTTATTTTTCTTTAAAGCAAACACAAGTGATCATTGTTATTGTACTTTGTGTATGTGTTTATTGGAAAATAGAATATTTACGTTTACAATAAGCATAACCCTAGGATCAAAAAGATGTAAAAAAAAATTCCTATTTTAATGTCTACTTTACAGTCACAAGTCAAATGTTTTCGATAACCTGTATTTGGTTCAGTAGAACCATGGAGAGTCTGAAGTTTGTTTTCATAATACTGCATATTTTTTCAGAGGCTGCAATTTTTTTATAACAGTGTTTATATTGGTGTTACTTAAGGAAAAAAAATAATGCATGGAATAAATTAATTTGATTTATTAATCACTTTTATACAAAATTAAACGATCATGAAACAACATTTTGAATGGTATGCTACTACTTCCAATACTCTTTAGTACTTTTTAGATTACGGTATGTGTGGACAAGATGGATATATTCACTAACACATTTTAATATATATTTTTTAAAGCTAGTGGAAAATAAATGCGCATTACATCATACTGTCTACAGAAAACTAGCTATAGAAAAGACATGTATCTCGTAAGTCAGGCCAACTTTACAGCTGGTCAATTTGGTACTGTCGTATGCATGGTGGTCTATGGTAAAATTGTAGTCTGAACACTCAGGTACAATAATTGAAAATTATTTTATATAAATGACTAAAATTATATAATTTTCTAAAGCTAATACATATTCTTATTTACAATAAATAGGAGACTCTTTGCTTTTGTTCAGTCTTCTAAACATTTTTTCCATCCGTGTCCATAATGTAACTTATTGTAGTTTTTGTCCTTTTTTTTCTAGTTGTGTAGTTTCCAAGAGCTTTGACTTCCCATATATTGAAAATAAAATTCAATATGAATATAGTTGATCTGATGATGAATCCACTTATTTATTTTCTTAGACTTCTACAGTGGTCTCAAAAATATTTGCCAGCACCAAAGCTCAAAGGCATCAGGCTACCATTATGTTTTATTTTTGTCACTAAATATTGAATTTTCAATTGTATTTCGTGTCACGATCCATTTTTGGATGTGTGGCAGCTCTGGTTCCACTATAATTTAAATGTAGCTGTTTTCCTTTCAGGCTAGCAGGGGTTAATGTCAGTTTCCCTTGCTGGCAGGGTGCTGAATTGCTAGGTCAGCTGATGTGGGTGGTGACGGTGACCACTCCTACCATCCTTTAAATGGTTACCTGAAGCATCAGCTGACTGTTGGTGATAGAATTTCTCTGGAGACCAGCCGTGGAGTGAGGAAAGTGGTGAGTTCGAACCAGTCTTGGAAAAACTGATGCCTGGGAGCTACTGTCTCAGTCGTCTTTCTCAAACCTACCCCTTCTTCTCTGGTAGAGGCAGATAAGGTGCTACCAGGGAATAGGGGCAGGATTCATCCCTCACCTCATGTGAACCCTGGGTCTCAGGATCCTCTCAGGAGGAGGGATCAGAGGAGGGGTGGTGGTTTCCCCTGAATGTAGTGAGAGTACGAGTTTGGTGACACGGGAGGACACTTCTGTTAAAATTACTGCCTGTTGGCAATTGCACGAGTGGAAATAAATGTTCAGGTCCGGACATGTGTGTGAATGAGTACGTGTGGGTGTCCACTAAAAACACCAAGTGGAAGTACGCATCTGGGACCAGGAGTTCTAGGGTGATCAGGCCTTATCAGGTGTCGGACATTCTAAGCCCAGGGACTTTCCAGCTAGAGCTACCCCCAGTAATGCACGTACACAATGTATTCTACAGGTCGGCGCTCTGGAGATTTCTTGCGCCTCTGGAGCCTACGTTATTGCCATCTCCATTTGGCTGTATTTG
This sequence comes from Ranitomeya variabilis, assembly GCF_051348905.1. Taxonomy (NCBI): domain Eukaryota; kingdom Metazoa; phylum Chordata; class Amphibia; order Anura; family Dendrobatidae; genus Ranitomeya; species Ranitomeya variabilis. The sequence continues at coordinate 299,380,518 of NC_135232.1, forward strand.
CCATAAACCTGAGGATCAGGTGACTGTGGAGGTGAATCCTAGAATCCTAGTGGATTGAGGTGTCTTCACCGTACGTCATTTAAGGTGAGGTCCGGTGTTAAGGGTCCAGAGGCCTCTCATTGAAAGGGGGGTACTGTCATGATCCTTTTTTGGATGCGTGGCAGCTCTAGTTCCACTATAATTTAAATGTAGCTTTTTTCCTTTCAGGCCAGCAGGGGTTATGTCAGTTTCCTTTGCTGGTAGCATGCTGCAGCTGCTGAATTGCTAGGTCAGGTGATGTGGGTGGTGACCACTCCCACCATCCAAATGATCACCTGATGCATCAGCTGACTGTTGGTGATAGTGTTTCTCTGGAGACCAACAGATGAGGGAGGAGCTCTCTGGTGTCAGTGAGTATTAGCTGTTTGAGGTCCTGGTTTCGTATCCTCTGCAGTGTGGGGCTTGGCAGCAGAGTCTGGAAGCTAAGTGTAGTATTTTCACATTGTCTGTCTCGTGCTTGTCACCCCACCATATTGTACCATCTGCAGTGGTGAGGCTAGTGCCCTTTCTGGCCAGTGCACTAGCCAGGGCAGTGCAAGGTGACAGCGAGGGACGAGGTTCATGACAGTGGAGAAGAACTTGCTTAGGGCATTAGGGGAGTGCAGGGACAGGCTCAGGAGGCTCAGGTTGGAGTTCAGGAGGTATCCCATCCTTAATTCCCTATCGGTAGGGCCTTCCTCACCCCATTTCCATCCCATTGAGTGTGTGTTGTGCCAGCCGCTGATCAACAACCTGTTGGATCATTACATTTCGTGATATCTTGTTTCTTTGCCTCTTATGGATTAGGCTACCTCCAGAATATTATAGTCAAAGGAGTAACATGAAGCTCTTGGGGTCCAATGCAAAATATGTCAAAGCATTCCCATTTGCTATTTGCTATTTATAATACTGGAGTCTTCTTGCATATGGCAGGCTTCAGGGTTTGGGTGGAACTGCTACCTCTGCAACCCCTATCACTGCACCCCAAGTGATGGTGCTGTTATAAAGCCTTGTCTAACATGTTACTTCCTTGTAGCATACTCTAGTATTTTCAGCCTCCATCAATAGTGATAAAATATAGTTAGTCTTTTTTTAAAGTAGCTTGTGTCACGTTCGATGGTGGCGCAAGTGGTTCGTGGACTCACTGTGTCACAGGGCTGGGCTTGCCTAGGAGGAGCATAGCTAAGCAGCTAACTGGTGTTCACCGTTCACCAGAGCTCTTGAAGTTGGAGTCAGGCTTGAGCTGTAGGTAGCCGCCAGATACCACCCCTAGGCAGTTCCTGGTACTACAGCTTCCGATCCCAGGGGTCCGGATTACTGGATGGGAATACAGGAGCGGAGACAAAGACTGGAAGGGTTTGGAGACTGACAGACAGACAGAACAATGTGGACTTCGGGGATAGGCTCACGGTTAGACACACAGCTCTCGGTAAACTATTAAGGTGCCATCAATGCGATTACAGGGTTAAGGTACCACAAGAACAGTTTCAGGGTAACGTATAACCTACATCGGACTAAAGGGATGACACTGGATAAGAGAACTATAATAGACTAAGGATGGGGGAACTGGCAACATATAGTTGCACATACAAGCTACCACTAAATAACTATAGGGATTGTTCAGGCACTGCTTTATTGGGGAGGGTGCCTTTTATACAAGATGCCTCCCAGCTATTGGCTGGGGGCATCTTTGCAGGTGCACGCATTGCCCTTTAAGAGCAGGGGAGCGTGGGCGCACTAGGCGTGCCACTGAAACCCTGTGCGAAGTGCACAGGAGGAGACAGAATAGCATGAGGACGCTTCCGCAGCTGAGGTGGTGAGTATGCCAGTGTTCCCGCATGCAAGGAGGAGGAGAAACATGTGAGGGCGTCGGCAATGTGTGTTACACTACCACCCCTACGCCCCCTCTTCTTCAGGCCCACGGGGACTCCCAGCAGAGAAGCTGGAGCCAGATTCTTCTTCTTGAACTCCCAGGACCTCTCATCAGGATTATGTTCTCTCCAAGTCATTGGAAGAAAGGTTACATCTCCCACCTTCTTCTTGGCGAAGATTCTTCTCACTCACTGGACATTCTTGGATCAGAACGGAGTGGGTGTGGAAGCAGGAACCTTGAATTGCTGAGTCTCTCTTAGCCCGGCATGACTAGTTATCTCCTTGGAAGAAACAAAGATGGACTGGGATTCCTCCTACTGGTCAGTAGATAGAAGGGACTCTGAAGATGCCTTTTCCTTGATATTCTCATCCTGCGACCCCCTTGAAACAGAAGATACATCTCTGGGTAAATCTTAAAATTAGACTGACCTAGGATATATCTTTGAGGCAGGGGGTTCCAGGAAACTGTAAGAATCGTCAGAACAGTGTTGTGATATCACCTGCGCTTCCCTTCTCTCAGAGACGTCAATACACAACAAACCAGCAACTAGTAGACCTGCCGGAGAAGATGGCAACACTGGCAGCCAAGCTGGGCAAACAGGGACCAGACACCTCGTGTGACACAACTGTCACCAGTGAAGCACTTCTCCGGACCTCCAGTCTAGCACAGGCTCATGAGTTTTCAGCCATGCAATGCTCCTATCTGGAGCTCTACTGGTTCTGTGATGACTTGAATGACTTTAGATAGGTCCTTTCCTTCAATGGATGATATTCCAGTGGATTTAGCAGGCACTGAATGGGAATTTGATACCTGTCCACCACAGCCTGCCGTAAGAAATTTCCCGCCAAAATGGAGTCTAGTTAATCTGTTTGGATGAATTGGATACCTCCAAAGGACACGGATAAGTTCAAAGTCAGCGATGAAGCATGTCCACTCATACCAAGGGACGCTTCACCTACTGGCCCTAGTTTTTGGAGTTTTTTTTTACATCTCACCACAGCAAAGAATGAAGTGCTCCACACTCTTGCAGCCGAAGCACATTCCCCAGGCACGACCACATACTGGCTGCTGCTCTGACAGCCTAACATGATTGACCTGCATGGATTCAGAGTAGATAGCAGTTTCTGGGAACAGGGGAACAAGCTGTCTCTGGACCCAAACGTGACGGTTTCCTTTGACACAACACCTTTTTGGTCTGCTCTTGACACCTGAGGTCGATAGGATTGCAAATTAAAGGAATTCGACCAGAAAGGCAGGGATGTCACGACCATCCAATTTGTCCTTGATCCTTCTGGATAATCCCAATGCTTTGTCTTTCCAACCTAGTTCAGAAAATGGTGCTGTACCAGACGGCATACTGGCTTACAGACAATTCTCTCTGACGCAGTCTGAGAAGGGAAGATACAGTGGAGGAAGCATGACCAGACTCGTCGAAGGCCTTGTGGTAGGCCACCAGGAAGGCCTGTAAATCCATGGTCACAATGTCCCCTCTCTCCCATAAGGGGTTGAGCCATGCTGGGCTTCTCCTGCAAACTAGGACATCAGGAATCCCACTGTAACCCAATCAGCTATTGGCTGAGGGCATCTTTGCAGGTGTGCACACTGCCCCTTTAAGAGCAGGACAGTGCACCGCCGAAAGCCTATTTTCACCTTTATGACCAGGCCAAATTTTACAATTCTGACCAGTGTCGTTTTTTGGTAAAATAACTATAACGCTTCAACGGATCACAATGATTCTGAGAATGTTTTTTAGTTACATATTGTTCTTCATAATAGTGCTAAATGTTGTTTGATAAGACTTGCATTTATTTGTGAAAGAAATTTGGCAAACAGTTAAAAAATTTAGCAATTTTCAAACTTTTAATTTTTATGCCCTTAAGCCAGAGAGTTATGACACGCAAAATAGATAATAAATAACATTTCCCAGCTGTCTACTTTACATCAGCATAATTTTGTAAGCATATTTTTTTGTTAGGGAGTTAGATGGGTTAACAGTTAACCAGCTATTTCTAATTTTTCCTGCAATATTTACAAAAACATTTTTTAAAGGGCCACATCATATGTGAAGTGACTTTGAGCGGTCTATATAACAGTGGCTCCTCCCCACGTATGGGGCATCTGCATACTCAGGACAAATTGTACAACAACTTTTGGGGTCCAATTTCTCCTGTTACCCTTGGTAAAATAAAACAAATTGGATCTGAAGTAAATTTTTTGTGAAAAAAAGTTAAATGTTCTTTTTTTTAAACATTCCAAAAATTCCTGTGAAACACCTAAACTTCTTGAATGTGGTTTTGAGCACCTTGAGGGGTGCAGTTTTTAGAATGGTGCCACACTTGGGTATTTTCTATCTTATAGATCCCTCAAAGTGACTTCAAATGTGATGTGGTCACTAAAAAGAAATGGTGTTGAAAAAATGAGAAATTGCTGGTCAACTTTTAACCCTTATAACTCCCTAGCAAAAAAAAAATGTTTGGTTCCAAAATTGTGCTGATGTAAAGTAGACATGTGGGAAATGTGACTTATTAAGTATTTTGTGTGACAGTTCTCTGTGATTTAAGGGCATGAAAATTCAAAGTTTGAAAATTGTGAAATTTTAAAATTTTTTGCCAAATTTCCGTTTTTTCACAAATAAACGCAAGTAATGTCAAGGAAATGTTACCACTAACATGAAGCACAATATGTCATGAGAAAACAGTGTCAGAATCACCGGGATCCATGCAAGCGTTCCAGAGTTATAACCTCATAAAGGGACAGTGGTCAGAATTGTAAAAATTGGCCCGGTCATTAACATGCAAACCACCCTTGGGAGTTAAGGGGTTAAAAACAGTCAGTGACATATTTTACCTCACAAAATGAATCCACTGTGATCCCCTGCTGTAATGTCAGTATTATCTTTTGCTTCCTCCCCTGCCCCGGAGATGTGGTATGCGCTGTACATGGTTAGACACAGTCAATTTTTAAAATGAACTTTCGTTCGTGGGAAAACCTCTTTAGTGTGCCCGGCTTCCTCTGCCTGTAGACATGTCGCACATCTGCCGCTGGGATCAGCCGAATGATTCACTGCACCTGCGCGTAATTCTCACAGGCACAGTAAATCAGACCGTCGCCATCTTTGTGCAGACAGATAGCGGCAGTCACATTAAAACGGCGCATGCACTCCTCCTGTACAAAGATGGCGGCAGTCAGTGAATCATTCGGTTGATCCCGGCGGCGGCGTGTTCACGACGGTGTTCTGCTGGTGGTACCGCGCAAGAGGCTGCGTGAGTGTGTGAGTGTGTGTGTGTGTATGAGAGAGAGAGAGTGTGTGTGAGGCTGGCGTCACACACAACGTATAAAAATAAGGTCTGTTTTTTTACTGCCGAGATTCGCTGAAATGTTCCCGAACAGTGATCCATATGTCTTCCGTGTGCAAAGAGAGGATGCAATTTTTTCTCATCAAAGTATCCGTGTGACATCTGAATGGCATCCGTATGGCGAGATTTTCTCACCGGTTTGCAAAATGGACATATAATGGATCCATGGCCTCAAATATTCGTGAAAACATATATACAGTCTATATATATATATATATATATATATATATTTATATATACAGTGCCTTGCGAAAGTATTCGGCTCCCTGGAAATTTTCAACCTTTTCCCACATATCATGTTTCAAACAGAAAGATACTAAATGTAAATTTTTGGTGAAGAATCAACAATAAGTGGAACACAATTGTGAAGTTGAATGAAATTTATTGGTTATTTATTATTTTACATTTTTGTGGAAATTCAAAAACTGAAAAGTGGGGCGTGCAATACTATTCGGCCCCTTTACTTTCAGTGCAGCAAACTCACTCCAGAAGTTCATTGTGGATCTCTGAATGATCCAATGTTGTCCTAAATACCTATGTCATGCGGGTACTGGGTAGACTACAGCTGATTACCCGGGCCCCTGCAATATCCCTCGGACTAGGGAAAACCCTGTCTGTCCCTCTCCCAGAATTTACACTGATGGTGTGCTTGTCTGGGCCGCCAGGCCTGACCCTGACTCCTGTTTCAGTCCTATGCTGAAACCTCCACCCGCCACCCAGTGATTAGACCACACACCAACCCCTACAGAAAGTACAGACAGAGAAAACTAAAACGCACCACGCCGCAGACACACAGGAAAATACTATAATGTGCACAGGGCAAAACAAATACAAATATAGGAAGGAGAAATATGACAAAGGATAATACACCACCAGATACGATATTTCTTCTCCTAGACCACCACTCCAAACCGAGATCACCAGGCACAAGACACAAGCTATAATCGGCGACGCCCAAAATCCAGAATGACTATTTAAAGGCCACAGGCGTGACCCAGCCTCCAACCTGATTACCAGCTAGATTAACCCCGGACAACCTGGATAAAGTCTAGCCGGCGCCACTGAGTGTATAGTGGACAAATGTGGAATTACCTCTGCCTGTCGGACGCCCTAGTGTGAATAGCATCCGACATGACAGTACCCCGCCTTCTACGAGGGACCCCAGGGCCCTCACGACTTATAGGACCCGGCTTGTCCGGATGGCTGCGGTGAAACATACTGACCAGCCGGTCCGCATGTATGTCCGAAGCTGGTACCCAAGACCTCTCGTCTGGCCCATAACCACACCAGTGTACCAGGTACTGTAATGTGCGGCGCACTATACGAGAGTCAACCATCTTGGAGACTTCAAACTCCAAATTGCCATCCACCAAGACTGGAGGTGGCATCGGCGCCGCATCCACGGAACCCACCACCTTCTTTAAAAGGGATCTGTGAAACACGTTGTGTATCTTATATACCGTAGGAAGCTCCAATCGGTAGGCTACCGGGTTAATGATGGTGGCGACCCTAAATGGACCAATAAACTTTGGACCCAATTTCAGGGATGGTGCTTTGAGTTTTATGTTTTTTGTGGACAACCACACCCAATCACCCACACAAAGATCCGGACCTGGCACACGTCTACTGTCAGCCACTCGTTTGTACCTTGCACCCACGCTCAGCAAGCGCTGTTTCACTCTCCTCCAAACGGATGACAGTTGTGCTCTTAGCTGGTCCTCCTCCGGAACGCCAGCAGAACCACCCTGACGCAGAGTACAAAATTGAGGATGGTGTTGTGAGTTCCGTTCTTGGGCTCCATCCAGTGGTTGCAAATGGTATTTTTGGGAGTTCTGCTCTTGGGCTCCCTCTGATGGTTTCAAGTGGAACTTAGCAGCTGCTTTCACTAATCGGTTCCCTGGCCTTGTTATTTAACTGGGCTTTGGGCTGTAGTGAATGCCAGCTGTCAATGTTCCTTCCTGTGGATTCAGTCCTTTCCTGGAAGTTCTCTGTTGGCCAGTCCATTTCAGCTTAAGATAAGTTCTGCTAGTTTTTGGGTGTTTCCCTGCCTATGACCTTTTGTTCAGTTTAAGTTATGTCTCTTTTGTCCAGCTTGTCATCATGAAATATTCCGGCTAGTTGGAAGCTCTGGGGTTGCAGATTTGCCCCTCCACACCGTGAGTCTGTGTGGAGGTTATTTTTGTAAACTCTGCGTGGACATTTAGTTTTTATACTGACCGCACAGTAGCCTTTTCTTTCTCTGTCTATTTAGATAGTAGTGGCCTCCTTTGCTAAAATCTAGTTTCATTTCTGAGTTTGTAATTTCCCTCTTCACTCACCGTCAATATTTGTGGGGGGCTATCTTTCCTTTGGGGGTTTCTCTGAGGCGAGATAGTTTTCCGTTTCCATCTTCAGGGGTAGCTAGTTCTTAGGCTGTGAAGAGGCGTCTAGGCAGAGATAGGAACGCTCCACGGCTATTTCTAGTGTTGGTGTTAGGAGTAGGGATTGCGGTCAGTAAAGTTACCACCTCCTCAGAGCTAGTACATTATTTGTTTTACCCACTAGGTCATTTCAGTGCTGCTCCGTAATCACTAGGTCATATAGGTGATTACTGTCTGTAGAGCTGCCACCTCCTCTGAGCTTGTCCATGATTGGTTTTCCCCACCAGGTCATCTCAGTACCACTCCGTAACCACCAGGTCATAACAGTACAGCTGGCCCACAAAGTGTTGAATGCATCTCAAAAGAGGGAAGAGAAAGTTCTGAGTCATAGTTTTTTTTTTCTTGTTGCTTGTTTCGTCTTTTTTTCCCCCCTTGATTTTTGGATGGTGCAGGAGCTCGGTACTGATATGGAGGTTCAGGGTCTGTCTGCGCGTGTTGATCATCTCGCTGCAAGGGTACAGAGTATCCAAGACTATGTTGTTCAAACTCCTGTTTCTGAGCCTAGAATTCCTATCCCTGATTTGTTTTCTGGGGATAGATCTAGGTTTTTGAATTTTAAAAATAATTGCAGATTGTTTTTTGCTCTGAGACCCCGTTCCTCTAATGACCCCATTCAGCAGGTGAAGATTGTTATTTCTCTGCTGCGTGGTGACCCTCAGGATTGGGCATTCTCCCTTGAGCCAGGGAATCCTGCATTGCTCAATGTAGATTCATTTTTTCAAGCACTTGGATCGCTTTATGACGAACCCAATTCTGTGGATCAGGCAGAAAAATTTTTGCTGGCTCTGTGTCAGGGTCAGGAAGCGGCAGAGATATATTGTCAGAAATTTAGAAAGTGGTCTGTGCTTACAAAATGGAATGAGGATGCCCTGGCGGCTATTTTCAGAAAGGGTCTTTCTGAAGCTCTTAAAGATGTTATGGTGGGGTTTCCCACGCCTGCTGGTTTGAACGAATCAATGTCTCTGGCCATTCAGATTGATCGGCGCCTACGTGAACGTAAGGTTGTGCACCATATGGCGGTGTCCTCTGGGCAGAGTTCTGAGCCTATGCAATGTGATAGAGTTTTGACGAGAGCAGAACGGCAGGAATTCCGACGTCAGAATGGGCTGTGTTTTTACTGTGGTGACGCTACTCATGCTATCTCTGATTGCCCGAAGCGAACTATGAGGGTTGCAAGTTCGGTTACCATCAGTACTGTACAGCCTAAATTTCTCTTGTCTATTACCCTGATTTGCTCATTGTCGTCCTTTTCTGTAATGGCAGTTGTGGATTCTGGCGCTGCCCTGAACTTAATGGACCTAGAATTTGCCAAGCGCTGTGGTTTTTCCTTGGAGCCTTTGCAGAGTACTATTCCCTTGAGGGGGATTGATGCTACGCCATTGGCCAAGAATAAACCTCAGTACTGGACACAGTTAGCCATGAACATGGCTCCAGCACATCAGGAAAATATTCGTTTTTTGGTGTTGCATAATTTGCATGATGTGGTTGTGCTGGGGTTTCCATGGTTACAGGTACATAATCCAGTACTGGATTGGAAATCTATGTATGTGACTAGTTGGAGTTGTCAGGGGATACATAGTGACATTCCTCTGATGTCAATTTCCTCATCCCCTTCTTCTGAAGTTCCTGAGTTTTTGTCGGATTTCCAGGATATATTTGAGGAGCCTAAATCCAGTCCGCTGCCTCCTCATAGGGACTGTGATTGTGCTATTAATCTGATTCCTGGCTGTAAGTTCCCTAAGGGTCGACTTTTCAATCTGTCTGTGCCAGAGCATGCCGCTATGCGGACTTATGTAAAGGAGTCCTTGGAGAAGGGGCATATTCGCCCGTCTTCGTCACCGTTGGGAGCGGGATTCTTTTTTGTTGCCAAGAAGGATGGCTCCTTGAGGCCCTGTATAGATTATCGCCTTCTCAATAAGATCACGGTCAAATTCCAGTACCCTTTGCCTTTGCTCTCTGATTTGTTTGCTCGGATTAAAGGGGCTAGCTGGTTTACCAAGATTGACCTTCGAGGGGCGTATAATCTGGTCCGCATCAAACAGGGTGATGAATGGAAAACAGCATTTAATACGCCCGAAGGCCATTTTGAATATCTTGTGATGCCTTTCGGGCTCTCTAATGCTCCATCTGTGTTTCAGTCCTTCATGCATGATATTTTTCGGGAGTATCTGGATAAATTTATGATTGTATATTTGGACGATATTTTGTTTTTTTCCGATGATTGGGAGTCTCGTGAAGCAGGTCAGGATGATATTTCAGATTCTTCGTGCTAATACCCTGTTTGTTAAGGGGTCTAAGTGCCTTTTTGGAGTTCAGAAGGTTTCTTTTCTGGGGTTCATTTTTTCTCCCTTGGCTATTGAAATGGACCCTGTTAAGGTCCAGGCTATTTATGATTGGACGCAGCCCACATCTGTGAAGAGCCTTCAGAAGTTTTTGGGCTTTGCTAATTTTTATCACCGCTTCATTGCTAATTTTTCTACTGTGGTTAAACCTCTGACCGATTTGACCAAGAAAGGTGCAGATGTGGTGAATTGGTCCTCTGCGGCTGTGGAGGCCTTTCAGGAGCTTAAGCGTCGTTTTACTTCTGCCCCTGTGTTGCGTCAGCCAGATGTCTCTCTCCCTTTTCAGGTTGAGGTTGACGCTTCTGAGATTGGGGCAGGAGCTGTTCTGTCTCAGAGAAGTTCTGATGGCTCTGTGTTGAAACCGTGTGCTTTCTTCTCCAGAAAGTTTTCGCCTGCTGAGCGTAATTATGATGTCGGCAATCGGGAGTTGTTGGCTATGAAGTGGGCATTCGAGGAGTGGCGACATTGGCTTGAGGGAGCCAAGCATCGTGTTGTGGTCTTGACCGATCATAAGAATCTGATTTACCTTGAATCGGCCAAGCGGTTGAATCCTAGACAGGCTCGGAGGTCTTTGTTTTTCTCCCGTTTTGATTTTGTGGTCTCGTATCTTCCGGGATCTAAGAATGTGAAGGCTGATGCCCTGTCTAGGAGTTTTTTGCCAGATTCTCCTGGAGTCCGTGAGCCGGCTGGTATTCTCAAGGAGGGGGTGATTCTTTCTGCTATCTCCCCTGATTTACGGCGGGTGCTTCGGGAGTTTCAGGCTGATAGACCCGACCGCTGTCCTGTGGGGAAATTGTTTGTTCCTGATAAATGGACTAGTAAGGTGATTTCTGAGATTCATTGTTCAGTGTTGGCTGGTCATCCTGGGATCTTTGGTACCAGAGATTTGGTTGCCAGGTCCTTTTGATGGCCTTCTTTGTCACGGGATGTGCGTTCCTTCGTGCAGTCCTGTGGGATCTGTGCCCAGGCTAAGCCATGCTGTTCTCGTGCTAGTGGCTTGCTTTTGCCCTTGCCTATCCCTGAGAGGCCCTGGACGCATATTTCCATGGATTTTATTTCTGATCTTCCTGTTTCTCAGAAGATGTCTGTCATCTGGGTGGTTTGTGACCGGTTTTCTAAAATGGTCCATTTGGTACCTTTGCCTAAGTTGCCTTCCTCCTCTGATTTGGTTCCTTTGTTTTTCCAGCATGTGGTTCGTTTGCATGGTATTTTGGAGAATATTGTGTCTGACAGAGGTACCCAGTTTGTTTCTAGGTTTTGGCGGTCGTTTTGTGGTAGAATGGGCATTAATTTGTCTTTTTCTTCGGCGTTTCACCCTCAGACAAATGGACAGACGGAGCGAACCAATCAGACCTTGGAGACCTATTTGAGATGCTTTGTGTCGGCTGATCAGGATGATTGGGTTACCTTCTTGCCGTTGGCCGAGTTTGCCCTTAATAATCGGGCTAGTTCTGCTACCTTGGTTTCGCCTTTTTTTTGTAATTTTGGTTTTCATCCTCGCTTTTCTTCAGGGCAGGTTGAGCCTTCGGACTGTCCTGGGGTAGATTCTGTGGTGGACAGGTTGCAGCTGATTTGGACTCATGTGGTGGACAATTTGACATTGTCTCAGGAAAAGGCTCAACGTTTTGCTAACCGCCGTCGGTGCGTTGGTCCCCGGCTTCGGGTTGGGGATTTGGTCTGGTTGTCTTCTCGTCATGTTCCTATGAAGGTCTCTTCCCCTAAGTTCAAACCTCGTTTTATTGGTCCTTATAGGATTTCGGAAATTATCAATCCGGTGTCTTTTCGTTTGGCCCTTCCAGCTTCGTTTTCCATTCATAATGTGTTCCATAGATCTTTGTTGCGGAGATATGTGGTGCACGTGGTTCCCTCCGTTGACCCTCCTGCTGCGGTGTTGGTTGGGGGGAGCTGGAGTATGTGGTGGAGAAGATTTTGGATTCTCGTCTTTCAAGGCGGAAACTTCAGTATCTGGTCAAGTGGAAGGGTCATGGCCAGGAGGATAACTCTTGGGTTTTTGCCTCCGATGTTCATGCTGCCGATTTGGTATGTTCTTTTCATTTGGCTCGTCCCGATCGGCCTGGGGGCTCTGGTGAGGGTTCGGTGACCCCTCCTCAAGGGGGGGTACTGTTGTGAGTTCCGTTCTTGGGCTCCATCCTGTGGTTGCAAATGGTATTTTTGGGAGTTCTGCTCTTGGGCTCCCTCTGGTGGTTTCAAGTGGAACTTAGCAGCTGCTTTCACTAATCGGTTCCCTGGCCTTGTTATTTAACTGGGCTTTGGGCTGTGGTGGATGCCAGCTGTCAATGTTCCTTCCTGTGGATTCAGTCCTTTCCTGGAAGTTCTCTGTTGGCCAGTCCATTTCAGCTTAAGATAAGTTCTGCTAGTTTTTGGGTGTTTCCCTGCCTATGACCTTTTGTTCAGTTTAAGTTATGTCTCTTTTGTCCAGCTTGTCATCATGAAATATTCCGGCTAGTTGAAAGCTCTGGGGTTGCAGATTTGCCCCTCCACACCGTGAGTCGGTGTGGAGGTTATTTTTGTAAACTCTGTGTAGACATTTAGTTTTTATACTGACCGCACAGTAGCCTTTTCTTTCTCTGTCTATTTAGATAGTAGTGGCCTCCTTTGCTAAAATCTAGTTTCATTTCTGAGTTTGTCATTTCCCTCTTCACTCACCGTCAATATTTGTGGGGGGCTATCTTTCCTTTGGGGGTTTCTCTGAGGCGAGATAGTTTTCTGTTTCCATCTTCAGGGGTAGCTAGTTCTTAGGCTGTGAAGAGGCGTCTAGGCAGAGATAGGAACGCTCCACGGCTATTTCTAGTGTTGGTGTTAGGAGTAGGGATTGCGGTCAGTAAAGTTACCACCTCCTCAGAGCTAGTACATTATTTGTTTTACCCACTAGGTCATTTCAGTGCTGCTCCGTAATCACTAGGTCATATAGGTGATTACTGTCTGTAGAGCTGCCACCTCCTCTGAGCTTGTCCATGATTGGTTTTCCCCACCAGGTCATCTCAGTACCACTCCGTAACCACCAGGTCATAACAGGATGGTGCCCATAAACACAAAAGAACAGGGACTCCCCAGACGATTCCTGGCGGTGATTATTAATGGCAAACTCAGCCAAAGGAAGGAAAGTCGACCACTCCTCCTGGTTGTCAGAAACAAAGTAGCGTAAGTACTGCTCCAAATTCTGGTTCATACGCTCGATCTGACCATTTGACTGAGGATGAAACGCCAAAGAATACGATAACTTGATCCCCAGCCGTGAGCAAAATGCTTTCCAAAACTTTGCCACAAACTGAGTACCCCTATCAGACACTATATCAGACGGGACCCCATGAAGTCTGACCACCTCCTGCACAAAAACCTGAGCCAGAGTCTTCGCGTTAGGCAACGAAGGCAAGGACACAAAGTGCGACATCTTTGAGAACCGATCAACAACCACCAAGATGACCGTGTTCCCAGCTGAGGAGGGTAGGTCTGTAATAAAATCCATGGAGATCTCCCTCCATGACCTACTGGGTACCCCTAGAGGATGTAATGAGCCGGACGGGAGCGAGGCGTCTTAGCCCTAGCACACGTGGTACATGCTGATACGTACGAGACCATGTCCTGTCGGATTTTGGGCCGCCAAAACCAACGCGACACCAACTCCAAGGTACCCCTAACCCCTGGATGGCCAGCCAGAACAGCATCATGATGCTCACCCAACACCTTCAGGCGAAGATGGAGCGGTACAAATGATTTGTTAATGGGAAGCTCTTGTAGTACTTCCTCCTGAGCCTCGGCAATCTCAGCCTCAACCTCTGTCGTGAGAGCCGAGACCACTACACCCTTTTGGAGGATGGGTACCGGATCTTCCCGAGGTTCTCCCCCCGGAAAACACCTGGATAAAGCATCTGCCTTTGTGTTCTTAGACCCCGGTCGGTATGTAACAAAAAAGTTGAATCGCGTGAAAAACAATGCCAAGCGAGCCTGCCTGGGAGACAGACGCTTGACTGACTCTAAATAAAGCAGATTTTTATGGTCGGTGATAACTGTAACCTGGTGGACCGACCCCTTCAAGAAGTGTCGCCATTTTTCAAAAGCCAACTTGATAGCCAATATCGTAGTTACGTTCGGCGGGCGTCAGCTTCTTGGAAAAGTAGGCGCATGGACGCAACTCGCCCAAGGATGAGCCTTGTGACAGCACCGCCCCCACTCCAACCTCAGACGCATCGACTTCCACGGTAAATGGTTTTGATACGTCCGGTTGCACCAGAATGGGGGCCGAAGCAAAACTGTTCTTCAGAAATTCGAATGCGCGCACAGCAGCCTCAGGCCAGGCGGAGAAACTGGTACCCTTTTTCGTCATGTCAGTAAGCGGTTTAGCAATGGTAGAAAAATCTTTGATAAATCTTCTATAATAATTAGAGAATCCAAGGAACCGCTGGAGTGCTTTTAGGTTATCAGGCTGTTCCCAATGCAGCACCGCTTGCACCTTAGCGGCGTCCATTTTAAACCCTGAAGCAGACACAATATAACCCAAGAAAGGCAACTCCTGAACCGAAAAAACACATTTCTCCAGTTTAGCATAGAGCTTATTTTCTCTGAGTAGCTGTAACACCTGCCTCACATGCTCTAAATGAGTATCACGGTCGCATGAATAAATGAGAATGTCATCTAGGTACACAATAACGAATTTCCCCAGTACATGCGAGAACACATCATTTATGAAGTGTTGAAAAACAGCAGGCGCGTTTGTCAACCAAATGGCATCACCAAATTTTCAAAATGACCCTCAGGAGTATTAAAAGCCGTCTTCCACTCATCACCTTGACGGACTCTTATGAGGTTGTACGCCCAAGGTCAAGCTTGGAAAACCACTTAGCACCAGCCACCTGGTTGAACAAATCAGGTATCAGTGGCATAGGGTATGGATCACGAACCGTAATCTGGTTTAACTCCCTGAAATCCAGACACGGGCGTAGTCCGCCATCTTTCTTCTTAACGAAGAAGAACCCCGTTGCCACCTACGAGGACGAAGGCCTGATGTGCCCTTTGCTCAAACTCTCAGCAATGTAGTCTTTTAAAGCTTGTCTCTCAGGACCAGAGATGTTAAACATCCTAGCTTTCGGCAATTTGGCCCCTGGTTTAAACCTAATAGTACAGTCATAGGGTCGATGTGGTGGCAATTCTGAGCAACCCTTCTCAGAGAACACATCTGCGAAATCCAGCAGTGACTCAGGAATGCTAAGAGTCACAGCGGACACACATGTGGCCAGACAATTCTCCTGGCAGAATCCGCTCCACTGAATTATGTCCTGAGTTTTCCAGTCAATCACCGGGTTGTGCATAGACAACCATGGAAAACCCAGAACCATTTGTGCAGGAAGACTACTGAGCACCCTACATGTAACTTGCTCAGAATGTAGGACCCCAATGTGGAGTTTAGCCACAAACTCAGTAATCTCTCCCTGTGGGAGTGAAGTAGCATTGATGGTGACCACCCAGATAGGATGAGGCAGTTTTTCGACCGTGAACCCGGCCGTGCACGCAAACTCCTCATCAATGAGATTAGTGGCCGACCCACTATCCACAAAAACAGTGATTGGCAGCTCTCTGCCAGCGACCTTAACTCTGGCAGGAAGCATACATTGAGATGCCACCATGGAGGATATGCATAAGCTCAGATTGGCCTCCTCCACACCCTCTGAGCTTAGTAGTTTTCCGCCATTGCGCTTTTCTTAGAAAACAGAGGACAAGCATTAACATAATGCCCTTTTTTACAACAGCAAAAACAGGCTCCCTGCTTCCTGAGCGAGGGGGCTCGATGATGTGACACCCCTGCGATTTGCATAGGCTCCATGGGCTCACCTGCAGCAACCTCACGTGCACCTACGCCCTCCCCCATAAGCGGCGTCTCTTGCACCCCCTGACGCAAACGGCGATCAATGCAGACAACAAGACTCATGGCAGACTCTAGAGAAGCAGGAGTCTCATACATCAGGAGGGCTTGTTTAACCCTTCTCGAAACCCCATGTACAAACTGACTCCGCAGCGCCGGGTCATTCCATTGTGTGTCCACCGCCCAGCGACAATATTCAGAACAGTAATCCTCCGCCATTCGCTCCCCCTGGTGGAGAGCGTGTATTTTAGATTCTACAAGAGCCAATCTGTCAGGATCATCATATATGAGCCCAAGAGCAGAAAAAAAAACTCCACTGAGTTAAATGCAGCTGAATCAGATGGTAATGAAAATGCCCATGTTTGGGGGTCTCCGTTCAGTAATGACAATACCAGGCCCACACGCTGAGCCTCATAACCTGAGGAAACCGGGCGCATACGAAAATATAATTTGCAAGCTTCACGAAAAACAACAAATTTACTGCGTTTCCCAGCAAACCTCTCAGGTAAAGGAATCTTTGGCTCTGCAACTCTACCTGCAGTATCAGCTTGCACATTAGATACTACAAGACCCTGTTGCTGAACTGCCCCCTTCAACTCAGTGACCTGTAAGGACAGCACCTCCAACTGGCGGGTTATGGAAGTCATGGGATCCATGGCATCCAAAATTTATTTAGGCTGATTACAATGTCATGCGGGTACTGGGTAGACTACAGCTGATTACCCGGGCCCCTGTGATATCCCTCAGACTAGGGAAAACCCTGTCTGTCCCTCTCCCAGAATTTACACTGATGGTGTGCTTGTCTGGGCCATCAGGCCTGACCCTGACTCCTGTTTCAGTCCTATGCTGAAACCTCCACCCGCCACCCAGTGATTAGACCACACACCAACCCCTACAGAAAGTACAGACAGGGAAAACTAAAACGCACCACGCCGCAGACACACAGGCAAATACTATAATGTGCACAGGGCAAAACAAATACAAATATAGGAAGGAGAAATATGACAAAGGATAATACACCACCAGATACGATATTTCTTCTCCTAGACCACCACTCCAAACCGAGATCACCAGGCACAAGACACAAGCTATAATCAGCGACGCCCAAAGTTAAGAATGACTATTTAAAGGCCACGGGCGTGACCCAGCATCCAACCCGATTACTAGCTAGATTAACCCCGGACAACCTGGATAAAGTCTAGCCGGCGCCACTGAGTGTATAGTGGACGAATGTGGAATTACCACTGTCTGTCGGACGCCCTAGTGTGAATAGCGTCCGACATGACAACCTAATGATGATAAATATAATCCACCTGTGTGTAATCAAGTCTCCGTATAAATGCATATGCTCTGTTCCAGGGAGCCGAATACTTTCGTAAGGCACTGTATATGTCACTGAGACATACAGTATATATATCTTTATATTTCATACAGCGCTAGATAGCAGAATAGCCAGTAATTCATTTGTCACTGTGTCAGCTTTTGCTAAATCATTACAGAACCCGACAGGATATGAGCCATGGTTTACATACAGTAAACCATTGCATATCCGTTAGATTTTTATATGTCACTCACTAATAATGTTAGTAGTGTGTGTAAAATTTTGGAGCTGTAGGTGTTAAATTAAAAGATTAATTCGCAGAAAAAACTGGCGTTGGCTCCATCGCAATTTTCTCCGCCAGAGAGGGAAAGTCAGTGACTGAGGGCAGATATTAGTAGACTAGAGATGGATCATGGTTATTGCCCCCTGGCTGAAAAAATCTGCCCCCCCCGGTCACCCCAGAAAAGGCACATCTGTAAGATGTGTCTATTCCAGCACTTAGCCTCTCTCTTCCAATTGCTCAGTAGATATGGCATATGGGGTCATAAGGGGTTAATGTCACCTTGCTACTGCAAGGTGACATTAAGCCTGGTTGATAATGGAGAGGTGTCAATAAGACACCTATCCATTATTAATCCAATAGTATGAATGTGTTAAAAATACACACACACACATTAGGAATAAAGTCTTCTAATGAAATAATTAAACAGACAGGTTTAACATCTTTATTACACTCTCAATCCAAGCAAAGCCCTCGTTCTTCTGTAAAAAAAAATAAAAAATAAAAAAGCAGCAATATCCCATATCTGTCCGCTGTACAGTCAAGTCCCACGCTGCAATCCATCTCAAGGGTTTAAATAGTTTACAACCCGGAGTGGTGCTAATGCTACCGGCCGGGCTGTATACCACGGAGGAATGAATGAAAAGCTGCCTGCGCAGCCTCCCCGCCTAACCGGACAAGAACTGATTAGCGTGGGAAAGTTTTTGAACATTTTCCCACGTTGTCAAGTTCACCGGGTCAGAAGGGGAGTCTGCGCAGCCTAAGAGACATCAGCAGTAGTCACTGAGAATGATAACAATGGATGATAGGAGCTGCCCCATAGATTAACATTGAGTGCTATGCGATTTTTTATCACATAGCACTCGTCCGTATTACGCTCTAGTGTGACTCCGGCCTGAGTGTGTGAGTGTGAGTGTGTGTGTGTGAGTGTGAGAGTGTGAGAGTGTGAGTGTGTGAGTGTTTGAGTGTGAGTGTGTGAGTGTGTGTGAGTGCGTGAGTGTGTGTGTGTGAGTGTGTGAGTTCGAGAGTGTGTGTCTGTGTGTGGTGCGTACGGCGTATAGAGTATGTGTGTGTGTGTGTGGTGCGACGGTGTTCCGCTGGTGGTACCGCGCAATAGGTTGGTACCAGCAGCAGTTTGCACATTGAGACATCCATGACTTGTCTGTCCCAATATGGCTGTCAGTGAACTTCCTCCGCTTGGAATTCTAGGATACGGTGACATCTGGACAGAACAAGAAATGAAAATATTACAAGGCAATTATATAAATAGATATATATATATATATGTGTATATATATGTATATATATACAGGTCCTTCTCAAAAAATTAGCATATAGTGTTAAATTTCATTATTTACCATAATGTAATGATTACAATTAAACTTTCATATATTATAGATTCATTATCCACCAACTGAAATTTGTCAGGTCTTTTATTGTTTTAATACTGATGATTTTGGCATACAACTCCTGATAACCCAAAAAAACTGTCTCAATAAATTAGCATATTTCACCCGTCCAATCAAATAAAAGTGTTTTTTAATAACAAACCAAAAAACCATCAAATAATAATGTTCAGTTATGCACTCAATACTTGGTCGGGAATCCTTTGGCAGAAATGACTGCTTCAATGCGGCGTGGCATGGAGGCAATCAGCCTGTGACACTGCTGAGATGTTATGGAGGCCCAGGATGCTTCAATAGCGGCCTTAAGCTCATCCAGAGTGTTGGGTCTTGCGTCTCTCAACTTTCTCTTCACAATATCCCACAGATTCTCTATGGGGTTCAGGTCAGGAGAGTTGGCAGGCCAATTGAGCACAGTAATACCATGGTCAGTAAACCATTTACCAGTGGTTTTGGCACTGTGAGCAGGTGCCAGGTCGTGCTGAAAAATGAAATCTTCATCTCCATAAAGCATTTCAGCCGATGGAAGCATGAAGTGCTCCAAAATCTCCTGATAGCTAGCTGCATTGACCCTGCCCTTGATGAAACACAGTGGACCAACACCAGCAGCTGACATGGCACCCCACACCATCACTGACTGTGGGTACTTGACACTGGACTTCAGGCATTTTGGCATTTCCTTCTCCCCAGTCTTCCTCCAGACTCTGGCACCTTGATTTCCGAATGACATGCAAAATTTGCTTTCATCAGAAAAAAGTACTTGGGACCACTTAGCAACAGTCCAGTGCTGCTTCTCTGTAGCCCAGGTCAGGCGCTTCTGCCGCTGTTTATGGTTCAAAAGTGGCTTTACCTGGGGAATGCGGCACCTGTAGCCCATTTCCTGCACATGCCTGTGCACGGTGGCTCTGGATGTTTCCACACCAGACTCAGTCCACTGCTTCCTCAGGTTCCCCAAGGTCTGGAATCGGTCCTTCTCCACAATCTTCCTCAGGGTCCGGTCACCTCTTCTCGTTGTACAGCGTTTTCTGCCACATTGTTTCCTTCCAACAGACTTACCATTGAGGTGCCTTGATACAGCACTCTGGGAACAGCCTATTTGTTGAGAAATTTCTTTCTGGGTCTTACCCTCTTGCTTGAGGGTGTCAATGAGGGCCTTCTTGACATCTGTCAGGTCGCTAGTCTTACCCATGATGGGGGTTTTGAGTAATGAACCAGGCAGGGAGTTTTTAAAAGCCTCAGGTATCTTTTGCATGTGTTTAGAGTTAATTAGTTGATTCAGAAGATTAGGGTAATAGGTCATTTAGAGAACCTTTTCTTGATATGCTAATTTATTGAGACAGGTTTTTTGGGTTATCAGGAGTTGTATGCCAAAATCATCAGTATTAAAACAATAAAAGACCTGACAAATTTCAGTTGGTGGATAATGAATCTATAATATATGAAAGTTTAATTGTAATCATTACATTATGGTAAATAATGAAATTTAACACTATATGCTAATTTTTTGAGAAGGACCTGTATATACACGATATGAGCTGTCCATGGTGCTGTTCTGACATGTAGATTTATTTTACGTTACCTATATAAAAAAAAATACTCACAAAGGTGGCATTAGGAAAATATCTAGAAATAGAATAGATACACCATGAGGCTTTTTCTGCTGTCAATCTTTTATGTTTCGAATTGTTTTATAAATTGTCTTTTTCTTGCTCATTACATATAAGTATATACTGCGCCAAAACGCATACTACTATATAATAAATACATTTTACAAATACATGCAACTTTCTACATTGGTCAAGTCACTGCTCTTAGAATAGTTCTTAGCAATTTGAGAATATGTTTCATTGTAAGTGTATTAAAATTACAAACATTAAAAATACATGCACTTACATTATGTTGCAAGTATTTAATGAGATTTGTTGTTGTTACTATTAGCCATGTGGAACAGTCTTTTATTTGTTGTGCTTAACAGAAATATACAACATAGCACAAATAATTTTTAATATACATTAGAGCAAGAAATTCTGTCATTACTTACACTTAATGTTTAAGTGCCTTGTTTCTGAAGAATAATTTCCAAAAAAATTAGATAGCTGGAAACAGGATAGAAACAAGCGGACAGCAAATGTGGTTACCTTTAAAAAAAATAATGAAATAGAAACTTTAAACATTGAGTGCAGCGAGAGTAAGGAATTGTTAAAAAATATATTGCTTTAACTGCTAAAGTGATGTGTAAAGCCTCGTCATTGATACCAATTAGTTAAAATGGTTCTATTATTTCACTGGGGACCATTTTTGAACATCATTTTTGTGGAGTTAAATATTTCTGCTGATTTAGACTAAGATAGACATGCTGATTTAAATTATCTCAATTGAAGCTCACTGCTTCTCCCATTCAGAGTTTAGAGTACTATTTTTCCTTAGATTTGTACTTTCTCCCCAGAGAAATAACACTAAAATGTTCTAACTCATGTCCCTCACACTCATGACGTGTGCAATTTGTCAAGAAATCCCAGGGGTTGTCTCTTTAACCCCTTCACCCCAAAGCCTGTTTTCACCTAAGTGACAGGGCCAATTTTTACAATTCTGACCACTGTCACTTTATGAGGTCATAACTCTAAAACGCTTCAACGGATCCTGCTGATTTTGGGAATGTTTTCTCGTGACACATTGTACTTCATGATAGTGGTAAAACTTCTTCGATATGACTCGCATTTATTTGTGAAAAAAACAAAAATTTGTCGAAAATTATGAAAATTTAGCAATTTTCAAACTTTTAGTTTTTATGCCCTTAAATTAGAGAGGTATATCTCATAATATAGTTAATAAACAACATTTCCCACATGTCTGCTTTACATCAGAACAATTTTGGAAACATTATTTTTTTTGTTAGGGAGTTATAAGGGTTAAAAGTTAACCAGCGATTTCTCATTTTTGCAACAAAATTTGCAAAACCATTTTTTTTACGGACCACCTCACACTTGAAGTGACTTTGAGGGGTCTATATGACAGAAAATGCCCAAAAGTGACACCATTCTAAAAACTGCACCCCTCAAAGTACTCAAAACCACATTCAAAAAGTTTATTAACCCTTCAGGTGCTTCACAGGAATTTTTGGAATGTTTAAAAAAAATTGAACATTTAACTTTTTTTTCACAAAATGTTTACTTCAGATCCAATTTGTTTTATTTTACCAAGGGTAACAGGAAAAATTGGACCAAAAAAGTCGTTGTACAATTTGTCCTGAGTACGCCGATACACCACATGTTGGGGTAAACAATTGATTGGGCACATGGCAGAGCTCGGAAGGGAAGGAGCGCCATTTGACTTTTCAATGCAAAATTGGCTGGAATTGAGATCGGAACCCATGTCGTGTTTGGAGAGCCCCTGACCTGCCTAAACAGTGGAAACCCCCACAAGTGACACCATTTTGGAAAGAAGACCCCCTAAGGAACTTATCTAGATGTGTGGTGAGCACTTTTAACCCCCAATTGTTTCACTAAAGTTTAGAATGTAGCGCTGTGAAAATTAAAAAATCATTTTTTCTTTCCACAAAATGATGTTTTAGCCCGCAATTTTTTTTTCCCAAGGGTAACAGGAGAAATTGGACCACAAAAGTTATTGTCCAATTTGTCCTGAGTACGCTGATACCCCATATATGGGGGGGAACCACTGTTTGGGCGCACGGCAGAGCTCGGAAGGGAAGGAGCGCCGTTTGAAATGCAGACTTAGATGGATTGGTCTGCAGGCGTCATGTTGCATTTGCAGAGGCCCTGATGTACCTAAACAGTAGAAACCCCCCACAAGTGACCCCATATTGGAAACTAGACCCCCCACGGAACTTATCTAGATGTGTTGTGAGAACTTTGAACCAACAAGTGTTTCACTACAGTTTATCACGCAGAGCCGTGAAAATAAAAATATTTTTTTTCCACGAAAATTATATTTTAGCCCCCACGTTTTTTTTTCCCAAGGGTAACAGGAGAAATTGGACAACAAAAGTTGTTGTCCAATTTGTCCTGAGTACGCTGATACCCCATATATGGGGGGGAACCACTGTTTGGGCGCACGGCAGAGCTCGGAAGGGAAGGAGTGCCGTTTGAAATGCAGACTTAGATGGATTGGTCTGCAGGTGTCATGTTGCATTTGCAGAGCCCCTGATGTACCTAAACAGTAGAAACCCCCCACAAGTGACCCCATATTGGAAACTAGACCCCCCACGGAACTTATCTAGATGTGTTGTGAGAACTTTGAACCAACAAATGTTTCACTACAGTTTATAACGCAGAGCCGCGAAAATAAAAAATATATTTTTTTCCACGAAAATTATATTTTAGCCCCCACGTTTTTATTTTCCCAAGGGTAACAGGACAAATTGGACCCCAAAAGTTGTTGTCCAACTTGTCCTGAGAACGCTGATACCCCATATGTTGGGGGGAACAACTGTTTGGGCGCACAGGAGAACTCGGAAGGGAAGGAGCACTGTTTTAGTTTTTCAAAGCAGAATTGGCAGGAATTGAGATCGGACGCCATGTCGCGTTTGGAGAGCCCCTGATGTGCCTAAACAGTGAAAACTCCCCAATTCTAACTGAAACCCTAACCCCAACCCTAACCCCAGCCCTAACCCTAGCCCTAACCCCAACCCTAACCCTAACCCTAGTCCTAACCCTAGCGCTACTTTCACACTAGCGTTTTTTTTGCATACGTCGCAATGCGTCGTTTTGGCGAAAAAATGCATCCTGCAAAGTCATCTGCAGGATGCGTTTTTTTCCCCATAAACTAACATTAGCGACATATTGACACACGTCGCAAGCATCGTGCGACGGTTGCGTCGTGTTGTGGCGGACCGCCGGCAGCAAAAAACGTTACATGTAACTTTTTTTGTGCCGACGGTCCACCATTTCCGACCGCGCATGCGCGGCTGGAACTCCGCCCCCACCTCCCCGCACCTCACAATGGGGCAGCGGATGCGTGGAAAAACAGCATCCGCTGCCCCCGTTGTGCGGCGCTTGCACAGTATGCGTCGGTATGTCGGGCCGACGCAGCGCGACGGCCCCGTACCGACTCTAGTGTGAAAGTAGCCTAACGGGAAAATGGAAATAAATATATTTTTAAAAATTTTATTATTTTTCCCTAACTAAGGGTTTGATGAAGGGGGATTTGATTTACTTTTATAGCGTTTTTTGGGCGGATTTTTATGGTTGGCAGTCATCACACACTAAAAGACGCTTTTTATTGCAAAAAATAGTTTTTGCATCACCACATTTTGAGAGCTATAATTTTTCCATATTTTGGTCCACAGAGTCATGTGAGATCTTGTTTTTTGCGGGACGAGTTGACGTTTTTATTGGTACCATTTTCGGGTACATGACATTTTTTGATCGCTTTTTATTCCGATTTTTGGGAGGCGGAATGAACAAAAACCAGCAATTCCTGAAATTCTGTTAGGGGGGGCGTTTATACCGTTCCGCGTTTGGTAAAAAGGATAAAGCAGTTTTATTCTTCGGGTCAGTACGATTACAGCGATACCTCATTTATGTAATTTTTTTATGTTTTGGCGCTTTTACACAATAAAAACTTTTATATAAAAAAATAATTGTTTTTGCATCGCTTTATTCTGAGAGCTATAACTTTTTTATTTTTCTGCTGATGATGCTGTATGGCAGCTTTTTTTTGCGGGACAAGATGACGTTTTCAGCGGTACCATGGTTATTTATATCCGTCTTTTTGATCGCGTGTTATTCCACTTTTTGTTTGGCGGTATGAGAATAAAGCGTTGGTTTTTGCCTCGTTTTTTGTTGTTTTTTTTTTACGGTGTTCACTGAAGGGGTTAACTAGTGATATAGTTTTATAGGTGGGGTCGTTATGGACGCGGCGATACTAAATATGTGTACTTTTATTATGTGATTTTTTTTTAATTTAGATAAAGAAATGTATTTATGGGAATATTATTATTTTTTTCTTTATTTAGGAATTTTTTTTTTTTTTTTTTTTTTTTACACATGTGGACATTTTTTTTAAAACTTTTTTACTTTGTCCCAGGGGGGGACATCACAGATCGATGATCTGACAGTGTGCACAGCACTCTGTCAGATCACCGAGCTTAGAGGCACATTGCAGAGGCTTGCCGGCGCCTGCTATGAGGAATTCTCAGCAGACGCCGGCAAGCAGGGTCATCTCATGACCCGGAAGGAGTCCCGCGGCCATCTTGGATCCGAGGACTCCTTCCAGGTCACCGGAGCAGTGCGATCTCATCGCGTTGCTCTGGTGGGAGAGCGCAGGGAGCCCCCGTCCCTGCGCGATCCCCCTCTATGCCGCTGTCACTATTGACAGCGGCATCAGAGGGGTTAAATGCCCGCGATCGGCGATAGCGCCGATCGTGGGCATTGCTGCGGGGTGTCAGCTGTCATATACAGCTGACACTCGCACCCGATCACCGCGGCGCTCAGCGTGAGACCGCGGTGATCGGCCCACCGTACTAGTGCTGCGGCTGGCACTAATGCAGTGCCGGCAGCGCCGTACTAGTACGGCAGGTGGCACGAAGGGGTTAATGCTAGCATGGAATCCTGAGTGATATAATCAATCAGGATATCCACCATCCAGGAACCAAAAAGACATACGAAGAGCACATGAACATCATAACGAGACCAAGGGCATAAAAATTTGAAGTTTGAAAATCGAAAAATTTTAAATTTTTTTTCACATTTTTTATATTTTCATATATATACGCAAATCACATCATCCACATTTTATCACTAACATGAAGCAGAATATGTCATGAAAAAACAGTCTTAGAATCACTGGGATCCATAGAAGCGTTCCAGAGTTATTACCCCATAAAGTGACACTGGCCAGATTTCAAAAGTTTGCCTTGGTCATTAAGGTCAAAATTAGCTCTGTAACTAAGGGGTTAATATACATTTTATGCAACCCACTTTAATTGAATTAAGTTATTTATTTTAATGCGCCTTAGGCACAAGTTAAATAATCCCAGATGTAAACTAAAAGTATGCAAAACTGTTGGCATATATTATAACTTAATCTTATTTAGCACTTTACTCATTTACTTATGTAAATTAATCAATTACATTTGAGCACATTATCACACAGTTTCCTTGTGCACCTATTTCACTTCAAAGTTGTTTTACACTAGGGTATTAACCTATTTGTTGCTATAAGACTCTGATGGTATTTTATTTTATTGAAAAAAAAAAAATACCGTATTTTCCGGCGTATAAGATGACTTTTTAACCCCTAAAAATTGTCCCAAAAGTCGGGGGTCGTCTTATACGCCAGGTACGGCATGTGCAGGGAGTGATCCTGGATGTTCCCAGGGTCTGAAGGAGAGGAGACTCTCCTTCAGGCCCTGGGATCCATATTCATGTAAAAAATAAAGAATAAAAATAAAAAATATGGATATACTCACCCCTCCGAGAAGCCTGGCTGTCACCGCTGCAAGCGTCTGCCTCCGTTCCTAAGAATTGCAGAGCGTGAAGGACCTTCGATGACGTCACGGTCAGGTGACCGGTCACATGAGCGGTCACGGACCAATCACAGGACTGCGACGTCATCGAGGGTCCTTCATGCTCTGCAATTCTTAGGAACGGAGGCAGACGCTTGCAGCTGTGACAGCCAGGCTTCTCGGAGGGGTAAGTATATACATATTTTTTATTTTTATTCTTTATTTTTAACATGAATATGGATCCCAGGGCCTGAAGGAGAGTCTCCTCTCCTTCAGACCCTGGGAACCACATGCCGTATAAGATGACTGGGCGTATAAGATGACCCCCATCTTATACAGCGGGCATATCCCAAATTCCATATTTTATACGGAAAAGTTGGGGGTCGTCTTATACGCCCAGTCGTCTTATACACCAGAAAATACGGTATATGCAAAACCATAAAAGTGATATTTTCTATTTAAACTTTCTGTAAATTCATACTTAAAGATATATTCAGGTAATTTGTTTTTCTCCAAATGTTTAATTAGTTGTATTAAACATGTTTTAATAATAAGAAATCTATCGTCGAGGTGTGAGTTTATAAGTAGGTGCATATATATAATAGTTGCTAGAAGATTGGGGTGCACTTGGTCAAAGTGTTGAGGTGCAGGTTGATTGGGGCCTGAGACCCCAATCCGGTGAGACCGGTGAGAGATTCACCGCACACTCTGTTTTTGGTGATGCAAGTTTTTTATTTCGTGTGAACAAACAAAATTAATTGTGACTTTCAAGTATGCAACAAAGTAAGGACGATTCAACCCTACTAGGGTCCTTATCACACTGTTGTTTGGTACTTGAATTGGATGGGACATATTTGAAGGGGAAGAGTTGCAGTTGCTGCTGTGTTGTCTTGGTTTCCTTGGCACTCCCTTACCTATGTTTGCTGGGTGTATATATATATATATATATATATATATATATATATTATACATATTTATATGTGTAAATATACAGCTCTGGCAAAAATTAAGACCATTGCAAAATGTTCAGTTTATCTGATTTTTCTCTTTATAGGTATACTTTTGAGTAAAATGTAAATTGTTCATTATACTATAAACTTCTGACAACATGTCTCTGAATGTCTAAGCAATAAGTTTTGTATTATTTTCTGACAAAGAAAAATGGTCTAAATTCAAAAATATCCAGTGCTTTCAGACCTCAAATAATGCAAAGAAAACAAGTTCCTAATCATTTATAAACAACAATACTAATGCAGAATTTTTGCTTTCTTGGCCTTTTTTCAGAGAATATGAATGATAACGCCAAAACCTTTTTCCACTCATGGTTAGTGGTTGGGTGAAGCCATTAATTGTCAAACTACTGTGTTTTCTCTTTTTAAATCATAATGACAACCCAAAACACCAAAATAACCCTGATCAAAAGTTCACATACCTGGTAATTTTGGCCTGATAACATGCACAGAAGTTGGCACAAATGGGTTTGAATGGCTACTAAATGTAACATCCTCATCTGTGACTTGTTTGCTTGTAATCAGTGTGCATAAAAGCTGAGTGAGTTTCTGGGATCCAGACAGACTCTTGCATCTTTCATCCAGCCACTGACTTTTGGATTGTGAGTCATGGGGAAAGCAAAAGAATTGTCAATGGATGTCACGCCGTAAACGGCGGAAACCATATGCCCCGAAAAACGGGGACTTACCAGTAGACTCATGAGTATGATTGTTTATAGCAAATTCTGCTAACGGTAAGTACTTAACCCAGTCCTCTTGGTTCTCTGAGATGAAACACCTGAGATAAGTCTCAAGATTTTGATTAACACATTCAGTCTGACCATTGGATTGAGGATGAAAAGCTGAAGAAAATGACAAATGAGTCCCCAGCTGGCTGCAGAAAGCCCTCCAAAACTTAGAAATAAACTGTACCCCACGGTCTGAGACAATATCGGAAGGAATACCATGCAGTCTCAACCTCCTTGATAAAGACCTGTGCCAGAGTCTTAGCATTTGGTAATGCGGAGAGCGCAATGAAATGAGACATCTTGCTAAATCTATCAACTATGACTAAGATAACTGTATTACCCTCTGAAACCGGTAAGTCAGTGATGAAATCTATTGACAAATGAGTCCAAGGTCTTCTGGGAATCTCCAAAGGTTGGAGAGACCCAGACGGGCGAGAACGAGAGGACTTGGAACGCGCACACACACTGCAGGCAGCGACATATTCCTGTACATCATGTCTTACCCCAGACCACCAAAAACACCGAGTGAGTAGGTCCACGGTAACCTTACTTCCAGGGTGTCCGGCCAAAACCGAGTCATGATGTTCATTTATGACCCTGAGACGGAGATTAGCTGGAACAAAAAGTTTACCTGACGGACAGGCTGCTGGGGCGTCCCCCTGTGCCTCTACCACCTCTTTCTCAAGATCAGAATTAATTGCAGCGACAACTACACCCTTCTGTAGTATAGGACCTGGTTCACAATTATCCCCACCCCCCGGGAAACAAAGAGATAATGCATCAGCCTTGACATTCTTGTTTCCTGGCCGGTACGTAATGTAGAAATTGAACCTGGTGAAGAACAGAGACCACCTTGCCTGCCTAGGTGTAAGACGCTTTGCAGATTCTAAATACAACAGATTCTTGTGATCTGTGATCACCATGACAGGGTGAAGTGCTCCCTCCAAAAAATGACACCATTCCTCAAATGCCCATTTAATTGCCAACAGCTCCCTGTTACCAATGTCATAATTCTTCTCCGTAGGGGATAATTTTCTCGAGAAAAATGCACACGGACGCCACTTACTCGGAGAAATCCCCTGAGACAATACAGCTCCCACCCCTATCTCAGAGGCATCCACCTCTACCACAAATGGCTGAGTGATGTCAGGCTGTATTAATATGGGTGCAGTGGAAAAACACCTTTTCAAAGTTTCAAAAGCTTTACTGGCCGCACTGGACCATACGGAGAAATCCGTGCCTCTCTTGGTCATGTCTGTCAATGGTTTGGCTATCACTGAAAAGTCTATAATGAATTTGCGATAGAAATTTGCAAAACCTAAAAACCTCTGTAAAGCCTTAAGGTCCTCAGGACGATCCCACTCCAAGACCACCCTGACCTTAGCCGGGTCCATACGAAAACCTGTGGAGGATAAGAAATAACCCAGAAATGGAATCTCTTTGACCGCGAACATGCATTCCTCAAGTTTGGCAAACAGTTTATTGTCCCTGAGTACCTGAAGGACCTGCCGTACATGATCTTGATGAGGCTCGAGGTCCGGGGAATAAATTAAGATGTCATCGAGATATACCACCACAAACCTACCTACTAAGTGACTAAATATATCATTGACAAAATGTTGAAACACAGCAGGAGCATTACTTAACTCAAAAGGCATAACCAAGTTCTTGTAATGTCCCTCTGGAGTATTAAATGCCGTCTTCCATTCATCCCCCTCCTTCATCCGAATGAGATTATTTGCCCCCCTGAGATCTAATTTGGAGAACCATTTAGCCCCCACAATTTGGTTAAAGAGGTCCGGAATAAGAGGAAACGGGAAAGAATCCCGGACCGTAATCTGATTTAATTCACGGAAGTCTAAGCATGGGCGTAAACCCCTGTCTTTCTTCTTAACAAAGAAGAACCCAGCAGCAATGGGTGATGACGAGGGTCTGATATGACCCTTGGCCAGACTTTCCATGATATAATCCTTCATGGCCTGTCTCTCTGGGGCAGAGATGTTGTATAGCCTACTTTTAGGCAGTTTAGCACCAGGAATGAGACGTATGGCGCAATCATAAGGACAGTGTGGAGGTAGCTCTCGACTCCCCTCCTCAGAGAATACATCCTCAAAATCTGAGATGAACTAAGGCAAAACCTGAGGACTCAATCCGGCCAGCCGAGTACCCAGGCAATGTTCCTGTAGTAATCTCCCGAGTCTGCCAGTCTAACATCGGGTTGTGTAACGTGAGCCATGGTAAACCGAGAACTACAGGCGACGGCAAACCCCCAACACATAACAATCTAATGACTCAGAGTGTAACGCCCCTATTTGTAGGCTCACCCCACGGACGATCTGAGTGAAAGTCCCCTGACTCAAAGGTGCAGAATCAATGGCAATTATAGGTATGGGTCTAGACAACTCTTGAGTCTTAAGCCCATGTGCCTGAACAAACCCAGCATCAATTAGATTAAACCCTGCCCCAGAATCCAGAAAGGCAGAGATATTGAACCTACTTTCACCAAGATGAATCTCGGCTGGTAGAAAAAATTGAGATTTACCTAAGGAGGAAATTAGTACACCCGAGTTGCCAACCTCTCCGCAACCCGTGCTTAATAGTTTTCCGGCGGTTGTTTTCTAGATGGACACACATTCACATAATGACCCTTTCTGCCACAAAAAAAACATGCACCCTCCTTACGCCGTACTACTGCAGCCACCTTGGAACAAGAAGCGCCACCCAACTGCATA
This sequence comes from Ranitomeya variabilis, assembly GCF_051348905.1. Lineage (NCBI taxonomy): Eukaryota > Metazoa > Chordata > Amphibia > Anura > Dendrobatidae > Ranitomeya > Ranitomeya variabilis. The sequence goes on from NC_135232.1 coordinate 299,411,344, forward strand.
GGTTCTCCTAAAGACTCAAATTCTGCTGAGTCCAAATCTGAATTACCCTTGAATAGCGGCGATTCCTTAAGTCTCTGGCGCAGGCGGCGGTCCACACGGATCACAAGAGACATAGCTGCCTCCAGCGTGGTTGGTGTCTCCTGTAGGGTGAAAGCATCTTTTACTTTATCAGATAGGCCCTGATAGAATTGACTGCGGAGTGCAGGGTCATTCCACATTGTGTCAGTAGCCCATCTCCGAAACTCAGAGCAGTACTCCTCTACTGGCCGGTCTCCCTGTGTAAGATGGCGTATAGTGGACTTAGCGAGGGAGACGCGGTCAGGATCATCATACACTTGACCTAAGGCTTGAAAAAACTCCTCCACAGTCCGTAACGGCAAAGCGTCAGCCGGAAGTGAAAATGCCGAGGCCTGAGGGTCACCTTGTAGGAGCGATACAATAATTCCAACCCTCTGCTCCTCTGAACCTGAAGTGTGAGGACGCAACCTAAAATACAATTTACAGGCCTCCCTGAACGTAACAAATTTGTCACGCCCCCCAGAGAACCTGTCAGGTAACGCAATTTTAGGCTCCAGCGAAGCTTGTGGAGGTGTAGCAACCCCTGCAGTGGCCACTGGAGTGCGCTTCACAACCGCCGAGTGGAGGTCAGCCACCTCTAGGCTGAGTTGCTGCATTTGTCCAGCTAAAGCAGCAATGCGGTCCATATTGGACCAAGAAAATTTTTAAGGTCAGTGATACTGTCACGCCGTAAATGGCAATAAAGGGGCAGGACGGCGTACTGGGACCCGCACCTGACCCTGCCACTATAATGGGGCCCTGGCTTTCCCTTATCTCAGGGGTACCTATGATGGTTAGGAGGCCTGAGCCGCCAGCGTATCCCTGTCTCCTGTGCAGGCCCTATCAGTGGCCCCCTCTCCCCCCAAAGGAGGTGGACTGCACCAATGTAATAATACAACAAACAACAGTGTATACAGACAAGGTAACTAAAAGTCTCAAACTCACCAAATGCTCACACAACCACAGAGGAAACACAGAGAAGGAAAGAGAACGAATAAACTAGGAAGGAAAACAGGTTTTACATGCAACCAAAACAGCAGACACCAATCTCTGTAAATAAACCTCCAACTCCAACACTACGCTCCTTCAACCTCCAAGCCAGGCAGTAGAACTGATCACTGACAATAGCTGAAGTCAGGACTGGGTCTATATAGAGGATCAGATTACAAGATCCACTTCAGCTGAGAGACCCAGCTCTCAGCAACACAGCAATAAGGTTAACTCCTGCACTGCTGGCACAAAGCAGCCAGGTCAGAATACAGGTGAAGAGCTTCTGTTCACTGTGTGTGAACGAGGCCCAGAGCGCTGCGGTTCTCTGAAACCTCTCTGTCGTGGTAGCCCCGTGACAATGGATCTATGGGAAAATGTAGTTTAACTGTATGAAACAGGAAAGGGATACAAAAAGATATCCAAGAAATTGATAATGCCAGTCAGCAGCATTAACAAATGGAAAATCAGGGGCTCTGTATAAACAAAACCACGGTCAGGTAGACCAACAAAAATTTCATCCACAACTGCCAGGTAAATTGTTCGGGTGCAAAGAAAAACCCACAAATAACATCAGCTGAAATACAGGACTCTCTGAAAACTAGTGGTGTGGCTGTTTCAAGATGCATAATAAGGAGGCACTTGAAGAAAAGTGGGCTGCATGTTCGAGTCACCAGAAGAAAGACATTACTGCACAAATGCCACAAAATATCTTGCCTACAATACTCAAACAGCACAGAGACAAGCCTCAAAACTTCTGGAACAAGGTAATTTGGAGTGATGAGGTCAAAATTAAACTTTCTGGCCACAACCATAAACATTACATTTGGAGAGAGGTCAACAAGGCCTATGATGAAAGGAACACCATTCCTACTGTAATGCACGGAGGTGGATCGCTGATATTTTGGGGATGTGTGAGCTACAAAGGCACAGGAAACTTGGTCAAAGATGAAGGAAAGATGTATGCAGCACATTATCAGCAAATACTGGAGGCAAATTTGCAATCATCAGCCTGGAAGCTGTGCATGGGACGTACTTGGATGTTCCAACATGACAACGATCCAAAACACAAGGCCATGTAGACCTATCAATGGCTACAGCAGAATAAAGTGAAGGTTCTGGAGTGACCATCTCGGTCTCCTGACCTCAATATCATTGAGCCATTCTGGGGAGATCTCAAGCGAACAGTTCATGCTAGACAGCCCAGGAATTTACAGAAACTAGAAGCTTTTTGCCAAGAAGAGTTGGCAGCTTTACCATCTGAGAAAATAAAGAATGTCATCCACAACTACCACAAAATACTTCAAGCTGTTATTGATGATAGAGAGGGCAACACACGGTATTAAAAAATGGGGAATGTGAACTTTTGATCAGGGTCAATTGGATGTTTTGGGTTGTCATCATGATTTTTAAAGGGAAAACACAGTAGTTTGACAATACATGGCTTCACCCAACCACTAACCATGAATGAAGAAAAAGTTTTGGTGTTATCATTCATATTCTCTGAAAAAAGGCCAAGATAGCAAAAATTCTGCCATGTAAACTTTTGAGCACAAGTGTATATATACAGTACCTCGTGTGTGTATGCATGTACGTTATATATGCACTGCCAAGCAAGTGTAACAATGTTTTGAACATTTGAATTTCAGGCTCCAATTTTATCATCTACTACTGCTTCGAACATGAGTCTACCATCAGTTTATAGACAATTATCTTGGTTATCTCATACATAAATTTGACTTGCAACTATTTAGCATATGATTAATTATGCAGATTCTTGTCATGTCACTGCATTGTTAATGTTTTGATCCTAAAAATCTAAATTTTAATTGTCATTATTTTGTTAGTATTTTGCAAGTCCATCTTCTGCTTTCAAGTATGCCTGAATCTTTCAGGGCATGCTCTCTATCAGATTCAAGCATGTCTTGACCGAAATTTGATCCCAGCTCTCTTCTACACGTTCCAAAAGTTGATGCATACTGGTCGACTCACTTGGATATGTATACATTTTTTCTTCAACTCTACCTATATGTGTTCGATTGGGTTGAGAACTGGGAGCTGTGGGGACTAGGGTTGAGCGACTTTTATTTTTATAGGATCGGGTCGGGTTTCACAAAACCCGACTTTCTCAAAAGTCGGGTCGAGTGAAATCGGCCGATCCTATAAAAAAGTCAGGGTCGGGGTCGTCCGAAACACGAAACCCAATGCAGTGCAATGGGATAATATGGTTCCCAGGGTCTGAAGGAGAGGAAACTCTCCTTCAGGCCCTGGGATCCATATTAATGTGTAAAATAAAGAATCAAAATAAAAAATATTGATATACTCACCCTCGGACGCGCCCTGGTACTAACCGGCAGGCTTCCTTCCTAAGAATGAGCGCGTGAATGACCTACGGTGATGTCGCGGCTTGTGATTGGTCGCGAGCGGTCACATGGACAAGCCGCGATGTCATCTAAGGTCCTTCACGCGCTCATTCTTAGGAAGGAAGGCTGCCGGAAAGAAGCAGGGCGCGTCCGAGGGTGAGTATATTCCTATTAGGTTGCTCAACATAAAGATAGCCTAGGTTATAAGAAGATTGGCAACACCCTGAAACTGAACTGCAGCACAGTGGCCAAGTCCATACAGCGGCTTAACAAGCCTGGTTCCACTCAGAACTGGCCTTACCATGCTTGACCAAAGAAGTTGAATGCACATGCTCAGCATCATATCCAGCGGTTGTCTTTTCAAAATAGATGTATCAGGGCTGCCAGCATTGCTGCAGAGGTTAAAGGGCTGGAGGATCAGCCTGTCAGTGCTCAGATCATACGCCACCGGACACTGCATCTAATTGGTCTGCATGGCTGTCATCCCAGAAGGAAGCCTCTTCTAAAGATGATACACAAGAAAGCCCGCAAACAGTTTGCCGAAGACAAGCACCCTAAGGACATGGATTACTGGAGCCAAGTCCTGTGGTCTGATGAGACCAAGATAAACTTATTTGGCTCAGATGGTGTCAAGTGTGTGTGGCGACAACCAGGTGAGAAGTACAAAGACAAGTGTGTCTTGCCTGCAGTCAAGCATGACAGTGGGAATGTCATGGTTTGGGGCTGCATGAGTGCTGTCGGCTGTGAAGAAACTACCAGAGCAATAGGCGGAGGAGGGGCATGACTTTGGGAAGAGTGGATCTTTAACTTCTGCAGTTTTGTGTGTATAGTGGTGTAGATTTTAAGCAAGAGTGATGTTGCTTTAAGACTGAAGGATATGTGTTATGACCCCAATGGCAGAGGGTCTCAAAAGTAAATACCAAGTCTGCAAACACAAAAAACCAGCTCATAGGGCAGTGGTAACTGGGCTGACGGTATATCTAATCCTAGCACCACAAATAGCAGCAGCCGGGGAACGTGCCTACGTTGGTTCTAGACATCTCGCGCCAGCCGGAGAACTAACTAACCCTAGAAGGGAAAAGATAGACCTTTCTTGCCTCCAGAGAAAAGACCCCAAAAGTTGGATACAAGCCCCCAACAAATAATAACGGTGAGGTAAGAAGAAAAGACAAACGTAAAAATGAACTAGATATTTAGCAAAGAGAGGCCCACTGACTAATAGCAGAATATAGTAAGATGACTTATACGGTCAGCAAAAACCATATCAAAATTTCCACGCTGGATATTCAAGAACCCCCGAACCGTCTAACGGCCCGGGGGGAGAATACCAGCCCCCTAGAGCTTCCAGCAAAATCAGGAATCACATTTAGTACAAGCTGGACAAAAAATAAGAGCAAAGCAAAAAACCAAAAAACAAAGAAGCAGGACTTAGCTTAATTTTGCAAGATCCAGGACCAGCAGACAGGAGCAAACAGAAAGGAACTGATTACAACGATGCCAGGCCCCAGACTGAGAATTCAAGAAGTTTATATAGCAACACCCCTGGACTATCGACCCAGGTGGGTGCCAAAACTGAAGAAAGACAATCCCAGAGTCATATCACTAGTGACCACAAGAGGGAGCCAAAAAAGTCTAATTCACAACAGTACCCCCCCTTTAAGGAGGGGTCACCGAACCCTCACCAAGACCACCAGGGCGATCAGGATGAGCAGCGTGAAAGGCACGAACTAAATCGGCCGCATGCACATCAGAGGCAACCACCCAGGAATTATCCTCCTGACCATAGCCCTTCCACTTGACCAGATACTGAAGCCTCCGCCTGGAGAGACGAGAATCCAAGATCTTCTCCACTACGTACTCCAACTCACCCTCAACCAACACCGGAGCAGGAGGCTCAACAGAAGGAACCACAGGTACAACGTACCGCCGCAACAAAGACCTATGGAACACGTTGTGAATGGCAAACGACACCGGAAGATCCAAGCGAAAGGACACAGGATTAAGGATTTCCAATATCTTGTAAGGACCGATGAAGCGAGGCTTAAATTTAGGAGAGGAGACCTTCATAGGAACAAATCGAGAAGACAGCCATACCAAATCCCCAACACGAAGTCGGGGACCCACACCGCGGCGGCGGTTGGCAAAACGCTGAGCCTTCTCCTGTGACAACTTTAAGTTGTCCACCACATGATTCCAAATCTGCTGCAACCTATCCACCACAGAATCCACCCCAGGACAGTCAGAAGGCTCCACATGTCCCGAGGAAAAACGAGGATGGAAACCAGAGTTGCAAAAAAATGGCGAAACCAAAGTAGCGGAACTAGCCCGATTATTAAGGGCAAACTCAGCCAACGGCAAGAAGGTCACCCAATCATCCTGATCTGCAGAAACAAAACACCTCAAATAAGCCTCCAGAGTCTGATTAGTTCGCTCCGTTTGTCCATTAGTCTGAGGATGAAAGGCAGACGAAAACGACAAATCAATGCCCATCTTAGCAAAAAAGGATCGCCAGAACCTGGAAACAAACTGGGATCCTCTGTCAGACACAATATTCTCAGGAATGCCGTGTAAACGAACCACATTCTGAAAGAACAAAGGAACCAGATCGGAAGAGGAAGGCAGCTTAGGCAAAGATACCAAATGGACCATCTTGGAAAAGCGATCACATACCACCCAGATGACAGACATGCCCTGAGATACCAGAAGATCTGAAATGAAATCCATGGAAATGTGTGTCCAAGGCCTCTTCGGGACAGGCAAGGGCAAGAGCAACCCGCTGGCACGAGAACAGCAAGGCTTAGCTCGAGCACAAGTCCCACAGGACTGCACAAATGACCGCACATCCCGTGACAAGGAAGGCCACCAAAAGGACCTAGCCACCAAATCTCTGGTGCCAAAAATTCCCGGATGCCCTGCCAACACCGAGGAATGAACCTCGGAAATGACTCTGCTGGTCCACTTATCAGGAACAAACAGTCTGTCAGGTGGACAAGAGTCAGGTCTACCAGCCTGAAATCTCTGCAACACACGTCGCAAATCCGGAGAAATGGCTGACAAGATAACTCCCTCTTTAAGAATACCAACTGGTTCTGCGACTCCAGGAGAGTCCGGCACAAAGCTCCTTGAAAGAGCATCAGCCTTCACATTCTTTGAACCTGGTAAATACGAGACCACAAAGTCAAAACGGGAGAAAAACAATGACCAACGGGCCTGTCTAGGATTCAGGCGTTTAGCAGACTCGAGATACATCAGATTTTTGTGATCAGTCAAGACCACCACACGATGCTTAGCACCCTCGAGCCAATGACGCCACTCCTCAAATGCCCACTTCATGGCCAACAACTCCCGATTGCCAACATCATAATTCCGCTCAGCAGGCGAAAACTTCCTAGAGAAAAAAGCACATGGTCTCATTACAGAGCAACCAGGGCCTCTCTGCGACAAAACGGCCCCTGCCCCAATCTCAGAAGCATCCACTTCAACCTGAAAGGGAAGTGAGACATCAGGCTGGCACAAAACAGGCGCCGAAGTAAACCGGCGCTTCAACTCCTGGAAAGCCTCCACGGCTGCAGGAGCCCAGTTAGCAACATCAGAACCTTTCTTGGTCATATCCGTCAAAGGTTTAACAACGCTAGAAAAATTAGCGATAAAACGACGGTAGAAGTTAGCAAAACCCAAGAACTTCTGAAGACTCTTAACTGACGTGGGTTGAGTCCAATCATGAATAGCTCGGACCTTGACTGGGTCCATCTCCACCGCAGAAGGGGAAAAAATAAAACCCAAAAAGGGAACCTTCTGTACTCCAAAGAGACACTTTGAGCCCTTAACCCCTTAACAAACAAAGCATTCTCACGCAAAACCTGAAACACCATCCTGACCTGCTCTACATGCAAGTCCCAATCATCAGAAAAAAACAGAATATCATCCAGATAAACAATCATAAATTTATCCAGATACTTCCGGAAAATATCATGCATAAAGGACTGAAACACTGAAGGAGCATTAGAGAGCCCAAAAGGCATCACCAAGTACTCAAAATGACCTTCGGGCGTATTAGATGCAGTTTTCCATTCATCTCCTTGCTTAATGCGCACAAGGTTGTACGCACCACGAAGATCTATCTTGGTGAACCACTTGGCACCTTTAATCCGGGCAAACAAGTCCGACAACAGAGGCAAAGGATACTGAAATTTAACAGTGATTTTATTCAGAAGCCGATAGTCAATACAAGGTCTCAAAGATCTGTCCTTCTTGGCCACAAAAAAAAATCCCGCACCAAGAGGGGAAGAGGATGGACGGATATGCCCCTTCTCCAGAGATTCCTTGATATACGAACGCATTGCGGTATGCTCAGGTACAGACAGATTAAATAATCTTCCCTTAGGAAATTTACTACCTGGAATCAAATCTATAGCACAGTCACAGTCCCTATGAGGAGGAAGAGCACTGGACCTGGACTCGCTGAATACATCCTGATAATCAGACAAATACTCAGGAACTTCCGAAGGAGTAGAGGAAGCAATAGACACCGGTGGGGAATCACCATGAATTCCCTGACAGCCCCAACTTGACACAGACATTGCCTTCCAATCCAAGACTGGATTATGGGTCTGTAACCATGGCAGACCTAAAACTACCAAATCATGCATTTTATGCAGAACAAGAAAACGAATCACCTCCCGATGTTCAGGAGTCATGCACATGGTTACCTGTGTCCAAAACTGCGGTTTATTTTCCGCCAATGGCGTAGCATCAATACCTCTAAGAGGGATAGGATTTACCAACGGCTCAAGAACAAAACCACAGCGCTTGGCAAACGACAGATCCATAAGACTCAGGGCAGCACCTGAATCCACAAACGCCATAACAGGGTAGGAGGACAATGAGCAAATTAAAGTCACAGACAAAATAAATTTAGGTTGCAAATTACCAATGGCGACAGGACTAACAACCCTTGTTGGGCGTTTAGAGCATGCTGATATAACATGTGTTGAATCACCACAGTAAAAACACAACCCATTCTGACGTCTATGATTTTTCCGTTCATTTCTAGTCTGAATTCTACCACATTGCATTAAATCAGGTGTTTGTTCAGACAACACCACCAGAGAATTAGCGGCTTTGCGCTCCCGCAAACGCCGGTCAATTTGAATAGCCAGCACCATTGAATCATTCAGACTTGTAGGAATGGGGAAACCCACCATCACATTCTTAATGGCTTCAGAAAGGCCATTTCTGAAATTTGCGGCCAGAGCACACTCATTCCACTGAGTAAGCACGGACCATTTCCGAAATTTTTGGCAATACACTTCAGCTTCATCCTGGCCCTGAGAAATAGCCAGCAAGGCTTTTTCTGCCTGAATTTCAAGATTGGGTTCCTCGTAAAGCAATCCGAGCGCCAGAAAAAACGCATCAATATTTGCCAATGACGGATCTCCTGGCGCTAGCGAGAAGGCCCAATCCTGAGGGTCGCCCAGTAAGAAAGAGATAACAATTTTAACTTGCTGAGCTGAGTCTCCAGATGAACGGGGTCTCAGAGATAGAAACAATTTACAATTATTCCTGAAATTCCTAAACTTAAATCGGTCTCCAGAGAACAGTTCAGGAATAGGTATTTTAGGTTCAGACATAGGACTACTGGTAACAAAATCTTGTATGCCCTGCACACGAGCAGCAAGCTGGTCCACACTTGTAATCAAGGTCTGGACATTCATGTCTGCAGCAAGCACAAGCCACTCAGAGGTAAAGGGGAGGAAGAAAGAGAGGAAAAGGAAAAAAAAACAACTCAGAATTTCCTTTCTTATTATCCCACTTCTGCAATGCATTAAACATTCAACTTGGGCCTGGCATACTGTTATGACCCCAATGGCAGAGGGTCTCAAAAGTAAATACCAAGTCTGCAAACACAAAAAACCAGCTCATAGGGCAGTGGTAACTGGGCTGACCGTATATCTAATCCTAGCACCACAAATAGCAGCAGCCGGGGAACGTGCCTACTTTGATTCTAGACGTCTCGCGCCAGCCGGAGAACTAACTAACCCTAGAAGGGAAAAGATAGACCTTTCTTGCCTCCAGAGAAAAGACCCCAAAAGTTGGATACAAGCCCCCAACAAATAATAACGGTGAGGTAAGAAGAAAAGACAAACGTAAGAATGAACTAGATATTTAGCAAAGAGAGGCCCACTGACTAATAGCAGAATATAGTAAGATGACTTATACGGTCAGCAAAAACCATATCAAAATTTCCACGCTGGATATTCAAGAACCCCCGAACCGTCTAACGGCCCGGGGGGAGAATACCAGCCCCCTAGAGCTTCCAGCAAAATCAGGAATCACATTTAGTACAAGCTGGACAAAAAATAAGAGCAAAGCAAAAAACTAAAAAACAAAGAAGCAGGACTTAGCTTAATTTTGCAAGATCCAGGACCAGCAGACAGGAGCAAACAGAAAGGAACTGATTACAACGATGCCAGGCCCCAGACTGAGAATTCAAGAAGTTTATATAGCAACACCCCTGGACTAACGACCCAGGTGGGTGCCAAAACTGAAGAAAGACAATCCCAGAGTCATATCACTAGTGACCACAAGAGGGAGCCAAAAAAGTCTAATTCACAACAGATATGTTTGTGCCTAGTGTGTCACTGTGAGGAGGGTGGGGCTTATATTGGTGAGGTAATTCTGTCTCTTTCTGCGAGGAGGGTGGGGGCTGGTCTCTCTCTGTGAGGGGGTAGGGGTTTATATAGAGTAGGTAAATTTGTCTTTCTGCCTCTTTCTTTCACCAGTTGAAATGGAGAAGACATCACCCGTCCTCCCGCCTTGTTATAATCACAGTCCTTAAAATGTTTTAATTATTACTTGTATAAAATAATGATGAATAATTTACTGTATTGCCAAGTTTAGTTCCCTTATTGCTTTTGCAGGGAATTTTAGCTTATAAGTTTACAAAAGTGATTTATAAAAAAGTGTCAAATGTGACTTGGAATTTATAACCCGTCAGAGCTTTGCGGTTTAGGAGTCAGGAGGAAGTTGCGGACAAGTTAAGGTAGACTCATTTTAACTAATAGAGGAGATAAAAACCTCATGGTGGTGAACAGGCTCGGCTTTGGTGACCAGCCTCAAGGACATTGTAATGGTAACGTCAATCAGGGGCAGGCACAGTGGTTAAGCACAGGAGTGAGGATAATAGGGTCAATGGTGCCCTGAAAGTTTACTGGCTATGCTTGAATGGCTAGCCAGTGTGTGTCGCCCCTTTATGGCTGTCTGTCCAGGTGCTATATGTCAGACAGCTGGGGATATCACAGTACTTGTGAATCCCAATGTACTAGCACTTCACCTGACTCCTACTGTGGTTGTTTTAATCCTGTGATTTAAATAAAGCTGTGGCCATTTTGACAACCAAAATAATGTGTTTTGTGTATTTATTCTAGTGCCTAGGTTTACTGTAGTTATGGTTGTTTTAAGGTGGAGTGGGATCTGTCCTTTATCCAAAAGTCATGAGCTACAGTTCATTGAGGAAACCATGAATGCCAACATGTACTGTGACACAGTGAAGCAGAACATGAGCCCCTCCTTTTGGAAACTGGGCCGCAGGGCAGTGTTTCAATATAATAATGACCCCAAACAACCCTCCAAGATGACCACTGTCTTGCTAAAGACACTGAGGGTAAAGGTGCTGGACTGGCCAAGCATGTCTCCAGACCTAAACCTTGTTGAGCATCTATGGAACATCTTCAAATGGAAGGTGGAGGAGCGCACGGTCTCAAACATCCACCAGCTCTGTGATGTCGTCATGGAGTACTGGAAGAGAATTCCATTGGCAACATGTGAAGCTCTAGGGAACTCCATGCCCAAGAGAGTTAAGGCAGTGCTTAAAAATAATGGTGGCTACTAATCATGAGCAAGTATGCTTGTTGCTCGGGTGGTCTCCGAGTATTTGTAAGTGCTCGGAGATTTAGTTTTTGTTGACGCACCTGCATGATTTACAGCTGCTAGCCAGCCTGAGTACATGTGGGAGTTGCCTGGTTGCAGCCTGTCTAGCAGCTGTAAATCATTCAGCTGCGGTGACGAAAACTAAATCTCCGAACACATCCAAATACTCAGAGACCACCCGAGAATGCTCCGGAAAACCCGAGCAACGAGTATACTCGCTCATCACTAGTGGCTGCACAAAATATTCACTTTGTGCACAATTTGGCCATTTTCACATAGGGGTGTACTCACTTTTGTTGCCAGTGGTTTAGACTAGAGTTGAGCGACTTTTACTTCTTCGGATCGAGTCAGGTTTTGCAAAACCTGACTTTGTCAAAAGTCGGGCGAGTGAAATCGGCCAATTATTGCGAAAAGTCGGGGGCCGACTGAAACAAGAAATCCAATGCAAGTCAATGGGGAATCAAATTCGGCAGTGACTGAAGGACAGGAAAACACCTACAGTGCCCATTTTAATGCCAAAAACATCAATTCTTATTACTGAAGCTTGTCAATCTTAATTTACTTTATAATAATAGTTAGGCATTGAAAACTGGGGATCATTTGGCTAAACTTGTGGGGGGGGTAGGGCTGGCTCAAGATTTTCGTGGGCCCAGGCAATGCGGAATACGTCATGGCGGTGGAGCAGGGAGAGGTAAGTATTTCAACTTTGCAAGTGCTGTGATCCTGAGCAAGCAGGGGGGTCCCACTCGTTGGCACTGGCACAGGGCCCCTCATAGTACGGCGGTGTGTTTGATGGCGGGTGGCGCCTCCCACTGGCAGAGACACTTTTACATACTATGAGGGGCCCTGTGCCAGAGACGTCACCAATGAGTATGCCCCCCCCACCTGATGAAGGAACCTGCACTTTTATCTGCACCTTCCTCTTTGTCCCTGTGTAAGGTGGTATAGTATGCGGGAAGGGGAACCTGACTTTCAGCAGGGTCAGATTCTGGCTGTGTAGCGTGCAAGGGGAATGTAGTGGTCTGGGTCAATGTACCAGCAGACTCATCTAGCAGTGGCTGGGCAATGGGCAGGATGAGGAGGAAACACAGATATAGGCCCAAATAATAAAGTAGGCTAAATGCAGTTCAAATGTGGTAACAGGACTAAACAGGCGGCATTGCTTTGCTCAGTGGAGGAAAAATGTAACGCGTGGCATACACAGTTAGTAGGCCCAAATATTAAAGTAGGCTAAATGCAGTTCAAATGTGGTAACAGGACTAAACAGGCGGCATTGCTTTGTTCAGTGGAGGAAAACTGTAACGAGTAGCAGACTAAGTTAGTAGGCCCAAATAATAAAGTGGGCTAAATGTCTGCCAAAAAATTGTTCATAAATAAACAGGTGGCATAGCTAGGTACAGGGGTGGGCTCCTCTGCTGAGTAGCAGACAGTGGTAGTAGGCGCAAAGTATTAACTGGTCTAAATGGAGGCCAGGGCCCCTGTATATTTTAACTATCATCTATCATTTCAACAAATTTGTATTGGCAGTGCCATTGAAGGATTTAACAGCACAGACTACACAGTGGTGGAGCAGGGAGAGGTAAGTATTGCAAGTGGTAGAGCACTGTTCGAGCTGGGGGGGAACGCTCTCTCGTGGGCGGTGGTACTGGTACAGGGCCCCTCATATTACGACGGTGTGTCTGACGTTGGTTGTGCACCACCACCGTCAGAGAGACTTCATTGTACTATAAGGGACCCTGTGCTAGTGCCGTCGCCCAAGAGTGGGCCCACCCACCTGTCCAGGCAAACAGCACTCGCCCCTGTGACGCCGCAGAAAGCAAGCCAATCACTGTCATGCCCTTCTCTAAGATGGTGGGGACCGAGACCTATGTCAACACGCTGCCCACACTCTGCATCCTCCTTCATTGACTGAAAAATGGCGCTGAAAGCGTCATATGAAACGCGACTTTTGCGCACAGATCGCCAACCTCATGGCCGATCCCACACTAGGATCGGGTCGGGTTTCATGATACCCGACTTTGCCGAAAGTCCGTGATTTTTTGAATTTGTCCGATCCGTTTCGCTCAACCCTAGTTTAGACATTAATGGCTGTATGTTGAGTTATTTAGACTGCACACCAAATTTTCACTGTTATACAAGCTGTACACTGACTACTTTATATTGTATCAAAGTGTCATATCTTCTATGTTGTCGCATAAAAAGATATAATAAAATATTTACAAAAATGTTAGGGGTGTACTCACTTTTGTGATATATATATATATATATATATATATATATATATATATATATATATATATATATAGTGACAAAGTCACTGTTAATGTAATAGAGGGGAGATATGTGTCAATGCGCTTAATGGCATCAGTGATATGAAACCAGAGTATTTTCCTCCAGCACGCTATGTATTCTGAGGGTTAAGTTAAAGTTGTATAATTGGCTGGTTTCATATGGACCTTCATAGAACGGGAGGGAGGAGATCCACTTTATCTCCACCTGAAGAGCTGCCAGGACCTGTGTGATGTCATGATCATGTGGTCAGTCACATGATGGAAAGAGTCACATGGTCTGCGGTTTAAATAAATGGGCTCTAAAGGCAGTCTTTGTAGAGCTAAACTGGAGGGAGGTTATCCAGTGGATTGGTGTCCTAAATAGAGTCTGAACCTGTATTGCTCCAGAGTGGGGTGCCACCCACATACGTATGGACTGTGTTGCAGTGTTTTGCTTTCGTTTTGTTGTTTTCTGTTTTAGCCAGAAAAGCTGCATTTATTTTCCCTTCTTGTTGGATAAGGCCTTACAAGCTGTGCCATTAATAAGGAGAGACTCCCATCTGCTGGCCAGGCAAAATCAAGCAGAAGGAAATGGTGCTGGAAGATTTGTGGAGTGCCCGCAAGGGCCGTGGGGATACTCAGTACTGGGCCAGTTCTTCTTAAAGGGATGTGTCACGGCAGCAGTGACCCTGTCCGTGGCACTGGGCATAAAAGAGTTATGATGACAAGGGGAATACCACCCCTTTTTCTGATGAAAGGCTATCACCACCCCTTTTTCTAAGTGGAAGGTGACCATTACTCCCTGCTGCAGTGGGCTTTGGTTAATGCGTTTGCTCTTATGGGCTTGGGCCTTAGGCCGGCGTCACACTCAGCGAATGAAAATACGGTCCGTATTTTACGGCCGTAATACGCAGAAATGTTCCAAAAATACTGATCCGTATGTCATCCGTAGGCAGGGTGTGTCAGCGTATTTTGCACATGGCATCCTCCGTATGTAATCCGTATGGCATCCGTACTGCGATATTTTCTCGCAGGCTTGCAAAACCGACATCTAATGGATTTATGAGCTCAAATGTTTGTTAAAACATATATACAGTATATATATATATATATATATATATGTCATTGAGACACACATATATATATATACTGTATTTATATTTAATTTAGCGCGAGATATGTGAAAAGCCGGTAATTCAATTGCCGGCTTTTCATTTCTCCTTCACAAACCCGACAGGATATGAGACATGGTTTACATACAGTAAACCAACTCATATCCCTTTTTTTTTTTGCATATTCCACACTACTAATGTTAGTAGTGTGTATGTGCAAAATTTGGGCGCTGTAGCTGGTAAAATAAAGGGTTAAATGGCAGAAAAAATTGGCGTGGGCTCCCGCGCAATTTTCTCCGTCAGAGTGGTAAAGCCAGTGACTGAGGGCAGATATTAATAGCCTAGAGAGGGTCCATGGTTATTGGCCCCCCCTGGCTAAAAACAACTGCCCCCAGCCACCCCAGAAAAGGCACATCTGGAAGATGCGCCTATTCTGGCTCTTGGCCACTCTTTTCCCACTCCAGTGTAGCGGTGGGATATGGGGTAATGAAGGGTTATTGCTATTGTAAGGTGACATTAAGCCAGATTAATAATGGAGAGGCGTCAATTATGACACATATCCATTATTAATACAATAGTATGAGCTACAAGCTACAGCGGCCAAATTTTGCACATACACACTACTAACATTAGGGCAGCACGGTGGCGTAGTGGTTAGCACTGCAGCCTTGCAGCGCTGGAGTCCTGGGTTCAAATCCCACCTTGGACAACATCTGCAAAGAGTTTGTATGTTCTCTCCGTGTTTGCGTGGGTTTCCTCCAGGCACTCCGGTTTCCTCCCACATTCTAAAGACATACTGATAGGGAATTTAGATTGTGAGCCCCATCGGGGACAGCGATGATAATGTGTTCAAACTGTAAAGCGCTGTGTAATATGTTAGCGCTATATAAAAATAAAGATTATTATTATTATTAACATTAGTAGTGTGGAATATGCAAAAAAAAAGGGATATGAAATGGTTTACTGTATGTAAACCATGTCTCATATCCTGTCGGGTTTGTGAAGGAGAAAGAAAAAGCCGGTAATTGAATTACCGGCTTTTCTATAGAACACCGCTGCGTATTTCTCGCAAGTCACACTGCTGGTCCGTGTCTAATCCGTATTTTTCTCGCTCCCATAGACTTTCATTGGCGATTTTTTTGCGTAATACGGTGACAAACGCAGCATGCTGCGATCTTCTACGGCCGTACAAGACCATATAATAAATATATATAGTAAAATGCGGCAGATAGGAGCTGGGACATAGAGAATCATTGTACCGTATGCAATCCGTATTTTCTGCACCTCTCATACGTCCGTAAAACTTGCTAGTGTGACGCCGGCCTTAGCCTGCCGGTTCCTCTCCTGCCGTGCCCTCCTTTCTGCATCATATTTTTTGCCCGCTGCCTATGATATTCCTCCCGCGTGAAGGCTGGGATTTCCCCTTGGAGCTCGATCATATCAGCCCCCTGGGGTCCCCCTTTAATTACCACCGGTTCAGCGTGCACCTCCTGATGCCCACTCGTTCATGTCAGTGGGGCTGGAATCTCGTCTAAAATGTCTGGCGTCCGTTTCCAGGATGCACTTCTGGACGCCCAGCCAGGCCTAGGGGCTGTCGATGTGGGAAGTGGGCCTACTAAAGAGCCGTCAGTCACCAGGACAGGGTTGGTCACAATACCTGCTGCTGGTGTCTCACTAGTGCCGGTCTCCTACTCCGCTGCGGTTGATGTTGTTGGTGGCAAGGCCGTCCGTCTCCCAGTCAGCTGCTCCTGGAAGGCCTCCTTCCATCCCGCTGTCGCCGCCAGCTGTGTCTGCAGGAGCAGGCAGGTCAGCTGCTCCACCTCCATGTCCAGGAGATTCGGATCCACCGCAGGCGACTGGCACAGGTCTTCCAAGTCTCGGCTGGGGTAATCCTCCGGTTCCACCCCACACACCGGCGCTCGCTCACCTTCCTCCGCCATTTTGCTGTCTGGGTCTTTTCTTGCACTCAGGTCAGGTTCCCGCTCTCTTCTCTTTCATGGGCGGGCTGTCATGATTCCCAATGGCAGGGAAACATCAGAACACAAAAATAACGGACGAGCTCTGGGTGATGGAATCTCGAGCTGACCGTGAGCTAAATCTACCACACAACTAATAGTAGCCAGGGAGCATACCTACGACTTCCTAAATGCCACGCGCCAGCCGGAGGACTAACTACGCCTGGTAGAGGAAGGAACAGACCTGGCTTACCTCTAGGGAAATACCCCAAAAGATGATAGCAGCCCCCCACATGTAATAACGGTGAGTTAAGAGGAAAAGACATACACAGTATGAAAGTAGATTTAGCAAAGAGAGGTCCACTTACTAGATAGCAGAAGGATACAAAAGAGGACTTCACGGTCAACTGAAAACCCTTTCAAAAAACCATCCTGAAATTACTTTAAGACTCCTGTGTCAACTCATGACACAGGAGTGGCAATTTCAGCCCGCAAGAGCTTCCAGCTACAGAGAATAACAAAACTGCAAACTGGACAAAAGATAGAAAACAAAAGGACAAAGTCCACTTAGCTGATCAGCAGACTAGTAGCAGGAACATGCAACCGAAGGCTCTGGTTACAATGATGACCGGCAAGGAAATGACTGGAGAGCAAGGCTAAATAGGAAACTCCCAAACACTGATGGGAGCAGGTGAACTGAGACAGCAAAGCACACAAAAGTCACCAGTACCACCAGCAACCACCAGGGGAGCCCAAAAAGCGGATTCACAACAGCGGGCCTTATTCTTCTTTCTATTCCCGCCATAACAGATCTCTCTTGCTGACGGACATCTCCTCATCGCATACTAGTGCTGGGCGGGCAGCCATGGTCTTCGCGCCTCACAGCTGAATTCCGCCCAAAATGAGATGCCTTTCTCTTCCTGCATGCCTCGTGGCGCTGTAATGACGGCAAGTTTTGCACAGTTCAATAAAGTCTATGGCGCACAGAACCCAGTTTGCTGGGGCGGTCCATCCTGTTCGTGACACCAAAATAGAGTGCCCCCTAGGGCCGTGGGGATACTCGGTACTGGATCGGTTCTTCTTAAAGTGATGTGTCATGGCAGCACTGACCCAGTCCGTGGCCCTGGGCATCCAATAAAAGAGTTATGATGAAAGGGGGAATAAAGTTTATGGGAAAAGGGAAATTGTTCTTGACGCCACCTGTGGTATTCGGCAAATAGGAGATGTTAGCCGATGCTGCTTGAAGAGACCACTGGGGCTGATGGTGATGCAGCAGTGTTATTACAGCTCTCCACAGGTAGAGCAATACCCCAGGGCAGTGATGATGTTAAAGGTGATGATGGTGGTTGTAGTGCAGGGCAGGTGATGCAGTAATAATTCAGAGGACACAGCAGGGTGCAGTTTCCACATGTTTACTCACAGTTCTTAGTTGTAGTCCCCAGCCGGGGTGCTGAGTCTTCCTGGTCTGTGGTCCAGCCAGCTCTCAAGTAAATTGGGTGCACCTTCTAGAACTCCCTTTATATGTTCCTTTCCTGGCCGTCTTGCAGCGCTGGCTCTCACCCTTCTGCCCTGTGCCTTCTCACACAGTGTCCCAATCCAGCAGCCTCAGATCTTGTCGGGTGACACTCTCTGTTGGTCCCCTGGATCCTGGCTGCAAATGTGTTGGATGTGGCTGCAGCACATGCAGATACTGCAGCCTCCGGCTTGCTAGCTGAGTCTTGTAGTCTTCCACTAGTCTTGGAGGCCGGTTCCCCACTGCGACCTGGTCTCTCCATCTGGCGATGGTCAGCGTGGATGTGGGCTCCATGGGTGGATTGCTCACTATTCGTGCCCCTACGACCCCTTCTTTCCTTCTGGAGCTTCTCTCTCTTTAGCCTTTTCTCTCTCTAGCTCCCTTTGACAGGGAGCCTCTTTCTGCACATCTTACTCCATTCAGCTCCTCTCACAATCTGCTTAACTTCCCTGCTAATTAGCTCCTACCCTAACAACTCACTCCACCCACACCCTCTACCTAGTAACCCTCTCCAGACTGGGATGAGGCCATCCTCCCTTAGGGTACATCCAGATGCCCTGACTGGAGTGTTGTCGTGTTGGATGCAGGTGTGGAGTCCCGGTTAGTGCCCCCTCCTTACTTGAGAGCGGAGTCCCACACCTCTGGATGAGGTGCAGTACCTCAGTGGCAACCAGACCTCATGGGTGCCACATTTGCATGCGGAGCGACTTCAGGTGCTGGACCTGATCAGATGACACAGAGGAAGGACTTCCTGGATATAAAATCCCTGCACACAGGCAGATTTGATGCTAGAAAGGAGAGCAGCCGGGCTCCAGGGATGTCGCTGAGGCCAGCTTAACAGGCCTCAGCGGAAATCCTACAACAGCAAGATGTCAGCCATCACCTGACAAGGCCAGGATTCCACACAGGAGGACTCCGAGTTCTTCCTGTGTTAGTCGGGATCAGGATCCATGCCCCATGGCAGCAAAGCTCAAGAAAATGGACATCGCCCATCAGGAGCTGAGGCATGGTCCACTCCTGTCCAATCCTAAGAGACTCCCATCGACTGCAACAGGTGGGACGCGCCTGCCACTGCGGAGGGACAGTGAACTTTCAGTAGGGCCGTCACTTCCAGCTATCCTCTACAGTACCGAGGTCGGCTAGAAATAGGGTCTCAGGTTGGGAGGGTGTTGGTTGTTGCGTAAGAGGCTCAACGAGCTTTCATAGGCTACGTCAGAGAGAGACTTGTGGTCTAGCGGAAAAACTCAGTGACCCCTGCTAGGGCCAGAATTGCAGCGAGAAAACTTACATGGTGGCTCCCACGACTGGGGGCACCACTGCTGTGAACAGAACATTGACGTTAAAGAAAGACTTCCTTTGCTTTTCCAGGTTTATTGTGATCTTTGTTTAAATGTTAATCTGCCTAGCTACAAACACTGATTGTTGAGTTACTTTAAATCACTGTATATAAATAGAGCTACAATAATCCCAGACTGTTTCCGCCTCGTACCACCATGCGTTGCATTCAGACACCTGTATTACAGTTGCACAAAAAGTTGACCTATATCAAGAAAGTTGACAAATTTAAGTATTTTGTGCTGTGATATCCCAATGATCTGTAATATCAGTGTTTTCTAGTATCTGCTTTTTCCAGATATAAAAAGACAAGCTATGTATTTAATTATCTGTATGTATTATCTATTGTTTTAGGAGCATTCCTGATTCCATATACCATTATGGCTCTATTTGGCGGCATCCCTCTCTTTTTCATGGAGTTGGCTTTAGGGCAGTTTCACAGAACAGGTGCTATCCCCATTTGGAGACGCATCTGCCCTATATTTAAAGGTAACATTTTCTAGTTTGTATACTTTTGTCTCTAGAATACTTTCTAATGTAATGCTGCATTTTGACAGGAGGTCAAAACAGGAGGTCTGTAGGCTACAGGGAAACATTTTGAAGATTAAAAATATTTATTTCAGATTGGAAAATGCCAAAAAACAGATTGCATTTTACAAAGAAAACCGAATAATAGAATAATAGTTATCTAAAATAATACAAAGTTGAGCAAAATGGACCAATAAAATAATTTAGTGTGAAAATTTACATTATTCTTTAGCCCAAGTAGATGAAATTATTTTGAGGAGCTTCCCATCAACCATGATACATACAAAAACATATACACAACGTATTGCCTTGTATACTGTGCTATTTCTGATGGATGCACATTTCATATTATCAGATAGTAGTGATATCTTATTTGTGAAATAAAAAACTATGATGAACCCATTTTTGGACCTTGATTTATCTAGGCCTTTGTAATTTGTCAAAATACTTTGTGAGCTCACTAGAAGATCCTCCTATTCACCTACTGTATATACTATTAATTTTTTGAGTAAAATATATAATTAACCCGTCTTCATTAATTACCCTAAAATAATTTATAGATCTTCATATTTTGGAGAGTTGTGATTTTCCTTTATTAGAAAAAAATAATGTACATGAAATTATTCAGTTCTCATCGTAACCTTACTGGGTGTCATGTCTGGTTGTTTCTAAGTCCTACTCCATAAATCATTGGCCCCATTCATCAAGACCTTCTCGCCAGTCATGATGAGGCATCGAGTCAGGCGCTCCAGATCCATTAAGTGGCGTAAGCCTTTTAATGAATCAGGAGAGTCTGATGAGTGGCATGCATCTCCATTTACCTTGCAACTAATGCTACTGTAGTCAGAGACTGGAGTAAGATTTCTGGCTGAAGGTAGCCACAGCTCATGATGAAGTAGATGAGCTTTGGAGTCAGTTTCGCTGCGTACCATTCCTCCCCAGCTCTGACCATTTTCACAGAGCTTGAAGAAACTGGCGTCTAGCTATATTTTTTGTGCAACTCCGGGTATTGCAATAATTATGTGACTTTTCAAAGCAATTTACCCCACAATTCTGCCAAAATTACTTCGATGAATCAGGGGCCGTGGATTACATATATTGTACTAATGAGGGCTAACAAATCTAAATCAGCTTTATGCAGGTTATAATAAAGTAATCATAAGAACCAGACCTGTGGCACCCCAGGAGTCCGGTTGCCACAGTGGCATTGCCTCCCTTACAGGGAAGTGATGACATGCCTGGAAGCAAGGAGGGTTTCCCTGACTAGATAACGCTTACTTCCAACACTTTTCCTGACTCCTGACCAGAAGGGGGAACTGTAAACCCGGTTTCAGGGGAGCTTTTCTGTTAGTTCTGGCCTGGAAGAGGGGTCAGTCAGTCAGTGTCTGGAACAGAGGAAAGAGGAGAGAAGTGAAAGATAATCTGGGGAGTGGATCTGTTACCAAGCTCACCCCAGAGTACAGCGCTAGAAGCCGGAGTCCGTGGCTGACGGGTACAATAGCCCCAGCAGCTAAATCCAGAGGGCAGTGGATTGCAGGTCTCCTGGCTGAGTAGACACACGAAGGCACAGCAGGAGACCAGAGCTCACAACCGCCATAAAGGAGCGACACCTGCAATTGGCTCAAGCTGAGGAGACTGAAACAAACAGAGGACTGAGCATAGCTGTAGGCAGCAAGGACCTCAGAGGACAGCGCAGTAAGGAGGCCTCAAAACCCATCTGGCTTAGTGAATACTAAGTTACTTCCAGGCTCCCTGGACCTCCATTGTCATCTGTAACTAGTGCCCCGGCTTGCACTTCAAACCATGAGTAAAAGTGTGGAAACGGCACCCTGCTGTGTCCTCGGAGTTATTTACTGCGCCATTCACCCTGCACTACATCCATCATCACCATCTTTAACAATATAAATGCCCTGGGACTAAGCTCTATCTGTGGAGAGCTGTATCCATTCTGCTGCATCACCATCAGCCCTAGCGGTCTCTTTAAGCACCATCGGGCATCCCAAGCGAAGTACCACAGATGGCGTCACGAATAGTGTTGAGCATTCCGATACCGCAAGTATCGGGTATCGGCCGATACTTGCGGTATCGGAATTCCGATACCGAGTTCCGATATTTTTATGATATCGGAAATCGGAATCGGAAGTTCCCAGTGTATGGTTCCCAGGGTCTGGAGAAGAGGAGACTCTCTTTCAGGCTCTGGGATCCATATTCATGTAAAAAAATAAAGAATTAAAATAAAAAATATGGATATACTCACCCCTCCAGAGGCCCCTGGACCTTACCGATGTAACCGGCAGCCTCCGTTCCTAAGAATGAGGAGTTTAGGACCTGCGATGACGTCGCGGCTTGTGATTGGTCGCATGAGCGGTCACATGAGCGGTCACGCGACCAATCACAAGCCGCCACGTCATCGAAGGTCCTAAACTCCTCATTCTTAGGAACGGAGGCTGCCGGTTACATCGGTAAGGTCCAGGAGCCGCCGGACGGGTGAGTATATCCATATTTTTTATTTTAATTCTTTATTTTTTACATGAATATGGATCCCAGGGCCTGAAGGAGAGTTTCCTCTCCTTCAGACCCTGGGAACATCCAGGATAGCTTCCGATACTTGTGTCCCATTGACTTGTATTGGTATCGGTATCGGCGATATCCGATATTTTTCGGGTATCGGCCGATACTATCCGATACCGATACTTTCAAGTATCGGAAGGTATCCCTCAACACTAGTCACGAATCATCTCTTATAGACTTTATTCCCCTTTAATTGACTGTTATATTGTGCCACAAACTGGGCAACTGCTGCCGTGATACATCCCTTTAAGAGCCAACCCGGTACCGAGTATCCCCACAGCCCCAGTGGGCGCTCCAGGCCTATACTTTAATCTGTGTGCATAGTCGATAACAAGGTGTCAGGACTCTGAACATTTTTTACCTTTTGTGCATTACTGCCCTTTTCCAAGATGGCGTCTTTGGTCTCATGTGCACTGTGTCTTCCTGCTATAAAACTCCACCCCAGCCTTCAGTCTGTGCTAGAGTATTCTGCCTTGCATCCAGCTCCTGACCTCTGATTACTCCCTGGCTATATACCTGCTCCTGTGAACCTGTGTGGTGATCCTGCTACTCTGCTCTGAGTTCCTGCTGCATACACCAGTTCCAGTAATCCTCCTTCATCTGCTGCTCGTGTTTACTTCCATCTGCATTTGCTGGACATGTAAGCGTTTGCTGCTCTGCAAAAACCTGAGACTATTAACCAGGCCTCCCTGGTTGAGCTAAGATATGATGTGAACTGCCTTATAAGCTTATATATCTGTGTTTGGACTAAGACAAGGAATTATTCGTGTAAAGTATCCTCAAGAATAACTATGCTTCATAGACTTTCTGCTTGATTGCATTTTCCTCTGAAGTTTCCTATAGACTGCTAAGCTGCGTTTAATATTTACACCAAGTGTTGTGGACTTGAGTTTCTCTCTGCACCTGTTTGAATCACCGTGTGATAATATAGACTTTACCACTTATAAAACCGTGTCCTGTAGTTGTCTTGTTCCACGCAAAGAATCTCCTGAGTTATCCCCTATAATTATTACACAAGGCTAAAAAGAAATAATTTGTATGTTCAGTAAAACCCTTATTTATTGCATTAATAAATGAAATCATGACTTCCAAAAAAAATGTCAGCCATCATTATCGATGGAGGTTTTTGTTTAACCTGCTTGTTCATCACAGGTTAGGCTATGTTTATACTAGCATTCAGCATTCTATAGAAATAGAGAAACTGAACTCCTACAAAATCGAATCTGTCCTATTACGGTTACAAAAGTAGAATATACTTTTTGTTTGTCAAATTTAAGGTGTTTTTCTAACACAAAGAAAACAATATAATAATCAGTGCTTTGTTTCTAGGCATTGGATTCGCTATATGCGTCATTGGATTGTATGTGTCCTTCTACTACAATACCATAATCGCCTGGGCTTTGTACTATTTATACTCCTCTTTTTCCACAACCTTACCCTGGACAAGTTGTGACAATCCCTGGAATACAGCAAACTGCACTAATTATTTTGGAAAGAGAAACATCACTTGGACTAATAGCTCCAAATCTCCTGCAGAAGAGTTTTATACGTAAGTGCATGTAAGTGGATTTAACTTAGATGGTCTAGATTTACAATATTGTTGTGTTAAGACTAAGAGTCAGATGGTTTACTTAATATTTTAAAACAATACAATAACTAATTATCTATCTATAACTAATTATATATCTATATACTTTATACCATTGTGTGAAAAAGTGTTTGCTGTTGCCCCTTCCTTATTTCCTATTCTTTTGCAGTAAAAAACTGCATTTTGTGTTTGCTTGTGTTCTCTTTGTTAATAAGTGACAGCCTCAAAATCTTAATGATTTAGAGATGATCTGCAACGAGAAGTGGACCAAAATTCCTCCTGACATGTGCGCAAACCTCATCATCAACTACAAAAAACGTCTGACTGCTGTGCTTCCCAACAAGGGTTTTGACACCAAGTATTAAGTCTTGTTTGCCAGAGGGATCAAATACTTATTTCTCACTGCAATGCAAATAAATTTATATAACTTATACAATGTGATTCGCGTGATTCGCTGGATTTTATTTTTAATATTCTTTCTCTCAATCTTAACGTTAAACCTACCCTTAAAATTATAGACTGTTCATGTCTTTGTCAGTGGGCAAACTTACAAAATCAGCAAGGGATCAAATAATTATTTCCTTCACTGTATATAGTATAAACCAAGAATTTTTCGAACCCTCTCAGCAAATCTGTCTCATCTCCTTTCCTCCACAAGTGTGCCCGAGAGCCTATGTACATACACAGTTCTGAGCCTTATTTCTCAACTGTTCTAAGCCAGAATATGTCAAGAATTACTCATCTGTATAAAGAAAAATTACAGTCCCAGTCCATCAATACTTTAACCCCTTCCTGACATGCGCCGTACTAGTACTGCACTGCGGGAACTGCATTTCTGCCTGCCGCAATACTAGTACAGCTGCACGATCACTGCAGTCTCACGACTGCTAGCGCCGATCATGGGCACTTAACCCCTCTGATGTCGGTGTCAGTAGTGACAGCGACATAGAGAACAATCACGCAGGGAGGGGGCTCCCTGCGCGCTTCCACCAGAACAACACGATGCGATCGCGTTGTTCCTGTGGTCTCCATGGAGAACCCAGGCTCCAAGATGGCCACAGGGTCTTTCCGGGTCGTTCAGTGAGGTGGTTTGTCAGTGCCTGCTGAGAGCAGATGCCAGCAAGCCTCCTGCACTGCCTGTCAGATTTCTGATTTGACACTGTGCTATGCAAAGTGTCAGACCAGCGATCTGACATGACATAGTGAGGTCCCAACCTGGGATAATGTTATAAAGTTAAAAAAAAAAAATTAGAATGTGTAAAAATATTTTTTTTTAAAAATCCCCAAATAAAGAAAAAAATATATTTTTCCAATAAACCCATTTATTTATGTAAATAAAAAAAAACAATAAAAGTACACATATTTGGTATCGCCACGTCGGTAACGACCCGCTCTATAAAACTGTCCCACTAGTTAACCTCTTCAGTGAACACCGTAAAAAAATAAATAAAAATTGAGGCAAAAAACAATGCTTTATCATCATACCACCGAACAAAAAGTGCAATAAAACACGATCAAAAAGACAGATGTATATAAATATGGTACCACTGAAAACGCCATCTTGTCCTGCAAAAAACAAGCCACCAAACAGCTCCATCAGTAGAAAAATAAAAAAGTTATAGCTCTCAGAATAAAGCGATGTAAAAATAATAATTTTTACAATAAAAGTTTTTATTGTGTAAAAGCGCCAAAACGTTAAAAAATGATATGAATGAGATATCTCTGTAATCGTACTAACCCGAAGAATAAAGCTGTTTTATCAATTTTACCACACGCGGAACGGTATAGACGCCCTTCAAAAAGAAATTCTTGAATTGATGGGTTTTGTTCATTCTGCCTCCCAAAAATCGGAATAAAAAGCGATCAAAAAATGTCATGTGCCTGAAAATGGTACCAATAAAAACGTTAACGCGTCCCACAAAAAACAAGACCCCACATGACTCTGTGAGCCAAAATATGGATAAATTATAGCTCTCAAAATGTAGTGATGCAAAAACTATTTTTTGCAATAAAAATCATCTTTTAGTGTGCGACAGCTGTCAATCATAAAAACCGCTATAAAAACCCACTATAAATAGTTAATCAAACCCCCTTTAACACCCCCTTTGTTAGGGAATAATAATAAAATTAAAAAAAATGTATTTCCATTTTCCCATTAGGGTTAGGGTTGGTGTTGGGGTTAGGGCGAGGGCTGGGGACAGGGTTAGGGTTGGGGCTAATGTTAGGGTTAGAGTTGGGGCTAAAGTTAGGGTTGGGATTAGGGTTAGTGTTGGGATTAGAATTAGGGTTGGAATTAGGGATAGGGCTGGAATTAGGGTTAGGGTTGAAATTAGGCTTAGGGTTGGTATTAGGGTTAGGGTTGGGATTAGGGTCAGGGGTGTGCTAGGGTTAGCTTTGTCTTTAGGGTTATGGTTAGGGTTGGGATTAGGGTTAGGGGTGTGTTGGGTTAGGGGTGTGGTTAGGGTTATGGCTAGGGTTGGGATTAGGGTTAGGGGTGTGTTGCTGTTAGGGTTGGAGTTAGAATTGGGGGTTTCCACTGTTTAGGCACATCAGGGGCTCTCCAAATGCGACATGGCGTCTGATCTCAATTCCAGCCAATTTTGCATTGAAAAGTCAAATGGCGCTCCTTCCTTTCTGAGCTCTGCCATGTGCCCAAACAGTGGTTTACCCGCACATATGGGATATCAGCATACTCAGGACAAATTGCACAACAACTTTTGGGGTACAAATTCTCCAGTTACCCTTGGGAAAATAGAAAATTGGGGGGAAAATATCATTTTTTTGAGAAAAATATGATTTTTTATTTTAACGGCTCTACATTATAAAACTTCTGTGAAGCACTTTGGGGTTCAAAGTGCTCACCACACATCTAGATAAGTTTCTTAGGGGTCTACTTTCCAAAATAGTGTCACTTGTGGGGGATTTCCTCTGTTTAGGCACATCAGGGGCTCTCCAAACACAATTTTGCATTGAAAAGTCAAACTGCGCTACTTCCTTTCCGAGCTCTGCCGTTCACCCAAACAATGGTTTACCTGCATATATGGGGTATCGGCGTACTCAGGACAAATTGTACAACAACTTTTGGGGTTCAATTTCTCCTGTTAAACTTAGTATAATAAACAAATTGGATCTGAAGTAATTTTTTTGTGAAAAAAAGTTAAATGTTCATTTTTTTAAACATTTCCAAAATTCCTGTGAATCACCTGAAGGGTTGATAAACTTCTTGAATGTGGTTTTGAGTACCCTGGGTGCAGTTTTTAGAATGGTGTCACTTTTGGTCATTTTCTGTCATATAGGCCCCTCAAAGTCACTTCAAGTTTCCAAAATTGTGCTGATGCAAAGTAGACATGTGGGAAATGTTATTTATTTACTATTTTGTGTGACACATCTCTCTGATTTAAGGGCATAAAAACTAAAAGTTTGAAAAGGGCAAAATTTTTGCCAAATTTCCATTTTTTTCACAAATAAATGTAAGTCATATTGAAGAAATTTTACCAGTAACAAAAAGTACAATATGTCATGAGAAAACAATCTCAGAATCACGGGGATCCGTTGAAGAGTTCCAGAGTTATAACCTCATCAAGTGACAGTTGTCAGAACTGAAATTAATGGCGCTCTCAGGAAGTTGAAAACAGGCTTTGGGGTGAAGGGGATAAGTCATGAACGTCAGTCAAGCCAGAACATTTCTAGAACTTTGAAGGTATTCTAAAATATAGTTGTGAAAACCATCAATCACTATGTTGAAACTAAATCTCATGAGATCTGTCCCAGGAAAGTAAAACCAACTACTGAGGACTGCAGACAATATGAAGAGAGTTTTTGGGCTAAACAACCCAAGTCCTGGACATATATTCATAATATTCCGTACTGTGGTCTGATGAGTCAGAATACAACATGCCGTGAAGCATGGAGGAAGAAGAAGAAGAAAATTCTGCACACATTCCTGAACGTGTGCACATAGCCTAAAAAGGTGATGGTGCTTTTCTGTTGACATGGTCGGTGATTTATTCCAAATACAAAGCACACTTACCAGCATGTCTATTACTGTACTCTGCCACGACATGTCATCACATGTAGTTTGCACTTAGTGAGACCATCATTTGTGTTGCAACAGGACATCACAATCACCCAAACGCAAGCTATGTAAGGTCTATGAGACCAAGAGTGAGAGGGATTGTGTACTGCATCAGATGACATGGCCTCTACAATTGCCCAAATTAATTAATTAATTAAGATGGTTTGGAATAAGTTGAATAGCAGAGAAAATGCAAAGCAGCCATCAAGTGTTCAGCACCTCTGGGAACTCCTTCAAGACTGTTGGAAAAACATTCTAGCTGTCATCAGAATTAAAAGAGGGTACTTTGAGGAATGTAAGCTTTAACACCTACCGTATTTTTCGGACTATAAGACGCACCGGACTATAAGGCGCACCCAGGTTTTAGAGATGGAAAGTAGGGAAAAAAATATTTGAAGCAAAAAAAGTGGTAAAATATTTAATAACATACTATTATATGTGGTGTTATTACATATAATAGTACGTTATTATGTTGGAAGCTGCGGGACCAGTGTGGTGTCTGTGAAGTACTATATGAAGACGCTGGAGGGTGAGTATAAGACTGGGGGCACAGGGCTTATACTGAAAGCACCACTCCAGCACTGCAAAATAACACTGGAGTGCTGCTTTAAAATCCCATGGGAGAACTATAACTCCCAGCATGTCCTGCAGATCCTATGACATGCTGGGAGTTATAGTTCACTAAAGGAGTGGCAGAGTGCTTTATTGTGTTTTGGAAAGATTAACCTCTTAATTGTAGCAGCCTGCCAGCCTGTGGTGAGGTAAAAGCATCCCATGGCTGCACACACACAGAGCCCTCCCTCTTGTTGCCTTTCCACAGCACAGGTAATGGAAGCCAGCAGATTCTAGTGGGGAGTCTGAAGGACCTGTGATGATGTCAAGAAGAGGGAGGGCTCTGAGCTGCCATGTGATGCTCCAGCCCGCCCACTTCTGACATCATCACAGGTCCTCCTTGTGCACACTGCACAGCACTCAGCTCCAGCCCAGGAAGGTACGCAGGGATCTCCTCTCCCCCGGACCCTGCTGCTACTGCCTCCTCTCCCCTGGACACACAGATCTCCCCAGCAGCTGCAAGAATCTAGCAACCAGAAACCATGTGTGTCGCTGCTTAACCCCTTCATGACCGTGGGATTTTTCGTTTTTCCGTGTTTGTTTTTCACTCCCCTCCTTCCCAGAGCCATAACTTTTTTATTTTTCCGTCAATTTGGCCATGTGAGGGCTTATTTTTTGCGGGACAAGTTGTACTTTTGAACGACATCATTGGTTTTACCATGTCGTGTACTAGAAAACGGGAAAAAAATTCCAAGTGTGGTGAAATTGCAAAAAAAGTGCAATCCCACACTTGTTTTTTGCTTGGCTTTTTTGCTAGGTTCACTAAATGCTAAAACTGACCTGCCATTATGATTCTCCAGGTCATTACGAGTTCATAGACACCTAACATGTCTAGGTTATTTTTTACCTAAGTGGTGAAAAAAAATTCCAAACTTTGCTAAAAAAAAAAATAAAAAAAAATAAAAAAAATTGAGCCATTTTCCGATACT
Organism: Ranitomeya variabilis; assembly: GCF_051348905.1. Lineage (NCBI taxonomy): Eukaryota > Metazoa > Chordata > Amphibia > Anura > Dendrobatidae > Ranitomeya > Ranitomeya variabilis. The sequence goes on from NC_135232.1 coordinate 299,441,168, forward strand.
CGTAGCGTCTCCATTTTTCATGATCTGGGGTTGGTTGAGGGCTTATTTTTTGCGTGCTGAGCTGGCGTTTTTAATGATTCCAATTCGGTGCAGATACGTTCTTTTGATCGCCCGTTATTGCATTTTAATGCAATGTCACGGCGACCAAAAAAAGTAATTCTGGCGTTTCGATTTTTTTTCTCGTTACGCCGTTTAGCGATCAGGTTAATGCTTTTTTATTGATAGATCGGGCGATTCTGAACGTGGCGATACCAAATGTGTGTAAATTTGGTTTTTTTTTTATTGATTTATTTTGATTGGGGCGAAAGGGGGGTGATTTAAACTTTTATATTTTTTTAATTTTTTTCACATTTTTTTTTACTTTTTTTTAACTTTTGCCATGCTTCAATAGCCTCCATGGGAGGCTAGAAGCAGGCACAGCACGATCGCCTCTGCTACATAGCAGCGATCTGCTGTTCGCTGCTATGTAGCAGAATTGCAGGTGTGCTGTGAGCACCGACCACAGGGTGGCGCTCACAGCTACCGGCGATCAGTAACCATAGAGGTCTCAAGGACCTCTATGGTTACTGTCCTGACACATCGCTGACCCCCGATCATGTGACGGGGGTCGGCGATGACGTCATTTCCGGCCGCCCGGCCGGATGCGGTAGTTAAATGCCGCTGTCTGCGTTTGACAGCGGCATTTAACTAGTAAATAGTGGCGGGTGAATCGCGATTTCACCCACCGCTATTGCGGGCACATGTTAGCTGTTCAAAACAGCTGACATGTCCCGGCTTTGATGCGGGCTCACCGCGGAGCCCTGCATCAAAGCAGGGGAGCTGACATCGGACGTACTATACCGTCCGATGTCAGTAAGGGGTTAAGTGCAGTATTCATTTGCTTCTCCCTGCTCACTGCTTAGCTGATAGGTGGGCGGGGAGTTGCTAATGAATATTCACTGCACTTAATCATCGGGACCACATGGTTTCCCCAGCGCTGATTCCCAGCAGTGGGGACATTTTTCTGCCTCCTGAAGTGGGATAACAGTGCGATCCCACTCGCTGCTGCCCCCCTCCCCACATGCTACATCCCTACCATAAGACGCACCCACACTTTCCTCCCAAATTTGGAGGAAAAAAAGTGCGTCTTATGGTCAGAAAAATACGGTATTTTGGTTTGCTTTACATTTGTGTCTTTTTTCCATATGTGATCCTTCATCGTTTTGATTGGTACTGAATATGTTTGTGTATAGTGTAATATATATTTTCAGTCAATATAAAAATTTTCCACACTCCTGTTTAAATGCCAGGTATGTCTTATGTAAAACAATCATTCCAAAAAGAATCATATCATAAAGATACCAAGTGTAAATTTTTTGGTGAAGAATCAACAAAAAGTGGAACACAATTGTGAAATTGAACGAAATTTATTGGTTATTTTAAATTTTTGTGGAAATTCAAAAACTGAAAAGTGGGGCGTGCAATATTATTTGGCCCATTTACTTTCAGTGCAGCAAACTCAAACCAGAAGTTCATTGTGGATCTCTGAACGATCCAATGTTGTCCTAAATGCCTAATGATGATAAATATAACCCACCTGTGTGTAATCAAGTCTCCGTATAAATGCACCGGCTCTGTGATAGTCTCAGGGTTCTGTTTGAAGCACAGAGAGCATCATGAAGACCAAGGAACACAATAGACAGGTCCGTGATACTGTTCTGAGGAACTTTAAAGCTGGATTTGGATACAAAATGATTTCCAAAATTATAAACATCCCAAGGAGCACTGTGCAAGCGATCATATTGAAATGGAAGGAGTATCGTACCACTGCAAATCTACCAAGACCCGGCCGTCCCTCTATACTTTCATCTCAACCAAGGAGAAAACTGATCAGAGATGCAGCCAAGAGGCCCATGATCACTGTGGATGAACTGCAGAGATCTACAGCTGAGGTGGGACAGTCTGTCCATAGGACAACAATCGGTCGTACACTGCACAAATCTGGCCTTTATGGAAGAGTGGCAAGAAGAAAGCCATTTCTCAAAGATATCCATAAAAACTGGTGTTTAAAGTTTGTAACAAGCCACCTGGGAGACACACCAAACATGTGGAAGAAGGTGCTCTGGTCTTCTGAAACCAAAATCGAACTTTTTGGCAACAATGCCAAATGATATGTTTGGCGTAAAGGCAACACATCTCATCACCCTGAACACACCATCCCCACTGTCAAACATGGTGGTTGCAGCATCATGGTTTGTGCCTGCTTTTCTTCAGCAGGAACAAGGAAGATGGTTAAAATTGATGGGAAGATGGATGGAGCCAAATACAGGACCATTCTTGAAGAAAACCTGTTGGAGTCTGCAAAAGAACTGAGACTGGGACTGAGATTTGTCTTCCAACAAGACAATAATCCCAAACATAAAGCAAAATCTACAATGGAATGGTTCACAAATAAACGTATCCAGGTGTTAGAATGGCCAAGTCAAAGTCCAGACCTCAATCCAATCGATAATGTTATTATTATTATTATTATTATTATTTATTGTTATAGCGCCATTTATTCCATGGCGCTTTACAAGTGAGGAGGGGTATACATAATAAAAACAACTACAATGATCTTAAACAATACAAGTCATAACTGGTACAGGAGGAGAGAGGACACTGCCCGCGAAGGCTCACAATCTACAAGGGATGGGTGAGAATACAGTAGGTGAGGATAGAGCTGGTCATGCAGCGGTTTGGTTGATCGGTGGTTACTGCAGGTTGTAGGCTTGTCGGAAGAGGTGGGTCTTCAGGCTCTTTTTGATAGTGTGGGGAATAAGCTGAAAACTGCTGTTCACAAACAATCTCCATCAAACCTCTCTGAGCTCGAGCTTTGCCAAGGAAGAATAGGCAAGAATTTCAATCTCTCGATGTACAAAGCTGACAGAGACATACCCCAAGCGACTTGCAGCTGTAATCGCAGCAAAAGGTGGCGCAACAAAGTATTAAGTTAAAGGGGCCGAATAATATTGCATGCCCCACTTTTCAGTTTTTGAATTTCCACAAAAATTTTAAATGACCAATAAATTTCGTTCAATTTCACAATTGTGGTCCACTTGTTGTTGATTCTTCACCAAAAATTAACATTTGGTATCTTTATGTTTGAAGCATGATATGTGGGAAAAGGTTGAAAAGTTCCAGGGAGCCGAATATTTTTGCAAGGCACTGTACATACATACATACTGTACATACATACCGTATTTTCTGGTGTATAAGACGACTGGGCGTATAAGACGACCCCCAACTTTTCCATATAAAATATGGAATTTGGGATATACCCGCCGTATAAGACGGGGGTCATCTTATACGCCCAGTCATCTTATACGGAGTGTGGTTCTCAGGGTCTGGAGGAGAGGAGACTCTCCTTCAGGCCCTGGGATCCATATTCATGTAAAAAATAAGGAATAAAAAAAAAAAATATGAATATACTCACCCCTCCGACGGACCCTGGACCTCAGCGGTGCAAGCGTCTGCCTCCGTTCCTAAGAATGCTCACGTGACCGCTCATGTGACCGCGACGTCATCGAAGGTCCTTCACTCACTGCATTCTTAGGAATGGAGGCAGACGCTTGCACCGGTGAGAGCCAGGGTCCGTCGGAGGGGTGAGTATATCCATATTTTTTATTTTTATTCTTTATTTTTTACATGAATATGGATCCCAGGGCCTGAAGGAGAGTCTCCTCTCCTTCAGACCCTGGGAACCATCCAGGATAGCTCTGTGCACCCGTACCCGGCGTATAAGATGACCCCCGACTTTTGGGACAATTTTTAGGGGTTAAAAAGTCGTCTTATACGCCGGAAAATACGGTACATACTAAGTACAATGTGATTTTCTGGATTTTATTTTTGATATTCTATCTCTCAATGTTAAAATTAACCTACCCTTAAAATTATAGACTCTTCATGTCTTTGTCAGTGGGCAAACTTAGAAAATCATCATGGGATCAAATACTTATTTCCCCCACTGTATGTTTCTAAACAATTTTTTAATATTTGTTTAAATAAAGTTTTATAATATTTTATCTTTTTTTGCTATATAATTTTTTTATAGGATTCTCATTATTCATATATAGCTTATTTACTATTTGTCAGTTTAGAGGTTTATACTTTATGTTACCTTTATTATTACTTTCTTCATACCACTTTAATCTTGGCTCATATAGGTTAATCATTTTTTTATCAGTAGCTAAAACACAAGAAAAAATCCAAATAAGATGCAGTTTGTAATTGTTTGTTGGTGTGTGTTTTACTTATGGTGCATCATTGTGTTGTTGCAGGAGGCACGTTCTGGGCATCCACGAAGCAGATGGTTTAGATCACGTTGGAGGGATGCGGTGGCAGCTTCTTCTCTGTCTGTTTCTCATTTTTACTATTGTTTACTTCAGTTTGTGGAAGGGCGTTAAAACATCTGGCAAGGTAAAGTGTATTATATACCTCTCCCACACCTTTGTTTGTCTTTTATAGGGAACTGTCACTAGGTTTTTGCTACTCTATTTGAGAACAGAACAATGTAGGGACAGAGACCCTGATTCCAGCAATATATCACTTACTGGGCTGCTTCTGGTCATTTTTATAAAATCAGTTTCATCTGAATAAGATCTACCAGTTCTCTGAATGCTGAGCTCTGTGTAACCCCGCCCACAGCACTGATTGGCAGATTTCTGCCTGTGTACAGTGTATACAGAAAGCTACCAATCAGTGGTGGGGGCAGGGTTATATAGAGATTATTTATATGGAGGACTACCTGGCACCAGATTTACCAGTCCTCTAATGATAATATCCTGCTGCTAAAACCGTTATTTTTATAAAAACTACAAGTAACTAGGGATGAGCGGACTCATGGAAGTTTGGGTTCTGGTACCCGACCCAAACTTTATTCAGGTACCAAAACTGTACCAGTACTTCATCCAGAACCCAAACCCCACCTAATGATACACAGGAAGTATGATATCCTGATGGCAGCTAACAGAAGTTAGTTAACACCACATCTGTTAATATCTTTAACATATCACATATTAATCATAAAGCAAAAATCACGTATGTAAAAAAGGAACAATCTCATCCATTCAATTAATCAGGATGATGGGATATGTGGGTACCAATAGCATTGGAATCATCCAAAGGCATTCAAGTAGTGGGCCCTATAAGTCCCGTAAACAAGGTGCTGTCTGGCCCTAAGGTCCCTTAGACCTCCACCCTAAGCATGACAGTCCACAGCTATCCCTTCAGAAAATATTGCCCTACATGTTCCCTATGTGCTTCCCAAGCATCTTGATCCCATGAATGTGTGAAATTGTTCTTTTTTTATATACATGGTTTTTGTTTTATGATTACAATGTGATATGTTAAAGGATAGCAACAGATCTGGTGATAATTACCCACTATTAGATACCACCAATTTGTTCTGACTTTCTATGTTGGGGTATATCGATTTGTATATGGTCTAACCACTGTCATAACCATCTTTAAACTTTGAGTCAATTATATGATCCTTAAAGGGGTATTCCCATCTCAAAGATCCTATCCCAATATGTAGTAGGTGTAATAATAATAATAATGTTAGCAAATACCTCCAATTAGAAATGTAGTATAGTTCTTCTGATTCTTTGTGTCGCTTACCCCATGTGCAGGGCATTGCAGTAGCTGTTAGCCTGTTGACATCCGTTGTATTTGATTCAGGGATAATATAATCCTTGCATCTCTTTAGGTGATAGATAAACCTTTTGGTTATTTCAATACCATATTTTAAATGTATTTACTAAAAGTTACGTTTTATTTCCTCCTCACATTTTTGATGTGACTATCTCATATTAGGTGTCAAAAACCATAATAAAATGAAATAATCACCTGTTAATAAACTTTCCTCCAGTGTCTGATGGATTTTAATATCCTGTTTTCCCCTATTTGACTCATACTGGTTTCTGGTAAATCTGTCTGACAACGTTTCTGTCCTGTCCTCTCACCCTCCTCTAAGAATATTGTGTAAATGGAAAGAAGCATGCATATTAAAGGGAACCTGTCACCAGAAAAGATTCAGTATAACCTGTGTTTATCATTTAGGCCGGGGTTACAGGAGAGTATACCCCTGCCGAGTGCAGCACTCGGCCCAGTGTTATTATCTGTGATTATTGTCTCATGCTGATGCAGCAGCGAGACTTAGTCCACGCGCACTCATACAAGTCTATAGGTGTGTGTGAAACATCAGACTGCACTCAGATATCATCCCAGAACAGTCCGATATACGCGAGAAAGGCAATGGAGGAGATGGAGAAATTACTTTCTCCGTCTCCTCTGCACATGTTCTGCAATTCTCTCATGCAAGAAAATCGGAGCAAGTGTCATTAGCATATCACATCCAATGCTATACTGCATGCTACAGTGATTCCAACCTTAATCCTCTATTCTTTCTGGGATTTAACTCCTTCCCTCCCTTTAATATAGGCTCCGGCAGTGAGCCCACATCTTTTCCGGCCCATGTCAGCTGTTTTGAACAGCTGACATGTGCCGCTAACAGCCGCGGGAGGAATCGCGATTCCCCCGCGGCTGTTAACCCATTAAATGCTGCTGTCAAACTCTGACAGCGGTATTTAACAAGCGCGCCGGAAATCCTGCCCATTGGCGCCCATGTCACATGACAGCGGGTCGCCGATGGGTTGGCATGACAACCAGAAGTCTCCTGAAGACCTCTATGGTGTCACCACCGTCTGGTGGTGGGCGCCCCTATCAAATCAGCAATTTTGCTACATACAAGCGATCTGATAATTGCCTGTATGTAGCAGAGGCGATTGGATTATGGCAGCTTTTAGTCTCCCATGGAGACTATTGAAGCATGCCAATAGTAAGAAACAAAAATGTTTTTAAAAATATTAAAAAACAAAAAAAAATTAAAGTAAAAAAAAAAAAATCAAACATGCACATATTTGGTATCGCCGCATTCAGAAAACGCCAGATCTATCAAAATAAAAAAATGATGAACCCGATCGCTAAACAACGTAGCGAGAAAAAAAGTCAAAACGACAGAACTACGTTTTTTTGGTTGCCACAACATTTCATTAAAATGCAATAACGGGTGATCAAAAGATCATATCTGCACCAAAATTGTATCTTTAAAAATGTCAGCTCAGCACGCAAAAAATAAGCCTTCACCCAACCTGAGGTCACGAAAAATGGAAAAAATGGAGATGCTGCAGGTCTCAGAAAATGGTGCAATTTTTTTTTTTAACAAAGTTTGGAATTTTTTTCACTGCTTAGATAATAAATAACCTAGACATGTTTGGTGTCTATGAACTCGTAATGACCTGGAGAATCATAACGGCAGGTCAGTTTTAGCATCTAGTGAACCTAGTAAAAAAGGAAAACAAAAAGCAATTGTGGAATTGCACTTTTTTTGCAATTTCAACACACTTGGAATTTATTTCCCGTTATTTCCCGATATGTTAAAACCAATGGCGTTGTTCAAAAGTGCAACTTGTCCCGCAAAACAAAAGCCTTCACTTGGCCATATTGATGGAAAAATAAAAAAGTTATGGCTCTGGGAAGAAGGGGAGCAAAAAATGAAAACACAAAAACAGAAATACATTCAGTCATGAAGCGGTTAAGGTCCAGTGGGCGGTCCTACTAGTGATTGACAGCTCTCTATTCTCACTTGTACAAAGAAAGCTGTCAGTCACTGATAGGACCACCGACTGGACCAAAAAATAAAAGCGGGGAGGTTTAATGATTAACACAAGATACATGCAATCTTTTCTCACAAAACTTTATATCAACCTATTCAGCTCCTTCTGCTCTGTAACAGGAGGCCTTCAGAATGGATGGCATTTTCATGGGGACAGTTTCCCTTTAACGACCTCAGTGGTATGAATAAAAATAGTTATTTTTTTATGTGGTTATTGATGTAGATGAGGGGTGCACAACTTGCAGGCCAGGGACCACAAGCAGCCCGCAAAGCCATTCTGTGCGGCTCCCAACCATATGGATAGAAAAATGCTTATGTGACTAGGTGAGCAGCCACACACAGGAGATTAGTGGCCGGTAGCTGAGGAGCAGGGACTGACAAGTACTAATGGTGCACTGTGTAGACATCTCTGGATGCCGCCTACATCAGGAGAATGGGGTCTCAGCCAGTTTTGCCCTTCAGAAAAGAGTAGGAGTGAGACAGGTGGCCTTCAGTGTCTGCAGATCGCTCCACTGTGGTTTATGCGAATTGTGAAACATAAGGCAATAAATTCAAAAGCTAAAACCTATTGTAAGGCAGTTATGTGCACTCATCAAACTTTCCTCTTTAGGGTAAATTCAGACAGTTTTTTTTACTAGGAATTAGAAGTAGAACTTTACTTCAAATCCACATTAAAAATTGCTTCAAATATTCTGAATTCCTATTGGTTTTACTGGGAAAAGTTCAAAATAACGTGGAAAAACACAGCACTTTGTGCACCAAAGGAAGTTTCCCATTATAATCAGTTGGAAGCTTATTCAAAGAGTATTTGACACAGTTTTTGATGTGGATTTAGGAACAGAATCTATTTCTAAATTTTTGTAAAAAAAAACCTGAATATACCATTAGGGTTCAGTGAGACTGCCGTATTCTGAGGATCGCATTGCAATGCCTGGACTGGCCGTCGGCTCTCCTGACCTGAGCGTGACAGCTGCACAGAAATACATGTTGTCACGCACGGTTCAGGAGAGTCCATGGCCAGTCCAAGGATTGCGATGCAATCCTCACGAGATTAATATGACAATCTGACTGTACCCTTATACTGCTGATTGGTGGAGAAAAGAAGAATTTGCACCTAATAGATTTTATATACGGTACTTTCGATATGCAATATATATGTCACAGAAGGTGATATCCCTTTAATTTTTTAGTGTGGCCCCAGATTGGTTCAAAATGACAATGTGGCCCTTGTACCAAAAAGGTTGTGCACCCCTGATGTACAGTAAATGGTGACTTGAATCTAAGCAGAGTCCCTATAACAAAATTGACTGAAAGTATTAACAAAGGACTCCAGAGTCTAGTTTGAGAATCTGACAATATAGCGTAAAAATGAAATAATACTAATTTTACAAATGTTTTAGAATTATCACTCGTGGATGTGGACAAATAGAAAATAATTATAAGAATTTTTGTTAAGGTAACCAAAGGTAACCTTGTGCCGCTGTGGAGCCCTATCATTAAAATAATTGTAAGTGTCTATTGACATAACATATAAAATGCTGTGCAAAAGTTTTATGCAGGTATGGAACAATGCTGTAAAATAAGACTGCTTTAAAAGTAGTGTTCATAGTTTATTTTTTTCATTTTCAAAAGTGCAAAATTAATGAGCAAAACAGAAATCTAAATCACAGTAATATTTGGTATGACCTCACTTTGCCTTCAAAACGGAATCAATTCTTCTACATACACAGTTTTTAAAGAAACTTGCAGGCAGATTGTTCCAAACATCTTGGAGAACTAAAGGCCCCGTCTCACACAGCGATGCTGCAGCGATACAGACAACGATGCTGATCGCTGCAGCGTCGCTGTGTGGTCGCTGTGTGGTCGCTGGGGAGCTGTCACACAGACAGCTCTCTCCAGCGACCAACGATCAGGGGAACGACTTCGGCATCGTTGAAACTGTCTTCAACAATGCCGAAGTCCCCCTGCAGCACCCGGGTAACCAGGGTAAACATCGGGTTACTAAGCGCAGGGCCACGCTTAGTAACCCGATGTTTACCCTGGTTACCAAAAAAAACAAACAGTACATACTCACCATCTGTTGCCCGTCAGGACCCTTGGCGTCTGCTTCCTGCTCTGACTGAGCCGCCGTACAGTGAGAGCAGAGTGCAGCGGTGACGTCACTGCTGTGCTCTCACTTTACGGCGGCTCAGTCAGAGCAGGAAGCAGACGGCAAGGGTCCTGACGGGCAACAGATGGTGAGTATGTACTGTTTGTTTTTTTTTACATTTACGCTGGTAACCAGGGTAAACATCGGGTTTCTAAGCGCGGCCCTGCTCTTAGTAACCCGATGTTTACCCTGGTTACCAGTGAAGACATCGCTGGATCGGTGTCACACACACCGATTCCGCGATGTCAGCGGGACCTCAACGACCAAAAAAAGGTCCAGGCCATTCTGACACGACCAGCGATCTCGCAGCAGGGGCCTGATCGCTGGTACGTGTCACACATAGCGAGATCGCTACTGAGGTCGCTGTTGCGTCACAAAACTTGTGACTCAGCAGCGATCTCGCTAGCGATCTCGCTATGTGAGACGGGGCCTTAACTGCAGATATTCTATGGATCTAGGCTTGTACAAATCCTCATATCTCTACATATAATCATAGACAGACTCGATGACATTGAGATCAGGACTCTGTGGGGGGCCATACCTTATCTGTGTTTCCAGGATTTGTGTTCTTCTTTACGCTGAAGATACTTCTTAATAACGTTGGCTGTATGCTTAGGATCGTTGACTTACTGCAGAATATATTTGGAATCAATTGGATGCCTCTTTGATGGTACTGTTAAGAATCTGCCAGTATATCTCAGTATTTAGGATACCATTAATCCTGACTAAATCTCCAATTTTCTGTAATGCAGCCCCAAACTTGCAAGGAACCTCCGCATGATTCAGCGTTGTCTGCAGACACTCACTGTTCTACTGTTGTCCACTTATCCAGCCACTCAGAAAACAAACTGCCTTTTATTAGAGTCAAATATTTCACATTTTGAGTGCAGTGCACCTGCTGTTATATTTCTGCGCCTATGTTTTTCATGGTCTTGTTTCTATGTCGATGGTATGGCTTTATGGCCACAATTGTTCAATGAAGACCACTTCTAGCCGAATAGTAGATGGATGTAGCTGGTGCCTACTGCTTGCTGCCAATTTGTGAGCTAATTATATTGCTGGACATCTTCTGATGTAGAAGGGAAATAAGCATGACGTGACTTTCGCCTGCTGCGATAAGTTTCTTAAGCCGACCTATGGTCCTCAAAGTTGTCTATTCCTTGGTGCTTCTTAAAAAGGGTTTGAACATCACGTGTTGAAATCTTTGTCTAGGAGAGACCGTGCTGATGCAGAATAACTAACTTGTGTCTTGCTGCTATACTCAGTCTCACTATGGTTTATGTCCTGGTTCTTCCACAGCTTAACCTTTTGTTTTGCTTTTCCCCACCCAGTTTTAAGCCTCCTGAACAGCTGTTGCTGTGGATGCTTGTGTTTCAAGCTAGATATGAAAATGATTATCATTATTACCTGTTTGGTACAACTGGTTATTCAAACACCTGACTATAATCTTAAAAAAATCCATTTTTGTGCAAGTATATGTAGAAGTATTGATGATGTTTTGAAGGCAAAAATGGGTGGCCACTCCAAATTTTGATTTAGACTTCTTTTTTCGCTTTTTAATAATTGATTCAAATAAATAATATAAGAACCATTTTCATTTTTAAAGCATTCTTACTTTGCAGCATTTTTTTCACATCTGTCTAAAAGTTTTGCAAAGTAGTGTATGTAGCTTCAATAGTTGAAATGAAGAGAATAAAATAATAGTTTAATAAATAATAATTTAATAAGAAAGCTATAAGGAAGGGTTGATGTGAAGTTTATGAGTAGGCAGTGACCTACCAGTTGAGAACTCAAAAGATGTCTTGATGTTTGTGCCATAGAAAAAACTACTGTGAAGAGAAAGAGAAATGGTCCTGTAAAATGTCAGTTCTACAGTTACACCCACGGCTTTGCCTTCCAGGTAGTGTGGGTGACAGCAACTCTTCCTTATGTGGTCCTTCTCATACTCCTGATCAGAGGTGCCACGTTGCCTGGAGCATGGAGAGGAATCCTGTTCTACCTGAGACCCAACTGGCAGAAGTTGACAGACACTACAGTAAGGAACAAAATGCTACAAATGGTGACATAATGTTTGGAAGCACAAACAAATTCTTCTTCTAGGTGAACCATACACAAAGTCATTTTTCTTAGCAATAGCAATATGTATGAAGATCGTAGATATACTGTCATGACTATGGATGGGCTGGTTCTGGCTCCTTCCTGTTCAGGTCTGGGTTAAATTAGTCCGCCTCTTTTTGGTTCTGGGGCTGCTATTTAATGCTGGTAGTTCCTGGATTCTGAGTCGGTTATACTTCCGTCTATTCGGTTTGAGATAGCTAACCCAGGTCGTTCGTCTGTAATCGCTGTGCCTCTGTGCGTGTGTGTTTTGCTGTGTATGACACAGTTTGCCCCTGACTACTGCCCCTGTTTTCTGCTTGGTACTTCTGTCTGTCCTGGCTTTCTGACCCTTTGCCTTGTCTCTGACTAATCTGCTGTTTTGCCCCCTGGTACCTCGCTCCCGTCTGGCTCCCGACCCTCGGCTTGTCCTTTGACTATATCTCTGTCTTAGTACTCTGTCCTGCGTTTTTTGTAGACCCCCCATTCTTGCGCGGTAGCTTTGCACCCTTCATCCCTGCAGTGATCACGTGACCTGCCTAGTTCAGGTCCTGTGTGCACTGCGTGCCTCATTCCTTCCTCTCCCTACGCTCCCGCTAGCGCCCCCTTAGGCTGCCTCTCTGCTACACCAGGCAGCATCATTACATATACAGTATATATATATATATATATATATATATATATATATATATATATATATATATATATATATATATATACATACACACAGTGGGGAAAATAATATACAGATGAGCAATTCTTGACTTATTCTGTCTTAGAACAGTTGAGAAATAAGGCTCAGAGAGGGTTAGAAAAATTCTTGGTTTATACTATATACAGTGAAGGAAATAATTATTTGATCCCTTGCTGATTTTGTAAGTTTACCCACTGACAAAGACATGATCTGTCTATAATTTTAAGGGTAGGTTAGTTTTAACATTGAGAAATAGAATGTCAAAAATAAAATCCAGAAAATCACATTGTATAAATTATATAAATGTATTTGCATTTTGCAGTGAGAAATAAGTATTTGATCCCTCTGACTTAATACTTGGTGACAAAACCATTGTTGGCCAGCACAGCAGTCAGACGTTTTTTGCAGTTGATGATGAGGTTTGCGCACATATCAGGAGGAATTTTGGTCCACTCCTCTTTGCAGATCATCTCTAAATCATTAAGATTTTGAGGCTGTCGCTTGGCAACTCGGAGCTTCAACTCCCTCCATAAGTTTTCTATGGGATTAAGGTCTGGAGACTGGCTAGGCCACTGCATGACCTTAATGTGCTTCTTTTTGCGCCACTCCTTTGTTGCTGTGGCTGTATGTTTTGGGTCATTGTCTTGCTGGAAGACCCATCCCAATCCATTTTTAATGTCCTGACGGAGGGAAGGAGATTGTCACTCAGGATTTTACGGTGTTTTGGGTCATTGTCACTTCAGGATTTTAAACCTTTAAGGCGTAATGTGTTACCAATGGTTTTCTTTGTGACTGTGGTCCCAGCTGCCTTGAGATCATTAACAAGTTCCCCTCATGTAGTTTTCTGCTGATCTCTCACCTTTCTCATGAACAGGGATACCCCACGAGGTGAGATTTTGCATGGTGCCCCAGATCGATGTTGATTGACAGTCATTTTGTATTTCATCCACTTTCTTACTATTGCACCAACAGTTGTCTCCTTCTTACCCAGCATCTTACTTATGGTTTTTGTAGCCCATTCCAGCTTTGTGCAGGTCTATGATCTTGTCCTTGACATCCTTAGAAAGCTCTTTGGTCTTGCCCATGTTGTAGAGGTTAAAGTCTGACTGATTAATTGAGTCTGTGGGCAGGACTCTTTTATAAAGGTGACTATGTAAGACAGCTGTCTTTAATGCAATTTTCTGGATTTTATTTTTGATATTCTATCTCTCAATGTTAAAATTATCCTACCCTTAAAAGTATACACTTCATGTCTTTGTCAGTGGGCAAACTCACAAAATCTGCAAGGGGTCAAACACTTATTTATATATACTGTGTATGTATATATATATATATATATATATATATATATATATATATATATATATATATATATATATATATATATATATATACAGTACAGACCAGAAGTTTGGACACACCTTCTCATTTGAAGATTTTTCTGTATTTTCATGACTATGAAAATTGTAACTTCACACTGAAGGCATCAAAACTATGAATTAACACATGTGTAATTATATACTTAACAAAAAAGTGTGAAACAACTGAAAATATGTCTTATTCTAGGTTCTTCAAAGTAGCCACCTTTTGCTTTGATGACTGCTTTGCACACTTTTGGCATTCTCTTGATGAGCTTCAAAAGAACTTTCATGTGAAACTTGACAGTTTATTCTTGCTCTTAGAAATGAAGGCTATTCCATGCAAGAAATTGCCAAGAAACTGAAGATTTCCTACAATGGTGTGTACAACTCCCTTCAGAGGAGAGCACAAACGGGCTCTAACCAGAGTAGAAAGAGAAGTGGCAGGCCCCGCTGCACAACTGAGCAACAAGACAAGTACATTAGAGTCTGTACTTTGAGAAATCGATGCCTCACAGGTCCTGAAATGGCAGCATCATTAAATAGTAAGCGCATAACGCCAGTATCAACATCTACAGTGAAGAGGTGACTCCGGGATGCTGGCCTTCAGGGCAAAGTGGCAAAAAAAAAGACATATCTGAGACTGGCTAATAAAAGTAAAAGATTAATATGGGCAAAAGAACACAGAAATTGGACAGAGGAAAATTGGAAAAAAGTGTTATGGACAGACGAATCCAAGTTTGAGGTGTTTGGATCACACAGAAGAAAAGATGCTGGAAGAGTTTCTGATGCGATCTGTCAAGCATGGTGGAGGTAATGTGATGGTCTGGGGTTGCTTTGGTGCTGGTAAAGTGAGAGACTTGTACAACGTAAAAGGGATTTTGAATAAGGAAGGCTATCACTCCATTTTGCAACGCCATGCCATTCCCTATGGGCAGCGCTTGATTGGAGCCAGTTTCATCCTACAACAGGACAATGACCCAAAGCACACCTCCAAATTATGCAAGAACTATTTAGGGAAGAAGCAGGCAGCTGGTATGCTATCTGCAGTGGCCAGCGCAGTCACCAGATCTCAACCCCATTGAGCTATCGTGGGAGTAGCTTGTTGACCGTATGGTACGCAAAAAGTGCCCATCAAGCCAAACCAACTTGTGGGAGGGGCTTCTGGAAGCATAGGATGAAATTTCTCCAGATTACCTCAGCAAATTAACTGCTACAGTGCCAAAGGTCTGCAATGCTGTAATTGCTGGAAAGGGAGCATTCTTTGACGAAAGCAAAGTTTGAAGGAGAAAATTATTATTTCAAATAAAAATCTTTTTTTCAAACCTTTTCAATGTCTGGACTAGATTTTAAATTCATTTGGCAACTCCTTTGATTAATAATAGTATGAGTTTTCATGGAAAACACAGAAAAGCCGACCCCCGAGTATAAGCCTAGGCACCTAATTTTGCCACTGGGTAAGCTTATTGACTCGAGTATAAGCCGGTTATGTATTGTCCCCTCATCCCTATCTCAATATGCGTGGTTCCCCCATTCTGTCCTGCTATGTGTGGATTTACCTGTTGTGTGCATGGCTCCCCCAGTCCCCTCATTGTATGCATGGCTCTCCCCCATCCCATCTCGTATGCATGGCTCTCCTCATCCCATCTTGTATGCATGGCTCCTCCATCCCATTTTGTATGCATGGCTGGGCTCCCCTGTCCTCCCCAGTCATACTCACCCTCCTCGCGGGTTCGCTGAGCATCGCTGAATGTCCTTGCATCTCCATTGTCCCGGCATGGCAGCTTCGTCCTGTGCTGAGCGGTCACGTGGTACCGCTCATTAAGGTAATGAATATGCGCTCCATGCCTATGGGAGTGGAGACGCACGCATATTCATTACCTTAATGAGCAGTACCACGTGACTGCTCAGCACAGGAAGCGCTGCCGCATCGGGACAACGGAGGATGCAGGGACGTTCAGCGATGGCGCGAGGAGGGTGAGTATGATGTCACAACCGCTGGCTCCTACCGCTGTTCCCCACCCCCTCCCCCACCGGCTTTCTGGACCATGACTGATGTATAAGCCGAGGGGGGAGTTTTCAGCACAAAAAAAGGTATCTGACCCCTGACCTCTTGACTACCTTGTCTCACGGCTTTTCCGTGAGTAGTAACTCAGTGTCGCATTTTTGACTCTGCATCACATTATGACTGGCTTTATACTTTTTTTCTCCAATAGTATGGATCAAATTCACAAACTTTGCAATCAGGTGGCAATTCAGGATCTAGCCAAAGAGCACCAGAATCTAGAATTGTCTTAGTCCCAGCTGCAGAGTCAATTTTCTAGTGTGTTGAGTGCTTACCAGTGCACTCCGCTACCGGCAGTAGCTATAATGTCTGTGCCTTGTCATGTGCAATTGGTCTCTCCCAAACCAGTAGTGGCCCTTCCTGACAAATTTTCGAGGGAGAAAACCAAGTTTAGGGTCTTTTGTGGATGCCTTTTTTTATGCCTTAGGGTTGATCTATCATTAATCTGACAGGATCCAGGTTGCCAGGTTGCAGAGGCAAGGATCATGAGCCTGACACAGGGAGTCTGCACCGCTGAGGACTATAGTACCAAGTTCTGGCAATGGTCCACTGCAGTTCTATAGAATAATGCAGCACTCAAATGGAATTTCCGTAGAGGCCTTTCTGAAACACTTAAGGACTCTCTGGTTCTGCTTACTCCTCCTTCTTCCTTTGGGGAAGCCATGACCAAGGCCATTTGGATGAATCAAAGAATTCAGGAGAGGTGTGGTGAGAGGCACTGTGTTTTAGTCATTCCCCCTAATCTGTCCACTTGCCTGAGGAGGGACCGATGGAACTTGGAGCTGCCAGCTCTCAGGCCATTCAGAGGAAATGTCAGCACAATCTCGGAATTTGCCTCTACTGTGGTCATGCTGGGCATTTTCTTAAGGACTGTTCTATACATCCTCTAGGAATCAAGCTGTCATGAAACGCCTAAGTCTGGGAGATTGTTGAGGGGGTCAGTCACCCAGACTTCCAGAACCTCTTTACTCCTCAAATCACATGTCAAGACTTCAGGTGTCAGTCTTCAGGAACTCCTAGAGTGAACCCACAGTACCACGACAACGAACCTCCCAAGGGTGAGCTGACCAGGTGGACCACCCCAATACAGGGAGCGTTAGGGGCAGGCCCGAGGGAGACTATTGCTGATACTCAGGGACAGAAACTAGGAGCGTGAAGAGGCTGGATAAGCTGGGTAAAGAAAGGACAAAGAGCACACTGGGTACGGCGGAAATACAGGACTGGCAGACTAAGGTGTAGGCACAGGGTAGTCTGGTTATGGCGGAGACACCGAGCAGAGAGGCTATGGCTGAGACACAGGGCAGACTAACTATGGCGGAGACACGGGGCAGACTGACAATGACGGAGACACAAGGCAGACTAACTATGGCCGAGACACGGGGCAGACAGACAATGGCAGAGACGCAAGGTGAACTAAGGCAGAGCAAAGAGGAGACCTGGGTCAAATGAAGGCAAATGACAATCAGGCATGGAGCAGAGGGAGAAGCTACCTGATATAAGGTGAGTAGCGAAGAACTTCCGGGTCAGGTAACCTCCAGGATCACGAGCGGCGACCAGCCAGTGGGAGTGCGCGTGCGTGGTCAGAGCAGGGAGGTGAAGTGCGCATGCGCAGCCGCCGGAAACCAGAATCCAGCGAGGAAGCAGGAAGCGAGGAGAGCAGGCGCGTGGACACTCCAGGGACGCGCAGAGCCGAACACACATGCCTGAAGCCGGAAGAAGACCCAGGAGAAGCAGCATCGCGCCGGGAGAGATGAGTATGCAAAGGACCAGGTGCGGGAGGTGTGCATCACATACTGCTAAACATGGAACTATTTTCAATAACCAGTTATTAGTAGCGTTAGCTTCCATTGACTGCGTGTCTACAGCCAACTTTATCGATTCACGACTAGTTCAGAAATCAGGATTTGGACAGTTAGATTGAATAGACCCATTCAAATTTTTGCTATGGACAGGACACCGTTACTTCAGAATTTTGTCCATATAGTAATGGTGGAGTTCACATTCCGTGTAGAAACACTTCACTCTGAGCCCACCTCTTGTTTTGTTTTGAACTATCTACCTGCTGGGTTAATATTGGGGTTTCCATGGCTGCTTATTCACAATCCTGTTATCGAATGATGTCAGAAGGATATTGTTAAATGGAGCCTCAATTGTCATAAGAGATGTCTTAGTTCTGTACAAATTTGCTCAGCAAATCTGGAGGGCCTGCCGGGGTACCTGACAGACTTCTTTGTTGTACTTTCGGAAGAAGAGATACTACCTCCTCAACGCCCTTATGATTGTGCTATTAATATTTTCCCTAATGTCAAATTACCTAAAGCTTGCCTATACAATTTTTTGGGGTCTGAATGTACCACCATGAAAGAATATGTGAACTAACGTTTATGGAAAGGTCATATCCCTCCTTCCTCCTTGCCTGTAGCTGCTGGGTTGTTCTTTGTTAAAAAGAACGATGGTGAACTCCATCCTTGCCTCAATGTCCGTGCATTAAACAAAATTATGGTTAAGAATACATACTCACTTTTACTTATACCGACCTATATAATCAGCTTATGGGGGCTAAATGGTCTTCTAAACTTGATCTTAGAGCAGCGCTTTTATCGCCTGAGGGTCTATTTGAAAAACTAATCATGCCGTTTGGGTTAACCAATGCCCCAGGAGTATTTCAAAATATTATGAATTATATATTTTCTGATTGCATTGGAAGATTTATTGTGGTATACCTAGATGATATTCAAATTTCTTAGCCCGATCTGGATTCAAACTATGAACATGTCCGCTTTGTATTACAAAAGCTGCGATAGAGTTCTTTTTTGCTAAATTAGAGAAATGTACTTTTTCTGTTCAAGAAATATTGTTCTTGGGGTTCATTGTATCAACTGGAGGGTTTAAGATCGTTCATAGAATCATAGAGTGTTAGAGTTGGAAGGGACTTCCAGGATCATCATGTCCAACCCCCTGCTGAATGCAAGATTCATGAAACCATCTCAGACAGATGTCTGCCCAGCCTCTGTTTGAAGACTTTAATTGAAGGAGAACTCATCACCTCTCGTGGCAGCCTGTTACACTTATTGATCACCCTCACTGTTAAAATGTTACGTCTAATATCTAATCTACAGTTGTGCTCAAAAGTTACATACCCCAGCAGAATATTTGTTTTCTTGGCTTTTTTTCCGAGAATATGAATGATAACATCAAAACTTTTTCTCCACTCATGGTTAGTGGTTGGGTGAAGCCATCCATTTAATGTCAAACTACTATGTTTTCTCTTTTTAAATCATAATAACAACTCAAAACATCCAAATGACCCTGATCAAAAGTTCACATACCCCATTTCTTAATACTGTGTATTTCCCCCTCTAACATCAATGACAGCTTGAAGTCTTCTGTGGTAGTTGTGGATGAGGTTCTTTATTTTCTCAGATAGTAAAGCTGCCCACTCTTCTTGGCAAAAAGCCTCCAATTCTCATAAATTCCTGTGCCATCTAGCATGAACTGCACACTTGTGATCTCCCCAGTGTGGCTCAATGATATTGAGGTCAGGATATTGAGATAGCCACTCCAGAACCTTCACTTTTTTCTGCTGTAGCCAAAAACAGGTCAACTTCGCCTTGTGTTTTGGATCGTTGTCATGTTTGAACGTCCAAGTACGTCTCGTGTACAGCTTCCGGGCTGATGAGTGCAAATTTGCCTCTAGTATTTGCTGATAATGTGCTGCATTCATCTTTCCTACAACTTTGACCAAGTTTCCTGTGCCTTTGTAGCTCACATATCCCCAAAACATCAGGGATCCATCTCCTTGCTTTAGAGTATGAATGGTGTTCCTTTCATCATAGGTCTTGTTGACCTCTCTCCAAATGTAACGTTTATTTTTGTGGCCAAAAAGTTTAATTATGGTCTCATCACTCCAAATTAGCTTGTTCAAGAAGTTTTGATGTTTGTCTTTGTACTGTTTTGGGTATTGCGCAGTAATGGCTTTCTTCTGGCGACTTGACCATGCAGCACATTTTTCTTCAAGTGCCTCCGTATTGTGCATCTTGAAACAGCCATTATGGTAGTTTTCAGAGAGTCCTGTATTTCAGCTGATGTTATTTGTGGGGTTTTCTTTGCATCCCGAACAATTTTCCTGGCTGTTGTGGACTACATTTTTGTTGGTCTATCTGACAGTGGTTTTGTTTTTACAGAGCCCCTGATTTTGCATTTGTTAATCACAGTTTGAACGCTCCTGACTGGCATTATCAATTCCTTGGATATCTTTTTTGTATCCCTTTCCTGTTTTATACAGTTCAACTACCTTTTCCCATAGATCCATTGACAATTATTTTGCTTTCCCCATAACTCATAATCCAGAAACGTCAGTGGCTGGTTGAAAGATGCAAGAGTCTGTCTGAAACCCATAAACTCACTCAGCTTTTATGCACACATACTGGGACAGGTGGGTATGCCAGTCAGTGATAAAGATGATGATGTCATCCAAGTACGCTGACGCATACTTCCGATGGGGTTCTAAGATGATGTCCATCAGCCTCTGGAATGTGGCTGGGGCCCCATGTAGTCCAAAGGGCAGGACGATATAGTGGTACAGACCTTCCAGTGTTATGAAGGCAGTCTTTTCCTTTGCTGACTCTGTAAGAGGCATCTGCTAATAACCCTTGGTCAGATCAAGCATGGTAAAGTATTGGGCCTGACCCTGTCACTAGATCAGCTCATCCACTCGGGACATTGGGTAAAGGTCGAATTTTGACACCTCATTTAATTTACGGAAGTCATTACAGAACGTAATGATCCGTCCGGCTTCGGGATTAGCACAATTGGGCTAGCCCAGTCACTCCGGGATTCCTCAATTACTCCCAACTGGAGCATTTGTCTTACCCCACTCGCAATGGCTTGTCTCCAGGCCTCGGACACATGGTATGGTTTGGTTTCATTCGTACCCTTACGTGAGGTTTGGTGACAATGTCATGCTGGATGACAGTGGTACGACTGGGTAGTCCCCAGAATACATCCGTATTCTCTTGAACCAATATCCACACATTTCGCTGCTGTTGTTTCGAGAGGGCGTCTCCTATCTTTACCTCTCCCTCGGCCTCTGTCCAGGCCAATATTGGCGGGTCCCCAGATGACATGTCTAGAGTCACCTCTGTAAACATACACTCCCGATCCTTCCTGTTGTGAACTATATTTCTTGGCTCCCTCTTGTGGTCACTAGCGGTATTACACTTGGATCATCTTTCTCCAGGTTGGTACTCACCTGGTTCGTTAGGCCTTGGGTGTTCCTATTTAGACTTCCTGGAAACTCAGTTTAGTGCCTGGAATCGATGTAGTCAGTCTATGTCTGTTTGCTCCTGTCTCCTGGTCTCCTGTTCTTTGCAAGATAAGCTAAGTCCTGCTTTCTTATTTTTGTTTATTCGCTTTGCTTCTATTTTGTTCCAGCTTGTTCATAATGTGATTCCTGATTTTTGCTGGAAGCTCTAGGGGGCTGATATTCTCCCCCCACACCGTTAGTCGGTGCGGGGGTTCTTGGATATTCAGCGTGGATATTTTTGTAGGGTTTTTGCTGACCGTATAAGTCTCCTTCCTATTTTCTGCTATTAATTAGTGGGCCTCTCTTTGCTAAATCTAGTTCATTCTTACGTTTGTCTTTTCTTCTTACCTCACCGTTATTATTTGTTGGGGGCTTGTATTATAACTTTGGGGTCCTTTCTCTTGAGGCAAGTGAGGTCTTATTTTCTCTGAAAGGGTTAGTTAGTTCTCCGGCTGGTGCGAGACGTCTAGAATCAACGTAGGTACGTTCCCCGGCTACTTCTAGTTGTTGTGCTAGGATTAGATATACGGTCAGCCAAGTTACCACCTCCCTATGAGCTGGTTTTTGTGTTTGCGGACTTAGCTGGAACTTCTGAGATCCTCTACCACTAGGATCATAACACCTTCCGTGCTTTCAACAGATTAACGTGATACAACTGTTCGGGTTTCCTTTTCCCGGGCTGGTAAACTCAATAGTTTACTTCCCCCTCTTTTTCCCGAACTTCATATGGCCCTTGCCATTTGGCCATAATCTTGCTTTCGGTGGTGGGCACCAAAACTAACACCCAATCTCCTGCTTTAAAGGAGCGGACCATGGTCTTTTTTTATATACGTGGCTCTGCACTGCCTGAGCATCCAACAAATGCTCATTTACTATCGGCATGACTGCTGCAATTTGGTCATGCACATTGGCCATGTGCTCAATGACACTCTTATGTGGGTGTAGGTTCCTGCTCCCACATCTCTTTGGCTACATTCGGCAGACCTCTAGGATGCCTGCCATACAGCAGCTCAAAGGGTGAAAATCCCTTGGAAACCTGCGGTACCTCACAAATGGGAAATATCAGGTAGGTCAATAACATGTCCCAATCCATTCCATCCTTGGAGACCACCTTCTTCAACATGGATTTGAGGGTTTTGTTGAAGCGCTTGACTAATCCGTTGGTCTGAGGGTGATACTCCGAAGTGCGCAACTGTTTTCTTTTTAGAAGCTTGCAGAGTTCCTTTGTCACCTTGGACATGAAAGGAGTCCCCTGATCAGTGAGGATCTCCTTTGGTAGCCCAAGACGACAGAACAAGGCAAACAACTCCCGGGCTATAAGTTTAGCTGAGGTGTGCGGAAGCGGAATGGCCTCAGGGTACCAGGTGGCGTAGTCTACGACCACTAATATGTGTTGGTGGCCCCGGGCGGATTCGACTATTGGACCCACCAGATCCATCACAATCCGCTCAAAAGGTACCTCTATGATAGGCAGAGGCACCAATGGACTCTGGTAGTTCACTGTGGGTGAGGTTAGTTGGCACTCCGGACATGTGTCACAGTACCTCTGGACTTCTGCATAGACCCCAGGCCAAAAAAAGCCGCAACATATGCTCCTGCATCTTTTTGGCCCCCAAATACCCTCCCAGCACATGGGTGTGAGCCATGTTGAGTACCTTGCACAGTTGGGGTTCGATGCTGGCAGTGCCCGTAGTAGCAGTGCTGACTGGCTGGGTATACATGGACACACAGCGAGTATACCTGCAGTCCATGGGTTCAGCTGTCAGGAGACAGTTGGCAGCCATATGTCCGAGCCCTTGGCACCGCCAACACTTGATAGCTGTGGCACAACTGGACCTTGGAGCCGATTTAGAGGAAAGAGGTCTGCTGTCACTCTCACTTCTGGATACCCTCTCAGCACGGGCATGGTTCTGAGTACTCAGTAGAGGGTCATGGACTTTTCCCAGGCTCCTGGGCTGGTGGGGCCCAACATGACAGTCGTAGTGGAGCAGTGTCCTGGATAAAGTCCTGAGTGGCAGTATACCGCTCAACCAGTCCAATCACCTGGTCCAGAGTGCCAGGTTCCCTTTCCCCAACCAACGCTGTATGGCCACTGGCAGAGCCCTCAGTAGCCCATCGATTACCACCATCTCTACCATCTGGAGAGGGGTGAAGGTCTCAGGCTGGAGACACTTTTTTACCAGCTTCAGCATGTCATAGGCCTGAGACCTGGTGGGACAGACTCCACAAATGACCACTGGTACACTCGTTGAGCCCGCACATAGGTATTAACCCCCAGTTGGGCTAGGATCTCACCTCTCAGCTTCTCATAGTCCAGTGCATTGTCCTGACTGAGGTCCAGGTAGGCCTTCTGGGAATCTCTTCTCAGGAAGGGGGCCACCACTTCAACCCACTGGGTCACTGGCAAGCTTTCCTGCTCTGCTGAGCATTCAAACACGGTGAGGAATGGCTCCAAATCATCCTCGGGACTCATCTTCCTCCACGCTGACCAAACTTTATACCTGGCCTCCTATCGGAACAGGGTCGCTGGTGAGGCCGCGTCTCACATAGCCACAATCTGCTGTATTTACAGGTTATTTGTCTGCTGCTGTTGCTGATTATATAGCTCCTACTGCTGCCACTGCAACTGCAGCACCTCTTGCTGTTGTCGTTGAAACTGTATTTGCTGCTGCTGCTCCTGTTGCTGTTGCTGAGGACCAACTGCTTCAAAAGCTCCTCAATTTTGTCCATAGGTTTGAGCTGTAGCATTGCAGGCTTAATCACTGACATGCAGCACGCTTTGGGGTATGTCTCAGTTCACACTGCCCACATTCTCCAACCATATCTAGTGCAGCGGGCTTGGTGCAGTGTGACAGACAGGCAGTGACCCAGGAAAAGTTAAATAACAAAGTCTCTTTTAATGGTCAGCTTACTCACAAACAGAAAGCAAAATAGTATCCTCCGGATCGCAGCTGAGAAACAAGATAGTCTGGAACTGGTTCTTGCGGGCGACTGCACCGCTGAGTATGCTGAGGGGTACCAGGCCTTTTGGCTCCACTTGACTCCGTGTTGCTTCACACAGGCTGAAGCTATGGTAGAGCCTTCTGCTCTGCACGGTTGCAAAACAAAACTAACACACACAACCCTATGCTGCAGGGTTTTTACAAGGAACCTGTGGCTGTAGGCCACATGGAAGACCCGGCCGAGAGGAAACAGACTGCACCACTACCATCCTGTAGTCTATTTAAAAAATAAAAGCCCATTGCAGGTTTTCATTAAATCTGCCTTTAGCAAATAGCTTGCCCAAGACCAATTCTTACTTTTATTTCGAAATGCAATCACAGCTATGCCTGTGACTGCAATGCACTCCCGCAGCCTCAAAATGCTTCTGTGCGCATCCTGGGGAACACATAGCGACCCTCGCATATGACACCGGTCCTGCCTCACCTCACTTACATAGTCCAATTAATTCCACAACGTTTACAGACATCATCATTACTGTCCTCATTAGGGCTCACAATCTAAATTCTGTATCAGTATGTCTTGGAGTGTGGGAGGAAACCAGAGTACCCATAGGAAACCCACACAAACGGGGAGAACATACAGACTCCTTGCAGATATTGCTCTTGGTGGGATTTAAACCCAGGAAACCAGTGCTGTAAGGCTGCAGTGCTAATCATGGAGCCACCGTGCTGTCCATTGTATAGGTGTGTGTGTGTGTGTGTTCATGTCTTTGTACATTTTGAAATGCACTATAAAATCAATTAGTTTCACACATCACAGTTTGTTCTTATTTTGATAGTACTTATAGTATTATTTTTGTGATAGTATAAACTGTACTGAGATGGGTGATGTTAACTGCACTTGAATGGGTGCAATTCTTGATAATCAAACGAGTGAAATCGACGTTCTCTTGTGTTGTTTTTTTCAATATTGTCGTCATTTGTGATTTATTCATGCATGAATTTGCATTTATGACAACATCACAACGTACAGTAATAAGTTGTCAGTTAAGTTAACATTGCAATGAAAAATAGCTTTAGGGGTATTTGGTTGAATACTGGGGAGTACTGGGAAAAGGAAGTCTGAGAAACACTGTTGTAGATGACAAAAGACATTTGCTTTAAGGAAGAATTTGATGACATCTACCAGTATGGTTTCTTGCATTCTGATTGAGAAATCTATTAAAACAAACTCTAACTAGATTTCATGAAAATGTAGTCAAGATTAATTCAAAATTTTCCATAGATTACAGATAAATCATACTGTTTCAACTTTTCTAGTTGGTGATCCTGATAAAATAGGGCTTTGCTGTGGCATACTATGCTTATTTTTGGACAGGATCTGAGCAAATCTTATATTATGGAAGGACATTTTAATATTTTATTAATTAGATTTATTATATGAAGTATAGCCGAATGGTATATAGGACATGTTCTTAAGCTATGAAATGTTTTATATCTATGGAATAAGGTGGAAATAGAAAGAAAAAAGCTAACAGGATTCATATCCATTGAGTTCTATGTCTGATTATGTACGGGCAGCTGGTTTAACATCAGACATGCTTGTATTTGTAGAACTGATTAGATCAGAGACGTGAATAGTAAATATTGCATTGTAATTTCCTGTGTAGAGACAGAAGAAACCCTTGGAAATGTAAATGTTTCATTCAATTACACATCTCATTTTTCTCAATATTGTATTAATGCTTTTTCTTCTGTTTTCCAAATCACAGGTTACAATAGACTTCCTGTCTGTAATTACAGACCAGGAATCTCTTTTAAAAATTTGAAATTCAATTACGCTTATACTTTCAAATTATCATGTTAAGTAACATAAAGCTACCATCTGATTTATAAACAGCATATAGTGTATTAAGTAGTGTGTGTATATGTATGAAAATGATAGACATTTTCTCAAGTTTTGTATTTTGTATATGCAAAAAAGCAGTACTGTTAAATCCTTCACTACTCCAGTGCAGATGGTCCCTGATCTGAGCAGCTAAAACAAGCCATATCAGTATAAGACATGATGTCAGCATGTACCACACATGACTGCTGCAGCCAGTCTCTTATTGTTTGCTGAGATCATATACTATTAGGCAGGGTCGGACTGGCATGATGGTGTACCGGTGAAATGCCTGGTGGGCCCAAGAGAGAAAAAGAAAAAAATTTGTGGGCACACGGGTCCTTTAAAAGCGCACTACATACCTAGTTTTAAAAGCAATTTTCAACTCATCTCCAGGGGAAATTCGTACGAGATTATAAGCCCCTCATAGATCGAGTTTGGGAAAAATATTGGCAGAACACAGTCTCTCCAGCATCTCAGGCGTTAAGGGGAATGGGTAGCGATTTTTAATGATAATCATTTACTTCTTTGCAATCAATACATGGCCGCAGGGTTGAGTCCTTCTTTCCTACAAAAAACAAGGATGCTCCAGCTGACAAAGAAGAAGGTTGAATGAAGCCTTTCTCTAAATTTTCATCTAGGTATTCCATTAGTACTTTCAATTCTGGTTCAGAAAAAGCGTAAATGAGCCCAAATCGAATGGATGCTACAGGAAGCGATTCAATGGAACAGTGGTAAGAACGATGAGGAGGCAGTTGATTGGCTTTCTTCTTACTGCAGACCTCACTGAACTGCTGTTAGTGAAGTGTTAGTTTATCATAATTCTGATAAGAAATCTTGAAATGATCGCATCGCCGACCCCTGTCACATGATCGGAGGTCGGCGATGCTTCTGAATAGTAACCATAGAAGTCCTTGAGACCTTTATGGTTACTGATCCCCGGCAGCTGTGAGTGCCGCCCTGTGGTCGGCGCTCACAGCACACCTGCATTTCTGCTGCATAGCAGCGAACAGCAGATCGCTGCTATGTAGCAGAGCCGATCGTGTTGCGCCAGCTTCTAGCCTCCCATGGAGGCTATTGAAGCATGGCAAAAGTAAAAAAAAAAAAAAAACAAATGTGAAAACAAACAAAAAAAAAGTTTAAATCACCCTCCTTTCGCCCCATTCAAAATAAATCAATAAAAAAATAATCAAACCTACACATATTTGGTATCGCCGCGTTCATAATCACCCAATCTATCAATAAAAAAAGCATTAACCTGATCGCTAAACGGCGTAATGAGAAAAAAATTTGAAACGCCAGAATTACGTTTTTTTTGTCGCTGTGACATTGCATTAAAATGCAATAACGGACGATCAAAATAATGTATCTGCAAAGAAATGGTATCATTAAAAACGCCAGCTTGGCATGCAAAAAATAAGCCCTCAACCGACCCCAGATCATGAAAAATGCAGATGTTACGAGTATTGGAAAATGGCGCAATTTTTTTTTTTTTTTTAGCAAAGTTTGGAATTTTTTTTCACCACTTAGATAAAAAATAACCCAGTCATGTTAGGTGTCTATGAACTCATACTGACCTGGAGAATCATAGTGGCAGGTCAGTTTTAGCATTTAGTGAACCAAGCAAAAAAGCCAAACAAAAAACAAGTGTGGGACTGCACTTTTTTTGCAATTTCACAGCACTTGGAAATTTGTTCCCGTTTTCTAGTACACGACATGGTAAAACCAATGATGTTGTTCAAAAGTACAACTCGTCCCGCAAAAAATAAGCCCTCACAAGGCCAAATTGACAGAAAAATAAAAAAGTTATGGCTCTGTTAAGGAGGGGAGCGAAAAACAAACATGGAAAAAAGGAAAATCCCAAGGTCATGAAGGGGTTAAACATGCCTCAATCACACCTATCCTCAAAAAGCCCTCTCGTGACCCATCCTCTATCCTGGATCTCATCATACTTAACAGACCGGACATTTAGCGTCTCCCACTCACACACCACCTCCTCATCTTGCCCCCTATCTGTCGGAGTCCCGCAAGGTTCAGTCCTAGGGTCCCTGCTCTTCTCCATTTACAACTTTGGCCTGGGACACCTAATAGAATCTCACGGCCTTCAGTATCATCTCTATGCCAATGCCACACAGATCTACATCTCTGGACCAGATATCACCACCCTACTAACCAGAATCCCTCAATGTCTATCCGCTATTTCATCCTTCTTCTCCACTAGATTTCTAAAACTTAACATAGACAAAACAGAATTCATCATCTTTCCCCCATCTCACTCGACACCCCAACGAACCTATCCATTACAGTAAACGGCTGCCCACTCTCCCCAGTCCCACAAGTTCGCTGCCTCGGGGTAATCCTTGACACTGATCTCTCCTTCAAACCACATATCCAAGCCCTTTCCACTTCCTGCCGCCTTCAACTCAAAAATATTTCACGGATCCGTACATTACTAAACCAAGAATCTGCAAAAACCCTAGTCCATGCCCTCATCATCTCTTGCCTTGACTACTGCAACCTCCTGCTCTGTGGCCTCCCCTCGCACAACTCCAATCTAGTCTAAACTCTGCTGCCTGACTAATCCACCTGTCCCCCACTATTCCCCGGCCTCTCCCCTCTGTCAGTCCCTTCACTGGCTCCCCGTTGCCCAGAGACGCCAGTACAAAACCCTAACGATGACATACAAAGCCATCCACAACCTGTCTCCACCACACATCTGTGACCTCGTCTCCCGGTACTTACCTGAACGCAACCTCCGATCCTCACAAGATCTCCTTCTCTACTCCCCTCTTATCTCCTCTTCCCACAATCGCATACAAGATTTCTCTCACGCATCACCCCTACTCTGGAACTCTCTACCACAACATATCAGGCTCTCGCCTACCATCGAAACCTTCAAAAAGAGCCTGAAGACCCACCTCTTCCGACAAGCCTACAACCTGCAGTAACCACTGATCGACAAAAACCGCTGCACGACCAGCTCTACCCTCACCTACTGTATTCTCACCCTTCCCTTGTAGATTGTGAGCCCTCACGGCAGGGTCCTCTCTCCTCCTGTACCAGTTGTGACTTGTATTGTTTAAGATTGTACTTGTTTTTATTATGTATACCCCTCCTCACATGTAAAGCGCCATGGAATAAATGGTGCTATAATAATAATAATAAATAATAATAATAATAATAATAATAATAATAATAATACTTGAGTTTGTTTGAGAACAGATAAATTAGCATGGCAATTATTCTTACAGCACTCAAAGCAAAGTACCGTATATACTCGAGTATAAGCCGAGATTTTCAGCCCAAATTTTTGGGCTGAAAGTGCCCCCTCAGCTTATACTCGAGTCACGGTCGGCGGGTGAGGGGGAGAGGGCGCTGAGGCATACTCACCTAGTTCCGGCGTTCCTGGTGCTCCCCCTGCCCGTCCCACTGTCTTCGGTGCAGCAGCCTCTTCCCCTGTTCAGCGGTCACGTGGGACCGCTCATTAGAGAAATGAATAGGCTGCTCCACCCCCCATAGGGGCGGAGCCGCATAATTCATTTCTCTAATCAGCGGTGCCGGTGACCGCTGATAGAGGAAGAGGCTGCGGCACCGAAGACCAGCTGTCCGGGGTAAGGAGCGGGACGCCGGGAGCAGGTAAGTATCGCATATTCACCTGTCCTCGTTCCACACGCCGGGCGTCGCTCCATCTTCCCGGCGTCTCTCCGCACTGACTGTGCAGGTCAGAGGGCGCGATGACGCATATAGTGTGAGCGCCGCCCTCTGCCTGATCAGTCAGTGCGGAGAGACGCCGGGAAGATGGCGCCGAGGAGCTGCAAGCAAGACAGGTGAGTATGTGTTTTATTATTTTATTGCAGCAGCAGCACAGCTATGGGGCAATAATGGACGGTGCAGAGCATTATATGGCACAGCTATGGGGCAATAATGGACGGTGTAGAGCATTATATGGCACAGCTATGAGGCAACGGTGCAGAGCACTATATGGCACAGCTATGGGGCAACGGTGCAGAGCACTATATGGCACAGCTATGGGGCAGCGGTGCAGAGCACTATATGGCACAGCTATGGGGCAACGGTGCAGAGCACTATATGGCACAGCTATGGGGCAACGGTGCAGAGCACTATATGGCACAGCTATGGGGCAACGGTGCAGAGCACTATATGGCACAGCTATGGGGCAATGGTGCAGAGCACTATATGGCACAGCTATGGGGCAACGGTGCAGAGCACTATATGGCACAGCTATGGGGCAACGGTGCAGAGCACTATATGGCACAGCTATGGGGCAACGGTGCAGAGCACTATATGGCAGAGCTATCTATGGGGCAACGGTGCAGAGCACTATATGGCACATCTATGGGGCAACGGTGCAGAGCACTATATGGCACAGCTATGGGGCAACGGTGCAGAGCACTATATGGCACCGCTATGGGGCAACGGTGCAGAGCACTATATGGCACAGCTATGGGGCAACGGTGCAGAGCACTATATGGCACAGCTATGGGGCAACGGTGCAGAGCACTATTTGGCACAGCTATGGGGCAACGGTGCAGAGCACTATATATATGGCACAGCTATGGGGCAACGGTGCAGAGCACTATATGGCACAGCTATCTATGGGGCAACAGTGCAGAGCACTATATGGCACATCTATGGGGCAACAGTGCAGAGCACTATATGGCACAGCTATGGGGCAACGGTGCAGAGCACTATATGGCACAGCTATGGGGCAACGGTGCAGAGCACTATATGGCACAGCTATGGGGCAATGGTGCAGAGCACTATATATATGGCACAGCTATGGGGCAACGGTGCAGAGCACTATATATATGGCACAGCTATGGGGCAACGGTGCAGAGCACTATATATATGGCACAGCTATGGGGCAATGGTGCAGAGCACTATATATATGGCACAGCTATGGGGCAACGGTGCAGAGCATTATATATATATGGCACAGCTATGGGGCAACTGTGCAGAGCATTATATATATGGCACAGCTATGGGGCAACAGTGCAGAGCACTATATATATGGCACAGCTATGGGGCAACGGTGCAGAGCATTATATATATGGCACAGCTATGGGGCAACGGTGCAGAGCATTGTATATATGGCACAGCTTTATGTGGAGTATCTATGGGGCAACGGTGCAGAGCATTGTATATATGGCACAGCTTTATGTGGAGCATCTATGGGGCCATAATGAACGGTGAAGAGCATTATATGTGGCACAGCTTTATGTGGAGCATCTATGGGGCCATAATGAACGGTATGGAGTATCTATTTTTAATTTTGAAATTCACCAGTACCTGCTGCATTTTCCACCCTAGGCTTATACTCGAGTCAATAAGTTTTCCCAGTTTTTTGTGGCAAAATTAGGGGGGTCGGCTTATACTCGGGTCGGCTTATACTCGAGTATATACGGTAATGGTCCTCCATTCCCAGTCAATATACAAGTTATGGATTTAAAACCAGGGAATTCCTAAAATAACTGGAAATTTTGGAGAGGAAATAAGATGCAAACTAACAGCTTCATAATGATTTGGTTCAATACAGATTTCAAGTTCAATTGTCTAGTAACAGGTCCAGAAGATAAATGTGATCCATCCACAGATTTGATATCAATTGGCATGGATTTACGATGATATTATCAAGTGTAAATTGTAAGTCCATAAAATTTCCTCCTGCTCCAGAATCTAACATGGCAGAGCTTTGTATTTTTTGGCTCCCAATTAGGACTTGTATGGGAACGACAAAACGAGATTATATTGATTGCACTTTGCCTTTATCCTGCATTACAGATGAGATGGTTTGCATTATAGGATCTGGCCTTTCAAAAGGGTCTAAATCGCTAGCAGTTTTCACATTTGTGAAGGCTATAGTCCTTTTATTAGGACAGTTAATAGCAAAATGTCGAGTCCCCACAATAGAGAAAAAAACACAAACATTGAGCTTGACTTAAGTTGGTACACATACAGCACATAACGCATGTTCACATTGGCCATAAAACATATAAAACCTACAAGAGAAAAAATAAGCAAAAAACCCTGCTGCAAATAAGTAAAAAGCAAAAAGTGCATCTAAATAACAAAGAGTTTTTAGTAATATTGTTTTTGATCAAAAATAGCATAAAAGCCATCCCACCACGACAAGGTAACTCTGATCGGGACAGTCCTGTACTGTCTAATATTAAAAACCTTACCATGTGTCAATGTTGACCTCAGTGTGAAAAAGTGCAGACAACAGGACTGGGCCCAACCAGTAGAACACCAGCCTGGGGGAGCTTTATATACAATCTCCAGCTCAGAAAAGGGTGGCCAAACCCCGGCTTGCACAGAATGCAATAATGCAAAGAAAAAACACAAAAATTGAGCTGGACTTAAGTTGGTACACATGCAGCACATAATTCTGAGGTATATTCAGCTACAGAGCTGTGATGAAGGAAACTAAATCGTTAAGGAAGTCAAAATTATTTTCCACATAAGGTACGGCACATGCAAGAGCCTCATCAGTGAGAAGCTTAATGATAAAAATAACCTATTTCCTGTCACTGGTAAACGGAGAAGGTTGCATCTGGAAATAGATACGACATTGATTAAGAAATCCACGGTAACTATGACAATTCCCACTGAACTTTGTGGGCAGCATAATGCGTGCGTTTGATTCCGGGCCTGAGTTGTGTAAATTTAGAAGTTGCTTCTCTAGCTCAATAATCTCCTTTGGTGACCCAACACCTGTGTTCGAAACGTAGAAACTGTTTCTTGATATGTGGCACGAAAATTTCGACATTCAGCAACTTGTTGCCTCAGGGTGGCTGCAACAGGCTTCATTTTGTCAGCAAGATTATTCTGTTATGGACTGACCAGGGTTGGAGTAGTGATATCGCAACCACTCTGGGCAGCACTGGCAGGTAGCAT
This sequence comes from Ranitomeya variabilis, assembly GCF_051348905.1. Classification (NCBI taxonomy): domain Eukaryota; kingdom Metazoa; phylum Chordata; class Amphibia; order Anura; family Dendrobatidae; genus Ranitomeya; species Ranitomeya variabilis. Next base: position 299,474,274 of record NC_135232.1, read on the forward strand.
ATTGAGGAATAGCCAAAGGTCGGTACGTGGGAACAGCAGTATAGTTAAAGGATCAGCAGGCTGCCTAGTAAGGAATAGCCCATTCAGAAATCAGTAAACAGGAGCAGAAGTAGAGTTAAAGGATCAGCAGGTTGCATAGTCACGAATAGTCAGAGGTCGGTACACGGTTGTAGCTGTTGTAGCGTGGCTAAAGGTTGTATAGTCGACGGGAGGTATGTTTCACAGAGAAGGCTTGACGCTGTGATGTAACCCGGAGTGTTTTCTTGAATGCACATAAAGCAATAAGGCATTGTTTGGTATATTTGGGTCCGGGTTACGGGTAGCTATGAGAGATGGGAGGGTCTGGCTACCCATATACCTCACCCCTGGGTAAGGGGCATAACCATGCCTATCCATGTTTGTTTCAGGACCTGTGGTGATATCAGAACCACATGTCTAATCATGTGACAGGTACCTGGGTGTGGTTTCAGGCTACATAATGGAGGTGTGTTTGGCACATGCTGGTGAGTGTTTGGGAATCTGTGAGTGTGGACAGAGATCCCTGTGTCCAGGCGGGACACTACAGACAGGAGTCTGTGTGTGTGGAGGAGAAAGCCTCCACAGTGTGTTAAGGCTCCAGGATTGAGCCTGAAGGAATGGACACTTGTTTTTCCTTTGCCTGAGCACAAAAGGCTATTTGTTTCCTGTTTCTTTTGCTGTGGTTTATGGAGTGAATAAACCTACATGAACGCTGAAGAGAATGTGCCTCCTGTTTCCTCCTATGCACCTGAGCGAGTGAATCCCTACAATTGGTGTTTCGAATGCGGGCAACGATCCAAGGAACACAGGTTGCAGCGCTGGCTGGACTGAGCCATAGGAGTAGACGGTCTTGACAACCGTGAGTACTACAGTACTGACCGGGGTCAGTGAGAAACTGCTGTTTTGGGATACCTCTGAGGAGAAGAGGGATCCGGGAACCTGTGTGGCCGGCACCAACAGGTAACGGACAGGTGTCCGTGTGTACTGACCGGGGTCAGAGTGGAAGAAAACAGACAGTGTGTCTGGGCATCTCTGAGGCCGAGGGGTGTCCAGGAACCCATGAAGTTGCCAACGGGTGACGGTCTGAAAACTGTGTATTGTACTGACCGGGGTCAGTGGAAAACTATGTTTGGGCTGTGTGTAAAGCCGGGTGCGTAACAGACCGGAGTCTGTGGTGTTCTGACCGGGGTCAGTGAGAGACTTTTTTTCTGAGAGTCAGCTTGCTGTGGCTCGGTGAGGTCACGAAGTTTGCTGTGGCTCGGTGGGGTCACGAAGGTGACAAGCGGCTTGCTGTGGATCGGCGGGTCCACGAAGGTGACAAGCGGCTTGCTGTGGATCGGCGGGTCCACGAAGTCTGTGGTTGAGCTGTGCAGCGCGGTTGCAGCAAAGAGAGAAAAGAAGAAAAAAAAAAAAAAAAAGACATTGCTGGTTTAGAGTGTGCAGACTCTTAAAGGGCCAAAGTCACATTGGTGTGCTGGGCGAACTGGGGCCTGAGAGTACTGTGGAAAGTCCACAGGGTGTACCCCAGAGTGGGGTGGTGTCCCTAAAAGTGGGTGGAGTCCCAAAAACGGAGCGGTGCCCAAATAATTATGGTTGGCCAAAAAGGGGCTGCGTCTCAAAAGGGGGTAGTTGCCCAAAAGGGGGTGGAGTCCCTAAAAGGGGTGGTGTATGTGTTTTGTGTATTCCCAGTGCGGCATAGACTTCCCATTTGATGACAGGCCACAGGTGTGTACTGTTATGTTACACCGTGAAGGAGTATCTGGACTGCTGGACTCAAGGAGTCAGGTGACTCTGACGGGAACTCCTCTCGTTCTCTGTCTAACTGAGAAAAAGGTCAATGTTCGCTGCATTCATGGGGTCACTGTTGACTATACTGTGGACAGAGTGATTATTGATATGTCCAAAAATGGTATAACACCAGACTTGTTCTACCCATTTGAGAGGGACCGGGACTTTGTGATCTTTGAAGACATTTGGGAATTTGACGCAGTGTGGGGTTGTTCAGAGGAGAGACGGAATGGTCATATTGAAGCCCCACTACAGCAGCAGATTGTGGGGATTCCTATTAATGGCATGTGTAAAGAGAAAGTAGCGCCACCTAATGTCAATAGTCCAGAGTTAGGGGTGACTGGAAGAAAGTGTGGGTCTGACACGTGTTTAAATGGGGAATTGCTGTTCCAGGATGACAGAGTGAGAGGGGGTGACTCCTATCCAGACTGTGACTTGAGCGCAAAGGGAAAAGAGTGCAGTAAGGAGGAGCCCAGTAAAAATCGCAGATCTTCATCTCGTCGCGGGGGATGCAGAAAGGCGGGACAGGTTACACTCCCTGAGAAGAAAGATGATGAGGAAGAGACAGGGTCAGGTGCAGATAACGTTATTGTCCTTGATGAGGAGGTCACTTTATCTCTGACAAACCCTAGAACTGAGGTAGTTAGTGACGGGCTGGGGTTAGAACAGACCTGTAGTAGACCCACATCTGCAATGCCCGGAAAGAGTGAACTGGCTCAGTATGATGAAGTACCTGATGCTGAAGAGATGGAGAACTCTGAAGTTACCAAGAGTCCAGAGGTACCTAAGAGTAAACAGACAGAGAGCCTAGGAGAGACCATAGAGGTGGATGCAGAAATAGGTGGAACTCTGAAGAGGCAGAGTGTGGGTGGGCAAGAGCCCCCGTCTGAAAGTTTAATTAAGGAACTGGTGGTGCAACATGTGCTGGCCAAAAGAGAGCAGGACCATGAGATAGAGCTGCTTAAAGAGACAGTCAAGCAAGAAAGGGTCCTGAGACTGGCGTTTGAGCACAGAGTGGATGAGCTGGAGAAGGAGGTCTCTGAGGTCACCTATCAGCGTGTCAAACCATGAATAGGGCCATATTGAAAGATATGGACGTGCTCAGAGTGGCTCAAGAAAAGCATCAGCAGGAGCTTTTCCAGAGAGAGGTGGAGCATCGCTGCCTGGCAGAAGAGTTGCCAATGCCCATCTTGGCGAAGGCTCTAGCAGAAGAAAAGACTGGGGAAGAGTTTGTGCTAAAACCGGAACAAGACAGTCACCCGTTCATGGCAGATGTCTGTGAAGATGAGAACCCGCTTTTCAAGAGCATAATAGAAGTACCCGAAGACATGCAAGAAGCGTGCGCCAGGAAGGGTGTGCATGAGGCATTTAGAAAGGCTGTAGAGGCGTGTAGTGTGCACTGGGCGCCTGAGACTCAGCAATTGGTCATACTGTCGACTAGGGAAGTCACAGTGAAGCGGGTCGCTGTCCTGAGGGATATGCACCTACACTGCCTCCGTACAAAGCAGATCATTTTGAAGAATGATGAAGCCGTTCGAAGTTTGGAGTGTGAAAGGAAAGCTCTTAGTCGGCTGGGCTTAGTGGAAGACACAGTCCAAGTACCTAAAGGTCTGGTGGCGAAAGTCATTGGGAAACTTGGGAGAGTGATGCAGGAGATGGTGGATAAATCCGGTCTGAAGAGACTGAGGATACCGGCTGATGAAGAGGACCAGGTCATGGGTGAAGATGGGATGGTTCCTGTTATGGTTCCCAATGGCAGGGGAACATCAGAAACATAGAAAAACGGACAAGCTCTCGGGTGATGGAAACTAGAGCTGACCGCGATGCTAAACCTATACACACAACTAATAGTAGCCAGGGAACGTGCCTACGTTTTCGCTAGACGTCTCGCACCAGCCGGAGGACTAACTACCCCTAATAGATGAAACACAGTCCTGGCTTGCCTCCAGAGGAAAATTCCCCACAGGAGATAGTAGCCCCCCACATATAATAACAGTGAGTTAAGGTGAAAAGACAAACGTAGTATGAAAACAGATTTAGCACAGCGAGGCCCACTAACTAGATAGCAGAAGGATACAATAGTGGACTTCGCAGTCAGCTACAAAACCCTATCAAAAACCATCCTGAAATTACCTTAAACTCATGTGCCAACTCATGGCACCGGAGTGGCAATTTCAGCCCACAAGAGCTTCCAGCTGCAGAGAATCACATAACTGCAAACTGGACAAAACATACAAAAATAGACTAAGGACAGAAATGTCCAACTTAGCTGGTCAGCAGACTGGGAGCAGGTACATGCAACAGAAAGACTCTGGTTACATTGATGGCCGGCATTGGAATGACTGAGGAACAAGGCTAAATAGGAAACTCCCACATCCTGATAGAAACAGGTGAAAAGCTCACAAGACACCAGTACCACAAGCGACCACTGGGGGAGCCAAATAACCGAATCACAACAGGTTCCATTCCTGGTTGTCGGATCCAGAGAGAGTCTTAGGAATATCCGCATGCTCCTGGAATATCGCATGGCATACCTAAGGGAGGTAGAACAGCTGAGACTTGAGAGACTGCAAGTTAATAAACAGCTGCCAGAGAAGCGAAGAGGTGCTCTAAAACCTGGAAGTCCTCAAGCTGAAGTTAACAGAGGATATAGACGTAAAGAGAAGAGCTGCTCTCCGAACAAAGACAATAGGAGAGATCAACAACCGAGAGAGAACCGAAGGTGGTCAGTTGGAAGAGCTAGAAATAGTGACTCCTCAGTTAACTCAGGGCTCAGTGACCTAAGCAGGAGATCCTGTAGCAGACGAGATGACAAGGGGTCATCGTTATCAAAGGATGTGACGGAAAGGGATGACGAATGCCAACGAAAGGGTTCAATAACAGGCCCTGACTTAGACAGACGGTTTGACTGTCAGGAACAACTGAGAGGGGTCTCTAGTCAGTTTAGGACAAGTGCCAAGCCCCACGGCTTTAGGCAGAGGGGGGAGGTATGTAGCGTGGCTAAAGGTTGTATAGTCAACGGGAGGTATGTATCACAGAGAAGGCTTGTCGCTGTGATGTAACCCGGAGTGTTTTCTTGAATGCACATAAAGCAATAAGGCATTGTTTGGTATATTTGGGTCCGGGTTACAGGTAGCTATGAGAGATGGGAGGGTCTGGCTACCCATATACCTCACTGTTATGATCTGGTGACCTTGGAGCCGCATGAAAACTTTCTCTGGAGTCGGTGGAACCTGTACTGACCGCAAATCCTGAACTAACACCGCAACTAGAAGTAGCCGTGGGGTGTGCCTAACAAACCCTAGACACCTCGACACAGCCGGAGGACTAAATACCCCTATAGATGGAAATAGGAATGCTATCTTGCCTCAGAGCAGACCCCCAAAGGATAGGCAGCCCCCCACGAATAATGACTGTGAGTAGGAGAAGAATAGACACATGCAGGTAGAAAACAGGATTTAGCAAAAGAGGCCACTCTAGCTAAATAGGAAAGGATAGGACAGATTACTAGGCGGTCAGTATTAAAACCCTTCCAAAAATATCCACAGCAGATAATACAAAAAGTTCCACAATCTAACTAAAGACATGGAATGTATATCTGCCACTCCAGAGAATCCAACAAGACTGAGAAAATACTGACACAGTCTAAGCTGGACAAGAAAACACAAAGAAGAGCACTGAATTGTGAAGCACACAGCATGTGTGCCAAAGGAAAAAAAAAACAGACACTTATCTTTGCTGATTTGGCAGAAAGGCAGGAGGAACCAGGCAGAGGTCCAACACCTCCCAACAACAATTGACAACTGGCAAGGACTAATGAATCCTGCACACCTAAATACCCCAGTCAGAACTGCAATCAGCAGACACACCTGACCAGGACTGCAACCCAGAGACAACTGCATTACCACCTACTACCACTGGAGGGAACCCAAAAGCAGAATTCACAACAGTACCCTCCCCTTGAGGAGGGGTCACCGAACCCTCACCAGCGCCCCCAGGCCGATCAGGACGAGCCAGATGAAAGGCACGGACCAGATCAGCAGCATGGACATCAGAAGCAAAAACCCAAGAATTATCCTCCTGGCCATAACCCTTCCATTTGACAAGGTACTGAAGCCTCCGCCTCGAAAAACGAGAATCCAAAATCTTCTCAACCACATACTCCAACTCCCCATCAACCAAAACAGGGGCCGGAGGATCAACAGAGGGAACAACGGGCACCACATATTTCCGCAATAAAGATCTATGGAAGACATTATGGATAGCAAAAGAGGCCGGAAGCGCCAATCGAAAAGACACCGGATTAATAATCTCAGAAATCCTATAAGGACCAATAAACCGAGGCTTAAACTTAGGGGAAGAGACCTTCATAGGAACATGACGGGAAGACAACCAAACCAAATCCCCAACCCGAAGCCGGGAACCAACACACCGACGACGGTTAGCAAAACGTTGAGCCTCCTCCTGAGACAACACCAAATTGTCCACCACATGAGCCCAAATCTGCTGCAACCTGTCAACCACAGAATCCACACCAGGACAGTCAGAAGGCTCAACCTGCCCAGAAGAAAAACGAGGATGAAATGCAGAAGAAAAAGACAAATCAATGCCCAGCCTAGCACAAAAGGCCCGCCAAAACCTAGAAACAAACTGGGAACCTCTGTCGGACACAATATTCTCCGGAATACCATGCAAACGAACCACATGCTGAAAAAACAACGGAACCAACTCTGAAGAGGAAGGCAATTTAGGCAAAGGCACCAAATGAACCATCTTAGAAAACCGGTCACAAACAACCCAGATAACCGACATCCTCTGGGAAACCGGAAGATCAGAAATAAAATCCATAGAAATATGCGTCCAGGGCCTCTCAGGGACCGGCAATGGCAAAAGTAACCCACTAGCACGGGAACAACAAGGCTTGGCCCGCGCACAAGTCCCACAGGACTGCACAAAAGAACGCACATCACGTGACAACGAAGGCCACCAAGGACCTACCAACAAAATCTCTGGTACCAAAAATACCAGGATGACCAGCCAATACAGAACAGTGAACCTCAGAAATCACTCTACTAGTCCATCTGTCAGGAACAAACAATTTCCCCACAGGACAGCGGTCAGGTCTATCAGCCTGAAATTCCTGAAGAACCCGCCGTAAATCAGGGGAAATGGCAGAAAGGACCACCCCTTCTTTCAGAATGCCGACCGGTTCAAGGACCTCAGGAGAATCAGGCAAAAAACTCCTAGAAATGGCATCAGCCTTAATATTCTTAGAACCCGGAAGATACGAACCCACAAAATCAAAACGGGAAAAAAAACAAGGACCATCGAGCCTGTCTAGGACTCAGCCGCTTGGCAGACTCGAGGTAAATCAAATTCTTATGATCGGTCAGGACCACAATACGGTGCTTAGCTCCCTCAAGCCAATGTCGCCACTCCTCAAATGCCCACTTCATAGCCAACAACTCCCAATTGCCGACATCATAATTGCGTTCAGCAGGCGAAAACTTGCGGGAGAAGAAGGCACACGGTTTCATCAAAGAACCAACAGAATCCCTCTGAGACAAAATGGCCCCTGCCCCAATCTCAGAAGCATCAATCTCAACCTGAAACGGAAGAGAAACATCTGGTTGGCGCAACACCGGAGCAGAAGTAAATCGGCGTTTAAGCTCCTGAAAGGCAGAGACAGCCGCAGAGGACCAATTCGCCACATCAGCACCTTTTTTCGTCAAATCAGTCAAGGGTTTAACCACGCTGGAGAAGTTAGCAATGAACCGGCGATAAAAATTTGCAAAACCCCAAAATTTCTGAAGGCTCTTCATGGATGTGGGTTGAATCCAATCATGAATGGCCTGAACCTTAACCGGATCCATCTCCATAGATGAGGGAGAAAAAATAAAGCCCAAAAAAGAAACCTTCTGCACCCCAAAGAGACACTTACACCCCTTCACAAACAAAGCATTGTCACGAAGGATCTGAAATATCATCCTGACCTGTTCCACATGAGACTTCCAATCATCGGAAAAAATCAAAATATCGTCCAAATATACAATCAAGAATTTATCAATATAAGTCCGGAAGATATCATGCATGAAGGATTGAAAAACAGATGGAGTGTTAGTGAGCCCAAATGGCATCACAAGGTATTCAAAATGGCCTTCGGGCGTATTAAACGCAGTTTTCCATTCATCACCCTGCTTAATACGAACCAAATTATATGCCCCCCGAAGGTCAATCTTCGTAAACCAACTAGCCCCCTTAATCCTAGCAAACAAATCGGAAAGGTAAAGGATATTGAAACTTGACCGTGATCTTATTCAAGAGGCGATAATCAATACAAGGTCTCAAGGAGCCATCCTTCTTAGCAACAAAAAAAAAACCTGCTCCCAACAGTGAAGAAGATGGCCGAATATGCCCTTTCTCCAAAGACTCCTTAACATAACTCGGCATGGCTTTATGTTCAGGCACAGACAGGTTGAAAAGTCGGCCCTTAGGAAACTTACTGCCTGGAATCAAGTCAATAGCACAATCACAGTCCCTGTGCGGTGGAAGGGAACTGGACTTGGGCTCATCGAATACATCCTGAAAATCAGACAAAAACTCTGGAATTTCAGAAGAGGAAGAAGAGGAGATTGACATCAAAGGAACATCATTATGAACCCCCTGACAACCCCAACTAGTCACAGACATAGATTTCCAATCCAACACAGGATTATGTACCTGCAACCACGGAAAACCCAGCACGATAACATCATGCAAATTATGCAACACCAGAAATCGACAATCTTCCTGATGGGCTGGCGCCATGTGCATGGTCACCTGTGTCCAAGACTGGGGCTTATTTTTAGCCAAAGGTGTAGCATCAATCCCCCTTAAAGGAATAGGGTTCTGCAAAGGCTGCAAGGGAAAACCACAACGCCTGGCAAACTCAAAATCCATTAAGTTCAAGGCGGCGCCTGAATCCATAAACGCCATGACAGAAAATGATGACAATGAGCAGATCAAGGACACCGATAACAGAAATTTAGGTTGTACAGTACTGATAGCAAATGAACCAGCGATCCTTTTTGTCCGCTTAGGGCAGACTGAAATGACATGAGAAGCGTCGCCACAATAATAACACAACCTATTCTGACATCTGAATCCTTGTCGTTCCGTTCTAGACAAAATCCTATCACACTGCATTGGCTCAGGACTTTGCTCTAAGGACGACGCCACAGCGCGCACAGTTTGACGCTCCCGCAATCGCCGATCAATCTGAATGGCCAGAGACATAGAATCACTCAGACCGGAAGGCGTGGGAAACCCCACCATAACATCTTTAACGGATTCAGAAAGACCCTTTCTGAAAATTGCCGCCAAAGCATCATCATTCCATTTAGTCAACACAGACCATTTTCTGAATTTCTGACAATACAATTCTGCCGCCTCTTGACCCTGAGACAGGGCCAACAAGGTTTTCTCCGCTTGATCCACAGAATTCGGTTCATCATATAATAATCCTAAAGCCTGAAAAAAGGAATCTACATTAAGCAAGACCGGATTCCCAGATTCCAGGGAAAATGCCCAATCCTGTGGATCGCCACGCAGCAGGGAGATGACAATTTTAACCTGCTGAATGGAATCACCGGAGGATCGCGGTCTCAGAGCAAAAAACAGTTTACAATTGTTTTTAAAACCCCAAAATTTGGACCTATCACCAAAAAACAAATCAGGAGTAGGAATCTTCGGCTCTAAAGCAGGAGTCTGAACAATATAATCAGAAATACCCTGTACCCTAGCAGAAAGCTGGTCTACACGAGAAGCTAATTCCTGAACATCCATGCTGGCATAAGACTCCTCAGCCACCCATAAATAAAGAGGGAAGAAAAGACAAAACAGACTGCAGAAAAAAAATGGCTCAACACCTTTCTTCCCTTCTTCTGAGATGCATTTAACTCATTATGGGCCAGTTGTACTGTTATGATCTGGTGACCTTGGAGCCGCATGAAAACTTTCTCTGGAGTCGGTGGAACCTGTACTGACCGCAAATGGCGGTGATGCGCCCCCTGCTGGATGTCCTCATGAACTGCAGCCTGGAAACTTTTTCCCACGCTCCAGGTCATATGAGGACATCCACCAGGGGGCGCATCACCGCGACTGAAGGTAACTATAGGTCATTGACCTACATTTCCTTCATTCGCCGGGGTTTACAGGCACGAGCACAGCTGCATTATAGCAGAGCTCCTGCCTGTAAAATATTTTAACCCCTTCAGATGGATTTACCTCATGGGACGTGACAGTTCATCAGAGGGTATGTATATTGTGGGTTTATTATTTTGCCAAGCGAGGGTCTTCAAATGGATTGAGAGAGCAATAAAATATTAAAACAACCGGTGTGTTTATTTCATTAAAATACTTTTTAATCATGTGTGTGTGTGTTTTTTAACCCTTTCAAACAATTGGATTAATAATGGATAGGTGTCATAATTGACGCCTCTCCATTATTAATCTGGCTTAATGTCACCTTACAATAGCAAGGTGGCATTAACCCTTCATTACCCCATATCCCACCGCTACACGGGAGTGGGAAGAGAGTGGCCAAGTGCCAGAATAGGCGCATCTTCCAGATGTGCCTTTTCTGGGGTGGCTGGGGGCAGATGTTTTTAGCCTCGGGGGGGCCAATAACCATGGACCCTCTCCTGGCTATTAATATCTGCCGTCAGTCACTGGCTTTACCGCTCTGGCGGAGAAAATTGCGCGGGAGCCCACGCCAATTTTTTCTGCGATTTAACCTTTAAATTTAATAGCTACAGCGCCGAAAGTTTGCACATACACACTACTAACATTAGTAGTGTGGAATATGCAAAAAAAAGGGGGATATGAGATGGTTTACTGTATGTAAACCATGTCTCATATCATGTCGGGTTTAGGCAGGAGAAATGAAAAGCCGGCAATTGAATTACCGGCTTTTCAACATTATCGCGCTGAAGCAAATATTAAAAAAGTATGCTTCCCCATTGAAATGCATTGGGTTTCGTGTTTTGGCCAATCCCCGACCCCGACTTTTCAATAAGATCGGCCGATCTCAAAAAATGAAAAGTCGCTCAATCCTACTAACACTGCAACTAGAAATAGCCGTGGGGTGTGCCTAACAAACCCTAGACACCTCGACACAGCCGGAGGACTAAATACCCCTATAGATGGAAATAGGAATGCTATCTTGCCTCAGAGCAGACCCCCAAAGGATAGGCAGCCCCCCACGAATAATGACTGTGAGTAGGAGAAGAATAGACACATGCAGGTAGAAAACAGGATTTAGCAAAAGAGGCCACTCTAGCTAAATTGGAAAGGATAGGACAGATTACTAGGCGGTCAGTATTAAAACCCTTCCAAAAATATCCACAGCAGATAATACAAAAAGTTCCACAATCTAACTAAAGACATGGAATGTATATCTGCCACTCCAGAGAATCCAACAAGACTGAGAAAATACTGACACAGTCTAAGCTGGACAAGAAAACACAAAGAGCACTGAATTGTGAAGCACACAGCATGTGTGCCACAGGAAAAAAAAACAGACACTTATCTTTGTTGATTTGGCAGAAAGGCAGGAGGAACCAGGCAGAGGTCCAACCTCCTGCACACCTAAATACCCCAGTCAGAACTGCAATCAGAAGAAAAACAGGGAGCTCAATAATCTCCCAAGAAAGGAAGTGTAATGCCATGTTTAAGTTGGGTGTTCAATGAGGCGATCACAGGGTGGAGCCAATCAGGAACTCAGGGTGGAGACAATCAGAAACAACGCAGGTACTAGTATTTGGGTTATCAAAGAACTGTCCAGTGAGCTGAGTAGCTCAAAGGGAAGAACTGCTGAGTTCAAGTCAGCATTATTGTACCCGTCCACATTGTGGAGAGCTGTGTGCAAGTGCTATCTCCAACACTGAGAGAATAAAAACAGAGAACAGAGAGAGACATCAGGACTGAGTAGGAGATTTGACTGATTTGTAATGTTTTTTTAAAAGCACTGAGGTAAAAAAAAAAAGGACTGAGGGTGCTTTCACATTGCATTCCGTGTCCCCGTCGGGACATATGTCCTAAATACCCTATAAAACAGGGTCTGGACATATGTGCCGATGGGGCCATAGACTGTGATGATGCAGACAGAGCAAATGTGCTCTCTGACGTGCATAATTTCCAGATGTGTCCACTTACTTAAGGCAGACACCCAGAGGAAGTTTACTACGTGTGAGTATCCACCTCCAGTAGGCGTATGCTGCCGAAAATGAGGCACATCAGAGAGCATGTTCGCTCTGTTTGCATCATCAAAAGTCTATGGCTCATTTGAGACATACGCTTGTGGAGCGCCCCCACTGTCGCAGGGCCGAGGGGTACCCGGTACCGGGCCTCTCTGTCTCGGTTCTGGGATTGTCACGGTGGCTAGACCCGGTCCGTGACCCTGCTGAGGGGCGTCCAGTGAAGGTTGAGAATGATGTCGTGTGGTGCAGGTCGCAGTGAATAACGAGGACACCAGGTTGCAGTCTCTTTACCTCTTTACTGAAGGCTTCAGGATCCTCAATCCGGAGTACGGTTAACAGGGCTGTCTGAGACCGGCCGGTCCGATGGCACTTCCAGAGTTCCCTTTGCAGGTGGAAATCTGTGCCTACCTTCTAGCGCTTGTGTGTTATAGTCCTTCCCTGCTTAGCACCACGGGATAGTCCTCACAACTGTTGTGTCTGTTTCTGAAGTTCCCTCACAACTGATTCTGATCTTCTTCTCCGTCCCCCAGATGATATGGCTAGGACGCACCCGTATGACGGGTAGGCCTGGAATTCTTCCGGGATCCTAGAGTCGCCCCTCTCCAACTGTTGCCCCCTATGTCTGCTTAGGTGATTTGGGTGAGACAGCCAAGGCCTGGAGCTCAATACTTCCTCGGCGTTTCTGGCCACCGGCTACGCGCCTCAGTAGGATGTTGCCTCGGTCTTACAGCACGACTCCTACTGGTGTTTTCTCCTTGTTGCGTTGATCTCGTTTCTCACTCTTCACAATAAACCTCGCTTCTTGTCCTTTCTTGGGGTACCGCCGCAATGAAGTGCAGGCGCGGTCCCGTAACGTTCTCTCTGTTCGCTAGGCCTCTGTCAGGATCCCACCCCTGACAGGGACCCCCCTGAATCTTCCCCTGCAACACCCTCTGCCACAGGATGTTGCCTGGTTCCAACCCAGTCAGCTTTCTCACTAACTTCCTATCTAACC